>NC_046172.1:8440113-9640113 GCF_011064425.1 Rattus rattus
CTGTCTGTCTGTCTCTGTCTCCATCTCTCTCTGTCTCTTTGTGTCTGTCTCAGTCTTTCTGTCTCTCTCTCTCTCTCTCTCTCTGTGTGTGTGTGTGTGTGTGTGTGTGTGTGTGTGTGTCTGTGTGTGTACCAATACACGTTGCACATTGGTATGTGTGGAGGCCAGAGATTGCTGGATTGTTGTCAGGTATCTTCCTTAATTGCTCTCCATCTTGGTTTTTGACAGGGCCTCTCACTGAACCTGTGCCTCTCAGTTTTCACTAGACTGGCCAGCCAGTGTGTCCCCCGAGATCGCCCCCTGCCACGCGGGTGGGTATATGAGATCCAAACTCGAGATTTTGCGCTTGCTTGGCAGGTGCTTCCACCTACAGAGCCAACTCTCCATCTCCCCAGCTCTGATCTCTCTAATCACATGTCATGGGCTGCCAGCTATACTGGACTGCTCTTAACCCAGAGGCTGGGTCTGTGGTCCCACACTCCCACAGCTGTGCCCACCTCCACTGCATCTGCTTCATTTCAGAGGAGTCGGCAGCAGCTCAAGTGGTCATGCCTTCCAGCCTGCCCATCTTACTACTGCCAACTCGATCATTCTCAGATGGCTTTTTGGACTTGAAAAAAAAATCAATAGCTTGCTTCAGTATTTTCAAAATATTTTACTAGTAAGGTTGTATATTTAACTACACTGGAGCCAAGAAGAGACTGGAAAAACACACTTAAAATTCAGAGACGTGGCAGATACTGACATTGGCCCATTCATAGTCTCTTGGCACTCATTTTCCAGCACAAGACCAATACTTCTACTGCAAGAACCTGTGGCTAGCAGTTTGCACACTTCCCTCAACTATGGCCAGCACTAGAAAGAAGGGACATGTCAGGGAATAAAACTGGGATTCAGCTTAAGATAACACACTCAGCTTCCTGCCTTGTGTGTGTGTGTGTGTGTGTGTGTGTGTGTGTGTGTGTGTGTGTGTGTGTTGGACAGGTACACAGTGCATCTTCCATAGTAGAGCTTCAACTGCCCATAACTACATGTTCGGTAACTCACCCCACTTCTCTTCCTTATCTTGCTTGTGTTGTTTTCCAACCCTCCTACTAGCATTTCCTGAGAGTCCCTTTCTCCTCATACATCAAATTAATGTTTGTGTGCCAGTGTGTCAAACTAAGACAAGACGACTCACAGTCAAGGTGAAGGGTTTCCTAATATTTTTGAGAAATACTTTGAGCACTAATAAAATAAGACTTTTTGTTTGTATGTTTGTTTGTTTGAAGCAAGGTTTCTCTGCGTAGCCCTGGTTGTCCTCGAACTTTATAATGTAAACCAAGCTGGCCTCAAACTCACAGAGTTCCACCTGCCTCTGCCTCTCAAGCACCACCACTGCTTGGCTTCAATAATACATTTTCAATGCTATGATATGAAAAAAGCAAGCAGTAAAGTTTCCCAGGAACTGTACTCTGCATGGATCACGTGAGTTCTGCTGACTTTTGAGATTTTAAAAGTTTATGAGATTTTTGTGGTCAAATCAATTTAGATCAAAGAAAATTAAGCAAGTTTCTTCACCTTAGTACTCCTGTAGAAAACATAGGAATTTCCAAATTTTCCGATGTCTTCCCATGTTCAATTAATCTCATGATCCTCCTGCTTCAGCCTCCCAAGTACTGTGAAGGCCTGTGCCATCATGCCTGGTTGGGATATAAAATTTTATATGCAAAATCTAGTGGAACAATGAAGCAATCAGACCATAATCAGTCAGATGCATGTGACTTCTAGGGCATTAAATGTTAACATACATAGATTCTCTATACCAGTGGTTCTCAACCTTCCTAATGCTACAACCCTTTAATACATTTCCTCATATTGTGGTGACCCCCAATCTCTGCCTTAGAGAACAAAAGTATTTCATTTCTACTTCATAACTGTTTTTTCTTGCTACTGTTATGAATCATAATGTAAATATTTGATATGCAGGATATCTGGTATGCCATCCCTGAAGGGGTTTTGACCCACAGGTTGAAAACCACTGATTTTGTCTTTCCAGACATCCCTGTTCCCTGTTGATGTTTACTTCAACATCGGGGCAATGACAGGCATTTGGGCCATGTCTCCTTCAAGAGATTTGCAGACAAAGCTCCAAAGACAGCAGAAACATTTTGTGCTGTGAGCATTGAAGAGAAAGGGTTTGGATATAAGGGTTCCTCCTTTCACAGAATTATTCCAGGATTCGTGGGTCAGGGAGGTGACTTCACACACCATGATGGCACTGGTGGCAAGTCCATCTATGGGAGAAAATCTGAGGGTGGGAACTCCATCCTGAAGCAAATACAAGTCCTAGCATCTTCTTCATGGCAAATGCTGGACCATATTCAAATGGTTCACACTTTCGTCTGCACTGCCATGTCTGAATGTCTGGATGGCAAACGTGGTCTTTGGTGAAAGAGGGAGAGCATGAGCTTTGTGGATGCCATGCAGCAGTTTGGGCCCTGGAACTGTAAGATCAGGAAGAAGATCGCCATTTCCAAATGTAAACAACTCTAATTTCTTTTGACTTGCAGGCATTTTACCCACCAAACCATTCCTTCTGTATCTCAGGAGAGCGCCCCACCCTATCTGCTCACAGTACCCTGTAATTTCTGCTCTCGCTGAAGTTCTTTGGGTTCCATATTTTCCTCATTCCCCTCCAAGTATAACTGGGTTGCAGAGTTGAGTTTATGATTATGAATAGAAACTAAATAAAAAGAAAACTACTGATTTAGAAGAACCAGTAAGTATGCTATGTAAGGAGATAAAGTCAATAACCTCTCAAGCTCAAGACTGGAAGGTAGGAAAAATGAAACAGAAATGGAAAAACAGAATAAAAAGTAAACTTCAGGGGCTGGAGAGGTGGCTCAGTGGTTAAGAGCACTGACTGCCCTTCCAGAGGTCCTGAGTTCAATTCCCAGCAATCACATGGTGGCTCACAACCATCTGTAATGAGATCTGATGTCCTTCTCTGGTGTGTCTGAAGACAGCTACAGTGTACTTAATTTATAATAAATAAATAAATAAATAAATAAATAAATAAATAAATAAATCTTTAAAAAGTAAATTTCAAAGTTAAGCATTTGTATAACAACAATTATGTTTAAGTTAATGGCTTGACATACCAATTACAAGGCACAGATTAGCAGAGGGCATTTAAAAATGGCCCAAATGTATATTGTTTACAAGAAAAACATTGCAGATATGATAGTTTAAAAGTGAAAACACAGACCAGTTATGTAATTCAAATATTAATAAAATGAAAATAGTAATAATATCAGATAGAGTGCAGAAAAAAATGCGAGTGATACTGTACTATTATATTACATAACATTACACAAAGAAGGTATCACTTTCTATGTGTATCTGCTGTAAACCATGGAGCTAAACATGTGAACCTAAAATTATAGGACTGAGGGCTAGAGAGATTGCCCAGTGGTTAAGAGTTCTTCCGACTCTTGGAGAGGACCTGAGTTCAGTTCCCAGCACCCACACGGAGTGACTTGTAACTTCAGCTCTAAGGAATCTAACCTCTGCCCTCCAAATGCACCTACACTCATATGCTTATACACACACACAAAATTAAAAAATAAAACTTATAAGAAAAATTATAGAACTAGAAGGAGAATAGACACAGCCAGGATGCCAATGCTTTTCTTTCAACAGTTAATAAATAGCTAGGCAGAAGATACACACCCATACACCAACTGGATGGAATCAACATGGACCAATCCAATTGACAGGAGAATTTTTGGTTTTGTTTTCAACTGCCCATGGAACATATACCAAGGCCCTGGGCCATAGAACAAACCTTAGCAAATTCCAAAGAAAGCATATATTGTAGTCTTTATGCTTTATGTCTTTATGTAACCAATAGCAGAAAGCTAATTGGAATATTTCCCAAGCTTTAGAAACTAAACTTACCATTTAAAACAAAACAAAACAAACAAACAGGGGACAACAAACAGGAAATCTCAAATGAATCTAAAAAATATGCACGGAATGAGTAAGAGTAAAAGCCAAAATATATGCTATCGAAATATGGGGCACATAGCAACACTGAGAAGAACAACAGATGCTAACAGCAGGGCGGAGGAATACTTTCTAATCTGTGATTTAATCCCACCTCAAGAACCAAGAACAAGGGGTTGGGGATTTGGCTCAGTGGTAGAGCACTTGCCTAGGAAGCGCAAGGTCCTGGGTTCAATCCCCAGCCCCGAAAAAAAAAAAAAAAAAAAAAAAAAAAGAACCAAGAACAAAATCCAGTGTGAGAAGTAGGGAATTAAAAAGGAGAGGAGAGAGCTCAGTGAGGTTGAACCCAGGAAAAAAAGAGAAAGAAACGGAACAAAAAGCTTATTCTTTGCAAAGGTCAATCAAATTTGGGGCGGTTATACAAACCCATACATGTGACAGAATGACAGAACTATACACATGGCCTTTGCCAGTGTCAACTTCCTGGTTTCTCAAACCACACGGTAACTAGAGGGAATGTAAACCTCAGGAAAGTTAAGGTGAAGAGAGCTCATGAGACCTGTCTGAATCACCTTTGCACTGTCCTTTGGCTCCACTATCTCAGGGCAAAAAAGGAAGTGGGTGTGTTGAGGCATCCCTGGAATCCCAGCAATTAGGAGGCTGAGGCCGGAGGTCCTTGAATTCAAGGTCAGCCTGCACTACTCAGTTAGGTCTTATCTCACAAAGAATGAATACATTTTTAAAAGACTTTAATTCATGGAATTCGTATAATGTTATGTTTTACAGTGTTTTCCATAATTCCTGACAGGAAAACTACAGGGTGTTGAGAGAGTTTATAACAAATGTTCTTAATAATACAAGGTTCTGTGACTTTCCAAGAGCCTGTCTGGCTTTCTCTAAAGGTTGTCTCGTCTCTCAGGTCTTAATTAACGATGCCCAGGAGGGAACAACCAGCTTCAGACAGAACCTCTTGTTCCAGACAATGTGGATAGGATCTTCTTTGGCTTTCTAAGTAGCTATTACACATGTTCTTGCACCTTTCCAGTATATTCGTGTGTGTGTGTGTGTGTGTGTGTGTGTGTGTGTGTGTGTGTGTGTGTGTGTGTGTGTTGAGAAAGGTTCTTGCTTTGTGACTCGAGATAGTCTGGAATTCATTATGTAGCCCAGGCTGTCTCAGGCTCCCTAAAGCTGTTATTACCACTGTGTACAATAATGCCCTGTCCTAGTTTTATCTGAGTCTTATAGTGAAATAAACTCTTCAGAGACAGACAGACAGACTGACTGACTTAAACTATGGCTTGCATAGAACTCCCCATGTAGCCCAAAGTTGGCCTCAACCTCACAACGATTCACCTGTCTTAATCTTCTGAGTGCTGAATTTAAAGGTGCGCTCTACCGTGCCCACCTTAAACTAGATTTCACCTCTGTTAGCTAGTTGTCCATAAGGAAGACCATCTTCCATCTGGCAAGTCAGCTGTAGAAATGTCAGTCTGAATGGCTTTTGACGTTCATGCTAGCCACTCTTGTCTCAAATCTTCAGCCGCCCTGGAGGTGAAGGATGTGGCTCAAATTTCAAGAATTTCTGACTCATCTGCAGGGACTAAAGCTAGCTATCTACTTCAATTCTTTGTTTTTTGAAAGAAAAGATTAGTGCCTTAGATGGTGGTCAAGCCTTTGATCCCAGCACTTGGGAGTCAGAGGCAGGCGGATCTCTGTGAGTTCTAGGCAAGTCTGGTCCACAGTGAGTTCCAGGACAGCCAGCTACACACAGAGAAACTCTGCCTCCAATTTCCCCTGCCCCTCAAAAAATAGGTGCCAAGCCAGACATGGTGGTATATACCTTTAATCTCAATATCCAGGAGGCAGAGGCAGGCAGATTTTTGTGAATTTGAGGCCAACCTTGTCTAGAGAGTTCCAGACCTGCTAGGACCTGTCTTAAATGTGGGGGGACAGGTAACCCTTTAACCCTGGCATTTGGAAGCCATAAGACATGTGGATTTCCTTCCATGTGTTTGAGGCCAGCCTGGCCTTCCTAACAGGTTCCCTGAAAGTATATTATCTGAGTTTTTATTCTTATTACTTAAATATATGGTACAGTATTAATAACTATCTTTAATAGGAGGCACAGCTGAGTGAATCTTTGACCAACTTGACCTATAGAGCAAGAGTTCCAAGACTGCCAGGGCTACATAGAGAAACCCTGTCTCCAAAATGTCTGATAAGAATTACAGCAACAACAACAGCTATCTTTAAAATGTTATTTTTATTTGTAACTATGTGTATGCATGTGTGTCTCAGTGTGGACTTGTGGATGCCGTGTATGGATTTGTGGTCAGAGGCATGGAGTGGCAGGCAGTTGTGAGCCTGCTTGTGCTGGATGCTAGGAGCAGAGCTCAAGTCCCCTCCAAGAGCAGTACATGCTCTCACCCGCTGAGCCCTCTCTCCAGCCCCAGTACATGCTCTTAACCGCTGAGTCATCTCTCTAGCTCAGTAGTTTGGGTGATTATTTGTAAATTTGATTCTGTTTTTTTTTTTATTCTGTTTTTTAAAGTTTACCATGCACTACTCAATAAATCTGTGATGACAAAGGAACTAAGGCTTACTGGATGTACAGCTATCAATCAGGGTGCGGCACAATCTTGGGTGTTCAAGATTTAGCCGCAAGGCTTGAGGAACTTTAACGCTTAAGGAATGTTAATGCTTTAAATGATTCTGCTTTGTCAAGGTTTACCAGAACTGGCCAGAACTATATTTAAATATAACCAAGTGAGGGAGAATTCCAGAAAAAGGAAATGGGGTAGGTGGGTGGGGGTCTCCTGGCTGGTACTGAAACCTAGGAACTTGTGAACGCTAGACACTGGTTATACCACCAGACTACTTTCCTAGTCCCCCCACCCCCACCCCCACACCATTTTCACTTTTAATTTTTACTCTTTTTTTTAATTTGTTTTGTCTTGTTTGTAGTTTATAACTTTTAATTTTGAGACAGTATTTTAACCCAGGCTGAATGGGAACTAATAGCCCAGGCAGGCCTTGAATGCTCAAGCCTTCTATAGCCTCAAAATCCTGAGTAGGTCTGTGCCACCAGGCCTGGTCCACAAATCTTAATCACCTACCCTCATAGCCAAAGTAGAATTAAAAAATTAAATGTATACCATAATAAAGAAGAACCAGGCCTCTTGGATATGGTTAATGTAGTCGAGATGTGAGAGCAGATGTAGGGGCCAGGGGGCGGTTCCCTGGATAAAGTGTTTGCTGCATAAGCACCAGGACCTGCGTGTATGTGCACCTCCAGCACCCGCATAGAAAGCTGGATGTCGTGGCACTTGCCTGGAATCCCAGAGCTGGGAAGTTGTAACTGGGAAGCTCTGTAATCCAAGAGCTCGGACTCACTGGCTAGCCAAACTTAGACCATCGGTGATCTCCAGGTTCCATGAATGATTCTGTCTCAAAAATAGCAAAGTAGAGGGCCTGGAGAGATCGCTCAGCCATTAAATGCAAGCTAGTCTTACAGAAGACCCAAGTTTGGTTTGATGCCCCTGAAGACATCTGCACTTGTGTGCATATACCCCCCCTCCACACATACTCATATACACAATAAATCCAACTATTACCAACCAAAGGGGACACAAGGGTAAGGCAAGAAAATGGAAAGTATGCTGATTCTAGTCATGCCTTATAAAGGAATTGATACACAGAGTTCCCATTAGTCCTTTGATGCAGTCATTGTTATGACAGTAGAAAAAATTAGAAGTCTCCAAATTAGGCATTTGTGGAACTTAAATGTATAATTTCTGCTCAAGGAATCTGCTGAGCACTTTATAAAGTTTATCAGCCTACAGTGAGTTGCAGCATCCCGTTAGTAAAATGGAAAGGAAGAATGGCAGCGGTCACAACTAACCCCAAGCTGTAGACTGTGGCTCTGCTTCATAATAAAGAGCAAACCAATAAGAAACAAATTCATTAGTACCTGAGATGGAGGGGCAGAAGGATCTGGAGCTCCTGGCCAGCCTCGGGTACCTGAAACCCTGTCTCAAAGAAAGGGCAGAGGAAGAGGACAAAGACTTAGCTAAGCAAGACCAGTGCAAACGACTGCTAGCGAGCCTTAAGTAGCTTGCCCTTGATTGCTTTGCCCAAGTACAGTGTAACTCAGTTTCAAGAGCCCAGCTTTAGGAAACGGTTCATATCATAACCTAGCCATAAAAATGTTATCAATTCTTGAGCAAAGTTCCTATCATTATTTAGGCAATCAAATGGCTTTAGACCCCAAAAGACTGTAGTCGAGAAGACATAACCATTCAGCTGGGAACACAGGTCAACGGGATAGGTCGTGTAGCACGCAGGAAGCCCTGGGTTCCATCCCAAGTATCACGCACGCAAAAAAACCACAGAAACCCAAATCTCTTCTGAGCCAGTATTGGACACTGGCAAAACTTTTATTGGCACTAAATGGAACAAATGTTTGTAAATACTTTTACCCCCTCCCCAATAGCCCAATAAACGAAAAATTATCTAAAGTCACAACTGATTGGCCTACTTAACACATTCACATCAAGGAAAAACGGATGACTAAAATGAACACTATGATTATTTATCAGGGAAAACCACAGTAAAGGCTCACAGTTTGGCCCAAGACCCCCACAGAAAGCAAAACGAAAAGGTTGAAACGTCTACTGGCGGTCAGTTGACAGATTATCCACTAAAACACCAATTAGCTAATATCTTCCGCACTACTGTTACAAAGATATGCAAAGCTTGTGTCTTTAAAGCTACATTTTTCCAAACACATGGCAGTCTATTTACCCATCTTCCTTCGGAGGAGTGAACCAGCCTCTTTTCTCATGCATCTGCACGACAGAGTCATAGGACTGTTGGGCTGTTTCTAGATTATATTGATTCTTATCTGCTCCAAAGCGCACCCTGGCCTTGCCTTTGACTAGGGTGGCGTTGATCTGCATGATGACCGATTCTATGGAGTAGGCGCTGCTCCAGCCCTGCTTGGTGAGCAGTTCCATACACAATGCCCCTCCGCCCAAGACATACCCTCCAGAGAGAATGGGCAACTCAACTTGAACAAAGGAGGATCAAACGGAGTTATCTTTTTGAAAGAAAAGTTAAGCAAAATATATTCTATGCCTTCTTTTTTTTCTTTCAAGAGCTGAAGGTCAGACAAGGGACTGTCAGTCAACCTTCCTCAGTTTAACGTGCCAGTCATATAAGCTGTTTATCGTTCCACAGAATAAGTCCCCGACTTGTAACTCTCATGGACTCTGTATATCTCTCTCTGAGTTCTTTTCATGAGTCTATTTTGAAGCATGCACTGAGCAGACATTTGGTACCATTCAAATGCTCTTGCCTTTTGGCTCTTCTTGATATTCTAATATTGCCAAATGCTCTTCTCAAGCCCTTCATCCTCTGACTTTTTCTCACTACAAATATCTTCTTTGAGCTCATAATGATCCAAGTCTTCCAGCCCGTCAGCTGCCTCTTCCTCTTCCTCTTCAGAAGGCACCTCCTCGATGGTCGCTTTCTGGGCGATGGGGACCGGCTGGTCCAGCACCTTCACATCCAGGTGCTCAGGCAGCTTATATAAGCTGCAGAGTTCGCAGATCAGCCACTTGAGCTGCTGACGAAGCGAACTGTTGGGCTTCGAATCTTCCAGACGTTCCAGGATCGATGTGAGGTCTGGATCGTCAGAGTCCACGAACCATATCGGCGGCGAGGATGGGTAGGACTCGGTGATGGTGCAGTGCAGGGTGAACGGCGGCGGCAAGGGCGGGCTGCCCGCGGGCGCCGGCGGCACCAGGAACTGACACTGCAGCTCATCCAGCTGCCAGCTCACGATGCAGCCGCTCGTGGTCCTGTCGAAGATGGACGCTAGAACCCAGCTCGGCCTTAAGCCCGACGACATCCTTCCTCTCGGGTCCTCCGAGACGAGTGTGGAAGCGAAGCGGCCCCGCGAGACGCCTGCTGGGCTGCCACCGCCCCTGGGGCCGCCGGGCCGGGCTCCTGCGGCTCCGCCTCTGCCCGCCTCCGCGACCCGCAGAGCGTGGCCGCCGCAGTCATAAGTCTAAGCACTGTGTCGCACAGTGATCTACAGGGCCTTTTCGTCTTGCATAACGGAACCTTTTGTTATTTTTATTTTTTAAATTTTGTTTTGAAACATAGTCTCGAATAGCGGGGGCTGGTTTTGAACTCTGTGTAGCCAAAGATGGCCTTGAACGCCTGACCCTCCCGCCTCTGCCTCCCTCTTCACCCAGTGCTGATATCACAGCGCCACCACACCCAGTTTATGGCCTACTGGGAATGGAAGCCAAGGCCACATGCATTCTAGGCATGCAAGCTACAGTCAGAGGCTGACTTTCAAAGAAATTTGAACTTCTGATCTTTCTACCCTCATCTCCTGGGTGGTGGGATTACAGGAACGCACCACCACAGCTAGTTTGTGTTGTGCAAAGGCTACCCAGGGCTGGGATCCCCAGTCGGTTCATTTCGATAGTCATTTTAGTTGTTTCCATATGGTGGCTATCTTGAATCCTGCTGCAGTGAACATGGTTCACTGATTACAGAGGTGGGAGATGGCTCAGCAAAAAAGTCTCACTTGATACCAAGCCTGAGGAGTTCAAATCTTCAGCGCATGTATAAAAAGCTTGGCTTGACCTAACATAGGCCTGTAATCCCAGAGCTGTGTGAGAGGCAGACTGGGAGCTTGCCTTGCCTTACCTTCTCGCCTTGCCTTCTCGCCTTGCCTTGCCTGCACATAACAAAACACATACACACCCTGACCCGGGGAGGCAGAGAGGAAAGAGTGGGGGAGGGTTGCGGGGGGGGGGTGACAGACAGACAGAGACAGAGACACAGAGAGACAAAGACTCAGAGAGCAAGGACAGAGACGGGGGAGAGAGCTCCTGCTTTTGATTCTTTTGAACAGTAAGCAGAAGCAGGCTGGTGGAATCATAAGGCTTTATGCTGTACATAGATTTTTAAGGAAACTTCACGACTACTTTCAGCTCACCAGTTTCTCCACATCTTTGTTACCACTGGTCATTTTCTTTTCCCTTTTATTATTGTTTATTTTTATCATGCCTCCTACGAGTGAGGTGTGACAAGACACTTCTTGGTGGCTTTCATCTGCAGTTTGGGTTTCACAAGAGTCACACTTCCTGTCTTCTCATGAGAAATGCCTATCGAGTCCTTTGTCCATCTTAAAACCAGGTTTTTGCTTTGTTTGTTTTGTGATATTAACCTAAAAGCTTCCATCTTTATTTTTCTCTTCTGTGTGTGGGTATTTTGCCCCATGTATGTATGTGTGCACATCAAGTGAGTGTGGCACACGTGTGGGCCAGAAGAAACTGACAAATCCCCTAGGACTGGGGTTACAGGCCGTTGTGAACTGCCATGTGGATGCTGGGAATTTAATGCGGGTCCTCTTAACTGCCGAGCCAACTCTCCAGCCCAAGGTATTAACCTTTTTTTTTGTTTCTTTGTCGGTTGTTTTTTGAGACAGACTTTCTCTGTTTCGCCCTGGCTGTCCTGGAACTCACTCTGTAGACCAGGCTGACCTCAAACTCAGAAAGATCTGCCTGCCTCTGCCTCCTGAGTGCTCAGATGAAAGGCATACACCACCACTGCTCGACCAAGATATTAATGTGAAATTATTACATGTGTAAAGTTTGAAGCATTTTCTCAAATTCTACTGGCTGCTTTTTCATACTGTTGACTATTCTGACCAGGAGTTTCTTAGTTCGATGTAATTTTCCATGTCCGGTTTTGGCTTTGTTGTTTGTGTTTTGGGGTAGATAAGTGCGTAGATAAGTGTTGTGAAGATTCCCCCTCACCCATTCTTCCAAAAGTGTTTACTATTTCAGAACTTGTGTTCATGTCTTTAACCTATTTTGAGTTGACATTGGTATATGGTCTAAGACAAATGTCAAAGTGATTCTTTGTGCCTGTTGTTCTAGCTACCGGCTCTATAGCTGTGATAAAACGCCATGACCAGCCAGGATATCTGTGGATAGCCTGTTTCCCACACAGAATTTGATGAGGTAATTATCTTTCCCTAATCGTGTAATTTTGGTACACATATCAAGGATTGCTTGGTCATATATGTCCATGATCGTGTTTATTCCTCTCTTCTTTCTGTCCCATTCTGCACGTCTGCCTCTATGTCAATGCCATACTCTTCTGCTCACTGTAGCTTTGCAATAGATTTTGAAATGGAGAAATATGAAGCATCTACCTGTGTTCTTCGTGTTCATTATTGTTTTTAATGTTAGAAATCCTTTACAGTTACGTCGTAATTTTAATACTTTTCTATCTCTGGGGGGAAAGCCACTTGGATCTTTGGAGGTCTGTACTGAAGCTGAGTTCTGCTCTGAGTGGTATAGATAGAGCAGCAAGATTAAATCTCCTAGCCCACGCCTTCAGGAGATCTTTCCATTTGATGTGTTTTTTTTAAATTCCTTTCAGCCATGTTTTATAGCTTTCAGTGTACAAATCTCTTCTTTATTAACTCATTCCTTACTGAAGCTACTCTTTTTCTGATCTGCTGTAAATGAATCAACTGAAGTTTTCATTTGTTTTCTGCTCTTTGATGTGTGTGTGCATGTGGGGTTTGCAAGAGTCAGTGCACATCAATGACGATACCATTCTCTACACACTCTGTAGGTTTGCTTGGCTTTCGATTTGTTTTGTTCTGTTTGTTTCTTGAGACAGGGTTTCTCTGTTTAGTCTTGGTTGTCCTGGAACTTGCTCTGTAGACCAAGCTGTCCTCAGACTCACAGAGATCCACCTGCCTCTGCCTCCAAAGTGCTGAGATTAAAGACATACACCATCACTGTCTCTGTGATTTACTTTTATACAGCATAGCACCCACATTACCAACTGAGCCATCTCCACAGTCCTTAATTTCCTTTTAAATAAGAGTACACATGGTAGGGCTGGAGAGATGGCTCAGAGGTTGAGAGCACTGACTGCTCTTCTGAAGGTTCTGAGTTCAAATCCCAGCAACCACTGGTGGCTCACAACCACCTGTAATGAGATCTGATGCCCTATATCTGAGGACAGTTACAGTGTACTTATATAAAATAAAAAAAGAGTACACATGGAGGGACCCATGGCTCCAGCCACATATGTAGCAGAGGATGGCATTGTTGGGCATCAATAGGAGGAGAAGCCCTTGGTCCTGTGAAGGCTCAATTCCAAGTGTAGGGGAATGTCTAGGTTGGTGAGGTGGGGGGGTGGGTTGGAGGGGAGCATCCCATAGAAGAAGGGAGGGGGATGGGAGGGGGGGATGGGGGGATTGAGGGGATTGAGGGGATGGGAGGGGATGAGAGGGGATGGGGGATACTGGAAAAAGGCAATAATTTTGAAATGTAAATGCACAAAAATATCCAGTAAGAATGTTGTTAACTGATATTGTATTGAAACATAACTGATTTTTTTCTTTAACACACACACACACACACACACACACACACACACATACACACACACGACCATGCAAACAAGCAAGTAAACAAGCAAAAACAAAGCAACCATTTTTTTATGCAGTGCAGACTGAAATCAAAGTCACAATCCTCCTGCCTCAGTTTTCTGAGTGTTGGGGTTGCAGGAGTATGAGCATGTCATCTCTGACTTTTTAATGTTCACTGTATCCACTCCTTTGTTCCAGTAGTATGCAGATGCATGCATGTTTGCAAACTTGAGAAGTTTCTATGTCCAAGATCATATGATCTGTAGGCAGATGAGTTACAATTTTCCTTTCTGATTAGAATAGTGTTTACTTCATTCTGTTGCTTAATCAATTTTACTGGGACTTTCAGTACTACATGGTAGTGGTAAATGGTAAAAGTGGGCGTCAGTGCCTCACTTTTGATCCTCTAGGTTCTTAGCATTGTTACCTGGTTGCTTGGCGCACGTGGCCTTTATTATGCTGGGTCCTTTTTTCTATTCCTGGTTTGTGTTCTTCTGAATGTCTAATTCTGTGAAATGATTTTCTTAACTGCTTAAGAGGACCATGGGATTCTCATTCTTTGTAGCTTGGGGATGGTGTACGGCTGTGATCGACATTCATATATGAAACCAGTCACTCTCTCATCCCATCAACAGATCTCACTGGGTCATGACATAATCATTTTAGTGTGCTGCCAAATTATGGCATGAATAAGTTCTTGAGGGTATCTATCTGCGTGTATGCTTACCAAGAATACTGAACTGGGGGGTTGGGGATTTGGCTCAGTGGTAGAGCGCTTGCCTAGCAAGCGCAAGGCCCTGGGTTCGATCCCCAGCTCCGAAAAAAAGAATAGGAAAAAAAAAAGAATATTGAACTGGGGTTAGAAGGACAACTCAGTGGCTAAGAGCCCTTGCTGCTTGTCTAGATGACCCAGGTTCAGTTCCCAGCACACACACTATAGCTCACAGTCATTTGTAACTCAAATTCCAGGAAGATCAAACACCCTTTTCTGGCCTCTGCAGGCATCCGGCATGCACGTGCTGTCATACACTAGGCAAAGCCCCCACACACATAGAGTAAAAATAAATGCTGGCTGCGGTGGCACACGTCTATAATCCCAGCACTTTGGAGGCAGAGGCAGGAGAATTTGTGTGAGTTCAAGGCCAGCCTGGTCTATGAAGCAAGTACAGGACAGCCAGGGCTCTATTGCACAGAAAAACCCTGTCTCAAAAAACAAACAAGCAAATAAATAAAAATCTTTTAAAAAGAATTTTAAATGAGCATTGAGCTGTACCCCTGCCCTCACCCTGTGTCGTTCACAGCTTTGGTATAAAGATATTGCTTACTTCACAATATGAACTGAGACATAAGTAACCCTGCCTCTTCTGTGTACTGGAAAAGTCTGGAAAGTCTGACACTAATATTTGTTTAAATGTTGAGGAGAATTCACCAATGAAGCCATTGCTCTAGAAGTTTCCTCCTCCCGTCCTCCCCTCCTCCCTTCCTCATCTTTATTGTCCTCTTACTCTTCTTCCTCCATTCCTCTTCCCCTGCTCCCGCCCTCTTCCTCCTCCTCTTCCTCCCCTTCCCCCTCTTCTCCCTCCCTCTTTCCTCTTCCCCTTCTCCTTTCTCTTCTTCCTCCCCTTCCTCCCCCACTGTTCTTCTCTAGCTGGAGCCCATGCCTTTGCACAAGCTACCACTGAGAATCTGGCCCTCCCCCCTCCCCCAGCTTCTCTGTTCGAGTTTTGATTGCCTAAAGAGTTAGGAGACTGCTCAGATGTATGATTTCTCCAACTCCCATCGAGTTTGTAGCATATAACACTCCAGGATTTTAGCCATTTCTTTTAGCTCATCCAGCTGCTGTGACATTTACATGTCACCCACGAGCACCTTTCACTTCTGTGATATCAGTTGTCTTTCCTCCTCCTCTCTTCCGCCTCCTCCTCCTCCCCTTCCTCCTCCTCCCTTCCTCCTCCTCCTTCCTCTTCCTCCTCCCTCCTCCCTCTTCTCCTCCTCCTCCTTCCCTCCTCCTTCTCTTCTCCTCCTCCTCCTTCCCTCCTCCTCCTCCTTTTGGTATGACTAAAAGTTTGTCAATTTCTGCTAATCTTCTTAAGAAGCACAGTTCTTAGTTTTATTGTTTTTAATTGTGTATATTTATGCAAGTCTGTCTTAGGGTGTGTGCACACGAATGCAGGACCTGCCAAGGCCAGAAGAAAATGTCAGATGTCCTGGAGCTGGAGTCGTAGTCAGCTGGGAGCTGCCTGGTATGGTGCTGGAAACTGAACTCTGATCTTTTGGAAGTGCAGCATGCACTCCCCCCCCCCTTTTTTTCTGGAGCTGGGGACCAAAGCTAAATCCCCAACCCCGCATGCACTCTTTTTAAAAAGAATTTAATTGTACTGTTTTAAATTATGGATTCCTGTGTACATGAGCAAGTAGTGTAGAGTGTGCAGAGGCCGGAGGCACGGGTTTCCTAGAACTGGAGTTACAAAGGCTTGTAAATCAGCCCACGATGGTGCTGGGATCTGAACTCCAGTCTTCTTGCAAAAGCAGTATGCATTTGTTTTTTATTTTTATTTATTATTATTTTTTAGTATAGAATAGATTTTATTCAGGGCATGGGGAGGGCAGTTGAGAGGGTACTAGAGGCAGAGAAAGGCAGGGAGGGAGAGAGTAGAAAAGTCGAGGCCGTGGAGTGGGGGGATGGGGAGAGAAGGAGGAAGGGCCAGAGGTGAAGCTGGAGGGCAAGAAGCCCAGGTGTACACATTAACTGCTGGGCCGCCATTCAGTCTCCAGTGTGCAGTCTTAACCAGTGAGCTCTCTCCAGCCCCGGTCTTACTGTTGTTATTTTAACGATCCTTTATTCAACTTATTGTTCTAATATCATATAGCTCTCTGTTTGCAGCCTTAGTTTTTTTCCCCCTAGTTTGTTGTTGTTTGAAACTATTTTTTGGGCTGGAGAGATGGCTCAGTGGTTAAGAGCACTGACTGCTCTTCCAGAGGTCCTGAGGTCAATTCCCAGCAACCACATGGTGAATCATGACCATCTGTAATGGAATCTGATGTGTGTCTGAAGACAGCAGCAGTGTACCCACATAGATAAAATAAATAAATCTTAAAAAAAAAAAAGACAGGGTTGGGGATTTAGCTCAGTGGTAGAGCACTTGCCTAGGAAGCGCAAGGCCCTGGGTTTGGTCCCCAGCTCTGGAAAAAAAAAAAAAAAAGACACAGCATCTTTCTATGTAGCACAAGCCTTAAAGCTTCCATCCCCAACTTCCCCCAAGTCTCTTTAAAAACTTTTTAAATTACATTTGTTTTATGTGACACACTAAATGTATGGAAGTCACAAGACAACCTCCAGGAGTTGGTTCTTATTACCATATGGCTCGTAGGGATCGAACCTGGGCCATCAGGTTTGGTGGCAAGATTACTTACAGTCCCATCTAGGTAGATCTCTGGTTTCTTTGGCAGGAGAGCTAGATTGTTTGAGGTCTTCCCTTTTGAAAACGTTCAAATGTTCAAAGCCTTAGTTATGTGTCTATGTGTGCGTCTCTGCGTGAGGACACACCCACAAGTGCAGTACCCAAAGACGCTAGAAGAGAGGTTGGATCGTCTGGAGCTAAAGTTACAGTCAGTTGTGGGCCCCGAACATGGATATTGATAATCCAACTGGGATCTTTTGGAAGGGCAGGAAGCACTAACTGCTGAACTATCCGTCCGATCCTGGAGTGGCGGTGCTGTTGGTGGGTCTTTCCCTTTTGAATGTATGGCTACCTTATCATGTAAGGTATCACTAACTGGCTAAATCACTAAACATCCCCCTAGAACTACTCCTGCTGCATCCCATCTATCTTGGTATATTGCATTTCCTGTCCCTCTGCCCCTCCGTCCATCCCTCTTTTCCTCCTTTTTCCTCCTTCTTTCTGAGGCACTGGGCCTTTGCGGATTCTAAGCACACAGCAGTTCCTGTTGTGTATTTATTTTCACTCGTCTCAAGTTGTTTTCCGCTTGCCCTTCTGACTTCTCTTTCAATCTTCTATTGTCTGACTCTGCTGTTTTACCGTACATATTTGGGAACTGCTGAGGGTCGTGGTTGCTGTTGATTCTAGTTTTGTTCCACTATGGTCCGGGAAGTGACATGTAGAATTTCGGTCTCCTTCACTGGGTTGGAGCTCTTGTGACACACATGAGTCATGTTACAGAATGTGTGCCTGAGAAGTGTGTGTGTCCCATTGCCGTGGAGTGAAGCGTTCTATTGTTACCCTGTGGGTGGCGACTTCCCCCTCTAAGTTACATGAGTGTTAATTGTCTTTCTTTTTAATCTTTTGTATACCATGTGCTCACAGAGTCCAGAAGAAGATGTCACACCCCTGCAGCTGGAGTGACAGGCAGTTCATAGCTGCCCAAGGACATGGATGCTGGGAATCAAACTCAGGCCCTTTGGAGAGCAGCGCATATTCAGAAGCCGTGCGTCATTTATCCAGCCTAACGACGTGAATCTGTGTGTCTGATATGTTTGGAGGCTGGATGCTGTCTGCATACCTAGCTAGGCTCGTTCTGTCTTCCCAGTGAACTGTCCCTTCTGTTTCATGTTGATAGTCTTTGCCCAGCCCAAGTATGGCTACCCAGCTTTCTCTCCTATCCATTTGCTTCCACCCTTCGTGCTGCCTTCTGAAGTAAGCCAAAGGGCTCTGGCTCTCCCTCAAGCTCTCAGCACCTGGTGTTTGTTCAGTCCTGCCCTTGCTCTAAGGCAGAGAACAAGGAAATGGGTCTGTAAAAAAGCAGGGATGCTGAGCTCAGTTCCCTAAAGACTGAGACCACAGGCTCCAGTACTCAGCTGCCCCCAGGCATCAGGCCTGTCCAGAGTCCGAGACAGAACTCAGTCCCTCAGGCAGCCCCAAGAAACCCAGATGTTGACTTCATGGCTGCATCTGCTTCTTATCTGCCCCCTCTCTCCCCACCAGCCTCCAAGTTTCGAGGGCCTGTCTGCTATCTTAGGGGAGGGTTCCCAGAGAGCAACTGGAGTCTGCCTAGCTCTTTCTCCTTCCAAGTGACCCAGGCATCTGAAGCCTGCTGAGTCTTGTCAGCACTCTTGAGACAGGCAAGACAGAAGCCAGTCCCTCAGGGTGGCCCCTGACCTCAGAAAGTCAGAATGTTTGCTATCCTGTCCAATCTGGTCCTATCTCTCCCTTCCCAGCAAGCAGCCAGGGTACTGAGAATTACCTCCCTCTCCCTAGGGCAGGCCTGTGCTGACCAGAGGTGCCTGCACTTCCTGTCGAAGCTCTTGTCCCACTCTCTTGGGATATGGGAGCCACCTGGCTGGCTTCTGCATTCCCACAAAGGGAATTGGCCCACACATTGATGTGGACATTTTGAAGGCAAAATGGTCTCGGGCCTCTTAATCTGCCATGTTGCTGACGTCACTGTGACTCAGCAGTTTCAAAAGAGGTCTTCACGTATTGTCTGTATAAAATAGTGAGTTTCACCGAGACTGAGTATTTCTACTTTGTCTCTGTCCCCTCAGTATCTTCTCTTGACCTCTTCCGCTCTCCCATCCATCCTGCCTGTTTTGTTGTTTTGTGATTTTAAATCTGCGATTCATACGTGAGACAAAGAACACCATAGTCTTTTTTTTCTAATTCTGGCTCCTTTTGCTTAATATTACGATCTCTAGATGAGTCCATGTTTTCTGCAAATGACATCATTTCATTCTTCTTTATGCTGAATAAAACTCCATTGTAGGAGCTGGTGAGGTTCATTGGTTAGAGACACTTGCTGCTCTTTCAGAGGACATGGGTTTGATCCCACTTGGACCCACATGACAGCTCGGAATTGTCTGTAACTCTAAGGTACCAAGGAACCTTTTTTTGGCCTCTGTACACACATACACATGGCAGAAAAAAAACATGTATGCACATGCAATGAACAAATCTTTGGAAGAAATAAAAAAAAAGACCTTTGTTGTATATACGAACCATGTTTTTTCTTGCACATCCATCTGTCAGTAAGTACTGGTGCTGATCCCATGATTTGGCTATTGTGAATGACGTCACAAAGAGCAAGAGTGTGGAAGAGATCTCTAGAGAAAGCCTGCTTACATTGCTCTGAGTAGATTTCCAGAAATGGCATAACTGGATCATATATTAGTTCTGTCTTTATGACATTTTTAGGTGCCTCTGTAGTGATTTCTACAATAGCTGCACTAGTGCACACACACACACACACACACACACACACACACACACCAGCACCTCCTACCTTCGCCCACACTCTTTCTTGCTTCACGTATTGATGTCTACTTGGGGGAGATGGACTCCTAGCACAGTTTTATTATGAGTTTCTTTGATTCCTTTACAGTTTAGGTTTTGGGTTATTTTTTTTTTTTTAAGCTGCGGTTTCGCTCTTCCAAGGCTGTGCTCTGAGGCTGGCCCTACTCACCTTGCAACTCTACCATTTTTATCTCACAGGCATTTCCTACTGATAAGCCTCTTCCTTCCTGACTATTAGCATCTCAGGGGTCCTGGAGAACGTGATCAGCGCCCAGGCTGGGATCAAAGTCCTTGACTTTGCCTCTTAGTCTTAATTTTAGGCCAATGTTGACCGTGTGAGGAACACTCTCGGGAAAACATTCAAATGGTCTCTCACCAACCCATCCTCCACCACCATCATGTTCCTTGTGGCAAACTGAAGGCTGCCTAAGAGACCCCTTCCTCCATCTTTCCGAATTTGCTAGGCTTCCTTGTGCTAAGGTGGACATCAAAGAAAATATGTTTTTCTTCTCTTGATATCTGTAGCAACTCAGGGACATTGGGAAAGAACGTAAAATGCTAAGGTGGGGTGGAGAGGTGACTCAGTAGGTAAAATGTTTGCTGTGCGAGCATGATGACCTGGGTGCATCTCTAGCAGATACAGAAAAGCCAAATGTGGTGACATGGGCCTGTAATCTCTCTGCAGAGGGTCAGAGAGAAAAATGAGCTTTGAATTGACAAATGTGGAAGAGATGGGAAGGTGCTTGAGATTTGCTGACCAGGCAATCTAGCCATATCTGTGAGCCCCAAGTTCAGTCAGAGACCCTGTCTCAAACACTAGTGCAGAGAACCATTGACCTCTGATCTTCATACACATGTGTGTATGTTCCTACGCACATACACCACACACACTGTGGTGGTGTGAATGACAATGCCCCCCTATGAGCTCATAGTCTGACTACTTGGTCACCGGTTGATAGAACTAATTGGAAATGATTAGGCAGTAGGACCTTGCTAGAGGAGGTATGTTACTGGGAGTGGGTTCTGAGATTTAAAAAGCCCATGCCTAGCCAGGAGTGGTGGTACATAAACAACTCAGGAGGCAAAGGCAGGTGGGTCTCTGACTTCACATTAGCCTGATCTATGTAGTGAGTTCCAGGACAGCCATGCCATCCTAGTTAGTTCTCTCCACTTCCTGTGTGTAACTGCCCCAGCGCCATGACGGTCTGCCTGATGCCATGTCCTCTGCCATGATGGTCATGGACTATAACCCTCTGAAACTGTAAGCAAGCCACCAACGAAGTGTTTTGTTTTATCAGTGGCCTTGGTCATGGCGTCTGATCACAGCAATGAAAAAGTAACTAAGAGACACAATACAGTCTAGGATGGACTTGGAAGTTTTTCCCTTAGTATCAACTAGTTGTAGTGTGTGTGTGTGTGTGTGTGTGTGTGTGTGTGTGTGTGTGTGTGTTGGGGATGGAACAGGCTCTACACAGGATAAGCTCAGTCGCTGAGCTACAGCTGCAGTTTCTCATCAGCTAATATTCAAAAGTGGATTCAGGGGTCGGGAGAGACGGCTCAGCAGTTAAGAGCACTTACTGCTTTTGCAGAAGACCTGAGTTCTGATCCCAGTATCCACTTGGCAGCTCACAAGCAATGTAATTCCATTTTCAGAGGATCCGACGCCCTCTTCTGGCCTCTAAGGACACTGCATGCATGCAGTGCACTTACAGGCATGCACATAGATAAAAAAGGGAAGAAGGAAGGCTTTTTTTTTTTTTGGACTGAGGGGGACTAGGCAGAGAGCCATGTCCTTGGATGGCAAAGAAAAACAATATCACATTAGTTTGCAAGGCTTGCCTGGGAAGTCTTTAATTGGATGAAGAGGGATTAGAGTTATTCTTCGTCACCACCACCATCTGGAGGTAACACTAGAATGTTCATTACCACAGGGCCCTGTTAACATAAGCACTTGAGCTTCTGAGGCCTGTGTGTGGAGTGATAGTCTCCAGATGGAAACCCAACTCCCAGCAGCACCTGCCCATGAACGCTCAGCCTTATTGTTCCGAGTGGCACTTTAGGCATGGGTTCTGAGAATTGAAAATATATCTTATCCCGAGAATGACCTGTAACGGTCTGATTTAACTCATGCCGGAGTCTCGGTAAGGCTCAAAACGGCTTCGTTGGCATGGCCGTCCCAGAAGCAATGATATTACAAGAGGACCTTTATTTGTGCCTTGTCTAATGATCCTCCATCTGTCTCCAGATCTGCGGCTCTCGCTGCCTTACTGTTCCTCCGTGTGCTGCTGAAAGCCAGTCTACAGTAGCGTCTCCACAGTAATGGCCGACAGCCTAAACTCTACCCCAAATGGTGGGTATCCTTGCCTTTATTTTGCTCTCCTCAACCCTTGCCAGCGCAATTGCAACTTTCACGAGCCACGCATTTGTTTCTGCTGTGCCATGGATCAAATCTAAGGCCTTTTTGCCAGAATCCTATGTCTGAGCTACATCCCTAGCCCCATGATCCACTTTAAAGTGTGCCACACATTACTAAATGTTCGAGTGCTCCACAATTTCCTTTTAGCATTCTACTTAAGAACTTCCAGGATGGGGTTGGGGATTTAGCTCAGTGGTAGAGCGCTTGCCTAGCAAACGCAAGGCCCTGGGTTCGGTCCCCAGCTCTGAAAAAAAAAAAGAAAAAAAAAAAAAAGAACTTCCAGGATGAGGTGACAAGGTGTCTCAGCAAGTAAAAAGCTTGTCGCCAATCCTGATGACCTGCGTTTGATCCCCAGGATCTAGGTAAAGGTGGAAGGAGAGAACTGACTCCTGCAATTTTGTCCACTGGCCTGTATAATATGCTGTGGTATATGCGTGATCATGCACTCAAAGGCAACCAACCACCCAATACATAAATAAGCATAATAAATTAAAATGAAAACTCCCAGGTATGGTGTTGTACACCTGCAATTGCAGTACTCAGAAGAGGAGTCAGGAAGATCAGGAGTTCAAGACTAGTCTTGGCTTCGGGGAGGCCACCTGGGCTACTTGTTACAAAAAGGAAGCCCAAACCAACCAACCAACCAACAAGAACAACAAAAAATTCCAATGATCATGCAGTAAAATGGAGTCTTTGTGGTAAAATCACACAAATCTTAGACTATACACACTACCAGTGCAATATGGATACTGAATAGCTCCATTACAGCATCACATCCACCCATGACCAAACCACGGACCTGTTTCCATTGTAAGATTGTGGCAGAAGAAGCACACAGGGGTTTCCCCTTCCAAGACTGGCTTCTTGCCCTCAGTTGTAATAGTTTTGAGGTTCACATTTGAGTAAAACCCTGTCCTTTCGGGCCAGTGATACTCTCCACTGACCTTTCCTCTCCTCCTCTCTTAGGCAATTCTTTAAAAAAAAATGTCAAAAACATTCCTTAGCTTGTGGGCCCTTCCAGAATAGATTCTGGGTCTGATTTGGCTTGCCCACTTATTGAAAATGACTTTTGCTCTGGGGGTAAACACGTGAAGGTGGGATTATTAAGACATCTGCTTACGTCAGAAGCAGCTGCGGCCTGGCTTTGTGTCCCTCCCAGCAGTGCCTGAAGGCTCCAGCAGTCTGCAGTTGAAAGCACCTGGTCCTGCCAGTGTCCCAAAGCAATTCTAATGGGTGTGTTTTACCATCCCACTTCTCCATTACCTCAAGCAGGTGAGCTCCTGGGAGCAGGTGTGCGGGCTCGGTTCTGGGGTAAAGGTCCAGTTCTCTCTTCTATCTGTTGTTTTTTCATTTTTCACCGTGGACTTTCAAGCATTCCTTCCATGTTCTAGATAGGAATCCTTTATCAGATGTGGGCTTTGCAAATACCTTCCCCAGGTTAAAACTCACCCCTTTAGTTTCTCCACAGGCTCTTTCATCAAGAGAAATAGAGTTTCACAAAGTGAAATTTGCATTTCTCCTTCCACAGGTTGTGCTTTTGACATCAATTCTATGAATTATTTCTATAGCTCTAAATTTGAAGATTTTCTCCTACTCCCTTTTCCCTTGTAAATGTCCCATAGTTCTGTTCATATTTAAATCTCTGTTCCTTCTGACTTGATTTCTATGTGAGATGATTTCCAAAGGCTCCAGCTTCCTGTTGAAAAGGCAATTTTTCCTCAACTGAATTGCTTTCACACCTTTGTAAAAAATTAATTGTACATTTCCACTGCTCCGTTTCTGGTTTCTCTATTTTGTTCCATTGGTTTCTGTGGCTACTGGTCTATGTAGCTACCTCTGCAAAATGCCAAGCAATTTTCATGATTATAACTCCATAGTACGCCTTGTATGCTTGTGTTTGTGGTATGTATGTATGTATATATGTATGTATGTATGTGTAGTGCGTATGTGTGTATGTTTGTGGTATGAGTGTGTATATGTGGGGGAGGGGTTGTGTTTGTGTGTGGGTGGTGTGGTGTGTGTGTGGTTTGTATGTATGTATGTATGGTGTGTTATGGCGTGTGTGTGTGTGGTATGTGTGTATGTTTTGTGTGTGTATGGGGTTGTGTGTATGTGTGATTTGCATGTGTGTGTATGTGTATGTGGTGTGTGTGTGTGTGTGTGTGTGTGTGTGTGTGTAGATGAGTGTGTGTGTGTGTAGATGAGTGTGTAGACCAGAGGCCAACATGCAGTGTCACCCAGTCACCATCCCTCACAATTTTGGGGACAATTTCTCTCACTGAACATGGGCTTCACCAATCTGGTTAGGCTAGCTGCTCATCGGTTCCAGAGACCTGCTTGTCTCTTGCCTTCGCAGGGTTGGGATGACAGACACTCACTGCAGTAGCATCTGGCTTCTTAGGTGATGGCAGGCCTTCACCTTCAGATCTTCGTGCTTACAAGTACCCGACTGACTGAACTATTTCTCCAGCCCCTGGTAAGTTTTAGAACTAGGGACTGACGATGCCTCAGACTTTGTTCTTCTTTAATCTGTTTCATGTACAATAGTGACTGCCTTTCCAGTTTAAAATTAACTTGTCTACAAAACAATTGCTTGTCCTATCCTCTCAGTTTTTAAATAGTTTAGTGTCTAGAGCCTATGAATATGTTAGATTTTTTAAAATATTTACTTATTTTATGTGAGTACACTGAAGCTGTCTTCAGACACACCAGAAGAGGGCCTCAGATCTCATTACAGATGGTTGTGAGCCACCATGTGTCTGCTGGGATTTGAACTCAGGACCTCTGGAAGAGCAGTAAGCGCTCTTTTTTATTTTTTAAAGATTTATTTATTATATATAAATACACTGTAGCTGTCTTCAGACACACCAGAAGAGGGCCTCAGATCCCATTACAGATGGTTGTGAGCCACCATGTGGTTGCTGGGAATTGAACTCAGGACCTCTGAGCCACCTCTCCAGCCCCATGTTATTAGATTTTCATAGATTTCATTTTTAGAGCTATGCAGATGGTCTTTTTTTAAAAGTTTTGGCTTCTTTGAAACATGGTGGCACACGCCTTTAACCCCAGCACTCCAGAAGCTGAGGTGGATAGATGTCTGTGACTTTGAGGCCAGTCTGGTAACAGAGTGTGTTTCAGGATAGCCATAGCTATATAATGAGACCCAAAATATTACAAAAAAGAAAAAAAATCAAATTGCAACTCTGTCAGAAGTCACCTTGCAAACTCTTAGAAATACTGTGGGTTGGGACTGTGGGTTGGCCTTGACTGTGTATCTTGTGGCCTTGTTGAATAGGGAATATTTGAGTACTCTAGCATTTGTTTTTGTTTTAAGTTTTTTTTTTCTTTTTCTTCTTCTTTCTTTTTTTTTTTTTTTTTTTTTTTTTTGAGCTGGGGACCAAACCCAGGGCCTTGTGCTTTTAGGCAAGCGCCTACCACTGAGCTAAACCCCAACCCCTTGTTTTAAGTTTTGAAAGTTTCCAAGTTTCCTTCACTTTTATTTTACATAAATTGGCATTTTTTTCTGCATGAAAGGAGAGAACAGACTCTATAAAGTTGTTCCCTGACTGCCCCACCCAACATATTACATGGCATGTACACAAATACACACATATGCTGAGGAAAGCTGTCCTCCCCACCAGAAATTCATGGAGCAGCTAGCCTAGAGGATTCAGGGCAGCAGCACAAGAGTAGAGAGAGAGAGAGAGAGAGAGAGAGAGAGAGAGAGAGAGAGAGAGAGAGAGAGAGAGAGCTCAAACAAAGGGTAAGACAAGAAATCACACCCAAGGTGGGCCTCTGACTGCCCCAGAACACTGTGGCATATGTGTAGTGTAACACACAGTACACGCACATTCATACACAGAGATCCAAAAATGAGTAGGACCTGGGGCTGGGGAGATGCTCTTCCAGAGAACCCAGCCCCCGCGTGGCAACTCAACAATTGTCTGTAACTCTAGTCCTAGAGGATCAGACACTTCTTCTGACATCTGAGGGCACTACATGCACACGGTGCCCAGACACACACACACACACACGCACACACACACACACACACAGACATAAAACAAAAATTAAAATTAATTTTAATTTTATGAGGCCCGGCTTGGAGGTTGAGAACACTGACTGCTTTCTGATAGGTCTTGAGTTCAATTCCTTGCAACCACTTAGTGCCTCACAACCTTCTAGAATAGGATCTCGCGCCCTCTTCTGGTATGCAGGCATATTTGCAGGTAGAACACTACATAAATCCTTTTTGAAAATGGCTGTGAGTGGTCAATGGTCTATTAAAAGCAGACTCTCACAGGCATGTTATATACACTGTGACAATAGAGAGAAATAGCGATGAACATGATGCAGCCAACTAAATCCTGAAGACTCTGGAGATAGAATCCCGTGGAGGCAGGTATAAGCATCCAATATCCTCTGAGCATTATTTAAAACCTCTCAGTCAGGCATGGAGGCAGAAGGATTTTTCTCTGACTGGCTTTAAGGCATTTGCTACATTGAGACACACTTTGTTCCTGTCAGAGTAGTTTAAAGCAAAACCCAGACCTTGTTGTGGCATCCAAAAAATGTTTCTATAAGCATTTCTACCTAGTAAAGTCATGGAAGCTGCTCTAAATTCCATCCATGCCCAACTGTATCTTCAAAATGAATAACTGGGCTCTGTAACTCTGTGGTCGAGTGTTTGTCTAGCATGTGCAAGGTCTTGGGTTAAATCCCCAGTTCTGAAAAAAAATCACATCTCTCTCTTTTTTCCTATTCTTTTCTTTTTCCCCTTCCTTTTTTCTTTCCTTTTTGTTTGTTGGGCTGGGACTCAAATTTGAGGCCCAATGCTTGTTAGGCAAGCATTTTGTCACTGAATTCATTCCCAGCATCAATAATTCCACAGCATCCTCTCACTTTAATCTGTATCGAAAGGTCCTTAACGATAAGAAAGATACTTCTAAGACCTGAGCAAGGATCCTACATTCTACTTGGTTAGTAGAGCTCAGAAGTTGGTGCTGTTCAGTAACAGCCTTGTCTCCCCTTTACTTCCACACTGTTGATTTATTGAAAATGCAGGCTGGTCCGTCCTTCACACTGGCTGATGGCTTCTGCAGGCGGTCAGTCCACTTACTTGCTCTTTCCTCTAAGGCACAGAAACGTACTGAAGCTTTGTTATAGGTGGGACTATTTAACAGGCACTGCTATGTACTTTGGGTCACACCAGCACACGAGACGGATAGAGAGTGTGTTGTCTCACCCGTACGCAGGCTGGAATCCTTTGTGGGATCAGGGAGCGCAAGCCTGGTTCATCTATTAGAAAGTTTCCAGGTCTAGTTTTACTTAATGCTTTCTTTACTACTTAGTGTCCAATAATGATCGTTCTTGAAATCCATCACTTTCATCTTTTGTTTTCTTATATATTTATTTATTTTTATTGTATGTGCACTGGTGTTTTGCCTGCCTGTGTGCCTAGGTGAAGGTGTTAGAGTCCCTGGAACACGAGTTACGGATAGCTGCGAGCTGTCATGGGGTGCTGGGAATTAAACTGGGGTCCTCTGGAAGAGTAGCCGCTGCTCTTAACTGCCAAGCTGTCTCTCCAAGTCCTTATCTTTTGTTTCCATAAAGGGCCTTGCACAGACTTTTCTATGTAGCCCAAGCTGGCCTAGGATTCATGATCCTACGCCTCTGCCTCCTAAGTGCTGGGATTGCACGTGCTGGCTAGCATGAGAAAGTCCCCAGCTTCATTTATTCTGCATGCACATGAATTATTGACAAATGAAACAATACGAGGCCTGGCGTTTGCTGCAAAGAGGTGAAGACAGGTAAGTGGGAGTGTGGGATTGGCTCCGGGCTGGGAACTGGAGGCTCTAGACAGTGGCTATTAAAACTCATTATGTGACTCCTTTTGTTGTTCTATTGCTTTTCTTTTCAAAAGTATGTGTATGCTTGTGTTTTGTTTTGTTTGTGACAGGGTCTCATTTAGCCCGGGCTGCTCGAACTCACTGTGTAGCTAAGGATGGCCTTGAACATCTGTCTGATCCAGGTGTGTGCTACCATGCCAGGTTTGCCACTCACCCCAGCCCTCAAGGTCTCTGGTGTTTAAAAGGTTTTGTTTGAAGCTTTCTGAAGTGGGAGGCTGTTGGATGTTTTCCTTTTTGTCCTCTGGATCTACTCTTGGCCATTCCCCACCATGCGCTGCACCTTCGAGGCTGGCCCCTATGAACAGAATCAGTGGGCTCCAGTGCCCTCTGGGTTTGGGAACTGGAATGGAAACAAGGAGTCTGAGGCCCCGCAGGCCCAGCAGGCCCTGCACTGTAGCTTCCCAAGGCCTCCCGCGGAGAGTCCTGGGGAGCCGCCTGCTTGCGACCAATCACGACCTCAGCTCCACCAGCGCTTTTCCCACCGCTGCTACTGCCTCTTGCCATGCGGGACTGCCCCAGCCGAGTGGCTTTCCTATATCCTGCCACACTTTCAGGAACAGTCCTTCATTAAATTTTAAACCACCAGTTGAGGTGTCATCTGTTTTCTTGTTGGGTCCTGTTACACAGAAGGGTGATTAGCAGAAAAAAGACCAGATCAAGGGCCGAAAGCCCCGGAAGAGACGGGGGGGGGGGGACTGAAACGAGAGGAATGACCACGAGGGACAGAGGTGATAAACGAATTATGTGATAGGGGCCGGTGTCTCAAACATCAAAAATCAGGGGCCAATCTCAAACAGCCCTAGTGGACAGAGTAAACAGCTCTGTTAGCCCTGATGCATCCCTTTGGAATCCCGGGCCTGCTGAAATGGGTGTAGACCTGCAGGACAGGCTCCGCTGGGTTCTTTGAACGCCGGCTTTCCCAGATGCTTGGGGCCTGGCAGTTAGCCAGAAGCTCAGAATCTTCCCTCCTGAGGGGACTCTCAGCTGCCATCGGGGGCCCTGGGGGCACAACAGGAGAGTCTAGGTGACCTCTGGGGAAAAAAACAGCCCCTAAATCCTGCCCAGAGAGCTGGGGTGGGAACGTTAAGTGGTGACTCCTCTAGAAGCTAGTGACACCGCTGCAAAATCCGCACATGGTTGGAGTGGGAGGAGCTTGGGCACCTGGCTTACTACTGCAGTTAATACTGGGAAGAGGTGGTGCTAGAAAGATCTCTTGGTTACTGCCCCAAAGCCTCTCTAAATGTTCTCGTTTACAACACATCCATTGGAGGCTGAAGAGATGGCTCAGCAGTTAAGAGTGTGTCCTGCTCTAGCAGAGGATCCGAGTTCAGTCCCAAACACCCGGATCAGGTTACTCACAACGCCTGTAACTCCAGCTCCAGGGAGATACGATGCTGCTAGCCTCTGTGACTACACACAAACACACATGCACATGGTTTTTAAAAATCCTTAGAAATAAACGCATTTACATACTATTTTACATAATCGATAGTTCAACGTGACTCAAAAACAAAATATATAGGGGAGGAAGACACAGCTCAGCTAACAGAGCCCTGACCTAACAGTCCAAAGCACAGACCCAATGTGGTAACTCAGGTCTAAGCATTCAGGACACCGAGGATGATGAGTTCAAGGCCATCTTCCGCTACATAGTTTGAGGCTGGCTTGAATACAGAGATCTGACTCCAAAACTAGAAAGTAAATAAAAAAATGTATCCACTAACACCAGTGAGAGGCGCTTGTCCCTCATCTCTAGTCCCTCCGGGCCCAGGTAGGCAGCCATTAGGGCCTTTCAAGGAAGGTGCAAGAATGAGCAAAAGCAAGCCTGGACCCTCATTCTCTCCTTTTTAACGTTGTAGGTGGTTTGTTTTTCCTTAAAAATATATTGAAAAAAATTTCCAAATTGATTCATATAGAACTCCCCCCTTGCTGTCCTCAGTAGTATCCAATTGTACAACAACGCTTTGAGACATCGCTATAGACAGGCATTCAGTTATTTTCGTTACTGATTTAGGCTAGCCTTTTCGTATATTATTTTTTGTATATATGAGTGGGCCTGTACATTCGTAGGAGGCCAGAGAGATCAGTGTTGGGGCTTTCTCAATCACTTTTGCGTCATTTGACATGTTTAGTCAACTGAGAAAATGCCTCCATAAGATTGTTCTATAGCTAAGCCTGTGGGCGGATTTCTTGATTAATGATAGATGTGGGAAAGCCCAGCCCACTATGGGCGGTGCCACCCCTAGGCAGACGGTCCTAGGTTGTGTGCGTGAGCAAGCTGAACAGCCATGGAGAGCCAGCCAAGTGAGCAGTGCTCCTCCATGGTTTTTGCTTAAGTTCCTGCTTTGAATTCCTGCCCTGAGTTCCCTCAGTGACTGACTGAAATAATAGTGTAAGCTGAAATAAAATGAGCTCCTTTCTCTCCATCTTGCTTTGGGTTATGGTGTTTATCACGCCAATAAGAAGTAAGCCAAAAGTTGTCTTATAACCTCACATGAGGAAACAGAATAGCAAGCATGTACACACACACACACACACACACACACACACACACACACACACTAAATAGATAATTCTTTAAATATTATAAATTCTTGTTATTTTGATAGATATTGCTAAATTGACTTGAGTTTATTTCTTTTTCCCTTTTGAGATATACAAATTCTTACTACACAGCCTAGTTTGACCTCTTCAATTCTCCAGCTTAGCCTCCCAGATGCTGGAATTACAAGTGTGTGTCAGCACACTTGGCTTACTAAATGGACTTCTGGGACTATTGGACCAATCTATACTCCATCCTATCAATGTCTTTTTTTTAAAGATTTTTTTTTATTTATATAAGTACACTGTAGCTGTCATCAGACACATCAGAAGAGGGCATCAGATCTCATTACAGATGGTTGTGAACCACCATGTGGTTGCTGGGAATTGAACTCAGGACCTCTGGAAGAGCAGTCAGTGCTCTTAACCACTGAGCCATCTCTCCAGCCTCATCCTGTCAATGTCTTAAAGTGGCCAAGGCTAGTTAAAGACAGTTGCAGAAGGGTTAGGATGTGGGATACCCTCTATTGCTCCAAATGAGATTCCTACCCTCTGGGATCCATCTACCCAATGAAGTACTTACTGTTTTCCATCTATCTTTTTTAAAATCTGGATCTTCCTAGATTTAGGCTAGCCTTTCTATATTAGTTTTCTTGTATATACATGTGAGTGGGCCTGTACATTCGTGTGGAGGCCAGAGATCAGTGTTGGGGCTCTTTCTCAATCACTCTCCGCCTGAGCTTTTGAGACAAAGTCTCTCACCAAACTTGACCAATTGGCTAGACTGGCTTGCCAGCAAGACCCAGGAATCCTTGTCCCCAGCACTGGAGCTAGATGCCAGGGATTGAGATCCAAACTCAGCGTCCTCATAATTGAACAACTTTACTCACCGATCCATCTCCCCAGCCCTCTATGTTAGTTTTCTATTGATGTATAATAAATTACCAAGTTAGTAGCTTGCAGTAGGATAAACTTATCACCTCGCAGTTCTGTGGGTACAAGTTAGCTGAGTCTTCTACAGTCTTACCAGAGTGAAACCAAGGTCTCAGCTTTTACAGGTAGGCTGTGTTCTCATCAGAGCCCCGGGAACCACTAACAGAGCCTTAGAAGTTGCTGGTAAGATTCATTTCCTTATAGTTTTTTAGAGCTAGAAAAAGTGGGTATAGGTCTCTAGTCTCTGTTTAAGCTTCTCTCCATCCTTGCACTCGAAACTCTGACTTCTCCTCCATCCTGCCCCACAACAGTATGTCCACATAAAACGTTTCTGACCAGATAAAACTTGTCTGCAATTTAGCAATCCTATCTTCAATGCTAGTGATATTTTGTGGGTCATGCGGGGACCATTATCCTGTAAACATATCTGAGATCAAGGCTGTTTTTCTAAGAATAAGAAGCTATCCCAAATGGTCCTGACATCTTTTTCATCTCACATTCTTCTCCTGGGTACAGATTAAAACTGTGTTAATTCTTTTAGACGGACTGATTACAGTTGTTTACATGATTACGCAACTGGCCACCAAGTAAGACTTTTGACCTTTTGCCCAGGTTCAGAAAATAAAAGTCCTTGTCATCTTTTTTTTTTTTTTGTTTCTGGGTAGATACACACATGCTGGCAGGTGTAGTTGTGGAGCAACCCACCCCTCACCTACCCCTAAGATGTTGGGAATTATACTTCATTGCTCTTCTGCCTTACTCACTGAGACATGGGCTCTCAGTGAAGCCCAGAGCTCACCTGCTATGGAAGTCTCTTGCTCTGTCTACACTTTCTGCCGCTGGAAGTACAGGTGGGCTGGCATTTACATGGATTCTGGGAGTCCAAATCCAGTCCTCATATTTGCCTGTCAAGTGCCTTAACCACTGAGCCATCTCCCCAGCCAAGGATTGCAAATTTTATATGAGGTTCTGGGGGAAGACTGTTCTTTAAGTCAGTCACATGTAAATATTAACATCTCTCTATAGCAGGTACCAAGCTGACTTCAGAGAAAATGGCAGAGAATGCCTGTACGTCTTGGTTTGACAACAGTCCTGAAATCACCCCCAAGGGCAACTTTTCTTCAGAGTCTCATAGGTTTTGGGCTCTTTAGAAGACATTTTACTTCCTCCCTCTCTTTAAAAATAAAAACAAGGGTCCGGCTTAGGATCAGGGTCTGGTGAAGGGGCAGGAGGCAGCATGTCGGGCCGCAAAGGTGGCAAAAAGAAGCCCCTAAAACAGCCCAAGAAGCAGACCAAGGAGATGGATGAGGAAGATAAGACTTTTAAGCAGAAACAAAAGGAGGAACAGAAGAAACTGGAGGAGCTAAAAGCCAAGGCCATGGGGAAGGGTCCCCTGGTCACAGGCGGAATTAAGAAATCTGGCAAAAAGTAAGCTGTTCTCACATCTGAGGTGATGGTGACCCTCCTCTTCCATTCCTATTTAAACATCTGGATTCCCTGCCATAACATCTTTGCTACTACAACTAGAATGAAGTGTTATCCTGTAACCTGTCAAATATCTGGATTCCCTGTCATAACATCTTTGCCACTGAATAGCTAGAATGAAGTGTTATCCTGGAGCCTGTTGTTGTACATTGTAATGAACTTTTGTAAAAAAAAAATGAATGAACTGAGTAATGCAAAAAATAAAAATAAGAATAAGGGTTGGAGAGATGGGTCTATGGTTAAGAGCACGGACTGTTCTTTTCAGAGGTCCGAGTTCAAACCAGCACCCACATGGTGGCTTTACAACTATGTAAATGGGATCCATGTCTTTTTCTGGTGGTGTGTCTGAGGACAGCCACAGTGTACCATACATAATAAAGAAATAACCTTTTAAAAAATTTAAAACAAACAGACAAATATTTTATTTTGAGCCAGGTATAGTGGTACACCCTTTTAATCCCAGTATTGGGGAGGAAGGACAGCAGATCTTGAGTTTGAGGTCAGCCTGGTCTACAGAGCAAGCTCCAGGACAGCCAAGGCTACCCAGAGAAATGTCTCAAATGCCTCCTACTCCTGCCCCGTCCTTCCCAAATCCCAGTACTTGGGAGGAGACAGGGGGCAGTTCTTTGTGAAATTGAGGTCAGCCTGGTCTACAGAGCACGCTCCAAGCCAGCTGGAAGCTACAGAATGAGATCATGTCCCCAAAACAAACAAAACCCCAACATTTTACATTCATATTTTAGCTTTCCTTTCAGGAGTAAAAACGGACCAGGAGAGCCCCAAGGATCCTTTCCACGGTGGCGAGATCTTTACAAGGCCATAAGCAGGCTGTGAGTCCACTGAAGTGAAGATACGGGCCATTATGCGGAGTTGTTGATGTCTTTTTTATTAATTCTGATTTTCTTTTGTTTTTGTTTTTACTTTCAACTGTCACACTGGTTTCCATAGCAACTGTGCCATTTTGCATTTCCACAAAAACGCAGGGGATTCTAATCTTTGCCAACAGCTCTTTTTAAAGAGTAGCCGTCCTAATAGATGTGACACGGTGCTCTCTCAGTGACTTGCACGTATGCATACATGTATGTGTGCATGTACTAACCCGGTGTTGTGGACACCAGACTTTCCTTAAAGACACAGGCTCCCATTGACCATGAGGCTTGTCATTTAGACTAGAAAGATATTCAAATTACCTATTTTATTTTCAATCATTTATTTTTAGTTTATGTGCACTGGTATTTTTGCCTGCTGGCCAATGAGGCTTCAGGATCCTTTTGTCTCTCCCCCCACCCCCATCACTGGAATTACAGATGCTCACAGCCGTACATAGCTCTTACACATGATCTGGGGATCCACAGTCAGTCTTCTTGCTTTTGCATTGACCATTTACCCACTGAGTCACTTCTGTTGCCCAGAGTTTAGTTTTGATTTGTGTTTCTCAAAAGATTAGTGATATTGGGCATCTTCTTGTGTGAGTCTTGGCTATTTCTGTATCTTTTCTGAGACATGTGTTTTATACTTAATTTTGTGTATACATGTACATGATAGTGTATAGAAAGACACTTACTTTTTTTTTTCTTTTTTCTTTTTTTCGGAGCTGGGGACCGAACCCAGGGCCTTACACTTGCTAGGCAAGCGCTCTACCACTGAGCTAAATCCCCAACCCCGAAAGACACTTACTTTTAAGGTTATTGTTTTTAAAGAAAGTATAATGGGCATTATTTATTTATTTGTGTATTTGTGTGTGTATGTATGTATGTATGTATGTATGTATGTATGTATTCATTTAGCGTGCATATGTGTGTGAGCAGTCATGCCATAGTGTGAATGTGAGGTTAGAGAACAACTTGCAGACAGTGGTCCCCCACATCCACCACGGATGACCCAGAGTTTAGACGCAGGTCCTCAGGCTTAGTGTTGTCTGCCTTTATCCCCTGAGCCATCTCAGTGACCTGTGATTTTTCCTCTTTAAACTAGTTAGGCTAGTGGATCACACCGAATGGTTTTAGAGCTAGTCTTACACCCCTGGAATAAAGTCTACCTTTTCAGTTGCATAATTCTTTTTATATATTAGTATGTTTCATATATGCTCAGTTCTATGTGACAATATTTTGCTGCTTATCTCTGCAGGTACATGTGCAATGGGTGTTGGTTTGTAGAACCTGTTTGTGCAGTCTTTGTCTAGTCTTATAGATGTGACACTGGCTTCAGAAAATAAATTGGGAACTTGATTCTGTTTTTTGGGGTTGGTTTTGCTTTTTTGGTTTTGTTTTTTTTTTCAAGATACTATATAGAATTGGTAGAGTTCTCCAATGAGACCATATAGCTACCTATATTTATTTTAGGGAGAGTTTTTTTTTTTATTTTTGGTTCTTTTTTTCGGAGCTGGGGACCGAACCCAGGGCCTTGCGCTTCCTAGGCAAGCGCTCTACCACTGAGCTAAATTAGGGAGAGTTTTTAAATTACAAATCTGATTCTCTTAATAGTTGTAGAGATATCAAATGGCCTATTTTATTGTTAATTTTTAAAATAATTTCCTTTTAGTTTATGTGCATTTTTGCCTGCGTGTATGCCTGTGTGAGAGTGTCAGTCCCTTGGGACTGGAATTAGACAACTGTGAGCTGTCACGTGGGTGCTGGGAACTAACCTAAGCCCTCTGAAGAGCAGCCAGTGCTGTTAACTTCTGAGTCATCTCTCCTGCCCCTCGAATTACCAATGTCATATTCCTAAGTTGGAATTATGTTCCCCTCTTTGGGTCATCTGTCTATTTGCTCTAGTTGTCAAATCAATGTGTGTAGTGTTCTCCCCAAAGTTCTCAGGCTTTTTGATGCCGACGGAGCCTGTAGCGACACCCCCCAGTTTGGTCAGCCATGTCTGGCTTTCACGAGGGTTCTGCTTTCACACTGACCACGGTTCCCTTCTTCTTCTTCACTTTTTCTTTGTTCATCTAAATGGAGTGTCATCATCAAGCTTGCTGATGAATTCACAGAACCAACTCTGTGTTTCATTGGCTTTTAAAATATTTTTAATTTTTTTTTGTATGTTGTTTTTTGTTTGCTTGTTTGTTACTTTTTGGGCACAGAATTTCACAGTGTAGCTCTGGCTGGCCCGGAAATATGTCGACCAGGCTGGCTTCTCACTCAGAGATTCGGCTGCCTCAGCCCGTGAAGCCCTAAGATGAAGCCATCACGCCCAATCTTGTTTTACTATTTTAATTTTATTTAATTTCTCTCATCTTTCTTACTCCCTCTCCTCTGCTTGCTTTTTCCTCTGAATTCTCGAGGCACATTGTGCTGCTGTCAGGTCCAGTGTTCTGTAGACGTTGATGGGACTCTAGGGGATGATGGTCATGATGCATTTCTCTGTCGTCTCGCAGATTTTCTCTTTAGCTGTGGGTAAACTGCTGTTGTCTACTCCTCCTTTCGGGTCCAGTGCGTTCCCATCCCCATGGTTGTGATGCTCTGTTGGCTGGTGCACATACATTTACAAATGCCGCGTCCGTTTTCTGTCTCGATGTTTTTATCATGATACAAGGTCTCGCTTTGATGTGGGTGATTTTCCTTTCTCTACACTCTATCTTATCTCATATGACCAGTCATACTTTCTTTTAATTGATGTTTGCAATCTATATCACTTTTCATCCTTTTACCCTTTTAAAAAAAAAGGGGGTATTTAACATGTGGGAGTACACAGTCGCTATCTTCAGACACACCAGAAGAGGGCATCAGATCTCATTACAGATGGTTGTGAGCCACCATGTGGTTGCTGGGAATTGAACTCAGGACCTCTGGAAGAGCAGTCGGTGCTCTAAACCACTGAGCCATCTCTCCAGCCCGGAATTCTTTATTTTCAAAGGTTGATCATAAGTATAGTCTTGTTTCAGCCTTATGGGGTTTGTCCTGTTTCCTGTTTACTCTGTTAGGTCACCTGGCATTCCTTTGCCAAATGTGGGACGCTCTCAGCCATTACTTTTTCAGAGTCTACTTTGGTCTTAGTGTTATCTTCGGGGCCACCAGAGATATCAATGCTAGAGTCCCTAAGGTCTCATGTATTTGTGTGCTTTTTCACTTCTTTCTTCTGCTGCTGGGGTGGGTAGTTGTTCTTTCTGTCTCCTCCACTCTCTTACTGAGCCTATTCAGTGAGTTTTAGATTTGGGGACCCCTCCATCTAAATTTTTCATTTGTTTCTTTATGGCTTTTATACTTGTCGACACTATTTATTTGTTTATCTTAACTTTTGGAGTGTTTTGCCTACATGTATGTCTACACACCAGATACAGGTCTGTTGCCCTCTGAGGCCACAAGACCATGTCAGATCCCTTGGAACCAAACTTAACAGATGATTGTGAGCTGCCATCTGGGTGCTAGGAATCCAAGCCAGCTCCTCTGGAAAATAATTCAGTGCTTGTAATTACTGAGTCATCTTTCCCTCCTTTATATTTTATTTTTAAGGCAAACATTTTTAATTGAAAATACTTTTTAAAATATAATACATCCTGATTACAGTTTCCCTCCCTCTACTCCCCCCAGTTCCTCCCCACCTCATGTCTCATCCAGATCTACCCCATTTCTGTCTCATTATAAAATAAATAGGCTTCTAAGGGACAATAATAAAAATAATAAGATAAACAAAAACAAACATATCAGAATAGGACAAAACAAACAAACAGAAGGAAAATTGCCAGGAGAGGCACAAGAAACAGATACGGCTGCAGCCACCCACCTGTTCATTCATTCAGGAATCTGAGAGAGAAATCAAATTTCAAAGAAAGACAAGGAGCCTCCAAGATGTCACCGAAGTGCGTTTTTCTGTCGGCAGTGAACGGCTGGGCACGCAGCCTACACTTAACAGTAGTTTGTTTCCCCAGTGAGTCTGTCTCCCTTGGAGGCAACTACGCTTTCATTTGTGAGTGGTTATCAATGGGCGATAGCTTCTGTCTTAGGAATGGGAGCCTGTGTTCACTTTTTTTCAGCTCTAGGACCCCATCTGGTGCAGACCCATGCAGGTCCTGTGCCTGCTGCCTCAGTCTCTGTTCATAGGAGCTTTGACCCTGTTGATTTAGAGGGCCTTGTTTCCTTGGTGTCCTCCATCACCTCCGCACCCCTGGTCCTTACACCCTTCCCACCTCCTCTTGTACATGGTTCTCTGAGCCCTAAAGGGGAAGGATTTGATGGAAGGTCCCAGTTTAGGGCAGAGTGTTCCAAGGTCTCACTCTTTATGGAATGTCTGCCTGTGGCTCTCTCTATATCTGCTCCCATCTGCGACACGGAGTAGTTTCTCCGATGATAGCTGAGGAAGGCACTGATCTAAGAGTCCAGCAGAATGCTGTTTTATTGCTATGTTCCTTTAGTACAACAGGAGGATTTAGTATCCCCTAGGTCCCTGGGCTCTCTAGTATTAGATTCTCAAGCACAATCATGTCTGGATTTCATCTCATGGACTGGGCCCTAAGTCAATCACATAGTGGTTGGTTGCTCCCACAAGCTTTGTGCCACTGTTGCACTAGCGCATCTTGTAGACAGGGGACCATGGTACATAAAGGACTTGTGGCTGGGTTGGTGTTTACATTCGTCCTTTGGTAGCAAGCAGACTACCAAGAACACTAGAGCACAGGGGTGAAGGCTCTAGGTGGGCAGCAGCTGACCTCTGTGTTTACTGAGTTACTTAGGTGCTGTCTTCAGCAATGGCACCTGCTGTCAGTGTGTGGAGAACGACCCACAGTCTAGGCTACAGCCTGGGCTGTTTGTGGGTTCCCATGGGACCTCTTTGGCCAACTCAATTAGATGTAACCCATTCCCAGTACTGGAAGCTTTATTTGGTGACAAGTCCAGTTAGCTCTGTCTTCCCATTATTTGGTGATTTATTTATTTTTTTTTTAAATCTTTTTAGATTTATTTATTTTATGTATGGGAGTACATTGTCTTCAGACACACCAGAAGATTTCGGATCTTCATTACAGATGACTATGAGCCACCATGTGGTTGCTGGGAATTGAACTCAGGACCTCTGGAAGAGCAGTCAGTGCTCTTAACCACTGAGCCATCACTCCAGCTCCCTCATTTATTTTTTTATTACCATACTATGTTTCCATAGTACCTGTCAAATGGGCTTTAGTTTTTAGCTGTCACTCCCTGTATTTCCTCCCTTGTCTCCCTCTTCCCTGATCCTCCCATTTTCACTTTCCCATCTAGTCCACCCATAAGAGGTGGACTAGATTTTATTCTCATTCCTAGGGAGATCCCTTACTCTATACTAACCTCTGTGGTTCTAGTTTATAGCTTGTCTATCCTTAGCGTGACCTAACAGCTACTATCCGCATATAAGTGAATGCATACCATATTTATCTTTCTGCATTTTGCTTACCTCACTCCAGATGACTTTTTTTCTAGTGCTAACCATTTACCTGCAAATTTCATTGTGTAAAGGCACCACATTTCCTATATCCATTCTTCAGTTAAGGGACATCTAGGTTGTTTCCAGTTTCTGGCCATAGTAAATAGAACGCAGTTGATCAGGTAGCGCTATCGTAGGATGAAGCATGCTTTGGGTATACGCCTAAGGTGAACCTTGGGGTAGATCAATTCCTAGCTTCCTAGATGAACCACCACACTGCTTTCCACAGTGGCTGCACCAGTTTCCAATCCCATCAGCAGTGGATGGATGTCCCTCTTACTCCACATCCTCACCGGCATGAGCTGCTACTTCTTTTTATAAATGATCTTAGCCATTCTGACAGGTGGAAGATGAAATCTCAAAGTAGTTTTCATTTGCACTTGCCTGATGGCTAAGGATGTTGAACATTTCTTTAAGTGTTGCTCAGCCATTTGAGTTTCCTCTGTTGAGAATTCCTGTTTAGATCTGTGCCCCCTTTTAAATTGGATTATTTGCTTACTTGATACCTGTTTTGTTTTGTTTTAGTTCTTTATATATTTGAGGAATTAGGTCTCTAGTAGATGTGTAGTTGGGAAAAATCTTTTCCCATTCGGTAGGCTGCTGCTTTGTTGGAAAGTCTATGCCCTTGGCCATGCAGAGCTTTTCAGTTTCATGAAGTCCCATTTATTACTTGTCCATCTTAGTGCCTGGGCTAACGGTGTTCTGCTCAGGAAGTTGGTTCCCATGCCAATGTGTTCAAGGCGGTTCCCCGCTTTCTTTTCTATCTGGTTCAGTGGATCTGGTATGTTGAGATCTTTGATCTACTTGGTCTTGAGTTCGGGTCGGTATGTATGGATCTATTTGTGATCTCCCACTTGTAGACATTCAGTTTGACCAGCACCATTTGTTGAAGATGCTTTTTTTTTCCCTAGAAATGCTGTGTATTTCTGGCTTCTAAAAAAAAAATCAGGTGTCCATATGTGTGTGGATTTATGTTTGGGTCTTCAATTCAATTCCATTGATTAACATGTGGGTTTTTGTGCCAACACAATGCTGTTGTTGTTGTTATTATTATTATTATTATTATTACAGCTTTATAGTACAATTTGAGGTGGGGGATGTGACACCTCCAGCAGTTCTTTTATTATATGGGATTGTTTTGACTGTACTGTTTGTTTGTTTGTTTGTTTGTTTTTGTTTATCCATATGAAGCTGAAAAGTGCCCTTTCAAGATCCATGAAAAAATTGTGTTAGAATTTTGATGGGGATTGCATTAAATCAATACATTGCTTTTGGTAAGATGATCACTTTTACTGTTAATCTTACACAGTCCATGAACAGGGGAGATCTTTCCATCTTCTGATATCTTTTTTAATTTCTCACTTCAATGTTTTAAAGTTTTTAATCACACAAGTTTTTCACTTGCTTGCTTAGAGCTACCTAAGGTATTTTATATTATTTATGGCTGTTGTGAAGGGTGTTGTTTCCTTTCCTTTTTCAGCCCATTTGTCATTTGTATATAGGAGGGCTACTGATGTTTGTAACTTAGTTTTGTATCCTTCTACTTTGCTGCAAGTGTTTATTGGTTGTAGAGTTTCCTGGTGAAATTTTTAGGCCACTTATGTATACTATCATATCATCCGCAAATAAAGATACTTTGACTCCTTCCTTTCCAATCTGTATGGCCTTGATTCTTTTCAGTTGTCTGATTGCTCTGGCTAGAACTTCAAGAACTATACTGAATAAGTAGGGAGAGAGTGGGCAGCCTTGTCTAGTCCCTGATTTTAGTGGGATTGCTTCAGGTTTCTCTCCATTTAGTTTGATGTTGGCTGTATATTGCTTTTATTATGTTTAGGTATGGGCCTTGAATTCCTGATCTTTCCAAGACTTTTAACATGAAGGGATGTTGAATTTTATCAATGACTTTTTCTGTATCTAATGAAGTGATTATGTGGTTTTGTCTTTTGGTTTGTTTATATACTGGATTACATTTATCAATTTATGTATGCTGAACCATCCCTGAATCCCTAGGATGAAGCTTACTTTATCACGGTAAATTTTTTTCCTTTTTTTTTTTTAACAGACTTAATTCATTTATTTTTCTTGTATAAAAACCCTTATGTGGTAGCCACAGCTGGAGCCTGGGTCCTCTGAACAGAGACTCTGGTGTGGGTTTTCACAAGATGGTCAGTGAATTCCTGATAAGGAGACTTGGTGAACATAGTCTCTTTCCAGAGGTCAGAGGTCAATAGCTGTACATCATGGAGATGGTATCAAAGGTGGCCTTGGCAAAGTTGCCCAGGGTGGCAGTGCAGCCCCTGGCTGAAGTGTAGCATCATCTATACCGGCCATCATCAGTAGCTTCTTGGGCACAGGAGCAGAGACAATGCCAGTGCCTCTGGGGGTGGGGATGAGACGCACCAGCACAGAGCCACAGCGGCCTGTCACCTTGCATGGCACAGTGTGGGGTTTGCCAATCTTGTTCCCCAGTAGCCTCTCCGCACTGGGATGATCGAAAGCTTGGCCAGGGTGATGGCCCCTCGGATGGCAGTGGCTACCTCCTTAGAGCACTTAACACCAAGACCAACGTGGCCATTGTAGTCCCCAATAGCGACAAAGGCCTTGAACCTGGTCCGCTGGCCAGCCCGACTCTGCTTCTGCACTGGCATGATTTTCAGAACCTCATCCTTTAGAGATGCACCCAGGAAAAAGTCAATAATCTCAGACTCCTTAATGGGCAGGAGAACAGGTAGATCTCCTCCAAGGACTTGATCTTCATGTCCTTAACCAGGCGGCCCAGCTTGGTGACGGGATCCACCTTGTCTTCAGTTTTTACCTCCACGAGCCCCGGGGTCTCGACCACCCACGGCCTCAGCCACGATCAAGGCCCCTAAGGGCCTGCCGAATCCTCCTGAAGCTGCTGCTGCCTCCTAATCCTGGGCCCCTGGTCCTCCGGGCCTCCCTGCATGCACGTCATCCGCCATTTGGTTTTCCGGAAGAAGAAGCTTTTTTCCTTTTTAAATTCATTATTATTACATAAGTACATTGTAGCTGTCTTCAAATACACCAGAAGAGGTCATCGGATCTCTTTACAGATGGTTGTAAGCCACCATGTGGTTGCTGGGAATTGAACTCAGGACCTCTGGAAGAGCAGTCAGGGCTCTTAACCACTGAGCCATCTCTCCAGCCCATGGTAAATTTTTTAATGTGTTCTTAGATTCAGTTTGTATTTTATTGAGATTTTTGCATCTATGTTCATAGGGGATACTGTAATTTTCTCTCTCTCTCTCTCTCTCTCTCTCTCTCTCTCTCTCTCTCTCTCTCTCTGGGGTTGAGTCTTTATGCAGTTTGTATATAAGAGTGACTGTGACCTCATAAGAAAAAATGAGCAGTGTTCCTTTTTTTCTATTTTGTGGAATAATTTGAGGAGTATTGGCATTAGCTCTTAGGGTTAGAGGTTAGGGTTGGGGTCTTTGAAAGTCTGGTAAAATGCTGTGCTAAAAACATCTAGTTGAGAGCTCTTTTGGGTCAGTAGATTTTAATTACTGCTACTATTTCACTGGGTTTTATGGGTCTGTTTAAATTGCTTATTTGATCTTAACTTTGGCAGGCAGTATGTATCAAGAAATTTATCATTTCATTTAGATTTTCCAATTTGGTGAAATACAGGTTTTTAAAATATGATCTTATGATTGATTCTCTGTATTTCCTTGATATCCATTTTTATGTCCCTTTTTACCTCTAATTTTGTTCATTTGGAGCTTCTCTCTTTGCCTTTTAGTTAATATGGATAAGAGTTTGTCAGTCTTACTGACTTTCTCAAAGAACCAACAACTTTTTGTTTCATTGATTTATTATATAGTTTTCTTTTGTTTATTTCTCTTATAGATTTCAGCTCTGAATTTGATTATCTTGCCATCTATTCCTTTTGGGTGATTTCTTCTTTATGTTTTCTGATGTGCTGTTAAGTTGCTAGTGTAAGATCTCTCCAATTTGTATGTAGGCACTTGGTGCTATGAACTTGACTCTTAGACCCTTTTCATTGTGTCCCATAAGTTTGGGTATACTGTATATTCACTTTCATTGAATTCTAGAAAGTCTTTAATTTCTTTCTTGACCCATTTTTTTTTTTTTTTTTTTTTTTTTTCTTTTTTCTTTTTTTTTTTTTTGGGCTGGGGACCGAAACCCAGGGCCTTTTGCTTCCTAGGCAAGCTCCCTCCCCCTGAGCTAAATCCCCAACCCTTGACCCATTTTTTAGTCAATAAAGAGTAGAACAGTTTCCATGAGTCTGTAAGCTTTCTATTGTTCCTGTTGTTGATATCCAGCTTTTAATCTGTCGTGGTCTGGTAGAATACAAGGTGTTGTTTCAATTTTCTTGTGCCTGTTGAGACTTGCTTTGAATGTGATCAGTTTGGGGGGAAGAGTTGTATGAGGAGCTGAGAAGAAGGAATATTCCTTTGTATTTGGGTGAAATGGTCTATAAATACCTTTTAGGTCCATTCGGTTTATGATGTCAATTAGCATTTCTCTGCGGGTTTTGTTTTATTTAGTTAGTTTTGTCTGGATGACCTGTCTATTGTCAAGAGTGGAGTACTGAAGTCTCCCACTACCAATGTGTGAGCCTCGATATGTGATTTAAGCTGTAGTAGTGTTTCCTTTATGAACTTGGGTGTCCTTTTGTTTGGGGCATAGATGTTAAGAACTGCAATGTCTCTTTTTTTTAAAGATTTATTTATTTATTATGTATAAGTACACTGTAGATGTCTTCAGACACAACAGAAGAGGGCGTCAGACACCATTACAGATGGTTGTGAGCCACCATGTGGTTGCTGGGATTTGAACTCAGGACCTCAGGAAGAGAAGTCAGTGCTCTAACCACTGAACCATCTCTCCAGCCCCCAAGAACTGCAATGTCTTCTTGTTGAATTTTCCCTTTAAGAAATTTTCCTGTAGGGACCTCTAGTGTTTAAATCCAAAGTTTCTTTTCAGCTTTTTTCTTAATCCATTTCCTTTCATTGTTTATTTGTTTTCATAGATTTCTTTAAGGGTTTTCTTCATTTCCTTTTTAAGAACTTCTATCATATCCATAAAGGCGATTTTAAGGCCTCTGTCTTGTGCTTCAACTGTATTGCAACCCTCAGGGCCTGCTGTGGCAGGGTTGCTGGGCTCTAGTAGAGACATATTGTCCTGGCTGTTCTCAATAGTTTTTATGCTGGCATCTAGGCAACTAGGTTTGAGATAATTGTAATTCCAGGTGCTGATACCTGGTCTTGTCTTTTTTTTTAAGATTTGTTTATTTTATTTACATGAATACACTGTAGCTGTCATCAGACACACCAGAAGAGGGCATCAGATCCCATTATAGATGGTTATGAACCACCATGTAGTTGCTGGGATTTGAACTCAGGACCTCTGGAAGAGCAGTCAGTGCTCTAACCACTGAGCCATCTCTCCAGCCCCTTCAAACATATATTTTAATTTGTCCCTTGAATTAGTTTTATGATTGTTGCCTTAAGATCTTTTGTTAGATAATTTTAATATGTATTTCATCTTTTTTTTTTTTTGGTTCTTTTTTTCGGAGCTGGGGATCGAACCCAGGGCCTTGCGCTTCCTAGGCAAGCGCTCTACCACTGAGCTAAATCCCCAACCCCTGTATGTATTTCATCTTGATGTTGACATCTGTAGGTTATAGATTGTCAGGTTTTGTTGTTATCGCCGGTGTTTCTTTTTCTTCCAGATGAATCCTCAGTATATCACTCTAGTGGCTTGGAACTTACAATGTAGACCAAGCTGACCTCTAATTCTCCAGCCTCCCAAGTGCTGTAACTAAAGGCAGGTACCACCACCATGTCTAGCAAATAAAAAAAAATTAGTTTTGGGGAGGTGGAGAGGTCAGGGTTTCATGTAGCCAAGGCTGGCCTCAAACTCAGTATGTACCCAAGGCTGCTTGGGAATTCTTGATCTCCCTACCTCTATTGCCTACATGCTGACATTGCAGGCGTGTGCTGTGGCTCTCCATTGTGCAACTCTGGGGACTGACTCCTAAGCATCATGCGTTTACAGGCAAGTGCTCTAACAATCAAACTATATCTCTGGCCCTACTATATATTTTTGAGACTTGGACATTTGGAGCATTATATTATGAATTTTATTTGAACTTTCTGGTTTTGCTGACATTTTTAATGCTATTCCATCAGGGGAAACGGGGTGCAGTCTCCTTATCACTCAATCTCTGTGGACAACAGGGAGGAGAGTTTATTGCAGCTGCGTGAGAAGTCCAGGCTCAGGTAGGCTCAATGTTTCTGGGGATAGTAAGATGCTTTTCCTCCCCGCCTGGCTTCCTGGGGCACCACCCAAGAAGGAAATGTATACAGGTTGTGTGGTTGCCTCCTTGCCATGCTGGCTCCACACTTGGCCTTCCTACTAAGGTAAGAGATGGAACGTTGCCTTAGTTTGCTTTGATACCAGTGATAAAGATATGACCAAAAGCAACCTGAGAAGGAAAGGCTTTATTTTAGCTCATAACTCTTAGGTCACACTTCCTCACTGAGGGAAGTCAGAGCAGGAACCTGGAGGCAGGAACCTGGAGGCAGGAGTTGAAGCCAAGACCATGGAGGACTGCTGCTTATTGGCTTGCTCAGCCTGCAATTGTCTACTTCCCAGGCCCACCTGCCTAGGAGTGACACCACTCACAGTGGGCTGAGCTCTCCCTCATTAAACACCAATCAAGAAAATGCCCTACAGGTTTGCCTGCAGACTCTTGTGGCATTTTCTCAGTTGAGGGTCCCCTTTTCCAGATGATCTGAGCTTGTGTCAAGTTCACAAAAACAAAACAAAACAAAAAAAACTAGCCAGCACAGATAACTTATTATAGCAAGACAAGTGTGGAATTTGAGGCCCTCCACTAAGCCTCTGTTGGCACTGGCAGAGGTAAGGCCATAGTTTTGGTTTTTCTGTCAGTACAGTCTCTGTCTAAAACTCCTCTGTCTGCCAATGCTGGTCCTTTCCTGGTCCTTTTGTTTGTTATGTTTTTTTTTTTCTTTTTTTCTTTTTTTCGGAGCTGAGGACCAACCAGGGCCTTTCAAGCGCTTATAGGCAAGTGCTCTACCACTGAGCTAAATCCCCAACCCTTGTTATGTTTTTTATTTATGTGTTTTTTACTTATTCTATACTGAGACAGACTCTTGATATGTAGCCTAGGCTGTCCTCAAATTCAAGATATTCCTACTTTGCCCTCCCAAGAGCTGGGATTACTGACAGGAGCCATCACACCCAGATCCTTCCTGGTCCTTTGACTAGGAAAAGCAGGCTTTTCCTGGGACTCTAAAAGTCTGCTGTCATTGACTCTCTGAGTGCCAACTTCTTTTGAGCTGGAGATCTAGAATGTAGGCATCAAAAGGAAAGCATTGCCCTTGTGATTCTCGGACACTAAGTAAAATGAAGCCATCTTATGCTTGCTTTGTATACTATCTTAAATTTGTCCTTAGCAGGACTGACAAGGACAAGACTGTCTACTCTATCTTCATGGAAATAGAAGTCTCATGAATTTATAAAGGTTGCTAAAATATAACAGTTTTATGACAAAGGGTCCACATCTTACACATACAGGACAACAACTCTCTGTTAGTAATATAGCCATGTGACCCAGAAATACAGTCAAGAAACCACACTGACATCACTCTAAGAAGCCTCTTCATGTTCCCTAGGCCTAAATACAAAGTTCGCAGTATCCTAATTTCAGACACTATGGTTTTAGAGATGCTTGTTTTCATGTTTCTAAAGAGGAACCTTTAAAAAAAATACATATAAATGCGTTTGGCTCTACCATTCTCCTACATAGGAAGCGGCCATGGCACCCAGCTATGGCAATGATTGATCCTCAAACACCACTTCCATAGAGATTGGCAGCAGCAGCAGCAGCAGCAGCAGCGAGTGGACAATTGGTTCAACCAGCCAGGATGCAAGATCCATAGACACAAGAGCAGCCAGGCCAAAGAATGCCATACTGCCCTATCAGGCTCAAAGGGAGGTGCCCTACAGTGAAATACGATACTGGGAGGGGCTTCAGCGACGGAGAACTCAGGGAGGTCAGCATGTATAAGAAAGTGGCTTCTCTGTGGACCCAAGGAGCCAAAACAAATCCAATTCAGGCCAATGCGCTACAGCACCTGAAGAGGCTGGCTCCAAGCTCTCACCCTTTTCTCCAGGGAGCCTCTGCTTCTAAGAAGGGAGACAATCCACTGAAGAATTCAATTGAGCCCCTCGCTTCAGCTAACAGGATTCTTTGATGCCCATCCCAAGGACTACAAAAGGGGGGCCAGAATCATCATAGAGAAATAAAATACTTTCAAAAGGCTTTTTTTTTTTTGCCAGTTTCCACATGGGCAGTACCAAATGCCTGACTCTTTGGCATTTGAACAAAAAGGGCCAAGGAAGCTACAGAGCAAACTGTTGAGAAAAAAAGAGGAAACGAGTGGTTGGAACACTGCAATATACTTTCAGTAAAGCAAAAGTGAAACCAAAACCAAAAACCAATAAATCCATACAGAGGGCCAGAGAAATGGCGCAAGAGGGGAAGGCCCTGCTTGCTGCCAAGCCTGACCATTGTAAGAGTAGAAGACGACCATGAGAGAGCCACCTCCCGAAAGCTGTCCGCTGGTCTACACATGTGTGCTACTGCACGAATACAGACACTTACTCACAAATAAATAAATGTATTAAAATGCTTTAAATACACAAATAATTGGACATGCTACTACACATCTGTAATTCTAGCACTTGAACCACAGAAGGGGGAGGATTTTGAGTTTAAAGTGGAGGTCAATCCAGGCTACCTGCCAAGACCATTTCTAAAAACAAAGGCTGCATGTGTATCATGAACCAGACCCTGGATTTGAATTTCAGTGTTGAAATACACACACACACACACACACACACACACACAGAGAGAGAGAGAGAGAGAGAGAGAGAGAGAGAGAGAGCAAAATAGAGAGAGACCAAATAAATAAATAAACAAGCAACAAAGGGCCAACAAGATGGCTCAATGGGTAAGAGTGCTTGTCATGCAAGCCTCAAGACCTGGGTTCAATTCCTAGAACCATGTAAAGACAGAAAGAAAGAACGGACTCCACAAAGCTGTCCTATGATGCTCCCGTCATACATACAGAGAGAAATTAATAATTAATTAATTAATTAAAATAAACAGAAGTGAATACTCTGAGAGAGTTGATGTTTTACCATTTTATTGATATGTATAATGAATTAGTTTATCATATTATTTATTTTGTTTAGAAACAAATCACTAATATTATGCTTTACATTTTATAACAAGCTTTTTTAAGACTTTATATTCTTTGGTCCTTACAATTCCTGTGAGATGGGTGATACTATTCTCATTTAAGGTGAGAAAAACAATTTTTGTTTGTTTATCTTTTTGAGACAGGGTTTCTCTGTGTAGCCCTGGCTGTCCTAGAACTCACTCTGTAGACCAGGCTGGCCTGTAACTCACAGAGATCCATGTGCCTCTGCTTCCTGAGTGCAGGATTAAGGGCTTGCACCACCACTGCCCAGCTTTAAGGTGGGAAAATTTAGGCTCAGCAAAACAGAACGACATGTCCAAGGTCACCCAGGTAGACAGATTTAGTAGCCCCAGAAAGAAAGATTTGTCAATGGACCAATTTTTGAGAAGATTTTGATTGGCTCTGTTTTGATCACATGACCACAAAATGACCACCAATAGTAAGCAGGGTACTATGATTGACCTACTTGCCTACCAAGGTCCTGTGGAGTCAAGGAAGGCAATCTGAAGTGACTTCAGAGGAAGTGTCTTGGTCACTGTTCTACTGATGTGAAGAGACACCATGACCAAGGCAACTCTTGTAAGAGGAAGCATTTAATAGGAGCTGGCTTACAGTTTCAGAGGGTTAGTCCTTTATCATCATGGCAGCAGACAGATATGGTGCTGGATCAGTAGCTGAGAGTTCTGCATCCTAATCTGCCAGCCCAGAGACTGGGCCTGGCACAGGCCTTTGGAATCTCAGAGCCTATTCCCAGCGACACACTGCCTCCAACAAGGCCAGATAACTTATGAGAATCAGTTCTCTGCTTCTTCTGTATGAGTCCAGGGGTCGCACTTAGGCCGTTGGGCTTGGCCTAAGGGCCCTTGCCCACTGAGCCACCTCCCTGGGCCTGTTTTTTTTTCTTTTTCCTTTTTTTTTTTCCAGAGCTGGGGACCGAACCCAGGGCCTCGCGCTTCCTAGGCAAGCGCTCTACCACTGAGCTAAATCCCCAACCCTGTTTTTTTTTTTTTTTTTATGAGAATGTTGAAATAACTGAACTTTCTTTGTGTCTGTCTTTTTCTCTCTCTTCTGTATCCACACTGAATGATTCATTTCATAATTCAGAATCTTACTTTGTAAAACTGGGACTGGACTGGGGTGGACCAGGTATGCACCCCTTACCACAGAGAGGACAGAGAGATGGAGCTAAAAAACATATTTTCAGACAAACTTGTGTTATGCTTCCTCCACATTCCTTCATAGGGAATACATCTCATTTAAATATCAATGTTGAAAATTATTTCTCACTTCAATACCACAGCAATAATTTCATGTATGTTCCTTTTTAAAAAACACTTATTTATGCTTGCTTTACCTGTATGAGTATATGAATGTATGTTTAGATGTCATGTCCATGTGCACCTGTCCAACAAGGTCAGAAGAAGGAATCGGATCCCTGGAACTGGAGCCACTGAACTGGTTCTGGAAACGGAACCCTGGTACTCTGCAGTGATAGCAAGTGGACTCTTAACGACTGAGCTGTCTCTCTAGCCCCTCATGTCACTTCTAGTCTCTGGTGAGTTTTGTGTAGTTGGATATGTAGGTGGATGTCTATATGCAGGTGAGGGCTGGCACAAGTTAGGTCAAGGCCTATGATTGGACAGTAAAAAGTGAGGTGGGGACAAAGATTTTGTAAGGTGGGAGAGAAAAGGAAAAGAAAGAACCAAGATGGAGACGGAGAAGGACCACCCAGATCCGGGTGGTCTTGATTGGCCCTAGGTAGTTATGTCTATTTCTTAAGGGATGGATTTCTACAGGTCAGTTTATCTTATCTAGGTGGGCGGTTTATATCTTTATCATTTGGCTCTTGAGTTTATGGTGTGGTGTTCTGGGGGGTGTAAAATTTGCTAAGTAAATCTGAAATAAAGCCATTGTTAAACTACCAGTTTCTGGAGTTTTGAATTTGTCGGGCTTGTTGGAGTATGGGCTGAGTTCATGGCTGGCAGAAAGGCAGCAGGGAGAGATACTAACCAAAGATAAATTAAGGTTAGTTCTATACGGCCCTACAATGCAGGAACTAACTCAGGATAAAAGGTACCGATTTTTTAATAATTACCGCAACAAGATATTGTAGTAATTATGATGTACCTTGGCTTTCAAAATATGACAATATGCTCTATAATATCCCCACTATTCTTTACTAGCATATTTCTATCCCAACAGTTTGCAGGTACCTGAGCTGAACCTGCCTGCTGATAGGCGGTAAATGCCCTCTTACAGAGTGATGGGAAGACTTGTTTAGTTCTCTTCAGCTCCAAGGTACTCAACCTGAGGGTCATGACCCCTTTGGAGGTTGAATGATTTTTTTCATAGGAGTCACATATCAGATACCCTGCACAGGGCACGGAACTCTATGAGGGAGTCAACTGAGGCCCGACACAGAGCAGTTGAAGCACCGTGACATGGGTCAGGAGGAGCTGTAGCAAATTTACAATTAGGAAGTTACAACGAAATGATTTTATGATTGGGGTTCTAACACGAGGAACTGTGTTAAAGGGTCACAACATTAGGAAGCTTGAGACCCACTGCTTTACCTAGATTCCCCGCCTCCTCCAGACCTAGAACTTCCGCCTTGAGCAAATGTGGAAATCTCTGAGCCTGCCCCGCTTTCTCTTCAATCTGCCTCTGCCTCTTTTCTTGGAGAATGTTGGCATCTAATTTCTCCCTGAGGCACTCACTGACTGCATTTCCCGGAGTCTAAAACCACTCACAGAGCAACCTCATTGTCTGAGAAAGGGACCCCTTTTAAGGCAGAACCGCGATCCTGAATGAAGGAAAACAGCAAGCCTGTTCTTAAGAGGAACCCACCGTCAAGGAGCTCATGTTTCTGGCTTCATTTCAGTGAGTCTTCCAGTTATGTTCAGGCTGCTGTATCTCTACCTAGCACAATAAAGCGTACTTGGGCTCGCCATCAATAGGTCAGACAAGCCATCTGTATCATTCCAGGTTCTGGCAGGAAACAGATGGTACTCTCTGATTGGGTAAAATGAGACGAGTTTAATAAGAAGACTATTTACGAAGGCAGATCAAGGTGTGTGGAAACCACAGGCCAGAAGCGGTGGAAGAAGGAAGCAATTACTGGAAACTTGAGAGAGAGAGAGAGAGAGAGAGAGAGAGAGAGAGAGAGAGAGAGAGAGATGAAGAGGGCCTCCTGACAAGGCCTGTGGCTTCTGCTTCAAAGCTGTAGCTAACTAACCTTCAAGAAGGCATTTGGGGTAAATATATATGCTCACCTCTTTCCTCCCAGCCTACTGTCTCCTAGAGTTGGCCAGGAGCAGGAGGATGGACGGCACAGGAACTCTATGAGGGAGTCCAACACAGAGCAATTGAAGCAGGGTAACATGGGCCTGGAGGAGAAAGGGGCAGTTACAGAACATGGCAGTCGAGTTTGGAAATATAGTGCTATGGTCCTTGCCCTGGGCTGTTGCTCTTAATATTCTCAGAGAGTGAGTCTTTCTAGAAAGAGATAGGGAAGGCTACCTAGTCTTCTTTCTAGTGTGTGGGCTCTTGAGTTGTCTCTCTCCTCCATCCCTCATTGTCTATAAAAGGCAGTTGCATTAATTACTTTTCTGTTGCTGTGATAAAAATGGCCTGACAAAAGCAAGTTTGGGAAGGAAGGGTTTATTTTGGCTATCTGTTTGAGGGTACAGTCTATCACAGTAGGGCAGGCATGGAATAGGAGACAGTGGGTCACGTACCTACAGTCAGGGAAAAGAGAATGATAAATGCTAGTACTCAGCTGGGTTTCTCCTTTGTATGCAGTCCAGGACTTAAGCCTAGGGAATGGTGCTACCCACTTTTAACTTAAACAAGTTCTTCACTGGCATGTCCAGAGATCCACCTCCCATCAAGTTGACAATTGAGATTAACCATCACAGAAGTGTGGTCTATGAAAGTCAATGTGTGTTCTGGATCCCAGCCTTTAGATGAAGGACTAGGAACCTGCACCCATCCTGCAGGTCCATTCTTCCGGCCACCCCCTGAACAGCAAGCTGCCTTTACAGAACTGGTCAGACCAAAGCTCATTCCACTTCTTTCCTTCACATTCCCCATGACCACCAGAAGCCAGGGCATACTTCCCTGTGTCTGTGGGGACTTCATCTAGATTAGAGGCCCTACTAATGCTCACTCCACTCCCATGATCCACATGGCTTCTGCTCTGTCTTCCTCTGGCTAGCTCACTTGTGCTTTATTCCTCACCTACTATGTGTGGCTCACTACAGTAGAATGCTTCTCCTTTTACAACAAAATTAGGGACAACGGGATTTCTCAGTAGTAAAGGGACTTGCTGCTGAGCCTGATGACCTCAGTTCAATCCCTGAGACCCACACAAAAGGGAGAGAACCAAGTCCCATCACTTGTCTTCTGACCTCTATGCTCAGACTGTGGTAGCTGCTTCTATGCATGACAAACAAATAAGTAAATAAATACATGTGGGTGTTGGGGAACTAAACCTGCATCCTCTGCAAGAGCATCGAATGCTCTTAACCGCTGAGCCAGCACAGAAATACTGGTTTTCGTAATTGCTTTACCAGATTTTCTCTGTGTGGAAGACACTAGTTAGAAGAGATAGTACAGTGTGGGGTTGGGGATTTATCTCAGTGGTAGAGCGCTTGCCTAACAAGCAAAAGGCCCTGGGTTTGGTCCCCAGCTCCGAAAAAAAAAAAAAAAAAAAGAAAAAGAAAAACAAGAGATAGTACAGCTGAGGTGGATGATTTGTCTGCTAATAAATTTCACTTTTTACTTTTAAAATCTAACAAATTGGAGTTAATTATAACTGGCAACATTGAGGCGTAGGGACAGTAGAAGCACCATGGAAATTGCAGACCAAAACAAACAAAAAAAACTACAATGGAAGTGCACTGGCTGGTTCTGTGTGTCAATTTGACACAAGCTGCAGTTATCACAGGGAAAAGGAGTCTCCCTTGAGGAAATGCCTCCATGAGACCCAGCTCTAAGGCATTTTCTCAATTGGTGATCAAGGGGGAGGACCCAGCCCTGGGCTTGTAGTCTTGAGTTCTATAAGAAACAACTGAGGAAGCCAGGGGGAGCAAGCCAGTAAGCAGCACCCCTCCACGGCCTCTGCATCAGCTTCAGCCTCTAAGTTTCTGCCCTGTGTGAGTTCCGGTCCTGACTTCCTGTGGTGATGAACAGCAATGTGGAAGTGTGAGCTGAATAAACCCTTTTCTCCCCAACTTGCTTCTTGGTCATCACGTTTGTGCAGGAATTGAAACCCTGACTAAGACAGGAAGTGAACTCCAAGCCACTGGAGATGGATTCTGACCTTGTACTCGAGGTAGGCTACCCTTCAGTGAGAGTGGGACTAAGTACGTTTCTCTAATTCTGCTAGGTGTCCGTCCACGTAGGAAACTGAGGTAACTGCTGTGGTGTTCAATTACTCCCGATGACCCGGCATCCTGCCCAGGCAGGTGCCCTAGGAAAGCCGTCTGGTTGGTTTGCCCTTTTCTGGCTCCCCATGCATCTTCGCACTTGCCAGGGGATCTTGTTACTGCTGTTCTCTATCCTTTATTTAATAGTTTTCATCACTGTGGCCAAAGACGTCTGACAGAAGAACTCCAAGGCAGAAGGGCTGATTTTTGGCTCAGGGTTTTAGAGGGTTCAATTCATGGTCGGGCCATGCTTGGGCAGACCATGAAGGAGCAGGGAGGGATCAGGGAGCAGTGAAGCTTCTGCATCCTGTGGCAGACAAGAAGCAGAAAAGGTGAAAGGTAGGGACCCGGGACAAAATATTACTAAATGTCCATCCTAGTGACATACTTTCTTCAGCTATAACGCACCTCCTAGAGTTTCAAGAACCTCCTAAAATAGCATCACTGGGGGCCAATCCCCCACCACACAGGCCTATGGGGGACATTTCACCATGACGGACTGACAAGCAGTCTTAATTATCCTTCCAAGTCACTTAAAACCTTGCTAGGAATGAGGCCATTCCTAACTCAGAGCAGCAAGCAAGTCAGATTTTTCTTCTCTTTTCTCAAGTCCTTTCCAGCCTCACCTACCTGAGTGACACAGTGGTTATAGGCAGCACAGTGAGAAGCCAGCACAGTCCTCTCCGTTACCCTTCTCTTTCTCCCTCTTCTTCCTCAAGCTCATTCCTCTAGCCACCTGCTGAAGCACTGTGCTACAGGCCTCGCAAGGCGAGCATAGGTAAGAGGTTCCCAGGGATAGCTGGATGGAACTGGAACTGTCTTCCTGGACTGAGAGAGATGTTAGATAGCAGAATGTGTCGGGTACTGATGGTTACAACTCTCTGTAGATTTGTTTAAGAGCAATAGTCCAACAGCTCTGATTGTTGCTGGCAAGGCTCTGGAAAAGAGTAATGTCACACTAGTGTCTTACCTTGATGGACATGAAACTCATGATAAAGGTAGTCTCATCAGAAAGATTAAGGTCTTGGCACAGGAACAGACGATGGGACACAGTGGAAAGAAATTGACTTCGTGGGAACTGGGTACAGTGTATAATAAAGGTGCCATTTCGACTCCCTAAGGACCTGTTTCATAAATGCTGATAGAATAATGGCCGTTGTGAGGAAAACAAAAGACTTGCCACTGATTTAGTTACTGACAGTAAAGCAAGTCAGACAACAGTAAAGCAAATTAATTGTCTAGAAGGAAATGTGGGGGAAATATTCGTGTGCTGATCGGAGACCATGGCCTTCTAAATAGCACAAAAAACTTAAAAGTTACAAGAGGAAGAAAAGATTTGTTAATGTGGATAATTAAATTTTCCAGGGGTAGAAAACAGTATAAAATGTCAAAGTATGGGCCAGTGAGGTGACTCAGCAGATAAAGGGGTTTGCTTCCAAATCGGATAACCTGAGTTCTATCCTCAGGGCCACAAGATCAAAAGAGAGAATTGACTTCTGAAACAAAATAAACCTAAACAAAATGTAAGGGGATGGGGAGTCGGAGAAATGGCTTGGTAGTTAAGGACATTTGCCATTTGTTCTTCTTGCAGAAGGTCAAGGTTCCGTTCCCAGCACCCAATGGTGGCTAACAGACATCTGTAACTCCAGCTCCAGGGATCTGAGCCCCTCTTCAGTCCTCCATGAGCAGCGGGTGTACATGGTGGACAGACATACACAGAGGTAAAACTCTCATATATGCTAAATACGACTAAGACTCTTTTTAAAAAGTTTTTAAAATGTAAGTCATAAGACAACTAAAAAGCAGTGAGAAAATCGTTATAACTATGGTTATAATGGCTGGTGAAGGATGCATATCCATAATAGTAGAATTAATATACATATTAAGTTGCTAAAAATCAAATATTTTCTATTAAGGAAATGGCAGATTTGTTACTTCACTTCAGCTCTGATGAGAAGGCAAATAATTTAAGAGGTTGGGGAGGCCCACGTCAAAGCAAAGCAACAGTGGGCCTGGGGTAGAGAGGAAAGAACAGACAAATGTGGCAGATCAGTGGGAAAGAGTCATTTCCAGGGACTGAGTGGCTAACCCCAGGGAAAGACAAAAGCTCACAAGCTGGATGCCTATGTTGCCTTGTCATGAAAGGCACACTTAGGGGTAGGGCGCTTGCCTAGCAAGCGCAAGGCCCTGGGTTCGGTCCCCAACTCCGAAAAAAAAAAAGAAAAAAAAAGGGCACACTTAACTGAGTTGTGCTCATTGTCAGTAGACACTTATTACATACACACTGGATCATACACACGTGTCTATCGGTGTAACAGGTCATAGACCTAACAATATGGGGAACACAAAGGTCAGTCTGACCTCTGGGCCAGCAATATGGCTTATCTGGTGAAGGTGCTTGCTGCCAAGCCTAATGACTTGAGTTCAGTCCCTGGGACCCACGTGGTAGAAGAGAACTAGTTCCCATAAATCTTCCTCTGATCTCCAAGCACACACACACACACACACACACACACACACACACACTTGGATGGGGGAGGTGCTGAAACATTGATTTCTATTCTTAGATTTCACAAGAATTCGTCCAATCAAAATGTCTTCACCAAAGGACTATTTTTCTATAGTAACTTTATTATCCCCACCATGTGTATATGTAGGTGTGTGCACATATTTGTGTGTTTGTATGAGTAGTGGGTGCACAAACATACTATGGCAGCTGTGTGGTCAGAGGACAAGCCTAGCCCTCGGCCTTGTTTGAGACAGGGACTCTTTGTTCTTTGCTGCTTACTGGGCTAGTCCCAGAGAGCTTCAGGGAGCTCTTCTGTCTGGATCCCCTCTCACAGCAGGAACACTGAGAAAGACTCAGACATCAGCTTTACACGGGTTCAGGGATTTGAACTCAGGACCTCATGCTCTCTCTGAGCCTTCCCTCCAGCCCTAACCTTGATTCTTACTGGGTTCTAGGACTCCTATGTAGATGGTCTGGACACTCTAGCCAAGGACCATGCCAGTCGATGTCAATAAAGATACACTAAGGGCCACAATAGTACAAGCCACGATTCAAAGGAAGTTTCCCTCTGTTTCTTCTCCCAGTGAAGCAAGCACAGTTTTATAACACTCGGAAGGACGGAGCCACGGTCGGGATCAGGATGTCTTTCTAATTGGGGATCTCTTTTGAATGCCCTTCCTAATGCAGCTGTGGAAGAGGGCCACTGAAAAACTATACAGAGCCACAAAGTTGATCACAGCTTGGAGTTTGGCACTATGGTTACCGGACTGGCTCGTTGGCTGAAACGTTTTGTATTTAGGTTTAGTAACTTCAGCTCCCAAGAGGCTGTGATGAGTTTCTGAGTAAAGGTTATATTTTAGTTTTTTTTTTTCCTTTTTTTTTTCCCGAGCTGGGGACCGAACCCAGGGCCTTGCGCTTCCTAGGCAAGCGCTTACCACTGAGCTAAATCCCCAACCCCAAGGTTATATTTTAGAATTATCAGACTCCTTTTAAATATAAAGCCCTCAGGGCTGGAGAGATGGCTCTGTAGTCAAGAGCTTGTACTGCTCTTGTGGTAAGGTTCCCAGCACCATGTTGGGCAGCTCACAATCACCTGCAACTCCAGTTCCAGGGGAGCCAACTCCATCTTCTGACCTCTGTTGACTTTCATATTCATGTGCACATACATATATGCATATACACGGAGTTAAAAATAAAATAAATCTTTACAAATAAAATCCCCACTAGATGTTGTGGCACAGCCCTGGAGAGACAGACAGACGGATCTCTATCATCTTGAGGCCAGCCTGGTCTACTCACATAGTAAGTTCTAGTTCAGTCAGAGCTACATAGTGAAACCCTGTCTCAATAAAGTAAAATAAAATGCCAAATGGAGTGAAGAGACAGACTGCAGGTTGGGAAACAATTGCTAGTTATATACACTGACTGAGAATATCTAGGACACACAGATATACAAAGAACTCGAAAAGCTACATGCTCAGCCTTATTAGCCATCAGTGAAATGCAAAGTAATACTATGTTGAGATTCCATCCCACCCCGGCCAGGACCCGCAGTCATTAAGAAAACAAATAACAAATGTTGAAGATATGGGCGCACTGCTGGGCATGGTGCAAACTAGTTCAGCCACATAGGGCCTCAGTATGGAGGGTCCTCAAAAACCTAAAACTAGATCTACCATATGACACACACAGCTTTCCCACCACTGGATTTTTTTTTAAAGATTTATTTATTTATTTATTTATTTATTTATTTATTTATTTATTTACATGAGTACACTGTAGCTGTCTTCAGAGACACCAGAGGAGGCCATCGTATCCCATTACAGATGGTTGTGAGCCACCATGTGGTTGCTGGGAATTGAACTCAGGACCCCTGGAAGAGCATCTAGTGGTCTTAACCACTGAGCCATCTCTCCAGCTCCACCTCTGGCTATTTAGGCAAAAGGCTCCCAGCCATCATATGACTCATCAGTGTTCACTGCAGGGCTCGGCACAGTAGCTCAGGGCTGGAACCAGCCCAGCTGTCCGCCAGGGTGGGGGGTGGGGGGATAAGGAAAAGGTGGTGGACTTTTTCAGCTATAGGAAAAAAAATGTAGTTACATTGTGCAGGAAAATGAATGCGACTGGATGCAATCATATTAGGCAAATTAAGCCAGTCTCAGAAGGACAAATATTGTGGGCTGGAGAGAGCTCAGCTGTTGAGGGCACATACTGCTCTTCCAGAGGACCAGTTCTGTTCCCAACACCCACGTTGGCTGACTCAACTGCCTGTAACTCCAGCTCCAGGAGACCTGATGCCTCTGGCCATTGTAGGCTCCCATACATATACACTATTTTAAATAAATAAATAAATAAGCAAACGAGGTTTGTCTTCTCTCATGTGTAGTTCAGGGATCTGCCTGCCTCTGCCTCCTGAGTGCTGGGATTAAAGTCATATGTCACTATGATAAGATCATATACGTACATATGACAAGAAAATTAAAGCAGAGCTGTTAGGGGAATAAAGGGGACTGATTTGGGGGTGGGGGAGGAAAGACATGGGAGAAGAACAGGCTGTGAAGTGGGTAATATGATTAATAAAATTACTTGTACGGAAATGTCCTTGTGTAACAATAAGCTGATAATAAAGAAATAAAAATGAAATCAAATCCCAGGTTTCTTCTCTGGAGATTTTGATGTGAGAGGTCAGGGGTGAGGATATAAATTCCTATTTGGAAAAGCTCACAGGAGAGCCTTACACATGCCTTTGCTTAAGAAACGGGGGAGGCTTAGGGGACGAGTGCACTGTGGGTTTATAGCCACGCCCACTCTCCTGATTAATTGGCAGTTTAGGGAAATGAGTGAAGGCCCTGGAAGGCAGGGAAGGTGTCTATCCCTTGGAAAAGCCCTGATGGAGGGCACAAGAGTACTGTGAAGGACACTCACCACAAGGACTCATAACTCTAGTGAGTCAGGAGACAATTTCAGAATCCTTGATGTTGAGGATGTCCCCAAAGCTGTATTTCTTCCATGGTGGCAAATGGGCTTAAGTGAAGAGCACCCTCCACCCTCAATTGGAACATGGATCCTGTATAAGGGCGGGCCAGATGCTAATATCCCTAACTTAGAGGTGAAGAACAAGACACATAGTGATGAACATCCCCTGGTTACACGGTTAATCACTTATGAAACCAGGTCACCAAAATCTGCTTTCTATGTTATAGCCAAACAGCCAGATTGCCTGTGTAAGCTGCCACACTTGCCAGGTATAGCGTCCCATACTTGTAATCCAAGCACTTGGGATGCTAAGGCAGAAAGAACATAAGTTCTAGGCCAGCCTGGGCTACAAGTGAGTTCTAGGCTAGCCCAGACTACATAGTGAGACCTTGTCTAGAAAAAGCAACCCCAATAAACCAACAATAAAGATAATCTTCTGTAGTTCATTCCTTCATTCTTCCTTTCTTCTTCTTTCTGTTATTACTTCTTCCCTCCTCTCCTCCCTCCTATCTCCCCCCTCCCTCAATTCATCTCTGAGATCTCTTGCTATTGGAAGTGTAATGGACTTTAGGGTCCCCACAGCCTTTAAAATGCACCACCCCACGGTGCTGATACAATACTTTTTTTTTTCTTTTCTTTTTTTCGGAGCTGAGGACCGAACCCAGGGCCTTGAGCTTGCTAGGCAAGCGCTCTACCACTGAGCTAAATCCCCAACCCGAGACGATACTTTTATAGCAGATTCCATCCCTGGTAGAGACTGGGTAGAACAGGGGTACACTGAGGCAGGCCCATTCCTAGGAAACGAGGAAACAGGCCTTTGACCAACAGCTTTTGCTCTAGGGCTCCACACTGGCCTCACCAAAACTTCCTTAGACTGAACTGTAATCTCTTGCTTCCACTAAAGTCCTTCTTATTCTCTCCTTCCTAAGATGGACCCTCACTAAAATCTCAGAGACCTCCTAGTCCTTGCCAACCCTCCTGCATCTCCCTCTAATACATTTCTTGCATCTCCTACCTCTTCTTTGCGCTGTCTCAGAAGAGAAACTACTACCATCTGTGCTGGCTTTTTCATCTTGACACAGCTAGATCAGCGGCTCTCACCCTGTCAGATATCCTGCGTATCAGATACTTACATTATAATTCATAACAGTGGCAAAATTAGCAACAAAATAAATTTATGGTGGGGGGGGGCGTCACCACAATATGAGGAACTGTATTAAAGCCTTGCAGCATTTAGGAAGATTGAGAGCCATGGAGCTAGAGTCATATGGGAAAAGAGGACCTCAATTGGGAAAATGCCACCACCAGACTGCCACTAGACAAGTCCTTGGGGCATTTTCTTGATTAGTGATTGATGTGGGAGGGCCCAGCTCACTGTGAGTGTGGGCAAGTGGTCCTGCGTGGTATAAGAAATCTGGCTGAGCAAGCCATGTGAGCAGTGCTCCTTCATGGCCTCTGATGCAGTTCCGGCCTCCAGGTTCCTGCCTTGACCTCCCTTCATGATGTAAGCTGTAAACTGAGATAAACCCTTTCCTCCCCAAGTTGCTTTTGGCCATAGTGCCTTATTGCAACAATAGGAAGCACTAGGAGAGCATCCCCTGCTTGCTTCTTCCCTTTCTCTTACTTTCTCCTGCATATACAGATTAATATTGTCTGGTCTTAGGCTGCGGATGTACTTCAGTTGGTAGAATGTCTGTCTAGCACACATGAGGCCCTTGTTTTTATCCCCGGAACCACATAATACTGGTCATTATGTGGTACACCTGCAATTCCCCTAGTACTCAAAGTAGGAGGATCGAACTTTCTAGGCCATCCTTAACACAATGAGTTGGAGGCCAGCCTAAGCTATGTGAGACTATCCCTTCTCCCAAAACGTGTTATACGGGGCCTGGAGAGATGGCTCCATGGTTAAGAGTCCTTGCCATTCTTGCATAGGACCTGGATTTGGTTCCCAGCACACTTACAGTGGCTCACAATTGTCTGTACCCCAGTTCCCAAGAATCCAGTGTTCTCTCCTGGCCTCTGTGGGTTACACACACACACACACACACACACACACACACACACACACACACACAGTGCACATACATACAAATGTGCACAGGCAAATACTCATGGTCTGTAGTCTTGATTTAAAAAAAAAAACCAGGCCTGAAGGGCTCATTGAAGCCCAGTGTAATAAATGTAACCACAGGGTATGGATGAAACATCAGGAGGGCCCAGAGGAATAGAGAAAGCAAGCCAACTCACAGTGGGAATGGATAAAATCCTACGTAAGAGAATGGAAATCACTGGGGTGAACTGAGCTGGCCAGAGATGATGAAAATGCACCAGGCTCTCATACTGCTGGGCTAGTTTCTACCCAGAAAGCGGGAAGAGAAGCCAAAGAGCTGAACAGGGGGTACATGTCATAGAACTTTGAATGCTTCCTTGAGAGTTGGGCTCTTAGGCTAGAGCCAGTGTTTCCCAGTATTGGGCTAGCTGAGCTAGGCTACATAATTACCTGGCACCTGATTTAAAAAAAATCAACCCACACGGGGTCTCCTGTAAGAGGAGAGAGGTTTGAAGATTAAATATGCAATTGTTCGCTCTTTTTTTTTTATAAGAATTTGTCCATCTATGCTCCAGACAGAGCTGAACAGTCACCTGAGAATCGTTTGACTTGGCAAATTCTCCCCTATGTAGTACACTGACTAACGCAACAGAAACGACGAGAATCCAGAGGGCTGCTGCTCTGCGTTTGTTGTCATTTGTTTATTTGGTTTCTGGTGACTGAAGTTTTGTTTTGTTTTGAGGCCAAGCAAAACCAGGAAGTCCCCACTTACAGTCTTTGACTATGACTTGACTTGACAGGACAGTCTTGACTCTTCCATGATCCCTCCTTGGGAGCACAGACACGTGACCACCTTCATTTCAACAACAGGTCTCCAACAGAAGGGTTCATGCAAGCACCCAAGGTGACGGGAGAGTTACCGGGCATAGTCCCTTACCCCAACTTGCTTCCCTCTTGTTCAGACATTTCATGAAAGGATTTCCCTATAATAAGGTGTGGCGATTTGAATAGGTATGGCTCCCATAAATTCATGTGTTGCAATGCTTGGCCATAGGGAGTACTATTAGAAGGTGTGGCCTTATTGGGGTCGGTGTGGCCTTGTTAGAAGAAGTGCTGTATAGGTGAGTTTTGAGATCTCCGATGCTCAAGTTCTGCCCAGTACAGAATGAGAGCTTCCTCCTAGCTGCCTTCAGATCCTTCTCCAGCACCATGTCTACCTGCTTACTGCCATACCTCTGGCCATGAGAATGAACTAAGCCTCTGAAAGTGTAAGCCAGCCCCAATACAATGTTTGCCTTTATAAGAGTTGCCTTGGTAATGTCGTCCCTTCACAACAATAAAACACAGCACTAGCCTTCCTAACTGGCCCCTTGCATTTCAGAACCTAGCTCTCCACCATCCTAATCTTGTGAAGCCTGCTCCCAAAACATTGTCCCATCCATGATGTAGGTGGGAAGTAAGTAGCTCTGAGTACCCAGACTAGATGGGGCCATGAAAGAGCTTAGGCCTTTGTTCTAAGATGAAGGATGGGTAGTCTCTGGCAGTGGAAGAATTGATTGACTGACACAAATATGAGCTGGATTAGCAGGCAATGGGGGGAGGGTTACAAAGGGACAGGGAGCAGTGACCTGGTCTGGATACAGGTACCAGGAGTAAAGGTGACCATTGGATAGACAATAAAAGACGGCCCTACCAGAGAGCACAGCATAAGAAGTGAGACGGTTGTTGTACGGTAATGCACACCTTTAATTCCAGTGACCCAAGAGGCAGAGGCAGGCAGATCTCTGAGTTTGAGGCCAGCCTGGTCTACAGAGTGAGTTCCAGGACAGCAAGATCTCACATAGTGAAACCCTGTCTCATAAACAAAGAAGTGAGTGGGAACTCAAGCATTTAAGGTGCAGACAGGGAAAGAAAAGTCCTTGAATAATAGGAAAGACTGAGTCATGATATATTAAAAAGAGAATGAAAATATAATCAAAACAACATCACTAATAATGAATTCTTACTCTTGCTAGGCATTATTTTAAATTCTTTTTTTAAAAAAAGATTTATTTATTTTATTTATATGAATACACTGTAGCTGTCTTCAGACACACCAGAAGAGGGCATCAGATCCCATTACAGATGGTTGTGAGCCACCATGTGGTTGCTGGGAATTGAACTCAGGACCTCTGGAAGAGCAGTCAGTGCCTTTAGCCACTGAGCCATCTCTCCAGCCCCTATTTTAAATTCTTTTTTTAAAAAAGATTTATTTATTTATTTTATGTATGTGAGTACACCGTAGCTGTCTTCAGACACACCAGAAGAGGGCATCAGATCCCATTACAGATGGTTGTGAGCCACCATGTGGTTGCTGGGATTTGAACTCAGGAGCTCTGGAAGAGCAGTCCGTGCTCTTAACTGCTGAGCCATCTCTCCACTCTCCAGCCCTTTAAATTCTTTATATGCAATACTTTGCTTCTTCTTCCTCTCTCTCTCTCTCTCTCTCTCTCTCTCTCTCTCTCTCTCTCTCTCTCTCTCTCTCTCCATAGTCTTATGTGCCAAGGCTGGCCTCAAACTTGTTACACAGCCACCGCTGACCTTGAACTCCTGATCTTCCCATCTACATCCCAGGGGCTAAGATTACAAGCAAGCGCTGCCATGCACAGGTTCTGATTTCTTACAGAAACTTGTAGTAAATGCTGTCCCACTTCAGTGTCCCCTAAGCTAATATCTGCTTGATAATTTGGCCCAGTGTTGTAGGCTGGATGTAGGCCCTGAAACACAGAGAAGAGGGATCACTGACTGAGTACCCTGAAAATATGAGCCAAGAAAAAGACTTGAGTTGCTTCTGTCAGAAAGTGGGTCAGACATCAGGGAATGCAAATCAAAACAACCCTGAGATTCCACCTCACACCAGTGAGAATGGCTAAGATCAAAAACTCAGGGGACAGCAAATGCTGGTGAGGATGTGGAGAAAGAGGAACACTCCTTCATCGTTGGTGGGATTGCAGACTGGTACAACCATTCTGGAAATCAGTCTGGAGGTTCCTCAGAAAATTGGACATTGAACTGCCTGATTACCCAGCTATACCTCTCTTGGGCATATACCCAAAAGATGCCCCAACCTATAACAAAGACACATGCTCCACCATGTTCATCGCAGCCTTATTTATAATAGCCAGAAGCTGGAAAGAACCCAGATGTCTTTCAACAGAGGAATGGATACAGAAAATGTGGTACATCTACACAATGGAGTACTACTCACCAGTCAAAAACAATGACTTTATGAAATTCATAGGCAAATGCAACGAACTAGAAAATATCATCCTGAGTGAACTCAATCACAGAAAAACACACTTGGTATGCACTCATTGATAAGTAGATATTAGCCCAAAAGCTCAATTTACCCAAGGTGCAATCCACAGACTACAGGAAGCTCCAGAAGAAGGATGAGCAAAATGCAGATGCTCCCACTCCTTCTTAAAGGGGGAAAAATATCCATAGGAGGGAATATGGAAGCAAAGTTTAGAGCAGCGACTGAAGGAACAGCCATTCAGAGCCTGCCCCACATGTGGCCCATTTATATATACAGCCACCAAAACTAGATAAGATTGATAAAGCTAAAAAGTGCATGCTGAAAGGGACCAGATATAGATCTCTCCTGAGAGACACAGCCAGAATACAGCAAATACAGAGGCGAATGCCAGCAGCAAACCACTGAACTGAGAACGGGACCCCTGTTGAAGGAATCGAGAAAGAACTGGAAGAGCTTGAAGGGGCTCGAGACCCCATATGAACAACAATGCCAACCAACCAGAGCTTCCAGGGACTAAACCACTACCCAAAGACTATACATGGACTAACCCAGGGCTCCAACTACATAGGTAGCAGAGAATAGCCTTGTTGGGCACCAGTGGAAGGGGAAGCCCTTGGTCCTGCCATGGTTGGACCCCCAGTACAGGGGAATATGGGGAACAGTAGCGGGGATGGATAGAGGGAATACCTGTATGGAGGAGGGGAGAGGAGGGGGATGAGGGTTTATGGACAGGAAACTGGGAAAGGGAATAACATTTGAAATGTAAGTAAAGAAATATATCTAATAAAAAGAAGAGAAAAAAAGGAAGTGAGTCAGAGCAATGAGAAAATTAACTAATATGGAAAATCAGTCCCAGAAAAGTGTTTGTTCCTGTGACTAAGCCTGACCACGCAGATCTAAGACCTTTGAAACTGGTTTCTGATATGAATTTGAAGGAGGCCGGAGAAGTGGGCCAGAGAAAATGGGAATGATGTCAGCAGAGCTCAATGAGCAACGCTGATAGACACTCAGTACCAGAATACTGAGAGAAAGGCTGGAAGGAAAGACTGCGCTCATGGAGGATTCCCGTGGGAATGGACGCTCTGGACTGGCAAAGCGTTTGTCTGCATTTTGTCTGCATTCTGAATGTTTATTGGTTGTAAAAACAATCAGCAGGAAGCTGGGGGGATAGCTCAGTTGGTAAAGTGAGTGTCTTACATGCATGAAATCCCTAGAATTTGCATTTTTAAAAAGCCAGGTGTGACAATATATTCTTATAATTCCAGGGGCTGGGGAGGTCAAGACAGGGAGAAACCTGGAGCTGGCTGAGCAGCCAGCTCAGCCTTGGTGAGCCCCAGGCTAGTGACAGACCTATTGCAAAGGAGGTGGATGCTCCTAAGAATGACAACCAAGGTTGGCCTCTGGCTTCTATGCACGCCCACACACACAGGAGCGCACGCATGCACACACACACACACACACACACACACACGAATTTCATTTTGATATTTCATACACGTATTGCTAGCATTCCTTCTAGGCTCTGCCCCATGGTTACCTGGCAACAGCCAGGTATGCCTGACTCACTATAAAAGGAGCTGCTTGCCCCTCCTCTCCCCGTACTTTCCTACTCTCTTATTCTCTTAACCCTTCTGTTCCTTCTCTCCCCCACTGCCCCCTCCCTCACCATGTGTTCCTGGCTAACCTCCTCCCTCTCTCTCCCTCCATCTCTCTGTCTCTCCCTCCATGTCTCTCTCTCTCTCTCTCTCTCTCTCTCTCTCTCTCTCTCTCTCTCAGCCTTTCTCTGTTTTCACTATCCCTCAAGTCCCCTCCCCATGCCCCTAAATAAACTCTATATACTATACCATCATGCGGCTGGTCCCTCAGGGGGAAGGGTTGCCTCAGTATGGGTCTGCAGAGACACCCCCTTCCAGCAATCCTCTCTTATGGCCTTGTGCTCTCCCACAGATTATCTTCCAAGACAGTCCCCCTTCTATTTTTTCATTTTTTGTTTTGTTATTGTTATTGTTGTTTAATCTAGGTTCTCTCGAATGAGAGCATGTAATTTTTGTCTTGAGTCTGGCCTATGACTACAGCCATTCAGTCCTGATCACGCCCAGATCTCATCTATTTCAGTGAGCATGATGATTCCATCCTTCTTCCTGCAGGTGACATGATTCTGTCCCTCTGTATGGCTAAACAAAAAGAAAAAATCCCTTTGTGATCTGTCTTCTGTCACTCTGTCTCTCTCTCTCTCTCTCTCTCTCTCTCTCTCTCTCTCTCTCTCTCTCTCTCTCTCTCTCTCTCACACACACACACACACACACATACACAGAGAGAGACAGAGACAGAGACAGAGACAGAGACAGAGAATGTGTGTTTGAGCTCCCATTAACCATCTCGACAGAAGCAACACTCTTACAGGATCTTAAATAGCAGTCAGAGGTTCTTACCTTTACCCAGCCTCAAAGCTTTTGTCCTCCTTTGGTTCTGAAGAGAAGAAAGACAAACAAAACCCTTCAAATATTAGCTTAAGAAAGACTAAAACTGCTTTCCCAAATCTCCTTGTACTCTAATTTAGACATATTTCTTACTTGATTTTAAAGGGATCCTATGTTTTTCTGCTTGCAGAGGAAGCTCGAAATAAAATTATATTCCCCAAATCACATTTGAAGAGACCATAATAAAGGCAAAGATAGGTTTCAGAGCCTCTCCCGGTGTGCCCTGCAGCTTACCACGCTCTACACACTGGAGAGTAAAGTCCCTCACAGTGCTCATGCTGTGTCGCTGCAATTGGAAAGATGTCAGAATGTCACCAACCAATACAAGCAATGTCCAAATTTATGCTTTCCTAAGCTAATGGTTTTTGTGGGTAGATATATGAAATAAAAGACTGAATACTGATTTGTAAAAACTGTGACCATATAGCAAGACAAAGGACTAAGTGTGGGCGTGGGGAAATAAAGCCACTAAATGAAACGCTGTTAGCATTCTTTGTTCATTTCCATCAGTAGTCATTTATGTTTTTTTGAGGGCTTTTGTGACTTACGATCAAATTTCATCCACTCCTGTGTTTTGGGGACAAATGAATCTGGTTTGGCCACATTGTGAGCTTATACATAAATACCCTTGAGAATCCATAAATAGAGACAGAACTAATAGACTTGCCCACTCCTCTAATAAAGGTAAAATGTGCAGGCCAAGATATTTGAGATGGCTTAGTACTTAACTGATAAATGTTGCTAATAAAGCTGACCCCTGCTGTCCTGCACGGAAATCAAGAGGCTTAAAAAATCATCAAAGAAGGAATTTTAAAAGCCTACAAGATGGACTGTACAGCCCGAGGTCCCATAAAAGCCTTTTACATGAGGAATAAAGCTTGCCTTGGTGTTTAAATCAGTGTCATGACAAACAAATGACAACTATGTCAATTTATTTGAGGCCTACCTGATACCATAATGTCACCCCCCCACCACTTCCCACTCAGTTTAGCAAACTTTAGCATTTAGAGCCTATTTGGGGGTGAGAGGGTGTCAAAATTTTAAGTAGCCTAGACTAGATTCAAATTCACTATGGAACTGAGTTTTGGATCCTTCCTGCCTCCAACCCCCATTTAGATTTCTAATTTTGAAAAAAAATCACTGGTAAACTCATTTCATACTTAAATACGAAAGGTCCTTAGCTTCCGTATACCATATTTGCATTAAAAAGGATTACATAAAATGCCATGGAGGTTGTAATAACCACAATTACAGAAACAGCAAGAGAGCCTTTTGTTTGGTGCTACTGTGCCTTGGATGTTGTTTGTTCCTCTCAAAGGTTAATTGGGTTGAGAGATTGGTCCCCAGTGTGGCAAAATACAAGCAGCAGGAGTTTGCCAGAGACAGGACCTAGATGGGAGGTTGACAGAGAATGACTGCCAGTAGCCCTTGCAAGAGGATTATTCTAAAAGGTTGAACCTGACCCCACATGGTCGGTTGCTGTGGTTTCTCATCACTCGTTCCCACAAGTGCTCCTGTCGCTGCCATCTGCTATGATGTCAGACAGCTGAAAGGCATCTTCCAGAGCTGAGCCCAGTGACAGAACCATACCCTTGAGCCTCCCGAACTGAGACTTAAGTAAACCATGTTTCTTTTTATGAATACCCTGCCCTGGCTATTACATTGCCATAATGAAATACTCATCTACGTGAGCCAGGCAGTCTGTGAACACGTGACTTCACTTTACCCTTATAACGACTCTGTGAAATAAGTTACTGTCTCCTGTGACAGTTTGAATATAAAATGTCCCCCACAGACTTGAGTTCAAAGCCTATTTGCCTTCTGTGGCTATTTTCAGAGGGCATGGGAGCTGTGGGTAGGACAGCACAGTTTTAGGAAGTGAGTTGCTGGGGGCGTGTCTCTGAAAGGTCCTGGCCCCTCCTATCTTTCTTTGCTTCCTGAGCACCACAAAATGAGCAGCTTTGCTCCTCCCTGCCCCCGCTACACCCCTACCCCACCCATGACCCTGAAATTTGCGATTCTTACGGGCCTGGCATAATGAAGATATTCTCGACCTGACCACTGAACTACTGAAACAATTGACCCCAAAGAAACAGGAACACCCCACCCCCACTCCCCAGGAACCTCAGGCTGGGAGAAGGAAAAGGCACCAGCCAGAGGAGGAACTTGTCTCCAAGCCAGAGATTTCACACAGTTCTAATAACTTATCAGACCACCTAACAGAATGAGTTGGAAGCCCAGAGAAGAGCTTAATGGTAGATGGGACCATGATTTGACCCTTGCTTAGATGTGTATGTCCTTGGTCCTCTATTTAAACTTCGGTCTTACTTCAGGACCGTAAGACAGACTTGGCAGAGTTGCTGGATCTCTTTGTGCTTCTTCCCAATGCGGCCTCATTGAATAAATCACCCCTTTCTGCTTTCCACCAATAATTTGTGAGCGAAACGGATACAGTTAAAAAACCAAAGAGCTGCTCTGGTCCGTGGGTGAAAAAGAGAAAAGTTCATTTTTATTCTAAACTGCCAAGGCTGTGTCTCAGGAAAGCAGAGAGAAGCGTGAGCATGTGTGTTATGTGTGTGTCTAAATGTGTCCGACCTTGGAAAAAGGAATTTCATCCTATTGAAGATGGGTGGCCAAACCTTGGAGCACAGTCTGTGATTCCCAAATTCTACAACAAAACTATAAAACTTCCCTCCTCCTGAATTATTTCTCTCAGGCATTTGTCTTGGCAACAGAGGTCTGACCAACATATCCCATTTTTGTTGTTGTTATCGTTTTTGTTTCTTGAGACATGGTTTCTCTGTGCAACCCCAACAGTCCTGAACTTCTCTCTGTAGAACACGCTGACCTCAAACTCATAGATCTGTCTACTTCTGCCTCCCAAGTGCTGGATTAAAGGCGTGCACCACCACTGCCCAGCAACATATCCCATTTTAGATGAGAAAACGGAACACACAGAGCTAAAAAACATTTTAGGTATGGCAAGGCAGAATTCAAAGCTACCATCTTAATAGAAACCCTTGATGCTAGTTTGTGATTAGTCTTGGGTGAGCCGGAAGAAACCACTGGCCTAGAATAAGTACCAAACAGATAGGAGAGATTCAAACCAAGGATTGAATCTATACTTTTTAAAAATTACACTTTTGAGGGGCAGGGTACAACAGTGCATGTATTGAGGGCAGAGATAACTTTCAGGAGATGGGTCTCTCTTTGCATTATGTGGGTTCCAGGGACCAAACTTAGGTTGTCAGGCTTGGCAGCAAGCACCTTTACCCACTGAACCACTTCGCTGGCCCCTGAGTCTGTACTGTTAGGGTTTTGTGGCAGATCCAGGGTCAAGGAATGCCCAAAAAATCACACCATGCAACTGCATGCAAGATTGTGAAAGGCTGCTTTTGAGCAGGGATGAGAGAAAGGGGGGGCAGACGGACAGACAGACAGCGGGCCCGGATGGCAGGGACTTCTTGAAGGGTATGTGATGACTCGTGGCAACAGTGGAAATGTGTCCCTTTTGGTGGCTAGTGATGACGTGGCTGCTGGCGCTGAGTTGCTGAAGGTGGCCTGGGGAGGACCTGGTCTCTTTCCTTTTCTTTTAAACTATAGAATAGAGTTTATTCAGGGTATGGGGAGGGAGTTGAGAGAGTAGTAGAGACAGAGAAAGGGGGAGAGAGAGGGGGGAGGGAAGGGAAAGAGAAGAGGAGTAGGGGCCAGTCATGAGCACATGGTGGGGGAGAGGGGAGGGTAACAGGGAGAGGGTAAGGAAAGGAAGCAAGCCCCCCCCTTTTTTTAATTATTTATTTTCTGTATGTGAGTACACTGTCACTCTCTTCAGACACCAGAAGAGGCCATTGGATCCCATTACAGATGGTTGCCAGCCACCATGTGGGTGCTGGGAATTGAACTCAGGACCTCTGGAAGTACTTTTAACCGCTGAACCATCTCTCCCTTTTGTTTATTATAAAAGGTGAAAAAATAAGAAGGGGTGACTGGTGAGGCAGGAGTGGGGATGCCATGCTCTTTAGATGACTTCCTGCTCTCGGGGGGAGAGGGGTATCGACACCTTTGGGGACCCAAGAAAGCTGGGATGCTGGCCTAATCACGGAAGAGTAGGTTGTTAAACTTGTTGTCCAGGCTCTGCAGGACCGTCTGGGGATAGGGGTGTGCAGGCAGTGGCTGTGGGCTGAACCAGCTGGAGCTAGCCACTTTGAGGCTGTCCAGGGTGCAGAGGGAACACCCAGGGTTGGCAGGTTGATGGAACAGATATATATTAGGGGCAGAAGGTAAAGTTAAGGTGTTTAGGGGAATTTTTTCCCTAAGGTGTACATTTGAAACTTTTAGGCCCCTGGTCTTGGTAGTTGGGGGAAGGGAGTTCCAAGACCATGGAAAGCAGGGATGGAGAAGGTGGGGAAAAGGAGGGGATTCCATCCTTAGGAGTAAACAGAATAGATAGGAGGGGAAACGGGCTGTTGATTGACAGTACTTATCTGGACTCTATTTGGCCCAAAAGGCGGATTCAAGTCAACTCCCTGAAGCTTACAAGAATGATTTTAAGTTTCCAAGAAGAGCTAAGTTTTAGACACGAGTCTATCTGTTCTAAAATTCACATTCTGGAAAATACTGTGGAGTCACACCTTTGAGTCAGAGTAGAAGCTTGGGGGCCCTGAAGGATTTTGGGTTAAAAGCATGACCACTCTTTCCTCTGTCCAGAAGACGGGATGAATATAGATTGGACAGGCCTTTTTAGCACACTGAGAAGACTTTTCAGTCTATACTTAGAAGACAGCCAAAGGAAATGTAAAACCTTGAGCTTGTTAATAGCTCTTAAGTCATTTTCTTATACCTTTACAAATTGCATTTACACACCTTAAGACACTTTCTCAGACCTCTGTAAGTTACGATTATGTAACATTTTCTTAGATTCTTAAAACTTAAGCTTACATATCCTCAGATTCTACATAAATCTTTTTTTTTTTCTTTTTTTTCGGGGCTGGGGATCGAACCCAGGGCCTTGCGCTTGCTAGGCAAGTGCTCTACCACTGAGCTAAATCCCCAACCCATAAATCTTTTTTCTACCCAGTCATTCACTATAAGACACAGATAGTTGGTTACTGCGAATAGTCATTTAACTGTTTAACACTCTTTAACTCAATTAACACTCTTTAAGTAAAGGAATAGTAACTTTTTAACCAAACTTACTTTAAAATCTATTTTGTATATTTATCTCTTTTCTGAGTCTGGTATAAGAGAAACAATTCTTCTTTCTCTAAGAGCTCTCTAGTGAGGTCTGAGGCCTTCAGGGAGGAGCTGTATCCTTGCTGCTATTAAACTGGCACATTTATTACTAACCTAGTCATCAATGCCATCAGAGATCTGAGAAGGATAAATGTCACCAGAGTAAGCAGGTGACTCCCAAATCTACTAAAAACGACAGACTTATCAGCTACCTGAACAATCACCCTAGGTTCCTCAGTGGTCGTCTTCATTTTGTTCAGGACAGAGGTCCCAGAACAGCGGTCCCAGAACAGCGTCAGTCTTTGACTACAAGGCCCAGAAGATCCAATGGACTTTATTGTGGAGTAGGAACTTAAACGGAAGCCTGGGGACTGGTTTGCCTTGTTAAGGCAAATCAGGCCAATCAACTCCCCAGTGTCCTGTTTTTCCACAGTATGGATGGGGTCCTGGAAGTGGTGGACGTAAAGGGCGGTTTTTCACCCAATGGTTGGCTTTGCCACATTTAAAGCAAGCTCCAGGTGGAGCTCCTCTGTGCCCTCATCGTCTTTGGAGAAGATTATGAGTGCTGTCAGGAGCTGCCTTGTCTCTCTATAATGAGAAAACTTTTCTTTTTTTTTTTAAAAAATCCATCTACTTATTTATTTATGCATATGCATGCTCTGTCCTCATGCACACCAGAAGAGGGCATAAGATCCCATTACAGATGGTTGTGGTTGCTGGGATTTGAACTCAGAACCTCTGGAAGAGCATAGTCTGTGCTCTTAGCTGCTGAGCCATCTCTCCAGCACTGAAGAGCTTTTTCATTAAATTTTAAATGTCCTATTCAGCAGATCTCTGAATAGTTTTGAGGACCATTAGCTATTAAGGATATCTAAGCTAAACAAACTGTGTTTCTAGTTACTTGTTTAAGGCTTAACTTTGAAAACATAGGAAGCTAAATAAAGCTTATTTCTGTAATAATTATTACTATTTTACATGACTACAAGTATAGTTCTGAACACATTAAAGAATTTGATCATTTATAAGGTGACTATTAACTTTCATGTCTTAATTATCTTTTTACAGTTTACAATAAATTAGTAGCTTTTACAATATTAGGATTTTATAGCTTTATCCCTGTTAAGTTTGAACCTTAAAAATAACATTTTTAAAAGAATTTATTTTATTTATTTATTTTATGTATAGAGGTACACTGTAGCTCTCTTAAGCTAGACAGAAGAGTGCATCAGATCCCATTACAGATGGCTATGAGCCACCATGTGGTTGCTGGGAATTGAACTCAGAACCTTTGGCTCTTACCTGCTGAGCCATCCCTCCAGCCCAAAATAACAATTTTTAAATAAAGCTCTTTTAGTATCAAAACCCTTTTTCTTATCGATATAGTCCACACCGAGGCTGTTGAGGATGTGGTCTACTGCTGCTGAGTCCCTCAAGGTGGGTTGGAGGTGAACCTGGTTTCTAATGTGAAGTGGAAACTTAAAGGTTCTTTGCAGTCGGTTGTGTTGGATGGTGTTTTGCTGGGGCAAACAAGTAAAGGAGTGTTTTTCTGAAGTGGACACAGGTAAAAGGCTAAGGCAGACTTGTGAAGGAACGTTTGGCTGAAGCAGACACAGGTAAAAGGGATGTCCTTCTAAAGTGAGCATGTGAAAGGACACGTGATAAGGGATTCTTTGCTAAATACACACTTGTATTGGTCCCCCTTCATTGCATAGCTGAGCTCCATTTGTCTGGACTCCATAGAGAGAAATGCACCAAAACCCTTCTGGTGGTGTGCTGCCGTTTCTTGCTGCTTCCACGGAGTCAGGCTGATTGGCAGAGTGATGTCAGCTGCGTCAGATGAACATGCTGGGGCAAGATGGGTGCTAACACAAGATCTGTGGAGGACACGTGATGTTTGGAGAGTATAAATAGGACTCGATAGGCAGGAACAAAGGCTGCAGTAAGCTCGCTTACAAAGCTAACTGTACAATGCTTGTGGGTCTTCACTGATCATCGCTTCCCTGAGAGAGGTGCAGTCAAGAACTTCTGGTATCCCTCCTTTTTCCTCCTGCTGACTCCTGTGGAGGCTGAGGCCTGGCTGTCTCTGCTAGGTCGTGCCACCACTGCTGATTCGTGTTTGCTATCCCAAGTCTATCCAACTGGACTGCCCGTATATCCATGAAGTGTTTGCAAGTGGATCAAGCTGCTCCTGCTGCTGACCTGTGAACTGGACTGCCGATGTCCAGACAATGCAGACTGGAATTGCTCCAAAGAACCTTTCTAAACAGGTCCACTTCCCCTCTATTCTTTCTTTTCCACTACCTCTGGTGGTTGGGGGCTAAAAGGGAGGTTAAGGCATTTAAGAACCATCATTAAAGGAGCTGCAGAGATGGCTCAGTGGTTAAGAGCATTGACTGCCCTTCCTAGAGGTCCTGAGTTCAATTCCCAGCAACCACGTGGTGGCTCACAACCATCTGCAATGGGATCCAATGCCCTCTTCTGGTGTCTGAAGACAGTGACAGTGTAGTCATATACCTTAAATAAATAAAAAGACTAAAGGGTGAAGAACCATCATTAAAAGTAGGATTTGAAAAAATTAGTTACACTGTGTACATTTAAAAAAAAATTTGGGGGCTGGAGAGATGGCTCAGTGGTTAAGAGCACCGACTGCTCTTCCTGAGGTCCTGAGTTCAAATCCCAGCAACCACATGGTGGCTCACAACCATCTGTCATGGGATCTGATGCCTTCTTCTGGTGTGTCTGAAGACAGCTACAGTGTACTCATATATAATAAATAAATAAAATATTAAAATTTTTTTTTCATTTACTTTATAAGACAAAAGTCATGACTACAGTACCCAACATTTAAATGATACATTCTTTATTTATGTATATATTCAAATTAAAGCAAATGCACATAATAATATTAGGTCTCACACTCAGGACAAATGACTGAAGTGTCTATTTAACATATCAAAGTGGAACTGGCCACCAGGCTCCCAGCATCTCTCAGTACCTATTATGGAGTTATCCTGGCTGGAATACACCCTACCCTAAACTCTCCAGCCCAGGGACTGGGCTGAACCCCTTCCCCTAACTCCTCTTCCCTAAATAACCCATTTTGGCTATGCCAGTCTTTCTTGGTCTCCTGGCTCACTTCTGGCCTCTTGACTCCTAGTTCCTCTTTTTGCTCCCCAACCCAGGCCTTTCATGTCCTGGTTCAGTCTGGATCTTTCCAGATACCTCTAGCTGTTCTCCCTCATATTTATAATAAACGTCCTCCACCATATCTAAGAGCATCATGTCCTCCTTTAATTTCTTTTCTTCATTTAGGAGTGGGTGGAATCACCATAGAAATTCCTAGAAGGTTTGTAGTATCCATGATTAAAAGCTGAAAGATCTCAGTCGGTCTCTCTTCTCTGTGCCTCATGGTTGCTGTCTTAAGTTCTCACTACTGCTCCAGAACTACGCCTGCGTGTCTGCTGCCGTGCTCCCTACCATGATGGTCACAGACTCTGTTACCCTCCGAAACTGTGAGCCCCACAGGGGATGCTCTCTTTTCTTTTATCGAAAATAGATTTTTTTTCATATAATATATTCTGATTACTGTCTCCCTTCCCTCTACCCTCCCAGTCCTCCCCATCTGGATCTACCTACCCCCTTTCTGTCCTTCATTAGAAGACAAACAGGTATCTAAGGAATAATATCAAGATAAATAAAACAAACAAAAAAAAAGCTGAAAGATGATAGCTGTGTACCTGAAGCGCGCTCTCTCTCTCCCTCCCTCCCCCCCTCTCTCTGTGTCTGTGTGTATGTTTGTGTGTGTGTGTGTGTCTGTGCGTGTGTCTGTGTGTGTGTTTGTATATGTGTGTGTGTATATTTGTATCTGTGTCCGTGGGGGGGGGATGTGTGTGTGTGTGTGTGTGTGTGTGTGTGTGTGTGTGTGTATGCAGTGCTGGGGATCGTGTCCTAGGCAGTCATTCTAATCATCGAGCTTCATTCTCAGCCCTATGCTAGCTTTGCTAACTCTGTTTTTCTTCCCCTCCCGGTTTTATCAAGTTATCACTGACGAGTAAAGATTATCTATCTTTAGGGTGTTCAGTGTGATGTTTTGATATATGTACACATTATGACATGATCACCACAGCTAGGCTAATTGGCATATCCATCACCTCTCCACAGCAAGGTGTCGGCAGCAGCCTGTCAGCCTTAGCTCAGGCTCTTTTCTGCTCCTTTCCATTTCATCAGAATGGATGGTTCTTCTGAGGGAAAAAAGGACCTGCCTCACTCACCCGCCTCCAGCTCCTGCATTATCATCTTCTCAGGATGTGGCTGCTTCCAAGTAAAGCAGGGCCTGGCAGGTAGTCTGTGAGCTCTGGGTAGCCAGACAACCATTTGAAAAAAGAAGTGGATCTCTTTGCAGATGGGCCAGAATCAGGAGAGTAAACTTTCAGGCTCTCTCCACCTTTCCCTGTATGATATTACAGTTTATAGAAAAGATGCAGTTATGTAAATGTAAAGAATCAGCTGTGGGGGGCATCATGACAATGGCCCAGAGGCCAGGTTTCCTGTGAGTTTGCCTCTGCCAGTCCCTCCTCTGGTATAGGGGCTTCAGGCTATTCTCAGCCTAGCATGCAGTTTTCTTGAGAAAGTTTCATTCTTTAGGTCCCAGTTTAGACTTTCTAACCCTGCTTCTTTGTGACTTATTTCTTGACCATGAAGGATTTGAGATGCTGTGTCATCTACAGGCCGGTGTGAGGTTTCCTGTAATATGAAATATGCTTTCACTTACACAACTGCTGTATGTGTGTTCACATGTGTGTCCATGTGAAATCTAGAGGTTGATGGCAGATGTATTCCTCAGTCACTACTCTCTATTTTATGTTTTTTTAATTTTTTGATATATAACTATTATGGTATGGTAGTGTAGTGTAGTGTGTGTGTGTGTGAGAGAGAGAGACAGAGACAGAGACACAGAGACAGAGACAGACCGAGACAGAGACAGAGAGAGGGAGGGAGGAGAGAGAGAGAGAGAGAGAGAGAGAGAGAGAGAGCCATGCACACTCTGGGCACTGTCTTAGTTCTGCCCAACGGTTACCTAGCAACAGCCAGGTACTAGCAGGGATTGCTATAAAAGGACTGTTTGGCTCCTGCCCCTCCCCCTCTCCCTCCCCTCTCTTCCTCTCTCCTTCTCTCTCTCTCTCTCTCTCCCTCTCTCTCTCTCTCTCTCTCTCTCTCTCTCTCCCTCCTCCCTCCCCCTCCTCTCCCCTCCCGTATCCCTGCCCTGGCCTCTTCCCTTCTTTCTCTCTCTTCTCTATGTCCTTTTCTGTCTCCTTTCTTTCTCTGCCTCTACTCCCTTCCCCACACTCCCTTCCCATGTCGCAAATAAACTTCATTTTATACTAGACCTGGGGGTACCAGCTAAGACACACAATAGAACATGTTTAAGAAGCCCTGCCTTGGCAGATGGCCACCCCTCCTTGGGCAGGCTCTCTGTGTTGCCTGGCTCAGGGGAACCACAGGAACCCTCACCATGTGCTACTGGGTCAAAGAGTACTGAGGTAGAGAGGTGACCCTTCTTTAAGACCTTCTGGCCTATTAGCGCAGTCTAAACCAGTGGTTCTCAACCTTTCTAATGCTTTGACCCTTTAATACAGTTCTTCATGGTGTGCTGAGCCCCAGCCATAACATTATTTCCATTGCTACTTCATAACTGTAGTTTTGCTATCGTTATAAGTCATAATTTAAATCTGTGCTTTCCGATGGTCTTAAGTGACCCCTGTGGAAGGGGACTTTGAGCACCAAAGTTGCAACCCACAAGTTGGGAACCAGTGATCTAACGTGGGACAATGTTCACAGCAGTTCTTGCCACATTTGTAACTCAAATGGAGATGAGAGCCCGAGGAGCCCCACTCTCACCCCCTACCCTAGCCAGAGTTTCTTGCTTCTTCCCACAGATATGAATGCAGCCACTGTACTAAGGGTGGGCACTGAACTCAGTGGCAGAGGGCTTGGCCTGCCACTGAGAGGCTCTGGGTCCCATTCCCAGAACCACAAGCAAAATAAAAACAAAATTGCTGCAGATGAACAGGTTTTTTCTTGATGATCTATTGAGAACTAAGCCCGGGGAGCACGGGCCATTATTTGTGAGCACAGCTTTCATTTTAGAATGGGAATGAACTCAAAGAAGGGGCATTGTGTTATGTGGCAGTTATTGGTACCAACCTGTGATTTATTGAACAGGAGTTGGTGGGAAGTTTTGGTTTAGTTCCTCATTTTCCTCTCAATGCATATATTCATATAATCATGGAAATTGCATAATATAGTTTGAATTGCATAATTATGGAGAGTCAGCTATGTGTGCTAAATCCGGCCCCGTGGAGCCTTCATTTCAACTCTTTTCTTGGTTGGAGCACAAAGGACATTTTTCAGTTAATTTCCTTGATCTAGGCTTCGTTTTCCATCTCTCTAGCATACAGAGATTGATGTGTTTTCTAAGACATGCTGTGTTTTCATTTTTAGACTCTCAGCAGTACTGATAGCCGCAGCCCAACATTACGTGCCTGGTGGCTTAAGTTTCAGCTCATTGCAGACAAGTCTGGATTTCTGTGTCGCTGAATGGGGTTTCTGCCCACTATGTGTTCGCCTTGTGATGTACCCCCAGCCCCACCCTGAAGAACTCGCTTTCTTTGTGGGTAGTGGCTTCCATGATAAAGCAATATATCCCCCACCCCACCCCCAGAGGCTCCAAATTCCTTGCTGGAGGAGCTGGTGAACCCTGAGCCTCACGCTGCAGGGTAAACAGAACAGGAGCTGGCTTTACCTGGCAGTGCCTCCTGTTGGCACAGAGGATTATTCCTCTGCTCAGTCATTTCAAATCGAACTGCATCTTCAGAGATGAACAGAGTCCTGTAACCTCATTTGCTGCACATATTTGTCTGCCTTCTGCAGCCACCATTCTTTTAGAATAGTCTGTGTCAAGCTCCTTTGGGCCTACTACATAATAAGGATCTCTCTCTCTCTCTCTCTCTCTCTCTCTCTCTCTTCTCTCTCTCCCCTTCCCTTCCTCCCTCCCTCCTTCTCCCCCACGTCTCTCTCTCTCACACACGCACATGACAGAGAGAAAGAAATGTAAAATAAACAGCCTAACAAAACCCTATTTGTTCTGTGATCCTTGCTTTTCTCTTTGTTGATTAACAGGAAAGAATTGACTAGATCTGTGGCTGGGGTTCAGTTATTAGGGCGCTTGCTGAGAATTCACAAGGCCCTGGGTTCCACCCACCCCAGCATGGGAACCTGGCCTGGCAGGGTGTGCTTCTAATTCTAGTATTCAGGAGGTAAAAGCAGGAAGATTGGGAATTTAAAGTCCAACGTTAGTATGGTTTATATAAGACCTGTCTTTTTTTTTTTTTAAGGAAGTGGAAGAAGAAAGAGAAAAAGAAATGATTGATACTTATTTAACACGTTTTTCCCCACTCTGTAGAGCAGGCTAGCCTGCCTCTGCCGCTGGAGGGCTGGTAACAAAAGTGTGCACCACCGCACATGTACCCAGCTGTAGAGATATGAAAACTTCCTGATGAGTCTTGAGTTCCACTCCTACAAACAGAGTTTTGGAGTTAGTCCTCAGATAGTCACAAAAATCAAGAAAGCTTTCACTGCCACAACTCCATTGGCTATTTCTTCTGTGATTTGCTTTCATATTTCTATAATCAGATTTCTTATATTCTTTTCCCTTTCAAATCAATCCCTTGCTGATAGAAGGTGACTTCTCTCCTGTCTGTGTGCCCTGTTCAGAGACCGCCTAATACATATCGACTCTTTAGTTCCTCACGGTTGTGTGCATTGGTCACAGTCCAAGCAGATGGTGCACTCCAAATGTGTAATTTGAGAAGAATCAAATAAGAACTATTCATTAAATGTGGGCAAGGCCTAGGGAAACCACTAGAGACCTGACTGGTGACACTTGGGGCACGCCTATACCATCACTAGGCCCTGGAGAACCTGGACCTGGAGAGCTGTAAACATAGGTACCAGACAGTAGCTATAGGTGTTGACCAAGGCTTGGGACTATATTTAGATGCCAATTCCCTAAACAGAAGCAAGAATCGTGTGTCCCCAGCCATCCTCCTCCTCCCACCCTCCATCCCTTTGTTGTGTCCTGCTGAGGATCCCGGGGTTGGGGGGGTGGGACACCCACCTAGGAGCCAGAGGCCTCAGAGAGTCTTTTGGCAGACTCCACAAAGCTGGAAGGCCAAGAGAACAGACAACATTTTATGTAACTAGAATCCACAGCTGAACACAGTCAACATTCTTTCCTTTCTGAAATTCGGTTTTCTTTGGAGTTAATAATTGGCTCATTTTCTTTTAAAAACTTTTTTCAATTTCCATTTCTTGTGTTTCAAATGTCAGTTGTTGTTTTCTTTCTTTCTTTCTTTCTTTCTATTATTTTTTTATAAATTCTTTTTTAAAGATTTATTTATTTATTTATTCATTTATTTATATGAGTACACTGTAGCTGTCTTCAGACACACCAGAAGAGGGCATCAGATCTCATTACAGATGGCTGTGAGCCACCATGTGGTTGCTGGGATTTGAACTCAGGACCTCTGGAAGAGCAGTCAGTGCTCTTAACCACTGAGCCATCTCTCCAGCCTCTTTCTTTCTTTCTTTCTTTCTTTCTTTCTTTCTTTCTTTCTTTCTTTCTTTCTTTCATTTTTCCCCAAAATTATTCATCCTTTTTCTCCTATTCCCTAAGGCAACCATTTTTTCTTCTCATAATAATTTCTCCCTGTACTTTGTTCACTAGCCTGACCTGTGCAGGGATGTCTAAATGTACAAAAGAAAATCAGTGTTCTGAAAGATAGCCATCCTACCAGTCCCCAAGCCTCCACTAGAGTTGCACCATCATTTGACTAAACCAACAGCTAACGTTTACATCACTGTAATTGTATACGTGTGCTTTATGGCGCAGCGATACAGTCCCCCCCCCAAAAGTATCTCTTTGCTTGCCCAGCTACTTCTATTTCCTGAGACCAACTGTTGCCCATTCTCTTCATTTATGTTTTGTAAATACTAATAATTAATCCACCTCACAATCTTTTATTGCCATCTAATTCTCTTTCCCTCCCCCTTTCCCTTTCTCTTCCTTTTATTTCCCCCTCCCCCCCTTTCTTCCACTGCTGAGAATAGAACCTAGGGCTTCATGCATAACTAAGCCTGTACTGGCCCTGAGCTACCTCCCAGCCTTCTGTGTCCCTCTGGTATTCACCAGCATCCAGCCTTCTGGCCCCTCTGGTATTCACCAGCATCCAGCCTTCTGCGCCCCTCTGGTATTCACCAGCATCCAGCCTTCTGCGCCCCTCTGGTATTCACCAGCATCCAGCCTTCTGAAGAATCCATTGGTCACTGGATCTGTCTGCAGTGCTTGCACTCTGGAGGTCTGGGAGTCTCGTCCACTGTCACCCTGGGAGCCTCCATCACCGAGCACCCTCTTGAGCGACAACTCCTACTCTCAAGGATTTTTCTCCCTTGCTGGAGCAGCTCTGCTAGCTCTCGAGGACCAGATGCATGGAGGTCAAGGTTTTGAGATGGTTCATCTAAACATGCTGTTAATTAGTCTCATTAATGGACTTTTTTTTACAGGTCCCATCTCTGTTGGAATTCATTTTTCTTGGCATTTTTAAAATACTGATTTTGTTTTTAATGATTCGTATATGTGTAGGGGAGGAGGTGTGCACGTGGGGTTGGAGTTGTAGGCAGATGTGATCCACTGGAGGTGGGTGCTGGAAAGCACTCAACCACAGAGCGTCAGTCCAGCCAGCGTTGTTATAAGGCCAATACTATGCTAACTGAACTTCACCTCCAGGAATTCGTTTGTATTTTTTTTAAATAATTAATTAAAAAAGTATTTTGAGACAGAGTCTCATTTGTGGCGCTCCAGCTGGCCTGGAACAAAGACCCACCTGCTTCTGCCTCCTGAGGGCTGGCACTAAAGGCGTTGCCCCCATGGTTGGGCTCTCCTCCATATCTGAGAGATTTACTCAACCTTACCTTCCAGTCTGCCTAGTTATGAGGTTGTTAGGTAGGACATGAGAGCACACAAAGAGAACTCTGGAAAGGTATCATGGAGTTTTTCATGCCTTCCGGCCATCTTTCCTTTTTTCTTTTTTTACATCTCTAGGCGACTTTTCCTATCCCTAGGTGTCTTTATGTGATTGCAACATCATCTCCGATTTCTTGGAAAATATTAACTACTGAAGTGGCTACGTCTCTCATTCTTTTTCTTCCTAATGATTTTATCTTCAATGTTTTGTGCTCTGTCTTGGCATAGTTAGTGGATTTCCTGGGGGTAACTAGTAGTCCCAGGTCCTAAGATTATAACCTAAGAACCTGATTAGAAGAGAGTCTGATGACGGTCGGGCGTGACGTTAGTTAGACCACTATTCTGGTATCTAAAGCTGCCAGCGCCTGAGAAATGCAGCTTTCTGGCATGCTGATGACAGGAGAACTGATGGTATTTTCCAGTGAGGGTCACCGGGAGATGAGGGCTGAGGGTCACTTCACCCTCAATCACTCCTTATTCTTGACGTAGATTCCCTCGTTCAGCCATGGTTAATATGCCCCAGTCAAGCGACAACACCCTTTAAACACATGCGCACGGACACACACACACACACACACACACACACACACACACACACACACACACACACACACGTGCGGCGGTCCGGGAAGCCGTTGCGTTTCTGAGGCTGGTCATCTGGATGTCTACAGCTCCTGACACACACTGTCAGTGAGTACTGTTTTGTCTTCTGGCTCGAATCCACCTTTTTCTGTTTGGCTTTGTGCTGGCTGGGCGGAGTCTGCTAGCCGCATTGATTTCGCTGGCTGTTCCTTGCTAGACTTCACCCGTAGAGGGCAGTAGAGGGAAGCAGGCCGGCTGGCAAAGGATACAGGGAAAAGCTTCCCACTCCAGCCTGCCGCAGTCCAGCCTGGCTAAATGCTCCAGCAGCTGGGTTTCTCTGCAGCATGGCAGTTTTGCAGTTCTTGAGCTGCCTTATCACATCCTCACCCCAGGAACACTTGAACCTGTGCGTGCAGCAACACCCTGCTTTGGGGGCGCGGGGCGGGGGAGGACCTATGTTCCAGTCCTTAGGGACCCTTCTCTGACCTACTAGTTTTTTTTTTTAATAATTCCACCCTCTTTTCTTTGTTTCCCCAGCCTTGAGGATGCTCACTGCCTCCTGTGGTTACTGCCTCCATGATACCTTCTCAGAGTTCTCTTTGTGTGCTCTCATGTCCTACCTAACAACCTCATAAGTAGGCAACTCACTAATTCAGTGCACTAATTAATGCACTGAAATTCTTCTGCCCAGCCTGGGGGCGTCGCTCAGCAGCACTGGTCGGGCGTGTGTAATTGCGGTCCTGGGTTCTCTCCGAGGCATGGTCCTGTTTACACAGCTTCTGTCTCCACGCTAGATTCACATTGGCCCAGCTGTTTTCAATATGGCTTTTTAATTTTCCAGTTTCACCGTCACCCCAGTTTCAAGCTAGGGTTGCCCCACCCCAAATCCTGAATCTTTCTGAAATGTAACAAAAGATATCAGTTTGCTTCTTGGATTCAGCCTGTGTGGTCTATTTTCCGAGGTGTTTTGCATCTTCACCCCCAGAGTTCTGTTGATGTTTGCTCTCCCAATCTATCTGCCCTTTGGGGTTTCACTTTAAAAAAATTAGTTCGCAGTCAGCATAATTAAGTCTGATGGAAAGGATCTAGTATTACTATTATTTTCTTTTCATGAAAAGCATACAGGCATGATGGTAATTCTATAATTCCAGCACTGAGGAGCCAGAGGCAGCAGGATTACTGCCAGTTTGAGGACAGTCTACTACATCGTGAGTTCAAGGCTGCAAATGGCCAGAGTAGGCAGTTTTCCTTTTTAAAAGGAATAACATGGAAACAGTGCACACCGTTAATCCCAGCATTTGGGAGGCAGAGGCAGGTGGATTTTTCTGAGTTCAAGGCCAATCTGGCCTACAGAGTGAGTTCCAGGAAGGCCCTGTCTCAATAAACAAATCAATAAATAACTAAGAGGAATGACATCAAGCCTGGAAAATATTCCCTGACAAGCCAGGACGGTGGTCTGCTCCAGGCTTCTATTCAAGGGACTAGAGCAGAGACGTGGACGAAGTGCATAGGGAATTTCTACTGAATTTCTCAGTCATTCCTGAGGACACATGAAATAGTTTACAATGTGTGTTGTGTGCATGTGTTGTGTGTCTCCATGCACGTGGTATGTGTGTGTGGTGTGTATGTGTATTGTGTGTCTCTGTGTGTATGTGTGTATGTGGCCGTCAGAGGACTCCACCCTGTTAGAGGCAGAATCTGTTGCTTGTTGCTGTGCTTCGTAAATCAGGCTAGCCTGGGCTTCGAGTACTCTCCTGTCTCCCTCTCCCATCTCACCGTCCGGTTGCTGGGATGACAGCCATGCACCTGGTTTGCTATTAGCTCTGGGGGTTGAACTTAGGTCTGCACCCTTTCGTGATGGCGAGCACACGTACCCACTGAGCCATCTCACCAGGCCTACACTTCAGTTTCTGAAAAGGTTAAGTTCGGTGTACAACTGTATCAGTCCTTCAGCTGCAGAGGGTGTACATTTGGTTTTAATCCAACAGGAGTCTGTTTTCGACTGCTCTAGAACTTGTTAGGTAGCCCAGGCTGGCCGTGTACCTGCCATCTTCCTGCCTCTATTTTCTAAGTGCTGGGATTTCAGGCACATGCCGTCATGCCTGACTAGGGTTGGTTTGCCTGTTTCTGTGGCAGTCCAGGATGTTATTATGTGTATGTTGTATATGTGTATGTGGGTAACCATGACAATACACACACCCATGGAGGCCAGAGGAGGACATCAGGTCTCCTGCCCCATCACCTTATTCCCTTGGAGACAGGGTCTCCCACTGAATCTGGAGCTAGCCTAGCTGCTAAGATACGCTATCAACCCTCCTCTCTCCCTCCCGCCATAGTGCCGGGGTTCAGGCCTCTGCAGCCATGCCTAGCTGTTTATGGGTGCTGGAGATTTGAACTGTCATCTTCATGTTTGCATAGAGACTGCGCTTATCCACTAAGACATTTTAGGGGTTTGTTTTTCTTACATGATTTTTCTTACAGGTTCAAGGGAAGGCAGGCCGGGGTGACACACAATCTCTTTGGTGTCCTGGGCACTGAAGGATCCGCCCAGCTGTTATGAGTTCACGTTCACCTTTGATCTTTAATGTGGCCGCTTTACTTCTGAGTGTGGCCTTCGTATTCCTAAAGAATGGAATGGAATGGAAAGGGCCCGGAACAGGGGACCCGAGTGGGAAGTTCTCCCGAATGACGCCAGCAGCAACTATGCTTTCTCATGGCCTCGTTGCAGGTCTCTCCCGAGGGAAAAGGTCTGGGAAAGTGACAGTGTTACTTACGCAGGCCACATTAGGAAGGAGGCTTAGGGAAGAGCCGCTTTGGAAAGTTACCACTGCACTACTCGGCCCCAGGGAGAAGCGGGAGGGCTCTGCTTCCCTCCAAGAAGTGGCAAAGTGAGCATTAGGTGGGCCCTTAAAACTGTGTGCTGCTCTGGCTAAGCAAAATGTCTGCTTTCAACTACAGATGGACAGGATGACATTCCACTTAGCTTTAAAAGTGTTTCTATGGAAGTTAGCAAAATGGATCAGGGGGGAGGGTGCTTGACACTGAAGTCTGATGATCTCAACCCTGGAACTCACGTGGTAGGGGAAGAAAAACTACTCTTGTAAGTTGTCCTCTGACGTCCACACACTCACTCTGGCACACACACACACACGCACGCACGCACGCACGCACGCACGCACGCACGCACGCACGCACACACACACTTTTACACCCTGACCTTTATTAACTCATAAAGGTAGGTGGCTCCAGACCCAGCTGAGTCGACATTGTGCGGGACTGTTGCTTTGGGCTTCATGCTAGTGCCTTGTTATCACCAAATGGCAGCAGCTGGTTATCCTCACAAAATTGCATTGGAGGTGGGCGGAAAATGTGAGGAATGTTTCCTCTTCTTTCCTATCATACAAGTGAGCAAAATGCCCCCCAAAACCCCCAGAGGCACACAGTCCCTCAGATTTCCTCAGCCCACTTTGGACCACATCCCCATAGTTAAATTAACAGACAGGAGCCATGGACTCACCCTAGTTGTCCGGGAGTTGGGATGGTCTGGGAGGGCGGGCTGGGTGGCACTTTGCCAAAGAAGGGGAAATGGAGGGGCAGTGGAACAACAGTGGATGCTGGATTTAGTCATTCTGATGTACTGTGACCATAAAAAAAGAGTCCGGGCATCCATGTAGATGAGAAATGGAGGCAGCCTCATTGTTTGACAATAGATGAATATAGAAAATGTGGTCCATATGCACAATGGAATTTTATTCAACCATAATGAAAATGAAGTCATGACATGAATAGAACTGGGGATTATTATGTAAGGCCAAATAAACCAAACTTGGAAAGACAAATAGCACATGTTTGCACCTATACATGAACTCTAGATGCGTGTATGCGTGTATGTGTGTGTGTGTGTGTGTGTGTGTGTGCGCGTGTGTGCATATGTAAGTCATAAAACCAGGAAGAGGGGAAGACAAGGTCTTAAGGGGTGGACAGAGGGGGAGAAAGAGGAAAATAGAATATATGCAATGTGAGGACAGAAGAGAGCTGTTTGGGGGAGGAAGGGGACCAGCAGGAGGAGGTGAGGGACGGAGGATGGTTCTGGGAGACGAGGAACAACAAGAACAGGGTATGTATGAAAATGCTCCAGTGAAACCCCATTACTTTGTATGCTAATTTTAAAAGCTGAAAGGACTCCAGAGACAGAAGCAGTTGGATCTCGGTGAGTTTGAGGAAAGCAAGAGCTATTACAAGGAGAAACCGGGTCTCAAAAAACAAAAACAAAAGCCAACCAACCAACAAAAGCCTGAAAGGACAGAGGACGGCAAGGTTTAAACAAAGGGAGGACGGGAAGGGGGAGAGCTCCACCTCCTTCCCTGACTCTTTCGTACGCTCATTTCCAGCTTTGGGCAGACAGCGCCTTATTTGACATTTTAAGTTCTTTCCGTTTGCAGTGGTCCTTTTTATCTGTGGTTTCACCATTTCCTTCACTCATAGTCAATGGGCAATTATAAACACAAGCAATTCATAACTTTTAAATTGCATGCCAACCTGCCTGGTGTGATTAAAAATGTGCAACTGGATGCCAAGTATAGTGGTGCACTCAGAGGTAGGTAGGTCTCTGTGAGGTGGAGGCTATCCTGGTCTACACAGAGAGTTCTAGGCCATCTGTAAGCCAGGGTTATACGTTGAAAGTGTCTTTGAAAACTACAACTGTCCTGCTCCATTCTGCCTAATGATGCGGATGGTCCTTTTGTCCAACATATCCACATTGTGTGCTTTACCCGCCCGTTAGCTGCTATGAGACCTATTGTCCCAGTGCTTGTGTTCAAGTGAGCCTTGTGTACTGGCCTAATACCATGTCGTGGTACCTAGGTCATTCACTTCATTTTACCATGGAGACATTGTGCCATGCCACATCATCACAAGTAGAAGGGTGAGGGGCTAGGGATGTGGTCCAGCCCGGAGAGTGCTAGGACAGTGAGCTCGCAGCCTGCAATCAATCCCCAGCACTGCAGAAACCAGGCGTGGGGCTGGATGTCTAATCCTAGCATTCTGAAAATGGAAGCAAGAAGCTGAGGTATTCAAGGTCAGCCTCAGCTACAGATTAAGTTTGAGGACAGCCTAGTCTGTGTAAGACCCCCTTAAAGGGAAGTGAGCGGGTGCATTAGTACAGTACAGTAAGCTATCAGCACAAGTGTTTATGTAAAGGAGAGAACATTGTATGTATAAGGTTCAGTACTATCTACATCAGGGATCCACAAGGATCTAGCTGCAGCCTCTGCTGATAACTGAACTTAACAGGGGGTCATTTCAAACTGCCCTTTGCTGCCCCCCCCCCCAAATCATTTATACTGAAAAGCTCTACCTTGGGTATTAGTAACCCACCAATAAAGAAGAAAGCCACTCCTCTGGATGAGGGAGGCCCAAGCTAATGTATGGACTTCTGACTAGGAACATGAACTTCCTACTGAGAACATGACCTCTTGCCCCTTGTCTCTAGACTTCCATTTGTCTCCTATAAAGGCCTTTGGAACTCAACACTCTCTGAGATGGAGATCTGAGACAAAGTATCTCTTCCTCTGATCTTTAGCACAGGCTTTGGATAGGCCTACTGCTACCAACTTCTGTCTCCTGGGTCTTCATTTGAGCCAAGGGCAATACAGACTTCCATGGTTTGGGGGGCGCATGCAAGAAAGACCTACACTGAGCTGTAGGATCTTCCAAGTTCCCACTAGGGGACCAGCGATGGCTCTGACAGAGGGGAACCAACTGCTCACAGCTAAGGAGAAGTGGTCTTCTGGACTCCAGGAAAATGCCAGCAAGTGTCTGGAAACATTTTACACACAATCAAAGGCTTTTTCCTCTCTTTCCTACTGAGGCCTGGGCTGCCTATCAATGCTCCATTGGTGGAAGAAAAGGGTCTTAACTCTCTCGTCTGGTTAGATTGTTTCTGGTTTTTTCTTTTGGTTTGGTTTTGAACCAAGAAACTCCAAATCTAGCCCCCAAGTTTGGAGAATACTCATTTGTTTGCTTTGTGGATTTAGGGGTGCAATTGGGCTGTCACCTTGGAGTGTACACCAGGAGTGTGATTTCTCTCAATCACAGGATGAGTTGTTCTCCAAATGGGCTGGTGAGCTGAGCTAGCTCCACTGTTTGGGAATTTGGACAGCTTTGTAGACATTCCTAGGATGGTTTGGGGGTTCTTGGTGACATAAGATTAGACTTGCAGGGCTAACACTCCTAGAAATGTGTTTGGTTGGTGAGGTATTACTTACATGTTGGATTTCTCTTTCACTCACAGCCGCTGTTATTTCTAGACTGGGCAGAGACCTCCAAAGCAAGCAGATCCGCTTCTCTGACGAGCAGTTCCACTAAGGCCAGAAAGGTCCCTGGCTCTGTCAGCAGTTCTGCCTTGGCCCAAAGAGTCTTGGCAAGAAGCAAGAAATGTATGAATCATAGGCACCGGTTTGTGTCTTTAAAAAAATAAAACAACTTTCTCAGCACAGCAACCAAAATGAGCGTGCATGCCAGCAAGCTTTCAGCCACTTCGTTGCCTCTTAGAGGTGTTTGTGGGAACCCCAGTCCTGTCAGCAGAGTGGAGAAGCTTATGGATACCTTGTGGGAATCAGTGGTTGGGCCACCTGGACTGTTCAGCCCACCTCACCATATCTCAGCACGGTCACTTCCAAAACCAAAGTATGTTCTTTCTTTTGTTAAAGGAGTGGACAGACAGACATGCCTGGTATTTTAAGATGTTCAATTTCTTCCTAAGTTTTATTTTATTTTTAAAGATTTGTTTATTTTTATCTATATGAGAACACTGTAGCTGTCTTCAGACACACCAGAGGAGGGCATTGGATCCCATTAGAGATGGCTGTGAGCCACCATGTGGTTGCTGGGATTTGAACTCAGGACCTCTGGAAGAGCAGTCAGTGCTCTTAACCACTGAGCCATCTCTCCAGCCTCAAAGTGTGTTCTTCACTGTCTCTCCCTACTCCCACCCCATTTCACTCTGGCCTTCCCACCAGCTGATGGTCATCATTCAGCAATAGTCCATGTGGCCATGTATGTGGTAGAGCTGTGATGATACAGCTGCTGTATGAAGCGTGCCTACCTACCAGTTTGTCAAAGATAAGGAAATGGGACACAATTTCTCTCTCTTCAACCTTTTTATTTTATTTCATGTGTATGTTCATCACATGTGTGCCTACAGGGATGAAGAGGGCATTAGACCCCCTGGAACTGGAGTTACAGACAATTGTGAGCCACCATGTGGAACTGAACTCAGGACCTCTGGACGAGCAGCCTGCGCTTTTAACATGAGCCATCTCTCCAGCCTCAGGGATGTGGTCTTTTATACAGGCTTTCATACTCAATAAAGATCTTTTTTAAAAAAATAAAGAGGGAATTAGAGCAATAACGAAGAGAAGGGAATGTACACGAGTCATCTCCTAGTTAGTAAAACTCTGGGGAAAAATAAAATGGGAAAAGCCATTTTTTTTTCTTTTCTTTTTTTCAGAGCTGGGGACCAAACCCAGGGCCTTGTGCTTGCTAGGCAAGCGCTCTACCACTGAGCTAAATCCCCAACCCCGGAAAAGCCATTTTTAAACAGGCTTTCACTCTACCCCAATTGGCATAGTGACTGTGGCCCAGGTCCCATGGATTTAAATAGCCTCCTACTGGTCCAGGGTGCCTGTCACAGCTTCAGTGTAGGCATGACCTTTTTTCCTGCCCTCTTGCAAATCTAAATTTGTATCTCCTCTTCCTGATTATCGCCGCCTTGTGTCTTTAAAAGAGGAAGCTCCGGGGCCAGGAGAGATGCCCCAGCGGTTAAGATTACTAACTGCTCTTCCACAAGCATAGAGGGCATGAGAACTTTGAATTTAATCAATTAATTACTTTTAAAGTTGAGACAGGATCCCATTATGTAGATTTGGCTGGCCTGGAACTCACTATGTAGACCACGCTAGCCTCAAACTCTTAGAGATCCTCCTGCCTCTGCCTCCCAAGTATAGGATTAAAGGTTTGTGCTGCTATGCCTGGAACTTTTTTTTTTTTTTTTAAAGATTTATTTATTTCATGTACAGCATTCTGCCTGCATATGTGACTGCAGGCCAGAAGAGGGCACCAGATCTCATTACAGATGGTTGTGAGCCACCATGTGGTTGCTGGGAATTGAACTCATGACCTCTGGAAGAGCAGTCACTGCTCTTAACCGCTGAACCATCTCTCCAGCCCCCGGAACTTTTTATTTTTTAGATTTATTTAACTTTTTATTTTACATGTATAAGTGATTTGCCACATGTGCACCTGGTGCAGAAAGGCTTATATTGGATCAGAACTGGAATTATGAATGGTTGTGAATCACCAAGTGGGTGCTAGGAACTGAACCTGGGCACCAAGAATAGCAAGTGTTCTTAACCACTGAACCCCGATAGTAAGGAACTTTATTGGCTCTTCTGAGAAGACACATAAGGGTGTGACCCACTGGAAGGGCCCTAGCAGGCTCTAGGGATTAGAATCTCTCTAGGAAAGTGACCTTAGGTGACCCATAACCCCTTTAAAACGCAGATCCCAGCAGTAGCATAGAAGGTTGCAGAAGCCGGGGAAGAGGCACCTTTATGAAGATGAGAAACTGAATTGAGGAAGCCTTGGCTTTATGCTAACCTCAGTTGGGAATGTGTAATAGTCCTAAGTCGGTGCTTTTAACCCTAGAGCAAGCTCTTTCTAAAGAAGCTGAGTCTGTGTGTTCTTGGGTGAAAAGGGCATAGCGACTACTCTTTGTCCTACTCATCCAGGGCTTATGTTAAGTTGTAAAAAGGAGTTTCCCATCAGGGGTAGGGGCATGGTTAAAGGAACTAAAGGACCATATGGTTGAGTGGCATTTTAAAACTGTTAAAGAGACATTCCAGCCTGGCGGTGCTGGCACACGCCTGAATCTCAGCACTCTGGAGGCAGAGACAGGCACATCTCTGAGTTTGAGGCTAGCCTGGTCTATAGAGGGAGTTCCAGTACAGCCAGGGCTACACAAAGAGACCTTGGAGAGAGAGAGAGAGAGAGAGAGAGAGAGAGAGAGAGAGAGAGAGAGAACTGGAAAAACACTAAGAATAAAAATCCCGGTCCTCTGGAAGAGCAGCCAGTGCAATCTCTCTTCCCCTGTAGTTTTTTTAAAAGATGAGATAGAAAAGAAACTTAAGGGAACATGAGAAAGAAAAAGAGCCCCCCTCACGCCCCAGAAGCTGCTTTAAGTCTCACTGGTTAAGTGTCAAGAATTTCAGGATGGTTGACCAAATTGCCTACCATGGTTATAGTCAAAACATAGTCTTGGGTTGGGGATTTAGCTCAGCGGTAGAGCGCTTGCCTAGGAAGCGCAAGGCCCTGGGTTCGGTCCCCAGCTCCAAAAAAAAAAAAACATAGTCTTGCCCCCAGTGTGACCCGTTTATACTGAGAATTCTTCTGGTATTTTTTCTGACTTACGACTTTATTTTACTGGCGCTTCTTTCTTATCTGTAAACCTGTGTGAAGTACCTCAATTTCACCAGAAAATCTCATCCATGAAAGAAAAATCTTCAGATGGACATCAATATACCCAAACTTTTTTAATCATCATTTAAATGTAGGTAGAGATGATGACCTTTGAACAACTTCAAAAAGCCATAAAATCATATAGACAGTTCTTGTTAGACACTCTAGTGTGACTGTCTCAGAAGCCCACATCTGCCTGCTCAGTGTCCCAATGTCCTTTGCTCAGTGAACCCTAACTTTGCTTCATACTTAGTCACCCTGAAATTCTTTTCTGTGGCCTACAAGATCCAGCCTATAGCCGAGAATATAGTTCAGTGATAAAGGCTTGCCTACCATTCACAAGGCCTCTGTTTAGAAACAACTTGTGTTTCAAGATGGCTACAGGAGACTGGAGAGATGGCTCAGTGGTTAAGAGCTGACTGCTCTTCCAGAGGTCCTGAGTTCAATTCCCAGCAACCACATGGTGGTTCACAACCATCTGTAATAGTGTACCCTCTTCTGGTGTGTCTGAAGACAGCTACAGTGTATTCACATACGTAAAATAAGTAAATCTTTTTTAAAAAATAAGATGGCTACATGTAGACCCAAAGCTGCAGGATTTCCATGACTGTTGCCATAACAAGGTCTCTGAGAGGCGTCTGGGGGAGTACTGATAGTGTAGCAGAAGCCAGAGGCCTCGGACAGGACCAATAACTCACTGCAATCGGTATTCGCCAGTGAAGCTGTTTGGGCAAAGGGAACACTGTGGGACACAATGTAGCTTCCGTAGGGAGGTTTCATTTTTAATTTTAATTTTTTAATTTTTATTTTCTCTTAAGGGGGGTAGTTATAAGGGTTGAAGGCAGATATGGAAGGGCTGGGAAGTGAGTGGGATTGGGATGTGTGTTGTGGAATTCACAAATGATTAAAATTATATTAAAAATAAATTAAAAAATAAAATGGCTGCACGTATGCATGAGCAGTACATGTGTGCCTGGTGCCTCCCAGAGGTCAGAAGAGGGTATCGGATGCTCTGGAACTACAGGTATGAATGGTCGTGAGCCACTATATTAGTGCTAAGAGTTAAACGCAGGTCTTCTAAAAGAGCAGCAAGTGCTGTTAACCACGGAGCCGCCTCTCCAGCCCTGGAATTGCCCATAATGTAAAGGCTATGTAGGAGCAGGAGACAGCTTGGCCAGTTTATGTGCTTGCTACACAAGGGGTAGGACCTGAGTTTGCTTTCCCAGAACCCAGGCACCATAGCATGGACTTTAATCCCAACACTGGGGGATGGAGAGGCAGGGACCAGAGGGTCTCTAGGTTTGCTGGTCTATAGTGTGACTTTATGCTCCTGTCTGCTGCCAAGAGTTCCCCACATCTCACCAAAGAAACCCTTTCTCTCTTAAGTTGCTCCTTGTCTCTCATTTGGTCACAGAAACAAGAGTAACTGCTATGGTCACTATTAAAAATGGATCATGTACTATACAGTCAGACATTACATGGGATCTTTGCAGTTTTATTTGAATTACTACAAGAGAAATAATACTGGGCAGTGAGTGTGGTAGACATTACAAGGATGCCCTTGAGGACTCTAGAATGCCCTTGACAATTTTGATTATAAAAGAGTGTTGGGGAGGAGCCCGAAGGAAGAGGTTTTTGTAGGGAATGCTGCAGCCATGCTGTGAGTAGAGCCAGATGCTTCCAAACCTCAACCATCATGAAGGTAGGAAGGGGACCTCTTAAATAGGTTGCTGCGTGTTTCCTGGCTTGGGTATCTAGAACTGGAACTTCACTAACAAACTAGGACAGGGAGAGACACACAGGGGAGCAGTTGGGCCCCTAGTGTGCAAACTCTATGTGAAGACGTGTCAAGCTAAAGCCTGTCTTCTAGAACCTTTCTGGAAATATAAGATGCTTATCAAAGTGGATGCAAAGAACAGGGCTGCAGTTTATAGACATTTTTTTTCCGAATCAAATATCCTTAGGGAACCAGAAAATCCACCACCAACATCCCTAGATGCACCATAGCCATCACTACCCACCAAGGGGAACCATTGTCCTAACTTCTGAGAACAGCAATTTATTCTCCCTCCTTTTTTCTTTCTTTATTCTCTCCCTCTTCCTCTCCCCCTCCCTCTCCCTCCCTCTCCCTCTCCTCCTTCTCCTCTTCCTGTGTTTGTTGCTAAAAGAACAAATCCATGGCTACATGCATCCTGGAGTATTGCTCTAACCACCTAGAACTTTCTACTCCTAACTCCAACATCTGACACTTTCTATTCAACCAAGTATGCTGGTTAGATTGTTTTTGTTTGTTTGTTCAACTTGACACAAACTAGAGCCATCACAGGGAACCCTTAATTAAAAACAAACAAATAAAACCTCAACCAGATTGGCTTGTAGATATTTTCTTTTCTTTTTTAAACTTTTGGTTTTTTGAGACACAGCTTCTCTATGTAGCCCTGGCTGTACTGGAACTCACTCTGTAGACAAGGTTGGCCTCAAATTCAGAAATCTACCTGCCTCTGCCACCACCGCCTGGCGTTCCTGATTTTTTATTGTAGGTTTTTGAGGATGGAGCTTGTGTCCTGTTTGCATAGCAAGAGCTTTAGTGAATGAACCCTATTATTTTTTAAAAATTTTTTTGAAGATTTATTTATTATATGTAAGTACACTGTAGCTGTCTTCAGACACACCAGAAGAGGGCATCAGATTCCATTATAAATGGTTGTGAGCCACCATGTGGTTGCTGGGATTTGATCTCAGGACCTCTGGAAGCAGATCTGGAAGAGCAGTCAGTGCTCTTAACCACTGAGCCATCTCTCCAGCCCATGAGTTCTGTTCTTCATTTAAATGGTTCTTGGCTCTTTGCCCTTAGAGCCTGACTGCATTTCCTCAGTATTGCATTTACGAGCTCCACCTGTATTGCCTCATGTCACTGGACTTTGTTCACTTTCTCTTCTGTTATAGCATCCCATCACATGCATAGTCCATGGTTTATCTGTTCTGCCATCTGTCAGACATTGTGGAGTACCCTGGGTCTCCCAAAGTACGTGTGATGGAAAAGCCTCTCCAGTGTAGAAGCGCAGGAAGATTGGTCATGAAGGCTCAGCCCTCAGGGATAAATTGATGTTGTTATTTTGGGAGTGGATTAGTTACTTTGGGAGTGTTAAGTTCCAAACCTGGCACAAGCAGTCGAGATGCCTATTTAATCTATCAAAGCCAACCTTGCCTCCAGGTCCCTCAGCATCCCTCAACCCCTATGAGTTACGTGGTATGGCTGGCATACCCTGCCCACTACCCTAAAGTCTTCAGTCCAGGGGCTGAGCTGCCCTTCCCCCAGAGACTCCCCTGTATAATCTGGATGCTTTGGTTATCCACTCTTCTTTTGCTCCTTTTGTACCTTTGTCCTTCTGGCTGCTGTACTTGGTTCCCCCTCTCTCCCTTCATCTCCCCATGTGGCTCAGGGTCATGACCACTCTGGGAACTCTCAGATGTGTCTGCCTCTGGCTCTGCTCTCCCACATCTCTACAATGGACTTTCTCCCCCACCATACCTAGGAGCAGTCATGTCGTTTCCTTCCTGCCTGCCTGCCTTCCTGCCTGCCTGCCTTCCTGCCTGCCTGCCTTCCTGCCTGCCTGCCTTCCTTCCTTCCTTCCTCCCTTCCTTCCTTCCTTCCTCCCTTCCTCCCTCCTTCCTTCCTTCCTTCCTTCCTTCCTCCTTCCTCCCTTCCTCCTTCCTCCTTCCTCCTTCCTCCTTCTTCCTTCCCCCTTCCTCCCTCTCCTTCCTTCCTTCCTCCTTCCTCCCTTCCTTCTCCCTTCCTCCCTTCCTTCCTTCCTCCCTTCCTCCCTTCCTTCCTCCCTTCCTTCCCTTCCTTCCTTCCTCCTTCCTTCCCCTTCCTTCCTTCCTCCTTCCTCCCTTCCTTCCTTTCCTTCCTCCTTCCTTCCTTCCTTCCCCCCCTTCCTTCCTTCCTTCCTTCCTTCCTCCTTCCTTCCTTCCTTCCTCCTTCCTTCCCTTCCTCTCCTTCCTTCCTTCCTCCCTTCCCTTCCTTCCCTCCCTTCCCTCCCCTTCTTCCTCCCTTCCTTCCTTCCTTCCTTCCTCCCTCCCTTCCTCCCTTCCTTCCTCCCTCCCTTCCTTCCTCCCTCCCTTCCTTCCTCCCTTCCTCCCTTCCTCCTTCCTTCCCTCCTTCCTCCTTCCTCCCTTCCTCCCCTTCCTCCCCTTCCTCCTTCCTTCCTCCTTCCTTCTTCCTCCTTCCTCCCTCCTTCCTTCCTCCCTTCCTCCCTTCCTCCTTCCTCCCTTCTTCCTCCCTTCTTCCTCCTCCTTCCTTCCTCCTTCCTTTCCTTCCTTCTTCCTCCCTTCCCCTTCCTCCTTCCTCCTTCTCCTTCCTCCTTCCTCCCTTCCTCCCTTCCTTCCTCCCTCCCTCCCCCCCTTCCCTTCCTTCCTTCCTTCCTCCCCCTTCTTTCCTTCCTCCCCCCCCCTTCTTCCCCCCCTCCCTCCTTCCTCCCCTTCCTTCCTCCCCCCCTCCCCTCCCCCCTCCTCCCTCCCCCCCTCCCTCCCTTCCTCCCCCCCTCCCTCCCTTCCTTCCTTCCTTCCTCCCGCCCTCCCCCCCATCCTTCCTCCCTCCCTCCCTTCCGTCCTCCCGTCCTCCCTCCCTCCCTCCCTCCCTCCCTCCCTTCCTTCCTTCCTCCCTTCCTTCCTTCCTCCCTCCCTTCCTTCCTTCCCTCCCCCTTCCTCCCTTCCTCCTCCTTCCTTCCTTCCTTCCTCCCCTTCCTCCCTTCCTCCCTCCCTCCCTTCCTTCCTCCCTTCCTCCCTTCCTTCCCTTCCTTCCTCCCTTCCTTCCTCCCCTTCCTTCCTTCCTCCCTTCCTTCCTCCCTTCCTTCCTCCCTTCCTTCCTCCCCTCCCTTCCTCCCTTCCTCCCTCCCTTCTCCTCCTTCCTTCCTCCTTCCTTCCTCCTTCCTCCTTCCTCCTTCTCCCTTCCTCCCTTCCTTCCTCCTCCTTCCTTCCTCCCCTTCCTCCCCTCCTTCCTTCCTCCTTCCTCCTCCTTCCTTCCTCCTCCTTCCTTCCTTCCTCCTTCCTCCCTCCTTCCTTCCTTCCTCCTCCCTTCCTCCTTCCTTCCCCTCCCCTCCTTCACTTCCTCCCCTCCCCTTCCTCCCTTCCCTCCCTTCCTTCCTCCTCCCTTCCTCCTCCTTCCTCCTTCCTCCTCCTTCCTCCCTTCCTCCTTCCTTCCTCCTCCTTCCTCCTCCCTCCCTCCCTTCCTCCTCCCTTCCTCCTCCTTCCTTCCTCCCTCCTTCCTCCCTTCCTCCTTCCTCCCTCCCCCCTTCCTTCCTCCTTCCTCCTTCCTCCTTCTCTTCCTTCCTTCCTTCCTTCCCTCCTTCCTCCTTCCTCCTTCCTCCCTTCCTCCTTCCTCCTCTTCCTCCCCTCCCTTCCTTCCCTCCTCCTTCCTCCTCCTCCTTCCTTCCTCCTTCCTCCCTTCTCCTTCCTTCTCCCTCCCCTTCCTCCCCTTCCTCCTCCTTCTTCCTCCCTCCCTCCTTCCTCCTTCTCCCCTTCCTTCCTTCTCCCTCCCTCCCTTCCTTCCTTCCTTCTTCCCCTCCTCCCCTTCCTCCCTTCCTTCTCCTTCTTCCTCCTCCTTCCTCCCTTCCTTCCTTCCTCCTCCTTCCTCCTCCTCCCTTCCTTCCTCCTTCCTCCTTCCTTCCCTCCCCTTCCTCCTTCTTTTTCATTCAGAGAGAGTCTGTTATTAAAGCTGAGTTGATCTTTCTTTTCAAAAACAAATATTTATTTTTATTATTATTTAAATTTTTTATTTTTTAATAGGAGGGGATATACGTGTATGTATATGGTCTACAGAGGTAAGACAAGGGCATCAGGTGCCCTGAACAGACTTCTCGGGTAGTAACTCACTTCCTTTGGAAGAGCAGTTCTCACTGTTAGCCACTGAGCCCTCTCTCCAGCCTCTGTCTTTCTCTTCTGCTTCTTTTGCTTTTGTGCTTTCCGCCTTCCGAGCAACATAGCAGGGGCCCCAGCCTCAGATGCCAGCACCTTTCATGTGGGATTTCTTAGCCTCGGAGAGTGAGAAGTCAAAGTTTTGCTTTCTTTGTTGTTTCTGTGATAAATTACCCTGACTGTAATATGCTGTTGTCACGACACAGTGAACAAATGCTTGGGAGCTGTGAGGACCCAGTCAGAAATCTGTAGATTTTCTGGGCACAGTGGCCCACGCCTTTGACTCCAGCACTGAGAAGGCAGAGACTGAGTTTGGGGGTAGCCTGTTGTACACAGTGAGTTCTAGGACAGCCAGTGCTACACAGAAAGACCCTGTCTTGGAAAAAGAAAGCAAGAAAATCAGTAAATGAATTATCAGATGTGAAAGTCACTGAGGGTGAACCCTTCACTCCTAATTGGCCTCGGGCCCCCGAATCCCTGTTTTTAGGTTTCCTGTGTTCCCTGTAATACACTCAGTTTTTAAAAAAATTATTTATTATATATCAGTACACTGTGGCTGTCTTCAGACACACCAGAAGAGGGCATCAGATCTCATTACAGATGGTTGTGAGCCACCATGTGGTTGCTGGGATTTGAACTCAGGACCTCTGGAAGAGCAGTCAGTGCTCTTAACCACTGAGCCATCTCTCCAGCCTTTGGTTTTGTTTTTGTTTTATGTTTGTTTTGTTTTCTTTTCGAGCAGGGTTTCCTGTGTACCCAGGCTGTCCTAGATCTCCTCTGTAGACCAGGCTGGCAGAGATCCACCTGCCTTCGCCTTCCAAGCGCTGGAATTAAAGGTGTGGGCCACCACCTTCCGCCTGTTTATGATCTTCATTTGTGTGTGTGTCTGAGTGTCCACGCATGTCACCCATGCATCTGCCATGCATTTGTGCAAGTAGAGGACAGGGCTTTGTGTGAGATTTCTTCCTCTATTGTTCCCATCTTATTTTTGTAGAAATGGCTCATCCAGTCTGGTTAGAAAGTCTGGTCAGGCAGCCTCCAGTCTCCGCTCCTCACTTCAGGAGTTACAGGTGTGCACCTCCTAGCCCAGCTCTTTACACAGGTACTGGGCATCTGAACTCAGGTCTTTATGCTTGTGCCACAAACACTTCATCCACTGAGCTATCTCCGCAGCCCCGAGATTTAAAACACCTTAACTTAGAGACAGCCGGGCCCATGAAGGGAAGCCTATTTCTTCCTGATAAGATATTGCTACTTTGACAGATTTAGTTAGGTTCTAAATTTTTTTTCTCTCTGAGATCCCTTTTAACTTACTCTGTTATGTGAGTTTTTGTTAAAAGAATGGCGTGTGAGTCATATGTCTAGCCCTGGATGCAGACACTTGAAATTTTGAGCTGCCAGGAAGATTATAGGATTACCATATGGCAGGAACAGCACCTTTTGTCACTTCTTGTAAGAGTTAATCAAATAGGCTGCCAATCACCTGAACAGGAAACTGCCTTGCAGGAGAGCTGGTACAGAAACTTTCAAATCGCTTAGAACTTAACAACACCTGACTCCAAACGATGGCGAGCTCTCTAGCTATGGTCCTTTCCGACTGGCAAAATGTCTTCCTTCAAATGGTCCTTGTTAAGCAGTGCCCACCACTGCCCTTGTGTGTGCCTCATGCCGTTCTGTGAAAACCTTTGCCTGTCTGGCCTGAGAATAGAGGGACTGGGAAGACCAGGAGGCCAGAGTAGATTCCCAAACAGGAAGCGTTATGGATACTCTGGCCACTGGATGGTGTAGGGTTGCAGGGTCAAGGTCTGGTAGGCAGGAGCCCAGGAACACAGGCCTGTCTACAGAAATCTTACTCCAGCATAGCATCATAGCTCAGTGTGGGTGCAGGAAGGACTGCAGGTTTGGAGACCTGATTTTTCCTGACCAATTATCTGGCTTGGTTCTATGACCTTGTGACCTCTCCTGCTCTGGGCCTCACGTCTGTGGCTTTTTTCTGCCTGTGGCTGCTTTTCTTTAACCTCTCTCTCTCTCTCTCTCTCTCTCTCTCTCTCTCTCTCTCTCCCCTCCCCCTCCCTCTCCCCTCCTTCCTCCTCCCTCTCCCCTTCCTTCCTTCTTTTTGGTTTCTCTCTCTCTCTCTCTCTCTCTCTCTCTCTCTCTCTCTCTCTCCCTCTCCCCCCCTCCCTCCCTCTCCCCTCCTTCCTCCTCCCTCTCCCTTCCTTCTTCTTCCTTCACCTTTTAGTTTCTCTCTCTCTCTCTCTCTCTCTCTCTCTCTCTCTCTCTCTCTCTCTCTCTCTCTCTCTCGTGTTCCTATCAGCACAGTAGCCTACTGGACAGTTAGTCTTTTCATTTGATTTTCTACAGAAAAATCTGCCTTTGCGCGTCCCATAAAGAGGATTAAATTAACAACATGGGGCCTTGAGAGATGGCTGAGTAGCTAAGGGTACTTGCTACCAGTCTTGAGGAACTGAAAATTGATCCCCAGGACCCATGTGTTGGGAGGAGAGAACAGACTCCCACAAGTTGCCCTTTGTGGCTTGAAGGCACCACATATACACATGTATACAACAAATAAAATGTACTTTTAAAAACTGGATATAGTTAATGTGGTGGGGGGCTGAGGAGATGGTCCAGTGGTGTGCTTCCAGTCGACCTGGGTTCAATGCTCAGCACCCACATGGCAGCTTAATTCCAGTCCCAGGAGATCTGATGCCCTCTTCTGACCTCCATGGACACCAGTCACACATGTGCACAGACATACATGCAGGCAAAACACCCAAACACATATAAGAAAGAAATGCCAGGTATTTTTTTTAAACATGTACACAGTGCTTGCTCAAAGGCAGTTGCTATGCGTTGTACCAACCTTGTGGGAAAATCCACATCCATCCTCACACAGCTGGTATCTAAAGGCAGAGAACAAAGGTCATCTATGTACTACACATTCACTGACGCACTGCTCTATCAGAGGATGGTAAGTAATTACAGATTTCAGCACGGACCCGAAGATTCTTTCTCTTCATCTGGGAGCTTGTCTTATCATTTGTATTCAAAGGTTAAATATAGAAGAAGGAATAGGAAAAAAAAGACTCCAGACATTATGTAGTCACTGTCTGGAACGGCAGGCATTATATTTCAACAGGATATTATCACTAAGGCAAAGAGAAATGATTCTTACTGGGTAGGAAATGATTGCACAGAGCGGTGTTGTTCAAGCAATCAGAGATCACATCATGTGGTGAATGAGGAGTTTGCAATTCTATTGTTCATTTAAAATGGGCTGCTGAGAGAAAAGGGCTGAAAAGAGCTTAGGGAGCAATGTCACACACAGCTCCCCACCCCTCCCCCACCCCGCACTCCGCCCAGTAAATTCTGGAGTTCTCCTAAAGTACCCGCTCCGACATCAGCCACCAGCAACCTTGGCTCTTTGAATTCCTTGCGTTTAGCTTGCACTGCCACCGGTTCCCCTGGGGCGTTCCTAGGGAACTGAAAAGGGAGCACGGGTGTCTTTCCAAAGGTTTGTTAGGAAAACTTAGAATTCATAACAGATTTTCTTCAGTTCTCTGCCTGACTTCTGTTCTCAAGCAGGCCACTTGAGCGAGTGTCGCCCTTAGCAGTGAGCAGTTGCTAAGGATGGCAGTGGAGACTCTGGTTCCTGGTGATCTCCAGCTGAGGTGCCATCTTGGAGCAATGCAGTCTTCCCCCTCCCTTCCCTCCTCGCCTCTGCACGCAGAAGAGCGGGAGAAGAAAGGAGGTGGGAGGCACCGGAGGCTTAGAGCAGAGGTGGGGACTTCCCAGCCCTAACAGGAGGAGGAAGGGAAAAGTGCTAGGGGTGGCCAGCAGTGAGACAGGGGGCGAGCGGGGAACATTGATGAGTGTTAGCCGCCATCAGGAGGAAACGGCAGGTTGTCACTGGCAACTGCAGTGGTAGGAACTGAGGTACTGTTCAGTCAATGTACAGCTTGCTGGTTTAACGTTTTACTCAGGCCCACTGAAACCTAACATTTTTCTTATTTTAAAAACAAGCCTTCACTGTATCTCTCTGTGTCACGCACATGTACACACACACACACACACACACACACACACACACACACACACACAGAATATATAGCAAACATCTGGCTTAAGATAGAAAGCAGGTCTGGGGCTGCTGGGCTTGGTGGTGCACACCTTTGGTCCCAGCACTCTGGAGGCAGAGGGAGGCCGATCTCATGAGTCTGCGGCCAGCTTGGTCTACATAGTGAGTTCCAGAACGGCCAGGACTACATGGAAAGACTCTGTATCAAAAAGCAAACAATAACAAAAAACAGAAAGGAGATAGGGCTGGGGAGATGGTGCTGCACCATGTTGGCATGGAGACTTGAGCTCAGACCCCTCCCAGCCGGGCACAGTACCCTGTGTCTAATCCAAGAGCTCCTACGGCAAGATGAGAAGCAGAGACAGGAGAATTCCTGGAAGATCTCAGGCCAGCTAGCCTGGTATACCCAGGGGCAAACAGGAGACTTTGTCTCACATAATGTGAAAGATATAGACTGAACCCAAGGTTGTTCTTGGACCTCGAAACATGCAATGGAGCATCCGTGTGAGTGCATTCACACATATGGACAGATACACACCGGCACATATATCATATACATATAAACTCACAAAAGATAATAAATACAAGATAGAGAATGGCTCAGATATAGCCAGAGGCAGTCCCTGTTTACCCCCAAGACATCCGGAAATTTTGAGTAGTATTATAATTTCCATGTGGACTTTTATTGTTTTGTTACACATATATTCATTTTGTCAGTCTTAAAGGTATATTAGTCTGCTTTGGGTTACTATAACGAGATACCTAAGGCTGGTTGTTTGTAAAAGGTTTCTTTAGCTCCCAGGTCTGGACACCGAATAGTCAGAGCATGGCAGTAGCTACTGGCTCCATCACAACACTGCAGAGGACAACATGTTGGCAGCTCATACAAAAGATCAAATCTTAGAGTGGAACAGTAAACTGAACGTGACCTGGATCGTGACAATTCACTCCTGAGAGAACAAACTTACAGTCTCATGCCATCACCCTGATCCTTTCTGAAGACACTGAGTGCCCCTAACCAGCTCCAATGACGCTTATCCAAAGGTTCAACCACCTCTTAGCATCGCCACACTGGGACCCGAGCTCTCAACACATTCTCATTTAGAGACATACTAAAACCACATCCAGACTACTGTACCATATAAGTGAAATCCCATTAGAAATCACTAGGGAAGTGATTTCTAAGATTTTTGCATATTTTAATATTTTTTAAACACTAGCACATTCAATATGGCCTTCTGAATTGTGCTTTTTTTCTCATTATGCTCTTAAAAACCGTGAGCGAGAGCATCTGACACATCCATTCTAACTGCTGTGTAGCATTTCATCATCTGAACAAGCACACCCTTGCTACCAGCCCCAACCAGGACCCAGCCACACACTCAGCTGCTGCCCATAGGAGGTTTGATTCTTAGTTCACAATTAAAAGACCAAATAGCCCACAGCCTTTATCCAAGCCCTCTTTCCTGGACCTCAGGAGAAACTGCCAGTGGCTATCGCTGGCTGCTTGGTGTGTTAAGTTCAGAATATTATCTGACTTTGAGTGAGCAATTGCCTTTGCCACTCAAGTGGTGTCCAAGTGACTCAGGTCACTGAATTCCCTACGTTTTTCCCCTGGATGGAGTCCCGGTCAGGCTCTTGATGGGAAGTCAGTTTGCCTATCAGACAAGGGAAAGGCGCATCAACAGTGTAGGAGAACCACACAGCACAAAATAGATTACTGATCTCCTTCTGGAGCCCCAGCTCCCAGCCCCCAATACAAGACAGAAGACATTTTGGACATCAGCCTAGCAAGCCATCTGAACAAATTGCAAGATTGTTGTCACTTGGAGACTTAGAAAGGGGGCCAAGGCAGAACGCTGCAAAAGCTGAGTACCACCTTGGCGATCACTCAGTGACAGGACAGCCATTTCTCTCTGGCCTCAGCTCGTCAGGAATCTCCTGGCTGAAGGTCCTGTCTTGGGATTTCTGGCACTTGGTTTTCTGGCCTAAGTCAAACATTCCTTGAGAACCGTCTAGCCAGTCAAGTGCTGGCGCCTGCCACGTTGTTTGTAGCCAGATCACTGAAGGGCTCTTTTGAGCTTAAAGCCAGTGGAGGGAGGCTTCTCATTTCTCAGTTTTTCCAGCACCCTTTATCCTATAAGCAGGAACTGAAGAAGAATCCCAGGAGGGCAGGCTGGCATGAGTTCTTGAGATGGTCTTGTTTAACATCTGACCCGTCATTTGTTAATTTTATAAATAGATGCTAGGTGCCTACAGTGGGCCAGATTCTGGACTGGACACCGCAAAAGACTCCTCTATGTATCAAGATACCATCTCAAAACAAAAGCAAATAACAACATAAAAATCAAAAAACCACGGGCCCGGAGAGATGGCTCAGTGGTTAAGGGCCATTCTGCTCTTGCAGAGGATCAAACTTCAGTTCCCTGCAACCATGTGATTCCTCACAACAGGCTGTAACTCCAGCTCCAGGGGATTTGATATTCTCTTCTGCTGTCCATGGTCACCTGAACTCCTGTACACACGCCTCTAACCATGAATAGACACATACGGAAAAACTTTAATATTAAAAATCGTTTTAATCAGAGACAGACAGACAGAGAGCCTTGCTCTCTTGAAGACTGCACAACAGTGAATGGGAGTCAGAGGTGACCAATGTTAATGGGGCAACCACACAGATTTCAAATCATAATGCTACGGGTCAGAGGAGGTGTCTAAATTACTTTTCTGTTGCTGTTATAAGACACCATGACCAAAGCAACTTACAGAAGAGTCAGTTGGGGCTTACAGTTGGAGTCCACAACCATCATGGCGGGGAGCATGGTGGCAGACAGGCCTGGCACTGGAACAGCAGCTGAGGGCCCACATCTTGAGATATAATCACCTGGCAGAGAGGCAGAGAGAGATGGAATTAGAATGGCAGGAGTCTTTTGAACCCTCAAAGCCCTTCCCTGTGACACTCCTCCTCCAACAAAGCCACACCTCCTAATTCTTCCCAAATAGTTCCATCAACTAAGGACCAAGTATTCAAATATATGAGCCTATGGGGGTATTCACATTCAAACCATCACAGAGATTGTGGTGGTTCGAATAGGTTTGACGCCCCCATATACTCATGTGTTTGAATGCTTGGCCCATAGGGAGTGGGACTATTAGGAGGTGTGGCCTAGTTGGAGTAGGTGTAGCCTTGTTGGAGGAAGTGTGTCACAATGGGGTGGGCTTTGAGGTCTCCTATGCTCAAGCTATGCCCAGTGTGGCTCATTATTTCCTTCTGATGCCTGTGGATCAAGTGTAGCACTCTCAGCTCCTCCAGCACCGTGTCTGCCATGCATGCTACGGTTCCCACCTTGACAATAAATGAAATCTCTGAACCTGTAAGGCAGCCACAATGAAATGTTGTCCTTTATAAGAGTTGCCTTGGTCATGGTGTCTCTTCACAGCAGTAAAACCCTAAGACAGGGAGCTTCTGGCCACACCACATGAGCCATAAGGCCCAAGGAACTCTCTGCCCTAAAAGCAACAGAATGCCCCAGCAGATCTTCAACTAGGCCATGGGGCATGCTGACAGAGAGAGAACTCTTGACTGTTGTATGGAAACCGTGCTGCAGAGGTATCCACGGAAGGTTCTTTTAGGCAAGGGACAATAGTGACTTGGGCTGGGATGGTGGAACAGAGAAGGCAGGTCAGACGCATGTTTAAAGGAAAAAATCCACACGATGTCTTGGATAGGGATAGAAAGGCATTTCTGAGCCGGTTGTGTTGGCTCACATCTATACATGCAGCATTGTAGATGCATAGGCAGGAGGATCATTGCAACTTCCAGGCCAACCTGATCTACATAATGAGCTCCAGGCTAGTCAGGGCCACATCATGAGACATAGTCTCAAATAAACCAACAAGTAAAAATCCATTTTTAGCAGCCTGGATCTCCAGCCAACAGGCTCTGTAGTTCAGTTTTGCTCAGAGTAGGATCTGGAATGATCTATGACTAAAGGGCCTTTTGACCTTTTGAATTTCTACAGTGAAGGGCCCTTGGCAATTTCCTCATCTGCTCAATGCCCATACTAACAAGAAACCACTGTTTTCTCCATGATCAAGTAAAGGACTACCATATAACAGAATTCTACACCTGCTTCTGGGTCCATAGGCAGTCTCACGTGACAGATGGATGGGGTGTCACTCTCTGAGGCTTCTTTTTTTTTTTTAAAGATGTGTTTATTTATAATACATTGTAGCTGTCTTCAGACACACCAGAAGAGGGAATCTGATCTCATTACAGATGGGCTAGCCACCATGTGTGGTTGCTGGGGATTTGAACTCAGGACCTTTTGGAAGAGTAGTCAGTGCTCTAAACCACTGAGCCATCTCCAGCCTCTCTGAGGCTTCTTTTATTTTCTGTGTCTTCCTTAATTCTTCTCCTCTTCCTTTTTTCTCTCTCCTTCCTCTTTTCTTTCTTTCCTTTCCCTTTCCCTTTTTTTTTTTTTCTGGGACAGGGTCTCCATAGCCTAGGCTAGCCCTAGGCAAACGCTATATAGCCAGGATGACCATGAACTTCTGATTCCACCTCAGAGTGCTGACATAGCAGGTTTGCACCATCGCATTCAGTTTACTGGGTGCCAAGGATCAAGTTTAGGGCTTTCTGAATGAAACACACTCTACCAGGTGAGCTACAGTCAGCCTTCAGGACCTGTTAGAAGGGAACTAATCTCATTCGTGAGGGTTCTGCTGATCATGACCTAATTAATCACTTCCCAAACACCCATCTCCTAGTGCTAGCAAATCAAAGGCTACCCACATCAAGGGTTAGAACTTCAAACTGCAGATTTGGGAAGGAAGTTCTTAAATATTCAATCTATAACAAAGATGTGCTGGATAAAACTTATGGGATACTATTTGGACTAAAACCCTCCTATACTATGTCCTAAAAGATTAATTCAAGATGGAGTCAGTCTTGCTCAGGTTCCATGACACAAAGGAAACAGGCTATTTATTGGTAAAGCTGACCTCCCAAGAAATCAGGAAAGAAATAATGGCCTACTCCCAGCAAGCCAACAGAATTCCCTGGTTTTCCCTAAGGAACGTAACTTCAAAATCAGTAATCTGGCAGAGGGTGTTGGCAGAGGAAGGCAGATCCCAGTGACTTTAAGACCAACCTGGTCTACATATTGAATTTCAGGGCAAACATAGCAACACAGTGAGACCCTGTCTCAAAAAAAAATATAGATGGTAGATAGATTAATTAAAACAAATGAATAAATCTGTTCCTTGTTCCTAACTTTCTCTTTCCTCAACCCTTTCGGTTTTAGTATTTTGTTTTTGTGGGGCTGTGGTGGACTGAACCCATGCTCTCATCCATGCTAGCCAAGTATGCTCCCGGTGAGCTTTGTCTTCCAAATGCACCGCCCCCCTTTAGAGGGTCTCACTACGTTATCCAAACCAGCCTTAGAACTTGTGGTCCTTTTGCCTCAGCCTCTCAAATAATTAGAATTAGAGATTTTTACCACCAGGCTTAACTTCCTCAGCCTTTCATCTATCTGTCTCTGCTTAACTTGTCAGAGCTCTTTTCTGTTTTGCAGATCAACTGTTGCGAAGTTCGGGAAGTTTCTAATAAAGTCAATTAGAGTGGCAGAATGTTTTCACTCCAGATAATGTCTCTTGATTTAACTTTCTGCATTGCAAAAAGAAGAAGGAAGCAAACCAACAATACATTAGATAGATTAAAGAATGCATTATTTCATTTTGTGTGTGTGTGTGTGTGTGGGTGCTTTACTTGCACGTACACTATATGCATGTGTGCAATGCTCATGGAGACCAGCAGATGGCGACAGATCTCCTAGAACGAGTTACGGACGAATTTGAACCACCAAGTGGGCTGGGTGCTGGAGATGTAACCTGGGTCCTCTGCTAGAGCGGCCAATGTTCTTAACCACTTAAGCCATCTCTCCAGCCCCTACATTAGATCTTTAAAAACTCTGTTGTAGATCTGGCTGTGGTGGTACCTGCCTGCTTTGTTAAAATAGCCACGTAACAGTGTCAACTTCACTGACCAAAAGTCTAGGGTAGGAAGGATGACCAATTACCTCTTCTCCAAGACTTTCCCACTTTAGTGCCGAGACCTCATCTTTTGGGAGCTCCTGAGTCCCAGAGTAAGTACGCAGTTGGTCACTATATATGCTGCACCATACCTGTGCGGTTATGCAATTTGTGCCTACCCCAGCTGCTCCAAGGGCTTTTTTTGCTCTGGGAAGTCTGGTTTGGATATGAGCTGAAAAAATTACCTATTAAGCTCCATTCAATCATTTGATTCTTGGCCCCCACTCCAGACCTATCAGATCTGAATCTTAACACAAATGCACTACATCTTATGTAGCCCTGCTCCCACATCACTTTTATCAAAACTGACTTCACCTGGAAACTACGTCCAACAAAATATGGCCCCTGCTCTTACCTCTAGCACATCTCATATACATGGTTTGCAATGTGGCTTGGATAGCTGGTGTTTGTTTGCTTGTTTGTTTTCCAGATCTTTCCCCTAGTGATCCTACTGTGTTGCCCAAGTTGAGAAATACCATTCTAAAAAAATACAGAATTCAGGGGCCAGCGAGATAGCTCAGTGCATAAAAGTACTTGCGTTGTATGCCTGACGACCAGAGTTCAATTCCTAAAACCTGTGTAAAGGTGGAAGGTGAGCATCAACACAGATAAAGAATATAAAATAATAAAAACAGATCTTTAAAAAATAATAAACAATCCGGTGTAGTGGAACTCGCCTTTAATCGCTACTCAGGAGGCAGAGGCAGCAATGGGACAACATGAAGTGTCTTCCTCAATTACACTATACCTTGTTTTTTGAGACAGGGTCTCTCACTGAACATGGAGCTCCTGATTCAGCCAGCCCAGCTGGCCGGCGAGCCCCAGGGATCCTCATATCTCACCTCTCCAGGGTTGGGATTACAGGTGAGCCTATGTGCCTGGCTCTTTTCCACGGGTGCTGAGGGTCTGAACGCAGGTCTTCATGCTTGTATAGCAAGCAAGCATTTCCCGGCTGATCCATCTCCCCATCTCTTTTAATTTTTTTGTTTTTTTAAATTTACTTATTTATTATGTATGAGTACACTGTCACTGTCTTCAGACACACCAGAAGAGGGCATCAGATCCCATTACAGATGGTGTGAGCCACCATGTGGTTGCTGGGATTTGAACTCAGGACCTCTGGAAGAGCAGTCAGTGCTCTTAACCACTGAGCCATCTCTTCAGCCCTTTCTTAATTTTTAAAAAAGATTATTTATTTTATGTCAGAGTGTCTGTCTGCATGTACACTTGTGGGCCAGAAAAGGGCATCAGATTTCATTATAAATGGTTGCAAGCTTCCATGTGGTTGCTGGGAGTTGAGACAGTGCTCTCAACCCGCTGGACCATCTCTCCAGCCCCACCAATCTTCTTTTATGAGTAGACTCCAGAGTCAGCCTGGCTTCAGTGAAAACTCAGTATACACTCACATGAGAGCTAAGTCCAGGCATTCTACTACTGTTCAGGACTGGAGGAACCCAGGCACTGAGATGTCGTCATCAGAAGATGATGCCCTTTGCCCTTTCACTTACTGCTGTGTACCCTTTATCCTCAGACAGCCTTTCTGGGCCATTTTTCCCATTGCTGTGACAAAAGCTGCTTAAGGGAGGTAGGAGTTGTTCTGGCTCAGTTCCAGAGGGATTTTAGTTCCGTCCCATGGGGCAGCTTGGTAATGAGAACAGCAAGGCACCCAAAAGGTTGCAGGCATGAGATTCAAGAATAATGAGATGATCTGTCCTTTGTGCATGAAGTGTAGTACAGAGGTGTGGATGACATAAACAGACAAGCAGATGACAGCATTATCTTATCGAGTGGGCTCTGAGGTTCAGGGCCAGTCCTTACTTACACATTTTAGAGGAAGGGGGAAGGGGGGTAGATTGAAAAGTTTCCTTTCTGACCCACAGTTAGGCCCTGCTGGGGGTGACCAGTGAGGAGTGAGCTAAAGAACCTTAAGTTAGATAAACATGAGCCACACATGTAGAAGGAAGGAGTCAGACAGGACAAGAATGCTAACAATCACACTTCAACATGGCAAACACACACACACACACACACACACACACACACACACACACACACACACACACATATATAGCTGTCTTCAGACCCACCAGAAGAGGGCATCAGATCTCATTGTGAGCCACCATGTAGTTTCTGGATTTGAACTCAGGTCTCTGAAAGAGCAGTAGTCAGTGCTCTTAACCGCTGAGCCACCTCCAGCCCCCAGGGTAACTGCTGTTTAAAATTACTACCCACTGCTCCCAAGGAAAGCCACTGAAATGGCAGAAAAAGCTGAAGTGGAAATGGGATCTGTTCAGCGGGACATCAGAAGACAGAGGGGGAAGGAACCTAACTGCAAAAGAGCTGCATCCGACCAGCCCACTTCCAGCATGTAAGAGCAAATGAACACTAGAAGGAAGACCGTTTGTTCCGTGTTGGTCTTCACATGGAGACCCAAATGTGGACTTGAGTTTTGCTCTATGAGTAGGGTGTTTCAGCTCCTGATCCTGTTTCTTTTTTGTGCCGTTTAAGGTTGGTCTTAGCTTTACTTTTGTGTCTACTTGTGTTTGTGTATGGTTCTGCGCATGTGAGCACAGCTGCCTGAAGAGCTGGGATTAGAGCCACTGTGGGTATTGGGAACTGAACCCGGGTCCTCTGCAAGACAAGTATGTGCTCCCAACCATGGAGCCATGTATCAGCCTCCAGTTTGTTTGTTTGGTTGGTTTTGAGATAGGGTCTCGCTGTGTAGACTAGTCTCGTCTTAAACTCAGAGATCTGCCTGCCCTGCCTCTGAATTAAAGGATGTACCATTGTAGCTGATTCTCCATGAACCCTGGCTCTCCTGTCTCACCTCCAGAGTGCCTAGCTTATAGGGTGGTACTGCCATGTCCAGTTAGGGTAAAACATCCCAAAAAAAGAAGAGGGGAGAGGTGAGGGCTCCAGAACACCAGGAAGTGGGAAAGAACATACTAACTGGGCTGTGTGGGCCCTGTGTCTGCAAACAATGTTTGCTGGGGCAAAGCCATAGGTGGCAAAGAAACTCTTTCAGTATGCTACGACTGTGTTTATCATAGATTGATTTTGTACACACCCCACACACATATACAACACACACACAACACACACAGCATACACAGATATACCACACACACACCACACACATATAACAGACACACACCACACACCACACACATATACCACACATAACTCCCACCACACACATACACACATACACACACCATACATACATACCACATGCACTTATACCACCTTCCCCACACAGCGCGCACACACACACACACACACACACACACACACACACACACACATCTGCCCCCATGCCGCATATAAGATCCATGGGGTCTAGAAGGAGGCCAAGTTCTCAGGCTTAACACCCAAACCAAGGGCTGCACGAGGGAACCTTGTACCTTATCAAAATAAAAGTGTGTTCTGTAAGCCCATGCAAGCTAAGCTAAAAGGTCTGTCTGGTGCCATCCACCTGGGACACCCCCCCACTGTGCCCTCCACCTGAGGACTGGGCATCCAGGTGTGCACCCTTCAAGTAGATCAGTGCATCTGTCAACCCTCATCGGAGAAGCTCCTTTTTTGCAGTATAAGGTTTAATACAGACATACTACGCACAACCTGAGGAGAGTAAGAGTCTGTGAAGTGCTCAGCCCTGAATGGGATACACTTAGTATGTGTGGATATGTGTATGCACGCATGTAAGTATGTTGTGTGGCACTCCTTCTGGAAGCCATGAACAAACATCTACTAACCTCTGATAAAGGACCAGTAACAACAACAAAATAAAAGGACCTGTGACAGACTAAAGTATAGGTGTCACCCAAGTCCGACTTAGTGAACCAATGATTTACTGGAGTTACTCAGGAACAGAAATGACTCAAAGACAGTTGCATTACCAAAGTGCACCCCAGCAGAGTGACATTTCCTGGAAGCTGGGAACCTGGATCGCACTGCACAGACTGCAGGCAGCTCAACAGGTTGGAGGTTTGAGCCCCTTCTAGATAGCTCTGCTGGTCTTTGTTTCTACCAGGCACTTCAGCTGCTCTCCAATGCTTCTAGTCCACTTGACTCAGAAGGCTCTGTTTATCCCCGTAGCTCACCCGAGCCTGAGTGTAGTAATTCAGCTTATCTGAGAGTGACTTTTTTGCTAATATGCTCTTGGGAAGGGAGGAACCTAATGAATCTGGTTAGTTTCAAGGACTTCCTGAAGCTATTGTATGTTTACTTCCTGTCTAAAGATAAAGGATGGAGTATCCCACCTCCCCTTAGAACATCCTGTTGTGGGGCTGGAGAGATGGCTCAGTGGTTAAGAGCACTGACTGCTCTTCCAGAAGTCCTGAGTTCAATTCCCAGCAACCACATAGTGGCTCACAACCATCTGTCATGGGATCCAATGCCCTCTTCTGGTGTGTCTGAAGACAGTTACAATAGCTGCAATGTACTCACATACATTAAAGAAATACATAAATAATTAAAAAAAATAATGTCCTGTTGTTTCACCTCCCAGTAAATATCCCATCTAAAATATCCTGTTGGTCTGCCTCCCTTTTCACACCCTATGTCTTAAGTAGTTTATCTTCCAGATAGATGTTTTCATATCAGAAGAAACTGCTACACAACACAGCACAGAGTCCTCAAGGATTAAGGACTATCTCAGAAGAGGAGACAGGAAGACTCTAAGAGCCAGCAGTAGAGAATGGCTACTGACGGGGGTTGGGGATTTAGCTCAGTGGTAGAGCTTTGCCTAGCAAAGCGCAAGGCCCTGGGTTCAGTCCCCAGCTCTGAAAAAAAAAAAAAAAGAAAAAAAAAAAAAAGAGAATGGCTACTGACTCCTCAGGAAGAGCCCTGATTGGTTACTGTGAAACAGTATTCCCTGGACAGGACAGGGCTGCTCTACATGTGACTGCATACACATGACCTGTATCACATCAAACCAACCAAAAATCCCAGGACAGATTGGGGAGGGGCTCGGGAAGGTCACACCCGACTGAGGAGCTACTGTCCACTGAGACTGCCGAAGAGGAAGACTCAGATTTCATTAGGGATGCAAGGCCTGAGAAGCTAAGAGATGGCCCTGGCCCTACACCCAAGCATAGACCAGCAGCACTAAGGGTTTTTTTTAAAAGAATGCATGAAGTTGGGAGGGGAAAGTGGTGGGACATAGGGGAGGGGTTGGAGGAGAGGGTATGGAGGGGTAGATTAGATCAAAATGCATCAGATGTCTGTATGAAATCCTTGCTGGGCAGTGGTGGCACACACCGTTAGTCCCAGCACTCGGGAGGTAGAAGCAGGCAGATCTCTTGAGTTCGAGGCCAGTCTGGGTCTTTAGAATGAGTTCCTGGGCAGCCAGGGATACACAGAGAAACCCTGTCTCCAAACAAACAGACAGAAGGAATTTCTCCAACAATTTATAAAAAAGAAGAAAAGAAAGAAAAAGAAGCAGGTGTGACTCTCTAGAAGCCCACGCTTGTCCTGTGTCTGCATCCCACCTTCCCTCGCCTCTCTCTTTCTCTCTGCACGTTTTTCCCGTTTTCGACAGTATTTTATTTTATGTGTATGCGTGATTTGCCTGGTGGGTGAGTGTGTGTGCACCATGTGACTGCCCGGTGTCCTCAGAGTCCAGAAGAGGAGTTACAGATGGCTATAAATCACCACATGGGTGCTGGGAACCAAACCTAGACGCTCTGTAAGAACAAGTGCTCTCACCTGCTGTCATCTCTCCAGCCCTTCCTCTCTATTTTTTTTTTTTTTTTCGGAGCTGGGGACCGAACCCAGGGCCTTGTGCTTGCTAGGCAAGCGCTCTACCACTGAGCTAAATCCCCAACCCCGGTTCCTCTCTATTTTTTTTTAATAAATTTATTTTTTAAGATTTTATTTTATTGTATAAGTACCCTGTAGCTGCCTTCAGACACACCAGAAGAGGGCATCAGATCTCATCACAGATGGTTGTGAGCCACTATGTGGTTGCTGGGATTTGAACTCAGGACCTCAGGAAGAGCAGTCGGTGCTCTTAACCACTGAGCCATCTCTCCAGCCCCCTCCTCTCTATTTTTTTTTTTCGGAGCTGGGGACCGAACCCAGGGCCTCGCGCTTCCTAGGCAAGCACTCTACCACTGAGCTAAATCCCCAACCCCTCCTCCTCTCTATTTTTAATACATTCAACTCTGCTTCAGATTTGGCCCACTCTGAAATTCATTTTTGCAAAAGCTGTGAATCCTGGGTGGGATTCTCTGGGTGAGGATGTCTGGATACAGCTCTTCAAGTGGCTGCCCGCCTGGGAGGGTGCTGGGCATTTATTTCAGGAATAAAATCACTCTGGACAAGAGTTTGTTAGTTTCTTTAAAGCTCGAATCGGTGGGCTATGGATGAGGCTCAGTGGTGAACTAGAGGCTTACCTGGGAGACCCTTCAGCCCAAAATAAATAAACAGACAAATAAATATAATTATAAAAGTCTACAAAGCAACCTGCCAGTCAAACTCCTGGTATTAATTCTAGAAGAAGAGGGTTGGGGATTTAGCTCAGTGGTAGAGCGCTTGCCTAGCATGCGCAAGGCCCTGGGTTCGGTCCCCAGCTCCGAGAAAAAGAAAAAAAAATTCTAGAAGAAGAAAGGCTCCTGTCCATGCAAAACACATACAGAAATGTTCATAGCACCCATCTGTAATGACCTAAGACTAAAAACAACCAGGCTCGAACTCAGTGGGTAAGTGGTTGGCCAGAATGTGGTACTCTGTACCACAGAATTCTATCCCATGTAGTTTTCACAAGAACACGTATTCTGATTGGTTTTGATTGCTTTGTGACAGGTTTCCATATAGTCCCGGGGTGCCTTTAAACTTACTACTATAGCTGAGGCTAGCCTTGAGCTATTGATTTTCTTGCCTGTACTTCCTAAATGCTAGGACTACAGTGTATAGCAGCATACCTGACTTATTCATGGCTGGGGATCAAACCTAGGGCTTTGTGAATGTAAGACAAAGTACTCCATTGATACAGCTATATTCTTACCTCCATTTAGGCTAAATAGTATTTTATTAATACTATCTTAAGCAATTTATATGTACTATCTTTATGTGTATGCATGGGTCTCTTAGAGTGTATGCTGTGTGTGTAAATGCTCACAGAGGCCTTAAGAGATCATTGGATCACCTGGAGCTGGAGTAACAGAATGGAACAGCCCAGTGTGGGTATCGGGAACTAAATTCAAGTCCTCTGTAAGAGCAGTGAGTCCTCTTAACTCCTGAGCCATTTCTCCTGCCCTAATAATATTGAAATACACCCAACGTGGACATACCTGTAGAGAATTGTGTTGAGTGAAATAAAGCCAAATCCAAAGCGTCCTATGTAAGATCTTCAAAACGATAACATTTAGAAATGGAGAACAAATTAGTGGTTACAGCAAGTTGAGGACACTGGTGAGGGAGAAGGCATGGTTATAAAACAGGGCACAGCAGGGAGCCTTGGAGTACATTAAAAAAGACTTCATTACTTTTATTTTTATGCCTATGGGTGTTTTGTCTGCAAGTACATCTGTGTACCACACACAGCCTGGTGCCCACAGAGGCCAGAAGAAGAAGCTAGATCTCCTGTAATTATAGTTTCCGGCAGGTGTCAGCTGCCATATGGGTTCTGGAAAATGAACCTGGGTCCTCTGCAAGAGCAACCAGTTCTCTCAATCATTGCGCCATCTTCCAGCCCGCTTGGGGCGCACTTGGACTGTGATGGATATACAAGTCTACACAAAGGACCAAATCACACAGACCTGGCTACATCCAGCACCATGTTCAAGAGCTCACATACACACACTTTTTTATTGGATTTTTTTCATTTACATTTCAAATGTTATTCCCTTTCCCGCTTTCCTGTCCATAAGAGCCCTATTCCACGCCTCCCCTTCTTCTACAAGGGTGTTCCCCTCCCCAACCACCCCCCATATACATGCTTTTTAAAATGTGTGTGTGTGTGTGTGTGTGTGTGTGTGTGTGTGTGTGTGTAGGTAAGAGGAGGACACAAGGTATTCCCTTCTATCACTGTCTGCTATATTTCCTTGAGACATATTCTCTCAATGAGCCTAGTGCTGGGCTGAGAACCTTCAAGCCCCACCCCACCCCACCCCACCCCACCCCCACCCCCAGCACTAAAGTCAAATGTACTTGGGCACAGCCAGGTTTAAAAAATAATTTTATGTATGTGTATGACGTACGCATTCCTGTTTATATGTGAGGGTACACACATATGGAGGTCAGAGGACAACTTTTGGTGGCTTTCCCCCTTGTGACTTACATTGGAAGCCTATTAAGGGAAAACTATTCTTGGTCGGGAGAATGGAATCTGTCTCTGGGTGGAGACATGGCATTGTCCCTTGAATTAATCCAGTTGGTCTGGTTATTATATAACCCAGTGCTCTGGCCAAGGACCGCCCCTCTGGAAGTCTGGTTCAAGGAAAACCATGCTACTAGAGAGACAGGTGGAATGACTAGCCCTTTAATCAGTTAATGTATTTTCCCTCTCCAGAGCAGTTGCTAAAGAGCTGCCATGAAGTCTATTCCAAAGTATAATTTTTCTCCTCTTCCTCCTCCTCTTCCTCCTCCTCTTCCTCCTCCTCCTCCTCCCCCTCTTCCCACCCCTCCTCCTCCTTGAGCTCTGGCCTGGTCCCTACCACTTCAGGCTTTCCCACACCCTGCTGTGTGGCTCTGTCCACTGTGTGGCTGACCTCCACTGGTAAACTCTCCTGCTTAACTGAAATAACATAGTTTTCCTCTTCCTAGGCTGCCGCCTTCTGCTGGCTACCAAGCTTTCACAACTTGCCGTCCCCGCTGCTTTTCCCTTTAAACTCCTTCAATTATTTTAGTAACAAGACTAAGAATTCCAAGAGGGGGAATCTCAATTTCCCCAGTACCATGAATGTATCTAAGTGGCGCTTCCTAAAATGTCTGTAACAGCTAGCTTGCCAGAGAGCTCCCAGGGGACTCGGTTTTCCCCGTCCACCTCCAGCTTTGTGGTGATACAGAGTGGAGTCACTGAATCTGGCTTTATCACAGGCCTTCCAGGGATCTCGATGGGCTCGGCAAGCATTTGAAAGCTACTAAAGTGCTCGCCAAGAAACCTAAGATCGCTGCACACTTCACCTGAAGCTTTATTTCTTGCTCTGCCCCTCCACTTTTATCTCCGTGGTGGGCGTGGCCTTGTTTTATAATCGCTTGTAGACTTCCTCCTGACCCAGTGAGCTAGTTAAAGTTGGGGCCTTGAGTGTGTTTTCTTTACAGTCCTAGAGTCAGCCCTCTGGGAGCCCCAATATATGAGTTTGGAGAATTTAACTATTCAGCTCCAGGGAATTGGACAAACAACGAACCTTCCACACATTTCACTGGCTAGAACTACGTTGTGGTATGGCGCACAACCTAGCTTTGGAGCTCTGTTTTATTATCAAACTTGAGGGTCACAACCTGTGCCCCAAGCCTCAACCCATCCTCAATAAACCAAGTCAAAGAGCCAGATGACCCAGGGTACAATGGTGCATGCCTTTAATCCCAGTACTCAGAGGCAGAGAGAGGCGGATCTCTGTGAGTTCAAGGCCAGCCTGGTCTACATAATTCCAAGACTGACAGGGTTTCAAAGAGAGACCCTGTCTCAAAAGGGGGCGGCAGGGGTCAGAAAAAGGAGATTTAGTCTGTGTGACCACCTTGAAAAAAGGGGCAAAGAAATCTAGCCTCTGTTCTTGTGTCATCGTGCATCCCTACTGCCTCAGCTCCAGTCTCTCCAGCAAGGTCACCTGACAAAATGGAAAGTGTTCTCCATTTTGGGTCTCAGCCTTCCCGTTTCTGAGCATGAGGTTCGTAGGGAAATTTCAATTTTAAGGGTGTCTATTGTTTGAATACTCTGTTTGCCAGGTGTCTCTTTACAATATCCGCATTCTTGCCTAGCAGGCTGGCTACAAACGGGTGGTGGTTGGGGCTGTGTGTGTGTGTGTGTGTGTGTGTGTGTGTGTGTGTGTGTGTGTGACATTTCTGTAGCACACCTTTCCTCCATTCCAAGAAACGGATCATGGTCACTAACAGCCCTTCAATTTAGTGCCAGATTTTCAGCCTGGACTAAGGAGACCAGCTGGTACATTTAATTTCAGAAACGGAAACGGTGATACTGGAGGTCATCGTGCCCCTTTCACTGGAGGAGTGGTGGGAAGAAAGAAATGCGTCATTGCAATCGGAAAGGCTGCCTCTTTGTCCTTGGTGATACAAACTAGTTTGCTGAATTGGCTGCTGTAATGAAAAGAGGGAGAGAGAGGCTGAGATTTTCCCAAGCGTAGGAGGTAATTACTGGAGAAAGGTTGCGTGGCTGCAACGAGCAGGTTACAGCACACGAACAAGAAAACCTCGGAGCATTTTTCTAGCTAATAATGCCCATCCAAAAAGCAAAGGTGGGAGGACCTGCGGCCTCGCAAGCCTACGCCGCTGACAGCAAACTGCTTGGCTGGGATCCAGGACGCTGCTGGCAGCTGCCCATTGCTCACTTGTAGGGGAAGGGCGGGAGTCAGCTAGAGCGGACAGGGATGCAGCCCTCAAACAGCCTCAGCATTAGCAGGCATTGTCATTCCAAATCCCAGCTCCCTTAGGGATTTCGTCCAAGAGCTCGGGCTGGCTGTCTTTTGCTAGTTAGGACCAAAATAAAATTCCCTGCTTCTGTAGGATGATCTGGTTGTAGTTCTGCGTAAATCGGCTTCTAGTCCTTTAAAAAAATCTTTTCGCTCTTTTCTTCTCCAAGGTCTGTGACAGATGCTTCAAATTCCTCTTTGGCAAAAGGAATTCTCCTTTGCAGCCTTTGCTTTTAAATGCAAATAAGGCCCGGGTGGGGAAAGTGAATCAGTTTGTCTGCGGTTAGCATGTGGATTCTTGCACAAACATAGCACAAAATGAAAATGATGTGAATCAAGAACTTTATTGAGGGGTAAAGGACCACCTTTGGGACCACCACCAGTCTAGCCTGTTGGCAGAATAATTTCACCTGGTCACGTGCTCCCCAAGGCACTTTTCAAAAATCACTTTCAATTATGTGTGAGTAAACGCCGAGTGTAGATACCCTCAGTGGCCAGAAGAGGGCATCAGATCTCCTTTAAGCTGGAGCTAAAGGCAGCTGGGGAACTGCACTCCGGTCCTCTATTAAGAGAAGTAACACTCTTAACCACTGAACCATGTCTCCAGCCTTCCCCAAACTTTCTGATTAATCGTTACTAAGTACAATAGGTTTGAGATATGAACTGCCCCCACCCCCTGGCATACCCCCGCCTCCCGATCTGTGTGGGGGTGCAGGCACCAGGCATGCAGTGCTTACACACACACACACACACACACACACACACACACACACACACACACACACACACACACACACACGCACACACACTCTTACACTTCCAGGCACCGAGCCAGGCCCTGCAGGTACAAGGACATGCTTCCTCAGAGGGCGGTTCAGAACCATGCTTACAGGGTGGCACATACAATCGGGGCTGGGTTAGGTAGTCACGGAAGGCTTCTTGGAAGAGGAAGGGTTAGTTAGCTGAGTCCTGAGTAACGTGGCATGTTCTAGTGTTATAGAAGCCATATGCTTTCTCAGTGAGAAACCAGGCCACAAACTAGAGATGATTGAAAGCTCTTTAATAGTGCTTGGCCAATTGGGGCTATGCCCAAATAAGAACTGACCCCCATCAGAAGGTCTCACTAGCTTATATACACTTTAGAATTATGTATTCCACGATCATTGTCATCCTTATATCTCTTTTCAGTCCTAGCTCCAGGTTATATTTTGAACAATTTAAACAGAGACAGGAGACTTTAAGTCTGGTCACTTAGGACGGTAAGGGGTTCAAACAGCAAAGACATTGCAAATTGCTAGAATTATTTTTAAGTACTTGAGTGTTCTTTTTTGAATAGTTGTCCCTCGGGGTCACCTTGTTAGAGGTATGTCTTTGGGAATGAGAATCAGGGATAAATGGCTGGTTTTAAGTCAAAGCTGTGTCCTTTGTCGTGGGAATAGGGTCTAATAACTGGGAAAACATTTACACCCTAGCACCCTAAATTTTGCTTATCTTTAGCAGTGACATCATTGGCTATGCTACCACCAGCCACAAAATGTCTCACGTGTACCTTTTAAAAGGCTGTTGTCATCATGACCCGCTCTCTCAATCTTTCACTCTGTCTCTCACTCTCTGTATGTGTTTCTGTGTCCATTCCCCTCCCTGTTCAAATCAATCTCGCGCGTGAGATCTGTTTTGTGGTGTGATCTTTGCCTTAGCCCTGACCTGCCAAGATACTCGTCCACCGAGACCCTATCTGGCCTGGTTAGCACAGTGTTTATCCTTCAGGTATTCTGGAGGCTGTGCTCCCTTAGCTAAATTCCATGCCTCCTAAGCAAATCTATTAATACATTCTTTATAACATTATTTGTATTTATTTTGAACTTCTACCTTATTAGTGTGGCAGGAGAACAAACTGGAGACTACAGCAAGATTAACGTATAGGTTAATCTAAGCACTCCAGAGGCAGAAAGCAGGCTCATCTCTCATTTTGAGGCCAGCCTCTTCTACTTAGCAAGTTCAAAGCCAGGACTACATAGTAAGACCATACTAAAAGAAAAAGTAGAGGAAAGGGGATTAAGAGGAAGAGGAGTAGTGAGGAAGTAAGTTTCATAGATACAAGAAACAAAGCTGAAAGAACGAGGTTCTGGGAACACAGGAGCAAGGTCATGGTGGTCAGAGTGACCAGGCTTAATGGAAACTAGCCAAAACAAAAACAAATGTTCTCCCTACCCCTCCTTGTGGTAAATTCCGAGAACAACCACAAGATGTCATCCTGAACTTGCCCGACCACGCAGTTCCTCCCCATCTTCTGAGGAACTTTCCAACTTAGCCCTTTCCCAGTGATTCTCCAAGGCCAGGTGCAGGGCTGGATGAGGAAAGTGACCAACTGAGCCAAGAACAGCCCTTTTAGCAGGCCAGCCAATACCTGACCAGATCCTTTGTCCTGTGTTCCACCAATGAGAATAGACCAGCTAACCCTGTTGCTGCCTCTGTAAGGAATAAAAGTTGTGACTTGTTGGGTTGGAGGTTGCCTCCCCTGCGTGGATGAGCAACCCCACCCATGTGGATCATTAAACCTTGCCATTGCAGCGCCTCTTTGTCAAGTTGTGTTTTATGGATTGCGCTCCTGAGGTAAGGCCACTCAGGGTCTTACAACAGGAGGAGGAGATTAACTCATAAAAGAAGCCAGTTGGCAAAAAGAATAGAAAAAGGCCAGGAAGCCCTTCTTCGCTTCAGCTTCACACAGCTAATGAAGAATGTTCAGGGCCATTTGCAAAGACCAGGACCCTTGGAAGGGACTACGAGTTAGCCAGCCTGAGGCAGCCAGAGAGAGAAGCCATGATTAGATAATAAAGGTGGTAAATGTCCAACATGGCTGCCTTTGGCCTCACCCTACTGACCAGCAGCTTAAAATAAAGGCCTGGTGGGCTTTTATCCCGCCAGTCAGTAGGGCCCCACTCCTGACTTGTTCAACAAGCTCAAGGCAAGATCAACATGTGTTTATGTCAAAGTCTTGGGCTTATCAGTTCAAATTGACTAGCACTAAATCAGGGGAGAAACCTTAAAAGAACAAAGCAGTCCTCCAGAAAAGATGGATTTTTGTTTCTTTTTTAAAAGATTTATTTATTATATGTAAGTACACTGTCACTGTCTTCAGACACACCAGAAGAGAGCATCAGATCTCAGTACAAATGGTTGTGAACCACCATGTGGTTGCTGGGATTTGAACTCAGGACCTCTGGGAGAGCAGTAAGTGCTCTTAACTGCTGAGCCATCTCTCCATCCCCGAAAGACTGGATTTTCAACTTCCAGAATGCCATGCTTTTGACAGGTCTTTAGGTCTTGAATTGTTTGTTTCTTGTCCCTAATTAAAAGCCTTTCTTCACCACCAATTCTGTCAGTGGTGTTTGAGATTTTCCCTGATGCTGCTGTCTTTTGCATTTCATGTTAGTCCAAAGGTGATTCTACAAGGTTCCTACCAGGGATCTAGCACCCCCTCCCTCCCCCACTCCCCATTCCCTCCTCCTTCCCCTCCCTCTCTGTCTCTATTCCTAACATTCTCTCTCTTTCTCTGTCCTTCTCTGCGCCCCCTCCTCTTCTCTGGCCTCGTGTTTCCAGCTATCTGTCTTTTCCAGGCCCTTACATCTCCCCCTTCCCTTAATAAACCCTTTTTACCACATCTGTTGCCTGGGCGTAATTTCTCAGGGGGGCACCTTGTCATGGGCCCATCCTGTACCCCTTGCCACATTATATTTCATAACACTTGAGATTTCCCCTGACATTTCTTTAACTGGCAGAGAAAACAAACCCAATCAAGATCCCTAGAGGTAACAGTCATTCCTGAACTGGTTGATAGAGAGAAGTAAATCCCTGGAATTCACTGGTGAGCCATAACACGAAAGACTCAGTCTCAAAATGAAAGTCTAGAACCATCAAGTGATGGAGAAGAAAGATGAACAGAATTGATGTTAAAAAAAGGAATTACTTTTGTGATTTGTGGAAGCAGCCCATCTCCACTTTAGGCTTGAAAGCCATCTTATGGTAAAGACAAACTAGGTCCGTTCCTCTATATGACTACATCTGTTTCTCAAGGAGTGCGCTATGCCCTATGTACCACTAACTACAAATGAGTCTCTACTGCCTGTTCCGGGAAGCTGCAACCATGCCTTTCTTTCAAAGGCCATTATGACCACCAATTGTTAGGACTACCTTATACCACCTTGCAATGACATGTTTGCTTCAGGAGGTTATTATGAACAATCTACTATGTTTATGTTCTGTTCTGTAACCCTATTTACCTGTCAAATCCCCATTTGGAAACCCCCTACCCCTGAGCTAACCTTGTCTTCCAGACAGATGTGGTGGTTCCTCTCTTTAATTCCAGTACTAAGGAGGCAGAGGCAGGCAGATTTCTGAGTTTGAGGCCAGCCTGGTCTACAGGGTGAGTGCAAGACAGTCTGGGATACACAAAGAAACCCTATCTGGGAAAAAAAAACCCAACAAATAAACTTTTCTTCCTCACATCCAAGGATGACCTCTTGAACCCTGCCTAGGGGTTTGGGGGGAAGCACCCCGTGTACACAAAGAAAAAAGCTTGCTTTAATCTATTTGACATGATGTTTTGAGTCAGTGGTCTTTCTCCCCCATCTTTGACGTTATCATTTGCTTAGGAGACATTAAATCACATGTAGTAGAATTGAGCTAAGGGAGCAGTGGCTCTGAATTATCCCAAGGGTAAGTAGTACACTAAGCAGGCCTGTTAGAGACAAGTGGGGTTTTAACAGACCACAATGTAAGCCATTGGGTTCCATTTTCACAACAAAGAACATGTCTCTAACAGGCAGCTCAAGGGGGCAGTGCAGGCTTGCCTGTCTTAAGGAATCTAGTTCTGTTCTTGACGGAAGCACGATTCTGTTAGGTGGGCCCCAGGTAACAACTATTTGACAAAGTACACCAGTGTCCTTAAAATAATTCTGGCAATACCTTTGCTGTATAAATCTCCTATGTGCCTCAGTGGCCAGACTTGCTGTCTCCTGTTTCTGCTTAAATTATTCAAAGTATAACCTGAGGCCAAAACCTAAAAGGGCTTTAAGGATGAGGGCATATGTGGGCTACACAAGCCTAAGGTATTCGCAGAAGTTTGCAAAATCTTATGCAAGGCCAGCACCTTTTTGAGCATGTGGTAGTTTAAAAGAAAATGCCCCCCTGCCCCCGCCAGGAGGCCAATAGGGAGTGGCACTATTTAGCAGGTGTGGCCTTGTTGGCAGAAGTATGTCCCCGGGGGTGGGCTTTGAGGTCCCAGATGCTCAAACCAGGCCTAGTGCCTCACTGTGTCTTCCTGCGGTCTCTGAATCGAGATGTAGAACTCAGCTCCTTCTCCAGCACCACGTCTGCCTGGACTCTGCCATGTCCTGTCATGACCATATGGACTAAATCTCTGAATTGTAAATCAGCCCAGATTAATAAATGTTTGCCTTTATAAGAGTTGCTGTGCTCTTTACAGCAATAGAAACCCTAACTAAGACAGCATTATCCAGAATTGGATGCTTGCTATTAAAGAGCCTTTTCTTTAACCTCTTAAGTGTGCTGAGTGACTTCTCAGTGGGCACACACTTGATATCAACTTCTGACTCTCACACACACACACACACACACACACACACACACACACACACACACACACACACTTGCTCTCAAAAGCACATATGAACACATATGAACACTATCCAACCATGTACAACACACACACACACACACACACACACACACACACAGAGAGAGAGAGAGAGAGAGAGAGAGAGAGAGAGAGAGAGAGAGAGTAGCTCCTCTAAAATGCATGTTCCTAGTACCAGAGAAGCTCCTCTAAATATGCATGTTCCTAGTACCAGTCTGGGGATGTAGTTCAGTTGGTGGAGTGCTTACCCCCCACCCCGCATAAGCCCTGGGTTCAAGTTACAGCACTCTACAAACTATAGTAGTACTGTAGTACTGGCACACATCTGTGATCCCGGTTCTTAGGAAGTACAAGCAGCAGTATCAGAAGTTCAAGGTCATCCTCTGCTAACTCCATACAGAGCAAATTCCAAAACCTCCAGGGTTTAGCCTAGAGACCACGCTCTGGGTGCCTTTATTAAAGCACACCCCAGACTAGCAAACACCTTGTCCATACAAACAGGAAGCCAGCCTTTCACAGACAACGCCTGCCCCTGCTACCTGTGCTGCTTGTTGGCATTTCTCATTGGATTCAAATCCGATTCCATTCCTTTGGATTGGGTTGGTTTTTGAACTGGAGGGGCCATCTCTTAAGTCGGCCTCATGAGCCTTTACTGTACCGCAGACGGCAGTTTGGAAAACAGTTTGCTCTGAAGGCCTAAGGGTATCAGGACTACCTTTTCTTGGAGTTGTGTCACTTCTACGCTTTGAATAATTTAAGCAGAAACAGGAGACTGCAAGTCTGGTCACTGAGGCACATAGGAAATTTATACAGCAAAGGTATTGCCAGAATTATTTTAAGGACACCAGTGTACTTTTTCAAACAGTTGTTACCTGGGGTCCTCTTACCCACCCAAGAGAATCATGAGAATCATGGTTTTCTCAAGAACAGAACTGGGAACCTTAAGACAGTCAGGTCTGCACTGCCCCCTAGAGCTGCCTGTTAGAGGCATGCTCTTTGTTGTGGAAATGGAACCTAATAGTTGGTCAGTCCTGGTGAAGGAACACTTATATTCTAGCATGCCTTTTGTTTGGAGAGTAAAATGTACTCAGCTGTCCTTTGGCACCTAGTTTTCTATAAGTGTTGACATGTGACTTTGGGTAGGGGACCTGCTTCTCAGACTGGAGATGCGGTATATTTATGTCATGTGGAAATACTGATTGAAATATTTTACTAGACACTGCTATCTGCTGGGTGCCTTTTAAATTTTTAATATTATTTTGAGGAGAATGAGGTTAATAAAGACATTTTAATATAGGGTTTAAGGACACTGATTAACAATGATCTTTTAAGGTTTATTTGTTATGTATTTTATGTATGAGTGCTTTCTCTGCATACCTACATGCACACCAGAAGCAGGCATTGGGTCCTGTTACTGATAATTGTGAGCCACCATGGGGTTGCTAGGAATTGAACTCAGGATCTTCACAAGCGCAGAGCAGCCAGTGCTCTTAACACTGAGCCATCTCTCCAGCACCAAGAAAGAAGATTTTAAGCACCAGGTCTTAAGAGCAAAAGAGACAATCAGGAAAAGACTAAGGCACAGTCAAGTATGGGCATGGGCTTCTCAAGATAGAGTCACCTGTTTTTATTTGGGATTGGAGGGAGAGGCAGTCAGTGCCAGCCACCTTCTGTAAAAAAAAAATATCAAGATTGGGGTGGTCTCCTGATCCTTCAATCTTTTAAAGGGCACACTAGTAGTAGAATGCCGCTGTCGCATCTCTGAAAAGAAATGGACAGACAAAATGACAGGCGAGACAGAAAAAAATTAGGTAGTCAGAAGGCAATTTAAGTTATGGTTATGGAAGGGCCAGGAGTCTTTCTAGCCATAAGCTAAGTGAGATGATTCTATAGAGGGTTGCTTTTAAAGAGTGACCAAGCAAGCCGGGGGAAGGCTCAGCAGGTAAAAGCACTTTTAAGCCATGTGTTCTGGTTTGCCCTCTGTTACTGTGATAAATACTATGACCAAACAAGCAACTCAGAGAAGGAAAGGGTTTCTTTCAGCTCTAAGTCCCCCAGTCCATGCTTGAGGGAAGACAGGGCAGGAAGTTAAGCAAGAACTGAAGTAGAAACTGGAGGGATATTGCTTCCTGGCTTACTCTCTGGCTTAAGCTCAGCTAGCTTTCTTACGCAGCGTAAACTCACCTGCCTAGGGACAGTATTGCTCACAGTGGGCTGGGCTCTCCAGTCGTGATCATCAGTCACAGTCACTTCTCAGCTGAGATTCCTTTACATGACTGTAGGCTGGCCAAACTGACAGCTGAGGTAACCAGAGCACTGTACAGGTCTGATACTTGAGTTTGATCCCCAGAACCCATGGAGGAAGGAACTTATGTGGATTCATGCAGCAAGGCTTCTGAAATAAGTCAGAAAATGTCCCTAAGTTCTCCAAGATCCTCACCATTTGCTACCAGTGGGCAAATCGGGGTGTGGCATGACTGACGTTCTTCAGTGTCCAAAGCCTTCACTATGTGGATGATCCTTAGTAGACTAATTATATACAAGTCTTGGCAGCCTTGATGGCCAGACTATAACAGCACTGGTGGAGGCTGTGCCTAAGGATCTTTGACAAATTCTAGGGGTCTACTCATTAAACATAGTTTTTTTGGGATGGAATTACAATACCTAGTCTGCCTCTTGGCCCTTATTGCTAAAATTCTTTCTCAGGAGAGATGTAAATGACTTCTACTCACTTACTTATCCTAAGGTCCCATCAACAGAACCAAAGTACATTTCCACCAAACTTCACTCTGGGGAACAAGGGAGTTTATTGGGCTTACATATAGAGCATGGGTGATGGGTTAGTGACAGGAACATGGGTGACCCCAAAGCAGCCACATTGTAAGGTGTACAGGCAGCATGACTGCCCTGTGACTTTGTAGATGGAGCCCCCAACCCAAGCCTCTAGTCTTCCCCATCCTATATGCTTGTCTTAATTAGGGTTTTACTGCTGTGAACAGACACCATGATCAAGGCAACTCTTATTAAAAAAAAAACAACATTTAATTGGAGCTGGCTTACAGGTTCAGAGGTTCAGTCCATTATCATCAAGGCGGGAACATGGCCAGGCAGACTTGGAGCTATAAGAGCTGAGAGTTCCACCTCTTCCCAAAGGCAGCTAGGAAAAGACTGGCTTCCAGGCAGCTAGGAGGAGGATCTTACATCCCATACCCACAATGACACACCTACTCCAACAAGACCACACCTCCTAACAGGACCATTCTCTGGGACAAGCTTATTCAAGCCATCACAATACTGTAGCCCCTTCTTATGATCCTGAGGCCGCCTGCAGTTAGTGAGAGCAGAATTGTGTACTGGGAGAGATACTAGGGTGAGAGTCCAGTAACTGTCTGTACTCCTCCTCTAAAGGTATGTGAATAGCCTACAGACCACGATCCAGGTAGTTGCCTGCAGGCCGGCACAGCTGATCTTATGGAGATAGTGACTGGCTTGGAGGATAGTCCTGTACAACAATCTCCCAAGCAGGAAGAGAGCTACACCCTTTATTGAATCCTGTGGGTACTGGAGAATGTCTGTACTTCATTCAGACATAATATGTGGTCTTTTGAGTCAGTTCATGCCCTGAAGCAGCATCCTTTGAGTGGGACTTATACCAACATCTGTGCCCTGTAATTTCATGATCTCTATGGGTGATTTGATGAAGACCCAGGCATGGCTAGGGCCAGAGCTCATGGTAGGGTGATTGCTGAGCATGTGGATCCCTAGTACTGGAAGTTGATGCCAAAGGAGGGAGTTTCAGCCAAAAATGCCCTTGGCATTGGTGTGAGTTTTCTTTCTGATAATGGCCAGAAACAACCCTATGGAAGAATGTCTTAGCCTGTTCCTTGCCCTGATTGAAAAGGAGGCTTCCCCTCACTGCAAAAACAACAATAACAAAGCTGATCACTTCATCTAACAGAGGTCCTGGACCGTCTAGGTGCTTTCCCCATTTGCAGTTGTGTTGGTTTTCAAGGAATTATTCCATGGACTCATATATTGAAATTCTTGACCCCAGTTTGTGGAATGGGGAAGGATTAGGAAGGATAGCCGTGTTAGAGGAGGAAAAAGTCATTGGGGGCATGCTCAGAGGTTCCAAGCTCTTTGACATTCACATGCTCTTCTCCCCTCTCCTCCTCTCCCTTGTGTGTGTGGATCAAGATGTAGGCTCTCAGCTACTACTCCAGGACCACACCTGCCTGCATGTTGCTCTGTTCCCCACCATGATGGTCATGGATTTTAACCTCTACAATTGGAGCCTCAAATTAAAACAATTTCTTTCTTTTTTTTTTTTTTTTTTTTTTTTTCGGAGCTGGGGACTGTATTTTAGGGTCTTGGCAGGTTGCTAGTTAAATCGCCTACCACTGAGTTTGAAATCAACCCTAACACTTTTTTTCTAAGTTGCCTTTGTCATTATCTAGTTACCATTCTATTACTATGAAGAGATATCATGACCAAGGCAAATTTAAGAAGAGTTTATTGGAGGCTAGCTTACAGTTTCAGAGGGTTAGAGTCCCATGACCGTCATTGCTTTCCATTGCTGTTAGTTAACAGTGACCAAAACTGACCTTGAGAGGAAAGGGTCTATTTAGCTTACTGGTTATCAACAAGGGAACATGAAAGCAAGCAGAGACTATGGAGGAATACTGCCATCGCTTGGTTCTCTGGTCATTCAGCTTCAGATTTTATACATTTGTATCCATTTTATCTAAGGATGGCAAAGCTTCACAGAGCGCTAAGGTTTTCCTATATCAATTAGGCAATTAGAAAATGTTCACCGACATGGTGGCTACAGGCCAATCTGATGTAAGTAACTCCAGTTGACTTCCCTTTTCTCAAGTAATCCTGGGATGTATCAAGTGATAGTTGAATGAACCAGGCCAGGGCCAACTCAGGCTCCTCACGTACTTGTGCTGCTATTATTTTAGTGACTTAGCTACCTATTGCTGCAGTCTCACAATGGATCTTTGCCCCTCTTTGAGTCTATGGGGTGTAGGGTTGGGGGAGTCATTGCTGTTGACATTCTTCCAAGTTGTGGTGTTGCTGCTGCACTCTGTCTAGCTGAGTTTGAGTAAATCATTGTGACCTGTGAGGCTACTCCGTGTCACGTGATAAATACCAAGTATATTTGAGGCTGACAATAATGCCCCCTTTTTTACAGAAGTTACACACAGGGGCTCATTGTTAAGGTATTCAATGGGCCTTCCATGGTGCCTAGTATCCACAGACCTCTGTTAGGGGAGAGTATGACCAGTGTCCTTTGAAAAGCCCTCACCAATGGTGTGATAAAAGATGGAACCTTGGGTCCCAGCTTGCAAGTCCCAAATGTCTTGGACCTATATCCCCAGCTCCTCAGAAATCTTTAAAGGACTTCTTTTTTTTAAAAGATTTATTTTATTCACATGAATACACTATAGCTGTCTCAGACACACCAGAAGAGGGCATCAGATCTCATCACAGATGGTTGTGAGCCACCATGTGGTTGCTGGGAATTGAACTCAGGACCTCTGGAAGAGTAGTCAGTGCTCTTAACCACTGAGTCCTCTCTCCAGCCCTTTAAAGGACTTCTAACTCTGCTTTCCTCAGAGACCGCCCACTCCAGTTGGCCTAGAAAGAGACCGCCCCTCCCCCAGTTTTAAAAATTTTTATGGTAGTCCCGTGACAGGACAAGACTGTGGAGGTTTTTCCACCTTGTCTTCTTGCTGAGGCCATTTCAGGTTCAACTAGAATTTGATCTCCTTGATATGAGATCTCACTGAATATTACCCTACTCTATTCTAGAAACCCAAGGTTAAAATGCCCCAGCTAACTTACCTTAGCTTTTGTTAAACTACATTTTTGTTCAAACCTCCCTGTCCAGCTGCTGACTTATCTCCTCATCTGTTACTCTGCCTGCTTGCGCAAACCTCCCCCTCCAGCTAACAGCTTATCTTAGCTTCGAAACTGTCTGCTTTCAGATTGCCCTAAACAGTCTCCTGCAGCTGCCAGATAAGGCAATAAGGCCCTAAATGCTTGGCGACCCTTAGATCCCTGACTATCTGGGTGGAATAAAACTTTCAATTGGCTATAAACTGTGTGTAAGTGGCCAACCATGGTGGGCTCCCTGTTACAGTTTAACAAGAGAATGCTGGCACACTTGAAGATGATTGAAGCTTCAGCACTCCAGGACCTTTTTAGGTTGAGCTTAGCCCACCAGTCAAGATGGCTTGGATTTGCCTTGAAGATACGGAAGAAGCAGCACGTCCAGACACAGCCCAGAAAGAATTCGTAATTATCAAACACTGGGGCTGGAGCAATGGCTCAGGACTTAAGAACACCAGCTGCCCTTTCAAAAGACTCAGATTCAGGCCTCGGAACTTACATGGCAGCTCACAACCGCCTGTAAGTCTGGAAGAATCCTTCACTACTCTCTCTGGCCTTTGAATCCACCAGGCATGCATGAGGTACATGGATATACATGCATAAAAAGAAACACCCATACACAGAAAACAGTTTTAAATTAAAAAAAAAATAAGGGCTGGAGAGATAGCTCGATGGTTAAGAGCACTGACTGCTCTTCCAGAGGTCCTGAGTTCAATCCCCAGCAACCACATGGTGGCTCACAACCATCTGTAATGAGATCTGATGCCCTCCTCTGGTGTTCCTGAAGATAGCTACAGTATGTTCATGCATAAAATAAGTAAAAAAAAAATCTTAAAAAATAAATAAGAAGAGTTCAAGACCAATCTGGGCTACCTAGAAACAAAAGGATACAAAATAACAGCCACAAGAAAAAAAAAAGAACAATACTAACACAGCAGAGAGGGACCCAGATGACACAACTTCATACGGAATAGTTGTCAGCACATTCAGATAGCTGTCTGCCTAATCCATGCTCATCATTCATTGACTCAAGTGGACAAAAGTGCCTCTAGCAGATACTGTGGACTAACAGCCCTCAGATAAGCTCTGTGAAAATGAGGACTAGACTGGACTATTCAAATAGAGCTGGGGACTCGGAGGTGTTCCTAGAGGACCACATGGAACCCACCGTTCATCGGTGTTCCCCTAACTTGATGGATAAGTGTTGTCATCATGCTGGGAGTGGGGAGAATAATTGCCCACCCCTTCACCAATGGACTGCTGGACTGCTGCTTGCTTTCCACTTCTGGTCTGTCGTCAGCCCATGGCAAATGTTGTATTTTTATCTGGCATACCCCAATACCCCATAACACACACACACACACACACACACACACACACACACACACACACACACACACACCTGCATATACAGGCTCATGTTTTGTATGCTTGGTTCCTAGCTGTGGAGCTATTTTGAATACTGTGACCTGTGGAAGGAGGTCCCTAGAATCAGGCATTTGAAGATGATACTCATTTCTGGTTCGGGCTACTTTGTCCTGCTTTTCCGTCTTCCATCATATGAATAAAGGCCTGGTTCACACTTCCATAGCCACAGACTGAGCCACTCTGCCTCCCTTCCCTGCCACGGTGGCCAAAAACACGGCACCAAACATTGGTGTAAGTTTATCACTCTTTTCTTTTTATCTATTTACCTACCTACTACCCACCTACTACCTACCTACCTACCTACTGCCTACTACCTACCTTTCAGTCTCACATAGCCTAAGCTAGCTTCAGACTCACAGTGTAGCTGAAGATGACCTGGAACGTCTGATCTTCCTGCTCCCACTTCCCAAATGCTAGATTTACAAGCACACGCCACTATTCCCAGTCTTGGTGCGCTGGGGTTCCAATCAAGGGCTTTCTGCATGACAGGCCAAACTTCTCTATCAGCTGAGCCACACCTCCACATGTGTAAGCTTGCCACTTTTGATCCCAACTTCCTCTTTGTCTTATCTCCTCTCAGACTTATTTTATCTCAGCTATTCATGCTAAGGGATATTTATTGGATTTTATACAGAATTTTTGGGTATTTGCAGTTGAAGTTTTCTGAACTGACATACAGCAGGTATAGCCTCCTTTTTCTTCTTCCTAATACAGTCCTCAAACTCCATGAAAGAAACATTTAATAGAAACTCCTTCTCTTATAATGGAGGACCATCAAATTGCCCAGTAATAGGAGGCACTTTCATTGACACTGGATTCTTTAACACATTCAATGAAACTATGAAAAGTTCCAGGTAGGTTGATCTTAACACTGGGAAGCAGAGGCAGGCAGATCTCTGTGTGTTCAATGTGTCCACAGCAAGTTATAGGACAGCCAAGACTACACAGTGAAGCTCTGTCCCACGCCAAACAAACTTCCCATGCCCACGATACAGAAAGGCAGCCAAGCTAAGGATTGTTATGGTCCAAATTTCTTTTTTAAAAAACTTGATGGCTTCCTTGGCATTCTTTATTCTTTTCTTTTTTAGAACTGACCATTAAACCTAGAGCCTTTCACATGTCATATAAGCCCTTGAACACTGAACCACAGCCTAGCCCTTTCCTCTGTATTTCTTAAAAAATACACACACACACACACACACACACACACACACACACACACACACACACACTAGCTATCTTCAGACACACCAGAAGAGGGCATCGGATCCCATTACAGATGGTTGTGAGCCAGCATGTGTTTGCTGGGATTTGAACTCAGGACCTCTGGAAGAGCAGTAAGCTTTTTTTTTATTTTTAAAGATTTATTTATATATATAAATACACTGTAGCTGTCTTCAGACACACCAGAAGAGGGCATCAGATCTCATTACAGATGGTTGTGAGCCACCATGTGGTTGCTGGGATTTGAACTCAGGACCTCTGGAAGAGCAGCCAGTGCTCCCAACTACTGAGCCATCTCTCCAGACCATGATCCAAATTTCTAAATGCTTTTCTTCTTTTGTCTTGGTTTTTTTTGTTGTTGTTGTTGTTTCATCTTTCTACCCCTACTTAAATTTTTTTATGGCAGGGTGTTATGTAACCCAGGCTTGTCTAGAACTATTCACTATGTATCACATGGTGCTAAAGATGACCTTAAAGTCCCAAACCCCTGGCCTCCATATCCCCAGTGCTGGGCCATCTGGGTGGCTCCTAAATGGCCTAAGCTCAGGCCTTTCACTTAGTTCACTGGGGTTGCTCTAACTGCTGTGTTCCCATCCGTTCCGTGTCTCTTGCTTTATTGATTCCAGTGTGTGCACCTCGTGCCACACAGCACATGTGATCAGAGGAGAAGTTTCAGGGTTCAGTTCTGTCCTCCCAGAAGTGAGGAGGTGCGGCTGAGGCCAGGGCACTCATTTGTTCAAGGGTGGTATTGCTGCTGTTTGGAGAAGGGAACCATGTCTCTACCTGGCTCTGCTTTTCTGTGGGATTCAGGTCTGGCAACAGCTAGCCAATTCACTTCACGGGCTCAGCACTGTCTCAACCACCTATCCTAGTCTGTTTCGGTTACCGTGGCGCTGGAAGCCTACACATGCTATTTCAGATAGAGCTTTGCCAGCTGGATTTTGATAGGCTATTGTCATGTCAGACTAGATGGCAGTAAAAAGGGGATGCTATCAAGCTCCCAGGGTGGCAATGACAGCCCTGCTCAGGGGATATAAGTAGCGCAGATGGGCTTGTGACCCAGGCCCTGGACAGCAGTAACTTCCTCATACTGCTCAGTACCCTCCTCCGGAAAGCAAAGTAGCTCTTTCCTTGTGTCTGGGGCCCGACAGTCCCCTCTAACCTTAATACCTTCCTCATTCCCTGCATAAAAGCCTTCCTTGCCTGAAATAGTCACCACACAGGGTTTGGACACTGTTTTCAGACAGGGGCACCTGTATCCCAGGCTGAGGGTCCCATTGTTCTGCGTCCTCCTCCAGAGTAACCCTGAGTTCAGGTGGATACACCCCACATCTGGCTTATGGGTGTTGAGGAGGGCGTCATACATTCAACGCAATCATTCTGTGGACTAAGCTACAGCTCAAGCCCGATTGCACATGGTGGTTTTGGTTTGTTTGTTTGTTTTACTAGAAATTAACACCATTATTCTCCAGCAGCCTTTTAAACCTCTCTAAATCATATCTGAAAGCATGTGATTACCCGGAGAACGGAAACTGAGTGCTTACTGAGTCCAGAGACGCCTTGGCCTCTGGCACGTTAGAAAAGACAGAAATGTCCCAAGATAACTACTGCCAATTGACCAGAGATAAAGTTCATAAAACCAGGAAGTTTTTTTTTAAATCCATCGGATATTTTCTAACAGTCTCGAGCCAGACATGGTCTTTAATCCCAGCAGTCAGGAGGCAGAGGCAGGCGGATCTCTGTGAGTTCAAGGCACAGCAGGACAGTAACTGTACAGTGAGAAACTGCAAAGCCCAAACCTACAAACAGTTATAGGATACACTAATAGCAGGAACTGCAAGGCTCCAAGAGTCCTAAATCATCAGATGCAAAAGTCACTGGGAAGAGGAAATGGCTGCACCTGGATCCGGGTGGGAGAAATGAAATGAGATGGACGGCAGGGGCACAGTTCAGTTGGTCAAAGTGCTGGCTATGCATACGTGCTCAAGGACCTGAGTTCCGGAGAAAACCATGGCCCCAAGTGCTGTTTGTAATTGCAGTGCTGCGGAAAGGGAGGCAGGAAGACCCCTGGGGCACAACGGCCAACAGGCCTAGCCTAATGACGTGAGAGCCCAGGCCTGTGAGAGAGACGCTTTGTCCCAAAACTAAACCAAAGAGGATGCACCTGGGGAAGGATTCTATCTGAGGTTGTCCTTTGGCCAGACATTTTGGCCAGACAGTTCTCCGGACATTTCTGTCTTTTCTAACGTGCCAGAGGCCAAGGCGTCTCTGAACTCAGTAAGCGCTCAGTTTCCATTCTCCGGGTAAACTCACATGCTTTCAGATATGATTTAGAGAGCTTTAAACGCTGCTGGAGAATAGTGGTGTTGATTTCTAGCAAAACAAACCCAAACCACCATTTATGATGGGGCGGAGACTGTAGCTCAGTGAATAGAATATCCGTGAGGACTTGACGTCTGGGTCCTCCTACTCACGCTGCTCCCCAGCCCCAGGCCAATGCTTGCTGGAGTTGGTGAGGGAAATCTAAGCTTGGAATCATGAAAGGAGGTGGGTAGGGCCTCTGTCTAGAATGTCTGGGATGAGTTACTTTTGTCATGTTGGTACCTGCCCATCTGGAACAAGGAAAGTGTGTTTTCATCCAGGGATCTATCCATTAAGGAGAAGGGAAGGAAAATGGACACTATCCAAAGGCGGGAAGTTGGCTTCACCCCTTTCTTTGTGCTGTATATATGCTCTCCTAGAGAACAAAGCAAGGGCTGGGGAGATGGCTCACTCAGTGCTGTGGTTCTCATCCTGTGCGTCTCGATCCTTTCGGGGGTCAAATATTAGATATTTACAATATAATCCATAATAGCAAAATGATAGTAATGGAACCCTAATGAAAATAATATCTGGCTGGAATCACAACACAGGGAACTGTAAAAAAGGGTCACAGCCTTAGGAAGGTTGAGAACGACTAGCTCAGTGGGTAAAATACTTGCTTTGCAAGCTATGAAGGTCTAAGTTCAGACCTCCAGAACCCACATAAAAGCCTGGTGTGGTGGTCTCCATCTGTAATACCAGCTCTGGGAATGAAGACAGGTGGTTCTGGGGGCTATTGCTGGACAGCCAGTCTGATCAAAACTGAGAGCTCCAAGTTCAGTGAGAGATTCTGTCTCCAAAAATGTAAAATAGAGAGTGATTAAGGAAACCCTACAATACTGGCCTCAGGCCTCCACATACCACATGTGCATATAGCGAGAGTGTACAAACACACACACACACACACACACACACACACACACACACACACACACACACACACAAATAACCAAGACAGATCAAAGCAATCAGGTACAGAGCGAGCCAAATGACCAAAGCTTAACTCTGATTTTGCATTTATTCCAATGTCTTGGAGGCCAGCAGGACAGTTGACTTTCCTGGGCTGCCAGAAAGTCATCCCACAAATTCCAGCCCTGTTGGAGTGGGTACTTAACTTCTAAGCCATCATCTCCTCTGTTTGTTGACTGGAATGAGAAGAATTCCCAGATAAAGTGCTTGGTGCTTCCTAATCTGAGGAGCAATGTGAACACAGCCCTAGTGAGAATTGTAGTCCCGGTACAGATGAAGAAGCTTCTAATGGTTACAACAGTTAGGGTTTCTATCGCTGTTAGAAACCATCACGGCCAAAAGCAGCTTGGGAAGGAAAGGGTTTGTTTAGCTTACATGTCAGGATCAGTTCATTATGGAGGGAAGTCAGGGCAAGAATTCTAAGCAGGATCCTAGAGGCAGGAACTAAAGCAGAGATTATGGAGATGTGCCACTCACTTTTTGCCCAGCCTGGCTTGATGAGTTGTTTCTTCCACACCTTGTGTCCACTGGGCTTTTGGGATAGCAACCCGTGACAACAGGTGGGCCCTCCCACTAATCATTCAGAAAAATACCCACAGCCTGCCCACAGACCAATCTTATGAGGCATTTTCTCAATTGTCAGTTGCCCCATTGTGACATACCCACCACACAAGACTACTCGGACATGGATTTAAGCCAATAAATGGTCTTCATTAGCTGGCCAACAAGTTTACTAGGTATTCGGGGTCCCCGGTGTAGCACTGAGCCTTTCTCAGGGTGGGCTTTTAAGCACAAAAACCATGATCTGGGTTGACACACTTCAGTTAACAAGAACAGTTAGGCAGAAGTGGAACTATAGACGCCAATAAGCAAGGTTAGTCCATTCAAGGACTTTGATGGATTAGGTTTTTGTTCTTGCTTTGGCTGATGGTGCTTTCTGCATGCTGGGTTCTATGGCCTGTATGATACTTCCATGAGTTATGCTAGAGGTCTAGGGACCTGGAACACATCCTCTCATATAAATGTAGCCTATGTCAAGTTGACAAAAATCTAGTCAGCACAGGTATAAAGGGAGAGCAAGACACAAGGAATGAATCCGTTTCTACTCTGGAAGAGGGAGACAGTCACCTTAGAAGTTTGAAGAAAAGGGAGAAGCTGAACCAAAAGGCAAGTCTGATTTATCTTAAACTCCTCATGAGATCTGCATGCTGAGTGCTGGCATTGACTGCACCACCACAATCCACCTCTTGGCTGACACTGCTCTGGTAACTTAATGTGGCAAAGTGTCCAATGGGCTGGAAACACTTTAGAACCAATGCTTCAGCGCCAGTCCTGGTTAATAATGAATGGACACTGTGTCCCCAACACTGAATGTGGGGCATCCAAATTAGCCATGCCCTGTCACCCACAGAAACTTGAGTTGAAACATGGAGGCTCTGTCTACTAGCACTGAGGTATTTGTGGTGGGCTGATGACTTGTTAGCTTGCAAGTAGGGAAGACCTCAGAATTTTTCAGTCTTCATCTTTTCTGGAATTGCTATAAGTATCATTTGCATTTATTTTTATTAAGATGTATTGGGTCTTAGTATTTATTTAAGTGTGTGTGTGTATGCACATATGTGCAGGTCAGAAGAGGGCATCAGACATGGGTGCTGGAAACTGAACTGTGGTCCTTTGAAAGAACAGCAAGAACTCTAAACCGCAGAGCCATCTCTCCATCCCTATCATTTTAGTTTACTTCTAAAAATTGTTAAATTATGTTTATTTATTGGTTGTGTATGTTTGTGGGCAAGGGCACATGTCCCTAGGAAGGCAGAGGAGTCGGAGAAGGAAGAGGAAGTCTGAGTGAGGCCTGAGATGCCCAGGAAACCCTACTGCCTTCTTCCCTCACCCACTCCTACCTATGGATGCCCTTTCTCTTCCCATTCATTTGGTTCCCAAGCGACAGATTCACTTAATGACCATGAAATGGTTTAGAGCCCCTGGAGAATGGAGTGAAACATGATGAATACAGCATGTGGTACATTTTTCTGAACAATGAACTGTAGTAATAAACAGCCCTCAAACACTGAATAGGAAACACTCAAAATATTTAATTTTAAAAAGCATTCTGGTAATGCATGCAAATAACTAAGAGGTAGGGTCAAATTAAGATGAAAATAGCTATACATAAAGAAATCTATGAGGGCCGGAAAAGTCAGTGAGGAGCATTAAAGACAAATAGCATGGAATATGACTCAAAATAGTTTTCTCTCATATTCATAATAAAGAATGTTATTCATGTTCAAGGTTCCTGAAAACTGAACTGAAAAGAATAAATTACATATTATATATTGATGCTTTTAAAAGGCATTTGGAGCTTTAAAAAAAATAAAAATTAAAACAAACTACTGTTTTAGCATGACCTTTTCTTTGTGGAGGGATGAGTGTTTGTGTGGGTACAGGTGTGGGGGTGCACGTACATGTGTATGGGCTGAGCCTCAGCTTGGGCTATTCTTCCAAGAGCCATCTGCCTCACACTGTACTGATTTAACTGGTTGGGGGTGGTGCTTGCACGCCACTGAGTGCAAGTCTGGAGGGACAGGTCAGCCTGTGAAGCCCATTCTCTGCTTCCAACTTATGTAGCTTTTACAGCTTGAGCTCTGGTCTCACCCAGGCTTGTGGGAGCACTATCTGCAAGCCATCTTGCAGCGGCCCAACCTTGTTCCATAAAACAGTCTCTGCCTCCTCCAGTCTAGGATTGCAAACTCAGTACCTGAGTGATTTTACTTGGGTTCTAGGGATGTTTTCACGCTTGTATGAACAGGCACTTTACAAACGAACCATTTCCCCAGCCCTGCCATGACATTTTGCTTGTTTTTTTTTTTTTGGTTTTTTTTTTTTTTTTTTGGTTCTTTTTGGAGCTGAGGATGAACCCAAGGGCCTTGTGCTTCTAAATTAAATGCTCTACCACTGAGCTAAATCTAACCCTGTTTTGTTTGAAGATAGGGTTTCTGTTTCAAGACAGGTAGCCCTGGCTATCCTGGAACTTGCTCTGTAGGCCAGGCTGGCCTCCAACTCACAGAGCACACCTGGCTTTCTTTTTCCTTCTTGACACTGGCTTGTTAAAAACCTTACAGGCCCCCAAGGTACTGTCTTAAATGACCACCTTTTCCAAAGATGCCTGTAGTATTTCTTATCTCTACTACTTGTTTGGCACTTAATAATAATAGTTAGCACTTAGCTATTCTATGTCAAATTCCGAACTAATTCTTTAAGGACAATTACTTAACTAAACACAACAATTCTTAAATTAGCACTATCATGCCAAATTACATTGAAGGAAGAGGAGAAAGAGGAAGGGGGGGAAGAGGAGGAAGAAGAAAAGGAGGAGGAAGAAGAGGAGGAGGAGGAAGAGGAAGAGGAGGAAGATTTAAAATCAATAATGCCAGTCTCTTATCAATCACTAACTTTTTCAACTCAGCTAACTAGCATCTCTGTCCCAGTAAAACAAAAAAAGCATCACATGAACAGCCCGATAGTTTTACTTGTCTCTAAAATTTCATGAACCAGGCTTCTATCTTTGACATTTATCTTAGCATTCTTTCAAGTTCCCACAACAGCTCCTCAAGCAATGGGCATTCAGTGGATTTTCTAGCCCAAAGCTCCAAAATCGTCTGCCTTCCTCCCATAAAACAGTTTAAAGCTTAAAAGCTACATGGTGAGGCCCATGACTGAAACATGCAACTCTGGTACCAATTTCTGTCCGAGTTTGCTTTCTGTTGCTGTGAGAAACACCATGACCAAAAGAAACTTGGGAAGGAAATGGTTCATTTCATTTTATACATTTTCAGTTCCTCATGAAGGGAAGACAGGGCAAGAGCTAAAGCAGAGAGAATAGAGGAATGGCACTTACTGGCTTACTTCCAGGTCACATTCAGTTACCTTTTTATCACCCAGGACCATCTATCTGTCCAGTGGTGGCACCATTTATGGTGGGATAAATTCTCCTCTGTAGCTAGTCTTTGTTTCTTTGATGGTTTTCTTTTCCACCTTTTTATCCCCCCCATTTTCACCATTCTAGCTGCCTCCATTAGTTAGCAATCAGGAGAATGCTGCACACAGGCCCATTGGCCAGTCTCATAGAGGCAACTCCTCAAATGACGTTTCTTCTTCCCAGGTGCCTATAACTTGTGTGGGATAGGCCTGTAACCCAACACTCAGGGCATTGAGGCAGGAGGATCAGGAGTTCAGGATGATTCTTAGGTATTAGTCCTCTAGAGTAACAAAATTTATAGAATAAACCTCTCTATATAGAAAGGGGATTTATAAGAATGGCGTACAGGCTATGGTCCAGCTAGTCCAATAATGACTGTCTACTAACAAAAGGTCCAAGAATTCAGTAGTTGTTCAGTGCACGAGGGTGGGTGTGTCAGGCAGTCTTCAGTATATGTCAGAACCCTAAAGAAGTAGGCTCTGATGCCGGTGAAGGAATGGACTTGCCAGCAAGAGAGGAAGCAGGCAAAGCCTCCTTCTTCCATGTCCTTCCTATAGGCTGCCAGCAGAAGGCGCGGCCCAGATTTAAGGTGGGTCTTCCTACCTCAAATATCATGATTAGAAGTGGATCTTCCCATCTCAAATTAAGCAAAAACCCCTCACAGGTGTGCCCCTCCATTTTCTGGGTTTTAGTTAATTCCAGGTCTAGTTGAGTTGATAAACAAGATTTGCCTTCACTGGTATGTACTAAGTTCAAAGGCTAGCCTGGGAGACATGAGGCCTTGTCTTAAAACAACAGAAACAGTAACTAGGACCTTCTACGCACAACCCACTGGTAGAACAAGCACTTAGTCTGTACAAGGCTCCAGCCCCAAGACAGACAGACAGACAAATGAATTTTCTGTTATTAAGATTACCCTTGGATCAAGGAACAGTGGAGCCAAGTCCCAGTTGATACATCTAGCAAACACTCCTATACAGGAAACATTGAGAAAGAAGGGGCAGAAAGAGTGTAAGGGCCAGAGGGGATCACCAAGTCTGCTGTAACAGTATGTCTCCTAGTAATAGTAGAAGCTCCACTCATAATGTCTCCCCAATATGACTGCAAATGCGAGCTGAACAAAGATGACGCTAAGGAATGCCCCAAACTGGATAGGGAAAAGCCCACGAGACCTCAATCCCATACATACTACAGAGTACTATAGGCAACCCAGTAAAGCTGCGGATGAGAGAGGAGGCTGTAGTCAGAGTTTGGGTCTCTTTAAAAACACAGTTATGTTCTGTGAATATGTTTTTCTTTTAATCCCAGCTGTGGGATAAGAGGCTGATTCACAGCAGATGATTAAGATTTGCCTGGTGCACTAGCAGGGCATGATTTTCGTCAGCTGCAGAGAGTTTAATTCTGGGGACTCTGGAGGGGACATAAGTGGGAGACCACTGAGAGGGGCCTGTAGTGATTGCTGCTGCTGGGTCCTGCTGCACTGCTATTTCTGGGTTGCTAGATAGCCTAACTATGAAGACTGGACTTGCCCTAGGAACCTGACAGTTCTAATCAGCAGCAAGTAGTCTAGAGAGGTCTATGCCCCCAATGCCCTCTAACCTTCTCTCTCCCATCTAGTTTTGGGGAGTTGATTAGGGTAGAATAAGGATTGGAAGGGTGGTAGTTATAAGAACTCAATAAAATACCTAAACAAATACGCCAACAGGGGCCTTTCTCCAGGGAAGAAAAACATCAATTGGCTGTCAAGTGCCAAATGGTCAGCCCTGAAAATATAAAACAAGTAATATTATATGAGCAGAACAGGTTATAGTTAGGAATGTATGTGTATGTACATATATGCAATTAGTGAAAAAGAGGCCATGAATTTGAAGTAGAATGTAGAGGGGTATATGGAAGGGTTTAGAGGGAGGAAAGGGAAGGGGGAAATGTTGTAGTTAATATAATCTCAAAAAAAATAAATTTGAAATTGTTTTGAATGGCCAACTAATATTTGTCTGAAAGTCCTGCAGACAGGGCCATCACACAGGTTAGCTGTACGTGGTTTACATATACGATGTTATTTGTTTTAATGAAGAACGCAATTTTGCTCAGTCGGTGGAGGCCTGGGTACAAATGTGTAGTAGTCAATATTCCAAGCCACACAGCTTCTAAGAGAATTAGGGCACTCTTTGGTAAGTCAATAAATGTATGCTTTTTGCCAATACTCATTCAGATGACAGACTCTAACAGGTATCCAGAAAATTCCTCTAATCAAGGTGCTTTGTGTGTCCTTCTTTCTTCTCAAATACATACTGTTCCTTCTGAGACCATGTCTTCCTCCCCAGAGTCCGACACTGTGCTGGGCACACAGTAGGTGGTGGGTTTCTGCTGTGTGCATGGAATGTTCTAAAGCTGTAACAGTCCGGCACTGCAAGGCATGGCATTGGGAAGAGGTCGGGGCCAGTTCTCTAGTTTGCACCGTTTTTGCTCTTGGAGTGTCTGTATCCTGTGTTATGGTTCTGTTCTTTGTGGGGCTGGGGTTCTGCCAAATATGATTGACAAAGTGACATTGAAAAAGGAGATGATTTGGGCTAGCAATACGGTGCAGTGGGTAAAGGTGCTTGCTGCCAAGCCTAATGACCTGAGTTTGATCTTAGAAGCCCACTTGGTGTAAGGAGAGAAGCCAGCCCTGGAACTTACCTTCTGATTTCTACATTTTCAAGTCTGTGCGAGCATGTGAGTGTCCACGCTCATCAGATTTAAGATGGCTCTCATAACACGGGTAAGAGAGCAAAAAGAACTGAGGCCAAGGTGGTGGCCGCTTTCCTGTCTTCACAGAAATTCTAATAGGTGACAGTGCTCATCCCCCTGCCCCAAATGTGGCAGTACATGCCTGTAACCCTAGCACTGGGGAAGCAGAGATAGGAAGATGCAATGGCCACACAGTCTTATTGAATCAGTGAACTCCAGGTTCAGTGTGAAACTCTGTCTGAAAAACCATGGCGAAGGATGGAGGAAGACACTTGATGTGCAATATATGCATCTAAATGTCAGTGCCATGAAAGGTTAAATATCTCTCTCTCTCTCTCTCTCTCTCTCTCTCATCTCTCTCTCATGAGTCACTGTCCCTCTCTGACACACCAGAAGAGGCATCAGATCCCATTACAGATGGTTGTGAGCCACCATGTGGTTGCTGGAATTGACCTCAGAACCTCTGGAAAAGCAGTCAGTGTTCTTAATGGCCAAGCCGTCTCTCTACCCCCGCCCCCCGCACCTTTAATTCTTAAAAAGGCTGGGGAGAGTCTCTCTCACTTGAGAGAAGCCGCTTCATGTCCTGGACCTTCACACACTCACACAGGGAGCACACACCTTCTCTCCACTTGTGCTCTGCCAGGCTCCCTCCTTGTAGTCAGTGCCTAACCACTGAGCCATTTCACCAGCCCAAGTTCTTTCTTTTTTGAAAAGAAAAGTACACGGGAGCAGAGGCAGGCTGATCTCAGTGAGTTGGAGGCCAGCCTGGTCTACATCATGACTTCCAGGACAGGTCAGCTAGAGCTGCATAGTAAAACCCTGTCTCAAAAAAGAGAAAAGAATAGGGAAACAAAGGAAAGAAAAAGAAAAAAGAAAAAATGGCACTTCCAAGGTTAAATGGCAGATGAGAAATTTTCTCTGAATGGTTCTGCATATAGCAGGACAAGATAACAAAGATCAGACTATATTCCAAGGTTGAGAGAGAGCATCTCCAGTCAGACACGAAAGGGAAGTTTACCAGAAAAAGATAATTCACTAAGAAGCAGGAAGAGGTCCTCAACCCAAGCCCCACTTCCCTGAGAGTACTGGAGCTGAAGGTCACAGCACCACCTAAACCTGGAGAGTGCGGATAGCCCTAAGGACACGAGTTATCAAGGACAATGCTACAAACAGCTAAAAGTAAGGTATGTTCTTTCCTGAAAAACGTCTAGTGCAAAGAGGAACCCATGGTCTCAAAAACCTTAAAGTAGGATTTGCTGTAATACTTAGCAATTGAGAATCCCATCACACAGCTCCTCGTTAGCACTCTATCCAGGCACCATCCTGAGACAGAGCTTCTTTGGAGACCTGAAAACAAGGACTAGTCAGTCCCAAGTCAAGAGCCTGGGCATTCCTTGTGTGGTGACTAATACTGTCAGTTTGACAGGATCTGGAATGGCCTAGGGCTCCAGCCTCTGGGCCTGCTCTCAGGGATTATCTAGATTAGGTTAAAGGAGGAGGGAAGATCCTCTTCAAACATAGGTGGTACTGCTAGTATTCCAATACTGGATAAAAAGAAGCAAGCTAATCTGGCAGTGGTGGTGCAAGTCTATAATTCCAGCACTCTGGAGTCAGAGGCACGTAGATCTCTGAGTTTGAGACCAGTCTGGTCTATAGAGTGAGTTACGGGACAGTTCGAGCTAACCAGAGAAACTTTCTCAAAAACAAAAACAATCAACAAGAACAATCATTAAAAGGGGAGGGGTTAGATTTAAGTGGTAGAGCGCTTGGTTTAGCAAGCGTTAAGCACGCCCTCACCGTCCTCAGTCAAAAAAAAAAATTAAAAATAAGAGAGGGGGGAGAGGGGGGAGGGGAGGGGAGGGGGGGAGGGGGGAGGAGAGGAGTCAGCTTCCACTCTCTGCTTCCTGACTGTGAATACAGTGACCAACTTCCTCAAGCTCCTGATGTCAGGGCTTCCCTAAGGTGGACTACAATTTACATGAACTGAAATAGAACCTTCTTCCTTTCCATTTGTAAATTAATTAAAGTGCCCTGTGATGGTGTCCGAGAGAGGCACGGCCGGGCGGGCAGTCACAGGAGAGGGAGGGTCAGACTTGGACCAGCTGAGAAGTTCCAGCACTAGGGAGATGGGGGCAGTGATAAGAAGACTCCACATCTGTGGTGAAGACAGAGTCCCCATTGTGGATGACTGGAGGAATGAGCCATGCAGCCTGTGGTTGTCTCCCTGTCGCAATGTGCGGTAGGTAAGGGCTGAGTAGCAAAACGAAGGCAGGCTGAGTTCCCAGCTTCTCCCCTTCAGGATATAAGTCCATGCTCTGTTTGATCTCCCCACCCTGGTTTTCTGTTGCTGTCCAGGCAGGCAGCTTTCTCCTCTAAATGGTATGAGGTGTTGCATCCTCAAGAGACGGCTGCTCACAAGATCTTTGCACGAAAGGAGAGAGATCCATTCTAATAGTGGCACAAGGTCATCAGAGACACAAGAAAAAAAGCCCTACGACACCCCCAAATGTTTGCAATCTTCCAGGCACTAAATCTAAAGATATCAGACTGGATGAAATGCTGGATGGGTTATTCTGAAGGCTAGAAAGAAATGGCTTAATTCATAGTCACATATGACCTACCACAGCAAACTGAGAGCCTATAAAAATACCTAGTTAGGCTGGGTGGCGGTGCCACGCATCTTTAATCCCAGCACTCTGAAGGCAGAGACAGGTGGATCTCTGAGTTAAGAGGCCAGCCTGGTCTACAGATTGAGTTCTAGGACAGCCGGGGATGATACACAGAGAAATCCTGTCTCAAGCAAAACAAAACAAAGCCAAAAAACATCAAACACAAAAAACAGCAAAAATCAACCTAGTAAGATCAATAATGAACAGAGATTGAAGCGATGATGACCAGTGACCATGATAACCGATGACCACGATGACCGATGACTGATGACCGATGAGCATGATGACCGATGAGCATGATGACTGATGACCAGTGACCGATGACTGATGATCATGACCGATGATGATGATGACGACGACGACAACGATGACGACAGCAGGCTACTGTCAAGGAAAAGCCTCATACCTGATAGATTCACTGAGTAACAGTGTTTCCAGGGGTTGGAAGTGCAGGTGAATTGCTTAGCATGCAGGATACCCTGGGTTCCATCCCCAGCACTTGGGAAGTAGAGGCAGGAGGATCAGAACTTCCAGCTCATTCACTACTACATAAATGAATTTGACAGCCTGGACTGCATGAGACCTTGTTTATAGTAAGACAAGACAAGACAACAACAGAATGCTTCCAAAAGAAATAAAGGGTATGGAGTGGGAATGGAGTCAGTGAAAGGATTTCCACTTTCAAATGATGTAATCTATTGATATTGGTGTTGGTTGTAGGTACAGCCAGAGAGAATCTCACCAAAATGCTAGCCTCAGTTTCCAAAGGAGCAGAATGGTTCAGCCTTCGTGGGAGAGACTGACACCTAACTAACTCACTCCATCATTCAAACATTATACAAGGTTAATTGGGGCTGGGAAAGGTTCCAGATACCAAAGTTATCTTGCCATTGCTGCCAGTTAGAACAGAAAACCACACAAATCCATCCCTTTTGACCATGGCTAGCCACAATCAAAAGTAAGAAAGAACTCCAGGTTTGCCAGGATTGTTTTGGGACCAAGATTAGTGCACCCCCAAGCACTCATGTAGCACCAAGTGCAGATTCTCTAAAAGAGACATTTCTTCCAGGTTCAAACAGTCTCAAAACAATTTCTCAGCCTTGGCTGAGTCTCCCATACATAGCAAAGTCTTTGCTGAAACATTTCATTTAAAGCCAGACACAAAGGCTTCACTATACTTTTCACCACGCTTATCCATTTTTATTATTTTATTTTTAATTATTCGTTTTCTTCATTCATTTCTTTTATGTGTATAACTGTTCTGCCTGCTAGTATGTCTCTGAACATGCCTGGTATCAGTGGAAGCCAAAAGACAGTTGTGAGCTGCCATGTGGGTGCTGTGACCTCTGAAGAGCAGCCACTGCTCTTAACCACTGAGCCATCTCTCCAGCCCCAATTTCTTTCACTTCTTATATGTCTTTAAAAACTCCTTAACGAGCTGGAGACGTGGCCCAGTGGTTAAGAGCACCGACTGCTCTTCTGAGGGTCCTGCCTGCTCTTCCTGAGGTCCTGGGTTAAATTTCCAGCACCCACAGGGCAGTTCACAGCTGTCTGTAGCTCTACTTCCAGGGGATCCGATATCCTCACACAGACAGACAGGCAGGCAAAACACTAATGTACATAAAGTAAGAATATATAGGCCATTTAAAGATATTAAAAATAAAAAATGGAATAAAAGAAAGGAAGAAAGAAAGAAATCATGACCAGCTAGTCATCACTGGAAGACATGTTAGAGGGAGTCCTTTGTGCAGAAAGAAATGTGAATCTATATAAAGAAAAACATAGAAATAGCCCCTAAGTGTGTGTGAGTGGCGTAGTCTGTTAGGACTGCTATATAGTATATGTTCACCATAGGCTTATGTTTTGGAGACTTGGCTGCCAGTGCATGGGCTTCTTCTCAGGATGGGATCGGAGGACTCTTGCCTGTCCATTGGATTCATCTATTCATAGATTCATCGAATGATGATGGCACTATTGGGAGGTACTGAAAAGTAGGAGGTGGGGGTCTAATCAGAAGAAGGGAGTCGTCAGGGATGTGATATGGAAGAATTGTTGTTACTGCCAGGGATGGAACCCAGGACCTTGACCATGCCACACAAGCACTCTGCCACTGAGCTGCACCCCAGCCACACAAAGATGATGTAACTTGTCTCTCTTGTCCCTGCCTCTTCTCTCTTTGCTTTCTGATCTGCCATGAGGCATAGTGGTTTGCCCTACTACATACTCTCTGCTATGATGTTCTGTCTAAATATGTTTTTTCTTAGTCTTTAAATGTCCTTAAAATACTAGCAAGATAAATATATAAAGTGTAAACAACTAGAATAACAACTATAGTCTATAGGGTGGTGGGTGGGTAGGGGTGGGATTTCATAGGGTAGGTGTGTTGGTATATGCCTGCAATCCTAGGATGTGAGAGACTCAAGTAGGCAATGACCAGTTTAAGACCAGCCTGGACTACGTAGCAAGTTCTAGGCCAGCCTGAAACAGACCAAACAGAACAGGATGGCTGGCAAGATGGCTCAGCAGGGAAGGATGCTTGCCGCCAAGTCTGACAACCTCAATTCAATTCCTAGAATCGAAATGGTTGAAAGGGAACTGACTCTACATGTTGTCCTCTGACCTCCACACACATTTGGTGCTGCATAGGCATCTATATCTAAGCCCCTCTACCCTCCCCACAAAAGTAGTAGACATCAAAAGTTTAGAAAACAAGACAAAAATAACACAAAACAATAACCAGTGAGTTTTGGCAGGGGTCAACTGACTGTTGCTTTCAGGTAGTTGTTTGTTCTCCAACACTAACTACAGTGGGGATTGACGTCAAAGCATGGAATTACACAACCTGACTGAGAGAGTAATTCTTCTACACTGAGAGACACAGGGTCCCAGTGGAGATGGAAAGGGTCCAGGTAACCAGAAACACCAATAGAACCATTTGTCTGTGGGCTATGGCAGCTCTGAGCATCAGGAATCAGAATATCACCAAGTGTGTCATTGCCAGTCCCCAAGAATACTCTGTGTGTGTGTGTGTGTGTGTGTGTGTGTGTGTGTGTGTGTGTGTGTGTGTGTGTGTGTGTGTGTGTGTGTGTGTGTGTGTGTATGCTTTTTTTAATGCAGTTGATAAGGTCAGTTCTACTACATGGTATCAGGCCAGGCTCAGATGTACTAGAACAACAGAAAGGTTGACCGGAAGGTGGTAATTTCCCCAGCAGCCAGTTCAAGCACAAGGGCCAGCAGGAGGGAAATGCTGTGTGGTGCTCAAAGAGCTCCTTTGGGAATCAGCACTTGGGGTCAAAAGCATCAAGAAGGGAGGTGGGACAGAAAGTACCACAGAGTACATCTTCACACAGTGCCCCAGGGGGTTTTCTGGGCCCTTCCCACGGACAATGACTTCACTCTGCTGGCAGGGTAGCATGTTCACTATTGCAGAGGCTCAGGAGTGAGGAAGCACGGTCTAATGCATCTCAAAAGAAAAACCAACCTTTCCCCCAAAAGAAAAACCCCAGATAGAGGAAGCTTGTTCCATGAAAATTGACCTGATCTGTAGTGAATTTGTGCACATTGTTAGATTATGATCTGAAAGGGCATTATATGTTTAAAAAAAATGCTGAACTCCATGTGACCAAGGATGGTAGCTCAAGGACAAAAGAGGGGGCTGGAGAGATGGCTCAGTGGTTAGAGCACTGACTGCTGCTCTACAGGTCCTGAGTTCAAATCCCAGCAACCACATGGTGGCTCACAAAATGTCTGCAATTCCAGTTCAGGAATCAACTATCAATGCACATAAAATAAAAATAAATAAATTACTTAAAAAAAAAGAGCAGGGTTGGGGATTTAGCTCAGTGGTAGAGCGCTGCCTAGGAAGCGCAAGGCCCTGGGTTGTCCCCCAAAAAAAAAAAAGAACCCAAAAAAAAAAAAAAAAAAAAAAAAAAAGAGCAAAATTGGGAAACATTCTCAAGGAAAAATTGTTTTGTTTTGTTTTTCAAGACACAATTTCTTTATGTATCCTCGTCTGTCATGGAACTCACTCGGTAGACCAGGCTAGCTTTGAACTCACAGAGATCTACCTGTCTCTGCCCCCTGGGAGTGCCAGGATTAAAGGCATGGGCCACTTCCACTCAACTCAAAAGATTTTTTTATAAAGTTACAATTCATACACACTCTATTATAAAAACTAGTCTGTGGTAGCATATTTAAAAACAAAAACAATCAAAATCTTCACTGATGGTGTGAATTTATTGAGCTAGTGTGAAATATGGCAGCTATAATATACTCTGAAAAGGGGGTATATTCTTTTAATTAGTTTGTCTCACCAAACTGTAGCCAGGAGAATTGAAGAAATTACAAAATCTATCAAGAGAAATCTGGAAAACAGTCATTAATATTCCACCTTATGCTTTACTAACAGACGCTCCTGCTGATGAATATGTCATTGGAGAAATCACTTCCTCAAAGCTGGCATAATGGCTCAATGGGCGACCTGAGATTCATCCTCGGGATCCCCTTAGAGAAAGGAAGAACAGACTTTCACAAGTGGTCCTCTCACTCCACATACACACCCTGGCTTACCCGTGTGTGTGTGTGTGTGTGTGTGTGTGTGTGTGTGTGTGTGTGTGTGTGTGTCTGTGTGTGTGTTTCCTCCACCCTATACCATAAATAAATTATAAACGTGTTAAAAAATGGCTTCTGAAAAAAAAATGGCTTCTGTGGTGGTTTGAATGAGAATGGCCCCATAGGCTCATATACTTGAATGCTTGGTCCCAGTTCATGGAACTGTTTGGTGGATTCGGAGATGTGGGCTTGTTGAAGGAGGTGTGTCATTGGGAGGGGGGCTTGGAGGTTTTTAAGTTATTTGCTTATGTGTGTTGACGTTTTGTCTGCATGTATGTTTATATGAGGGTATCGGATCCTCTGCAGCTGGAGTTACAGACAGTTGTGCATGCTGGGAATTGGATCGAGGTCCTCTGGAAGAGCAGCTACTGCTCATAGCCTTTGAGCCATCTGTCTAGTCCCAGGCCTTGAGGTTTAAAAGCATATGCAAGGCTAGTCAGCCTGCCCCACCTCTCACTCTGCTGCTTGTGGATCAAGATGTAAGCTCTCAACTACAACTCTAGCACCATGTCTGCTGTCATGCTCCCTGTCACGGTATTTATGGACTATTCCTCTTAAACTGTAAGCAAGCCCCAGGTATATGCTTTCTTTAATAAGACACCTTGGTCATGGTGTTTTTCCCAGCAGTGGAAAAGTAACTAAGACGACAACTTTAACCCAGGCATGGTGCTACATACCGTGAATCCCAACACTTAGGAAGCAGAGTTAGGTCTCTGAGTCTGAGGGTAGCTTGTTCTACATAGCAAGTTCCAAGACAGGCAGGACTAGATAGAGAGAACTTGTCTCAAACACAAAACAATCAGACAGGATTTCTTTAGTGCCATTAAAAGGCATAACTAAATCAAGAGATTTATACAAATCTATAAAGTTAAAGTGATGTTTTTTGCCCTTTGGCCACATATCTGGTACAAGGAGTGATGGTGCCCCAGTGATAAAATAGACTGTAACTGACACCAAGATCCATGTGTAATGTAGTATCAGAGTCTTTAAGAAATTTCAAAAGCATTAAAAAGTCATGTGAGCAGTCATCGGGCCTGCATTTTCTGCAGGGATTCCTAAAGGTGACTCGGACTATGGTGACAACATTCACTTTTCTGAAGTAATCTGGCTAAGGCTAAGCCAGATGTGGAAATGATCTTATAAGCTGTGGCATATTACCTAGCTGTTTATGGTTATGCGTTCAAGATCCCCATCCCCCGCTATACACAGAGGTTGAGGCCGGGCTACATGATATCCTGTCTTGAAAAAAAAAGTCTGAGAACTGCAAGGATAAATGAATGCTTGTAATTCATTCTGTTTTCATTCTCTCCACTTAATTAATAGAGCAAGTTGACAGAAAATCAGCACAGCCATAGGACACTTCAACAACATAATCAATACATTTGACCCTTAGATCATTATAAAACATTCCATCCAAAAATAGCAAAATAGAGAACATTTGCCAAGGTTAGCCATATTATGTATCATAAAAATCAGTTTCAATAAATACAAGCTGGACACTAAAACCTGCAGAGCATCGCTGAGATAAATGGAGGTCAATTCAGTAGCCAATGATCTTAGACACTGAGCCCCTATACACTATTTAGACATTTCAAATTACATTTATTAATTTGTTTATTTGGTGTGTACATATATGTGTATGCCTCTGTGTGTGTCAAATTGAGGTCTATGGCATATATGTGTAAGACATAGGACAAGTTTCTGGACTGGATTCTCTCTGTCCACCATATGAGATATGGGGATTAAAATCAGGTTATAAGGCTTGGTGGCAAGTGCCTTTACCTACTGACCCATTTCAACAGCCTTATATATTATTAAACATGGCACATTTGTCTTTTTTGTTGTTACTCTTTTTGTTTTTGAGGGATACATTAAAATTAAACACTTAATGTAATTGTGTGTGTGTGTGCACACACACACGCTAATGCATGCCATAGTGCATTGTGGGGGTCTGGATTACTTTCAGGAGTCAGTTCTCTCCTTCCATGATGTGATTCCCACGGATCAAAATCAAGTCATCAGGCTTGGCAGCAAGAACTGTTACCCACAAAGCCATTCCAACCACCTCTAATCTCTATAATAAAAAATCCCAGCAAGCTTTTCAATAGAAACAGACAAAGTCATTGTGCATCTTAAACAGAAGTGTGAAGGACTTAAAATAGCCAAAACAGTTTTGGAAAATAAAAACAAAAATGACTAAAGCTACCTGATTTCAAACTCTATAAAGCTACAGTTACTAAGATGATATAAGATAGATGTCAAAATATACCATTAGATGGGTGTAATAGATTACAGGCTAGGAACAGACCTATACATATAAGAACACATGTTTTTTTTTTACAAAGATACAAGATAAATGAGTGGAAAAAAGATAATCTTTCAAAAAATTGTGTTTGCAAAAACAATTATCTGGGTTCATTCCTCACACAACAATAAAAATAGAACCAAAATCCTTTAGACCTAAATATACTAGCTATTCACCTTCCATAAGAAAAGATGAGACAAGAATGTATGGGTTCTGAGTTAGGCACTTATTACCTAGAAATGACACCAACAGCTCTATCAAAATAGCAGAAGAAAAAAAAATTAATAGGTTGTGGGTTTTTTCCCAATAGGATCGACAACTTAAATCCCATCCTACTTAAAACCTCTTCTTGGGCTATTCAAAGAGAAGCATTCCTATAATCCTAGAGGCACTCTAGAGGCAGAGGCAGGAGGATCTCTGTGAGTTCAAAACCAGCCTGATCTCCACATCGAGTTCCAGGCCAGCAGAACTACACAGTGAGACCTACCTCATCTCAAAGAAAAAAATCCTTTCAAATGACACTGTTTTCCTGGTAAAAAAATGAAGATCTACAGACTTGGAACAAATACTGGCAGTTGGAGTCACAGGCAGTTGTGAGCTGCCTGACAGGTGCTGGGACTGAACTTGGCCCTTCCACAAGAACAGAAGCACTTTTAACTGCAGAACCATCTCTTTAGGCCCTTTAGGATAATATTTTTAAAAGTCTCATAACTCAAGAATAAGAAAACAACCCAGCAAATAACATACAGAAATGAACTTAAATGGGATTACATACCTGAACTGTTAGGAAGACGCATAGGAGAAAAAACCCTCAGTTTCAGTGACAAACAGTTTTTTTTTTTTTTTTTTTTTTGGTTCTTTTTTTTTTCGGAGCTGGGGACCAACCCAGGGCCTTTGCGCTTCCTAGGCAAGCGCTCTACCACTGAGCTAAATCCCAACCCTGACAAACAGTTCTTAGACACAATACTAACACTAGTACCCGCGTTGGGCATGATGGCGTACAACTCTAATTCCTATACTTGGGAGGCAGGCACAGGTCGGTTCCTGTGAGTTGAAGGCTGGCCTGTTAGTGAGTCAGTGAGTTCCAGAACAGCGAGGGCTCCATAGGGAAACATTTGTCTCAAAAGAAAAACAAATAGAGCACATGTGCGCGCACACACACACACACATCCATAAATCAGGTAGAGTAGCACATGACTGTAATTCCAGAGTTTGGGAGCCTGAGGCAAGAAAATTTCCAGGAGTTCAGACTAGCCTGAACTACAGAATAACCTATCATATACATAAATGTAAGTATTCTTGACTAAAAGCAGGACTTGTATCTATGGTATATAAAGAATATTCTAAACTAAAATATAAAAACAAGTTTTAAAAGATACTGTATGTTTCCTGTGGTCTAATGTGATGGCTAATGTGTTTTAAGTCTAAATTACTATGATTAAGAGTCTATAAAACAAAAACCCCTTTAACCTATAAGCCCCGCTTGCCCAAAGACAGATAACTTTCTGGAATGTTGGGGGCTGTCGACGTAAAAGCTTGGCTGCCCAAGTGCATAGGATGTGTGGTTGATTACACAGAGTCAGGAGTTACATAGGTTGGAAGGAAGTCAAAATGTATGATAGCCTCTGATTATACAGAGACTGGAAGGATGTAGGTTTTGCCTTTACAAGTCCCTGACTAATATAATTTGTCTGATGCTCTGAATAAAGTGTAAGGATGTTGTGTATTGGGGTTACAAACAGTTGTCAGTTGCTATGTGAGGGCTGGATATTGAACTCAGGTCCTCTGGAAGAGCAAATAGTGTTCTTAACCACTGAGCCATTTCTCCAGTCCCCTTCTTAGCTTTTGAAACAGCAGTGTGTATATGTGTGTTCATGTACGGAGGTCAGGTCAAGACACTTGAGTGTTGACAAGCTGGCTGGCTCTTACATTTCTGGGAGATCTCTTTCTGCCTTCCATCTGGACACAGATATGCTGGGACTCCAGACATGCCTCCACTGCATCGAGCTTGTATTGGGTTCTGGAGCGCGAAATTTTAGCCATTATGCTTGCACAGTAGGCTTGTGTGGCGAGCACTTTTACACACTGAGCTATCCTCTCAGCCCAAGTTCATTAACTCTTAGAGAACCTCTGTACCCAGGTATGAGGACGCATTTCCTTTGTCTACCTTGTGAGGAAATCGACTTTAAGTTCTCCCTCCTGAAAGCATATATTACAGTAACAGGTGTCATTATCTCACGTCACCCTGAACCTCCAAGCATCTTCATCTGAAGGATTTAAATCTTTAGCTATCATAAAACCAGAGCAACAGCATCTGCCTGTTAATCTCCTTTCTCTCCCATTCCTGCATGAAATATGTTCCCAGATTTTGTAATATAACTTAATTTTCATCAGCACTGTGAAGAACTGGCTGGAGAGATCGCCCAGCAATTAAAGGATAGGCTCTTGTGAAAAGTACAGAATTGTAAAGGACAAATGAGCCAGGTAAGAATTCCTTCCTTTTGTTTGTTCAAGCCCTGACCATTCCTAATAGCTTCTGTTGCCTGGTGCACCAATGCAGCTCAACAAAAGGACACACACACACACACACACACACACACACACACACACACACACACACACACACACACACACACACACACACACACACACACACACACACACACACACACACACACACACACACACACACACACACACACACACACACACACACCTGTCATACTCCTAAGTTGAGTCAGCTGACATCTTCTCTTTGGTTTCCCATTTTAACATTCAAGTTATTCAACTGCAGCTTTCTTAGAGAAGCTCCTACTCAGAGGGATTTGCATTTCCTTTACATGTTTATGATTTCTTTATTTACTACTTCACATGTATGTGTGGGTTAGGAGTGTACCACGGCACATGTATGAAGGACAGCTTTTAGAAACTGGTTCTCTTCTCCCACCATGTGGATCCTCGGGCTTGGCAGCAAGCACCTTTACTCACTGAGGCATCTTCTCAACCCTGTTAGCTTTCTTTTATAATAGCATTTATCTGTACAATAAAACTAATGCTGTTTTATCCCTCTGCAGTACAAATGTAAAAGCCAGGAGTAGTGGCACATGCCTTTGAATTCCAGCACTTGGGAAGTAGAGGCAAGTGGATCTCTGTGAGTCCAAGATCAGGCTGGCCAGTCAGGGTTACACAGTGAGATTCTGCCTCAAATTTAAAAAGACAAAGAGAAGCTGGGGTGAAGCTCGGTGATACAGTATCTGGCTAGCAAGTACAAGGTCCTAGAGGTCATCTCCAGCAACACACACACACACACACACACACACACACACACACACACACACCCATGTGCACATGCCCGTGCTGGCGCTGTGACTCAGTGGGTAAAGGTGCCTGACAACCAGAGCTCAACCCCCAGGATGAACATAAAAATGGAAGGAGAGAGCTGACTCCATAAAGTTGTCCTTTGACTTCCATACATGTACTATGATGCAATCCTCCTCTACCCCACAACAATAATAGGTAGAATATTTCAAAAAAGAACACACACAGTGGAGAGAGAGAGAGAGAGAGAGAGAGAGAGAGAGAGAGAGAGAGAGAGAGAGAGAGAGAGAAGCATCAGGAGTTATGCTACCCACAGTGTCACCGTTGATGTAGAAAGGTACTCAGGGCAGCAGTAGCACATTGTGGACCCAGGACGACAGCAACTGCACACTAACAAAAAGCATAGAAAGCCGAATAAGAGCAGGAACCATGGTTGTAAGGACTCCAACAGGCCAGTGGTAATGTTCCATGAAGAAGCATCTTCTTGTATGGGGTCATTCAGCTAAAGCATGTTTTGGGGATAAAGGCCTACACTGAACAGAATTGTTAGCTAATCTAGACTGAATAGGACCGTGACAATAGAGACAAACAGATCCAGGGTAACTAGGGTAAGGGAACAGTCTGGGCCTCTTGGAATAAAACAGAACCCTTGCTTGGTGGGCTACCAGCATCTACTAGGCATTTACTGAAACGGGCTCACAACTGAAATATGTACCTTTCATAGCTCTGAAGCCTTTTGCAAGGACATGAGAGACATCAAAAGAAGACCTAGGTCATCTGTAATCCTGAGTGGAAGAACAGGATCCAGCTTTGATCTTTGCAAGCCAATAAACAGCTTGCCTAGTCTCCTTTGTACTCAGCAGTCTCTTCTACTTTTATATCTGATTCTGAGTCTCCATGCTTTCTTAGTTACCCGCCTTCCGTTGTCTTTGAAAATGTTGCTGCTCATACAGCTGAGTGGTACATTATCACTTTCGTAATAGCTCGGCTGTAGATAACATCTCTGACATGTGAGTCGGGATGATAATGGTTGCCTAGGTTACTCTTTGGAGACTTGAAGGCTGGCTTTATTTTATCTTTGGTTATTGTTTTCCCCATGAAAACCTGTGGACTCTTCTTTTGGGTCTGAACAGGTGTCTGATGGGTGACCTTTTGACATCAGGAGGCTGACACCTCCATCCTCCGTGCATGGTAGCGCGGCTATCTTCTGAGCACACATTCTATGGAGAGCCAAAGAGACTGAGTACATGTACAGGCCACTGATCCCTTCACCTCCAACCACCCTCCTTCATACCTTCAACTACCCTGCTCCTTTGCCCTGTCACTGGGAGGAAGATTTGAGGCTTGAGTCGCCCATGTTTACTTGGCAACCTTGCAGATGCGTTCTTTGTCTTTTGCAAACTCATTGTTTCTATAACTGCATGCCTCCAACAAACAGAGCCTGATTTGGTACCAAGAAAATAAGCCACCATATTTTAGGAGAGTTCACAGCAACAGGAGGCACTTTCCAGCCATGAAGTTTGAAAATTCATTCCTATGTTCTAAATCATAGACATTTTAAACTTATTTGACAATGGGAAATACATCAGAACAAAGGACAAAAGCCACATGTCCCTTTTCCCCCCTCATAAAATGGTTATTCAGAATTTACTCTGCAATACAATGGTGACAAATTAAAATCTTAGGAAGCTGCCACGCCTTAACATTCTGTTGTGTATTATATGCAGCACTGACCCATGGAAAGGCACAGCTTTATCTCCAACTAGCAGAGTTCAAATCTCTCCATTCTCCTTCATGAGCATGGGATCAGCACTGCTCAGGCAGTCCAGAGGAATAAAGACTTGTACTTTCACGTGAACACAAGACCGAGGGTGCCGGTTATATTGTCATACATTCACAGCGTATAAGAAAATACGCATGCAGGGAAGTGAAGGGTTAACAAGAATCTATTCACGAGTCATAGGAACACATGTACAAAACAAGGCTAAGCAAATGAAAGGGGACACAAACCAGCTTTCTCTTTGGAGCTTTTAACTGTACCCTGTGCACATATATTGAGGGGACAAAGGACCACCAACATGCACCAAGACAGGATAGAAATCCTGCATTGTATTCATTTCTTTTGTTTCTCAAGCCAAGGTTTTCCCTGTATAGCCTTGGCTGTCTCAGAACTTGCTCTGTAGGCTAGGCTGGCCTGAAACTCAAGAGATCCAGCTGCTTCTGCCTCCCAGTGCTTGAATTAAAGGTGTGGCCACCATACCCAACTGTATTCACTTTTTAGACATATTTAAGATCAGGCTTTGAGCTGGGCATCCCTTTAATCCTAGTACTTGGGAGGTAGAAGTAGGTGAGTCTCTGTGAATTTGAGACCAGTTACAAAGTGGGACCCTGTCTCAAAACAAATCATATGTTGAACAAAGAGGGGAAGCTTAGAAGTAACACACTGAGTGAGAACAAACGTTAAAATGTAGTGCCATGGGTTCGGTCCCCAGCTCCGAAAAAAAGAATCAAAAAAAAAAAAAAATGTAGTGCCAATGAGATGGTTTGGTGGGTAAAGACACTGACCCCAAGCCTGATGACCTGAGCTCCATCCCTCTGACCCACATGATGGAAGGTAAGAAACAGCTTCTTGAAGTTGTCCTCTGGTCGTCATACGATTGCTGTAGCATGCACACCCTCAGCCCCCACACTAAATTTATGTTAAAAAAATAAGGTATGATCATTTGAACGGCCCCTATAGACTCATAGATTTGAATGCTTACTTACCAGGGAGTGGCACTGTTTGAAAGGATTAGGAGGTGTGGCCTTGTTGGATGTAGTGTGTCACTGGGAATAGGCTTTGAGATTCCAAAGGCCTATGCCAGGCCCAATCTCTTGGCTGGCAGATTAGGATGCAGAACTCTCAGCTAGTAAGCCAGCTCCTATTAAATGCTTCCTCTTACAAGAGTTGCCTTGGTCATGGTGTCTCTTCATAGCAATAGAACGGTGACTAAGATATAGAGGGTTGGAGGAATTGCTCAGTTGTTAAGAGCACATTCTGCTCTTAAAGAGAGGAAAGAAATGTCAAGCCCAACCCCATGTCAAACAGGCAGATCTCTGTGAGGTTGAGGCTACCTGGTCTATATAGAGTTATAGGACAGCCAGGGCTAGTACTGAAACCCTGTCTGAAAAAAATAAAGAAAAAATTAAATCACTAGTAGCACTTGGTCATATCAATAGATAAATGAAAACATATAACACTCATGTTTATATATATATATATATATAATTTATGTGTTTATATTACTTTGTTTTTAAGGTTTTCTTTTTTGTTTTGAGAGAGGGTCTTTACAATTTATTTTTGTTTGTTTGTTTGTTTTTTTAAAACATGTGTTTACTAAGATTCTGGCAATAGCTTTATGTAACAAGATACAGCATACCAGGCCTGCCACTCAACTTGTTTGTGGTAAGTCTCAGCTTCAATATGAAGCCGTCAAAAACAAAGACCAAAAGTCCTGCTTTTTACATGCTAAATATCTTGAAAGTGTGCCATTAAAAAGTTATGAACTTAAGACAGCAAGAGTTAGTTAAAAGCTAAACACTGCAGCCTAAACAAAGTTTATACAAAACATGAAGTGTCTATCACTGGCTACGTAGAAATCGCCTGACTGGTTAAAACTTGTGTAACACATGCGCTTTACAACTGTCAGCTGTCCAGCTCAGAAAGTACCAGTGTCTACTAAACCATCCCTCTCCAAAGCCAAAGTGTAGTCAAAATGAGTTCAAATGACGCAACACAACGTAACCCTAAAAACATTCAGTTATTACTGATGTGGAGGCAATTCCAGAGCTTTGGGGGCTTTCTCATGCTGCAAAGGGCCGGGTACTTCTGGTTCATTCCAAGCAGCATATGACAAAGTCTAAGGATGTCATTAACCTCAGTCAGGGCAGGACAGACGGTGCCCAGCTCTGCCCTCCCAGGAAGCATGGCTACTGTGTCAGTAGGATGTGTGAGATCAAAGGCACGCTGTTCTGGTAGCTAAAGAGATAGCAAACCACCCCCTCTTTAAAAGCTCCTTCCCCAAGCAAATCAAAGCATACGTGGGGAAAAATTAAAATATACTTATCTACAGAGTAAGGATTTTGAAATATTAATGTAATCCCTACTTTGAAAATTTTTACTAGAGTCATCTCATTATTTCTGGTTACATCTTAAAATATGGATCCAGATTCAGTTCCTGTTGATTTATTCTTAAGTACTTCTAGTAAAAAATATTAGCTTTATTCCAAGTATCTTAACCGCTAGTATGACTGCAAAGTACACTCTCCCAGAGTCACCAAGCACTGGAAGAGGAAAAGGTGTTCAAGCAGCAGGCAACATCCATGGCCTTTCACACAGCGGAATCCAAGTGGCTACTGACTAGTCCAGGACAAGTCTAAAAACAAGGGGATTCATGCACGTTACTAAGTATGTCATAATCTTCACAGTTGAGAGCTCCTTCGACATCGCACTCTGTGAGGACCCTGGTCTTCTGGATGCTACGGCGAGTCTGAGCTTGCACTGGCAGCCTTCTTTTTCTTCTTCTTGCTGTGTTTCTTATGCTTCCTTCTCTTTTTAGCTTTGTCTGTTGTTCTCTCTCGCTCTTCACCGCTTTTCTTCTTTTTCGCTTGCACCTCTGCACAGTCTGACTCTGACAACGAGTCAGACGATAAAGGCTTATCCTCATACATCTTTCTCTTTTTGCTGACTCGCTTTTCTCTTTCAGTTACATCCCTTGACTTCTTCTTCTTTTTTGAACCATCCTTGCTGTCTGAGTCTGAATCCGACGCGGAGGTCTCGCGAGACTTATGGCAATGGCTCTTCTTTTTCTTCCTTCTTTTTGTTTGCTTTTTATCCTCATCCTCAGAATCTGAAGAACTGCTGGACGAATCAGAGCTCGATGAAGAAGAAGATGAATACCTACCAGATTTCTTCTTTTCTTTTTTCTTTTTCTGTCGTTTTTTGGATGAGCTCTCATTTCTACTTAATACTTTTTCTCTATTTTTTTCTAGTTCTTTCTTCCAATTCTCATTCATTTTCTCTTCAAACTCAGCCAAAGCCTTGGAGCCCTTCTTTTTCTTTTCCAGCTGCTCCTTCACTTCCTCCCAGGTAGGCCTTGGTCGATTCAGATAATCCTGGATTGTTGGTCCTGAAGACTGGATTGGACCCCTTGACCGAGCCATTGCTATTGGATTCATGTAGGCCACGCGATTGTCTCGCTTCCCCATGGTAGCCGGCCGAAGGCGCGTGAGGCCACAGAGAGAGCAGGCCGGAGAAGGAGCCGAAGCGCCGCCGCCCCCGGCCCCCTCCCCCGCCGTAAATCCGGGTCTTTACAATTTCAAAGCCTTCCTCTTGTGACGCACTTTCTCCAATAAGGCCACACCTCCTAAACCTCCCAAACACCATCACTTGGGGACCAGGTGTTCAAACATCTGAGCCTATGGAGGATAATTCTCATTCAAACCCCACAAACCAGACAAACCCTGTATGTCTGAAAATGTATGGAACAAGTGTGCCAGTGCCCAAGGAGGAGGATGCTGGATCCCCTGGCACTAGAGTTACCCATTAATTGTGAGCTATGGGTGCTGTTGATCCCGAAAGAGTGGGAAGCATTCAGTAAACTGCTTACCTTGAAGTGCTCATGGACCTGAATACAATCCTCAGAACCCATATTTAAAAAAACCTGGGTGTGGCGAGACATGATGGGGCACACCTTTAATCCTAGCACTGAAGAGGCAGCGATCTTGAGCCAGTCTGGTCTATATAGCAAGTTCCAGGTCAGCTGGGCTAGCTACATGGTGAGACCCTATTGTAACAAAACAAAACTCGATAAACGCAGGCCATGGTGGCTCATGCTTGTAATTCCAATGTTGGGGAGGAAGAACCAGACAAATCCCTGGGCTCATTGCCAGACACTCTCCTTATAAAGACGCAGGCTGGAGAGATGCAGCCAGGGAAAAGGTACTTGTCGCCAAGTCTGATGACCTGAGTTTAATCCCCAGGGCCTATGTGTTAGAAGGAGAAAACCAACTTCTTGAGGTCGTCTTCTGACCTCCACATGTGTCCTGTGACATGAGTGATCTCCCTACCCCCTCATGCTTTTTAAGTAAAAATGTTTAAAGAGCTAGCAGTCATTGGAGTAGGTGTCACCCTATTCCACTATGATTTTATCTTAACTGAATGACATCTATAAAAACCTATTTCCAACTGTGGTGGACATATTTTGAGGAGACAACATATGATTTTCTACTGCTGTACAAAAAAAAAAAATCACCACAGACTCAGCAAGTAAAACGATGATTAGGCTCCAGTTTACTAGGTCACAAGTCCAGACAGGCTCAGACGATTTCTCTGCTTCGGATTTTACAAGGCTGAAATCTATTTGCCAGTAAATGTTAGCTCTAGTCTAGTTGCTATGAGGCAGCCTCAGAGACTGTTTGGGCTAAGTGAGACATTGTCTGGGAAAAAAACAGGCTAAAAACAAATGACCAGAAAAAAAGGGCTAGAGAGATGGCTCCTCCAGAAAACCTGGGTTTAATTCCCAGCACGCACATGGCATCTCATAACTGGTTGCGACTCTAGTTATAGGGTATCCTGTTTTGAGTTACATGGAATGATCAAAGAAAGCAGGTCATTCCAAGATGAAATGTGGCCTTGAAGACAGCAGGGAGGTCCAGCCTCTGATGGACTGAACCTCAAACTATCATATAGAAACATATTTATTGATTCCCACCCAACGTTGTTTTGGAGGTAAAGCAAGTTTCTCACAGCAAAGCCCCTGACCTAATCTATATGTTTCTTGAAGGAGCACATCACAATCTCTGTCCTTATTGTGCACTGTTTGCAGTACTTGTGAGTAAAACATGCAAAAACTGGAAAGTGCCCTCAGAAAAACAACTCTGTAAGTCACAGAAAAATAATCACTATTTTCTACAACCATTTCTTCAAGGTCTACAAACTTCTAGAAACAACTTCATTCTGATGTTCACCTAAGATATAATGACTCTACTAATTATTTTCCCTGTACAGACTCCAATGCTCTCTTCTGGTCTCTGAGGGCCCCAGGCATGCACATGGTACACACACACACACACACACACACACACACACACACACACACACACAGGCACACAGGCACACACACAAACGACCCACCTAAGAGGCACTAGGTTAAAGCAGTTTTAAAACCCAGCTGAGAAACTCCTTTAGGTGTTGAGACTTGGTAATAAAGTCTCGTGGCTCCCAGTTTTGCCCTTAGGCCTTCCGGCTCATCCCTTTGAGTCATCCTTTTTCCCCCCTGAAAAGTAGAAAAGTATTTACATCCTGAGTAATTTCATTGTGTTGTGTGTGTGTGTGTGTGTGTGTGTGTGTGTGTGTGTGTGTGTGTGTGTGTGTGTTGTGTGTGTGTGTACCTGAGATTAACCTTAGGACGGCCACCCACCTTGTCTTATAAGATAGGATTTTTCACTGGACTGACGTTTACCACATAGGGATCCTTCTGTCTTGGCCTCCCCAACACTGAGTTTATAAGAGTGTACCACCCATCTGGCATTTTTACATGGGATATGGAGATCAAACTCAGGTATTCATGCTCAAAGACAAGCATTTTACTGAGCTATCTCCCCAGACCTACAGTCATTTCTCCTAAATTTTCATGTAACTTGTTTGAAATCTGAATTGAAATTGTGTCCTTCAATCCTCATGACAAATGCACAGACCTTAACATACCTCCAATCCCACTTCCAATTCTACATATTAGTATTTTCATTTCATTATTTTTATGTGTACCCCAGGCCAGCCTCGAACTCGTGATCCTCTTGCCCCTGCCTCCTTCAGCAAATCCTACCAGTGTGCGCTACCACGACTGGCTTCATTTCATTTTTAATGTACTCCAATTAATCATTGTTGTATTTGTCTTTTGAGAGATTCTCTCTCTACTTAGCCCAGGTTAGCCTCAAATTCAAAATCCTCCTGCCTTATCCTCCCCAGTCCTGCAATCACAGGTATGCACCATGGGAATTTGGTTCATTTCTATAGTTACAGGAAATCAAGATCATATTTAAATGTTTTTTGTTAGATTTATTTATTATAGATGAGTACACTGTAGCTGTCTTCATGCACACCAGAAGAGGGCATCAGATCCCATTACAGATGGTTGTGAGCCACCATGTGGTTGCTGGGATTTGAACTCAGGACCTCTGGAAGAGCAGTCAGTGCTCTTAACCACTGAGCCATCTCTCCAGCCCCATGTTTAAATTTTTAAATAAATAATGCCAATAGATTTATCTTCATATTTGTTGATTTTTAAATTTATTTTATGTGGGTGGTATGTTTGTGTGCATGTACACAAGTACACACTCGTGTGTGCATGTAGAAGTCAGAGGCTATGGTGGTTTGAATAGGAAAGGTCCTGACCTCATAGATACAGATTTGAAGGCTTGGTAACCAGGGAGTGGCATTACTTGAGAGGGATGAGGTGTGGCCTCTTTGGTGTATGCATGGCCTTGTTGGAGGAAGTGCGTCACTGGGGGTGGGCTTTACAGTTTCAAATCTTAAGCCAGGCCCAGTGTCTCTCTCTTTCTACTGCCTTCAGATCTGGATGTAGAACTCTCAGCTAACATGCTTCTTTGTGTGCTACACTATTCCCTACATTGTAGACTATGGACTAAGCCTCTGAACCTGTAAACCAGCCCCAAACAAATGTTGTTCTTATAAGAGTTCCCTTGGTCAAGGTTTCTCTTCACAGCAATAGAGCACGGACTAAGAGAGCAGCCAACTTGCTGGAACGGGTTCTCTCCTTCTACCATGCAGGTTCTGGTGATCGCACTGAGTACATCAGGCTGCTGAGTCAGCTGCTGGCCCCTACACTTATTGAATTCTTTCCCAAATGTTCCCTAGCTTCTTTTCGTCCCACTGCTGCTTCCATCCCATCCTGTCCTTCTGAAAATATTTCTTTTTGAAGCAAATCCTTAAGAGGTCCTTAGGTGACACAGAAAGCCATGCTACATCTACAAAGTGTCAGTACCAGGCTGCTGGTTCAAAGCCAAAGAGATGGTTAGATGTACAAGGAAATTTATTTGACATAGAAGACACATGAGTGATAAGCTCACTTAGCCTTTGTCTAAAAAATGTCTTCATTCCTTTCTTTTCGATACAAAATTTAGTCTCATGATGTGGCAGCTACGGAAATATGCCACTCTAATCTCTTGTTCCGAGGAACATAAGTAACAGATGGCCTCAGCCTGCTGTCTGAATCTACCACGGCATCAGTGCAGACACACACAGTCCCTCACAAAGGCTGCCGGTAGCAAGCAGCCAGTGACTAAGTATGGCATGTACATCAATGCAGATCCATTTCTGCAGGATGTGTGTGTTCTGATGGGTATTTTGGGCCTGAGGCTGCTTCATCAGCCTGTCAAACCTTTCCCAGAACTGCACTGCAGCGTTAAGAATCTCTGGAACAGCCTGCCTTCCCCAGGCACCAGAACTGCATTGTCTGAAGGCTCCTCCCTTCTCACTCTCACAGACATCTCCCTGATCAGTAGTCAGTGGCCAACCCCATCCTGGCTTCTGCTTCAAAGAGAGGCCAGCCCAATGCACCACTTTGATAAGTGAAACCAATAGAAAATGCATACAATTAAAGTCCCAGTCCCATTCCTGCCTACACCGCCCCCCACACACAGCAAATGCATTGCGTTTAATTTCATTATTTGTCTGTCATTGTGATTGGCGATGGAAATATAATAAATATGAGCACACTGTTTTTAATTTTTATTTGAGATTCAATCTTTGCTTCCAATTGTGTCACAAGTACTGGAATTTCAGGTACCCCAAAACCATACCCCACTTTCTTTTCCTTTCTTACATACAAGGGATCACACTATAAACAGTTCTCTTAACATTACTACTGTTATTGTTGTTGCTGCTGCTGCTACTACTACTATTATTATTATCATTATCATTATTATTATTATTATTATTATTATTATTATTATTAATTTGTGAGTTTTGAGACAGGATTTCTCTGTGTAGCCCTGGCTGTCCTGAAACTTACTCTGCAGACCAGGCTGGCCTTGAACTCAGAAATCCACCTGCCTCTGTCTCCTGAGTGCTGGGATTAAAGGCATATGCCACTACACCCGGCTTCTCTTAGGTTCGTATATTTAATCTTCTAAGTCTCAAATGTGTTTATATGTTTCAATTTTGTGTTACTTCATGTCACAGCATTCAGAGAAACTGCCTTAATCTATTTCAGTGTATTTACTTCTTTTCAGCTACATCTAATCTGCTTTGCAATATATCCACTGACTTACTTTTCAGCTCCTGCATTTTAAAACATATTTTTACATTAATTTATTTTATGTGTATGAGTGTTTTATCTAGTTATCTGTCCACCGTGTGCATACAAGGTACTTGTAGAGGTCAGAAGATGGCAAAAAATTCTCCCTGGAACTGCTGCTGTTGGGTATAAGCTACCATGTGGGTGTGGGAATCCAACTAGGCCCTCTGTAAGAGCAACGCACGTTCTTAAAAGCTTAGCTGAAGTGGAAACTTAAAGGTTCTTTGCAGTCGGTTGTGTTGGATGGTGTTTTGCTGGGGCAAACAAGTAAAGGAGTGTTTTTCTGAAGTGGACACAGGTAAAAGGCTAAAGGCAGACTTGTGAAGGAATGTTTGGCTGAAGCAGACACAGGTAAAAGGGATGTCCTTCTAAAGTGAGCATGTGAAAGGACACGTGATAAGGGATTCTTTGCTAAATACACACATGTATTGGTCCCCCTTCATTACGTAGCTGAGCAGCAATTTCTTGCTGCTTCCACGGACTCAGGCTGATTGGCAGAGTGATGTCAGCTGCGTCAGATGAACATGCTGGGGCAAGATGGGTGCTAACACAAGATCTGTGGAGGACACGTGATGTTTGGAGAGAGTATAAAAAGGACTTAATGAACAGTGATGGGGGCTGATCTTGGCTTGCTTATAGAGCTAGCTGTGCAAAACTTGTTGGTCTTGCATCTTCACTGATATTTGCTTACCTGAGAGAGGCTGAGCAGAGAACGTCTTCTGGCACTCCTGCTGGTCCCTCCTGCTGAGTCCTGGCTGTCACTGCTAGGTAGCTGCACAGCTAGCTCTGTAAGCAAGCCAAGCTCAGCCCTGTCTGTCCATGGAGTCCTCTTCATACTCCCTCCAAACATCAGTGTTCTCCATGTGGCTTGGCTCACCACTTGTCTTGCCTCAGCATGTGCATCTGTCTCAGCTGACATCATTCTACCTATCAGCCCGAGTCCTAGGAAGCAGCAAGAAAGAAACGGCAGCACACCACCAGAAGGTTTTTGGTGTGTTTCTCTCTATGGAGTCCTGGCAAATGCAGCTCAACTATGCAATGTAAGGAGGACCAATACAGTGTGTTGTTAGTGAAGAACCCTTCATCACGTGTCCTTTCACATGCATGCTTTAGGAGAACATCCTTTTACCTGCGTCTGCTTCAGTGAAACGTTCCTTCACAAGTCTGCCTTAGCCTTTCACCTGTGTCTACTTCGGCTAAACGGTCCTTCCATGTTTGCTCCAGCAAAACACCATCTGACACAACTGACTCTGCAAAGAACCTTTAAGTTTCCACTTCACTTAGCCATCTCTCCTGCACCCATTTTTAAAACCTGTACATTTGTGGGGTTTTTCCCAATCTAGTTTTTATTTTTAAAATACTATTATTTAAAAATAACATAAATGTTTGTGGGTAAGTGCACATGTATGCTGGTGCCCATAGAGGCCAGAAGAAGGTGTCTGGCCCAGTGGAGCTGAAGTTATAGTGGTGGTGAGCAGCATGGCATGGATGCTTAGATCCCAACATGATCCTCTCTGTAATATTTTATATTAGTGTGTGTGTATGTGTGTGTGAGTGTGTGTGTGTGAGAGAGAGAGTATGAGTGTGTGTGAGTGTGTGTGTGTGTGTGTGTGTGTGTGTGTGTGTGTGTGTTAGATTTTGGAAGCAAGCATCTTTATCCATGGAACTATTTCTCCAGCACATGCTTTGTGTTGGGGTGAGGGGTGTCCTTATTCTTCTTTTAGGTTTTACAGTTGTCCAAACTGAACTTATTTCACACTCTTTTGATTCTTAGCCCACTGTCTCTATTGTAGCAGTAGATGTGGGCTTGTATCCTTTTTCTGCCTGTTATATCTGCAAATTTGTGCTAGTGGTGGATTGGTTTTCTGACAGCTTTTGAAATATTTATGTTTGTCAGTGGCAGGATGTCATTTTTCAAAGGGGAATTTAATCCAACCTGGATTCTTTGCATTTAGTTTTGTCACGTGTATCAATTAGGGTGCAGTAAGGGGACAGAAACCATACCAGTAATTTGAGCACGGTTCACGTAAAGAATTACAAAGTAAAGATGTTCACTGAAGGGATAGAGAGTTAGGAGATGGCTCAGTTAGTAAGATATTTGCTTGAGAGTGTAAGGACCTGAGTTCAGATCCCAGAACCTCTGGACAAAGCCAATGGTGATGCCATTTCCTTGTAATTCCCATAAGGATGAGATAAGAGGTTGAGACAGGCTGACCCCATGCACCTACTGGCAAGATGGCCTTGCCTACTTGGAGAAGCTCCAGTCCTATGAGAAATCTTATCTCAAAATAATTAAAATGGTAGGAGACTCCTGGCATCCAAATGTATTTTCTGACTTATTAGCATACATGAACACACCTGCGTGCAACCCCCAGACACACCCCCCCAAAGGATGACTGACAGAAGACTGGAAAGAATGGAAGAATAGCATTTCAAGAAGCAGCTATCTCTAGAGTTGAAGGGATAGACCCAAGGTAGGCCAACACATGGCACTGTCTTGCCCCGTAGAGACTAACATTCACACTGTTTGACAGTAGAAAAGCAGCGAGGTAAAAGTGGGCAAGGCTAGGGACAAGGGAGCTGCTTGCCATGGCACTGTGGGTGAGCTGCTGCCACCAAATATCCTATACATTGCTAAAAGGCTGCTACCCACTGGGATGCTGGCAATTGCTGAATGGTGGGTTCTACATCTTCTATACACCACTGTGACCACAGATGCCAGGAAAAGGAAACAAGCCAAACTAGAAAGACAAGTTCCTGATGTTCTCTGGCTTTGTACTGTTTCTCCAGCACCCTTACCTGATCAAGCTTGACATTGTGAGACCTAGTAACCACTTACAATGCCAATATTACAAACCAGGCCCCTGAAGAAATAAAGTGTCATAGTTTCATAGATATGAGAAACAAAGTTATAAAAACAAGGTTTTGAGAAATACATCTGGCATCAGGTTGCCTAATGCTATGACAATGTTTTGGCGATCAAGATATTGAGTCAGAAGACCAGGCTATTCTGACCGAGCTAAAGTTAAAACAAAACAAAAACAACTGTTCTCTGAAAGACCCCCTACCCCTCCCTGTGGAGAATCCCGAGAACAACCACAAGGTGTCATCCTGACTCTGCCCACCCACCCAGTTCACCCACCCCCCCAAGGGACTTGACAACTTAGCCCTTTCCCAGTGATTCTCCAAGGCCAGGTGTTGGGCTGGATGAGGAAAGTGACCAACTGAGCCAAGAACAGCCCCTTGAGCAGGCCAGCCAATACCTGACCAGATCCTTTGTCCTGTGTACCACCAATGAGAATGGGCCAGCTAACCCTGTTCCTGAAGTCTGCCCTCTGTAACGAATAAAAGTTGTGTGCTTTTTGGGTTCGGGGTTGCCTCTCCCTGCGTGGATGAGCAACCCCACGTACATGGTTTAAAAACCTTATACCCTCATGCTATTGCAGCAGTCACTTTGTCAATCTGTGCTCTGTGGGTAGCGCTCCTGATGTAGGGCCACTTTGGGGTCTCACAACACCCCACAAAGGGCATAGGGTGTAGCAACTAGGAACTGTGAGGCCAGAAACTTATAAATGGTATAACTTGTTCTAGAGTGGGAGTTAATTGGATAGGTGAACTTCTAATATGGACTTTACAGATTGGGATGACCAAATGGTATGGGTAGTATAAATTAGAAGAGGAAGTTTTGGAGATTTTGAATACTGACCAGCATGGTTTAAATATATTTGGCCCAGGGAGTGGCACTATTTAGAGGTGTGTCCCTGTTGGAATAGGAGTGTCACTGTGGGTGTGAGCTTTAATACCGTCATCCTAGCTGCCCGGAAGCCCGTCTTCCACTAGCAGCCTTCAGATGACATGTAAAACTCTCAGATCCTCCTGCACCATGCCTGTCCAGACACTGCCATGCTCCCACCTTGATGTTGTCCTTTATGAGAGTTGCCTTGGGCCTTTCGGTGCTGTGTCTGCAGCCATGTGTATGCTCAGGGACAGAAGAGGCTTGCCTATAGTGTCCTTCACTGTGGTAAAAAGAAGGTCTGGTTGGACCCCAACGAGACCAACTGCTGTCAACAGATCAGGAAGCAGATCAAAGATGGGCTGATCATCCAGAAGCCTGGGACTGTCCATTCCCGTGTTCACCACTGGAAAAACGCCTTGCCCGATGGAAGGGCAGGCATATGGGCACAGGGAAGAGGAAGGGTACTGCCAACGCTCGGATGCCTGAGAAGGTGACCTGGATGAGAAGGATTTGGGTCCTGCGCCCGCTTCTCAGGAGATACCAGGAATCTAAGAAGACTGACTGCCATGTGTATCATAGCCTGGACCTGAAGGTCAAAGGGAATGCATTCAAAAACAAGCAGATTCTCATGGAGCACATCCACAAACTGAAGGCAGACAAGAATCGCCAAGAAGCCACTGGCAACCAGGCTGAGGCTCAGGTCTAAGACCAAGGAAACACGAAGCGCTGGGAGGAAGCCTCTAGGCCATGAAGGAAAAAGATCATCAAGACTCTGTCCAAGGAGGAAGAAACCAAGAAATAAACTTCCCTCAAGTCTGTACACAGTGGCCTGGCTGTGGCCTGGCTGTGTGGCCTCACATAGATCAGTCATTAAAAATAAAACAAGCCTTGTCCTGAAAAAAAAAAAAAAAAAAAAAGACTTGCCTTGGTCATGATGTCTGTTCACAGCAATAAAACTCTAACTAAGACACTGATGTTCTGATGTTTTAGGGCAGATTCTATTACCCTAAAGCTTAATATATAACAATGTCTGCTTGTAAAGGAGTCCCCAACTTTATGTGGCACCATTACATATATATTATGGATGTAAAACAACTTACATTTTGGAGCTGGGGATATGCCTCAATTGGTACAGTGCTTGCCTAGCATGCATGAAGCTCTGGGTTCTGTTCCCAGCACTGGACATTGGTGGTACATGCCTGTAAAAGGTATAGTCACTTAAAAGGTAGTCAGGAGGACCACAATTAACAAGGTCATTCTTAGCTACATAGTGAGTTGAAGAATCCAGGAAAAAAAAAACCCTTCCATTTTGGTACTGAAATATCTATTCTGCAGATTAATTCAGCTAATAGAAACCTACCTTGAATCTCTCATTGCTAAAACACTGACTTCCTTCTGTGGAACAAAAATTCACAGACCAAATAACAGTATTTTGGGTCGTGTTACATGGCTCAGTGGATACTGATGCTTTATGCATAAACCTAGTAACCTGAGTTCCATCCCTAAAACTCATACACAGGAAGGAGGAAAAAAAACAATTCCTAAAAGTTGTCCTCTGACCAGATCTCCACAGGCATGCCCCTGCCCCCCGGACAATAATATAACATAATTTAAAAAAAAACAACCAGAGTATAAAACATTCTCCTGCCACCTTTATCTCCACCTTCATCAGACCTGTGAATCCTGAACCATACAGGTAAGCTTCCCTCTGCCCTGCTTGATATCCCCTCAGGGCCAAACCAAGCTGCCCTGAGCAGCCTGCTATCCCAGGGGGACCTTCATTCTCCTGCCACCTCTCTTCCCACCTTCATCAGGCCTGTGACTCCTGAACCACATAGGTTAGCTTCCCTTTCCCCAACCATCTTCACTGCTTTCTGAGTCCTCTGGGCCAAGCCAAACTGCCCTGAGCAGTCTGCTATCCCAAGGGGACCTCCATTCTCCTGCCAGCTCTCCATCTACCTTCATTGGACATGCCACTCCTGAGCCATACAGACCTGCAGATCTGGAACCATATAACCCAAGGATACCCATCAGAGACCTGCCACACCAGGACCACCCTCCTGCCAATACCTATTACAAGAACATCGGGACCAAAACCATCCAGATGGTTAAAAGCCCTTAAAAGAACACAAGCAACAAAAAAGCCAGGGCCATATGACACCTTCAAAGCACATCTACCTCACTACGGAAAGCCCTGGATATCCTAATACAACCAAAGCACAAGAAAAATGACTGTAAATCCAATCTTATAAAAATGATAGAAGCCTTTAAAGAGGAAATGGATAAATCCTTTGAAGAAACACAGGAAAATACAAACAGACAGAGGTCTTTAAGGAGGAAACAAATGAATCCCTTAAAGATATACATGGAAATACAGTTAAACAGATTAAGGAAATAAATAAAACTGTGCAAGACCTGAAAGTGGAAATAGAAGCAATAAAGAAAATAAAAACTGAGGGAATCCTGGAGATGGAAAACCTAGGGAGGAGAACAGTAACAACAGAAGCAAGCATCACCAACAGAATACAGGAGGTGGAAGAAAGAATCTCAGGCATAGAAGATACCATAGAAGAAATTGATACATCAGTCAAAGAAAATGTTAAATCTAAAAACTTCCTGACACAAAACATCCAGGAAGTCTGGAATAACATGACAAGACCTAACCTAAGAATAATAGGAATAGAAGAAGGTGAAGATTCCCAGATCCAAGGCTAAGAAAATATTCTCAAAAAAATCATACAAGAAACTTTCTCAACCTAAAGAAAGAGAAACCTATAAATATACATGAAGTATATAGAACACCAATCAGATTGCAACAGAAAAGAAAATCTTCCCACCATATACTAATCAAATACAAAATCTACAGAACAAAGAATATTAAAAGTGGCAAGGGAAAAAGGCCAGGTAACATACAAATTACACATGAATTCTCAACAGAGACTCTAAAAGCTAGAAAGGCCTGGACAGACAGATATCTTATAACCTCTATAAAAACCATAGGTGCCAACCTAGACTAGTGTACCTAGCAAAACTCTCAATCACCATCGATGAGAACATAAGATATTTCAAGACGAATCCAAATTCAAACAATATCCACAAATCCAGCCTTACAAAAAATACTAGAAGGAAAACTCGAACACATGGAAAATTACTACATCCAAGACAACACAGGAAATAAGTTATTCTATATCAGCAAGAACAAGGAAAGTGTACTTGTGCACGCACACACACGAACACCACCAACATTAAAATAACAGGTAATAAAAATCACTGGTTGCCGTAGTTAGGGTTTTACTGCTGTGAATAGACACACCATGACCAAAGGGCAATTTTTTTTTTTTTCTTTTTTTTTTTTTGAGCTGGGGACCAACAACCCTGCCTTTGCCTAGGCAGCGCTCTACCACTGAGCTAAACCCCCAACCCCAACCAAGGCAATTCTTATAAGGACAACATTTAATTGGGGCTGGCTTACAGGTTCAGAGGTTCAGTCCATTATCATCAAAGTGGGAGCATGGCAGCATCCAGGCAGGCATGGTGCAGGAGAAGCTGAGAGTTCTACATAGTCATCTGAAGGATGATAGCAGAATTCTGACTTTTTCAGGTAAGTAGGGTGAGGGTCTTAAAGCCCCTTCCACAGTGACATAACCTACTCCAACAGGGCCATACCTCCTAAAATGCCACTCCCTGGGCCAAACATATTCAAACCACCACACTGGTCATTAATATCTCTCAGCACCAATAGACTCAATTCACCAATAAAAAGACACAAGCTAACAGAAGGGATACAAAAACAGGATCCATTATTCTGCAGCATATAAGAAACACACCTCAACAATAAAGATAGACATTACCTCAGAGTAAAGGGCTAGAAAAAGTTTTTCTAAGCAAACCCGACCCCAAGAAGCAAGCTTCAGTTGGGGGAAGGACTAAAGGAGCTGAAGGGGTGGCAACTCCATAGGAAGTACAACAATATCAAGTAACTGGACCCTTCAAAGCTCTTAAGGACTAAGCCCACCAACCAAAGTGCATACATGGGTTGGTACGTGGCCCCACTACATATGTAGCGGAGGGTCTGCCTTGTCTGGCCTCAGTGGGAAGGGATGTGCTAGATTCTGTGGAAGCTTGATGCTAGAGGGAGAAGGGGGCAGGGGGAAAAGTACCCTCTTAGAGGTAGAGAGAAGGGGGATAGGGTGGGAGGGCTCATGGAAGGGGGACTGGTGGTAATGGGGATAACATTTGAAATGTAAATAAAACAATAGAGAAATGAAGAAAGATAACTTCAGACCAATTTCTCATATGAACATTGATACAAAGATATTCAATAAAATACTTGCAAACCGATATAAGATTATATCAAAAACATCATCTATCATGATCAAGTAGGCTTCATGCCAGGGATGCAGGGATGGTTCAATATACAAAAATCAATTAACATAATCCACCATATAACCAAACTCAAAGAAAGAAATCACATGCTCCTCTCAGATACCAACAAAGCTTTTGACAAAATCTAACACTCCATTATGTTAATAGTATTAAAGAAGTCAGGGATACAGGGCACATACCTAAACATAATCAAAGCAATATACGGCAAGCCAATAGCCAACATCAAACTAAATGGAGAGAAATGTGAAGCAATCCCATTAAAATCAGGGACTAGACAAGGCTGCCCACTCTCTCCCTACTTATTCAAGTTCTAGCCAGAGCAATTAGACAACAAAAGGAGATCAAGGGGGTATGAATTTGAAAGGAAGACATCAAGATTTTGATATTTGTAGATGATATGATAGTATACATAAGTGATCTCAAAAATTCTTCCAGAGAACTCCTACAGCTGATAAACACCTTCAGCAAAGTGGCTGGATACAAAATTAACTCAAAGAAATTAGTAGCCCCTCTTTATACAAATGATAAACAGGCTGAGAATGAAACTAGGGAAACACCCTTTATAATAGCCATGAATAATATAAAATAACTTGGTGTAATTCTAAGTAAGCAAGTGAAAGATATGTACAACAAGAACTTCAAGTCTCTGAAGAAAGCAATTTTAGAAGATATCAGAAAATGGGAAGATCTTCCATGCTCATGGATCGGTAGGATTAACAGTGAAAATTGGGCATTTTACCAATCTACAGATTCAATACAAATCGCATCAAAATTCCAACATAATTATTTACAGAGATAGAAAGAACAATTCTCAATTTATGGAAAAACAAAAATCCCAGTATAGCAAAAACAAATCTGAAAAATAAAAGAACTTTGGGAAGAATCACCATCCCTGACCTCAAGCTGTATTACAGAACTATAGTGATAAAAACTGCAAGGTATTGGTATAGAAACAGACAGGCTTCTCAATGGAATAGAATTGAAGACTGAGAAATAAACCCACATACCTATGGACACTTGATTTTTTTTTTATAAAGAATACAAAAGCATACGGCTGAAAAAAGAAAGGAAGAAAGCATCTTTAACAAATGGTGCTGGTCTAACTGGATATCTACATGTAGAAGAATGCACATAGATCCATATTCATCACCCCGCAAAAAGTGCAAGTCCAAGTGGATCAAGGACCTCAACATAAAACCAGATACACTAAATGTTATAGAAGAGAACATGGGAAATACTCTTGAATGTATTGCTACAGGAGACAATTTCTTGAAGAGAACACCAATGGCTCAGGTTCTAATATCAACAATTGATAAATGGGATCTCATGAAACTGCAAAGCTTCTGTAAGGCAAAGGATACTGTCAATAAAACAAAACATCAGCCTACAGATTAAAGGATCTTACCAACTCTTTAGGGGGCTAATATATAAAATTACAAAGAACTCAAGAAGTTAGACACTGTGGTGGTCTAAATATGCTTGACCCATAGGAGGTGTAGCCTTGTTGAAGGAAATGCGTCATTGTGGGAGCGGGCTTCAACACTCTTGTTCCAGCTGCCTGGAAGCGATTCTTCTCCTAGCAGTCTTCAGATAAAGACACAGAACTCTCAGCTCCTCTTGAATCATGCCTTCCCAGATATTGCCATGCTCCCATCTCAATGACAGTGGACTGAACCTGTAAACCAGCTCTAATTAAATGTTGTCCTTATAAGAGTTGCCTTGGTCATGGTGTCTCTTCACAGCAGTAAAAGCCTAATTAAGACAGACACCAACCACACAAATAACTCAATTACAAAATGGGGTACAGAGCTCAACAGAGAATTCTCAACAGAGGAGTCTCAAATGGCTGAGAAGCACTTAAAGAAATGCTGAAAGTCCTTAGTCATCAGGGAAATATAAATCAAAACAACTTTGAGGTTCCATTTTACGCCCATCAGAATGCCTAAGATCAAGAATTTAAGAGATAGCGCATGCTTGTGAGGATGTGGAACAAGGTGAAGACTCCTCCATTGCTGGCTGGAGTATAAACTTGTACAACCACTTTGGAAATCAACTTGGCAGTTTCTCAGAAAAATGGGACTAGTTAGTTCTACTTCAAGACTTAATTATACCACTCTTGGGCATATATACCCAAAAGATGCTCTAACATCCCACAAAGACACTTACTCAACTATGTTCCTAGCAGCTTTATTTGTAATAGCCAGAAACTGGAAACAAGCTAGATGCCCCTCAACTGAAGAATGGATAAAGAAAATGTGGTCCATTTACAAATGGAATATTATTCATCTATCAAAAACAAAGACACCTTGAATTCTGCAGGCAAATGGATGGAACTTGAGAATATAATCCCTGGGGTTTGAGGATTTAGCTCAGTGGTAGAGTGCTTGCCTAGCAAGCGCAAAATAGGTTGGTTCCCAGCAAAAAAAAAAAAAAAAAAAAAGAAAGAAAGAAAGAAAGAAAAAAAAGAATATAATCCTGGTGAGGTAATCAGAGTCAGGTCATGAATTGTATGTACTCTACATATAAGTGGATATTAGCCATCAAATACAGATACTAATGCTACACACCACAGACCCAAAGAAGCTAAACAAGAAGGAAGGCCCAAGTGAGGTTACTTGAATCTCATTTAGAAGGGGGATAAAATAGTCCTAGGAGGCAGATGGAGGGAATGAACTTGGAGGGAGCAGGCATGGGGAGGGACAGGAGAGATGAGAATGAATGGAAATCTGCAACTGACTGGGATGGGGAGGTTGGGGGCATCTCTAGGAAGAAACAGAGATCTGGGATAAGGGAGGTGCCCAAGAATTAGTCAGGGCGATCTTAACCATGACTTACAACACTGGGGATATAGAAGAAGAGACCATCTCCTGTAGTCAGGCAGGAGCCGCAGTGGAGTGATAAGGACACCAACCCACCCATAAAACTTTTGACCCAAAATGTATCATGTCTACAAGAAATGCAGGGATGGGGGATGGAGCAGAGACTGAGGGAATGACCGAGCAATAACAGGTCCAACTTAAGGCCCATTCCATGGGCAAGCACCAATCCCTGGCACTGTTAATGATATTCGGTTATGTTTGGAGATAGGAGACTAACATAACTGTCCTCTGAGAGGCTCCACCCAACAGCTGACTCAGACAGATGCAGACACCCACAGACAAATAGTAGACGGAGCTTGGGGGACTCTTACGGAAGAATAGGAGGAAGGATTTCAGGCTCCAAGGGGGACAGGAACTTTACAGGAAGACAAACAGAGTCAACTAACCTGGACATTTGAGGCTCTCAGACTCTGAAACACAAACCAAAGAACATACTCAGGTTGTACCTGGGCTTCCCAACACATTTATAGCAGAAGTGCAGCTTGGTCTTCATGTGGGTCCTGAACTACTGAAGCTGGGGCTATCCCAAAAGCTGTTGTCTGTCTGTGGGGTATGTTCTTCTATCTGAGCTGCTTTGTTTGGCCTCAGTGGGAGAGGAAGCGCATAGCCTTGCAGAGACTTGAAGTGCCAGGATTGTGGGGAACTTCGGGGGACATCTGCTCAAAGGAGAAGGGAGATGGGGGAAGGATTGTGGGAGGGGTGACTGGGAGGGGGTAGTGAGTAGGATATAAAGTGAATAAAAAGTTAAAAAAGAACAGAGTATCTTAAAGAAAAAACCAAAAACAAAACACCAAGCATACAACTAAGAGTAACTGAGAATGATCATTAGCACACAGGTTGTCAGGAGTACCAGGCCAGCCTGGGCTACATAGTGAGTTCCAGGTCAGCCTGGGGTACCGAGTAAGGCATTTGAAAGAAACTAAACAATAAAAATAAATGCATGTTGGTTGTTTTGAATACTTAGAGGTCTCTTATATCCAGGATACCCCACTGGCCAGGGGTCTCAGGGCAGCTGCATGTCCCCCAGCCACTCTAGTATCTGCTCTCCTGCTGGCACCAGCGCCGTAGAGGGTGGCACTCTGAAGCTGATGGCATAGACACCGAGGCTCTGAGAGGAGGAAAGATGCTATGTGAGCATCAGGAATATACCCTGTCAGTCTTCAGAGACCCCACTGATTCTCAGGGACCCTGTTGTTGTGCCTCTGCTGTGAGCTAGCCTGTACTGTTTTGTAGAGGGAGGGAGGGTATCCACAGTGGAGATGTGTCACTCTTGGCTGAGGGTCACAATTCCTGTTCTCTCTGTGTGCTGCGGTGCCAATTGTCACAGGTCAGAGGGGACAGAGGGATATTGCCAGTCTCAGAGGCTGTGGACCCTTAGTCTAAAAGTCTGAACTCTAAGTTGTTCTCTGATCTCCACATGGCTGCTGTGGCAGGTACACACTGCCTTACACATGACAAACAAATAAGTTTATAAAATTAAGGAGAGAGGGGTTGGGGATTTGGCTCAGTGGTAGAGCGCTTGCCTAGCAAGCGCAAGGCCCTGGGTTCGGTCCCCAGCTCCAAAAAAAGAAAGAAAAAAAATTAAGGAGAGAGACAGGCATGATATCCTGGGTTTGATCCCTAGGACCTAAAATCTAATATCGCTAGGGTTGGATGCAGATTTAGAGATCTGAGTCAATACTGCTGTAGTCTCATGAAAGAGAAAGAAAGTATCAGGAAGGATGAGCTTGCCCTGTAGCAGTACTGCCTGTACTCATGGGCTATGACAGAAGCCCAGCTGAAAACATCACTTCTAAGGACCGTTTAAGATTGTTTTGGAAAAGGGTCACTGGAGAAACAAAGTAGGCCTTTACTGAGCACTGTACTAGCTACTTTTCTTGTCGGTAATCTCAGCATTCCAGAAGTAGTAGATGGACTGGCAGAAGGACCAGTCCAAAATCATCAGCTACATAGCAAATTCAAGGCCAGCCTGAGTTTACAAGTCTGTCTCAAAAATGTAATTAAAAAATAAAGTAGTGTTTTCCTCAGGCTGGGCTTCACTTATTTTTGTTTTTGTGAAGTCAGAGCCCACGGTGTTACAGACTAAGATACAATCTGGTATTTGGCTGAGGTCAGCCTAGGACTGGGCAAGTCTATAAATGAGATGTTACAACTACATACCAGGGACAGATGAAAAGTTCAGTTCCACAACTCATCAAAACAGGATTGTGAATAGTCTCTTCAATCTATTTATTGTTTGTTCTATCTGTAAACATGCTCTCTTGTAAAGATTTAATGCTGTGACATTAAACCATGACCTGCAGTGTCAGACTAATAGAATGCAACATCCATAAAGGCTTTTACTCACATTCAGCAGGACAGACCGGTACCTTTTGCCAAATATAAGGTAATTTTGTCTAACTTTTCTGGAGTTAAGTGGAGATTCTAAGGGCTAATTAAAGGTTGGACCCAGTGTTAGGATTCAAGGTACAGTTTCATTCTCTTGTACTTGGATATCTTGGTGGCACACAGCTTTAATAATCTTTTGACAATATTCAGAGGAAATCATTTATTTAGCCTTCATAAATAGCAAAACACAATTCAAGTTTACAAGAGCAGTATGGAGTTTATATCTATAATCTCAGGCCTTGGGATGCAGATGCAGATGCAGAAGTAAAACAAATGCAAGGCCAACTTGGGTCACACAATTAAATTTCAGTTCAATCTGGACCACGGAGTGAGAACCCTCTCAAATCCCAACCCTCAACAAAGCAACTATAAAACTCAGGTTATAATTTTGATTTTCTGGGTTTAGCCACCAGCAAGTCCCAGATGCCAGAAAAGCAAGAGGCTCCCAGGACCCAATAGGGATGAGATCAGCTGAAACTCTCCACAAAGGAGAAGGAGAAACTGTAGATTCTATATCCAGAGGTTAGGCAGGGCCCCTGGTTGAGGGATGCCACACCCTTGTCAAAAGGTCTAACAGAATGGCTCCTGTCTAAAGGGAATACGGAACAAAAGAGTGGAGCAGAAACTGAAGGAAAGGCCACCCAGAGACTGCCACACCTAGGGATCCATACCATCTGCAGCCACCAAATTCAGTCACTATTCCTGATGCCAAGAAGTGCATGCTGACAGGAACCTGATATGGGTGTCTCCTGAGAGGCTCTGCCAGAGTCTTACTGATACAGATGAGGATGCTTTGCAGCCAACCATCAGACTGAGCACAGGGACCCCAATGGAGGAGTTAGAGAAAGGGTGCTGAATGAATTAAGATTTGCACGCTCCATAGGAAGAACAACTGTGTCAACCAACCAGACCCACTCCCAGAGCTCCCAGGGACTAAACCACCAACCAAAGTGTATACATGGAGGGACCTGTGGCTCCAGCTACATATGTAGCAGAGAATGGCACTGTCTGGCATCAATAGGAGGAGAAGCCCTTGGTCCTGTGGAGGCTGGATTCCCCAGGGTAGGGGAATGCGAGGGCAGGAAGGTGGGAAGGGGTGGATAGTTGGGAGGAAATAGCCTCATAGAAGAAGGAGGGGGGGGATGGGATAGGGGATTTCCAGAGGTGAAATCAGGAAAGGGGATGACATTTGAAATGTAAATAAATAAAATATCCAATAAAAAACATAAAAATAAATATATTCATAATATTCTTCAGAAAAAATAATTTTTATCTTCTTCTGGAATAGTGCTTCTCCCTAAGCTTTATTTAGTTTGGAATTTAGTTTCTCTTTTGATTCATTCCATCTTCTTTAAAACTGTAGGAAATAAGAGTTTAAGTTTGGCGGTTTTAGTTGGGAGTGCCAGAATCAAGGTTTCAGGTTTGTTCTTTGTAGAGCTCAGGAAATCCATAACTGCCTTGGGCAGTTCAGACCTGACTGGAGCTCTTTGTCCTCAGCCTTGCTTTGAACCTAGCACAAAAGTGACTCATTTAACGTCACTGGCTTCCCAACTTTACCCTAAGTTTCAAAGTCCTTCTTTCCTTCCCTCTATCTGGCAGCCTAAGGCATTATTCCTGCTGTCCCACTGTGCTGTCTGCATTTCGGTATACCACCAGTGTGCTCATGGAGGCTAGAAAAGGGGGAACTAAACTTCAGTGCTATGAAGGAGCAGCCAAAAGCTCTTAACCACAGTGGTTTCTTCAGAACTATTCCCACAGGCTTTCCTCTGAAAGATACCATTTCAATAGGTACTTTAGAAAAACAAGTTTCTCAGTCAGCTTGGGAGCAAGAGTCACCCAAAGGTGCTGGCTCTTGCGGTACTTTCTAGCTGTAGTGATCCCTTGGGAGAGAGGTTATTTTCTGTTACCAATCAGTTGGCTTTTTCTGGGTATCATTCCAGCTTAATGAAAGGCTGGGCAAATTTGTACTTTCTCACTCTGAGCTGACTTATTTCCCTTTTGGCCAAGAGCCATGAAATTCAGCCCCCACAACATTATTTTGTGAAATCTAGAAGTGTCTTACTGAAATCCAGTCAGTGGAAGGCCATGTAGACAGTTGGAGTGAAGTCAAGGTTTCTTCTTCCTGGGCTTGTGAGAGGAACTGTTAATTTATGTAACAATGACTGAACAGTAGCATTTATGAGTTAAGATAACACACTTGAACTCTCAACAGACAAATGTAACATGTTTTGTTACAAAGCAAGCTTTGTAGTGAGTGCACTTTGAAAAGGAGTCAAGTGTATCTAAACTAAACTCAAACCGGTTGTCTTCTCTATTCTGTTCTGAGGAGTCCAGAGGCAGACACCTTATAGTAGTAGGTATATCAGCCTAGTTTTCTAAGAGATTTCCTTATTCCCTATAGAGTACTTGGTGGTAAGTGCCATCACCCAGGAAGCTACTTGGTAAACTGGCTGGCCTATCACAAAATGTCTAGACTAAAGGAGTTGGATAGACAGTGAATACAAACTCAGTGGTTGCTTTTCCTTTTCTCTCCTGAGACAGGGTTTCTCTGTTTAGCCCTTGGTGTTCTGGAACTCTCTATATAGACCAGGCTACCCTCCAGCTTGCAGAGATTCACCTGCCTTTGTCTCTCAAGTGCTAGGATTAAAAGTGCATTCTACTGCCACTGGGCTAAGTTGCTTTTTTACCTTTCAGACAAATTACAAACAAATTGCAGTCAGGTGTATTGTTAGACCCAAGAAGCAATTAAAGCTGCAAAGTACAATATTAAAACTATGGGCACACATATTATCGTAGTTGTTTTACATAGTCTCACTGTGTAGCCCTGGCTGGCCTAGAATCCACTAGGTAGCCCAAGCTATCTTAGAACTCACAAAGATCTGACTGCCTTTCTCCCTAGTGCTGGGATTAAAGGCGTGTACTACATGCCTGGTTACAGTTTTGAAGATCTCAGCAATTTAATCCTTATGTGGCAAAAAGGAATCATTTCTAGTGTTATGAGTGGATGAAATTTGGCCACATCTGGCTGTGACCCAGTCATCCTGTGCTTTAGGGACATCATATAAAGGGACACTTTGAGATACTTGGCTCTAAGGAGCAATAACATGGAATATTAGTCTTGTGTTAGGTTAACAGTACTGGCCAATGACCTTCTCCTTATACCTTGCAAGATGTTTTCCTATAATTTTTCCTCCAGAGGACAAAGTGTCTGGCTTTCAATTGTAAAGAGGTTTCTTGTCCTCAGCACCACTGACCAAAATTCTCTGCTGTGGGAGGACTGTCCTAAGCTATAAGGAGCTTCCCAGTGCCTTTGCTTCTACCAGCCCCAGGAATGGAAAGTGCTTCAGGTTGTGCCCTGGTCCTCAGACAGCGGAGGAGCTGCTGCAACTGCCCCTGTTCAGAGGATGTACTGAAAAGTATCCTTGGGCCTGTGACGAGCAGAAGTGATTTGGGCAGTCAAGAGTTGGGTTAAACGTAATCTCTTTTCTTTTCCCTTTCTTTTTAAAAATCAAGGTAAGGTCTGCCTTTGTAGGTTTGTAGGCCTGCTTGGCCGGAATTGTATTTAGATCAGGGTAGCCTCCTCCTTGCAGAGATTTACCTATTCTGGGGTTAAATGGCTGTATTACCGCCATGCCTTATTTCTTGAGACAAGGTCTCCCTTTATAGCCCAGTCTAGCCTTAAATATACACATACTGGAAGACAAACTACAACTTGTTATTCTCCCGTCTCCATTTCCCGAGGACTGAGATTACAGGTACGCATACCATGCCCAACTGATAGGGACTGAAGATAGGCAAAAACTCTACCAACTGGACTCCGTGCCCAGACCAAGATGTGCAATCCTCAAAAATAGTTAGCTGCAGTTATAGTGAAGTATCACTATTATTGGAAAGAAAAGTCAACATTTTTCAATGGAAAAGTATTTGCAGCTTTTTCTGCTACTGTTATAGTTGTATATTTATTTTTCAAGTTTTGTTGATGCTCAGAACAAATACAGAATGGACAGACACATTTATATAATATAGTTGGGGCAGCTAAATAAAAATTAGAAGGAGGTGACGACTTTGTGATTCGGTTTTCTAGTTCATTTTTTACAGTTTGGACAGATTCATACAGAGGTGGGAAGGGCATCTTTGTTTTCCCTACCAGTGCTGGTTTTTATAAATTTGTGAATTTGCTGGTGTAGTACACACACACCTTCAGTCCCAGCAGAGAAGGCTGAGGCAGGAAGATCTCTCTGTAAGCTGGAGGCAGCCTAGTTGCCATAGTGAGTTTTAGGCTTTAACAACAATGAAACAAAATAACAAAGAACAAATCAAGAAGCTACTTAATTTCTTTGGGCCTTGATGATGTGACAGACCAACTCCTGTCAGCACCAGTGGAACAGAAACAAGTGGGATCCTCTCTTAGGGTAAAACACAATGCTTTTACAAGGACAGAAAAAGTTCTGGGGAGTACGAACATGTCACAAACAATGGGGACAGTGACAAGTTTCCAGGCTTCTTTCCTTTTACAAAACATTTACTTACCTTCATTGCCACAGCCCTCCCCACCACTGCGGGGGTGCCAAAAGAGTACAAGGGATGTCCTAGAGCTTAAGTTACTCGCAGCTGTCAGCCACTTCATGGGCATGTGCTGGGAATTGAACTCTTCTTGGTCTTTAGAAACACAGCAGGCCCTCTTAACTACTTAGTCATCTCTCCTGCCTCCAGCCCTTCTTGATTTTTATCTTTTAGCAGTCTAGCATTACCTTTCATTGACAAGGATACTGAAACCTGAAAGGGAAGCAAATTTGTAGACAACTACTGTAGCAATGTATGTGCTATTAGGAGCACATTTACTTTCACTTGAAGGTCCACAATCGCTGACAAGTATTCAAGCGATTTAATTTATATACAAGTGACCTAGGAAGACTGAACTTGTTTGATTGGTTACTCTCACAAATTTTCCTCCTAGTCCCTCCCCACTAAACCTTGGGGCATACAGAATCCTTACAATAGTTTTGAGTTCAAATATGAAAAGGCTGAAGCAAATCAAACTAGTGTTTCTATTTAAGTAGTATGCCTTCCTATTTGTTTGTTTGTTTGTTTGTTTAAGACTGTGTTTCTATGTGTAGCCCTGGTTGTTCTGAACTTGATCTGTAGAATAGGCTGGCCTAGAACTCAGAGATCTGCCTGTCTCTGTCTCTGTGTAATCCTTGGAGGCTGAAGCAGGGGATCATTATAGGAGTTCAAAGGCCATCCTGAGGAAGAGGTGCAAAGATGTTTAAGGTAAAAAGGGAAGACAGTGGATTTGCTACTGTCTTAGTTTGAGTTTTTATTGATGTGAAGAAACCAACATGACCACTGCAATTCTTATAAAGAGCCAAACATTTAATTGGGGCTGGCTTACAGTTTTAGGGGTTTGTCCATTATCATCATGGCAGGAGGCTTGTGGCAGTGTGCAGGCAACAACAGGTACTGGAAAGAGCCAAGGTTCTACATCTTGATCCACAGGCAGCAAAAGGAGACTGTGTGTCACACTTGAGCACAGAAGACCTCAAAGCCCATCCTCACAGTGTCACACTTCCTCAAACAAGGCCTCAAACAGTGCCACTTCCAATGGCTAAGTATTTAAGCACATGAGTCTATGGGGGCCGTATCTATTCAAACTACTACACTGACTTAGAATAAAAATACTATGTGACCTTGGAGACAGTAATAACCCAGTTACCTAAGAAAGACATATTTAGTTCCTAGCAGGTGTAAGTTGGGGGTGTAGGTGCAGCATTTAATGTTTTCTTCATCTCCTAGATATAGAACTGTAGTATCACAAAACATCTTGTTTACCTGTGTTTGGTAGCACTTGACGTTATCAATGGGAGCCTGCTACTGATCCTCATCCTCTCCCATGAAAGAAGAAATGTTCACAGTGGCATGGCTGGATCCAAAATACTTTGTGATACTGGGAAGGCAGGATAGCACAGCCATTCAGCTGGGATAGTTTCCATGGGACTATGACAAAAGCAGAAGTGTGAGCAGGTGCTTCTCACCTGAGCTACTTCCTCATCTGTGCACCGAGACAGCCTCATCTCAATAAGATTGAGAAGGATTAAGGCCTGGAGTTGCTGGGGATGTAGTTCAGGTGGTAGAGTGCTTGTCTAGCAACTACAAAGCCCTGGATCCCATCCACAGCAATTCATAAAAATCAGTACTTGGTATGATGGTGCAGGCCTGGACTGGGAAGTAGAAGGAGAATGATCAAATAGATGTTGAAGTTCATGTATTCTAGGCAACATATGGAGTTTGAGGCCACCCTGAGCTATTGGAGAACCTATCTTAAAACAAACAAAACAAAATAAAATTGAAACCAAACCAAAAGTGAAATTAAAGCCACCAGAACAAAGGGAACAACATAGTGGAGACCCTGGTCCTGGGGCTCTCAGTTGTGGCTCAACTCATTTTGTATAGTGGCTCTATGACAATGAGCCCATCCATGAGACTTGAGGGCACTGGAACTTGGCCATCAGCTATGATGCTGATGATGGCTCTGCTGTTTACTGTGCTGAGATTTATTTGAACCCTTCCTGGAGAGAGGCCCTGTAATCTTTCCAAGCTTCCCGGGTCTGGTAAATTTCACTAGTGTCTTGTAAATCCTTAGCTTTCTGAGTCTGAGGAACCTATTACATTTCTTCAGAACTCAGAACTGAATGTTTCAATTCAGAGGAAATAAATTGAAACAGAACCACAGGTGGGCTACTCCTTAACAAAGAAACAAAGAAACAAAGAGGCATGGGAAAAATTCATCTCCTAAGTGAAAGATAAAAGTTTTAAAGTTGCCCCCCTAGACACAAAGTTTAGAGCAGAAAAAAAAAAAGAAAACAGGTTAGGCCCCAGAATTGTATGTTCCAAGAAGCCTCTCCTAGGGGCTATAGAATGGATAATTACATTGGCCAGCTCAACAGCTTTCTCCCAGAAAACTAAGACCATAAATCTTAGAGAACAATCTTGAGAAGCAGGAAAAACAACTTCTCCCAGGAAACTGGCGGACCATGAAGTTAAACAATCTAAAGCAGGAGACAGCTTCTCCTAAACAATCTTGGGGGACAGAAGTTCTTCCTTGTGAGATTTTTTTACTGTTATTCTACACTTTCCAATGGCGCCATCCTGCCCCCCTCAGGCTGTGGTTTTCCTTTAAATCCTCTTCTCCCAGCCTCTAGGGGTCGAACTCCCTTGCCCCTCGTGGGTCGAGTCTCATTGACCCCTGCAATTTGCTATCGATAAACCTCATGTGATTACAACAAGGACGGTCTTGTGTGAGTTCTTGGGGGGTTGCGTCATCCCGAGACTTGAGTGAGGGTCTCCCCACTCCGGGGGTCTTTCACTAAGGAAGAATAATTAGATTCTGTCTTGATTCGTTTTTGTTGTTGTTTTTGTTTTTTGAGCTGGGGTTTCTTTGTGTAGCCCTGGCTATCCTGGAACTGGATAATCAACTGGCTGGCCTCTAACTCAGAGCTCTGCCTGCTTCTGCCTCCTGAATACTGGGGTTAAAGGCCTGCACCACTCCACTTGGCTAATAATTAGATTCTAAATGGGGACTTCCTTTCCTTCTAAAGTGCCTTTCTTTTTCTTGTTTGCTCACTAGCAACCATTCATTTATAGGATATTAAATTTTGGATAGCTAGAAAAAATTAATGTTCTAAGCCTAGGATTTTTTTTTTTGAGATAAGACCTCACTGTATATCCCTAACACATAGAAATCCCTATGCAGACCAGGCTGGCCCTGAACTTACAGAGCTCTGCCTATCTACATGTCTCACCCTGATAGTCTCCTTTACCCACAACTTGGCAAGACTCTCTCTAGGTAGAACCTTACTGCCTAATTAAATACAAAAAGACAAGGTTTGTGACTATGTTTATACAAGGAAACACAACTGAAATCCTTTCTTTTTTTTTTTTTTTTTTTTTCAGAGCTGGGGACCGAACCCAGGGCCTTGTGCTCGCTAGGCAAGCGCTCTTCTGCTGAGCTAAATCCCCAATCCCTGAAATCCTTTCAACATCATACAGAACTACAAAGTGTTAGAGAAGGCTCATTGAATCATCTTATACAACCATCTTTGGTACGTGACAGCCAGAATGTCTTAACTGAAGTCAATAGTGTTTTCAAAAGAGAGAAAAAACTTTCAATAAGACAAGTCAAAACTGGAAAAGAAATGTCTGATTCTAGTTGACATAAATGTTGTCTGTTCCCCATGGAAATTAAAAAGAATATGACCTTACATCAGTGTGATGAGTATTCCAGGTTGTCAACTTGACTATATCTAGAATGAACACAGTCCAGAACCTGTGATCCAGACCATGAGGCTGGAAGACACAGGCTTCTGACCCAGATCTTGACATGGGGCAACACATGCTTTTGATCCAGAATTTGAGGCATAGTGACCATGAAAAGTTAGGCCCAGACAAGGTAGTACATAGCTTTTATTCTAGGCAACTGAGGCAAGCAGATCTCTAAGTTCAAGGCCAGCCTGAGAGAGAAAGCAAGATCTAAAACCAGGCGGGGTGGCCACACCTTCGGCTGGAGGACTATGTAAGGAAAAAGGAGGAAGGCTTTGCCTGCTTTCGCTTGCTTGCCAGCACAGCTGTTGGAACCTACGTCTTCAGGATTCCAGCTTACACAGAAGAGCAGCTGAAGCCCCTAGCCTCGTGGGACTGAGCAATTAGGAAATTCTTGAACTTCCCACTTACAGTTGCCCATTGTTGAGTTAGTTGTACTGCAGACTATAAGTCATTCCAATAAATCCTCTTTATAAAGACATTCCATAAGCTCTGTGACTCTAGAGAACCCTGACTAATACAATCTTCTACAATGGTCATGAACAAAAAGGATACAAATGGTAAAGATGGTGAGCCAAGAGAACCATTGTCTACTGTTGATGAGAAATCAAAATTCCTACAGCCATTTTGGAAAACAGCACGAAAGACCTAAATCTACTAAAGAGATTACCAAATGACCCAATAATTCAATTTTCTGGGTATACGTTAAAAGGAAATGAAATTACTATGCCACAGAGATATTCGCACTACTATCTCTTTTTTGTTTTTGGGACAGGGTTCTCTTTAAAGTTGTCCCTGGAACTTTCACTCTGTAGACCAGGCCTGACCGTGAACAAAAATCTACTGCCTTTTGCCTCTTAAATACTAGGATTAAAAGGTATGTACCTCCCAGTTTGGGATCGAAGATTTACCACCCCACCAAGGCTAATACTTTTTATTTTTGAAACGGGGTCTCCTACATTGGCCTTGAACTTGTTAGGGCTTTGAGAACATCTTTAACTCCTGGTCTTCCTGGCTCTAATTCCAAAGTGTTTCAATTACAGCAGTCCACTGGACAAATACGGCATCATCCACAATAGCCAAGACACAGAAATAACCTTCGTTATCAATGGAGAGAAATCAAATGGCTAGAGAAGATGCTGAGCTGAATGCAGAATATAAAGGTCTGTGGTTGGTCCCAACATAACCACAAAATGTATGTCCTGTCTCATGCACAGTATTCTAGCATTCAGGAGTGAGGCAGGAGGAATTTAGCTTAAAATCAGTCTGAGTTACTATGAGACTTTGGACATGTGTACTGTATATCATACACACAATGAAATGTCACCTGCAACAACATGGATGGACCATGAGGACATTATATAGTCAAATAAGACAGGCATACAAAGCCAGTATCTCTTCTCACTTTAAGTGGAATCTTAACAAGTTTGATTCATTGAAGCAACAGTAAATAATTTTTATCAGAGGCTGAGGGCAAAGAAAAGGGAAATATTACTCAAAATATAAAATGTTTCAGTTAGGCAGCAATGTGTTATGCAGCTATATTAGTTAATATCTCTGACACAGAATAACAGCTCCTATAGATAAGAGTGGATTTTAGTTCCATATAGGGTGCACACCTACAATCCCAGCCACTTGGGAGATTGAGGCAGGAGATCACAAGTTAATCAGTCTAATGTATGTAGCAAGTCCCAGGTAAGCCTGTCAGTTAAGGAAAACCCAACTCAACAAGAAATAGCCGGGGATATAATGGCAGAAAGTTTGCCTGCTATAGGCAAGGATTTGGTTGGGTTCAATACTTGGTCCTGCCAAAAGGCAGGGGTGCAGCAGGGGGTGGTGGTATATTAGCTGTCACCACAAAGAATAAAGTATGAGGGGTGATCAAAATTAATGAGTCTGATTTGTTCATTCGGGAGTGTATTCTTGTACGGTAGCCCATAAATATATGCAATTTAACACTGTATCCCATTAATACATGATTTACCAATCTGAAAAATGGATGAGGTGTAGTGCAGGAGCTTGTAAACCCAAATACTTTGAGTTCAAGAGCCAAAAAAGGCCAGCCCTGACAACACAGTGAGACCAAGAATCAAGAGCACTGCAATTGTACAAGTGGAGAACAAAGAGAATTGTCTAACCTTAGGTTCAGCATGAGCATCTGTCACATCTGCGAGAGATGAAGCTGCAAAACGATGTTTAGGTAGGGTCACAAAAATAGACGCTTTTAACAGTGAATTTCTTCGTGAGTTGTGCGTGAGAATCGCTAGGTTACTAAACAAAAAGCAAAAATAAACACACGCAGAGAACCTTTCGAAGCCCAGACATCACGAAAGACCAATTGCTCCTGAATCTATGGAAGTGGATGGAACCCATAGATATTTTTAAAGGCTTGCAATTGATTTCAAACAGAAGCCAAGCTTAGAAAACAGACAAATCGTGGATTTTTGGAGAAAGAGGCGGTAGGGAAAGATGAAAACCCAGGCAGGATAGGGCGGCTACTGCAAGGGCAGGGACAAAAGCCAAGAGTACCAGCAAAGGATTTAAGGACATGTGTTTCAATGATGGGTTTTGGGTGACAGCACAAGCGCGGCACACAGAAGGCGGCGTTCAAATGACGTTATTGTGCTGTTGCTCCTGTTAATTGACAAAAAAAAAAAAAAAAAAAAGGGGTTGGTAAATGTTTTTTCTCAAAGCGTCGCTCCCAGAGTCGCCTACAGGCAGAACGCGTTGGACAGTAACAACGCGCAGTCACTGCAAACCGCCTTTGGGGCCTCAGGGGAGACAGGCGGTTTCTCTGCAACCATCCTCTATTCACCTTCCGCTGCGCAATTTGCCCAGGCAGGGTAAAGGGCCTTGGGGACTACGGACGTTACTGTGACGAGGCTGCTGGACTGGCGGCCCGGCTTGGCGCCGTGCGCACCCCTTCCGCTTTCCCGCCCACGCGCCGCTCGGCCCCGCCCGCTCCCACGCACCCCTCGGTCCCCCTCAACCCCCCCGCGCCTCAGAACTGCACAACGCGGGGAACCGTTGCCGGTTGCCTTAGGAAAGGGCCTCCCGCGGGTTCTCCTTCCGTTCTGTCTGGCGACTTCCGCTCTCGGCCCAGCAACATGGACGCTGTAAGGCCGGGCGGCCGCTGAGAAGTCGCGGAAGCTTCCCTCATTGAGTGACTGCCCACCCGCCTGCCTCTCTGCCCTCCCGCCCCGCGCTCGCCTCCCTGTGGCCAGCCGGCCCGGCCCTACATGGGGGCGGGCCTCCGCAGCCTGGGCTCGGCTTCCTGTTCAGAGGCGGCCTGGCAGTAGGCGGCGGCCACTCTGCCTGCGCCCGCTTCGGTGCGGTCACCGAGCCGGGGAGGAGGCTCCAGGGCCGCATCTCAGGCGGTTGCCCGGAGCCGCGCTGTGCGCCGCCATGGCCCCAGTGCAGCTGGAGAACCACCAGCTGATCCCTCCTGGCGGCGGAGGTGGCAGCGGTGGCGGTGGAGGCAGCAGCAGCGGCTCTGCGTCTGTCCCGGCTCCCCCGCCGCCCGGAGCCGCTGTGGCGGCGGCAGCTGCGGCTGCGGCTAGCCCTGGATACCGGCTTAGCACGCTCATCGAATTTCTGCTGCACCGGGCCTACTCCGAGCTTATGGTGTTGACGGACTTGTAAGTACTGCGAACCCATGCCTGCTTCCCGGCGCCTCACTTGCCCTTCCCGCCTTCAATAGAGGCTTATACCTGCCTTTTACTGAGCTAGGCTGCTGAGCGTAGAATTTTGAAATTCATGGGGTTTAGGTTCTGGGGACTGGGAAGAAGTAGCTATTGGGGATCTGGCTGACGATGAAAGCGCGGAGACTGGTTAGTTTCGCGTGTTAACACTTGCGCTGAAGATCGACTTTGGGATTTTCTGTTGGGATTGAGTTCCCAACAGAACGGTATTGATTTCTATGTGGAATCTTTTTAAAAACCTGAGAGGAAGAGTAAGCGTTGAGGACTACGTAGAATTCGAACTCAACGGGATTTTCAAAGGAGGGAACTGTTTTACAGCCTTTTGACAATATGTTTTAAATGAAGGTTGCAATCTTTGGATGCTGGAGGAAGAGTCTGTGTAAAACAATTTACGTTATGAATTCTGAGTCTTTCTGCAATATTTGGAAGCGTGCTAAGTCTTTATGAATGTAGGGAAAGTAGAATACTTCTTTCTAATGAGCCTCCGGATTTCAGTCATCTAGTTACCTATGAAATGCCTTGGGGCGTGATTAGGGAGTTTAATGCTTTCAAGCAGACTACACTGACGGTTCAGTGTGCGAATAAAAGGTATTAGGAAATTTTGGAACTCTTTTGCATCTTCTAGATGAGGTTCATAAAGTTTTCACCTTTTTACCTATTGTTAGGCTCAGTCAGGTTTCCAGGGAAATACATTAGTATGCAGACGCTAGAATCTATCTTGTGATACTTGGCTACTGGAGAATTTGTTTGTACATGACTGAAAGAATTAGAGACGGCTTCGGTTACTCTTGTAAAACACTCTTTTTCAGTTTTGATGTACTATATTTTGTGGAATGAGACAAAAGCTTAACCTTGTCAAAAGAGGTGGTATTATTATTACTATTGAGACGGGGTCTTCCTGTGTAGTCAGGCTGGCCTCAAACCTTCAGTCCTGCTCAGCCTCTTTAGTGTTGGGATTACAAGAATGGGCCACTGACACCTGGCTGAAATTTTTTTAAACGCAGAATTCCCGGATCTACTAAAAGCTGGATTACAGGTGTGTGTGTGTGTGTGTCCGTCCCCACCCTCAACGGCTTCTAAATGAGAGAAATAAATTTCAAGCTTAGGAGTTCTTGTAGTAATATATGTATATTGCATGTGTTCATAAGAATTCACAAGAAAGTTTAATATATGTCCTGTGCATAGCTGTGATAAAAAGACTGTGATCGTGGATCATGTGATTGGTTTTCTGTAAAGAATTTGTAGAAATTTATTGTGTTCTATTTTTAATTTTAGGACTTAGTTTATGGAGAGGGATCTGTTTTATTGATGTAGAATAATATAGCTGTAGTCCCCCACCATTTGTATGACTCCTAAACATATCTCAAGCACAGACCTCAGCTGAATTCCAAATTCTGTGTCCAGATCCATTCAACTCAATATCTAACCCAGGAGCTGTGTTTAGTGAAATGGCTTCAGTGTTTGGGAAGCTAAAAGAGGATCACAAGCTTTAGGCCAGAATCAAACTACAAAGTGAGACTCTATTTCAAAAAGGATTCCACAGCCAAACATGGTGGTGCATGGCTTTAATTCCTGCAGAGGCCCCAAGTACATGCCAGTCTCAAGTTTGAGGCTAGCCTGGTCTATATATAGCGAATTCTAGGACATTGAGGGCTACACAGTAAGACCCTGTCTCAGCCCAACCACCACCACCCCAGTCCAGAAAAGGCACACAAACTTACAAACAATAAAATACACAGAAAAAAAGTTTTTAGAATCACTTCTCTATTAGAACATAAAATTTGTGGTCTAAACCAGGATACCTTTGAACATAGGAAAAAATGTTATAAAGATATACCCCGTAGTCCTAGCACTTTAGAAGTCACAGCAGGAGCCTTAGAAGTGAAAGAACAACCTACAGCCTAAGGCCACACCAGGAAGTTTGATGTCAGCTTGGGCTGCCTTGGTATTATGTTTCAGTAGTAGTAGTAGTAGTAGTAGTAGTAGTAGTAGTAGTAGTAGTAGTTGTTTCAGTTGTAGTAGTAGTATTAGTAGTAGTAGTAGTAATAATAATGATAATAATAATAATTCTACACATTGGGTACAGAATGTAGCCTTGGTATTGTTTCAGTAGTAGTAGTAGTAGCAGTAGTAGTGTAGTAGTAGTAGTAGTATTATTAGTAGGTAGTAGTAATGATAATAATAATACATTAGGTACAGAATGTAGCCTAGTGGTGAAACACTGCCAGGGTCCTGGCTCAGCTCTCCAGCACCCACATTTTTTAAAAAAAAAATAGAATGACAGCCTACCCTGGGTCTATGCTATATCAAGGCTATTTCCCTTTTACCTTTAAGGCCTTGAGAACTGTGCCTTACCTACTTTACCTCTTTAATTCATGTGCTAATAGTATCATTCTGTTCCGTCTACCCACCCTAACCTTGATAGTTCTTCACAAAATTTATAATTGGATAATGTCTTTGTTCTTTTTTCCAGAAATACATGTGGTTTTCCTTCTCTTTTCCTTTAGGTCTTATATAACTTCGATCAAAGACTTTGTCCAAGTGCTCATCCTCCTTTGGTGTTTTTTTTCCCCCCACAATGCTTACTGCTTGAGACATCATTAATATATTGTGCCTTCCCCATGGAATAGGAAATCCAGGAGAACAAGAATTTTGATTTGTTTTGCTTTTCCACATGGCAAGATCAATGTCTGGCATAATGAATGAATTTTCAGCTATATCTTTAAGCCACTGATAATTATAGGAAAAGCAAGTGTTATTCTTGATACTTAAAACAGCAAAAACAACAAAACCTTTTGTAATTCAGATTGGCATAGAACTTTGTATCCTTTTCTACCAGCATATTTAGGTGATTTGGTTTGAGCCCCAAATTTCTAGATTTTTTTTTTCTTATGCCTGTTCACCTCCGATATATACTGATACTTTTTGCCTTAATGTTTTAGGGGTTTATATTCTATTCTTTGCTTTTTAACCTCTTTTTTGTGGTTTGGTTGGTTGATTTTATTTTTGTTATTATTGTTGTTGTTGTTTTGAGACAGGGTTTCTCTGTGTAACCCTCCCTGGCTGTCCTGGATTCATTTGTCTACCAGGCCAACCTCCCAACTCCCAGAGATCCCGTCTGCCACTGCCCCCCAAGGGCTGGGATTAAAGGTGTGAGCCACCCCCTACCCCCTACTGCCTTTTAACCTCTTATGTTCGGAAAATTAACATAAACTTTTACTAAAATTGTGGCATAAATATGTATGCTTTGTGCCTTTTTTCTTTCATCATTTGCATCTAAGCTTTTTCTCCATGTGGTGGATTTTCATAAAGGAATTTAAAATAGAAGTGGGAGCGTTGGGAGAAAAGGGAGGCAGGCAGCAAGTTTTGTCCTTTGTCTTAGAAATGCAGGCTTTCTGGTGGGAGCTGATCCTTTAGTGTGTGTGTTGGGTGGGGGGCAGGTAGGGGCTGGAAGAATAGTTTCTGCCTTCCTAATCGATCCCTAAACTCTACTGTACTCCCATCCCCCAATCCTCACTTTCTCTCTTGAGAACCATGCTTCTCTGGGAGTACTGTGAGGTGCTTTTTTCACGTAGAGGAACTTTCTAGGGGCTGCTTTTATTTGCACTCTTTGAGACAGGGTCTTACTTCCCACCCTAGGCTGGCCTTGTGGCAGTCCTCTTATCTCATCCTCCCAAAATGCTTGTGATCACAGGTATATGAGGTACCATAACTGGTAGTTATTTGTAGCCTTTATAATAGGCCCTTAACTTCTGCTTGACTTCGTGATATCCTAGCCTTTCCAGCCTCTAACTTAGTTTAAACCTTCCCCTAAACCCTACCTGTCTCCTAGGAATTGAACCCTGGAATGAGCTGTGCAGGTGCTTTACCACTGACCTAGATCCTCTGTTACTCTGATCATACCTGTAGCTTTCATCCATCCCAATGTCTTCCCTGAGAATAAGACAGCTCACTTTAGTAGTTTCCCCCTCTTGTACCCTTTCCTGTTTGCCGCACGTGGTGTGTGTGTAAGAACATGAAGCAGCTGGGTTTATTTTTTTCAGGATCTGACGATTGCTGGGCAGGTTTGACACGTATTCAGGCAATTGAGTCTTGGACTGAGAGCTAGAGGATACTGGAATGCGGGGGTTCAGGAAGCTGATTAGGACCTTTCAAAGCATTAATAGAGTAATATAATTTATCAAGGAAAAAGTTGACATAGGTTACTAGCAATCAGTACTGGAGAAGGAGCAAAAAGAAATAAACACAACTGGAGCTACTTAAAAGCAATATAAATCCTTCATCTAACCACCATGCAAAGTCATTACTACTATAAAACCTTGATTGCACCCTTAACATCCAGATTTACCTACAGTAACACAGCATGATGGGATTACTGCTAAGAATCCAAGTGTTCACAGGTTCACAGATGCTGACAGCGAGGTACTATTCCTACAGCTGTAGCCGTTTTGGTCTTAAAAGATACTTTCTCTGCCTCTGATATTTATTTATTGGAGACAGGGTCTCTATATAGTCCTGATTGTCTTGGGACTCACTACGTAGACCAGGCTGGCTTTAAACTGAGATAGATTGTCCTGCCTCTGACTCCTAAGTGCAGGGGTCAAAATGTATGCACTATGGTATCCCCCAGGACTTGAGCTTTTAAACTGTTTAAGGTTTACACAGTATCTTCCGAAGCATTTTGAATGGGAAGAAATATTGCTTTTTCAGTTTTTACTTTATAGCAATATTGTTGGCGAACGTATCAGTGCAGAGAGTTAGCAGCCACTTGAGCCTGTGGTTACATTTTGCTCAATTTTTCTGAAACATGAAGATAGCAAATACAGTCAGAATAAAGCCCATTATCATATTTTGAGAAGGCATGCATATATTTAAACAAGTTTTTTTCTTCTTTTTAGATTGCCAAGAAAATCGGATGTGGAAAGGTGAGTATGATAAAAGTTAAATCTGTCTCCTCATTGATTTTTTTTCCACTGGGAGCATGAGTGTGGTGCTATTTATTGGTGCTGTAGGAACATAGGTCCAAAGCAACTTAGGACTGTATATTTTGTTGGGAGCACCAGGGAATGCAGTTTTTGTCTTCTTGGTACTTGAACGTAGAACCTTTCTTTTTTAAACCTTTATTGATGGCTTTACTGATGGCTGACCAAGGCAAGTCCTTGGGAGGGGGAATAAGAAAATGTTATGGAGGTTGAGTTGTCTGGCTTTGGGCAGCTGGCTGTTAATATAGCAGTTGTTGTAATGATGCTGTTAGATCCTTTTAGCACTTTAGTCTCCTGCTATCGCTATTTTATAATGGAAATTTTTTTTGATTCAATTTAGACTTGGGGCTTAAAATTTAACACTCTTATGTTTCCATAGGCCAAAGGAACAAAATTTAGAGAGATCATGTTATTGGGATTTAAATCGATACTATAAGGCTAAGTTGATAATATCTTTGATCCTACCTATGTTCCTTGGTTTTGGTTTTTCATTCCAAGTCACTAGGGGGAGGTTTGTAGTATTCATTAATAGTTAGCTCTCCATTACCAGCACCAAATGCCATATTTGTAGACTTAGGAATCAAAAAGAGCTGGAAGACACAATTGAAACTTAACCTGGTTTGTGACTTGACTGGTCAGTTTTCAAAGAAGGAAAGAAGCTAGGTTTGTTCTGCCTGTTGTGGAGTAGGAATGAACACTGGGTTTTTGAAGGACTGACTCATGATGCACGAGCACACTAACAGTTGAGAAAGTGTGGTGTCAGAAAACTACATTAGAGTAGTTTACAGAGAAGGGCAGCTTTCTGATAGAGGAGCATATTTAGGGAAAAACATCAGTCAAGTCTTGTGCTTGTGGTAAGGGAGGGACAGCACTGGCATTCCAAGCCTTGAGGTTGGTGGTGTCTAGGTGGTTGTATATTTGTGTGTGGTGCCTTAACATTCTTGAGTTACAACCCCAGCCCTGTCAGATCTTAATGCACTTTTAACACTTGTGTCTCATTCTTGCTTACTTTCTTAACTTGACAGAGACTGACAAAGATCCATAAGTGTGCCCTTGGCTTTTTTCCTTTTGTTTCCATGGTATAATCATAGTGTTGACTGTTCTTCATAGGAAGCCTTTTAGGTTGTATGCAATCTTAACACACTCTCAATAGCTACTTGACTTTAATGTATTCAGTCAGCAATAGACTTCAGCAAAAACTTATGTGGGTGCAAGATGGAGAGATGTTGGTTGGATGTGTAGGTCATTGAAAAGTCACATTAAATTAATACATAGCTTCAACTGCACCTAGAGGTTGGTTAGTATTCTTAGAGGTAGGTTAGTATTCTTCTGGGTCTTGTTAGTAATTAGTCCTGGCATGTTGAAATTTTTTTTTCAGTGTCTTAAACCACGAGAGGTATGATTGTCAGTTGTAGTGGTCCTGAAGTAAGAGGTCTAGCTAATATATAGAGGGTAGAGAATTTTTTAATGACACTCTTAAAGCTTTATGAGATGATAAATATTGGTGATTGCTGGGTAAAAAAAGCATAGAAATGAATACAGTAGAATAATAGATATGGACAGATCTACCCAAAATCAGCATACTATTTTTAATTTGGGTAAGGTAATGGATTCAACTTTGTCATTGAAATTCATTGGAGTTTTGTTTGTTTGTAATGCTATTGTAAGTTGGGAAATAACCCTATATAAAGGACACAATTTCAAGCTTTGGTAAAAAATATATTTCAGCTCCTCTAACCAAAATGGTAACTAATTACCAGTAACTTCAGGTTTATACTTTATAGCTCCTAACTTCCACTATCATATATCCATAGATTTAGTATATTTTAGGAATCATTTATTATAATAAAAAACAATTTCAAATTATAATTCATTGTGGAAAAACTATTGGATTTATTGCTCTGTGGTAAAGATATGAGGACAGAAATGAGATGAAATTAATATTTATGTAAATATTTTAGGTTAATTTTGTTGTGCTTATAAACATGCTTTTTTATTCAGATAAAGCAAATTGTGAAAAATAATGTGCTGATTCAGATGAGAATTGTTTTATTTTTATAGGAAAATAGAAATTGTACAGTTTGCTAGCCGGACACGTCAACTCTTCGTTCGATTATTAGCTTTAGTAAAATGGGCCAATGATGCTGGCAAAGTAGAAAAGTGTGCGGTGAGTTAAACTTTTGGTTTTATTTTGTATAGAATAACTTTGAGAGCTGGACATGGTAACACATGCCTGTGATCTTAGCACCCAGGAGTCTATGTAGTGATGGTCATGAGGTCTAGGTTAGAAACAAAATGGCTGTCTCAAAAAATGCCTTTAAATGTTATATGTATAATTTAGAGATTTAACTTTGACATCCGTTGATTTCAATGTTCTTACCGATGTCAGTAATCATGTTCTTTTATGATAATACATAAATGTGTATCTGTGGAAGGCTAGTATTTGTATATGGACTCTTGACCAAAAAGAAGAAGAGATATGTAAAAGATATTATACTAGGAGACTTTAGATATAACACTGGAGAAACTAAAAGGGAGGGAAGAAATAGTTAGCTTCAAAATTGTATGATTCTTTACAGCAGTGGTTCTTGAATTTTGAGTAGAGGAAAAGTTCTTTCTTCAAAATTAATTATATTACAATTCATAACAGCAAAATTACAGTTGTAAGAATTACAAAATTACAAAAAAATAATTTTAGGGTTGGGGGATCACCACAACATGAGGAATGGTACTAAAGGGTCTCAGCATTAGGAAGGTTGAAAAGTCCTGCTTTGAGGTTAAGGAGATTCTCTTTTTTAAAAGATTTATTTATTAAATATATATGAATACACTGTAGCTGTCTTCAGACACACCAGAAGAGGGCATCAGATCCCATTACAGATGGTTGTGAGCCACCATGTGGTTGTTGGGATTTGAACTCAGGACCTCTGGGAGAGCAGTTGGTGCACTTAACTATGGAGCCATCTCTCCAGCCCAGGAAGATTCTCTTGAAGTTTTTTTTATTGATTTTTGATGCCCTTGTGAGAATGGCAGAGTCTGTATTTTCTGTTTTACAGATTAGATGAATAAATTTCTAGAAAATATGTGGCTTCCTCAAGGTCACAGAACTGATGACAGCATGTATCAGTTCAGTTGTTTTTCATTTACTCAAATTCCAAAAGTACTGAGCATGGGCTGTAAGGGATAGCAGGGAAAGACTTGAGTAAAGCACACTTACTGCTTTCCAGGAGACTCAGTCTTTTGACTGTTGAATTACTCTTAATTCAGAGAAGTGACTTCATTGAGTGAAGTGTAACAAAGATTAAATCTGCCCCTAAAATGTTTTAGGGAGCTGGGGATGTAGTTCAATTGGTAGAGGGCTTGTACAGCATGTAGGAAGCCCTGGATTCCATTGATTTCCAGCACTGCATAAACCAGGCATAGTAATGTTTGCTCGGTAATTTCAGTACTTGGGAGGTGGAGGCAGGAGGATCACAAGTTTAAGATCATCCTCTGCTACTAGTCAGTCGAAGCCATCCTGGGCATCAGATTCTTTCCCACGCAACAACAGTAACACAAACCAAGTTTCAACCTAAGAATGTTAAGAGGATCTCCTAGGGGCCTTGAGTGAGTTCACTGTGAGAACTTGGGGAGGATGATATGGTGTTCACAGATGAGGAACACTGGCTCTTGCTTTACTTACTTCAATCACTCCTAAAGAGGTCATTCTGGAAAGGGCATTAAATAGTGAATGAAGTCCTGAAATGAAGACAGCACTTCCCCACTTTCATTGAGCTTCCCTTTTTAAGCACAGCTCTACAAGACCAACTATATGTCTAGCTGCTCTCAATTAAATTTGTAAATGGAAAGGAAGTACAGAGATCACTAGCTTGGCAATGATTCTCACATTCCTTTTTTTGTTCTCATTCTATTATGTAATGACATGTTTAAAAGGTTTCTAGTTTTCATAGATTAAAGCAGATTAACAAATTGGACCTATCTAGATTAAATTTGAGAGCTTCAAAAGTTCTCTGTAGTTTTTTAAGCTTCTTACAGAAAAATCAGCAGGGTGGTGATGTTGGTGCACATCTTTAATCCTAGCACTTGGGAAGCAGAGGCAAGTGGATCTCTGTGAGTTCCAGGCCAGGTTGGTCCATAGACTGAGTTCCAGGACAGTCAGTCTACACAGAAAAACCCTATCTTGAATAACCAAAGAAAAGAAAAAAAAAAGAAGAGCTGCCAGGCATGAGATATACATACATATATACATACGTACATACATATATATATTATACATACATATATACATACATACATACATATATATTATACATACATATACACATACACACACACACACACACACACACACACACATATACATACACACTCTGGTAAACTAGTGCAAGAATTGAAAATGGAGGAACTTTTCTATTTGTTGTAGCTAGTGAGGTTCTTAGTCCACAAAAGTCCCTAGTCTGCAAGAAATCTACCCAACACAGCTGTATTTTGCAGATGATTTCTGACATTTCACCTCAGTTTAAGCCTGCTTTAGTCTTTGCTTAGCCTGATTTCTAGACTCCCTTATTATTATAACCAAAACTTAGGTGAAAGTTGCCAAACTGAAAGAAGGGATAAGATCATAAAGTTGGACTTTGGAAAATTCTAGAATATAGGTTTGCTTTTTGAAGCATATCCTGTTAGTTTCTATTGTAAGTTTGACACAAACTAGAGTATCCTGGGAAGAGAAAACTCACTCTCCCCAGTTGAATAACTGCCTTGATCAGCTAGGCTTCCGGTCATATATTTAGAGTATTTTCTTGGTTGCTAATTGATATGGGAAGCCCAGTCCACTGAGGGTAATCTTCCCTGCTTAGTATACAAAAGTCTTGGGCGATGTAGACCCCCAAAAAAAAAAGGCTGGGAGGGTGGTTCAGGGGGTTAAGGACACTGACTGCTCTTTAGAGGCCTTGAGTTCAATTCCAGCAACCACTTGGCTCACAACCATCTGTAATGGGATCGATGCCCTCTTCTGGTGTGTTTGAGGATAGCTACAGTGAACTCATACATGAAATAAATGAAAAAGAAAGCCAGCTGAATATAAACTAGTGAGTGAGCCAGCAAGCATCATGTCTTTGTGTTTTCTGCTTGTGTTCCTGTCCTGACCTCCTTTAATGATGAATTAAGATATGGAAGTGTGAATTGTACAAATCCTTTACTCTAAGTTGCTTTTGATCATAGGGTTTTGTCACAGCTGCAAAAAGCAAACTAGAACACGGGGAAATAATTTTTATTGATATCAGTGCATAGTTCTAGTTCTGGCAGCTTAGCCCATGACAGCAGTAGACCAGTTTTGTCAGATATGCTTTTCTGTCTCTGAGTAAGCTAATATACCCTTACAGAATTATATAGAATATTGATCAGAAGCATATTTGGCCTAGGTTGGCCTTAAACTATCAGTCCTCTTGTTTTAGTTTCTCGAGTGCTGATCTTACAGAAGGATACCATCACCACACTCAGTTTTTGAGGTAGAGTGTTTGTATTATATGTTAAATTTTCCTTAAGGTGTGAGGTTGTGCTGGATAGATAGATGGCCCAGTGGTTAAGAGCATTAACTGCTCTTCCGGAGGACCCAGTTTGATTCCCAGCACACACATGGCAGCTCATAGCTATCTCTAACTCCAATTCCAGGGAATCTAATGCACTCTTCTGTTTTCTGAAACCTCTTTGGGCACCAGGTATATACATGCTACATAGACATACATGCAGACAAAACAGCCATGCACAAATAAGTGCATAATTAAGATTTTAGAAAGAAATTCCTTAAGGGAGAAAAGTGTCCATTGTCTGTGTATGTGATTTGCAAACTTTTGTATGCTAAGCAATATTCAGTGTACTAAGGTTAGCGTATTTTGAATGTGTGTTTCATTACACAGATGGAGTAGTGCAGGCTGGATAAACTGATACCTCAGTTTATCTCCCATCATCCCAGAACGAGGTCTCTGATTTTATTTTCCCTTTACTTGGTCTCAAGAATATTTTCACCTGAGTGGCAAGATTCGTAAAATGGCCTAAATCAGAGTTAAAACCAGTTCAGCAGTTGAGACTGTTTTAGTAGTTTCATGGCTACGAATAAGAAGTTAGAGTTGGTGACATTGATAGAACATTGTATCAGGTAACATTTCAACATATGCACTGGGTCTAAAACTAAGAGAAGAAAACCCATTTTCTGCTTCTAGCTTCTCTAATTATTAAGCCATATTGAATATGTGAATCAATTTTCTCATCTCTAGGGTGATAGTAATCATCTGGTTTTGTTTTCTAGAGTTGTAGAAATTGCACAATAAAACTGGAACTATAAAAAAAGATCACTGTGTATGTATGATGCCCTCTTATATTAAGTCTGGTTTGAAGGACATGAAAGAAAGGGAAATTAGATATTGATATAAAACAGAACTAAAGGTTTGAAGGAGATGGTTTTCAGCCCTGTGATGGCTCTACTACTGAAATGACTAGAAAAATGATAGAATTTCTGTATTGGGCAGATAGTTGTCCTGGATCTCATACTGGGCAATATGTACTGTTTCCTGTGTTCTAGGCACTGTTCTTATCCTCAGAACAAATTCATTAGGTTGGGAATAATTACCTCCATTTTACTGTTGAAAACCTGAGTCATCCATGGGCAGTGGTGGCACATGCCTTTAATTCCAGCATTTGGGAGGCAGAGAGGCAGAGGCAGGCAGATCTTTTGAGGTTGAGGTCAGCCTGGTCTATCGAGTTCCAGAACAGTCAGGGCTGCACAGAGAAACTCTGTCTCAAGAAGAAAACCTTAGGCATATTTGCCCAAGTAGACAGAGCTAGTAATTACAGAGTTAAAATTTAGATCAAGGCAGTCTGGGAGTCTATGGTTTTAACCACTTCATTGCTATCCAACACTAAAAATCTGTCAGAATAATTTTTACTCTTACTATTTGATATTATGAATGTGTGATGTCAAAAATAGAGAATGAGAGAAAACTATTTTTAATATCAAATACAAATAGATATTTCATTGAATTAATAAAAAACCACCTGTATTAATTTCTTTTTAAATTTGCTTTGGAGTTTAGAATAAATGATATATTTACCCTTTGCTTTAAAGATGATCTCAAGCTTTTTAGACCAGCAAGCCATCTTATTTGTGGATACTGCTGACCGCTTGGCCTCCTTAGCTAGAGATGCCCTGGTCCATGCACGCCTGCCTAGTTTTGCTATCCCATATGCCATTGATGTACTGACTACTGGTTCTTATCCACGACTTCCAACCTGCATCAGGGTAAGTGCTTTCCCCCTGTACTTAGAAAAGTTAAAGGCTTTTTTGGTTTGCATTGCCAGAAACCGTTTTTTAAAAACAAGTAATTAGTTTCATGTTTTTTTTTCTACAAGTAAAAGTGTGGTAGTTTGAAATAAATTGGGGCAAATTGAACTGGGAAGGCTTTTTTCCCCTCCTTTCTTTTTCCTTTTTTTCTCCCATTTCCTTCCCCTACCCTGTCCTTGTTGGGAGTGAGTAGATGTGCAAATATAGTTTAGTGTGTATTTCAGCTGTGAACATGATTCCACAGCAGTGGTATTTTGGAAGTGCCTAAGATGTATTATGGTAATTGAATGAGTTGTTGCTATTGTATTCTGTACACTTGAGAAGTAGAAGAAGTCATCTAGTGATATTAACTCCGTGTATTAATGGAGCATGATGAAGAACATGATTTTAGCAAGGTGACTGAAAACTATTCACTCAAATGTATAGTCACTATTGGATGTAGACAACAGAAATGAGTGTTATGATTGTCTTGAGTATAGTAAGAAGTACTTAAGAAGTTCAGTCAGGTACAGGTAAACATTTACGTCTTTTGTATATTTAAAAATTTTTTTCTTTTTTTTTTGTAGGACAAAATTATTCCTCCAGACCCAATTACCAAAATTGAGAAACAAGCCACACTTCATCAGCTTAATCAGATTCTTAGACATAGGCTTGTAACGACAGATCTTCCTCCACAGCTAGCAAATCTTACAGTGGGTATGTACCTGAGATTGTTTTTGGAATATTTTCTAAGTGACCTTTTAGATTTTTTTCAAAGAACAAGTAAATGAAATTTTGGTTTTTGTGGTGGTTGAACCTATGATTTGCCAGCCATAACTGTTCTCTTTTTGGTACCTAAAAATAATATGTTGGTCTTTGCACTGGGGAGAAATGAGTGGGATTACCTGAAACTGGAAGAGAAAAGAGGTTCCGAAGTTGAGCCTGGAGGACATACTCTGGTGTTTATTCATAATGTGGGAAGAGTTGCCTTTGGTTTCTTAATGACCTGGGCATTGTGCTTTCTCTGACCCCCCGACTTGTTTCAACACTTAGGACCAAAGTTAAGTCTATTTAAAATGTCTTATAAATGAGACTGAAACTTGGAGATTAGCCAGAAGCTTATTGTTTTAAAGCAATATATACTTTTTCCTCTTCTAAAAGCAAATGGCCGTGTGAAGTTTCGAGTTGAAGGAGAATTTGAAGCAACCTTGACGGTGATGGGTGATGACCCAGAAGTCCCATGGCGTCTTCTCAAGCTAGAAATTCTAGTTGAGGATAAGGAAACAGGAGGTAAATCATCATAGTAATGGTTTTGACATTCTTATATTATTGAAGTATTCCTGTGGAAAAATATGTATAGCAGTTCTATAATTTGAAACAAAATTTTGATAAGCATAGGTACTAATGGAAGAATTTTCAATGTATAATCTATAGTTTTCTCAAAATAATCTGTTACTCTTTTTATAAATTTAAATTTATTTTTAGTGTACACTTGTCTCAGTTAATGCTCTAATGCTGACTTTTCTAATTAACTCCCTTCCTTTCTTCTGCCCATGGAAGATGGGCGAGCTTTGGTTCATAGCATGCAAATTGACTTTATCCATCAGCTGGTCCAGTCTAGGCTCTTTGCTGATGAGAAACCTCTTCAGGACATGTACAACTGCCTACGTATCCTTCTGCTATTTGAGACATGGACTGTAAGGATTTAATGTCTCCTTCTTTCTTCTACACTTTCTGTTTATCCTTTGTGTAGTAGTCTAGCCTCTCCTTCCCATACCCTCCCTTTTTCGGGTATAAATGGGCGTAGTGAGTCAGCCATTCTGTGAACATTAATGATACATCTGTAAGATATATTTCAAATCTTACCACTGCTTTGCAGGCAACTCCTAGAAGTGATTGCTTAGAAGTAGCACTGCTTGCTCAGCCTGTGATCCCAGCCCCTGAGAGGAGAGGCTGCAGGGGGACTTGGAGACCATCCTTGGCCAAGTGGTTAGTTCAAAGTCAGTCTGTTTTACATAATGAGAACCTGTCTCAAGAAAAGGTGCCATTTTGATCTGAAAATGTATTATTTGCTCAATTTGTATTTTCTAAACAATAATCAGTTAAAGGGGCAAACCTAGACCTTAGTTTTGTTTATTTAGGCCAAAATTATTATCCTCTTTTCTAAAATTATGCCACATATTCTACTACTACTTATGATGAGTCATTTGAGAATGTAATTCAGAAAACCACAAATTGTCATATTTAGGATGAGTTATTATACAAAAATGATTCTAGAAAATTTCTCCATAGCCAGCTTTTTTGGAATAGATTCCTTGTTAGATGAAGTTTACCTGTGCTTATTAGCTGCTTGAATAACGTGTTGTATTTTGCTTAACAAGATAAATCAGATTGTTTCTGTTTATCACTTCAATTAGAAGTCTTACATTCCCAGACACTAATGTTAATCCGAGAGAGGTGGGGAGACCTTGTACAGGTGGAAAGATACCATGCTGGAAAGTGCCTCTCCCTCTCAGTTTGGAAGTAAGTAATATTGGTTCTGGTAGTCATTGTAAGTGAATCCTGTCTGTTTGGTTTCTTTCCCTTGTACGACTGATTTATTACACGTGAATAGCCATGTGCCTGTGGAAATGTGCTTTAATTTAGTAAAGTCTCAGTATCATGTAGATCACATGAGGCACTATTACCTTACTGTGGGCACATGCCGTATTGAAAAACTAGGAGAAAATTAGGTTTTGGGTGATGGTGATAATCAATCTGGCCTTACTCATGCAAAGTCAGCACTCTGCCAATGGAGCTATATCCCCAGTCTCCAAAGGTTAGAGCGTTGAGTGTGTCACCTTGTAAACCATACTTGCTTATCACAGTTTCCCATTTTAAACTGTAACTTTGAAACCTGATTGGAGAAATTTACTATGAAGCTATTTGTTGTCTTTAATTCCTGTTTGAAATAGACTATGTTCTGATTTTCTGTGGATAAGTCAGAGGCAAATACTTATAAGACAGTTTCTGTTTCCAGATTTTCTTTTTCTGTGAGTGCATGTATTTTATTTTTAAATTCAGTGTCTATTTCTAAAGTGCAATAGAGCAAATGCTGAATTGGATTATGGGAGGTCTTCTCAGTATTAATTTATTCCCTGCACAAACACTGAGGGCCTGCTATGTTCAAGGTTCTGACTCAGTAGCATAATGCATGTTTCTATTTGACTATAAACGATACAAAGCTGTGTTTATATGTTATTCTCCCCCTGCCCCCTTTCAGTCAACAGGTTCTAGGGAGAAAAACAGGCACAGCATCTGTTCACAAAGTTACAATTAAAATCGATGAGAATGATGTCTCCAAGCCTTTACAGATTTTTCATGATCCTCCTTTGCCAGCTTCTGATTCTAAATTAGTAGAAAGAGCCATGAAGGTAAAGGGTTCTCAGTGTATTTTAATATTGATTTGATTAAATAAATATAATCTAGCACATATAAAACTTTTAGCACAAATTCTTCAAGATATGTAATCATTTCTAAAACCCTGTGTGAAACTTGTTTTAGGTCAGTGTTATACTTCTGTATTTGTTTTTGGTCTTTTAAACATCTGATACTATCTGTATAAGATTAATTTTAATATCTTCTTTCAGTTTTAGTTCATAGGAGAATGCTATGGGTTGCATCTAAGCATACATTTTTTATGAATTATGCTGAGTTATGCCCCTAGCCTAGTTTAAATTAGACTATTTTGTTTTTAAGGTCTGGCATCTGAGAACTGTGACTATAACTATATATAAACTCTAAATTTACACTTATCAAAATACTTTGTTGTTGTTTTGAGGCAGTGTTTCACAGTGTAGCCATGGCTTGCCTGGAACTTGCTGTGTAGACCAGAATGGCCTCAACTCATATAGATGGAGCTGCCAGCCTCTGCCTCCCAAGTATAAGGAAGGATCTCTCATGTCACCCAGCTGGCCTCAGTGCTGTTATGTAACTGAGAATGACCTTGAATTTCTGATCCCCCTGCATGTATCTGCGGAGGGCTGGGATGATAGTCATGATAGTCCCCACACAGTTTTCAATTTTCTGGGAATCAAATCCATAGCTTCTTGCATGCTGAGCACTTTCACCAGCAGGACTTCTCCACTCTCCTATACTTAGCAAAAAAAAAGATTAATTTTAGTTTGGAAGCTTCCAATATAATTAAAATAATTAAATATAGCTAAATATAATTAAAAGAATTAAAAGCTCAATCATTAAGTTATATTCTTACTTTACCTAAATTTGCTTATACTGGATAATCTCCAATACTGAAAGGAAGTATCTTAAGGCATAGCTGTGTCCATTCACATACTTATAGTGAAAACATTTTAATTGTACGTTGGGTTTTATTGTTGCTGTTTATGCAGATTGACCACTTATCAATAGAAAAGCTCCTGATTGACAGTGTACACGCTAGAGCCCACCAGAAGCTGCAGGAACTGAAGGCCATTCTTAGAAGCTTCAATGCCAACGAAAACTGTAGGTGTTTTCAGTTGATACTCTTTATTTTTCTTTTATTTAAGGATTTTCCTCATATGACTTTTCTCTGATGTACAGTTGTGTTGAGGATGCTGGACATTTGTTGCATTTAACCTGAAATCCACCAAATTTGTCCTAATTTTCTCTTTCTCTTACTTAGCTTGTCTTCATTTTTGAACTGTTTGCATGCTGCCTTTTCCTGAAAAATTTATACTTACTGAAATAGAAACATTTTAACGTGGCTCGTAATTTAATGCTTTTGACAAAGCAGTACTGCAGATGCTTTTATAATGTATTTATAAAATATGGCTGAGTAATGCAGAATTCACCCCATCTTCAGTTTTAGAAAAATGCGTAGATACATTGTATCAGTGTTAGTAAGAAATGCACATGTATAGAGTAAGTATTATTATTATAAGTCATAGAAGACATTGAGTCTTCCTGGTTTAATTACCTATCTAGTCTATTATGAGCTCTAGAAAGCAAATTCTGTTTCACCTGCCTCTCTATTTACTATTCTTACTTCCACCCCATCCACTTTTTTTCCTGGATACGGGATATCACTATATAACCCAGGCTGGCTTCAAACTTGTAGTCTTGCTACTTCAGTTCCTCATTGGCTAAGATAACAGGCATGGGGCAAGAACTCCAGCTTCTTCAAATGGTTTTAATCATAATTACCTTGTGTTCAAAGTTCATGTGTAATGAAAGTAGAAATTAGTAGTAGGGAAGGAAAGAGCCTAGATCACTCCATTACACTTATAGAAAAGGGACTTCTTAGGTAGCTTCTAGTAATTGTAGATTAAAGGTCATTCTGATAGAAAGATAAAACCACCTTTAGCAAAGATAATTTTGAGAAATGGACAGTACATATTTATTCAAGAACGTTGAATAGGGGGCTGGAGAGATGGCTCAGTGGTTAAGAGCACCGACTGCTCTTCCTGAGGTCCTGAGTTCAAATCCCAGCAACCATGGTAGCTCCTAACCATCATAATGAGATCTGATGCCCTCTTCTGGTGTGTCTGAGAAGACAGCTACAGTGTACTCCACATACATAAAAATAAATAAAAAAAAAAAAAAAAAAAAAAAAAAAAAAAAGGGCGTTGAATAGTAGACTTACTAACTAATAACAATGTACTATGTATTTTAAAATAGCTACAAATGAAATTTTTGGTTCTCATCACATAAATATTTAAGGAGATGAATATACTAATTACTGACTTGATTATGGCACAACTTATGTTATTATAATATGACATAATCTATAAATGTATGTAATTTTATCAGGAAAAATTCATTCAATGAAAATTAAAGAATAGATGTAAAAAGTAGGACTGATAAGCCAGAGTATTAATGCATGAATATATATTAAAATTTTTCTTTAAATTATTATGCAAAACAATAGGTCTCTTTCTTTTTTTTTTTTTTTTTTTTTTTTTTTTTTTTTTTTTAGGAGCTGGGGACCGAACAGGGCCTTGCGCTTCCTAGGTGGCTCTACCACTGAGCTAAATCCCCAGCCCAATAGGTCTTTCTTTTCATCATTACTTTTTTTTTTTTTCCCAGCTGGGACCGAACAGGGCCTTGCGCTTCACTTCAAGGCAAGTGCTCTACCGCTGAAACTAAATCCCCAACCCCCATCATTACTTTTTTTAAGTCTTATTTATTTTTACTTTATGTGTATGGGTGTTTTGCTTGCATGTATGCCTGATGCCCTGAGAGCCAGAAGAGAGTGCTGAACTAGAGCCCAGAACTAGAGTTACAGACTACGGTTAACTGCTGTGTCGGTACTGGGAATTGAATGAAGGTCTGCTGGACGAATAGTCAGTGTTCTTAACAGCTGAGCCATCTTTCCAGCTCCTTCTTTCTCTTCCTTCACTAGCTTTGTAGACCAGACTGGTCGTGAACTTGCAGCAATCCTGGATCAGTGCTTCCTCTCCTCAAGTGCTATGACAACATACATTAACCCTTCAAACCAGTATGATTTCATTGGGACATTTTCAAATGTGTATGTTGTGCTTTGCTCAGATTCATCCCCACTATTACTACCTCTTGTTCTCTTTTCCCCTCTCTGATGGCTTCCGTTCTCCCCTCAAATATCCCCCATTCTGCTTTCATGTCTTCTGTATATTGTTAAATATCTCTTTTCATACATTCTCTATATTAAATTTTGGTTCTTCATATCAAAGAAAACATACTTATGTCTTTCTGAATCTGGCTTATTTTGGTTAACATGATATTCTCTAGTTGTATTGATTTTCTGAAAATGCCATAGTTTTGTTGTATTTGTAGCTGAATGAAAATTCCATTGTGTATATATTTCACATATTAAAATACACTCATCTCATGATGGGCGTCTAGGTTGATTTTTCAGTCTTGGCTATAGTGAATAGTGCTGTAGTGAACATGCCTGTATATGTGTGTTTGTGGCAAGTTGACTTAGGCTCCTACCCAGGACTGATGTAGTTGTGTTATAAGATACTTTCAGTTTTTTAAGGAAGTTAAATTGTGCATACTGATCTCCCCAGTAAATGTACTAATTTACAGTCCTGTCATTGCCAACATGTTTTATTTGATTGCTTTGTAGTAGCCATTCTAATTAAATTGAAATGGAATCTCAGTGTATTTGCATTTTTTTCTTTTCAAAATTTATCATTTTTTTGGCTCTTGTTGGGAGATGTAATTTATTTATTTTCTCTCCATCTTTATTAAATTGGGTACTTCTTATTTACATTTCAATTGTTATTCTCTTTCCCAGTTTCCAGGCAAACATCCCCCTAACCCCTCCCCCATCCCTTTCTGTGTGGGTGTTCCCCTCCCCATCCTCCCCCCACTACCGCCCTCACCACAACAATCACGTTCACTGGGCGTTCAGTCTTGGCAGGACCAAGGGCTTCCCCTTCCACTGGTGCTCTTACTAGGCTATTGCTATCTATGGATTTGGAGCCCAGGGTCAGTCCATGTATAGTCTTTGGGTAGTGGCTTAGTCCTGGAAGCTCTGGTTGCTTGGCATTGTTATTCATGTATGGGGTCTCGGGCCCCTTCAAGCTCTTCAGTCCTTTCTCTGATTCCATCAGCAGGGTCCCGTTTCTCAGTTCAGTGGTTTGCTGCTGGCATTCGCCTCTGTATTTGCTGTATTCTGGCTGTCTCTCAGAGATCTGCATCCAGTTCCTGTCAGCCTGCACTTCTTTGCTTCATCCATCTTGTCTAATTGGGTGGCTGTATATGTATGGGCTACATGTGGGGCAGGCTCTGAATGGGTGTTCCTTCTGCCTCTGTTTTAATCTTTGCCTCCCTATTCCCTGCCAAGGGTATTCTTGTTCCCCTTTTAAAGAAGGAGTGAAGCATTCACATTTTGATCATCGTTCTTGAGTTTCATGTGTTCTGTGCATCTAGGGCAATTCAAGCATTTGGGCTAATATCCACTTATCAATGAGTGCATACCATGTGTGTTTTTCTGTGATTGGATTACCTCATTCAGGATGATATTTTCTAGTTCCCTCCATTTGCCTATGAATTTCATAAAGTCATTGTTTCTGATAGCTGAGTAATATTCCATTGTGTAGATACCACATTTTCTGTATCCATTCCTCTGTTGAAGGGCATCTGGGTTCTTTCCAGCTTCTGGCTATTATAAATAAAGCTCGATGAACATAGTGGAGCCTGACGTGTCTTTGTTATATGTGGGGCATCTTTTGGGTATATGCCCAAGAGAGGTATAGCTGGGTCCTCAGGTAGTTCAATGTCCAATTTTCTAAGGAACCTCCAGAATGATTTCCAGAATGGTTGTACCAGTCTGCAACCCCACCAACAATGGAGGAGTGTTCCTCTTTCTCCACATCCTCGCCAGCATCTGCTGTCACCTGAGTTTTTGATCTTAGCCATTCTGACTGGTGTGAGGTAGAATCTCAGGGTTGTTTTGATTTGCATTTCTCTTATGACTAAAGATGTTGAACATTTCTTTAGGTGCTTCTCAGCCATTCGGCATTCCTCAGCTGTGAATTTTTGTTTAGCTCTGAACCCCATTTTTCTATAGGGTTATTTGTCACCCTACAGTCTAACTTCATGAGTTCTTTGTATATTTTGGATATGAGCCCTCTATCAGTTGTAGGATTGGTAAAGATCTTTTCCCAATCTGTTGGTTGCCGTTTTGTCCTAACCACAGTGTCCTTTGCCTTACAGAAGCTTTGTAGTTTTATGAGATCCCATTTGTCGATTCTTGATCTTAGAATTGGTGTTTTGTTCAGGAAGTTTTCTCCAGTGCCCATGTGATCGAGATTCTTCCCCTCTTTTTCTTCTATTAGTTTGAGTGTATCTGGTTTGATGAGGAGGTCCTTGATCCACTTGGACTTAAGCTTTGTACAGGGTGATAAGAATGGATCGATCTGCATTCTTCTACATGCTGACCTCCAGTTGAACCAGCACCATTTGCTGAAAAGGCTATCTTTTTTCCATTGGATGGTTTTGGCTCCTTTGTCAAAAATCAAGTGACCATAGGTATGTGGGTTCATTTCTGGGTCTTCAATTCTATTCCACTGGTCTATCTGTCTGTCTCTGTACCAATACCATACAGTTTTTATCACTATTGCTCTGTTATACTGCTTGAGTTCAGGGATAGTGATTCCCCCCAGAAGTCCTTTTATTGTTGAGGATAGTTTTAGCTATCCTGGGTTTTTTGTTATTCCAGCTGAATTTTGAAAATTGTTCTGTCTAACTCTATGAAGAATTGCATTGGAATTTTGATGGAGATTGCATTGAATCTGTAGATTGCTTTTGGTAAAATGGCCATTTTTACTATATTAATCCTGCCAATCCATGAGCATGGGAGATCTTTCCTTCTTCTGAGGTCTTCTTCAATTTCTTTCTTCAGAGGCTTGAAGTTCTTACCATACAGATCTTTCACCTGCTTGGTTAAAGTCACACCGAGGTATTTTATATTATTTGGGACTATTATGAAGGGTGTCATTTCCCTAATTTCTTTCTCGCTTGTTTCTCTTTTGTGTAGAGGAAGGCTACTGATTTATTTGAGTTAATTTTATACCCAGCCACTTTGCTGAAGGTGTTTATCAGGTTTAGTAGTTCTCTGGTGGAACTTTTGGGATCACTTAAATATACTATCATGTCACCTGCAAATAGTGATATTTTGACTTCTTCCTTTCCAATTTGTATCCCTTTGATCTCCTTTTGTTGTCTGATTGCTCTGGCTAGGACTTCAAGAACTATATTGAATAAGTAGGGAGAGAGTGGGTAGCCTTGTCTAGCCCTGATTTTAGTGGTTTTGCTTCAAGTTTCTCTCCATTTAGTTTAATGTTAGCTACTGGTTTGCTGTATATGGCTTTTACTATGTTTAGGTATTGGCCTTGAATTCCTATTCTTTCCAGGAGTTTTATCATGAAGGGGTGTTGTATTTTGTCAAATGCTTTCTCAGCATCTAATGAAATGATCATGTGGTTTTTATCTTTCAGTTTGTTTATATAATGGATTACGTTGATGGTTTTCTGTATATTAAACCATCCCTGCATACCTGGAATGAAGCCTACTTAATCATGGTGGATGATTGTTTTGATGTGCTCTTGGATTTGGTTTGCAAGAATTTTATTGAGTATCTTTGTGTCGATATTCATAAGGGAAATTGGTCTGAAGTTCTTCTTTGTGTGGTTTAGGTATAAGAGTATTTGTGGCTTCATAGAAGGAATTTGGTAGCACTCTATCTGTTTCAATTTTGTGGAATAGTTTGGATAGTATTGTTTTGAGGTCTTCTATGAGGGTCTGATAGAAGTGTATTTGCATTTATTAAGAGCTAAGGATGTTGAACATTCACATTCATTGGCCTCGTCTCTTTTGAGCCAGTTCATTTGCTCATTTATGATTTGCATGATTTTTCTGTATTTAATGTTTTGAGTTTTTTATGGATTCTAGACACTAATATGCTTTCCGTCCATCCATCCATCCATCCATCCATCCATCCATCCATCCATACATACATACATAAATCCATACATATATATGGCAATGATTTTTTTCTTTTACTTTTTTTATGGTCCACCTGTTACTCCTTCCCAGTCTCCAAGAGGATGTCCCTACCCCGCCAGGCCCCCCCAATCCTTTGGGCCTCAAGTCTCTCTAGGGTTAGGTGCATCTTTTCTCACTGAGGCCAGACCAGGCAGTCCTCTGCTGTCTGTGTGTTGAGGTGCTCAGAACAGTTAGTGTAGGCTGCATGGTTGGTGGCTCAGTGCCTGAAGATTTTATTCTATAGTCTCATCTCTTTTCGCTGGTAATTGTTTACTGTGTATAACAGCCTTTTAATCCCACATAATCCTCTTTGTCAATTCTTGCTATTATTTCCTAATCTACTGGAGTCCATTGCATAATAAAATATTCTTCTTGTGTTTTATTTTAGCAGTTTCAAGTCTTTTAAGTTTTAGGCTTTAAAACATTTTGAACTGAAGTCTTAGAGACCTGATATGGAGATCTAGTTTCATTCCTCTATAGACAGATGTTAAAATTTTCTAGCACCATTGTGTTGAAGTTCCCCCCACCTACCCCCAGTGTGTGTTTTTGACACCTACATTAAAAATCAGGTGTGTGTAGTTTAATGTTTTTTTTCCCCTGGGGTTTATATTTTATTCCATTGGTCTGCAGGTCTGTTTTGTGACAGTACCATGCTATTTTTATTTTTCTACAGAATTACTACAGTTTAGAGGTATAGTTTGAAATCAGGCATTATGATGCCACCACTCTTATTGTGTGTCAGCGAGTTCAAGCCATGGGCCAGTATGGCCCTTGTTCTTTAGGAATGACGTTTTACCATAGGGTTCGTTTCTATTTTCTGTCCATTTAGTTTGATGTTAGCTACTGGCTTGCTGTATATTGCTTTTACTATATTTAGGTATGGGCCTTGTATTCCTGATCTTTCCAAGACTTTTAACATGAAAGGGTGTTGAATTTTGTCCAATGCTTTCTCAGCATCTATTGAGATGGTCATGTGGTTGTTTTCTTTGAGTTTGTTTATATAGTGGATTACGATAATGGGTTTCTGTATATTGAACCATCCCTGCATCCCTGGGATGAAGCACACTTGATCATGATGGATGATCATTTGGATGTGTTCTTGGATTCAGTCTGCAAGAATTTATTGAATAATTTTGTGTTGATATTCATAAGGGAAATTGGTCTGAAGTTCTCTTTCTTTGTTGGGTCTTTGTGTGGCTTAGGTATAAGAGTAATTGTGGCTTCATAGAAGGAATTTGGTAGTGCTCTATCTGCTTCTATTTTGTGGAATAGTTTGGACAGTATTGGTATGAGGTCTTCTATGAAGGTCTGGTAGAATTCTGCACTGAACCCATCTTGTCAGACCCTTACCTTTTATCTGACCTCATGTGTCTTGCAAGAAGTAGCTGTATTTGGGTCAGGTCATCTCTCTCGGCTCCAACCACTGCCTGGGGTTTCACCACTGCCTGGCTTGGAATATATTCTTTTTTTGAATTAAATTTATTTACTTATTTAGTTTACAACCCCATATCAGCCCTTCTTCTCCTCCTAGTACCCTTTCATATAAATTTCACCCCCTCAGCTCCATGCCCCCACCACAGAACACACACACACACACACACACACACACACACACACACACACACACACACACACACACAGAAGTCAAGAAAGCAAAGCATGACATCTGTCCTGGAAGACTATGTATCTCAGTGCTTTGAGTACAGCATATGTATATATATGTGTGTGTGTATGCGATATTTGTTTTTATTCATGTGCACAGCATATTTGTAGAAGTCAGTTTTCTTCTACCCTGTGAGTCCTACAGATTGAACTCAAGTCCTTAAGCTTTGTCGTGAGTGCCTTTACCTGCAGTCATCTCACTAGCTCTGTGAGAACATTTCAATGTGCATTTCTTGTTTCATGTTTTTGATCATATTGGAATTCGGTATTATACAGTTGTCTTATCCTGTGAGAATGTTTGGTAAAACAAATTCTAGTGCTTTTCTTGTGTTCAGAGTAGGTTGACTTGCAACATTGACATGTATTTAGAACTGCAAAGAAAGGTATAGTACAGTAGGCATTTAAAGTTTACAAAGGAGACAGAGCCTCGAAGTGCTTTTAAAACTCAGCCATCTTTCTCCTTCATTCCATGGATTCTTAATTTGGCTTTTTGTCATGCTGGTCTGATCTATTTTCTTTGATGTCTGATAGACATCCTTGTCTTCTATCTCTGGTATTGTTTTCTGCTTGATTTAGTCTATTGTTTTATTTAATTATGTATGAATGTTTTGTGTTCATGTTTACCATGTGTGTGCCTGATACTTGCAGATGTCAGATGAAGGCATTGGATCCTATGGAACTAGAGTTAAAGACTAGTTATAAGCCACCATGTGGGTTTTAGCCATTGAACTGGTTCTTCTACAAGAAGCAACAAGTGCCCTTAACTACTGGATCTTCTCTAGCTTCTTAACTTTAGTGTACTGGTGAAACTTTCTACTGTGCTTTTCATTCCAAGCATTTCTGTTCCCTTCCCCGACTCTCAAAGTCTCTTTTTGGTGAACTAATTTCTTTTTGGTGATGCTAATTTCATGTCTATATTTCAGGCTTTTGAAATCTGGATCCATAATTGACTTTCTTACTTAATTCATCTGTTTGTTATTTTCTGACAATATTTCTCCTGCAGAAATCCTTTCTCCAGTATTGGAGCTACCTTAGTATCTTTGGATTTGTTGATTGAGGAATTAGGATCTTTTGTATATGCTATGTTGCCTTGTTTATGCACCTGTCTGAATGGGATCTCTCTTCCACTTTTAATGGGGGATTTCTTACTGAGAAACTTTTTCTTGGATCAGTCTCCACTATCATTCAGAGAGGAGAAAAATGAGGTGCTATAACACTAAATCAAACCTGATATGGAAATATACTGAAAATCAGTTAATGCTAACTTGCATAACTTCTATGGCCACAGAACGGAAAATAGCTAAAAAGGGGCAGAATAAGTTGTTACCTTAAATTTTATTTAGAATAAAAGTAAAAATGATTAAATGAATAAAGTAAAGGTCAAAAGAAAGCAGAAAGAAAAAAAGAATAGGATTAAAGTATTGCACATTAAAGAGAATTGCATAAACACCATTAGATAAATGTAAGAAGAATAAAAAATTGAAACAAAAGTTTTACGTGAGGGAAAAGCTACCATTATGTAGCCTTTTATATCTGGACTATGACTATATTTTTGTGATTATTTTTCTATAATGAGAGCAACTAAAATTCACCAAATATTTACCTGTTTTTTCTGGTTTGTTTTATTAAAAAGTCTCAGTATGATAGTTCACATTTAGAATGCCAGCACTTAAGAGGATGAGGCTGGCAGATCTGGAGTTCAAGACCAGCCTGGACTACATAGTAAGCTCAAGGTCATCTGACCTAACATAGCAAAACCCCGTTCAAGCCCCTCCTCCCTGTATATAAAGTAAAAAATAATACTGAAATTATAATAAAATGACTACCGGTTGGTAGTCAAGAGGGAAAAAAAACTAAATAAGTGTCAGTATTTTTTTCTGTGTATGAAGTCTTCCCATAGGAAGAATGCATAATTGAAGTTGGAGTTTCTTTTTTTTCCTATTAGGAGGGCGCTGAACCTGGACCAGTTAAGTGTCAGATGTCCAACAGAGCTGTCTTCATTTTAGGAGCTTCCCTTCTTTGCATACCAGAAACCTCTTAGATTTCCAGCCTGTGGGCTATGCAGGTTGTCCCATACTCCAGAGACTCCCCAGTTGATTGCATTGGGGAGTCAAAGCAAAGCACTGACATCTGTCCTGGAAGACTATGTATCTCAGTGCTTTGAGTACAGCATTAAACACCCTTTGGGAGGGAGGAGGCTGCAAAAATTGAGAGAACTCCACTGGACCTGAGCTTCAGAGTTCAGTCCCAGCAGCAGAGAACCATGCAGCTGACAGGTGGCTCCAGAGGTTGGGCTGCCTGCTGATATTGGGCTCAGGGGCTGTAAGATGAATGGGGTCTATTCTTATCATGGCCCACCAGACCCTTCAACGCCCAAGCTTCCTGTTGCCTGAACTCAGCATGGCCACATCTGGCTTTCGTCCAGGGGCTCTAGCATGTTGCTTCCCCAGGTCCCTTGACTTGTGATTGTTCCAGAATAGTTTATGCTTTATATAGTAGGCCTTTTCTCAGAGTGGCACCCGGTCACAGCCCTTCTAGACATGAGTGATTAAACGGATCTCGTCTCCATTTCTGACTCATCAACACAGATGGAGTCATTCTCTTACCAAATCCCCAGTCATTATCAGGGCTTCCTGGCCTACCTTTTGGATGAGGCTTCAGTTTTTGGGTCTTGTCCCTCCCAGACCCTCCTCACCAGGGAGTCCTAATATTTCCCAGAACTAGGAAAAGGGAAGCTTAGCAAAAAATGCAAATGCAGGCCTTAGGGAAGAAAGATGGGCAGTCAAGAACTGCGGTGCATGTATTGGTTGGTTTTCTTTCTCCAAGTGTGTGTTAATTGTCAGTGTTCACTAATAGTAATTATAAGAAGCTAACCCCTTTCATCTGTCAAAATAAAAGTGGATTAGAAAGTATAATTGAAACTCATAGGAACTAGAAAGGGCAATAATCCCCCAGGTTTTTCTTAGCAATATTGTTGAAATATTCATGTACACTTAATGGGACTTTTAGTAAATTTAACAGTTCAATTTTAGAATATTTCAGTCATCCCCCAAAGAAACAGTTATACCCACTAGTGGTCATTCTCTATTTACCTCTCTCTAGCTCCTGACAGCTACTCATCTGCTATATATATATTTATCTGTATAAACATTTCATATACATGAATCATGTAATGAGTGTTCTTTTGTGTATTTTTTTGAGGTCTGTCCATGTTATAGCATGTTTTTAATAATTTTATTGTTATATATACCATTCTCTGTGGTTATTTTTAATTTTCGACTATTGTCAATATAGCTGTGAACATTTGTGCACATTTTCATGTGGATGTACACTTGTATATATGCCTTTGAATATAATGGCTGAGCGATCTGGCCACTCTGTTTAACCTTTTTTCATACTGAGCACTACACATCCTCACCAGCAGTGTGTAAGGGTTCTGCTGTCTCCATATTCTTAACTTGTCTGTTCTATATTGGGCATCTTTTCATTTATCTTTGGCAAAAACTGTCTGTTCAGATCCTTTGTCTATTTTATAATTTCATTTATTTTTTTCTTATTAATGAATTGTAAGAGTTTCTTTTTATATTTTGTATATAAGTCCCTTTTCATACATTATGATTTGCAAGAATTTTTTCCACGCTTGGTAACTTTATTAATGGTATTTCTGCTACTGATTTCTTCCTGGCCTCCCTCCATTAGGGTGTCATGTGGTTTATTTTGGCCTCAAACTTGCTATGTAGTTGAAAATGGCTCAAACTCTTGCTTCTTCTACTTCCGTTTTCCAAAGTTTTCAACTGCTAGGACTAAAGGTGTATAGCACCATGCCTGACTTCTTTTTGAGATAGGCTCTCCCAATGTGCCCCGGTTGACCTGTTACTTTGCATCCATCAGGCAGGCCTTGGACTTGAGGCAGCCCTTCTTCTGCCTTTACCATCCCAGTTCTGAGATTATAGGTGTATACCACTATGCTCAGCTTTATTTTACTTTAAATGGCACTCAGTGTAAACTTTTATGTTTATACTTCTTGTGTTGAACTTAAGAATCCGGGCTGGAGAAATGGTTAAGAGCACTGACTGCTCTTCCAGAGGTCCTGAGTTCAAATCCCAGCAACCACATGGTGGCTCACAACCATCTGTAATGGGATCTGGTGCCCTCTTCTGGTGTGTCTGAAGACAGCTATAGTGTATTCCTTTATAATAAATAAAGAAATAAATCTTTAAAATATAAAAAAAAGAATCCATGTGTTAAAATCCTGAGATCCTGAAAACATACACCTACTGTCTTTAAACGTTAATATTTAGCTCTGAATCATTATGAGTTAATTTTTGTGTATAGAATCAGGTGTTGAAGAAGATAGGCAAGTTGTACCAGTAATAGTTCTTCTCAAGGAGAACTCTAAGCATTCTACAATATTTTTTCCCTCCACGGAATCAGGGGTTTGCAACGTAGCTCTGGCTGTCCTGGTTTTCACTTTGTAGACCAGGCTGGCCTGGACAGAGATCTGCTTGCCTTGGCCTCGTGAGTGCTGAGATTAAAGGCCTGTGTCACTCACTACACCTGGCCAAGCATTTTGCAATCTATTTCTTATTTCTAATTTTACAAAATGGGAAGATTCTAAAATTCTGTTGTCAGAGCTGCAGAAAATGAAGATTTGTGGTGTTTTGATAGGCTTTTGTTTACTCTGGTTTATATTATCAGTAAACAAAGCTTAGTAAAAACTGTCAGAATGATTGCCCAGAGGATGTTATTTTCAAAGTGGTCTCTAGGGCAAACTATGCAGCTCAGTTGGTAAAGTGGTTGCCTAGCATCCATAAAAACTGAGTTCAACCTCATTACCACATACCATACGTTACATTGGCCTGTAATGTTAGCACTAATAGGTAGAGACTTAGAAGTAGAGGGTAGTGGGTTAGGAATTCAAGATTATCTTCAAGTACACTGGTTAGCTTATGTGAAACCAAATGTGAGCTCTTATATTTGAAATCAGGGTCTCCTTAAGTATACCTGGTTGGCTTGGAAATCACTGTGTAGTAATTTATGTAGTAATTTGAGGATACCCTCAAACAGAGCTCTGTCCACCTCTGCTTCCAGTTTAAAAGTGTATACCACCACACCTAGTTAGGGGTAAAGTGTAACTGGTAGTGGTAGTTTGGTGCACTGATTTAAGTTCTCAGAATTTCTCTTACATGTATATTGTAGTCGTGTCTCTACCTGAGCCAGAAGGCCTTGAATTCAGGTGCATACTCTCAAACATAAATGTGCTTTTAGCTCTACTCTCCAACTGTAATTGGAAGCCATTGTTAGCATATGTTCTTTCTAGATCTCTAGTTCCAGTAGGAACATGTGCTACCTCAGTTGCTTTAAGCAGTTGTTCCTAATGTCCTAGGTGTTTGAAATAGTGTTATAGGGACTATGATTTGGAGATGAGGAAGGAGCTTCCTTTTGCGATTGGTCCCTCAAGTATCAGTGCTTTTCTACAAGGGAGAAGGGTCTGCTAGTCTACTTTGTTAGGGTATAAGTCGTTCTTGGTTTGGTTTGAGACAGTCTCACTATTTAGCCATGGCTACCATGGAACTCAGAGATCATCTTGGCTCTGCCTCCAAGTCGGCACTGGGATTAAAGGTGTTATGTGCCTGGCCAATAGATCTGGAGCCCATTCTTTGAATCTGTTAGTGCTGTTGCTTTCAAGCTGTTGAATTTCTCCAAATTTCTAACTGGAATGGCCTGAAGTGAGTGATTTAGAGATTAGAATATTTCAAGAAAGGCCTAGGGGATGGACGGCATAGCTGCCGGGATTTGAAGTAGTACAGATAGAAGCACGTAGTTTCCCCAGAGTAAAGTTACCTCAAGGGCAGCCAGGTGTAGAGAAGACTAAATAGTGCAAGGTGGAGAGATGTGATATGGCCAGTTCTCAGTGGTGTCTGAGTCTGGGAGTCTCCACCCACTAGGCCTGGTTTGGCATTGTCAGGTGGAAGCAATAACAAATAACTTTTTCATCATGCTTAATTTCATATTTCTCTTCATTTTCTCAAAAAACAAAACCAACTAACCAAACAAACCTGCCAAAAGTAGATGTTGGTGGCTATAGGATATATTCAAATATATGTATAGACATTATTTTCTTTTGGATATAAATCTTGTGATGCATGTTTATATGAGATCATTCAGGTTTTTTTTCTTTATTTTCAGAACTGGGACGAACCCAGGGCCTTGCGTTTGCTAGGCAAGCGCTCTACCACTGAGCTAAATCCCCCAACCCCAAGAGATCATTTAGTTTTGATAATTATAATTGTTATCCCAATTGACAGTTGTACCTTATTGTTTAAAAATGATTTTGATTTAAAGAATGCATTGTTTTGTACCCCATTACAAATTATAACTGTATAGAAATGTTTTAAAAATTAGTAACCCCTATCAGGTGATGGGACTCAGTAATTGAGTATGGGCTTAGCATGTTTAAGGCTCCAAAGCCACATAAACGCAGAGTCAGCAACCCTGCTTCAAAATTGCATAATGTACTGTTTTCAAGACACTATTAGTTTAATCTCATTTGTTGCACTGGTGTTGAATTATAAAATACTGTATCAAAAATTTTTAGTCTCCTTCAGTTTTTTACCTTAAAAATTTACATTACATTTTGTTTGCATAGATAGTACCGATGGCATTTTAAATATTGTAAATTTATAAGAGGTAATGGACCAATTCTGTGATTCACAAATGGTGACTTGTAAAAGTATCTTTTATTCACTGTCTCAATCTGCTAACTTAAGGCCTAGTCCTGGAAGCTTCTAGCCTCCATACAATCTAATCCAGGCCTAGAATGTTTTTCAGCCACTGAGACTCATTGCTGAATAAGGTCATCCTCTCTAGCTCTTTCTGAACTCTGGCTAGCTGGTTCAATTCAGCTGTTGTGATTCAAAACTCCTCTCCAAGCTGACTGACTCAAACTTAGCTTCTTTCTGCTTCTTACTGAATTGCTCTGCTTAGCCTAAAACTAACTCTAGCAATCTTTTCTAATCTTCTGGCTCCTTTTCATTGTTTGGCTCATTCTATCTTTAACTGTTGTTCTGCTTGCAAACCTGTGTCTGTAAAGCTTTCCACCTCTGAATTCCACAAACTGAACAGGACTGACTAGAAAGAACTAAGATCTGCATGCCTGTCTCCTGAGTACTGGGATTAAAGATGTGTACATGCCTGGACCTAAGCTTTTTTTTTTTTTTTTTTTTTTTTTTTTTTCGGGGCTGGGGACTGGAACCCAGGACCTTGCGCCTTCCCTAGGCAAGCGCTCTACCACTGAGCCAAATCCCCAACCCCTGACCTAAGCTTTTTCTTTACCTGAAGCTTACTCTATACCATGCTGGTCTTGAACTCAGAGATGTTTGACTCTGTCTTCTCAGATTAAGATATGGCTATACTTCAGCCAGATTACACAGACAAGAAGGTTTTTGGGTGTGATCTCTTGCCAGAGCAGCCATGTTCTGAATTAAAATTAAAATTCCTCTACAGTGGTTCATGCTTCTAATACCTTCACTTGGGAAGCTGAAGCAGGAGTATTGCTGAGATGGAGGCTAGCCAGGCTTCCACAGTGAGTGGCTACACAGTTAGAGCCTGTCTTAAAACAAATGTGAATGCAATAATGTGCTTTTCCCACCATGCCACAAGCAGGCCTGGCCCTGCCCGGTCTGCAAGATGACACTGGGCCGTGTTCAAAGTTGTGTGGGCACAGATGACATTTTTTATTTGTTTGAGGCCAGAGGACTTTCCTTTTGTAGGCCTCACCACTCTGAGCCCTGGCGTGGTTTTTAGTGCTTTGAGTTTGCCTATTTGAAGGACGAGTTGGTGGGGCCTGGTGCAAGTACCACCACACTCTTAGATTGATTATCAGCTTTAGAGGTTTGACTGTAGCAGTTTGCTTCGTTCTTACCTCAGCTAGGACTTACAAATGAAAAGAAAAAGTCCCATGTAATAGTACAAAAGAGTTCTTAAGTGCTTCTTAAAAACCATGAGCTCTTGATGTCAGGAAAAAAAAAACACCTGTTGTTTTTAAAATAAAAATTGGATTGAAAATCTTTTTAGGATATAAATTTGTGTTGTAAAATATGTTTTTCCTGATATTTTTCAGCTAATTAAGAAAATCTCAGGTGGGCAGTGGGGACTCACTCCTTTCATGTTTGGGAGCAGAGACTTGGGAAATGGAGACAGGTGGATCTGTGTGAGTTCAAGGCTTGCCAGGCTACAGAGTAAAACCTTGTCTCAAACTAAAACCAAACCAAAAAAGGGGGTGGGTGGAGATAATTTATAAACATTTTAAACCTGACCTACTGAAATGGAAGGAACTCAGTTAACTCCTGGGGTTGGACTTTTACTAGATAAAAGTAACTCCTTTTTTAATGGAATTTCAGGTTTTTTTCCTGTCTTTTTTATCCTTTCTATATATGTGTGTGTGTTTTGTGTATCAACTAGAAAATGCCATTCTTCCTTTCAGCTGCTAGTAATTGACATTGTGATCCAGTTCCAAACTTTATAAAATTCTGTCTTTTACATTCAGACTTCCTCGTGTTTCTACTATTGAAAAATGATTTGAGCACATATTCATATAGAAAAATAATTTTTAATTCTTAACTGTTCAGCTTCCATAGAGACTGCACTTCCAGCTCTTATTGTACCCATCTTGGAGCCCTGTGGTAATTCGGAGTGCCTACACATTTTTGTAGATTTGCATTCTGGAATGTTCCAATTGATGCTTTATGGACTTGGTAAGTTACTAAATGTCGTCACTCAATGTAAGTATTTGTGTGTGTGTGTGTGTGTGTGTGTGTGTGTGTGTGTGTGTGCGCGCGCGCGCGCGTGCATGCGTACTGCTTGCATATATGCATGCACACCACATGAGTGAGTGTTTAGTGCCATTAGCACTAAGGTCAGAAGAGGACACCAGATCTCCTGGACTGGAACTGGAATTACAGATGGCTGGTCCTGGGAATTGAACCTGTATTCTCTGCAATAGCAGCAACTGCTCTTAACCCCTAATCCATCTCTGGCCCAAAGAAAATTTTGTAAGAAAAGCAAAATAAAAATAATGTGTAGAAAGAGGTGGCGAGTGCAGCATTGAGTAAGTATGAAAGGAGTGATGAACTGTCTGACGTCTCTTTCCTCTGACCTCGTTTTTTTTAAAGTCTGATTTGAAATTTTTTTTTTTTTTTGGTATCAGAAGTTAAACTTTTATTATGTAAAAATAACAGTAATGTCTTGTTTTTAGATTATCTGTTTAGGAGTTCAGTTTTTTCATCACTAATAAATTGACATAGAAATGACTACTAGGAATTGCTAGTATCCTTTGTGACTAGAGACCATATTTATGACAAGTCTTTATAATGACTTGAAATATGGAGCCCTACAGGGATTTTCTCTGGACTCAACTCAGTGGAAATGAAAGTTTATTTCTAGTCAAGTATATGAACTGAACTATATTCCCAGCCCTAAAATTGGATTTCTTTCGAGGCCAGCCTGGTCTACAGAGCTAGTTTCAGGACATCCAAGGCTACACACAGAAACCCTGTCTCAAAAAAAAAGTTTGATTTCTAACTTGGTTCTTTATTGTGTGGCTATTCTCAAATGATACATATTTACTAGGAACAAAAATGTTTTCTATGACTGCTCAAAGAATATTCCTGAATATGGTTTACATACTCTATTTGAAGTTAGTATTAAACAACAGAAACTGATTAAGGAATTTTTTTATTCTATTATGCAGCTATAGAGGTAAGTTAAATTTTATTATTAAAATTGTTTTTGAGACAGGGTATGTAGCTTTGGCTGGCCTGGAACTTGCTATGTAGTCCAGGCAGGCCTTGAATTCAAAGAGCTATCCCTATCTATGCTCTGGGCTGGGATTAAAGGCATATACCTACTTGGCTAGAAAGGTAGAATTTTGAAACACATATTAGCAGCTCATGGAAAATAGTACTTTGAATTACATTTATGATAGGTAAATGGCATGTGACAGTGGTTTGTTTTTAAACTGCCCACATCATTTAAAGAGGAAATAGCACTTATTTGTTGCTCAAGTATACAACAGATAGTTCTATATAACAGCAGACAATCCCAAGGAAACACGGAAACTCCATCATCTGGTTACTACTCACCCTTTCCTCATCGTTATTTGCTCTCTAGGGTAGCCATGTCTTCACAGGCTTCAGAAAACTTTCCTTTCTCCATCTCTTCCCTGATATACCAGTTGACAAGGGTAAATTTGGCATCTGTCAGGTCAGACATGATTGATCCAAGTAAGCCTGGGCCTCAGCAGTGACTGTGATTTTGTTCGGACATCCATAGCTCATTGCATATTGGCTAGGTCCACAAGCTACCTTAGTAGGGGCTGCTAAGTATGCTAATCTTGAAGCTAGTGAATAACCAAGCCAAACTGGGTAGTACAGTTTTGAGGCAGCAATGACTGCTTTAACATTTTTGGGAACCATGTCACTGTGATATAACGTTAATACTGTTATAACTGTTAATGCTGTTAATACTGTGCATTTATCATGCCATGGCTGACCATCTCGTTGGCTGAATTAGCAAGATGATGGGCATTTGGGGACAGAGGAAAGACACCATGAAATGTCTCCCAAAGGAAGGCAGTGATTGGAGGCATGGATGGCCAGTAAGGTGGTTAAGGTTGGTTAGTATAGTACTCAATCTCAAGGTTTTTGTAATGGATGGTATAGAGGCCCTGGTTTTTCATTATGAAGGCATACAGTGCTCCAAGTCGGTATGGGCAATAACTGGAGAGCTAGGTAAGTAGACTTCTAGCTTAGACTTCTTGCTGTGATCAGTCTGGACATTCCTCAGGGCAGTGACAAATACAGCTAGCCAGTTCCACCATCAAAGCTACTGAAAATCCTCAAGTTCTGTATATTACTCAACATATTGGGTACAAATTCCTAGCTGTTGATGAGCTGCCAGAGTGTAAGTTCATAAATAACCTGGGTTATTCAAACACAACTTTGGGTTCATGCCTGCCACTCCCGATGCTCCTACTCGGGACCCACTGAAAAAGGATTACCATAGTGATCCTTTCTCTTGTACTTGACCACCTACTGAATACTGTATTCTGTTTAGTAGAGCAGGCAATCATAATTAATCTGGAAACTAGCCTAGCCAATGTGGATGGATATGCTTACATGTGTACCACATGTTTAATATACATAACTTTTAGGTTTCTATTCCACAAGTCAGGAGAGAAGTGGACTACAAGGAACCTCCACTAAGATACTTCCAAAGAGTCTGAGGGAGTAGAGTGATAGGTCAGCTGGCTCTGAGGGTTCAGTATATGGCACACATCCCCAGCTGGGAGGTTGGGCTTATGGTCCCTGCTCCAGCTACGGCTCTTCCACCCCTGTATCCCTGTATGTCTTTTGTTTCCCAAAGCCTTTTCTTTATCTATTTTCTCTAATTCATACTATACACTCAGATAAGCAAATAAAAGTTGAAAAGGATCGACAGTAGGATTTTCTGCATGGAAGTCAAGATGGTCTAACAAGATGCAGTAGAAATGTATTCCTCACTGTTATGGGGGCTGCAGAATAATAAGCTAATGTTAATGGGCTTCTTTTTTTACTCAAAAGAGCAGGCATTTAGTGTTTCCTTTTAATGAAAATGCTAGTAATGAAAGTAGAAATGTCTTCTGAATTGGAGGCTTCATGCAATCTTGTACTTCCCACTCATGACGCGTAAAATCATCCTATAATATGGAAGGACCACAGGCATTACTATGCTGGGGCATTGGGAAGCAATACCTACCTTTATTGGCTAGAATTTTCTGGCTAAAAGCATATTCCAATGCCTTGTGATCATGAAACAGATACTACACAGAAGAGAATAAAGAAATACTAATCAACAGCTACTATTAGAGAACATTAGAGTTTTTAAAGTTACATGACGAATGGGGTTCATTTTAGTGTGGGCTTCACTCCTGACTCCTAGGCTTTCTGCCCATGTCCTTACAAGGGGTGCACACTCTCCTTTCCATTCCTGTAGAGTAGTGGTTCTCAACCTTCATGCTGTGACCCTTTAATGCATTTCCTCAGGTTGTGATTATCCCCACTTTAAGTTATTTTCATTGCTACTTCATAAACTGTGATTTTGTTACTGTGATGAATTGTAATGTAGATATGTGATATGTAGGGTATCTGATATGCGATCCCTGTGAAGGGGTTGTTCACACCCCCCCTACAGGGATCACCACTCATAGGTTGAGAACCACTGCTGTAGAGGTGCTCTTTTCTTTAGAACCCTTCTGAACCTCACAAAGTCTGCCTTTGAACCGCATTGCAGTGGAGATGAGGACCTAATGTGAGTTTTGGGAGATAGAACTGCAATGACTTTTTTTTTTTTAATTCTAGTTAGTTAAAAACATTTTGTGCCCTCCCTTTTTTCCCTTCTTTTCTTTTTCTAGATTTTGATCTAGTTAGTTAAAAACATTTTGTGCCTTTCTTTTTTTCCTTAGTGTATTTCTTACTAATATTTTCTACCACCATTAAAAATTTGGACTGGCATTTAATAAGCCAGTCATTTTTGGACAACGTATCTTGTTTATGCTTGAGAATATTTGTGTGCTGTTAAAAGCAACTTTTTAATAGGCGGTGATTTTTTTTTTACTTTAGTTAAGATTCTAAGTCTAGTAATTTTCTGAATTTTAAGTACTTTATAAGTTGGAAATGCTATTTAATTTATCAAACACAGGCAAAGAACTATTTATGCATTTGATACTTGTTCTTGCCAGTGAAATAGAAAGGAGGAAAAGCAAGTTGATTGATGGTTCCTGTTGGATTTATTTTATTCTATCACTCACAACATGCTTTTCTGCCTAAAAAAAGTTTAAAGTTTGGCTACATAGATAAAGATTTTGTTTGTATTTAAGCAGTGAGTGAATGAATTCTTTATTCTGTAGATCAGGCCACTCTGGAGGACATGGAAAAGTCTTTGAATGATGACATGAAGCGGATCATCCCTTGGATTCAGCAACTTAAGTAAGCTTACTTAATTTAGCTCAAGACTGGAAAGGGAAACTTAGCTTGACAGTATTTATTTTCTTCTCCATCATTAGTCTTAAGCAGTCACTGTCCTTAAAGTTTGTGACATGAAACCTGAGGACCTTTGGTGCCTTGGAACACATCCAAGATGGCTGTCCTCATATCAGATTCCCCTCTAGATCCAATGTTGGTCAAAAGGACATGACACTAAACTTTCATTCCTCAGCATATTTTCTCCAGAACAGGCACTTCACAAACTCTTAGTGAATATTTGTACCATGTCCTCTAATAGAATCCTATTTGTTCTAGTTCAGAACCTTTGTGGTATTGGTCTCTCAGCAGATACTGTTCTTTTTTCCTCTAACATTGTCATTTAGTCTGTTTCAAAATTACCCTTGGAATAGGACCAGAGACAATTGTCTGGGCTTTCATTACCATTCTGGCTCCACTGAGGTAGCACTAAGGCAACTCTTAGCAAACTCTTACTCGTTTATTTCTGTTTGTGAGACAGGGTCTCACAACAGAAGCGTACCTCAGAATTTCTATGTAACTGAGACAAGTTTTGATCTCTTGATCCTCCTTCCTCATGTACTGGAATTATATACATGTGCCACCATGCCCAACTCAGAATCTTTAAAATATTTTATAGGATTTATTAATTTGTAGTAATTTTACCACGTTTGACAGCTGTCTCAACAGTCTAGTTGTACAACATTTTTTTTAGTACCTTTCTATTGCCCATGTACAGTTAATCATCATTGCTAGCCTGAGGTAATCACAAATCTATTTCTCTAAATTTGTTTTTTTTAATAATTTTTCATACAAACAGAAGCATAAGCTGTATGATCTGATGGGCTTCTTCCGCTTGTATTTTTAAGAGTTATATTGTAGCATATATCAGTATTTTTTCCTTATGCTTTAATCATATTTTACTGAATGGATAGACCACATTTTCTTTTTTCTATAATAAATGGGTTTACAGTAAGTGGAGGTGTTACCGCTTCTTGGCTGTCGTGTGAACTTAAATTTTCATTTTCTGTGGCCAAAACTTGTCCATGGAATTGTTGACATAGAGAGTAAAAATTATGCTAGACTTTTGAAAGAAATCCCCAAACTTCTTTCCAAGGTACCTGTCACTTTGCCATTCAGTCAACATATGAGAGTTTCAGTTTTTGCATGAATGCTCAATGTTGTCTTTAGTATAAGGAGGTATCTCAGGGCAATCTTGGAATACTTCGCCCTAATGGCTAATGCTATTGAGCATCTGGTTTACAGGGTATTTTTGTATTATGGAACAAAAACAGATTCTATTTAAAGAAACAGCTGGGCATGGTGGCACATGCCTCTAATTCCACTCCTTAGCAGACAGAGGTAGGAAGATGACTGAGTTCAGCCTGGTCTCCATAGTGACTGTTAGGTCAGCCAGAGGTATATAGTTGGGGGTCCTAATCCCCAAAATACCATGCCAAACTAAACAAACCCCCCAAATACTCATAGATAAAATATAAACCCCAACTTCGTTAGTCAATAGACATGAAGTTATATGTACTCCAATAAAGAAAATCAGACAAACATACCCTAGGAAAATAATTATGGAAGCCGCACAGTTTTCATTCAGAATGTTTATGGGAAGTTAGTGTAAAGTACACATAGACATTTATTTTTGTCCAGAATTAAAGAGTCAAGGGTGAGATACTAAGGTGGGCATGTGGGTACAAGGCTCTTGTCCTAGCCCTCGAGTGGGTGAGATAGGGATGCAGATGGACTACAGAGTAAGACTTTGTCCCAGGGACAAAAAGAAAAGAGAAAAGGCGTATTTCCACATAGACTTTCAAGTGCTACTGTATATATTGATATTTATTTGGTTTTGCAAGACAGGGTTTCTCTGCTTAGCCCTGGCTGTCTTGGAACTTGCCTTGTAGACTTGGCCGGTCTCAGATTTAGGATTTTCAATATAACAGTGAACTTGATCTTATCTTATACCTTATGTAGGTGGTCTGATTTAACTTAGGATTGTGTGTATGTTAATTGTTTATGTGTTTTCTTTTAATGACATTAGTACACATAATAGTCTCAAAAAGATATTTTGGTTGGTATGAACATTTATTTGCAACACTTGCCACAAATGAAGCAAAGGATACATTTTTAAAGTTTACCTTTAGTTTTTCTAGTTGATTCTTTAAAGTTACGATTAACGATAGGTTTTAATGATTAAAAAACAAAAGCTTTCTAGGATTCGAGGGAGAGATGGCTGGGTTTGTGAGTTTGAGGCCAGCCTGATCTATATAGTGAGTTGCAGGCCCAATAGGCTGCATGGTTAGAGCATGTCTCATAAAAACCGAACAAACCCCAAGGACCCCCCTTCCTATTTCACTTTTGGGGAAGCTGGCCCACTACTTTTAAGATGTAATATATTCTGGCACAGTTTCCATGCACATGGCAAGCATACCATTTGTAGCACATGTTGTGTGCGCTAGAGTACGGCTTTCCAAACTGACCTACACAGTTTGATAAATGGAGCAAGTATCTCTCAGTATTTGGCCACTTTGGCACTGCTACATTGACGTGAAAGTCCCTTAGCTCATTGGGCATCAGTGAGTCTGAATGGGTGCTTATCTCTTTCTCTTTAGTTACCTACATTTCATCCTAGCCACAAGGATGGTCACATATAAGCACGGGGATGAGTACTACAGCAAACTCATCAAAGTAAAATCCTGTGTCTGACCTAAAAAGGAGGGAAGAGGGCAGTTAATGCTTTACACATACTTTTTATAAAAAGTGGGGCTGCCATCTATAGTGATGACAGAAATAAAATGTTTTGTGCTTGCTTGTTCAGTTGTATGAACACTTTAGATTATTTTTTATTTTATTTTTGAGACTATACTGTAAGTCCCTCCAAACCCTCCCATTTACTCATCCCTGCTCTTCAAATTCTGGCCTCCTTTTTCTCCTGTTATTGTATGTACAGATGTATATGTATATACATTCATATTCCTAAATATGGCCAGTTGAGTCCATATACTGTTCCATGTATGTATGTTTTTTAGTGCTGACCTTTCAGCACTGGATAGTTGGTGTGCTTTTCCCAGTTTACATAGTCTTTTGTTTATTTGTTTTGCTTTTTAGTTTTTCATTTTAGTTTTCCTCGTGTGGTCAAAGTTACTGTGGAACTTAATTCTGTAGACTAGGCTGGCTAGAACTCATAGAGATTCCTCTGCCTCTGCCTCCTGGGTGCTGGGAGCCACCACTGTCTGGCTTTTCCAGTTATTCTTTAGTGCTCTCTAATTTATTTGTAAATCAGTGGCATATAGTTAACCAGAGAAGTTATGATTTTATGATGTGCATTGTCTTTTAAGGTTTTGGCTGGGACAACAGCGTTGCAAACAATCTATAAAACATCTGCCTACCATAACCACTGAAACGTTGCAGCTTGCCAACTATGCAACACATCCCATTGGAAGCCTGTCTAAGAATAAGCTGTTTATTAAACTTACTCGCCTTCCACAGTACTACATTGTAAGTATGCGAAGCATGAGTGGTAGGTGTATACAGAAAGCTCTCTTGTCTAATTTCACCTGCCTATGAATTTTACTTGGTGCCTAACTTTCATAGAGGAATTTTCAACCCGGGGTGTATGATTGAAGGAATAAAAGAGGTCAAGTAAGTCTCGCTGGGGAATGTAAGGTAGCCGCCATCTCTTACCCTAGTGCCTCTGCCACAGTGAGAACTTGCTTGTTGGTGAGGATTTGTTTATATTAAGCAAGGAGGAAGGCTTAGTTTCTGATTGGAATTAATCTTATCTTTAGCTGGAAACAAAAAAATTGAGTGAAACTAACTATAACTATTATGAAGATTTAGAGATGTTTGGTATCAAGACAAACTTGCTTGGTTTTAGTTGAACAAGAATTTGCAAAAATATAGGATGAGCAAAGTACCTTTATTTTCTCCTTTATTGAAGGCATACTCTATTTTGCAGATGGCATTCTTTTAGTGCACAATGACATTTTTCCTTTTCATATTTCCATTCTTCCTAGATTTTGAGATTTGACTTTTAATATCTTTATTTTTCAGTTTGGTTTTTGTTTTGTTTTGAGATCTTTGAATTGGTTAGAATCAATTTTAAGAATTTAGTATAAATATATTTTCACACTTAAAGAAGTTTCTATTGACAACAAATATTTTTCGATGAACTCTATGGTGCTCATAAGTTTTAATTCAAGGTTTTTGGTTGAAAGGAATAGGAATGAATTTTTAAGATTTTCAGTTGTACCTTTTCATCATACTATCTTAAAGTAATACCAGGTACCGGGTGATCTATTGAGTTAATAGGATCCTGAGTCTATTGGTGACATGAATTTTATCAAAATTCATAAAACACCACGTGTAGAAGTAGATTTGAGTGCGGTGAAGAGCCGTGATTTCAGTTCTCAGTGAGGTGCCTGAGCTACATGTGAAGGATCAACCTGTGAGTATGCGCAGAACTCTGTGCTAAGTCACACCAAGAGTAAAACTGAAGGAAGTGCATACTGTTACGTTTCCGGCTTGATTTAGTGTCAGTGTCCTGGTAATAAAAAAAAAATTTGTTTCAGTGGTTTAGTTCAAACCTGAGTGTAGGTTCTTCTCCTTCCCTTAGATTTATCTCTACATTCATAAACAGAAAAGGAACTACAACCATAGCCATTAACAGTATAGGAGCCAGCGGGTGCTGGCATAGCCTTTAATCCCAGCACATGTAGGGCAGAGGCAAGCAGGTCTCTGGGATCTCTGAAGTGGAGGCCAACCTGATCTACATAGCAAATTTCAGGATATCCAGGGCTATACTCAGAAACTCTGTCTAGGAAAAAAGAAACAAAACAATACAAAAAAAGGAAAAGAAAGTATTGGTATCTAATTGATTGCCTCAGAGTTTCATTGTCCTTTATATTTTGTCACTCACCTCTGTGTTATAATTAGATACTGTGACAATCTGGGTTTTTCAGTTTCTGACATTTATTATTTGGGTGATACAAGAGATTGATTCCATGATATAACACATGCTGGGTGAGCAATTTATTACTGGCCCTTGTTTTTTATGTTTTAAGACAAGGTTTCATTAACTTGCTGAGTTAGCTTGGGACAGAGCTCTCTAGCAAGGCAGGCATTGAACTTATGTGTTTGTTTTAGTGTTGATGGTTTCTTTCATGTATGTTTGTGCTCCATGTGTGTATCAAAGCCCAAAGAGAAGATCTGATTCCCTGGAATTGGAGTTAATGTATAGTTGTGAGCTGCCTGTGGGTGCTGTGAATTTGACTGAGGTCATCTGGAAGAGCAACCAGTGCTCTTAACCTCTTGAGTCCTTTTAGCATTCCCCAGACCTTAAACTTGTAGTGCTCGTGCCCTGTCCTAAATACCTGGGATTAGAGGCCTGACCCACCAGGCGTACATCAAACATTTTTATTTTTGTACAGTATACATTTTGGTAAGTGAATACTGTTATAACTTCTATCTCTGTAAGGATATAGATTTATCATGACACTAAGTGTGCTCATGCTCTGGTTTCTGACTACATGTTGACATTTGTAAGATGCCATAGTGAATAACAGCAGCTTAGCCTCTTGGAAAAAAAAGAAAGAAACTGACACAGGGCACAAAACTAAAGACAAATTGTGGCCCCTTGATGGCACTCTCAGCAGGCTCGTGCAGCCCTGGTGTCCTCAGCTCTGTTTCAGTGCTGCTGCTTTCTTGTGTTGTGCTCACAGTGACTCAGGGTTCAGCTGCATGTGTTGGCACCAGAGGTTTATTCCCAGTCCATGGGAGGTAGAGGCAGGAGGAAATGTCTGTTCCCTTGTTTCCCAGTGACAGTCGTGTCAGGCCTCTAATCCCACTTGTTTTTTCCTTAGTTACAATAATTGAGGTTTTAGGGTGTATTCACAGGAAAGGGAAGTAAAAGGGCAATTTAAAATTAAAGGATAATAAAAATTAAAATATATAACTATAGAAGACCTGGTTGGCTTAAAACAGGAACTATCAATATCAAGGATAAGGAATGGCAGTAATTTAATTATCTCATTTCTTGTGTTTACTGTGTATAAACTGCACTTGATGTAAGATGTACAATGGTTCTTATTCTTCTGGGTCTCACCTCTTTTCTGATTTGGGTCATTTTAGGTTGTGGAAATGCTTGAGGTTCCTAATAAGCCCACACAGCTATCGTACAAGTATTACTTTATGTCTGTGAGTACTGCAGATCGTGACGACAGCCCTGCCATGGCACTGCTGCTGCAGCAATTCAAGGACAACATCCAGGACTTGATGTCCTGTACAAACACTGGGAAACAGACAAGAACTGGTACCAAGCACAAGGTATGCTCACATAGAAATCAGCACAGAATTGATCAGTGTTGATGTTTTTGCAAACCCCTTCCCATTTATTATGACTATTTTGGCTTTTTTTTTTTAAAAAAAGATTTATTCATTTATATATATAGGTACACTGTAGCTGTCTTCATGCACACCAGAACAGGGCATCAGATCTCATTACAGATGGTTGTGAGCCACCATGTGGTTGCTGGGAATTGAACTCAGGACCTCTGGAAGAGCAGTCAGTGCTCTTAACCGCTGAGCCATCTATCTCTCCAGCCTTATTTTGGCTTTTCAAGACAGGGTTTTTCTATTTAGCTCCAGCTGTCCTAGAGAACTGGCTCTGTGACCAGGCTGGCCTTAAACTCATAGATCCTTCTGCCTCTGCCTCCCAAGTGCTGGTTTTACAGGTATACGTTAACCATGCCTGGTTTCATTCTTTTTAAACGGAAAAGAGGTAACTGGTTTTTAAGGTACACAGCAATGAAACAGTTCTGCACATTTTCCTTAAAAGACTTCTTCCTCTTTTGAGAGTAAGGGGTATTGATAGAAGTGGAACCCAGGGCCTTGTGCTCTGTAGGTGAGCATGCTACCACTGAGTAATTCCCAGCCCTTTTGTATGTTTTTGAGAGAGATTTCGAACCTTTGTTTGTCATGTTACCTTTTCTTTGTAGTCCTGGCTAGCCTGGAGCATATAACATCCTTTTGTTTTTTACTCCCTGTGTGCTAGAATTGCAGATGTGTACTTTCACATTTGACCAAATGCTTTTGTTTTAATTAATAATAATATATCATTTGCCACAAAGGAACTTGCTAAACACAAAGTATTTGCTACTTAGTTAATTGTGTCTGTGGTTTTTTTTAACACATTTTTAAAAAAAATTACTTTCTAGTTGTCTGATGACTCGTGCCCGGTAGAATGTAAGAAAGCCAAACGATCAGGAGAAACGTGTGCCTTCAATAAAGTTCTAGCTCACTTTGTCGCTATGTGTGATACCAACATGCCATTTGTAGGACTTCGATTGGAGGTAAGTTAGGACTTTTCAGATGCTAACTGAAATATCATGGCTCCAGCATGAGAAGCAGTCTCTTGCCCACAAGCTCTTTTTGTCTCTGATACCATCACCTCATAATCTTCTCCTTAGATTAATGGAAATTAAATTCTTACCAGTTAAAGAAAGTAGACAACTTTTAAGAATTAATGTCTTCTACCTCATACATTGTTTAGGTCTTATTAGAGATGACTCTTGGGGAAGTAATGTGTGTTGTTTGAGCACTATTTAATACTGGGCTCCTGAGAAGTAAATCAGAAAAATCTTAAATAAATGTTACTTTGATATTGTGGAAGAACATCAGGTTGCTGATGCAGAATCCGTGTCTTTCATGAATATGGTGTTGTAGGGGCTGAAAAGATGACTCCGACATCAGGGGCATTGGCTGGTCTTTCAGAGAACCCAGGTTCAGTACCCAGCACCAACACGGCAGCTCAACACTGTCTATAACTCCAGCCCCAGAGGATCTGACATCTTCATATAGACATACATGCAGACAAAATAACAATGCATATAAAATAAAAATATGTCATTAAAAGAATATTGTGTTATGTCTACCACGGTCATTAACTATGAACGCAAAGTGAAGTGACAGTTCTGTTGGATTTTGTTTTTTGGAAAAGGGTCTTAATGTTTAAGACCTAGGCTGGCCTTGAACTTGCTATGTAGCTAAGTTCAACTTAAATTATTATGTTTTTGTTTCTACTTTCCTATCCTAAGATTATAGTAATATGCCATCATGCCTGCTGCAACTTTCCATTTTTCCTCATCATTATTAGTCTTTTTTATGTGCATTAGTGTTTTACCTACAGGTATGTCTGTGTGAGGGTCCCTAATCCACACTCTTTCTCTCTTGGATCTTATTTCAATTGATTATAGGAGTGTCACTGACTTATTGCTTTGGTGGTGGGAAGAGAATAGGTACATGATTTGGGAGCGGTACAATGCATTCCTATCCTCCTCACTGTGCACTGGGGAGAATTGAAAGAAATGTATGGTTTTGCAGGTGCCACATGGCTTTGAAACCTGTACACAGATGTCTTTGTCTTTTTCTTCTGTGATCCGTGCATGCTGTGCACATGGGAACTTCATGACAGTGCTTTCTTGAATTTGTTCAAGCTCTTAAAAACTTAATTACAGTCTCTCTTTGAATTGATAGATAATGTTAAAACACCAGCTCATTTTCTGCTTATAATGAATGATGTACCCTGAGTTGTGAATAACTACATTTAATCTTAATGGCAGTGTTTTTTCTCTTTATGATAACAAGTCATTTTTTGAACTATTCTAGACTTACTTCCTTTTGAGTGTGAACTTGTATTGTCTATTTGGTCATCAGCTAGCTTTCTAAACTTCTTTTCTTCCTGACCCTCTAAGTCACGCTAGACAAATTTGTGGAAGAGGATATATAAGAATTCAGTCATAGAAGATCTGTCATTGGTTACTGAGGGCAAGCCTTGCTTCACTCCATCAGAGGATCTTCTAGCATGCATGACTTTCAGCCCGCCCTACATTTGCTTGACTTGGAGTTTCATTTTGATCGAACAGTAGAATCACAAATAAAACCACTCTTTGTTTTTAGTTGCTTCATTTGGAACCGCTGGAACTGATTCTGGATTACTTTTAGCTTGTAGCAAAAAATGGGTTTGTTTCCTGAATTTTGAAGATTCCTGTACTGTGGAGATTTTCTTTTTAAGCTAAGGGATGAAGTACCTTCGACTTGCCCTTGCTTTACTATAGTTTCCAAGGAAGTCTAATAACAGGAAGACTGCTCACACTGATATAGTGTCACTTTGACAAAGACTGCCTGTAGAAGAGATTGTGTCAAAAATAGATAGCATGCAGAGAGAAGCCGATTTCCTGTGTGAACTCAACAGTTTAACCCCCGTGCCTTTTCTCATTTCAGTTGTCCAATTTGGAATACCACATCAGGAGTGCAAGTGGAAGGATGGCTTCAGCCATGCAATTGGCTTATTAAAAAGTAAGCTTGTGTTCTGGGTCTTCCTTGGCACCACACGTTACAGTCACTCTGGAGAACGGTTTCTCTACTCTGAAACAGCATACAGCAGCGCTCACAGTCTGTGTGTGTCACGGATTTCTGTGTAGAATTGCAGAAGTCCAAGGGAGGTTCTTCTTTGCTTATTTGGTGGCAATCCAGCACCATCTGGCATTTTAGAGTATCATTTGTTAAACATATTATCTAGTTAATGTAACTGTTTCAGGCTTGATATTTCAGCCCTCCAGAATGCTTTGGCTTTACATAGCAGGAAAATGTGGACTAGTTCAAAGTCAAGGTGGGAATTCCCAAGAAAGTGTCCTTTGTACTCAGACTGAAAGAGTCATGAGAATTAGCTGGAGGAAAGCGAGATTGAGTTAGAGTAGAAGCTTCTAACCAGAAGAGGTAATCGCTAATATGAAGGGCTTCAGGTAAGAGAATGCTCAGCCTGCTGGACTTGAATGTTGAGCAAGGCAGGAGATAAAAGATGCACACAAATGTGTAAGCCTCACAGTTACCTTCACAATTATTCAAGAGCCTGACGCCAGAGGACTAAAACCAGTGTAGACATTACAGTGAGATTCCCATTTTAAGGAACAAAAACAACACAAAAGGAAGCCAGTAGGTGATTTAAAGTACAAGCTGCCATTACTAGACAAGTTTTCTGGAAATCGAACCTTAGCGCAATATGCAGAGTAAAGGAGAGTAGGATTGAAGCAGCAACACTGTAGCTCAAGTGCTTCATGTTACAGTTGCTGTTGGTTCTATAAGGACTTAGGAGACAAAATAGTCAAGGGTTGGGGGCTGCATAGATTTCAGACGTACAGGGATGACAGCAAGGGCACATATTAATTTTTCTAAGTTTTCTACAAATCCATTGAACAGACATGTCTCAAGCTCAGGGCAACAGATTTGGATAGGTGACAAAGTCACCATCCCAGTTGTTAGTAACAGAGCTGAGGTAGCAAATTAGATGAATAGGAATGTGCAAACAAATGGAGTTGGGTGCTGGTGCTACATATCATATTTCTAGCACTTAGGATCTGGAGGCAGGAGGATTGTTATGAGTTCACTTTCAGTCCAAGCTCGGTAGTGAGATCCTATGTTAACCACCCGATCTGCACACATACACAGAAGGGGAAATCAAAGATGGGCACAGGGCCTAGTTTTAAACGGACAGAGGCTAACGACCCAAAGAATCCTGGGAAGGATAGGTAGTTGGGAACGGTGAATATGAGAAACAGATAAAGATGGGGAAATGTCACATGAACCTTCATATTTTGCACATAAAAAATTGACACTTGGAAAAGGGGAGCTGCTGATCTATTTCACTTGATAGCATATTTTCTTGATATACATGAGGCCCTGTATTGATCTTCAGCAACTCATAAACCAGATTTAATCCATGCCTATAGCCTCAGAAGGAAGAAAAGAGAAGATCAGTTCAAGGTTTGAATTGCTTTGCATAAAATATAGATACAAAATCAACAAGTTTTATTTGGCCATCACAGATTATTAGTGTTTTATTAGTGTTTTATTAGCATTAGTGTTTTATTCTTTTTAGTTTTCCCAACCTTTAGAAGCATCTTGTCAACATTTTTCCAAGCGCTTTCACATTTTGTCTCTGATGGAGCCCCAGGGCTTCTGACGTGTCAGATGAGCTACATCCTAGTACCCATTCTACTTGAACTCAAGCAAACTCAGAAGTGTCCTGCCTAGAACACATGCATTTTTCTTTTCTTTTTTTAACTTCCTTTTGTAACATTTAAGGAAAAGTTTTTAATTCTTCCTTTCCCCTCTATATTTACAATGTCAAGGGAAAATAAAAAAAAAGATAGATTTAAAGATATCGTTTTTCAGTAAATTCCATTATCATGGTAGGGTGTTTAAAGGGAAGAAGGCAAAAATAAATAATTAAATTTATGATTTATTAAATTAAAATTTATACTGGTTATTATAAGTAAAATGCATTTGATTTTAAGAAACTCTTCTTTTAAGCATTTAGTCCTAGATGAATTAATATCAAAAAAGAGAATGAGTCAAACTTTTTAAGCTCTAAGTTTGGGCGCCTTTTCTTCTCTTTGCTGAAAATATGTTCTGTTCTTATTCCAACTTATTTATTTCAAAGCATTAAGCTTTGAAAGCCTGTTGAATGGGCATCTGAAATGAAAGTACCAGTTATGTCACAGTAACTTTCTTCAGATGCTCTGGTTCACTTACCTGGTACCTTTGCTAACTCAGAACCTTGATCCTTTAGCACAGATGACATGGGACTCATCTGAGAGAGTTCGCTCATGCTGCTTAGCTTTTGAGCCCCTGGGTAAACTTCAGTTTTCACCTGAACTCAACACAATCTCAGCCATGGCTGTTTTCCTTTTTTTGTAGCCAAAGCCTGGCAGATAGGGATGATTCTTCTTTCCAAGTCCTCAGACCTCTATTCTGACTGTATGTGCATGCATAACCTTCCTCCTTTATTTTTCTGCCACATTTGGATATTGATTTTACTCTTCGCTCCTTCAGTAACCTTTCTGCTTGTCACCATAAGGCTATAATATATAGTTTGTGATGTTTGTGAACCTTGCTCAGGACAGAGCTGACATACATTACATGTCCCCTATAGGAGTTTAGTTTAATTTCTCAGGTTGTTCAGTGCTACAGAAACATCACCCAGGAGTACTATTTAAGTTAAACTTTTTAAAGTTTTTTTTTTGAAGTTTTCAAATCATGTTAACCCTCTTTGTTCATGAAATAGTTTCCATAGTTCTTATTTTTTTTGTGTTGAATTTTTTTGCATATGGTTATTTCATCTGTATGAATGTCTGTGCACTCTCTCTGTGTGTGTGTGTGTGTGTGTGTGTGTGTGTGTGTGTGTGTGTGTGTGTACATGAAAGGCGCGCGCAGTACCCTTGAAGGTCAAGGAAAAGCAGTCAACTGGAATTATAGGCAATTGTGAATTGCCCTGTGGGTACTGGGAATTGAACTCAAGATCTCTGGAAGAGGAACCAGTGCTCTTCACTGCTGAGCCGTGTCTCTTGATCTCTCAGTTCTTCATTCTTGTGTATTTTACAGTAATAGTTTTTATCACATTCCTTTAGAGGGATTGGTTTTATTTTCTCTACTAGTATAATCATACTAGAATTATCAAAGTTAATCCTGTTTCAAAAGCTTAACACTAGCAACAAAAACAAAAAATGCCAATGGTGCCCTTTCAGAGGTCTGCTGTAATTGAGAACTTGAATGGAGTCTTTATTTCCCTTAGTCCTCACTTCAGATATATGTAGGTTCTGTGCTTTCATTTTTTTGTTCAGATGGATGTGATGAAAATCTACCCAAGGTGAACCGAGTACATGTATGCATTTATATTCTCAAACACAAGGTGAAATGTCCAACTGAATTAGCTGCTATAGAGCTTTCCCAAGAATGGCTATGTTGTGAGGTCTAAGGGTGAGCAAGTTGAAAATCACTTATCCAACATAGACGTGGTAGTTTGAAAACGGTTAGCTCATAGAGAGTGGCATGTTGGGTTCCCTTCAGATGAAGATGTAGAACTCTCAGCTCCTCTAGCACCATGCCTGCCTGGATGCTGTCATTTTTCTTGCCGTGATGATAATGGACTGGACCTCTGAACCAGAAAGCCAGCCCCAATTAAATGCTGTCCTTTGGTCATGGTGTCTTCAGAGCAATGGAAACCCTAAATAAGAGTTGCGCTGTCAGTTAACGTATACATTGAAGCAACATAAAGTTGAGTGGATTAAGTGGAAGTCAGCTTTTAGAGTTACCTTTAAACAACGAGCTCTAGTTCCCTTACTCTGTGCCAGGCAAACGCTATAGCTAATGTTTCAAAATAATCAATAGAGGGGGACAAAGCACTTATATTCAAAATATTTTTGGAGAGTTCCAAGAAAACTGGTTAATAAAAATAGAGATTGAGCTATCTATAACATGGCATATTCAATTTCAGTCTCAGGTTTTGCTATGCAGTCGTTATTAGTATTAATGCCAACACAAAGCACAGTTTGTTAAATGAATCACACTGTTGTCCTTCTCCCTTGGTGTGCATGTGCACCTGTTTGTGTGTGTGTGAGTGTGTGTATGTGTGTGTGTGAGTGTGTATGAGTGTGCGTGTGAGTTGTGTGAGTATGTATGTGTGTGTGTGTGTGTGTGTGTGTGTGTGTGTGTATCCCCCTATCCACCTTTGCATATTAAAATGTAAATATACATCTACACAGAAAGAGAGGCTTTTCTAGGAGCAATTTACAGGAAGTAGTCTGGGATATGCCAGATGGTATAAGTCTCTCCACAACAAGTTGCTAGACCAAACTTAAGAGATGGCTCGTTGGGTAAAGGTATTTGCTGCCAATCTTGTCTCTCTTAATTTAATCCCTAGGGTCCCTATCATGGAAGGAGAGAACTGAGTTGTGCAAGTTGTCCTCCGACACACCAAGGCACATGATGTATACTTTTACTTCCAAAATAAATAAATTTTTAAAAAGAAAATATTTTAAAGTGTCATCTAATTCTATGATAGTTACCTGTTCTTACAACAATACAGTAATTGGGCAAAAACAATAACTGCATTCTGATTTGGCACCCACATTACCCTCTATTTAAGCAGTCGGGCATGAGAAACCAGTGCTAGAGTAAAGATTTTTCGAAATGGCTTGTTTAAATACTGCATGATGAAATACCCCATGTACTATGATTGTCTGGCTCTGACTGACAGATTGATTATATTTGCTCTTCATGTGGCTCCTACACCATCCCTGACTTTTAATATGGATGGAGAGACCACTGTGGAACATAATATTTGTCTGCCTACCAAAGCTGTGAGTGAAAGACAAATTTCCAAACATTGTGATCTCAGTATGTTTTTGGCCTTTGATCATAAAAGCCACACATATCTGAGTCATTTGTCTGTTTTACAAGTGCCTTTCAATATTGCCATGCATTCTGGGATTTTTGCCCATTTTTTTTACTGTTTTATGTAGCTTAGTCTAGTCTTGACTGAAGTAGCAAGTTGATCTTGCTTCTGGTCTCTAGTGTAGGAATCGAATTGCCTTCCTAGTGGAGGCGGTATCAGCATGTTATTGAGCCCTACTTTTGTAATGCATTTTGGATGGAATTGTTTCCTTTCGATGTATTTTCCGTACAACTGTGCTATATCCGCAGGGTCTATGTGAGTTCTAGTTGCTCAGGATGGGCTTGAATTAGAGATCCCTCTGCCTTCATCTTAAGTAGCTGGGATTACATACACACTTGGGCCACCATATGCACTTATTAGAGGAGTCATGTTCTTTAGGGAATAATTGCCTGTCTACACTAGTGCCTATCAATAGCTAGATATCTTGAATACTTTCATTTCTTTTTTCGCCAAATTCTAGAGTTTCATAAGATATGGAATTGGCCCTATACATCTCCACAGATTCTAGAAAGATTATGCACATTTGATTATTGTATTCTAAACTCCTGGCCTTTTCATAACCTGTGTACTAGGTAGTGTTTCGGCATTCACCATCTTTCTGCTGCATGGCCCATGCGTTTTTCTTGGTAGTTAAGCAGAAACTTTTTTATGAGTGTTTATTGCTCTTTCTGGGTGTTTTTTACTGGTCCTGGAGGCCTCATTCCTCCTTTAGGCCTGTGACCTTCTACTTCTTTCCACCTACTTTCTCACCTGCCCTCCTCTCTTGAAGCTACCTATCTCTGTCCCTGCCCTCAGCTGAAAACTACCAGTGGGAGCTCAAGAAGTCTGGTGCCTGGTCCAAACCCTTCCACTGCTGGCAGTCCACTTCTGAGGCTGCCCTGGAGGCCCCAGTGGGCACCTGACCAGTGTTGCCCAAACTCTGCCTTTGGAAGCCAGTAAAGATGTCGGCCAAGAGCCACATGCTCACATTTCCTGTGTACCCTCTGGCTCATGCTGCCTGCCAGCCCCATGGGCCTCACCAGTGCACTCATCTTTCTGATATTTTTCTATTGGGCTAACTTTATCTGGTGATGATTTGGTTTCTGTCAATAATTTCAAAACTCAGTCGGCTTAGGCATGAGGATTGCTGCAAGTTTCAGGCCTGCCTGGACTCTAGAAAAATAAAACAACAAAGCAAAAATCTGCATGTTGAAGAGAAGATGTTTTGAAAGCTTCAATTGAGAACATTGCGGTACTATATTTTAATGCAATATATTTCACTCGCTCTACCTATATATTTATTTTTTGCCATATGCAAAAACAATAAAAACCCAAATCTGTCTCTTACTGTTTTTCAATTCCAGGTCAGTGTTTTCAACTTGGAGGTGGGCCATTTTTACCCTTCAAGGAACATTAAGGGCAATGTCTAAAAATAATTATCATTACTTGAGAAATAGGGGTCAAGTGCTATTGGCATGTAGTAGATTGAGGCCATGAAGGCCCAACACAGCCCCCTCTCCCCCTCAATAAAGAATTGTCCAGTCAAAATTAGTAATATTGCCAAAACCAAGGAGTCCTATCCTGGGTATTCTGAAGAAGAAAACTAAAACAAGTTTCTGTATTTCTTGTTACATACATTTTAGTGTTTTTGCCTTCATAGGAGTAACTATAAAATCTGAGTTCCAATCTATGAGTTGAGAGATACTATATAACACCTATTATTTCATCACTACTGAAATGCCAGCTAAAATATATTGTCTCATAGCATTGTATGATGTAATTATATAGTCTTCAGTGCCATAGAAGGAAATTTGAAACCCTGTCTCTGATGGGGGGGTAGTTGGGGAGGAGTTAAGATGAGAGTCCTAATATAGGTTGATGTGAACTGATGTGGCTTAAATATTACCAATTGCTGGGAACTGTTGCTTTGTAGAGGGGATCCAGAAGCCATGTTGAACCTAAAGCTCTGTCGTTATACCCTGTGTGCCATGTTTACTCTGTGCATAACATATATTTCATATGCTGTCTTTCGTCACCAGAATTCCTCCCTGTAAAGGAATCAGTGAGGAAACACAAAAGGCCCTGGACCGTTCTCTTCTTGATTGCACTTTCCGATTACAAGGAAGAAATAACCGCACATGGGTGGCAGAGTTAGTGTTTGCAAATTGTCCGCTTAATGGCACTTCTACCAGGGAGCAAGGTGAGATCTTTACACACTGTTTTTGTTTATGTGTGTAGTTTTAAAGCATTGATTACTATTAGTCTTCTCTTTTGAATCCTTTAGGACCATCCCGACATGTTTACCTGACATATGAAAATCTGTTATCTGAACCTGTTGGCGGTAGAAAAGTAGTTGAAATGTTTCTTAATGACTGGAGTAGCATTGCCCGATTATATGAGTGTGTGTTGGAATTTTGCACGTTCTCTACCAGGTACATGTAATAGTCTTCCTTTTAAATTAAAAGTACCTTCTTCATGTAAGAGAAAAGGTAAAACCTATACATTGTTTAAAAAAGAATATAGTCCAAAGTGTATCTGAGGAAAATTGTCTCCTTTACCTCGGTGTGCCTGCTGTCTTTTCTCCAATGAAAATAGCTGGTTTCTTTTATTTCTAGAAATTTGGGCACATAGACTTATGAGTAATATGCTTTTGCGTTATAATACGGTACTCATCTACTGTGCACGTGCAGTCTAATAAACATTGTGCTGTGTCAGCTTGACACCACTCTAGAGGACCTGAGAGAATGGAGCCAGTAAATGAGGCAGACTAAAGTCTCATGCATTAGCCAACTTTATTCAGGACATCATATAATTTATACTGTGAGGGTTAGCACTCCCTATGTGCTACACCTAGGAAGGGAACAAAAGCACTTTCCAAGAATGATTCTGTGTTTTTTAAGAAATTGAGGTCATAGGATACTTGTCTTGTTTTTGGGGGTGTTTTCTCACAAATGCTCAAAATTATCCCACGGCTCAATTCTTGGGCTGGGACTAGCACCAACATATTTAAATTGAACAGCTTCTTAGGAAATAGGTAATCCCCTGTGTTACAGATGACGAAAACGTTATAGAGACTTAAAAGCTTGGCTGAAAGTCGTAGAGCTGGTATGTGTAAGAGCATAAATCGGTAGCAGAGGAGGCAGAGAAAGTGCTTTGCTGTATTAGCCACTGCACTAGACATTTTCCGTGTCTCTCCTCCTCTGTCCTGCCTTTCCATGCTTATTTTACTACTGTCTTTTTAAAACAATGAACAGCAAACAAACAAACAGTCATGGCAGTGTGGGCCTGTAATCATGACCCTTGACAGGTAAAGTCAGCAATATCCAGGAGTATATCCATCATCCTTAGTACAGAGAGACTCTAAGGGAAAATCTGGGGTTCAAGGAGATCTTATCACACCAAATTAGGCATTGAATTTGCCAAAATGCTCTCCTTTTCATACCTGCTTTTTAAAAATGTACATGTCCTATCAATTCATTTTATTTGTTTCTGCTTAGAAATACCTGCTCATCTGAATATTTTCTCAGAAGTTCGTGTTTATAATTATCGCAAACTTATCTTGTGTTATGGAACCACCAAAGGAAGTTCAGTAAGTATATGAATTAAAACAGGGAAGCTCTGGGGAGGCTTGAGAGATGGCTTAGTAGTTATGAGCAAGCACTGTCAGTATTTCCAGAGGACCCGATTCAATTCCCAGCCCTCATACAGAAGCTCACAAGACATACATGCAAGCAAAAACCAATGCACGTGAAATAAAATAAATATAATAAAAATGGAAGTTCCTTTCTTATGTATCTTTTTTTAGTAGAGAATAGAGTTTATTCAGGGCATGGGGAGGGGAGTTAAGAGGGTAGTAGGGGCAGAGAGAGAGAATAGAGAGAGAGAAGTAGAGGAGTATGGAGAGAAGGGGGGAAGGTAATGGGGAGAGAGGGGACAAAGGGGTAAGAGGGTGAGAGCAAGAGAGGAGCAAGAGTTCTTATGTACCTTTTAAAAATAAAAAACTTAAATGACAGTTGCCAGGCATTGTGGCTTGGAAAAGAAACAAAGAAAAGAAAATTGCCTTAAATAAAGGCTCAAGTAACATCATAAATTCTAAATGCTTTGCTGAAATAAAAGTATGATATATGCTTAATTCTTTAAAACTGTAAAATAAATTATAGTGTCTTTAGAGCATATGATCTTGATTATAAAACAAGCACTTTGATTTTTTTTTCCTTCACTGACTTCAAATCAATTGAGATTCATGTCTGTCTGTATATGAATGGTTGTGAGAAATACAATTTATCTTTGGTTTGAATTATATGAATATATTCATTCTTTGTTCATGTCTTAATCCTAAATAATACTCCCTGTAATCTATACTTATTTACTTCTTTTCCTTAAAAACCTAATCAGTTGGGAACTAAAGAGAGGACTCAGTGATTGAGATGTTGTACTCGTCTCACAGAGGATCCTGCTCTGGGTTCCCAGCAGCCATCTGTAAATCCACTCCCAAGGGTCCTTGCACACCAGCCATGTGCGTGGTGCACAGAGACTTATAGAAAACGTATACTCTTTCTCTTTAGACATTCCTAACTAGTCATGTCTGAAGGCACTAGTCATTGAATGAGCATGCGTCTAAAGTAGCTTCCTCTTCCATTGTAACAGTGCTTCTTAGCTGGTGACATTGAGAATATGACTCTGCAGTTGAATAGAAAAGGGAGGCCTGAGAATTAAAGATGTTTTTTTCTAGTTTATATAGAAAATGGGAGCTGATATACATGCTCATAGGCTCTGTTCATCTATTTGAAAATCATATTTGGAGTTTGGGACCAAATTTTGCATTACTCATTTTTACAAAAAGATCTCATGTCAGTGTTTGCTTACTTGTCTTTTATCATGTTTTTCATTTCAAATCTGTAACTTTGCAATTTGTTCAACAAGTGTTCTCTTTGATCTAGATTAGTATCCAGTGGAATTCCATTCATCAGAAATTTCACATTTCTTTGGGAACAGTTGGCCCAAACTCAGGTTGCAGTAACTGTCACAATACCATTCTCCATCAGCTTCAAGAAATGTTCAACAAAACACCAAATGTGGTTCAGTTATTACAGGTAATTACATTCACTTCTCTGTCTTAAGATCTATTAGTGTGTTATTACAAAAGAACTCAAAAATTATCTGCATTTGTCTTTAATGACTAAGATGAATGTCTTTGTCTTTCGTGTTTGAAACACTTCCTTGAAGAACTTAATTAAAGCGATCTAGTCTACGTCAAGAGAAAGTTTTTTAGAATGTCCCAGAATGCTCATTTGGGACAGTGAGACATCAAAAGCTTTCTGCAGTTGTCAGGAACTGAGTGATCTCTCCTGTTTCTTCTAGGTTTTGTTCGATACTCAAGCACCATTAAATGCCATCAACAAACTCCCTACTGTTCCAATGTTGGGCTTGACTCAGAGAACTAACACCGCCTACCAGTGTTTCTCCATATTACCACAATCATCCACCCACATCAGACTGGCCTTCAGGAACATGTACTGCATTGACATATACTGCCCGTGGTCGGGATGCATGTGGCGATACTGGGGCCGGTGCCTATAGTCTTTTGATAACAGCAAGTTAGTTGAAGGCTTCTATCCTGCACCAGGATTAAAGGTACACACCTCCTTGTTAGAGAATAAATGAACATATCCTTGAAAACAGTCCTCTGAGGGAGAAACGTGGTCCCATTAGGATGTAGTAAGCAGTAAAGTTGGTGTATCTCTCTGCAACCTCATTTTGAAGGAGCTAGGCTTTGCATGAAGTTCTGTGTCTTTGTACATGAAATGCTTGGAGCCCCTTGTTTCCTATTCTTTGGTAAGTAAGATGGAGCTGTGCATTTGCTAATTGGGACCTTAAAGGAAGACTTTATTGCTGGAGATCCTCATGAAAGGTATTTGTGGAGTCAAATAGTTCTAAAGGCTGGTTTTGAAAACTTCCTCCCTTACCCTACTTCTGCTGTGTTCCTGCTCCTTGGATAAACCTGTTTTCACTTGTCAGGTAGCTCTTTATGTTTATATAGCCATGTCTCTGAGTACCAAGGAACACTGTCCCTTGTTGAGTAATTTTCATCCTGAAAAAGGAGGATTCACACCTTTGAAAACTTGGTTTTATATACTCTTTTCTCCTTCAGGCTGCTTCCAGTACATAAATAAATACATTGGCCTTTCTCCTGGTTTTACAATAAGATTAAGTAGCAATTGTGATTCCATAGTCTTTTTCTTTTTAATATTCTTGTTGTTCTTGAAGATACATGATGTCCTTTTGGGCCTCCATATTCAACTACACACAATGTGCTCCCACAGGTCTACATGTAAAGGAACAAAAATCCCTAGTCAAAACAAGGTTGCGGGGATTAGTGTGGCTCATGGTATGGCATGGCAGCAGGAGCTTGAGGTGTGTTGCTCTGTTGTGCTCACAGTCAGGAAGCAAGAGCAGGTTGCTTTCTCCTTTATTTAGTTCAGTACCCCAGACCCTGAGCCTAGGAAAGATGTTACCCACGTTCAGGATGTGTCATCTCAAGTCTCTTAAACCTCTCTGGAACCACTGTAGGACTTATGAAGGATTAGCTTACCCTGTCTTGGCAGAGCTTATTTAACAGTTGATGATACTGTGTCTGTTTATTTTTTTGGACAGCATTTTGTCTGCATATGGAGTCAGGGCATTTCTTGCCCAGTGAGTGGCTAGCCTGCCACAACTGAAGCAATGCCACATGGAGGCATTGATGCTCAACATTTTCTTTGAAGTGGAATGGGGAGACCGTCAGGAACAGACATGTCTCGTAGTAAAAAGATCTTTTAAAAATGAAATAATATGGGTTGGGGATTTAGCTCAGTGGTAGAGTGCTTGCCTAGAGGCATAAGGCCCTGGGTTGGTCCCCAACTCGAAAAAAAAAGAAGCAAAAAAAACAGAAAAAAAAATAATATTGAATGTCAGATTCTGTGGTTCTCTGACGCTTTTGAAGACCATCTATCTATATATAGCATAACTGAATTGTTAAACATTATTTTTAGCTATTTACTCTTTGATTGAAAATGAGAAAATTTAATTGTAATTAACTAAATTGGAATCTAATACAACCATGAGTTTACTATCTGGCCCTTAACTTGTATTAATCACCCTAAACAGTTTGTAATAGCAGCTTTTAAAAGGACTGAGTCTAAGCCTTGTATTCTTAAATGAGTTGCATAGGCGCAATTCCTATCTAAGAGTAACAATAGCAATTTTAGATTTTGTATCTTCAAAGCTTTATACTAATGAAAACCTTAAATCTGTATTGATAATGAAATTCTCTATCAATGTAATGACAAAATATAGCCTCAATTTTGCAACAAAACATGAAGATCTCTACCATTGTAAGATTATGGCTATAAAATGCTTTTATTTAAGAGTAGATATAATAATCTATCCTTATTCACCTAATTTCTTAGGATATTTCTATATGCCCCTATTTCTTACCAATCTTCTTCCCTTTACCTGAAAAAGAAAGGATAGAGAAGGAAAGCTAGAAATTCCTAAGTGTAAGCCCCCTATCTTATTTCTTCTGTGTCCATGACCATAATTATTTGTAAATTATCCCTTAAAGTAACAACGTTTATAATTCATAAAAACCAAAACCATCTACTCCAACTTAAGGTACTAGGATGACAGTATTCTTTTAATTGCTTCCTTCTGAATTGGGGAAAGGAAGTTGAAAAAGAGGTTGTCAAAATAAAGCTAGCTAACATTTGTTGTCTAGTCTTCATGTGTTGAGAAAGTTCAGAGCTTTTACTGAAGTTCTGACTGGAACTGTCTGAAAGGCTGGATGAACTGAGATCATTGTGGATTAGCAGCCTTTCCTCAAGCTGTTCTGGAAACAAGTCTCTGGAAACAGCATCAGTTGAAGCAGGATCAGGCAGGGAGCCCGAGCAACAGATCATTTCAGCATCCCAAGGGTGAATCTTGTCAGGCCTGCCCTCTTGGTGGTTCATTCTGTAATTATATGAATCTTATAAACAATATTTAGTTCTATAAAAATATTTGTATGGAATATGCAAGGTACACAGATCAGTTAAGGATAAATTTTTGCTCCTTGTTTGAGCAGGTGAAAGACAATAGTCTTTTTTATGAATTAGTTTGGTCAATAATCAATTGTAATAAATGTTCATTCATGCCACATGAAAAGATGGCATGATGAATTTTGAAAATTCTGTATCCAACAAGATTCATAAGCTATGTATAGCTGAAGCTGTGGCTAGAACATTTTTATGTCTCAGCCAGTTTCAGGGTTGTTCCTATATAGCAGGATCAACAAATCACGTTACCTGTCCTGTTTAGTCTTCTTGATTTCTTTTTCCTTCCTGTCTGCAATGAAGGTCTTCAGGGGGTCTTCCTCCATCAAATCTGACCCTTATTACTTTGAGCCTTTTTTTCTTTCCTATTAACACAGATATAGAGCCCCCTCTCCCCAAATAGCATGTCCTTAGTCTAGCAACCCAAAGTCATAAAAATATAGATTAATCCAGTTTACCAGCCTTAAGAGTTTGGTCTACATATATGTCTGTGCACCATTTACGTGTCTGCTTCCCCAGAACTAGAGTTACAGATGTTTGTGAGCTGTCATGTGGGTGCGTAGAATTGAACTGGTGTCCCTCTGGAAGAGCAGCCAGAGCTCTTAACTGCCAAGGTAATTGGCATTGCTACTTCCAAAGAGAATCTGGATGGAAATAGCTTTGCTTCTTGGCTTTCCCGGTGGCTTGCTTAGATTATGATTCTCATTGTGTAGTCAGCCATCTGCTCTAGCAGCTTCCACCAGCTTCAAGAGTTATCACTATTTTTTCCTTCTCTCATTTGAAAGACCATGTTCCTTTAATAATGCTCTATGATTTTAAGGAAATAATGACATGCTTATTTGAAGATGGTAAAGGGGTATTAAGTGGAGAATCAGGGACTAGAAAGGTGGCTCGTGGGATAAGAGCACTTGCTCTGAAAGAAAGAGAATCTGAGTTCAAATTCCTAGCACCCATATATAAAAAGGGCAGGCCACGCCTGGCTGTGTGTAACTATACATCCATTGTTGAATGAAGACAGCTGGTTTCCTGGAATTTACTGGCCAGCAAGCTTAACCTAAATGGAGAGCTTTGGGTTCTTTGAGATGCTATGTCTCAAAAAAATAAGAATATGACACCCAGTGTCCTCCATTGACCTGTACCTGAGCATGGAATCTATGCACATACTGAGAGACACACACAGAAGGCATTGCTTGGGACATAAACTCTAGTAGTTTTGCTTAAGTTTTTGATAACATGTCGTATTTGAAAAGACTGTCTCACTCCAGATGGTTCAGGATTAAAATTATGAAATCTAAAGCACCGATAGTTAACTTTGTGTGTGCAAGTGTATGAGTGGGGTACATGCTTGTATTGTAGGAATGCATGTGTAGGTGTGGAAGCCAGAGGTTGATGTTCAACTATTTTGATTCTTTATTTTACTTTTTGAGATGGAGCCTTTCCGTGGTCTTGGAGTTCACTGATTCACATGACTAGTTAGCTTACAAATCCCAGAGATCCTTCTAGCTGCAGCTTCCCAGTGCTGGGATTATACCTGTGCAGTGCCACACCTGGCGTTGTATCAGAAACCCTCTTATGTAGAAACACTTTACCAACAGAACCATTTCCCTTGTGTAGATCATATCTTTTTAAAAATAGAGTTTTGTTTTTTGGTTCAGCCTGGGCTCTGTTCCAACAGTCCTCTTACTCTTGCCTCTTATATGTCATGGTTATTGGCATGTGTTACCGTGCTAAGATCATTCACTTAATTCTTACTCATTTTTCATAATTTTATTGTCTAGATTAAGGTGTGAGATCTTGTGCCTGTCATTGTGGCAAATGTTTCTAATTGTAGCAAATCAAGGTAGATAGATGTCTGTATTCAATGCCAGTCTGGTCTTTATATATAGTGAGTCCCCAGGTCAGCCAGGACTAGATAGTGAGATCCTGCCTCAACATCCCCCCCCCAAAACAAACAAACAAAGGAAAAAGGAACCTTTTCTTTTACTAATGAGAAATTCCATGCTTATGTAGACGGCCTTCATTTCTGCGTCAGAGAATGCCATGTGGTTAGTGCTCTTAGGGTATTCTTAGTCTACTTAACTATTTTTCATTGCTTACAGTTTACCTCAATTGGCTATCTCCCTCCAGAACTCATAGTATCTCATAAGGTTGTCACAATATCATTTTCAGGGATATACGTAATATATGTATTATACGTATATGTAATACGCTTGTGTTATAGTATTCTCATAGATCATACATTTTTTTACTTAGTTTGTGAGATGTCTCAGCAGGTAAAGGCACTTGTCGTCATGCCTGACAACCCAAGACTTGGCCATGGAAGCCACTTGGTAGTAGGAGAGAACTCACTCTTGCAAGAGGTTTTTTGGCCTCAACCAATATGCCATTGCAGATACATACACATGCACACACAAGCATACACACATATACAAACAAATGGGTACATGGGGAAAAACTTGGAAGCTATTTTGCTACCGTAAATGTGTGTTTCTATCTGTAGACTTTCCTGAACATGTTTGTGGATAGCAATCAAGATGCTCGGAGAAGATCTGTCAATGAGGATGATAACCCTCCTTCTCCTATAGGAGGTGACATGATGGACTCTTTAATATCACAGCTCCAGCCACCTCAGCAACAGGTAAATGTCTCCCTGAAATTCTCCTTTCCCATCTGTGGAACAGCTTCTATAGGTGTTAGCATTTCTTTGTTAAAAGACAGGATGTCGGGGTTGGGGATTTAGCTCAGTGGTAGAGCGCTTGCCTAGGAAGCGCAAGGCCCTGGGTTCGGTCCCCAGCTCCGGAAAAAAAAAAAAAAAAGACAGGATGTCTTTGGAAGGCCTAAGAAGCCCAGGAAACCCCTATCTGTCAGAGACAGAGACAACAAGGAGACCTCTATTGGTAGGAAATGAGCACCTCCGGTCAAAGCCTTTTCCATTACTACACAATTCATTTTCTTTTTTTCTTTAAATATTTATTTTTATGTATGTGAGTACACTGTAGCTGTCTTCAGACACACCAGAAGAGGGCGCCAGATCTCATTTCAGATGGTTGTCACCATGTGGATGCTGGGAGTTGAACTCGGGACCTCTGGAAGAGCAGTCAGTGCTCTTAACCACTGAGCCATCTCTCCAGCCCTAGTATTCATTTCCAATTGGGAAAAAAGTCACCTGCTGGATGCAGGGCAACCTTTTATACAGCAGCCTCGCTCTGTCTTTCAAAGGCAGTTGTTGTAAGTTTGCTGTTGTTCACTAAGGTATCTGCAGAGCCAGCTAGACCATAATTTCAAGGGTTCTTGTATACACAGCTTCAGTAAGCCAGCCGATCACAGCTCCAAAGCTTTCAGCTCTCTTCTGACTCCTTCCCATGTCTAGTTGAACAGTCCTCAAGCCAGCCTTTGTTTCCACCTTGTCTCTCATGAAATAAAATAAAAAGTAGTCTGGCATTAATCTTGTACTCCTCACCCAGTGCCTTATGACTCCCGAGCATGGAAGAAGACTCTTGTGTGTCACAGCACATAGTGCCTCTTGGCTGGAGCCTTTAGCAGTTGATGTTAGTTGTATGTGAATAGACAACCTGTTGGCAAGGTTCCAAGGAACAGCCTTCAGAGAGGCACTTGTATGAAGTAACTGACTGCTCCTCATCCAGAATCTTTTTCAACTAGCACAGTACTATAAATGCCCTTGGGCTGCCTTGCTTCTGGCCTGGTTACTTAGTAAGTCCAATTTACTGGTGCTTGTGTCTTTAATAGAGTACTAGCCTCTTAACAACAGCAGGAGAGTTTGTATATTATTCCTGACAGCTATTTAGTTTTCTTTCCTCCCCTGTATTTGGTTTTCTAACTGACATTCATAAACAGGGCAGCCCAGTAAGACCCAATATGAATGCCTCTGTAGCCAGAGTGGGGCTGTGACTGATTTTGAATTAGATGAAGATGGTAGACCATCATAATGGAGGAGGACTTTGTCCAGCAGTGCCAGAGGAGGGCTCTTGCTGCTGCTGCTGCTGCTGCTGCTGCTGCTGCTGCTGCTGCCCTCCTCCTCCTCCTCCTCCTCCTCCTCCTCTTCCTCTTCCTTTACTCAGTAGCTTTTGAAACAGTCTGGGTTTGCTAAGAGTTTTATGTACCAGTAACTTTCATACTGGATATGAGATTTCCAAGTGGGAGGATACTGAGGCTCTGGCAGAAGGATTAGCGGTGGGTAGGTTAAGGAAGTTAGCGTGTTCTGCGAATATTCGGAAGATTCACCACTTTGTTACAACTCCAGAGATTCTTTGTTTCAGTTTTCTTTTTCTTGTTTCTTTGTTTATTTTTAAATCAAATGTCTGACAATGACACTCACAATACTTTGGGGTAAAAAAAAAACAGCAGGGGAAAAAAAAAACATTACCACCAACAACAAAAATTGTGTTTTCAGACATAGTCTCACTAAGTAGTCTTGGCTCTCTTGGGAACTCCCTATGTAGACCAGGCTGGCCTCAATTTCACAGAGATCTGCCTGCCTAGTCTTCCAAGGTCTGGATTAGAGGTGTGCACCACCACACCTGCTACTTAACTTTTTGAAACATTCATCAAATGATGCATTGAAGATTTCTTTATTTTTGCCTTCTCTTTTTCTTCTTGTGGGGCTGGTACTTAGAGGTACCCAGAATGGTCCAATGATAAATATACTGTTCTGGGCTTTCCTACGATGCAGCCTCTGACAAAACTGGGCTGTCTCCAACCTCTGGCAGTACAGTCGTTTGTTCATACCGAGAATGCTGCTAAGGCACCAAAATCTGCATGTTGTGCATGCTCAGGCTGACTTCAAGAGGTTCGTTTGTGCTGCGAGGTTAAAGTTCTTATGAGATTATCTAACACAAAGAAGCTCATCAACAGGGCCTTTGCTGGTTCCATGTGGGCAGTGTCTGTGAGAGGATACAAGATGCTTTTCTCGTTGATGACTGAAAATCATGAAAGGGTTGAAGGCACAAACACAGAGTCAGAAAGTCAAGCAACATGAAGCCTTTTAAGTAATTGAAATGCTGTTCTATATTTTACTATATATGATCAGTACCTTAACTTTAAAAAACATGCTTGGAGGGTAAATGTAAAATATGCCACTCACGTGTGTACACTTGTACACATGTGTTAGTAACAGTATCACTGGAAAATGGATCAGGAGAAAGTGCACTGCTATGGAAGGTATGCTTATCACTTTTTATTTACTGCAAAAAAGGTCCTAGTTAAAAGGAATGGGCATTAAAAGATTCACCTGATTTTACAGAGGTTAACATCAAGGATAGAAAATAAAACTGACAGGAAAATGGGAGGCAGAAATGGTTATATTGAAGCAGGTAAGAAATGAGGGGGTTTGGTGGTTTTCAAACAGCTGCAAGCCACCATTCTTCCAGACTTCATAGTTTGCATGGTCAACGTGTATTAGGAATAGATCTGTTTCTAAATGGTTTCCTATATGCCAACCAGTGAAGCAGCAAATCCTGATATTGGTCTATGAGGAAAAACTACACATTAATTCTCTGGTTGACCAGCATGCCAACATTAATTTATCTCTTTTTTCCCCCAGCCATTTCCAAAGCAGCCAGGGACATCAGGCGCTTACCCTCTTACTTCACCCCCTGCATCCTATCACAGCACAGTTAATCAGTCCCCTTCTATGATGCACACACAGTCTCCAGGTAAGAAATGTGTTATTCTCTCTTCCTGTCCGCCTTGAGAGGGAGCACTGCACAGGTGACCTCAAGTGTCACACAGGCTTTTCCCTGTTCTCTGTCCCAATAATTGCCTGCATTCATTGGAGTAGTGCTGCGACATCCACATTCGCAGTGCTTTAGGAGCATTTCAAGATGGTTTTACATGCCTAGAGCCAGACGTGTGACACTCTTTCCAAGATTGCTAGTAATTTCATGGTCTGCATTAGAGGTTGACAGTCTTAGGCCTAGGGCCAAATCTTAACTACTCTGTTCTTAAGTAAACAAAGAAATGGAACAAAGCCATGTCAGCTTATATGTTATCCATGCTGCTCCTTTTTCTCTCTCTCCATACATACATACATATATATACATATATATATATATATATATATATATATATATATATATATATATATATAGAGAGAGAGAGAGAGAGAGAGAGAGAGAGAGAGAGAGACTGGGTCTAATATTGCCTAGGCTGGCCTTAAACTCAATATGTAGTCAAAGTCACAAGGTGATGATGATGCTTCTCTGCTTTTTCCTCCCTAGTACTGGGATTAGAAGAGTACACCACCATGCCTGACTCCTTTGAGAATGTCCTTCTACTCCTGCTCCATTTGTGCAGCTTTGGGAGATATAGTGATTTGTTCTCCAGCTCCCAGAGTCGGGCACATCACATGTTATTTCTCCTGACAAAATGGCTTTGCTCAGCAGTCCTATGCACTGTCAGATGGGGTGGCATGGGAAATTTTTACTTTTGATGAAATAGTTCTGTGGAATCTCTTCAGCCTGAGGTTCAATAGGAAGCTGGGTCCCAGCCCTGGGCTCTCATTTACCATCTAACAATGACAGGCATCAGATTGCTTAAGGAAAATAACCTCTCACCTTGCAGTTCCCATATTCGAATTAATATGATAAAACGTTAAAACTGTTTTATCACAGAAGATGTATTAGCTAAAATTGCATGTAAAATAGAAGACATTAAATAATTTTTCCAGGCATGGTGATGTAAATCTGTAATCCCAGTTACTTGGGAGGTTGGGGCAACAGTTTAAGGATCAAAAGTTTAATATCACAAAAAAAAACAGAAAAACCAGAAAAGTCTGGGGTACAATTCAGTGGTTGAGTGGTTGCTTAGCATACATACATGAGACCCTGTGTTCAATTTTTAGTAGTAAAAGAAGAAAAAAATTTAAAAATTGCATAGTATCAATGAACTAATGGATGTTTTTATCATTTGAAGATGCTCAGCTTATTAGCTAGGGGTGTGTGTGTGTGTGAGTGTGTGACTAAGGATGGGACTCAAGGTCTCACATATGCTAAACAGATGCTTTACCCGTGACATTTCCAAACCCTAAGAGTTTTCATATTATAAAGCACAATTGCTATTAATATATTTTTCTTTTTTCTTTATAAATTACTTTTCCAAAATTCCTTAATACAGATATGTATGTATATGTGTACATACATATAAGAAATGTGCATGTACCTGCAGAATATGCTAATCTGAAAGATAAAGAGGTCTGGCTTGTTTAACCCACTCACTCTGTTACTATAAATAAGACCAGCATAAAGCACTGGCTATTCCAGCTACCACTTTTCCTCCGGTTTCATGGCAGCTTCCTATTCCGCTGCATGCTTCTCACAGCCACTCAGATTGCTCAAGGTATTAAAGGTTTTTGTTGGTGATTTTTAAAGTCAGGTCCTGGGGGAAGTAAACAGGCAGCCAGATCTTTATTTTTTAGAAAAGTCTTTAAATTTCTTACTTTTCGGAGGCTCTATGTGTATGTATGGTTCCTTCGTGTAGACACGCGTTACACCTGGCTAAGGAGCCATTCAGACTTTTGAAAGACTTGTTTGGTAGAGGACTGACCATTTCTGCCCTAGGGATGCTTCTTTGCTTGCCTCCTTCACCTTGACACAGCTCAAGATGAGACCTAATGGATGCCTTGGAGAAGGCCAGATGCAAGGACATAGACTAGGTGGGTGGGTATCCCAGGCACACCCATACCGTGTGTGTGGGGCCTGTGCTCCCAGAGTACACTGTCTTGAATGGCCAGAATATGGGTATGCTGGGCTCTTTTGAAGAGTTCGGTCTTTACTGGATCACCCTTCCATATTTAGACTTTACTAGAGTAACAAAGGGGTTCTTTATTATTATACGAGAGAGGAGCTGATTTCAGAGCTACAGAGTTCTCTCAAAGTTCTCCTGAAGATTTTCAAGTGTAAGTGTGCTGTAGACATGTGGCTCTATGGAGGCCTGTGGCTTATCAGAGCTTCTTGGACCATAGGTTGAACATTTGGAACTTGTCACCCCCAGGGTCATTAAAGGCTGAGCGGGTGGGAGAGCTTAGCCCTTGTGAATACTAGAGGTGATCACAGCCGGGGAGGATGGAGGCAGAGAGGTGCTCCGAAGTCCAGGGGTGTGTCTAGGAATAGCAGAGACTACTGTTTAGGAGGAAGGGGAGACTTCATTTTAAGAGATTATAATAGGAGACAGTTATGCTTGCTATGAATATGCCAAGCCTGATTCTAAGCGCTTTACTCATTTAATCCTCACAGCAAACTTATGGCATAGGTCCTATTATTATTTCCATTTTATGGAGAAAAACCGAGGCATGGAGAAGTTAAGTCACTTGTCAGATCATACAGCTAAATAGGTAAATATAACGCATGGAGGTTAATCAACGTGGTTGACATATTTATTGAGTACACGATATTGCCTAAGTACTTTAGACCATAAAAGTGAAATTATCCTAGATTATAGTGAAGAGTTTGAAACCTGCTAGTACTGAATAAATAAATAATAAAGCAAGAATTTATATGTTGAGTTTATTTTTTAAGTTTTGATAGTCATAGTTCTCCTTTTGAAATCCTTTAAAGTTAAAATCACTCACATGGCTTTAAGTGCCATCTCTAGGTGCCTATCTCCCAGCTTTTGTATGTATTTTAGATCTAACTTTGCAACTCCAGCCTTTTGTTTTCTAATTATCTATTCAGTACTTCCACTTAATGGCTTGCCAAAACTCATCAGGGCTGAAACTAAATTTCTGCTTTCCCAGTCCTGTGTCCTGATCCTTGCATAGACATACAAATTTAGAAAGGGGCAGTCCCTTCTTTAATAGTCCCTGAGCACATTCTGCTTGTATCAGAGATATGCAGAATATGTTTTGCTTTTATACCCATGTTGAGTTATTTTCCAAATACTTTTGACCCTGTCTTTTATGTTTAAACCCAAATTGAAGCCCTTTGCAATACCCCAGCCAGCCTTCAGTCACCCTGACAGCTTGTACTGGCTACTAGAGTGATCCTTTCTAGACCAATATTTGTTAATGCCTTCCATCCCAGACTCTAATGGCCACCCAACACGTGGTCTCACCTCTAAACTCTGTTATCTCCTCTCAGGCCACCCTTATTCACTCTTTTCCAGCACTCTGGCCCCCTTCCTATCACACAAACTGTATCTTTCAGGCCTTTGAATTGACTCTCCTGTCTGCCTGGATTATCTCTCCCTGTGTTGTGCCCTGCAGTTTTCTGCTGTCTGGTTCACTTGTCAATTTAGAGTCCTTACCTCTGCCACCAAAAGAAATTGTTCTTTTCCTTTGCACTGGTTTTTCTCCTCAGCACTTGCTCATTTTACTAGACTACATGCTCCGCGAGGGCAGAAATGGTCTCTGATGTTAACTATGTCCTCTGTGCCTAGAACAGTGCTTGGCAAGAAGATGGAACTCTCACCTATTAATGAAGTATATAACTAAAGTTCACTGGGTATATTTCTTTGCAGTTAGTATAAGAGTTACAATGTGGATCCATGGATTTGAACTTCTGGCCAATAGAGAGGTCTTTCCAATTTTCCTTCCTACTATTTATGGGACCTATTCAGTCTCTTTAGTCTCTAGGGAGTTTTTCTTTTTAACTTGTGCTCCTTGGTCAGGACATACTGTGTCCTGCGAGATCATCTGTAATTATTTTCCTTTATTAGGAAATCTGCATGCTGCCAGCTCCCCCAGTGGGGCTTTGAGAGCCCCATCACCAGCGTCATTTGTTCCAACTCCTCCCCCATCCTCGCATGGAATCTCAATAGGACCAGGGGCCAGTTTTGCTAGTCCACATGGTGAGTCCATACATGGAAATTGCTATAGTATTTAGAGCTTAATGGGAATTCATTTTTGTTAAATAAAATTTCTTATTGAAATATTAGTATTTATTTATTGAGAAATAACAAAAATATGACTTGAGCAAAAAGACAAGACATTTTTTCATAGTTTTCTCACACAGAGGCTCTGACTGGTTGGTCTGTGGCTGTCTTCCTCTGCTTCTCCTTTTTTGTTGCCTGCTCCTTGCTCGTTGGCCTGCCTGTATCTCTGTGTTTGCTTTCTAGCTATTGGCCTATCTCCTCCTCAGATACCTCCACCTAACCTGGGCGGGTACCTTCCCAAATGAATTGATTTGAAACTTGAATTTTCTATCTAAAAAAGATTCTGAGTGGATTCAAATAAACATTAGGAGGAGGTGGTCAGTGAAATGTCCCTTTGTTTTGTCTTTATTGAGATAAGATCTCACTGAATAGCCCAGGCTGGCCTCTAAGTTGAAACAGTCCTTTGCCCCATGTGCTGAAATTATAAGCAGGACACAGGACACCTGGCTCAGATGTTTCCTTTCATGTCACCAGCCAGCCACCTTACTTCTCTGTTGTACTGGTTTCTGATAGCTTCTTTTTTAGTTTATGTGTGTGAGTGTTTTGTCATGTGTGTACGTGGATCATGTGCATTCCTGCAGCCCCTGCCTGGAGATCAGAAAAGGGCATCAGAATCCCTGCAGTTGGAATTACAAGTGGTTGTGAGCCACCCTATGCGTGTTGGAAATCAAACCCTGGTAGATCCATTGTACAAGTGATCTTAATCACTGAGCCATTTCCCCCTCCCCAGGTTGCTGATACATTCTTGCAGATCTGTTACACACACACACACACACACACACACACACACACATGCATGCCTTGCATGCATGCCACGCACTTGCCATGACGCACATACATGCCCCTACCTCTCTCCTCCCCACCCCACATGGCAGCATATGAACTTCCTCAGTGTTTCAGCTGTGTTCAGCTACGACTTTACTTTTTATTAATACTGTTGTTTTTTATATTTGTTAGTGAACACTCTTCGCTGCCATTCTGCAGAGCTTTATAATTATATAGCATTTTGAATGTTTCCCTTTTTCACAATTAAAAATGCTGCCATATGTACTCATATCCATGATGATCTCCTTACATAAGTTCCTAGAAATGTCATTGAGGTCATACAACGTTTGAGAAATTTGCAACATTGGGCACATTTCTTACCTGAAGGGCTGTACCAATTTCTTGTAGCATTTGGGGAGAATGTCTGTTGTCCTGCAACGTAGCCAACATAGGATATTAAGGAGCTTCTAAAAGTAACCAGGCCACTTTTCTAGGTTTAAAAAATGACATTTTAATATTGTATATCTTTCTCTTCATTATTAGTGAAATTTTACTTACTAAATTCAAACTTTTTTTTTCAAATGCCCATTTGTTTCTAGTATCTCTTTAATTTCCACCAATTCACCTTGCCTACTTTCCCGGGCTGTCTTTTCCTTACTTATTTGTAAGACTTTTTTTTTTTTTTAAATAAGACCATTTATTCACTAAAACAGTAGAAATACTTTGTCAGTGTTTCATTTGGTGGTAAAGGGATGTAAACAATATATCAAAGGTGTCTTTGTGGTGAAATTTAAAATATCAAGTTATTTACAAAGCCAGTGCTTTCAAAACTTGATTCTCAGTTCTATTTCTTGGTCAGTGTGGCCTTCAGTAAGTAAAGAAAATACAGTCTCCCTCCCTCGTCCTTCCTCAGAAGAATGGAAACATCATTTGTCAGAGCTGGTTTTCCTTTCAGCAGAGCTTGGTGTTTTCTTTAAATGTGTGGAACTTTGTCTGAAGGTGAATTCATCCTTCCTCAGTCTTTTCACTTCTCTTAACTCTGTGACCCTGCTTGAAAGTACAGAAACCCTAGTAGGCCATGGTGGTGCACACCTTTCATTCCAGCACTATGGAAGCAGAGGCAGGTGGATTTCTATGAGTTCAAGGCCAGCCTGGTCTACATGGTAAGTTCTAGGATAGCCAGGGTTATGCAAAAAGACCCTTTGTCAAAAAACAACCAAACAGAAAGTCTACAAAGTCCATGAAATAGAGACTTAGACGTAATGTGGAAGAGAAAACGAAATGGCTCCCTCTCTACGGCTATGGCTGTCTGCACAGACGCGAGGATGCTTTGAGGATCATCTGTTTTATTTTTTTTCTAGGAGCCCTTGACCCTAGTTCTCCATACACTATGGTGTCACCAAGTGGACGAGCAGGAAACTGGCCTGGGTCTCCTCAAGTGTCGGGACCCTCACCAGCAACCCGTTTGCCAGGAATGTCACCAGCTAACCCATCTCTGCATTCTCCTGTTCCAGATGTTTCTCATTCCCCTCGAGCAGGCACAAGTGAGTGTGGTCGGCACTGTTTCTCCAGACCATCACTGGTGCATGACTCCACCTTCACATTTAAAAGCTAGTGTATTTTTCAAGGGAGACTTTCCAAACCTTAAACTTTTTTCCTTTGTAAATCAGTTTGGAACATTAATTAGCAATGTCATGGAAAATATAGTAAGAAAAGGGTTGTATTTTTTAGACATCTTAAGCAACTGTCAATGACCGCTAACTTATATCTGCAATATTGAACCATAAAAGATACCTTAAGTTAACCACCAAAGGCATAGAAGTAATATAACAGATTTGTACAAGTGTATCTGTTTGCTTTTGCTTCATAACTTTTAGTTCAGTGCTATGTTAGTTCATAATTCTGTGCTTTGACAGACTCTATTGAGCTAGCTCACTCGTATGTCTTCGGTAGGTGGCCTAACCACAGCCTCAGCTGGCATGGGTTCTCTCTGCTCTGTGTGGTCTCTCACTCCATCGTGACTTGTTTGCACAGTGGGTAGGTAGAGCACATGAAAGAGCACATGGAAGTCTTGTAAACTATCTCAGTGTCCCTTCCAAAAGCAGGTCACAGGACCAAGCCGACTTTAGGTTGAGAAGCAGAACTGACTCCTTTGAAGGAGTCCCTACAGGATCACATTGTAGGATACCTGGATACAATCAGAAGATTCAGGGTAGCTGATTTTGCTGACAACTGACATATGATTCCTTGGTAACAAGGAATAATTGCAAGTATACAGTTAGCTGACAACCCTTTGAAGACAAAGCAGGCAGTAATGAGATAGTATGCATTTACATTTGAAGTTACCTGTTTTCCTTCCCAAAAGGTTCCCAGACAATGCCAACCAACATGCCTCCACCTCGAAAACTACCTCAGCGCTCCTGGGCAGCATCCATACCCACCATTCTCACTCATAGTGCCTTGAACATCTTACTGCTACCCTCTCAACGCCAGGCCTTGTGCCTGGCCTGGCAAATAGTTACCTTTATTCCCCCACTCGAGAGATTCCTTGGCTCTGTCATCATGAGACGACACCTTCAAAGAATTATCCAACAGGAAACGGTATGAGTATTCTGTGACTTTCTAAGCGCTCATTGTCAAAGGCAGAAGAATTTTGTGAGGGATACTCTGTCACCTTAATCATCTTGTTAGAATTAGGCTTCAAGTCTTTACCTAGAATTAAAGATGGACCCCATTGTTTTCTGTCCTTAGATTAGAGGGGTTGTACAGTTTACTGTGCTAGATAATGTGATTAACCAGGACCTAGGAACGGATTACCACACAACACAGTAACAGTGAACATAGGGTTCACTGTTTGCACATACAAATGAATATTTGCTCTCTGATATGCTTTTGTAGACAGACAGACTTTGAAGTTGAGTCTTCATCAAAATCAAAATGTTGGTCATAGGCGTTCTGGCTTGCTTTTTAAAAAAATCGTGAGTAATTAGATTTGCTTAAAATGTTGTAGGAAAAGGCATCTCGCCAATCTTACGGTGGTAACCTGCTTTATTCCTACTTACCACCATTACCAGTAGTTGTACGTGTCAGTGAAGTTGCCAAACTGTTTATTGTTTGTTACATACACTGTACACTTGCCTGAAAGTTAATTCACAGTCTTTATAATCAGATATTTTAAAAAGAATGTAAAAAGTATTTTAATTTGGATTGTATAAAACTGGGTTTTCTTTTCTTTAATGTTAATTGTATTAATTCATTAATCATTAATTACTGGTTAATTAATGAAATTGCTTAATAAGTTTTAATTGTTTATTAATATATGAGAGTGTTGCCTTCATTTCGGTGGACAACTTGCACACAGTGCACATGGAGGCCAGAAAAAGCCATCAAATCTTGGAATTGGAATTAGAGTCATGAGTCACCATGTGGGTGCTGGGTGTCGAACCTAGGTCCTCTGGAAGAGCAGCTCCTACTTCAGCGTTTTTCATATGTGGACATAAGATACTTTTTCATACTCTCTCCAGTTGCCTTCTCTTCACTCTACCTCTACCCAGCATTAAGATATGTTAAGTAAGTTATCATCCAGATAGGAGCTCTGTTAGCCTTAGTTCTGCTACTCATGACCGGCCCCTGTAGAACTGTGCTTTGGGACTCTCATCAGCCTTACCTGGATCAACACGTTTTCTATTGAGACAATTCTGCCAGCATTGTTTGTGTCTTTCCCCGTTTATTTGCTGCATCCTTGTTTTGTAGTTGCAGCTGATCAATTCCAATGAACCTGGTGTAATCATGTTCAAGACAGATGCCCTGAAATGCAGAGTAGCTCTTAGTCCCAAAACCAACCAGACCCTTCAGCTAAAAGTGACACCTGAAAATGCAGGACAATGGAAACCTGATGAGCTTCAAGTTTTGGAGAAATTCTTCGAAACAAGAGTATGTGTCTCCCAATGCATGCTTGTGCTTTATTCAGTGACTCAGAGAAGTCAAAGTAGAACAAAGAGTAAGGTGATCTCTCTCCCCCGACTCCTGTAGGTTGCAGGACCACCGTTTAAAGCCAACACACTTATAGCCTTCACCAAGCTGTTGGGAGCACCGACACACATTCTCCGGGACTGTGTGCATATCATGAAGTTGGAGCTGGTGAGTGAGGAACAAAAGCTTTTCTGCTGAGGTCCGTCGGAAGAGGCTGTAGCCCAGAGCTTACGGTCCAGCGCACTTACTTTGTCTCTTGTTCCATCTCTCCTAAATCTCTTTCAATTATAACTAGTAGCAATTGATTTAGTTTTAAAACATTAATAGGAACTTACTGTGTAGCCCTGGCTACCCTCAAATTTATGTGTGTGCCTCTAGTCCCTAAAAGCGTGGAGTTAAAGGCTTCAATTTAAGAAGTGTATTCTTAATTTTGACCTAAAATTTGTCCTTGACCTAAAAGATGTAACCTCTCTCCAGCCATTCTCTGTTAGCAGAGTTCCTAGCAGCTAACTTCTCTTTGCAGAGATGGTCTGATGGGAAGAGCAAAGATCTCTCTTTTACTGGTATCTATTTTCATTATAAAACACTATCTATCTATCTATCTATCTATCTATCTATCTATCTATCTATCTATCTATCTATTTCTAATCTGACTCCCCGCCTTTGTTGGTCATAGACTTTGTGTCCCCTTAATAGCCGTGAAGTCTCAAGTGTTGAGTCACACAGAGCAGATGCCAAAAGGGCAGCAGCCATCTTTAGTGCTCTAGGTATCTGTTCTTGCTTTTGTTTGAGCCTTTTCAGGATTGCTGCTGTTTTCTATACAGCTTGGTTTTCACTTGTATTGGGTTTCTAGAGCCAGTAAAAGAATTGGCTACTGGCAGAGTGGTTTAAAACAATAGCTCTGGAGAGAAGTCCTAAACCAAGGTATCATTAAGGACATGTTCTGTAAAGGCTCCCCAGGAGGAATATGTTTCTTGTCTCTCCCCTGGTAAGACAGCCTTTGCTTATACACCCACCACTCTGGCCTATGCATCCCAGTGTGTGCTTCTACCTATCTTTTTTCCTCTTATGAAGGATAGCAACCATGAGGGCTCAACCTGGTGACCTCTTCTTAACTGGGTTATGCCTGCAAAGACCTCATTTTCAAGTGAGGTCATACTGAACTGGTGGTCCTGAGAATAAGACGTATCTTCTTCCGGCACTCAATTCAACCGATAACAACCCCCAGTATTTGCTAGTGCTTGTGAGAGAGACCATCTTTAGGACGTCCAGCTTGAGCTCTTGCCAGAAATGGAAGTATATCACATTTGTCCAGAGTAAATTTTGGAGTACTTTCCTCATTTTAGAGCATAAAATGTTTCCCATTTTCAACAAAGCTATTGTTCTTTTAAATAAATGAAGTGAGATGGCTAAATAACTGCTCCTCCCTAACCTTCATTCCTATCCTGGAATCGAACCTAGGACCTCATGTGCTCTATCATTTTGCTACATCCCCTGCCCCACAGTGTTCTCCGATGATCATTTTATTGGATTCTCACACATCGGCACTACAAAAGGACACAACAAAGTACTTCTCAAGTAGAGGTGTTGGTTTATCTGTAGTGTCATTTTCTAGGAAGAATTGATGAATCAAAGGATATGGAGATGTCATTAGGCAAATTATTCTCTGTTGAGATTACCCCGGTTTCTGTTCCCACCCCCAGCTCAGTTATCAATCTTTTTTTTTTTTTTTTTTCATTTTATTCCGTTGGTAGTTTTAGCTATTATAAAACCATTGGTATAAATAGCTATTTTAAACTTTTGGTAAGTTTAGCTATTTCTTTCTTTTCATTATTATTTACTTTCTCTTGTTCTTTCAGAATTACTTATTATTATGGAATATTTGCCTGTACCTTTGTCTATGCACTGTATGTGTGCCCGGTACCATAGGAGGACAGAGAGCTGTCAGATTCGGAAGGAGTGACTGTCTTATCTATAAAACACCTGTGATTTACTCTTCTACACGATCACCATGGCCTCACTAGTTTATTTAGGGAAGCAGTTAGAAGCAGGAATTAGAAACCAAAATGGACCTCAGTCAGCAAGAACCTTAAGTGACATGTGTTGGTTCTTTTTTTTTTTTTTTTTCTTTTTTTTTTTTCAGAGCTGAGGACCAAACCCAGGGCCTTGCGCTTGCTAGACAAGCGCTCTACCACTGAGCTAAATCCCCAACCCCTTCATGTGTTGGTTCTTATCGTAGGAGGGAACAGCATATGTCAGAGTGACACTGAGCGTTCGTGAGCATGAATAAAGCCTCACTTAAGATGTGGCTCTGAGAATAGGTGTAAGTGTGTACCTGTAGTGGAAGAAGGCACTGGTTGGGGTGCGGGAGGAAGCAGTGAAGCCCTGAGCTTTGTCAGCTCCAGGAAAACAATGAGGCAAGAGTCGGTGTTAGAGACACTGTAGCTGCTGGCCCTTGGCCAAATGAATGAGAACATAGTGCCCAAATTTACCCCAGAGTTTTTAGTTAGTTATTTTGTGGATTTTTTTTGAAGTAAAAGTGCATGGTGTCTGAATGAACAAATGTAAGATGAAGTTTTAACTCCTCAGACTCCATAGCAGATGTGATTTTTAAATGTTTACAGGCTTTTGTCATTATTTTTCTCCCTTTAAAACAGTTCCCAGACCAAGCAACGCAGCTAAAGTGGAATGTTCAATTTTGCCTCACCATCCCTCCCAGCGCGCCACCCATTGCACCTCCTGGGACACCAGCTGTGGTCCTGAAATCCAAAATGCTCTTTTTTGTAAGTATCACCTGGCATCATCTGAGCGTGCTGAGTTTCTGAGGAAAAAGTCACGTGAGCATTATAGAGTATCTTTTGAGTGAGCTCTTCCTACTGACTATGTGCCTAGAGTTCTCCACTGTTGACTATCGGGTTCTTAGCTCCCTTAGTAACAACAGAGATTTAGCCAACGTAGCAAGTGGGAGAGAGTCATGACACTCGGGTGGGTCTCACTTTTTTTTTTATCATATTTAATTTTCTTGTACTTGCTGTGTCTTAATCGGAAAGTAAATGATAGTACCTCTCACAAATCGAGACAAATATTTAATTTTCTGTTTTTATTCTCTTTGTGTATCTACAGCTTCAACTAACTCAGAAAACATCAGTCCCTCCCCAAGAACCTGTTAGTATAATAGTTCCAATTATTTATGATATGGCTTCAGGTACCACTCAGCAGGCAGACATTCCCAGACAGCAGAACTCTTCTGTTGCTGCGCCAATGATGGTCAGCAACATTCTGAAGAGGTTTGCAGAGATGAACCCTCCACGACAAGGTACATGAGCACTAGACGGTATTTTGTTGCATATATGTTATAACACTTCCTTTGAGAGAGACCTCCCATGTTCCCTCTCTTATCCCCCCTTCCCCACTCTGCATCCCAATTCTAGTACTAGTAGTCTGTTGCCACGGCCCTCTTAGTGTCTGCCTGTCGCTTTCTTTCTTTCTCACTGGTTCTTCAGTTTTGTCCATTTCTCTGCTGCCTGGACTTCATTTTTGTTAGCAAATTACTATTGGGACTGAGCCAGTTGCCAGTGCCAGAAACTTGTATTTATAGCACACATTGCCACAAAGCCCTAGGTTAGGATGATAGAATTTTCCATGGCTGTGAATCCCTGCCTTGCCATCAGTTCCTGCCACTCTGTACATCACAAAGTTGGAATGCATGTTGGGTTTTCATACTCCATGGTTCAATCATGAATAGAATACTATTATCAAAGTTGTGTATCTTCTAAATGTTTTGTGAAGAATAAAAGCTGATACAAATGGCATCACTGCTTTTTGGGCTTCTTATGTAAGTGTCAGGCGGGTGCAAGTGAGCCTTTTTCCTGAGTGCACAGTGAAGCTCTGAGACTGGACATTTCCGAGGAAAGCAAACAGCCCACGCTTAACATGTATGTGACTCCTGGCAATGCCAAATTTGGGGTTCGAAAACATGAAGCTCAGCAAAGAGAACTTTTCTTCAATTTTGCTCATTTCTAATATTTAGAAAATTTAAGTGAATGTTCACTCGTGCCTGATGCTCAGGAAGTCCTCTTTATATCCTTAGAATGGCTCGCAAATACAATTACGGTAAATGAGGAAAAAGCTGTTGTCTGAAACATTTTAAAATATCACAGTGTCAAAAATTTTAGAAATTCTGAGGAAAGGGGGAGTCTTTAAAATCTGTTTCCCCATCCCTTACCTAGGTAAGTTCTTGCTTCAGTTTCTAAGGACTACACTGGACAGTAGAGACTAGTACACTTCATTTGTTAGAGTACTTCTGATCTTATTTCATTCTTTAACCTTTCTCCTCAGCTGAGGATAGGACCTCAGGAATCAAACTCTCAAGCTACCACATTTCTCAAGTTAGCAGTTCAGTAGAACTAAGATGGTAAACGTAATTCCTTCATATAGATAACTTTTTAAATTAAAAATAAAAAGGGCAATGTTTGATCGTACTACGATCAAGCAAATTTTCTACCTATGACTGAAAGTGTTAAAGAAGTGTGTATGTGTATCCCTGTGTGCACAGGTGTGCATGCATACACATGCGAGTGCGCACGCACGCACGCACGCACGCACGCACGCACGCACGCACACCTCAGTTCCTTAAGAAATTAGTAAGGTATTGTGGCGGTGCTTTGTTGTTTTCCTTTGTTCCTCCTTTGCCTGGACAAACCTTTGGATTTCCTTTGTCCTTTTGTTCTGTACCTTCATTTTCCAGTGCTTGGTGCCAAGGCTGGCAGTGACTTGCACAGGAACACAGTGTCCTGCAAGACAGAAGGCCATAATTCATATGAGGGCTTCAGTTCACCCCCTATCAGCCATAAGGAGTGTCAAAATATGTTCTTGCAGCAAGGATCCAGTTTTGCTTTATACTTGAGGGGGAATTGTAAGGGTGAGGTGTGAGTCGTACCTCCACAAATCAAGTTTTTAGATCCTTGCTATGCTATACTTCAGCTTCCTCACCCTTTTCCCACATTGCAAAAGTTTTGAAGGAAAATACTAGTTTGGTTCAGTGCTGTTATATGGTAATCTCCACCCATGGAAGCTGTGGCAGGGAAATTGTGAGTTCTAAGCCATTCTGGGTTACATAGTGAGACCATCCATTGTCTCATAACAACTAAAACGAAAGAAAGGGGGTAAAAATAACTTTAAGCTTAAATAAACCTTTTCTCCTTTAAAAACAAAACCCCCTTATTTTTGTATTTAAGTGACCTCAGTCTTAATGTTCAAGTTGAGATGTCAAATATTTCCTTGAAGCCAACAATCTCCAGAAGCTGTCATAGACCTTCATTGTCCAATAAGTATAACTGCCATTAGCTAAATTAAAAATTTTACATAAATACAATATAAAATAAAAATGTTGAATTTTTTAGCGAAAGTAGTGCTTTGTAGAGCACTCACATTTCCTTTGCAGCCAAACATTCTGTTGGACAGTAGTATTCCAATAATGTAGTGGAAGCATTCTTATCTGGCCTTTTATGCAGCACTAACAGAAAGGATGTCACTGAAGTCATGACCAATGCACAAATATAAATGAGAACTAGCCTTAGATCTAAAACGCATTAAGTATTCTACAGTGTTCAGTTCTTAAGCCAGACTGTTAAATGCGGCACTGAAAAGCATCTCTCTCCTTCTCTGCTTAAACTTGACACGCTCTCCAGGTTTCTTCCTGAGATAAAAACAAAGCCCAACCCAAATATAATAAGTTATAGCACACCAGTTTCCAGTGCCTAAAAATCTGAATAGTTTAAAATACTTAAGTCTTTTATTTCAAATTCGTGGCTGATTTTAATCATCCCTTCCCTCACTGGTGTGTTAACGTCTCTCCTGTACTACGAATAGCTAATGACCATTTTTCTCTGTTGCAGGTGAATGCACAATATTTGCAGCTGTTCGTGATTTAATGGCTAATCTTACACTGCCCCCTGGTGGGCGTCCATAGACACTATTGTTTTTAAACCAGGAAGGCTGACAAATGAAACAAAACAACACACACACACAAAAAGGCTGAATTCAGCCATCAGTTTTAAAAAGGAAAAGGACTTTTTTTAACCTTAAGAGCTAAATATTCTAAACTGGCAACATTTTCAGGGTGCACTTCATCAAAAAGACCATCAATTTTTTTTTGTATAGTGATCTTGTATAGTGTGTTTAAATGCGACACATTTCAAACTAGGTAACAGATCAGTGTCCACGTGCCAGTAATAGATTTAATATTCTGTTTTAACCTATAATGAAAATGCCAAACATGTTTATTTAATTGTTTTCTTATGTTTTGGGTGTAATGGTCCTTTTTGATTTTTGTTTTGTTTTTTTAAGGCAGGTCTGTCAGTTTTAAATACTGTAAAGCTGTGACAAACTTTATATTGAAGCTGTATTTTAATATGACCGCTTTGAATCCTTACTCAGAAATGGTTTTGGGAGCTGTTAGACATATCCCAGAAAAGCAATATTTAATAAAACAAGGATATAAAAGAAACACTCACTTGTGTGTGTGTATAAGCTCTTTAGAGTTGTTAGGGCCTCCCTTCATCGTTAACCTAGTGGGGCCAGTCAGTTTTCAATTATATATGTCTGAAATTTGACCAAAAACACTTTGTTTTAATGTTAGTTTCTTCAGACATTCCTAACATGACTGGTGATAACACTTAGCTCCTCATTGTTTCTCAATCTAGGATTTGGATTAAATGGAAGAGCTTTGTCTTTGAAAAGAGACAGTGATTTATAATGATCAAGGGTCCCAAATGCAATTCTCCTGTGTAAGAAAATGGGAACCACTTTACTAGGAAAATGTCATTTTTAAGGTATACTTCTGCATACAGCATTAACTAGGAAGCAAAGAACGTGAATGCTCAAGTTTGCATGAAGTTTTGGTGACATTTCTTTATTTTATTTAACTTTTTACCTTCCCTATCTGGTGTTGTTCTAAACAATCTCAATTTAATCCGTTGTCAGCAAAACAATAGGACGTCAACCTAGTCCAGTCATTTGGAAAGTCCACGGTGCAGGGCATGTCCCGTGTCCAGTGGGGTTTCTGGCACTGGCACATGTCATAGGAGTTCTTTTTAGAGTACCGTACTGTCTCTTGCAGCCAGTCAGAGACTTTTTAAACTTTGATGAATATGGTCGAATCAAAATGTCTTGATGTTATTCGGAGCAGATTTTCTTTTTGTTTTGTGTGTTTTTTTTTAAATGATAATATGCTGAGTTATCTAGACAATGTATTATGATCCTTGATGAAATTTTAGATGTTTGTCTGATTATATTTTAAGATGATTGAGCTTCTACAACGATAACCATGGGATTCTAGTTTTTTTTGGTTTTTTTTTTAAGTATCCTACTGCAACTGTATCATGTATGTTCTCAACTTCGCTTGAGTCTCCCTTTGCAGTCAGAGTTGAGGCCTTCTTTGTCTTCTCTGTCTCTTTTCTGCCCTCATCTCCTGCTTTTCACCCAACTCTGCCACTGTTCCAGAGTAGGTGACTAAACTTTTATTCTTCCTTTAGCTTAACCTTTTTCTCCTTCTGTTTTCAGTTCTCTTCGCAGTACTAATCACGTGGGTTTGGCAATCTAAGATGTCTTGATCAGGAGTCAATCCTTTTCTATCTGGAGCTGAATCCTATCTTTCATGTAGAAATCTACATGTATATACAAGAAATGTATTTTTATCTGCAGGATGATATTGTTTCAAATAATTTTATTAATAGAATTAACTTTTCAGGTATTTTCTCTTTTAAGTGTGGTTTTGAAATGTTAAATGCGTTTTTATACATGATGCAGTCAATGGCTACTTTTTCCTAATTGAAACTCACCTTTGAGTGCATCATGTAAATCAAGTGAGATAGGATTCAATGAACAGAATTTGATTTGGATGCTTATTAAGAGTAAACCAATGAATTTGAATTTTGATATCATGCTTGGTACTTGGAATTGGTATATACTTTATTAAAGTTTGGAAATACTTAGCATTTGAATCGTAACTTTCATCACGAACCATGTCTTCTGCCTCTTTTGTTAACCAGATTCAATCAAAGAAACTGGATACCATAGTGACTTTTCTCTAGTAGGTGGTTTGGAACTTGATTTTGAGGTGTTTTCAATGTGATTTTAGTATTTGCGGTAATAAATAAAATTTATACAAGTTTCAGAGAACTACCAACTCTCTTTGGTGAAGATGTTTTGGGTTGTAATCTTGGCTTAGTATCAGTTTAACCCTGGAAAAGACATCAGTCCTGAATCACTCTTTTCCCTTTTACATCTGCAGAAATTTCATTTCCAAATGTATAAAAGGACTTTTAGAGTTAAGAGAAAAGGGAGAACATCATCAAAAGTATGGCCACTTAATAATTACAGGAACTGAACATTGTTTGAAAATTAACTGACTTAAGGGTAGCCATACATGGCTTTCTTGCCATGCCTTTTCCCTCCAAACTAAATACCAATTAAGTTTCCTTTTCTTTCTTTTTAAAAACAAGACAGGCCCTTTCCCTGTTGCCCAGACTGGCCTTGAACCCAAGTATCGGGAAGCAGGAATGCCCCCTCTCCTGGCCCCCACTTTCAATTGTTCTTGATACAAAATTCATACTTACAGAAAAGTTTTCAGAGAACTTATGATGGCAAATAAAAAGGAAGATCCTAATGTAGATTTCATTGGTTTTTTATTATTATTTTTATTTGGTTCGATGGGAATAGGGTATTTGGATTTGCTTTGAATGGGTCTAATGTTGAAGTTACTAAGACAAACTTAAGAGCCTGCCTGCACTGTAATTTAAGTCTCCGGATTGTCGCATCTGGTCTCTATTTTTTATAAATTGTCCCCACTTCTGACTGGCCAGTGGTTTGATAAAATGTCCAATGATGTAAATGGTGGATGAAAGGGCATATGTGGGTCTTTCATTCTAAGTGTTCCCATGTGTATAAATGCTCCTCACCATACTGTGAGGTAAGTATTAATAACCTCCTCTTACAGATGATAAACAGGTGCAAAGAAGTAAATAATGTCTTAGATTAAAATTAGAATCAGCCAAAATCAAACCACAAACACTTGACAGTTTGAACCCAGAGCTAGTAATCCTTAACATTGCCTATGCTGTGTGAACCATGCAGTCTTGGCAAGGTTTCTCTGTTTACAGTGTTCCTTCAGGGTCTTTCGATTACATACCACTTCAACATGTTTTTCAAGTTCAAAAAACTCACTAAAGGCATCTAAAAACATGCCGTTTTCTCCCTTGACATTGACAATCAAATTCATTCTGATCTCTGTAGCATATGACTGCCCTGTGCTGCTGAAATAACTTTTCTGAAGGCTTCAGCTTCTGGCTGTACAGTCCTCCCTCCAAATCCAGGAAATACGTTCTCCTTGCTTCTGCCAGGTGCTCCAATTCCGGTGTTTCTGGCCCTACTGTCACTTTAGCATATGTAGCTGGCACACAACACAATAAACCCACGCTGCAGGTGGAGGGCAGGCATGTTATTGATGTCCTGAATTTGCTATTCTATATTCCTAAACTTTGTTTAGGAACGAGTTGATTTTGTAGAATTGACACAATGCAAGGAACATAATGTCATTAAAGAAACATGCCTTGAGTATTCCTCCATCTTTACAATAAAAAAGGTCAGCACATTAGGAGGGAATCAGGTTGGTTAGACGGTTGACAGGCTATTTGGGGAATGAAAATGAAAGCTTAAAGGACTAGTCTCCATGGCCACAAACCAAGATGGTTCCTTTAAGCGAGGGTGGAGTTGTGGCTTCCTGGAGCGGAAACCACAGCTAACCTCTTGCTTCTGAAGTGTACGCCGCCGCCCCAGTGACGCTAAACGCTGGACGTTTGCTGGGTTGGGCTACGCCTGCGCTGTACAGGAGCATCCCAGGGTGCTATGCGCCCTTACCACAGGCCCCGCCTTCAGGAGTAAGACATGGTGCTGTCGGAGCTGGCAGCGCGCCTCAATTGCGCCGAATACAAAAACTGGGTGAAGGCAGGACAGTGCCTTCTGTTGCTACGCAGCTCCCTGCAGGGTTTTGTAAACCGCGAAGTGCTCTCCTTTCATCGTGGACTGCTGACTGCAGTCCCTGGCCTTGGTCCCCAGGCCACCTGCCGTGGCGGTTCACGGTGCAGCCCGCGCGCTCGCCAGGTGAGCTGCTTGCCCTTGACTTGAGCACACATCCACAGCTTGGCTCCGTGTGCTTGCTGTGTTTTTCCTTTGCGGGGGCTGCTTACCATTCCCAGGAGGGTGTTCCTTTTGCTGCCCTGCCCATCCGGTCCCTCCTCACCTCTGCCCCTGTAGTTTCAGCCTCATTGTCAGGTATGCACAGATTGGAAACGCGAGATCTTGCGGCATCACATCAACAGAAATGGAGACGTGCACTGGGGAAATTGCAGGCCTGGCCTCTGGCCGGTGGACCCTTGGGAGGTAGCCAAGGTAAGCACTTGTAGCCTGGAGGAAAGCAGATGAAGTTTTTTTCTGGTGTCCCAGGGAGGAGAGTAGGTTTTGAGTACAAGCTGGGACTTCAGAAAGTACAGGTATGAGAGGCTTGGTTGGTTCTCTGGGGTCTAGTGTCATAGTGGTTAGGGGATATTAGAGTGGACTCATCAAAGCTCAGAAAAATAGAAGTCAATGTTTTTTCGCTTTCTGCAGGCACTTGAGCTTTGCTTCTTCTCAGAAATTATACTAAAGATTCCAATAAGAGATGCTGGGGGAAATGTAGCATGAAGCCAAATGCAGTGACTCGTGTATTTAAATAATACCACCACTGGAGAGACTGAGGCAGGTTCGCTGCGTGTTTGGGGAAATCCTGGGCTATAAATTGTAGCACCCTGTATTAAAGTAAGGGGAAAAACAATACAGACCTAGGGACAAGGGAGAACAGTTAAGGTGTGCTTTACAGCGAGCTTACTAAAAGGCTTATTTTTGCTGTGAAGTACCAAGAGGATGCCTAGCTAAGGTACAGTTTTTTTAGAAAGTGGAAATATAAGTTATGAGGTAGGGGTCATTAGGCCTGTGTTTAGATTTTGTTACTGTAACTTAATGCCTAGTCTGATCGGGAATTTGTTTTGATTTCTTCTTGATGTTTCCTGGAAGCCATGTAGTGAGTGGAGGGAGGGGTCGGAAGTAGCTTCCTAACCCAAATTGCCTTTGGAGATACTTTATAGGCAAGCCCAACGATTGGGAGGTAGAGGGAGCACTTCTTGGACTCTATGTTCGGTCTGCCTCTGCCCCCCCTCCTCTTCCTCCTCTTCCTCCTCTTCATTTTTGTTTTTTAGACTAAAAGGTGTCAGGCTTAGCTTGGTGATGGCTTCCTGTCATCCAAGCACTTGCATTAATGTGTGACTGTATGCCACCTGTATTCTGGTGCACACAAAGGCCAGAAGAGGAAGGTGAATGCACTGGAGCTACAGTGACAGGTGCTTGTGAGTCTCCCAGCATGAGAAACTGAACTCCAGTCCTCTGGAAGAACAGGAAATCCTCTTAACCTGTGAAGCCACATCTTCAGCCTCGTCCTCTCCCACCACTAATACTGGTTTTTACTGCCACTGTTGTGTTGCCAATTTCTTTTACCTAGAGCATATGGGGGAAGACACCCGGAAGAAACAAAACTCCCCTTTTGTGGCTGTCTCTGCTACAGCATTCTTAGCTTTGGAGCCCTTCTGAAGCCTGTGCCACCTACTCTTGCCAGCCTTTCACTTTGTTGCTGGCCACCTGCAGACCACTTGGTTGAACCTTGTGTATGTATTCTGGCTCTAACTCCATTGTCTCAGTTCCTGGCCTCCCTGACTTAGCATCCTTGGTGTATTCTACCTCTGCATAGTGATATGTGCCCAAATCCTGTCTCTGTCCACACACTCTTCCCCAAACACTTGACCCTGCTCCCTGCTTTCACTGCTTCTCAATCCTGGGTAGTCTCCTCCCTTCTGCTTGGCTTTGCAATCATCTTCACTGTTTTCTTTCTCTGAACCTGCCTGGCCCAACTCAGGCACCCACAACACCATATGCTTCTACTTGACAAAGTAGCTCAGAAGGGAACTCACTGGTTTCACTTAGATTTCTTGTTGCTGAGCCCCAATACCTCTCTGTGGGCTTCTGTTCCTGGAGTTTATCTGTTCCTGTTTGCTTCTTCCCATTCCCTCTTTCATCCCAGCTGCTAGCATTACTCATGCTTCATGGAGTTGATGGATGCCCCAAACACAGACTTCCATGTCTTTGTGTTGAACCTATAATTCAACATGTGTGTGTATTACTTCTTTCTGCTACAAACTACCTTCCCACTTGCCCTGTCCTTCCACTTACGTATTGGCTCTCATCCTTTAAATCGTTGTCTGCTTTCTGGATTAATCTCATCACCATACAAATAGCTTTACTATTGTCTTACTTTGTGCTAGCTAGTTGGATGTCAACTTGACATAAGTAAAACCATCTGGAGAGGAGGAACCCAAATACAGTAGATGCTCCACAAGATCAGACTGGAGGCAAGCCAGTAGGCATTTCCTTAGTGACTGATATGAGAGGGCCCAGCCTACTGTGGGTGGTGCTGTCCCTGGGCTGGTGGTCCTGAGTTCTATAAGAAAGCAGACTGAGCAAGCCATGAGGAGCAAGCCAGTAAGTAACATCCCTCCATGGCCTCTGCATCAGCTCCTTCCTCTAGGTTCCTGCCCACAGTGATAGTCACTTAAAACTATCTGACTTAAAACCTCTGACTTACATACTTCTAGGGTATATCATAGCTCAGTAGAGCTATATTTATAATCTCTTGAAAAATACTTAGAAAATAAAATTGGGGGGAGAGGTTTTCTCTAAATCCATTCCTTCCTACTGTCTCACCATTTATCTATTAGCCATCTGTACAGCTACTTAACAGAACTTCAAGAAGACTGGATGCCTGTTACTCCTTAGTTTCCACATGTTGTTCTTCAACTCATGCAACCCTGGCTTCTGCCCCTGCATCTGTGACCTCTGTTCTCCAGCCTTCTTCCTTCCAAGGCTGGCAATGTAACCCAAGACCTTACACATGCTAGGAAAGCACTCTAACACTGAACTATACCCCCAACCCTGGGTTTATTGAGTCTCTATGTAGCCCAGGTTGGGGGCTCGCGCTCTCCGCCCCCCCCCCTACTTCTCAACCATTAGGTTTGCAAGTGTGCACTGTAGCTTCACTGTTCTTACCTATCAGGCACGCACCACTCACCACTGGCCACTTGGGCTCAGACACTCCCTGCTTTTGTGGCATCTCCTCCTCCTCCTCTAGCCTTTCTAGCAATGACCTTAGCCTTGCCCTTGTAATTCAGCGCTACTGATGTGCATGGCCCGGTGTTTCCATGCCCCCTTTCTGCATCTCCTCAGCGCTTAGCATTTGGTTCTACAGTGGGATTTAGCTACCTGATTCCCAATCAAAGAATATTCTCCTTTTCATGTGCCTGTGTGTGGTTTTGCCACACTGAGGAAGAGAATCCATGATGTTATGTGTGCAGTATAAGTACTCTACCATAGGGGTACATCTCCAGCCTCTCCCTAGAATCATTCTAGTTTCATCTTGCTGCCCTCCGGAATCCTGCCCAGGATTTTTGGGGTGCTTCTCCTATCGACCACTGCAGCACATCTTTTCATCTTCTGCCTAGATTCTGGCTGCAGCCACCCATCTGGCCTGCTGCACTGTTTGTGGCTCCTCTGGATAACTACACACACTGAGATGGGTAGACTTTCACATAGGACTTTGATGGCTTTGTTTCCCTGGAGAATATTTGGGGGCTGTTTCTTGGTGTCCGTCTAGTAAACCCTATACTTACTGCAGAGCCAGTGAGGCCCAGCATGGCCTGCCTGGGTTCAATGCTCCAGCTCCTCAGTGAGGAGATAGTGGGAGGCAGGGGGCTTTCCTAGGTCTTTCTCTGTTATGGTCACTGAGTCAAACATGTTGGTGTGCAGTACTATGAGGAGGCAGCAGAGGCTTCCTGTTAGCTTCTGCTTCCGAAGGAAAGGGAATAATTACAAAAATAGAACTAATATGGCAAAGACAAGTTGTTTGTATTAGCAAGAGCATGTTGGATAGAATCTACTATACACCGGGAAAGTAAAGCTAGGCCAATTCAGAGGCATTGATGGACCGGCTGAGTTTTCCCTTCAACAGCAGCTGAATTGGGCTGCTGGTTTTCTTTAATCTCCTTATATCACTTAGCTTCTGTGGCATTCCTCATAGACAAAGGAAGATTGTGACAAACCTGTGTTAGGCTGAGTACACAAAATTCTTTTGACTTATGGGAGGCTCAAGCATGGTGTTCTCCTGCCAAGAGAGCTCAATCTCCCTGTGCTTACTGCCAGCCTTCGGAGTATCATTATGAGCAGTCCTGGAGAAAGTGTCAGAGCTCCTTCTGACTGGCCTGTGTTTGCTTTCAAATAGACCTTTAAGTTAGAGTTTAGGGAGTTTGGAGCTATGTGGGCCTACATATTGAGCTCCAGGATAGCCGGGACAGTAGAGAGAGAGCATGCCTCAAAAAAATCAAAACAAAAGGGCAAGAAGGACAGTTTATCAACCATGTGTAATATTGCAGAGGGATAGTGCTGCCCTGCTTAGCTGTGATAGGACTTTCCTCACTTACACTTCAGGGAAAGAGAACATTAGTCATCAGTTAGGAAATGGGGAAAGAGTTTACCTCTGCAGCACTCAGAGTTTGGGGACACTCAGGTGACCTAGTATCTCCCTTACTGTAGGCCTTCATGCCCCGAGGACTGGCAGACAAACGAGGACCTGAGGAATGTGATGCGGTTGCTCTTTTAAGTCTCATCAATTCCTGTGATCACTTTGTGGTTGACCGGAAGAAGGTCACAGAGGTAAGAGCTGTCAGATCCAGAGCTGGCCACACACACAGTCTATCTGATAACACTAGGAAGACTATAACAACCTCCTCTGATAATAAGCCAGCCACACAGGTATAGCTTAGCAGCAATCAAACACTCGATCCCAAAGTCGGCATCACTAAGCAGCTCATGGACCTCATTTCATGTGTACCCTGTATGTCCAAGAATCTGAATGTGACTTTGATCAAGCAATAACCCTACACTTCTAGAATTACTTTCCTGACAGTGTGTTACTATGCTTGTCTTATTCACTATTCATTGCTGTGAAGAGACACCATGACCAAAACAACTCTTAGAAAGGACAACATTTAACTGGGGCTGGCTTACAGTTCTGAGGATCAGTCCATTATCATCATGGCAGGAAGGAAGCATGACAGGGTGCAGGCAGGCATGGTGATGCAGAAGGAACTGTGAGTTCTGCATCTGGATTGGCAGGCAGCAAGAAGAGAGGAAACTTTGGGCTTGGAATGGACTTTTAGAAACATCAAAGCCCACTCCAGTGACCCACTTCCTCCAAGACCACACCTAACACCACACCCTATGAGCCTATAGGGAGGGGGCATTCTCATTCCAAACTGTTGGCCATTCGAGTAGATGGAACTCAGATTTATCTTTTCTGCCATAAACAAAAGTAAAGAAATTTTCTGGATAAAATAGGTCTGAGGTCTTAGGGAGATGGATTAGGCAGTAAAGTGGTTGCTAAGCAAGCATGAAGATCTAACTTCAGTTCCTGAGTACCCATGTAAATGCTGGGTGTGGAAATGTATGTCTAACCCCAGTACTGGGCCAGGAACAGAGGCAATAGTATCTTGGGGCCTTCCCGGGCAGCTAGTCCTTAAAATTAGAACACTCCCAAGTTCACTGAGAGACCCTGTCTCAGAGTAAAGGTGAAAAGGTATGGGGGGTGTGTGTGTGTGTGTGTGTGTGTGTGTGTGTGTGTGTGTGTGCGCGCATGCATGCGTACGTGTTTTTTTTAGAGCCAATATGTTTGCCAAATGTTTTAAGACATTGAGAGAAAGATGCAAACTTTTAAAAGGACCTGGAGAGGAAAGGCTCTATTCAGCTTACATTTTTTCCAGCATGGTCCATCGTTAAACAAAGTCAGGGCATGAACGTAGGAGCACTGTTTCTCATGCCTTGCTCACCCTGCTGTTTATACAATGCAGGATGATAGAGCTTTTCCTCATTGAACCACCTCACCAGGTCTTGCCTACCTACTTCAAAACAATTTCCAAATTCCTAGTCATTTAATCTGAATTTCCATCTTCTTTGGGAAAAAACGAAGAAGACCTGGTGGCACTGGGTTCATAAAGCTCCTACAGCAAAAGCAATGAGCTGCTGCTTTAGATGGGACACACATTCTCCAGTTCATGCCGGTCCCTTCTGCCTTCATCTTTCTACCTGCATAGAAACCAGATTCACGAGGGTTATCATCCGAGCCTTTCAGTTTGGGATCCACAGGGACTTCATGGCTTGGCAGGTGTGCTCTGGGCAGGCAGAAAATAAATCAAGGTCTGACGTACAGGCTAGCAGGCTTCATTGTCCTCTATGCTGTTTTAAGTACATGCCAGGTCATGCAGTGGTCTCATGAAAGGTCTGGATACCAGACCACACTGGTCACTTTTGTAATTTAGTAAAGTATTTCTGTCCAGAAATACATGGTCCTAGTTTACCCTATTCACTTACAAGGCTTTTAAAAAGTGTTGATTATGTCCAGTTTGTTATTACTTTTTCTTACATTATACACCCGTGGAGGTCAAAGAACAAGTTGAAGGAGTTGGTTTTCTTCTTCTGTATGAGTTACTTTTCTATTGCTATAGTCAAGGCAACATATGAAGGGAAGGTGTAATTGGGCTTCCAGTTTCAGAGGGAACGTCTGCCGTGGTAGAGCAAAGGCTTGGCAGCAGGACAGCTGGGTGTGTACATGTGCTCCACGCAGGAGGTAGAGAGCACACTCGGGATGGCCTGACCCCTGTGAAGCACCTCCTCCAAACAAGTCTGGATTCGGAAGGCTCTTGTCTTTGTTTTTCTGTAGGTAATTAAATGTCGAAACGAGATAATGCACTCTTCAGAGATGAAAGTTTCATCTACTTGGCTTCGAGATTTTCAGATAAAGATCCAAAATTTTCTCAACGAATTCAAGAATATTCCAGAGATTGTTGCAGTATATTCCAGAATAGAACAGGTAAAAATCTTCATAGATTTATTTGGGTTTTCTTGAGACAAGATCTTACTGTTAGCCCTGCCTTCCCTGTAACTCTGTATGTAGACTACACTGTCCACAAATGTGTCTGCAGCAGTTCGCCTCTATGTAACTAACGAGTACTGGGGTCATAGGCATATACCATCCTGCCCATCCAAAACTGTAGTTAACAGTTCTGGTATACAAAACTTGATTCAAAAACGTCCATAGTCATTCATTTAGAATTTGATGTTAGTGGTACATGTAAATCCCAGCACTTGGGAGGTTGGGGCAGCCTATATTATGTACTGAATTCAAAGCCAGCCTGTACGCTATACTAAATTCCTAGGAAGCCTGGGCTACATCCTGAGACCCTTTCTCAAACAGAAGAAACCCAAATTTGATGCTTATTTTAACCAAAATGTATTTCTGTGTTAACTGATGTGATGCCGATGATAGCACACACACTGGTCCTCTTGAATGCTAGGCAAGTGCTCTACACTCCTAGTCTATTCTATTACGAGTGGAGGGCCTTCTTGGGGAAGAACCTAGGGCTGGGCCTCACTGAACTATAGCCCCAGCTCCAAGCTAAGTTTTATAATGCGAACAAAGGGAAAAAAACTGATAGAGAATCAGAAAGTAAAAACTTTCTAATGGTATTTTGCTATAAATTCTTTCAGTAATGCAGTAGAGTTTCTTTTCTGCTAAAGTAGTTCATTTATGTTGTGTGTATATATATGTATGCCCATGTGGGCACCAGCACGTACACACACACACACACACACACACACACACACACACACACACACACACACACACACACACACACACAGAGAGAGAGAGGGGGGTGCATTTCACAGTGTACATGTGGAGACTAGAGGACAACTCTTCAGAGTCTGTTCTTTTACCTTATGAGATCTTATGAGATGCAGGAGTGGAAGGCGGGTCCTCAGGCCTGCACTCAAATCCAAGCCTTCTGTTAATAGAGTGCAAGTGGCTGGGGGTGTTGCTGGGTTGTACATTAGTTATCTATCATAATTTAGTGTCTGAGTTCCGTTACCAACACTGCAAACAGTGACATATCTAGGGAATGACGTTTTAATGTACAGGTGACTCCAGAAGAAGTCATGAGGAGTAAAGTGACTATAACCAAAGTACATTGTGTGTATATGAAACTCTCAAGGAATTGATTAAAAAAATACTTTAAAACATGAACTTTAAAACGTAGTTTGTTGATGGATTTGTGTGGTTACCCCACAGCTGTTGACATCTGACTGGGCTGTTCACATCCCTGAGGAAGATGAACGAGATGGGTGTGAATTTGAAACAGAAAGTTACTTGAGTGTGAGCCAAATCCATGAAATCGAAATAGAACTGCTGAAGGAAAAGCTGCAAGAGATGTATCTTCAAGCAGCAGAAGAAGAGGTGTTGTCGGAAGAGGTACAAGAATGAAGTGTGAGAAGGAAAGAGGTGGTGGCAGCAGCTTGATGTGACACTTTCTATAGCTGTGATAAACACAACTTGGGGAGGCAAGGGTTGACTTCAGCTTACAACATAGGTTACTCTATCTCTGAGGGAAATCAAGGTAGGAACTTGAAGGCAAGGACTGATACAGAAGCCATAGAAGGGTGCTGTACTGCCTTGCTCCTCATAGCTTGTTCCGCATGCTTTCTAATACAACTCGGGCCCACCTGGAGTTCCCCCATCCATCCTTAGTTAAGAAAATGCCCCACAGGCTCGCCCACTGACCGACCAATCTGGTGAGAACATTTTCTTAATTGTGTTTCTGTCTTCCAAAATGACTCTAGCATGGGTTGACATAAAATTCTAGCCTGGACAGACACCAAGAGCAAGGTTTCTGATTAAATCAAGTGTTGTCTAGAAGTATGTATTCTTTTAATACTTAACTGATCATACATTTTAATGAGTATGTTCACTTAGCAAATAAATGCTTGAGGACCTAATAGGTGCTGGCACAAGAGCTCCAGCAGAATTTGGATCTGGAATTTGTATCATCTGCCATAAGGGGAACCCTCCCCACAAAAACAGAAAAGGAGCTATAACTCAAGGATTTAGTGAGAACTCAGTGGTTGGCCTGGATCGAAGGATGCTCTCAACAAAGGTGTAAAGTGCTAGTTAGTTTGTGCTCACCAGTGACCGGCAATGAAGATGTTCTGGGATAAAACCAGTGCAGATACTCCCATAGTTACCACTCTGAGTTTCCTCGTACTGGCTAAAATATTGAAAAGTATGTTGTTGGGAGACTTAAATCAGTAGAACTGCTGTACATAGCATTTCTGGCTAACTACTAAAATTAAGACAGATTTCACTCAATCAGAGTTAAAGTTGCTTTCTATTCTATAAACAGAAATGTCATTCATGTGGGCCACATGTGTGTATGTGTGTGTGTGTGTGTGTGTGTGTGTGTGTGTGTGTGTGTGTGTGTGTTGGGACATGGTTACTTGTCCCAACAAAAGGTTCAGAATGTATTGAAAATGGGCTTCCGTAATTGGAGTATTATTCAGCCATTAAAATCAAGCTTATGGGACTAGAAGGGTGACTTGGTACTGGCTGCTCTTGAGAGAACCCAGGTTTGGTTCCCAGCACTCACATGATGGCTTATGGCCATTTACATCTCCAGTTTCAGGGGGATCTGATGTCCTCTTCTGGTCTCTGCAGGCGTCTCACTCACTTTCTCTCTCACACACACACATAAAATAATGAGACTTGAGGCAAGAGAATCCTATGTTTAAGGCACGTCTGAAGGAAATAACAGGAGCCTGCCTCACTTTCTTTTTTTAACTGGTTGGTGGTGGTACAAGCCTTTAATCCCAGCACTCAGGAGGCAGAGACAGGTAATATCTGCGTTCAAGGCCAGGTGGTCTACAGAGTGAGTTCCAGGACAGCAAAGACTACACAGAGAAACCCTGTATTGAATATACATGTGTAAGAGGTCTTGACCTCTTTGCTAGTAGTAAATTCAGAGGGGCGGGGAGGAAAGAGAGGGGAAGTGGGTGCCTGTAGTTAATGTAACCCCTGGTGATCTTAGTAAGCTCCTGTGGATAGCCCCAATCAGGCAGTCATACAGATGGCCCTGATTAAACTCAGTGGGTTCCAGAATAAAGCCAGAAGTCCTGAATCTAGGAAAGGGACAGTTAGGGAGGAGTGAGAGGATAAGAGGGGTAAAGACTGGTAGGGAGAAAGCAGAACACTTTGTACATACACTCTGTGATTTAAAAAATGTGTACACACAAACACATGGCATATTTTTAGAAGAAATTGGATCATTTGTTATGGTCATATTTAAAGGAGAGAATGGAATAACTAGGGTCAGATTTAAAAGACTTTTTAACCTCATACCCTGTTGACTTGGAATTTTGGTATATGTACTGTTTTATAGATTTATCTTCTATCAGTAATATTTATATAGTCACAAACTCTCAAAAATACAAGATGAACACTTCCCATATAAATTCTAGTTTTGAAGCAAACAAACAACCCCCTATGTGGCTGCTGTTTCTGTGATCATATTTGGTTTGAGGGGAGAGTGCTTTTTTATTTTGTCTTATTTATTTTTTGGTGCAGGCTTACAATTTGTGGACGTCTTCCTCTCTCAGCTTTCCAAGTGCTGTCTTTAACAGGCATGAAAACCATGCCTGGCTAAGTCTACTTTTTGTGTGTATGTGTGTGTGCAGTGGGTTTTGTTTGTTTGTTTTGAAACAAGATTTCTGGCTGGCCTGCAGCTCACTATGGGGATGAAGATGGACAGAAAATTTCAGAGATTCACCTGCCTCTGCATTCCCAGTGCTGGGACAAGGGTTTGGGCCACACACACATGGGATGAGTGTGCCTTGTTTTAAAGAATGTGTTTGCTTTTTTTTTTTTAAAGGACTGTTTTATGTATGTGAGTACACTGTTCCCTGTCTTCAGACACACCAGGAAAGGGCATCAGATCCCATTACAGATGGTTGTGAGCCACCATGTGGTTGCTGGGAATTGAACTCGGGACCTCTGGAAGAGCAGTCAGTGCTCTTAACCACTGAGCCATCTCTCCAGTCCGAATTTGTTTGCTTTTAATTTGCAAACCTAACCTATGTGTTACTGGATACTTGGGTGTAGTCAGGGTTTCTGTCTTGTGGTAAATGTATAGATGGAGCAGGTGTTTTAGGGGATGAGCGAAGCTGGAAGCCAATACCTTGCACGTGCCAAGTGTGCTCCTACTGCTGAGCTATACCTGCAGTCCTGGAGCCAACCTTGAAATTACTTTTTCATTTGAACTGAATTTTGTTCTGATAATTATCCTAAGCAGCATTTTGTACACTTTGTTCTTACAGATCTCAAATCAACTGGATGTAGTGAAAGGGTTTCTGCAAAGCAACACAGATCTTAGAAATGGCCTTACAGAAGACTTGCAGAAACTAGACAGCCTCCATCTACAGCATCAAAAACAAATTTCAAAGGATGCAGGGAGTCAGACACCTGAAAGGAAGACTTGAGGTGAGTGAAGGTCCTGAATGTTAAAGAGGGACACAGTACCTCATCCCTTTGATGTCTGACTTCTAAGATGAACCAGCAGTCTCATCTGCTCTCCCCCGAGCCCTTACTATTAGAAAAGAGGGTTAAGTATGGAGGTACATACCTTTAATCTTGGCATCTGGGATGCAGAGACAGGTTGATCTCTGTGAATTCAAGGCCAGTCTGGTCTACAAAGTGAGATCCAGGCTAGCCAAGACTATACATAAACAAACATACAGACCTTTTCAAAAGAAGACCAGGTGCCCGTTCTGTCATTAATGGCTCACAGACCTGTGAAACCTCAATATTCTGTAGCAAGGTCAGCCACATATCCCTGAAGTCAGAGTCTGGTATTAGGTGGTCAAAAAGATTCCATTTTCAAACAATGCCAGGGATGCCCAGATTTTACTGTAGCATTAATTGTGCTTGGCTAGTGTTAATTAGAAAGCTGATTAACATAGATCTATTTTGTTTTTCTCCCAAATAATAAAAATGAAAATATTCTCTTTTATTTTACATTGTCCTTCGACAACATTCAGGCATGTTTTGTGAAAGTTGTTCTGGCTTCCAGGTCAGGCATCCTTCCTTCTCTGTGCAAAAATGAAACATTTCCAAAGCACAGGAGGTTGTCCTGGCCTTTCAGTAATGTAGCAGAGATACTTTTTCATATTCATCAACTTGGAATTATGTATTCAGTCAAAAATACTAGTCTTGTGCCGGATTTTGTTATCACCCAGGGACTTTTTGCTATTTCTAAGGAGAGTCTTTTTCTGGTTCTAAACTACAGCTATTTATATGGTGAGGACTAGATCTGTGAGGGAGTATTCTGCCCCTGGCAGAGGTGTACTGTACCCCCTGCCTCTGCCTGGAAATTTTACTTTGATTGTGCCAAAGAATGGTCTGGGACAAGTGTCCAAATAAAAGTTTTTAAAATTGGGAGGGGAGGGGATGTTTGTCCGAAACCGGGAAAAGGGAATAACATTCAAATGTATATAAGAAATACTCAAGTTAATAAAAAAAAAAAAAACAAAAAAAAAAAAGTTTTAAAATTTGATTTTGCTTGTGAGGCAAAAGGAAAGTGATTGTTTTTTTACCATTTCCTCTGAGTGTGGAACTATTACTATGGGCTAACGTAGCCAGAAACCGTAGGGAAGGAATTACCAGGCTGCTTAGTAGCAGGCTAGAGAACAGCTTGACTGAGCTTTGCAGGGGAGGGCTCAGGCCACTGTCCCAGAGGGAGTGTCTGTAAAAGGTCAGTTGTTCCTTTGCTGTGGACAGGGCATGAATGAGAAGTAAACCCCAGCAAGATGAGAAGGCTTGTGCCTGTAACCTCAAGTACTTATAAGACTGAGTAGGAGGAGCCCAAGTTCTAGGCCAGCCAGGGCAACTTGGGCAACTCCTATTTCAAAAATCATAAAGAGGTGGAGGTGTGGCACGGTTGTAGAACATTTTCTTCCTACATCAGGTCCTGGAGTCAGTCCTCAGCTCCCTATCCCCAAAGACCAAGTAAACTGTGAATGCTTCCATCATTCTTAGCAGTAGTCAAACAGCGTACTCTTTCAACGTACTCATAGATTCATTCCCAACTCCTCTTTCTTTTCTGTATTCCTGAACTGTATGGAAGCCTTGCACTGTTGGATGCAGTGTTCTATGGGAGTCAGATTCACTTCCACCTCTCCGTCCATCTGCTCATTCCCAAGGTCTGTGGCATCAGACTGCTTCATGTCACCTCTGGACAGAATGTTGCTGTGTTCCCAGAACTACCCAGAAGAAACGCTTCATGCCAAGGCTCAGTAAAGATGAATTCACTGTCTCAGCTGACTAGCTGCCTGCCCAGCAGAGACCGTCCAGAGAGTGGGTAGCAGTAGAGACTAGATTGGCATGTATTCTGACTTTCTAACCCACATGGATGCAAATGCACAGCTTGCTGTGTACTTTTCAGTCTTCCGTTTTCTTCCTCCCTTCATTTGTGAAGGTCCTCGAGAAGACGTCAAGAGTAAAGCAAGATTTTGCATTTTTTTGCAAGTTTGTCAAAGAAAATCAATTCCCTTCCCTACAAAGACCTGTTTTCTAACTGTAGGAAGTTTGAGATCTAGACCTTTCCTTTTACACCTGTGTCTAGTTTGTCCTTATCAATTCAGCACATACCAAGTCTCAGCCCTGTGCCAGACACTGGTTAGATACCAGTGTAAGGAGTAGATGTGCTGTGTACAGAGGTCTCAGCCTGTCGGCATCTCTGCCACGGAACTGTGCATCTGCGAGGGCATGTCCGGATGGATGATTACCACTGCATTGACACTAAGTAAGGGCAAACCATCTGTACTCTGCCCCATAATTATGATCCCGTACTGAAATGCAGTCATGTGAACTACATATGAAGCATCTAAAGTAAAGAAATGGTTTTGAGAGGGTGGAGTGAAGCTCAGTGGTGGGGTGCTTGCTTGCCCAGCGTGTACAGTGCCACTGCCAAAGCAAAGTGGTTAATAATACCTAGCACGCTGTAGTGCTGTTTGTGGTCTATAATAACCAAGGTCTGCAAAGGTATGGTTTTCCAAGTCATTCTTCTGTGTTATATCTCTGAGAAGAATTGTGGCTATGGGGAGTAGTCAGAAGGAATTTAGCTTTTCTGTTTTGTATAGTCTCTTTTAAAATAAGCATGCATCCATGTATATTGAAAATGTATTACTGTTTTTAATTTCAAAACAAGATACATGAGCAATATATACCAAATTGTATGCCTTTTGTGTCAAATTGCATGGATTTTGCTGTGGCCTCCATTTTGTAGCTCCACCTTGAGGGCTCCTTTTGAATCCTAGCACCAGGGGAAGAAATCCTTCTACTAAGGCTGCCTTCATCTCCCTGTGGAGTGCTTTCTCTTCATTCAGAAGTGTGGTTTATACTCAGTCTCTCCCTGGGACACAGGCTTGATAATTTGAAAGAATTTATAGAGAAGAATGGCTAAATCCTAGTTGCAAAGATAAGGAAATTATCAGAGATGCCCTCCTTTCCCTTTAGTAGGTTACTTAGAAACTTACCTGCTCTGGGAAGCATTCACTCAGCAGTGGCCTTTATTAAAATATATTCAAATTATAAAATAACTTTGAGACAGCCTAAATATTAATTTATACTCATGTGATACTCAGTGAAGTGAAAAAAATCCTTTAATGTTTTAATAAAAATCTTAATATAGTTCACTTGGCTGAGCATTTTATGCTAGCTCTTTGCAAGGCGAGTCTCTCTTTCTTTATTCTGGCTGTCAGAGAAGCAGGGCGGTTTATATTTCAGAACCTTGTGGGGCAGGCCAGCCTCCACAGGTGATCCCTAGTGATCCTTGCCTTCTGGCATTCCACCGTGCATCAGGATTACTGTGTGAACACTGCAAAAATAATGACATCACTTTATGATTAAGCTTCAGCACAGTAAGACGTTCATCTTCCATCCAGTGCAATCGCCATGATGGGGGAACCATGCTGTCTCTTTTTGGAGACTGCTACAGGAAAACATGGAGCTGAAGCCTCCCAGAAACACCCATGAACCTGGAAATAGATCTTCCAGCCAGAGACCACACAAACTATGAAAGTGTTTGTTCTTCTAAGCTGTTAAGTTATGGGGCGGCTGGTTATATTGTGGCAGGCAGCTAATATCCTATCCTATAATTTGTGCCCTGCTCTCCACCCTCTTATTCAGAATGTGAAAGGGACTTCCCACAAATGCCTGGGTGCTGCAGAAGGTGAGCCAAGAGCAGACAGCTTCAGAACCTTTCACAAGGGATTTTAAGATCTTTGCATTTGTAAACTTGATCAGAAGCAGGTTCAGCACTTCTAAATATGGGTCCCCAAGAAACCGCATGGGCTTTCAGCAGAATTCTAGGCAAGGCACCCCCAGATGTCAACTTGTCCTAGCTATAATCTTACCTCATAATTTCAGTCTTCCCTTCTTACAAGTTCTCTGGTTTATTACATCATTGGCACCCAGAGAATTCCTAGAGGATACTCTGAGCCACTGCTGCTGACCGGTGACCCTCACCCCCCACCCCATCCCTAGCTAGTTATCACCCCTGGGGCAGGGCTTAGCAACTGCACAAACTCCTGTAATTTTCCACTTTAAAGCGTAAAGGGAAAGCATTATAATTTGGACATGTTTACCTAGAACTTTCTGAATTGACAGCAACCATCCTGAGCCCAGAAACCATTCTGAGTCCTTTATCCCATCTCCGTGGCAACTTCCATTATTGTTCTAGGTAACCAAGAGACAGTAAACTCTTATTGTAAACTGGAATTTCACTACATTTATTTAAACCCACTTCTACACATTTCCCTCTACAGAAACAGCCCCCAACCCGACCCTCTTTGATGTAGGGATTTGTCACTACCAAATTTTAAGTCACCTGTGACACCAAACACCCTGGGCACCCAAAAGCCTATTCCCTAGAGAGGTTTTTTGGTTGGTTGGGTTTTGTTTTTGTTTTTTAAGCAAAGCTATGAGTAAATAGTTTGATTTTTCTCCTGTTTTCCTCCCACATCTAACCCTGAAATCTTTTGAAGAGGGAGACCCACCAATCTGCCCTCCCTCTTACCTAGGAAACCTTTCCCCTCCCAATTCACAAAACAGGCAACACTCAGTATCAATTTGATGTCTTTTTTTTTTTTAATTAACCAAACCAGGTTTAAATCGGGTTTGCAAACCAAAGTTTTCCTTGGCTTTTCTTTAGGAGGAACAGAGTCCAGTGCTTGCAGGCTGCCAAGTCTGGTTCAGGCTCCCCCTCTCACCCCCCAGTCATGAAGCTTATTTGGCTGGAGGTTTGGTGGCTTTGGCCGTGGCTCCACCACCATAGCGGTGGCTCAGGTAACGGCTCGCCTGGATGCTCTGCGCCAGCACGTTGGTGAAATGGCACGCCATCAGCAGGTAGTTTCGAGGCTGGACTCGGTAGGCAAAGCGCATGAAAGCCATGGAGTAGAAGATAAGGGCGGTCGTCATGCGGCCGCTGATGATGTCCGGAGGCGCCTTCATATCCTTAAAGGCGGCCAGCGGAAGGCCCCAGTTGGCCACAGGGCCCCAGAAGTGGGTGCTGGTTATATAATCCCGAAACTCCTTGGTCTTAATATAATCTCGTGTTTTCCGAATTAGCGCTACTACCACCGCCATGGTCGCCTCAGTCGGAGAAGTGCCAATGGCCAAGCCACCAACCAACAGTGGAGTGCGGAATGATGACCTCACAGAAGTTCCTGACGCAGCAATGGCCAGCAGCTTTATGCTTTTGCGCCTCTGCCATAAAGCACACCAGTTCACGTGCTGCTGACGTGAGGCTTTTGGCAAGGAAAGAAGTGGCTTACGGCTGTAGCACATAGGGCTTGTGCACCTGCGCCCCTCTGTATTATCCCTGTGGGAGGAGAGCCTGTATGGAGCCTGTTGCTCTTCCTATACCCAGACCCATGCGCAGTGATGACGCAGCCTGCTTCTTCTCTTCAGTTAATTTATTTCATCCAGCCTTTAGCTCCATTTCTCAGATTATTAATTTGAAGTCAGTGTGCCACTTTACCCCTAAATATTTTAGTATCTGTTTCTTAGGAAAAATAGCCACAATACCTTCAGACACACATAAATATTCAGGTCTATTACAGCACTGTTAGCTGATATCCAATATATAGTTGAATGTTAGATGACTATCTTTGTGTTTTCTTCTATCTCATTCTTATAGGACAGACTCACAATCTAGTCAAAACTCATATTTGATTTATTCCTGGAGTTAATCTTTAATCTAGGATAGTTTCCCAGGCCCCTCTTTCTGTTGTTTTTTCTGTTTGTTTGGTTTGGTTTCTGTTTGTATTTTCTGGCTTGGTGGGGTTGTTTTGGGTTTGTTTATTTGCCTTCTGTAACAATATTATTGAAGAGTCCAGCCCTTAATTTAGATTTGTGGATTTTTTAATAACTCAGTTAGGAAAAAATATATTTGTAAAACAAGAGAAGCAATACCAAGTTATAGTGTGTCTTTAATGCATCACCAGGGAGATGCTTGGTGTCGCTTTGTTCCATTATTGGTGGTAAGCCGGATACTTGGTTAAGGAGTTGTCTGACAATTTCTCCATTGTAAAGGTTTTTTTTTTCCTCTTCATGAATTGAATAATCTCAGACATTTTGATAGTATATGGGCACCCTATTCTCCAACAGCTTTCTATAACAATTTTTTTCTGACATAGTATTTTTATTGATTATTAGGGAATTTTACACAATGACACTTGTTTCCCATTCCTCCCAGATCCACCTTCGTTAGGGTTAGGGTTAGGGTTCGGGTTAGGGTTAGGGTTAGGGTTAGGGTTAGGGGTAGGGTTAGGACAGCCAGCAGCAACAGGGACCATGGACACCAACATGGCCTCCAATGACAGCATGGACCACAGACCCTAGCTTGGCTCCTGGCTGTAGCGTGGACCACATACACCAACATGGCGTTCAGCAGCAGCACAGACCATGCATGTCTTTCTAGGAGATCACCACCCTGTCAGCCCTACTTGCAACAATGTGTTCTTCTTCTGCTGCTGCTTCTGCTGCTGCTGCTGCTGCTGCTGCTCTCCCAGATCCATATCTCTTGACGATACACATCTCAGCCATCTTTTCTTCCAATGTCATGAGTGCAGTTTGTAAAAGCATCTTCCCACAAGACCCATCTTTTTTAGTTGTTCCAGTTATACTGTGGGCTCCTCAGACTCCACCTCAGCCTCCAGTCACCCTAGGAGCTTCTGTGGGTCTCTCTAGTTCCCCAGAGCTGTTCTGCAGTCCCTCCAGTACCAGTGGCCACCACCACGTTGAATCAAATCTCCATTACAATTTTTGATATCTGTTAATGAAAATTCTTTTCTCCGAAGACTTATTTCATGCATGTGTGTGTATATGTGTACACATGTGCCTGTTGTGTACTGGATCTACAGAGACCAGAGAAGGGTGTCTGATCACCTGGAGTTTGATTTATGGGTTGTTGTCAACCAATAGACATGGGTGTTTGGGAATTAAACTCAGGACCTCTGGAAGAGTGACAAGCACTTTTAACCACTGAGCCACCTCTGCAGTCCCACTGAAAATGACAAACTTAGAGCTTATTTTCCCAGTGATTTTACTTTAATAAAAATAGCAGTTGCAGGGCTAGAGAGATGCCCGGGGTTCAGGAGCCCTTTCTGTTGCAGAGACTAGGGTTTAATTCCTGATCTCATAGCTGCTTTTACAACCATCTGTCACTTTAGTCCCAAGGAATCTGAAGCCCTCTCGTGACCTTCAATGACAAGGCGTAAATATTTTATATATATATGCATGCAAGAAAAACCAGGAATATTAGGCACCCAGGATTGTCCTTTCAAAGGGAAAGAAATATAAGTTGTTTTCCGGAAGGCTGGGAATCCAAGATGATTACTAGTCTGATGACCTGCATTATCTGTTGGGCCAGGACATACCAAATTCCTACAGTCAGGACCAGAGGTCGCTAATAATCTAAATGGCCCTTCCACATTACCTGTATAATCAAGGGACACCCCAAACTCACAGCCAGGACCAGAGGTTGCGAATAGTCCAGATGACCTCTATGCTATCTTTATGACAGAGACCTGGCCAGATCCTGCCTTCAGCTAGTACAAGTAGCCTATTTCTAGAACCCATCTTGGAAAAAATGGCATGTATTTTGAGTTGAGTTTCAATGTAATTGAATCCTTTATACACTGCAGATTGTATTACACCAGGAAATCCCAAATTATATTGTGTTCAAATATGCTGGCAATAAACTGTCTGGCATCAAACTCTCTAGGACTTTCACAAGTCAGCCTGAACCGAGCTTTGCTCCTCCCGTCCTCTTTGTGGTTCATTTGCCTGCCTACCGTGACACTGGAAGGGACCCCCTCAGTGTAGCTCTCAGCTGGTTCATAGATGCAGCTTAAATACATAGTATAGCTAACAGTGAGACATCCCTGCGCTTGAAAAGCTTCAGTGTACTAGGGTTCTAAACAAACAGAATTGATATGAATATATAAAAAGGGGACTTATTAGGCTGGCTTACAAGGTGTGATCCAAGTAGTCCCAATATTGGCTATCGCATGATCGGTTGAGAATCTGGTAGTTCTTCGGTCCACAGGGCTGAGTATCTCCTCCTGGAGGATTCCGAAAGAACTGTTGCTCTTTACTCTACATTGGAATCCTCAAGAAATTGGACTTAAACCTGCAGCAACAGGATAGACAAGAATGCCCGTGAGAGTGAGGGCAAACAACATGTTTCCTTCTTCCGTGTCCTTTTCTGTCGGCTCCCACCAGAAGGTGGCCTGTCATGTGACTCAACCAAGCACCAACATGCACGTGACATGTAAGCTCACTATCACCCTTCAAGAGACAAGCAAACACAAAGACCCCTAGCTTAGGTCTGAGGAATGTACCATCATATTCTCAAGTTCTTGGTCACACAGCCTGTAGACTTTTACTTGACATGAATGACCACAAGCCAACACAATTTTCTGGTGAGTCCCAGTACATTCAATTGTTTTTTTTCTTACAGGAAACCTGGACTATTCTTGCAGGAAACCTGGACTATTCCTTATATTCTCAAGAAAGCAAACGATACCCCCCTATTTCCCACATATACCCTTTACTTAGATTCACACCAACCTCCATTCCCGCAGAACACACTATGTGACTGAGGATGACCTTGAACTGCTGATCCTTCTGCTTGTACCTCTTGAGAGGTGATATTACATGCCTGGCTCTAAGAGCATTTCTTTTAAACTTTTTGTAGATTCCTTGTGAATTTCACATCATGTACCCCAATCCTACTTATCTTCCCTTCCCTTTGTATCTACCATGCACCCTTGCGACCTCTGCCCAACAAAATAAAAAACTAAAATAAAAAAAAAAAACATTAAGAAACCTTGTCATGAAAGCTTTCGTGTGGCACAGTGTGCTCCACAGTTTACTCTTGTCCACATGACTTTACTCACAAATGTTCATTGCAGTGAGTCATTGGTCTGGTTCAAGGCCTCTGGCTTCTGCTCTACTATTCATATTGGATCCTCACAGGGACTCCTCCCATATACCCTGTCATTGCCCTGTGTCATGGAGATCCTGCAGCTTTTGATCAGCAAGACCTGACCTTTCATGCACTCTAGCAGTTCATCTATAGGGTAGATGTTGTGGTCGGCCAACTCAAGGTCCCGGATCTGGGCCTGGCTGGTAGCTGAATTGGTCTATTAATTGTGATCTTGAAAGTTCAATTGAAGCCTGTGGTTTAATGGAATGTCCCTCTGCTTTCTCGATGCCTACCTCTATGATATGAAAATGTTCATATTGAAAAGTCCGTGCGTGGGGGTGGGGGATTTAGCTCAGTGGTAGAGCGCTTGCCTAGGAAGCGCAAGGCCCTGGGTTCGGTCCCCAGCTCCGAAAAAAAAAAGAACCAAAAAAAAAAAAAAAGAAAAGTCCGTGCCTGGAGTTGGACATAGTGGCACACACCTTTAATCCCAGCACTTGAGAGGTAGTGACAGATGAAGCTCTGTGAGTTGAGGCCTTGGAAGACTGTCTCTAAACTTCATACCTTGGAACTTAACTCCCAAGGTGACAGTTACACGTGGGGCCACTAGGCCTGGTGGTATAATCTAGCCCTTGGGAGGTAGAGGTGGGAAGATGGGGGTATTTAAAGATCATCCTCGGATATTACATTAATCAGGCTTCCCTGAAGCAGTCCCATTCAGGTCTGGAGGTTATCTGGAGAGTTGCTGGTCTTCATGTTAGAAGGCTGAAATAGCTGGCTTCGGCTATCACTGACAGATGGTGGCAGTGTGACAGTGGTGTCGGCAGCAGCCCTAAAAAAAAAAAAAAAAAAAAAAACATGCAGGCAAAAAGCCAAAGATTTTCTCTCAGAGCTCTTTATGTCTGGGCCACTGGAAGGTGCTGCCCGCATTCAGGGTGGGTCTTTTCCACTTCAGTTAGCCTAATCAAAATCACTCCCAGGCCTGCCAGAGGCTTGTCTCATGGGTGATTCTTAGAAGCAAAGAAACCCATCCAATGCTGAATTGCCCAAATGCTAAAATTTTGGACCTCCCAGCTTCCAGAACTACGTGGACTATATTTCTGTTATTTATAAGTTACTCAGTCTAAGTCATGCAGTATAGATCTCGAACTGACAGCTATCTTGAAGGCACTCGTTTTGGACAAGCACAATGGAAGAGATGTTGTACCTCTCCAGTATTGTATTAGGAAGCACGTGGTCTCTGTGTGGCTCTTTATGATGCTACAGTTGCTCTCTCCCCTCTAAAGTCAGGGTTCCATCCTTTGCAGTTAACAAGTAATTTGTGGGACGATACTTTGAGACCATGTAAATGTCTCCTCATTAAGTATTTGAACCTTGACTGTTAACATCCACTGATGATTCTTACCAAGAATTAATGATAACAACGTTTTACTTTTTAAGAGTTTCTGTCTCCTAATTTAAAACACTAAACACCAAAAAATGTGTTTCATTACATTTGCCCTGGAATACTGGCCAGTGTTGTTGCTGTGTTTGTTTTTAATGTAGCTGGGGCATTTAGGAGTTGAGTAATTTAGGAAGCATTTCTTTTTTGCTATCTCTGGTGCTGATTTCCTTGGACTATTTGCTCATCATTTCTACCAAAGGGAATAAATAACGCTGGGCCTCATGAGGCTGGATGAATAAAACAATAGGCCGTTATATTGGCTCTGCTATTTTCAGTCACTGCTGAAAGCAATTTTCGAGCCATCTGTGGCCCTGATGCTAATCTCTCTCATTCTTTACTGGTTCTCTCATGTGTGTGCAGTGACCGAAGGTCGGGTGCCACTCTCAAATATACCAGGAGCTACAAAGACGATGTTAGTTTGACATGCTGTGCCTCAGTTTACCCAGTGGCCCACTGTATGCTCATTTAGTCAGGGTCTCTCAGTGCAATGAAATGGCAGAAGGGAATCAGTTGGGCTTGGCCTCCTGTCAACCTTTTGAGCCCAGCAGAAGGTGTGGTTTCCTCCACACACCCCTCTGCTTAGGGGGCCCACTTTTGAGGATCCTATTGCAGGGATGGCAGAATTCTCTACTCACCAAATCGGGTCCCAGCTGGACCTGAGACTAAAGTTGACACGAGAGATTAGCAGGAGAAAGGCATACAAATTTACTAAGTGAGTTCCATGACCTACAAGGAGTTGGCAGGACCATTATGCTTTTGTATTAGGTTGAACAAAGACAGGTAATTGTAGAAAAGTCAATCAGTGGGAAGACAAAGGAAGGTGATAGTTATTTTAACAAGGTTGTGGCACAGGTTCTCTCCACTAAAAAATTGTTTCTCTTGCTACACAAATGGCATCTTTATGTGGGAGAGTTCACCTGTATTCTGAAAAAATTAATCTGCTGTGTGTCAGGTACCTTTAAGCGAAAATAATCCCTTGGCCTAAGTGGCACATTTTGGGATGGCATGTTGACTGCCACAGCTGGTTAGTGCTTGCTCCTACTGCCCACTCTTTGCACCAGAAATAAACACTTAACCTTTCGGCGAGACAATCAACTACTATTTTACATCTCCGAAAGATGTATGTATAAATCAGGATTTAGGGACTGGAGAGATGGCTCAGCGGTTAAAACACTAACTGCTCTTCCAGAGGTCCTGAGTTCAATTCCCAGCAACCACATGATTGATGGCTCACAACCGTCTGTAATGAGATCTGATGCCTTCTTCTGGTGTGTCTGAAGACAGCTACAGTGTACTCATAAATAAATATATCTTAAAAAAATTTTTGACTTTAAAAAACTTTTTGTGGGTATTGGGGATGGAACCAAAGCCTAAACAAACACTCTTAGCACTAAAAACTTTTTATCTAAAAAAGATTCTGTGCTTATTGGCTGGGAAAATAGCCCAGTTAATGAAGTATTTGGCTTGCAAGCAAGGAAACCAGAGTTATAGTCCCAGAACCCACATTAAAAAGTCACGTGTGTCCGGAAACCAGGAAAGAGAATAACACTCGAAATGTAAATAAGAAATACTCAAGTTAATAAAAAAAAAAGTCACGTGTGGCAGTGCACTCCCAGTGTTCTCCAGCTGGTATGGTGGTGCACACCCCCAATCCCAGCACTCAGGAAGGAGAAGCAGGTGGATCTCTGTGAGTTTAAGGCCAGCCTGATCAGCACAGTGAGTACAGCAAGGGCTATGTAGGAATACATTTTCTCAAAAGAAAGAAAAATAAGAAATCATACTACTCTTGAAAAGTACCAGAGTTCAATTATTGCCAGCCATATCAAACACATTAAAATGGCCTTGACTCCAGCTCCTGGGTGCCCCAATGCCTGTGGATTCTACGGTCATCAGCAGTCGGGTGCACACAGACACCCATACACATAACATATTTGTAATTCTGTTGGGGAGGGAAGCAAAAAGCAGCAGTTAGCCGGTACATCTTGACTTACCAGTTTCTGGAACAGGTTTGGGCAATTTTTAGGGGACTTTCCCTAGGGGAGTCTTGAGAGTTGTCAGCTCTGGATCAGACATAAGAGCTATGACAAAGACAACATGGAGGAACCTTGGCCCTGTCACATACTCTGGACTCTGAGACAGGAGGATTCTGACTTTAAAGCCAACCTGGGCTATATAGTGATGCGCTATCTCAAAAGAGTACAGAGAAGTTCTGATATACTCTTGGTTCAGACACCAGTGTCAGCTTGTATCAGGGAATAAATGACCAAGGACTCAAGTCCTGGCACAGATTATATGGGACAGAGTTGAAAGAGCTAGAGAAGAGATTATGTTTGAAAGGCAGTTTGGAAGATTACAGGAAGCACCAGACAGCCTGAGAAGTCAAAGCAGAACCTAAGGAAGAAGGCTTAACCACTGTTTTTTTTTTTAAAGATTTATTCATTTATTATATATAAGGACACTGTAGCTGTCTTCAGATACACCAGAAGAGGGCATCAGATCTCTTTACAGATAACCATGTGGTTGCTGGGAATTGAACTCAGGACCTCTGGAAGAGTAGTCGGGTGCTCTTAACCACTGAGCCATCTCTCCAGCCCAACCACTGTTTTAATATGATGAGACACCAGGATCATGGCAACTCTTATAAAGTATTGGGGGGGCTTTAATGAGTATTTAATTAGTTCATTATCATAGCAGGCATGGAACCTGAGAAGTAACTTGAAAAGTATATCCTGATCTGTAGTCCAAGAGAGAGACTGGGTCTGCCATGGGCTTTTAAATCTTTTTTTATTGGATATTTTTTCTTTAAATTTCAAATGTTATTCTCTTTCCCGATTTCCCATCTATAAACCCCCTATCCCCTCCCCCCTCCCCCTTCTTCTATGAGGGTGTTCCCCCACCCACCCACCCCTTCCCACCTGTGCCTTGACATTCCCCTCCTGGAGGATTCTCTTGGCAGGACCAAGGGCTCCTCCCATTGGTGCCCAAAAAGGCCATCCTCTGCTACATATGCAGCTGGAGCCATGAGTCTGTCCATGAGTACTCTTTGGGTAGTGGTTTAGTCCCTGGGAGCTCTGGTTGGTTGGCATTGTTGATCTTATGGGGATGCAAGCTCCTTCAGCTCCTTCAGTCCTTTCGCTAATTCCTCCAATGGGGACCCCATTCTCAGCTCAATGGTTGACTGCTAGCATTCACCTCTGTGTTTGTCAGGCTCTGGCAGAGCCTCTCAGGAGACAGCTATATCAGGCTCCTGTCAGCATGTACTGCTCGGCATCAACAATATTGTCTGGGTTTGGTGGCTGGATGTATATGGACTGGATCCTCAGGTGGGGCAGGCTCTGTATGGCCATTCCTTCAGTCTCTTCTCTACACATTGTCTCTGTATTTTCTCCTATGAATATTTTTGTTTCCCCTTCTAAGAAGGACTGAAGCAATGAATTTCATGAAGTCATTGTTTTTGATAGCGGAGTAGTATTCCATTGTGTAGCTGTACCACATTTTTTGTATCCATTCCTCTGTTGAAGGGCATCTGGGTTCTTTCCAGCTTCTGGCTATTATAAATAAGGCTGCTATGAACATAGTGGAGCATGTGTCTTTATTATATACTGGAGCATGTTTCGCATATATGCCCAGGAATGGTATAGCTGGGTCCTTATGTAGTACATATCTAATTATCTGAGGAACCTCCAGACTGATTTCCAGAGTGGTTGTACCAGTCTGCAATCCCACCAAAAATGGAGGAGTGTTCCTCTTTCTCCACATCCTTGCCAGCATTTGCTGTCACCTGAGTTTTTGATCTTAGCCATTCTCACTGGTGTGAGGTGAAATCTCATGGTTGTTTTGATTTGCATTTCCCTTATGACTAAAGATGTTGAACATTTCTTTAGGTGTTTCTCAGCCATTCAGCATTCCTCAGCTATGAATTCTTTGTTTAGCTCTGAACCCCATTTTTTAATAGGGTTGTTTGATTCTCTGGAGTTGAACTTCTTGAATTTGTTGTATATATTTTATGTTAGCCCTCTATCAGATGTAGGATTGGTAAAGATCTTTTCCCAATCTGTTGGTTGCCGTTTTGTCCTAACCATAGTGTCCTTTGCCTTACAGAAGCTTTGCAGTTTTATGAGATCCCATTTGTCGATTCTTGATCTTAGAGCATAAGCCATTGGTGTTTTGTTCAGGAAATTTTTTCCAGTGCCCATGTGTTCGAGATTCTTCCCTAATTTTTCTTCTATTAGTTTGAGTGTATCTGGTTTGATGAGGAGGTCCTTGATCCACTTGGACTTAAGCTTTATACAGGGTGATAAGAATGGATCGATCTGAATTCTTCTACATGGTGACCTCCAGTTGAACCAGCACCATTTGTTGAAAATGCAGAGTTTCCCACTGGGTTGTTTTAGCTCCTTTATCAAAGATCAAGTGACCATAGGTGTGTGGGTTCATTTCTGGGTCTTCAATTCTATTCCACTGATCTGTCTGCCTATCTCTGTGCCAATACCATGCAGTTTTTATCACTATTGCTCTGCAATACAGCTTGAGGTCAGGGATGGTGATTCCCCCTGAAGTCCTTTTATTGTTGAGGATAGTTTTAGCTATCCTGGGTTTTTTGTTATTCCAGATGAATTTGCAAATTGCTCTTTCTGACTCTATGAAGAATTGAGTTGGAATTTTGATGGGAATTGCAGTAGATTGCTTTTGGCAAGATGGCCATTTTTACAATATTAAGCCTGACAATGCAGGAGCATGGAAGATCGTTCCATCTTCTGAGATCTTCAATTTCTTTCTTCAGAGACTTGAAGTTTTTATCATACAGATCTTCCACTTGCTTGGATAAAGTCACACAAGGTATTTTATATTATTTGTGACTATTGTGAAGGGTGTCATTTCCCTAATTTCTTTCTCAGCCTGTTTATCCTTTGAGTAGAGGAAGGCTACTGATTTGTTTGAGTTAATTTTATACCCAGTCACTTTGTTGAAGTTGATTATCAGGTTTAGTATTTCTCTGGTGGAACTTTTGGGATCACTTAAATATACTATCATGTCACCTGCATATAGTGATATTTTGACTTCTTCCTTTCCAATCTGTATCCCTTTGATCTCCTTTTGTTGTCTGATTGCTCTGGCTAGAACAATCTTGCTTTCTTGGGTGTAGTTTCCCTCCTTGTGTTGGAGTTTTCCATCTATTATCCTTTGTAGGGCTGTATTTGTGGAAAGATATTGTGTAATTTTAGTTTTGTCATGGAATATCTTGGTTTCTCCATCTATATTCATTGAGAGTTTTGCTAGATATGGTAGCCTAAACTGACATTTGTTTTCTCTTAGGGTCGGTATGACATCTGCCCAGGATCTTCTTGTATGTTTATGGGCATCTCTTTTTTTTTTTTTTTTTTCGGGGCTGGGGACCGAACCCAGGGCATCTCTTTCTTTAAGTTAGGGAAGTTTTCTTCTATGATTTTGTTGAAGATATTTACTGGTCCTTTGAGCTGGGAGTCTTCACTCTCTTCTATACCTATTATCCTTAGGTTTGATCTTCTCATTGTTTCCTGGATTTCCTGTATGTTTTGTACCAGTAGCTTTTTCCATTTTACATTTTCTTTGACAGTTGTGTCAATGTTTTTTTTTTTTTTTTTTTTTTTTTTTTTTTTTTTTTTTTTTTTGGAGCTGGGGCCTTAAGGCTTGCTAGGCAAGTGCTCTACCACTGAGCTAAATCCCCAACCCTGTGTCAATGTTTTCTATGGTATCCTCTGCCCCTAGATTTCCTCTTCTATCTCTTGTATTCTGTTGGTGAAGTTTGCATCTAGGACTCCTGATCTCTTTCCTAGGTTTTCTATCTCCAGGGTTGTCTCCCTTTGGGATTTCTTCATTGTTCCTATTTCCATTTTTAGATCCTGGATAGTTTTGTTCAATTCCTTCACCTGTTTGGTTGATTTTGTTTTTCCTCTTTAAGGGCTGTTACCTGTTTACCTGTGTTGTTCTGTGTTTCTTTAAGGAAGTTATTTATTTCCTTTTTTTAAAAAAGATAGATTTATTTATTTATTTATTTATTTATTTATTTATTTATTTAAAGTATAGACACACAAGAAGGCATTAGATCCCATTATGGATGGTTGGTTGTGAGCCACCATGTGGTTGTTGGGATTTGAACTCAGGACCTCTGGAACAGTGCTCTTAACCAATAAACAATCTTTCCAGCCCTTATTTATGTCCTTCTTAAAGAACTCTAAAATCATGAATTGTGATTTTAAATCAAAATCTTGCTTTTCTGGTGTGTTGGGGTATCCAGGGCTTGTTGTGGTCGGGGAACTGGGCTCTGATGATACCAAGTAGTCTTGGTTTCTTTTATTTAGGTTCTTGCTTTTGCCTCTTGCTATCTGGTTATCTCTGGTGTTAGCTGGTCTTCCTCTCTCTGACAGTGGATTGACCCTCCTGTAAGCCTGTGTGTCAGTACTACTTGGGAGACCAACTCTCTCCCAGGGGAATCTGGGTACAGAGAACTGTGGCACAGGGTCAGCTCCAGGGGGCAGGCAGAAACCGGAAGTGAGTTTTTAAATCTTAAAACTAACCTCAGTGACACACTTTCTTCAACAAGGCCACACCTCCTAATTCTAATCCTTCTCAAGTATTACCACTCCCTAATGACTAAGCATTCAAATATATGAGCGCATGATTTGCCATTCTTATTCAAACCACCAGAGAGAGCATGGAAGACTAGGACACTGTTGGCTAGAAAGAGTCATAATCAGGAAGAAGTGCTGGACATGGGGTGAAGAATGCAAACAAACCAGAACCTGCCTCACCCTTGCCTGTATCTTCTGTTGTCTATATGGCTACTGTAACTGACCTGGCAGAGAGAACTATAAAGGGACACTTTGGCTTTCAGACTATTAAAACACTGGGACCCAAGAAATTGGAATTTCCACCAGGAGTCTCACAATCAGGTAAGAATTGTCTGGGCTGGGGTTGGGGATTTAGCTCAGCAGTAGAGCACTTGCCTAGCAAGCGCAAGGCCCTGGGTTCGGTCCCCAGCTCCGAAAAAAAGAAAAAAAAAAAGAATTGTCTGGGCTAGCCAGAGAGATGTGACTCCCTGGTAAAGAGATTTGGAGCCTCGCAGAGACAATGATGGGTCAGTGGTGGCTAGTACCTCATCTTGACTAGTAATGGCTGTGTATGTGTATCCAGACCCTGGCTCTCTATTAAATTTTAATTTCACTTTGAGACCCCCCCAAAATGGACTGGAGAGGATCAGCAGATCTCTTGGTTCTCTTCACATCATAGCCATGTTGAATAAATTTCCCTTCTCTGCCTTTTCCTATTAATTTGACTTCTTGAGGATGAGGGGCCAAACCTGGCTTATCAGGGTTCAGACTGTATGTGACTAATTGGTTCACTAAAGATGGGTAGCCAAACTTGTCTTCTTAAGCTCAGAGTGTGCTCCCAAGTTTGTTAGACCTACTTTCTTCCAGCGTTACAAATCTTTCACAGTGATCTCTACAAACATGAGATTCTAAGAAACATCTTGAGGTTACCTAAATCAGTCTAGATCAAACCATTGCACTTCATTTCAGCAGATTGCTTTACTCTCTTCATGATGCCTGTGTGTACATGTAACTATATATACACATGCATCTGTGTGTGTGTGTGTGTGTGTGTGTGTGTGTGTGTTCCATAGCTACATTATTATTCTCTCTGAGTCTTTGGAAGTAGGGTCCTTCTGCTTGCCTTCTTAGGTCTTCCATCTAGTATAGCCATTATCCCATTATCCTTTTTAGGAAGTATAACATGGATACGATCTCTAGCATTGGTCAGCTGCCCCAGCAATATCCTTTATGGCATTTATTTCTTCAGTACACAATCTAGTCGTGTGTCAGGCAAAGAGTTTAGCCTCCTGAATTGAGAACAGTTCCTTGGCTTTGTTTTGTAATTTCATGCCATTAAATATTTTGTGTTTTTCTTTTGTTTGTTTGTTTTTGAGATGCCATTTCTCTGGGTAACAGAGCCTTGGCTGTCATGGAACTTAGTTTGTAGGCCAGGATGGCTTCAAACTCACAAAGATTCATCTGACTCTGCCTCCAGCGTGTGGGATTAAAGGCAGCAACACCCCCAGCAGTCATTGGTGCTTTTGAAGAATACAGTTGCCTCACAAAATGTTTCTTGGTTGGGTGTTATCTATTGTTTCATCAATATTACATTAACATTGTATGGTTCCATTCAAAACACTGTTCCCAGAGCACTGGGTACCCCGTGTCCCCAGAGCACCACATATAGAAAGAAGCACAGCTTGTCTCTCCTCCAGGATGTACCTTTTCAAAACTATAGTTACTTATTTCATGGAGGAGTGCAGGCCACAGTCAGATGACAACTTACAAAGCAGTCAGTTCATTCTTTCTACAGCATGGTTCTGGGGATCAAATTGCAACAAGTGCCTTCACCCACCAAACCATCTCAGCACCCCCAGAAGGCGCCTTTTGATCACCCAGTCAGGAACTGTCCAGCAGGTAGATACTGTCAACCTGGAAGCATTCTGCTCCTTACCATAGGATTAGCATTTGTCAGTGACTTTGTCCAATCAATGCTCTCATGAACTACTTTTCAACTCGTCCAGCACCACCAGGTACAAAGCAGCCAGCATTTATTTAGCTGTAAGAGAGACTCTGCCTTCTCTCCCTATTTGGTTACCTATCTATCATCAATATAGAATCAGAGAATCTCAGTTTACCCACTGGGTTATGATCTTGGACTAGTCTCCTAATATTAATGCACAAACTGGTCCAGTGTTGAACAGTATGTCCCCCTGAGGTCATCTACTCTCAAAGTGAAATTCGTCCCCTTATTTACTCTATTCTGTCTGATTTCACACCTTGTAGGAACTAACTCAGGCATTTGAGTTAGTTCTGTTTTCTGCTTTTTACTTCCTGGTTTGTTTGGGGTTTTTTGCTCTTTTACACCCCTTTCCCCAACACACACACCTTTTTTTTTTGCACTAAACCTCATAGGGCATGCCTTTAATCCCAGCACCAGGGAAATAGAGCTATGTGGATCTCTGTGAATTAGAGGCTAGGCTAGTCTACATTGTGAGTTCTAGACCAGTCAGGGTTTGCAGAGTAAAATTCTGTTTCAAAAAAGAAGAAGGAGGGGGGGAGAGGGATGGGGGAGTAGAGGAGGAGGAGGGGAGGAGGAGGAGGAGGAGGAGGAGGAGGAGGAGGAGGAGGAGGAGGAGGAGGAGGAGGAAAGGTGGTGCATCTTTAATCCCAGCACTTGAGAGGCAGAAGCAGGTACATCTCTGAGTTTGAGGGCAGCCTGATCTATGGAGCGAGTGACCTCTAGGACAGCTAGGGCTATATAGGAAAAACAATTTCTCAGAACAAACAAACAAACAAGAGAGTGGGGATTGGACCTGGCATGTCATTTGAAACCTTAGAGCCCACTCCTAGTAACACACCATCTCCAACAATGGCAAACCTATTTCAGCTGGGCCACGCCTCCTAATCATTTCAGTTTATCAACTAGAGACTAAGCCTATGCGGGCCATTCTCCTTGGAACTGCCACAGAGACAGTCATATGTAGCCCAAACTGACCTCAAACTCTTTGAATTAGTTTCTTTTCTGATGCTGTTATAAACACAATGACCAAAGTGACTTATAGAAGGAAACGTGTATTTGGGCTCATAGTTTCAAATGGATAAGAGTCCATTATTGTGGGAAGGTATGGCAGCAGGTAGGCGTGGCAGCCAGAGCAAGAAACCAAGAAATTGCATCCTCCACTGAAAGCATGAAGCAGAGTTAGTGACCTGGACGTGGGGTGAGGCCATGTAAATCTCAAAGTCTGCCCAAAGGAATGTACTTCCTCTAGCAAGGCCATACCACCCAAACCTCCCCCAAACAGTGCCACTAACTGAAGACCAAGTATTAAAATGCCTGAGCCTATGCGGTATCTCATTCAAACATGACATTCTACTCCTTGGAGCATATAGGTTTGCCACATAATGAGGTAAAATGCACTTAGTCCAACTTCAAAAGTCTCCATAGTCTTTCACAGTCTCAATACTGTTTAAAAGTCCAAGGTCTCTTTGGGACCTCAAGGTATCTCTTAACTGTAGCAAATTACATACTTCCAACATAAATGGCGGAGAAGATATTGTTCCAAAAGAGAGGAACTGGTGGATGGCATTGTGAGGAAATACTGGACCAAAATAAGACTGGAACCCAGCAAGGCAAACACCAAATCCTGTAGCCCCATGTCAAGTAGCAAAGGACTTAGATGACGTGACCCCTCCAGCTTTGTTGCCTACAGAATACATTTCTCTATTGAGCTGCTTCCATTAGCTATATGCAGCTTTCCTTGGTAGAGGTTTCACGGCTCTGGCTTCTCCAGCATCTTAGGTCTCTATTACAACCTAGTAGTAGGCATAATTTTTTACAGCCTACTTTAATAAGGGTTCAACCTCCCCTCTAGCCCACCACCCACCAGAGAGGTAGTGGAAAAGAAAGGTTATTAGGATATAGGGGAAGTGGAATCTGTTTAGAAATGGTTCTTTGGGGTGACTCCAATCTTTGTTCTTCTCAGTCCCGTCCAGAAGCAAACATGAAACACAATCAGCAGTGGCATCCCGGTGTACTCAGCAGACACCAGATGCGAACGAGCAAGGGTAGTCAATGTAGAAGAAACCAAGAGGCTTATCAACTGGCACATCTGGGGAAGCACAAGAAGCCACAGGAACACAGGAGAAGGTCTTTGGCAAGTGTCTATGAAGTCAGCAGAAGTGCAGCTCAGCAGTGTAATGGAAGGCAAAGCAATACATGAACGTCATCGGCAAAGACTAGCGAGGGGAAGCGAGCAAACCAATGCTTGGGCCACCACTATCTGTGGGGTCATATTTATATTCTTCATATAAATATCATACATCTTTTACATATTTGCTATCGCAAACACCCTTTCACCTGTGTCTGCTTCAGGAAAACACCTTTTCATGTGTCAGCTTTGGCAAAACATCATCTGACATAACTGCCTTTCCAAAGAGACCAGCTTTCCTCTTCACCCATATTTCACTATCATAGCTTCATACAGTGCTCTCTCAGGGCCTCCCCACCAATGGCGTCAATGACCTCTGAAACCAAAGAGGAAGAACACACAGTTCCTACACTCTTGCATTCTTCATGACTCAAAGACAATAGTTTAGGATGGACTCCGAATCACATTAGCAGCACCCCTTTTTTTTTTTTTTTTATTCTATTTGGCTTTCACAAGGTGGATGCTTAGCTGGGTGAGGTATTGCCCTGAGGGCACTCTACCCTCCCCCTTTCCAATGTGAAGCTAGCGCATCTCTTTTACTGTGCCGATCCCCTTAACATTTACAGCCCTTTCTCCCAGCACTTGCTTTGGTTCTAACATTAAGTTTCCTAGTGTTTTTCTCTCTCCAATGTATACATTTTGTATTTCTTTCTGCCCCACTTGTTCTTTCTCATTGTAGACCAGCATAAGTGTTATCAATAAGAACCGCACCACAGATTCAATGTTACGATGTCTTGAAATTTTCTCCACCAAAGAAATGAGTCCATTAGCCTTAGGCAGGTTTTTAAGATAAAGGCAGAAGGTAGCTAGATTATGTGCTGAAGTATCTCTAGCCTAGTAGCCGTTAAAGTACTTACTTGGACTGACTTCCAGGTTCTCAGCTGTATGCATAGTGATTATTTTTCTGAAAATATCTCTTGTCTTTTGAGATTGAACTTTTTCAGGCCTTGCAGCTAAGTTAATAATATGCCTTGAGATCATTTAAAACTACGTACTCAACCTGCTATCCTTCTGTGTACTTAGCCTGTTTAAGTGTAGCCTGCCCTTAAGAACGATGCGACCAACCTGACTATGCCTTGGATTTCCAATGCAGTCAGCTTTTACAACCTAAGTCAAATGCATAGCTTTCATCTTAAATGATGTATTTTTATACCCCAACCCGGTATACTGTTTCTGTGTGCTTGTATGTTGTAGTAATTGTTTGCTGAAAGCAACCTTAAACAAAAACAATATTCTCTATAAATTTTGGAAGCAATGTATTTCCATAGGTTAATTACATGTATGTGTTTTGGCATGTTATTCTGGGTCAGGGGCAGTCAGTAAAGTGATACCTTCCATTGTAAAGCCGTTACAGATATCTGCACAGAATCCCTCATTCCTTTCCCAAATCGTGTTTTTCCACACTGTCAAAAATACAGAGCAAAACCCTATGTGAAAGACACACACAGGGCTGGAGAGATGGCTCAGCGGTTAGAGCACCTACTGCTCTTCCAGAGGTCCTGGGTTCAATTCCCAGCAACCACATGGTGGCTCACAACCATCTGTAATGAGATCTGATGCCCTCTTCTGGTGTGTGTGAAGACAGAAACAGTACTCACGTAAAAAAAAAAAGTTGAAAGACACACACAGGCTCAACAGACATGTAGACACAACACCTAGATCAGTCAGGCAACAGGGACAGACAGATCAAGACATACACAATAGACAGACTACAGACAGGCCAGTAACCACCGACTACAGACAGACAAAAGACACAGAGAGAAATAGAAAATTCAAATTTGGGGTCACTCTAGATTTAAGCAGATGAAAAGGAAGTTACCCTTTTAAAAAAATTCTTTAATGTGACATTGACACATTTTGATGTCCCTTCTGGGACTTCTTTAATACATTAACAAAAGCAAGGATGGTCCTTTAAGTTCTGCTTACAGCCTTCAACTGTTTTTAGAGACCAGAGTTCCAAAGTCTTCCATGTAAAAGCATCCTGAAGAAAACGGACATATTTTCATGCATTTGTGGGTCTTGTGTCCCTCAGAAAGGTGTGTCCAGTGTAACTTCTATTGGCATCGGGTCACTATGGTGTAATTCACCAAGATAAAGTCATTCTGAAGTAGGATAAAACTGAAATTCAATGGCAGTTGTTCTCTTACAGAAGTCTGCTCTAAGCACATAATATAGAAATGCTGCCCGACTCTCCAGCATTCTTCCCTGTTTTGGTAATCCATGCAAGAACTATAAAGTCTTCAAAAATGTGTGAGCATGGAGAATTTTGAGTTTTAGAGACTTTTTTCCATATTCTCAAGACTGTACTATGTATATATGTATGTATGTATGTATGTATGTATGTATGTATGTATGTATGTATATGTATGTATTTTTATTTTATTTGCAGGGCTGTGCTCAGACCCATAGTCTTTAACATGCTTTAACTCTACCACCAAGCCACATCTCTTCATTTTAAGAATGTTCAGTTCAGGGGTTTAGAATACTTGCTGCTCTTGATTACCAGCATCCAGGTAGCAGTTCATAATCATTTCCAAGGGGGAATTAGTAGTAATAATAATAATAATAATAATAATAATAATAATAATAATAATAATAATAAACCTCAAGAACGAACATTTCCATTGAAATCCTTTTCATACACAATAGCTAGGCTAGTTAGAAAATTCTTGGCTTGCCTTTTTCCTTGTGTCTCTTGATAATACTGTTCCACTCTTCCAATCTTCCAGGGATTGAACTCAAGTCACAAGGTTTCCCCACTTTCCCCATTGAGCCATCTTGACATCCCTACTGCTTTTCTTCCTGAAGTAGCATAACAACACATGGGTTTCACCTCCCTGATTCGCTTCCCTTCTGTGAACAGCTTCTAGTTCAGTACATTGTGCTTTCTTCTCCTCAGGGAGATAGACTTCATATGAGATGAGGTGACTGGAGAACAGGACAGGCTAGGGATCAACTGGGACAATCTCTGGGAAAGGACCAGGATTTTTTAATTAAAATTGTGTTTTTTGTATATGGGTGATTTGCCTGCATATATGTCTGTAGACCACGTGTGCCCAGTGCCGATGGAGGTCAGAAGGGCCATCTCTCCTAACTGCTGAGCCATTCTCTAGCCTCAAAGACCAAAGTTATATTTTTTAACTTCAAATCTAAGGTGCACCAATATTTTAGTAAAATACAATAAAATTGATTACTTTGCTGAAATCTTTAAAATGGCATCAAACATAGGGTCAGTTATGTTCTTAAACTTAAAGAGATACCATTGCATTGTAACTAAATGTAGTTAGGAGAAACAAAAACTCGTGGCTTTGAAAGGGAATAAAGGTGATTGAAAGATGACCAGTGGGGCTGGGGAGACAGCATGAAGGTCTGAGTTGGAGCCACAGAACCCACATAAAGCCAGACGTCACACTCGGAGACAGGTGGATCTCTGGAGCTTGTTAGTCGGCTAGCCTAGCTCAATTGCGAGCTCCACACCAAGGAGAGACCCTGTCTCAAAAAACCAAGATGGAGGACACTAGATTTCAGGACCTCACACACAGGTGTACACACACACACACACACACACACACACACACACACACACACACACACACACTCTACCTATAACTTTTTTACCCTACACATACAACTAAATAGGAATCAAAGTAGTTTCACCATATTAAATGCCTGTATGCTTTTTACTTATTTATTATATATAAGTACACTCTAGCTTATATATAAGACATACCAGAAGAGGACATCAGATCTTATTACAGATGGTTGTGAACCACCATGTGGTTGATGGGATTTGAACTCAGGACCTCAGTGCTCTTAACTGCTGAGTCATCTCTCCAGCCCAGGACTAAACTTTTTATAGTGTCAATTATTAAATTTGTTGATCTTTAAAGAGTTGAATTGTTAACAGTTGTACATGTAGATGGTGATGCGTATCATAAATATTCTATGTTTTGTCTCAATTATTTACTTTTTCAGACAGGCCTTGCTATGTGTTCCTGGTTGACTTGCTACCAGCTGCATATTCCAGGCTGGTCTCAAACTCCTGCCTTACCCTCCCAAGTGCTGGGATTACATATGAACACAACCACTCCCAGCTGTAACTAGTTTTACAGCTACCAGCAATGAAAAAAAGATATTTAATGTAATCCATCCTGCTGAGTATACTCATTTGAAATATACAAAATACAATTTCTTTCCTGCGTCTTCTAATATATACCCACCAATTTATGATGTTGATGTTGGAGTTAAAAAACAAATTGGGATATAGCTCATCTCCAATGTCTTAAGATTGCTGTGAAGAGACACCATGACCAAGGCAGCTCTTATAAAGGACAACATTTAATTGGGGCTGGCTTAGAGAGGTTCAGTCCATTATCATCATGGCAGGAAGCATGGCAGCATCCAGGCAGGCATGGTGCAGAAGGAGGAAGAGTTCTACATTTTCATTTGAAGGCAGCAGGAGATTCTTTTGCATATTGGGTGGAACTTTAGCACCTTGGAGTCCTTAAAGTCCACCTACACAGTGACTCACTTCCTCCAACAAGGCCATGCCTATTCCAACAAGGCCACACCTCCTAATAGTGCCACTTCCATGGGCCAAGCATATGGAAACACATGAGTCTATGGGGGTCAAACCTATTCAAACTACCCCACCCCATAAAACACATATTCATATGTTCTTGAACGTATATAAAGCATTCTCTTTCTCTCTTTCTCTCTCTGTCCCCGTGTTGCTGTAGCATACGAATATAATCCTAGCATTCAGAAGATGATGGTGGAAGGGTCATAGATTTGATACTAGCCTGGGCTATAAGGTGAATTTCAGGACAGCCTAGACTATATACAGACCCTACCTCCAAGGGTGTAAATGGTACAAGCCTTTATGTACATATAAATGGTACAGGAGGCAGAGGCAGAAGGAACAATCTCTGAGTCCAAGGCCAGCCTGATCTACAAAGCAAGTTCCATAACAGCAAGGACCACATAGAGAGACCCAGTCTGAAAACAAAACAAAAGTTAGAGTTAAATAGAGATGTCATGTAACTGTGGTGATAGTTGGCAAACTGCCTTTAACTTAACTCACTTGCCTTTATGACATGGTTTCATTGTGTGTGACTAGGTTATATAAGGTCAATGTGTATATGAATCACTGTGCAAGCTTTATGACAACCAAACTCGTTCAACAAGTTTTATGATCACTTGGCAATCATAGAATGTCAAAATGCCAAACTCTCACAGCACAAGTGGTGGCACATGCCCGCAATCCTGGCATGACACAGGAAACCAAACAGTTTGAAGACAGCCTAGATTACATAGCAAGTTTCAGACCAGCATGGGCTATATCATGAGGCCCCATCTCAAACAAATGCCTCCCATCTGAGTACTCACTAGGCTCAACCCTGCTTAGCTTCACAGAGCGGAGATCAGGGATATTCAGGGTAGTGTGTCAGTACACGACTTCTCAACACTAATTCCATTGTTGTTTTGAACTTACCCGCTGTGCCGGTCCATTTTGAGTAGGCTCCTAGTCTAGAAGTTGCTTTCTGTCTTCAGGGATAGAAAAGTGTCAGTGATAAGAGAACTAGCTGAAGTGCCAGTTGAGTTTAAAAAGAACATGGAGTTGTGGACAAAAAAAAAAAAGCCGTAAAATGGAAATATGACCTTGTCTCTTTAAGATTTATTTATTTATTATATATAGGTACACTGTAGCTATCTTCAGACACACCAGAAGAGGGCATCGGATCCCATTACAGATGGTTGTGAGCCACCACGTGGTTGCTGGGATTTGAACTCAGAACCTCTGGAAGAGCAGTCAGTTCTCTTAACCACTGAGCCATCTCTCCAGCCCCATGATCTTGTCCCTTAAAGCAACAAACACAAATATGCCTCCCTCCCATTTTGTGTGTAAGGTTCATTTTCAACTTTTGCTTTTTTTAGCCCCTTCATGCCCCCCCAAGTCTTTCTCCCCAACATGCGCCTATGGTCAACTTGAAAATCCAGTCCATACCCTTCCCCTGCAGCAAAATACTCACACTGGGAAGAAGACAGCATCCTCAACAAATGCTGCTAGTCACACTGGATGTCTGCATGAAGAAGAATGCAAATAGATCCATACTTATCTCCCTGCGCAAAGCTCAAGTACAACTGGATCAAAGGCCTTAACATACATCCAGGTACACTGAACCTGCTAGAAGAGAAACGGGAACTAGCCTTGAACTCACTGGTACAGGAGTCAGCTTCCTGAACAGAACACTGATAGTGCAGGCCCTGAGACCAACAACTAACAAACGGGTCCTCATGAAACTGAAAAGCTTCTGTATGGTAAAGAATACCATCATCAGACAAGCTGGGAGGATACAGAATGGGAAAAGATCTCTACTAATTATACAGTCCGTAGAGGGTTGGTGTCAAAAACATAGAAACAAACTGGACATCAAGATCACAGTAACCCAGTTAAATAGTGGGGTACAGACTTAAGCAATGGGTTTTCAAAAGAGGCAACTCAACTGGCTGAGAAACAAAGAAATATTTAGCATCCTTAGCCATCAGGGAACTGCAAATCAATACAGCTTTGAGATTCTATCGTATACCTGTCAGAATGGCCACAGCTCATGCTTGGGAATATGGAGTAAGGGGACACTCATTCACTGCTGGTAGGAACGCAGACTTGTACAGCCTCTAGAAGATGGTTCCTCACGAAGATGGGAGTTGATCTACCTCAATATCTAGTTATACCGCACTTGGGCATATGCCGAGACTCTAGATCCTACTAGAGCGAGCCACTTGCTTATCCGTGTTCATCGCTGCCCTATTCCTAATAGCCACAAACTGGAAACATCCTAGATGTCCATGAATAATATAGAAAAATGGCCATTTTGATAAATGGATAATGAAAATGTGGTGCATCTACACAATGGAATACTAATCAGCTATTTTAAAAATTATTGAAAATCTCAGGTAAATCTCAGGTCTTAGGGTTTTTATTCCTGCATAAACACATGACCAAGAAGCAAGTTGGGGAGGAAAGGGTTTATTCAGCTTACACTTCCACATTGCTGTTCATCACCAAAAGAAGTCAACACTGGAACTCAAGCAGGAGCTGATGCAGAGGCCATGGAGGGATGTTTCTTACTGGCTTGCTTCCCCTGGCTTGCTCAGCTTGCTTTCTTATAGAACCCAGGACCACCAGCCCAGGAATGGCACCACCCACTATGGGCTGGGCCCTCCCCCACTGATCACTAATTGAGAAAATGCTTTACAGCTGGGTCTAATGGAGGCATTTCCTCAAGGGAGGCTCCCTTCTCTGTGAAAACTCTAGCTTGTGTCAAGTTGACACACAAAACCAGCCAGTACATAGGTGGAACTAGAAAAACCTGTCTTGAGTAAGGTAACCCAGACCCAAAAGAGACAATTACTATGTTTTCCTTTATATGTGGATGTTAGCTCTTACACTTTCAGAAGGCATGCTACAATCCATGTAACCACTGAGGTTAGATACAGAGCAAGGGACTGGGAGAGTAAGGGACTGGGGGAGGTGGGATCTCCCAGAGTGGGAAAGAGAATATATAGTTATTCAGAGATGGGGGAGACTAGCATGGGAGATATGAGACAAAAAGTCTACACAAATACCATTGTTTGTTTTGTGTTGACCATCTACTGATAAGCATGGGGCCTACCCTTAAGTGTGGTTAATATATCCAGTATTTTATGATGTTATGGTTTTTATGGGCTTTGATTTCGGGTATGTGCCTGTGTGCTATGTTGTGTGTGGAGTTAGGTATAGTGTGGTGTGTGTGTGTGTGTGTGTGTATATGTGTGTGTGTTGGTTTTAAATTCTGAGGTTTTTTTGCCTGTTTATTTTCCAAAGAGGGGAAACTATGATTAGAATACAGTATATGAAAAAAATTTCTTTCAATAAAATTTCAGTCCACAAAATATGTAGTACCAGAAAGTAAAATGCTTAAAATATGATGGGCAGAAGGACACATGAACCATAGGAGGGGCCCTGCTGGTCTATAATCTTAGACAAATAACAAAATAAGTGTCGGTAATGAGTCCAATGAAGAGACCAAAACAGGTTTCCTGAGACCATACCAATATGAAGACTGAAATTAGCTAATGGAGAAGGGAAAGTTCTTTTTTATACAATTAAAATTAATATATGGAAACTTGGCAAACATCATAGAAGTGTTAGACAAAAATCAGTGATGGATACTGATGTCCCAGTGAGTGGCCAAAGGTATGGTTTTTAAAACCAGATCCTGCACAGCACTGTCCTCTGAGCCAAACAGCCACCACTTCATAAGACCAACTATGTCGGCCTGCAAAGGATCCTCACACCTGGGGTGCTGGCTGCTGATATTCACTCACAGAAAGAGATGGAGCAGTTCATGTCACTGTCACTTGAGTATCCAGCCACCTTCACCCCTACCCCACCTGTCAGTTATATGCAATTCTTTTTTTTTAAAGATTTATTCATTTATTATATGTAAGTACACTGTAGCTGTCTTCAGACACACCAGAAGAGGGCATCGGATCTCATTACAGATGGTTGTGAGCCACCATGTGGTTGCTGGGAATTGAACTCATGACCTCTGGAAGAGCAGTCGGGTGCTCTTAACCACTGAGCCATCTCTCCAGCCCTGCAATTCTTTCTAATTGCATGTGGGCTTGGGGATTCACCAGAGTTCATAGACTGAGGAAGACTAGGTGAAGGGGGCTCCATGTAAGCAGCTTTGGGGAAGCCATCTTCCACCTCCATGCTGGCTGAAGACTTTTCCATTGGGACTACTTTGGGGTCAACCATGCTCCTGGAGGTAATCCCTGGACGGTTGTTTTTTTAATAAATCCAATAGACTCGTTGATTCTCAAGGGTGAACTTTGGTGGAATCAAACTTGGCTTTGTTATTGGGACTTCATGACAGGGATATACACTGTTCACACCACCCCCAAACAGGGAGAAAATTCTTGAACTGGGAAAGGAAGCTAAATATTAGTCTTTTTTTTTTCTTACACTGAATAAAAAGCAGTTCCAATTGGCCTTTGGAGCCCTGTACCTGTAGCTAGGAGCCTAGGTCAGCTGGAGAAGCTGCCTGGGGGCGGAGCGTCTACAGGAGCTGATCTTAAAGGCGCCAGCAGCTCCTCAGCTTCTGTGGTGCGGGAGCGGATGGCTGTTTCTCTTAGAAAAATCCCTGACTGATTATTAGACTTAGCAGGTGACAAGGTGCTTCTCTTAAAATCATAGCTAGAAAAGTAAAAATGGTGTTTGCTCTAAATATTAAAGAATAAAGCTACAGGAGTCTCTCTCTTCCTCTCCTGGCTTGACATGAATAACCTGTGTGTGAGTGTTTCTTTAATCCCGCAGGCTTTCGCTCGATTCTCGGTACCGTGTCGGTGCCGGCGCCTACATTACATTCTTTAAAATTTGTGGATAGATGAGGGAGGGTATGCGAGCCATGGCACATGACTGGCAGTCAGATGTTGAGGTTTGGTCTTGCCATCTATTGTAATGCTATGTATGGGCCCCCAAGACTTGGAATCTGCACATAGCCCTGTGACCCTGCCCCCAAGTTATTTCTGAATGTAAAGATGCCAACAGCCAAAAGCTTGGCAGAAGAGACATAGTTGGGGTGTAGGTTTCCTGGGCTTTGGGGTCAGAGGAGAACCCCAAGGAGAAGAAGGTGAAAGAGGAGGAAGAGAAGCCACCATGGGTTAGGTGAGCCATAAAAACGTGGCCCTGAGGGCTGGCCAATTGCAGTTAAGAGCAGCCCAGATGAAACATAGTCATAACTTGGGATTATCAATTAAAACATGGATTCTAATAGCATAGAGGGTAGGTATCTGCCCAGCTCTTGTGCTGTTTAAGGCTTATTGTAAACATAAAACTTGTGTGTATCTTTTATCCAGGAACTAAATGGTCAAAAGCAGGGTAGAAACCCCCAGGGTTGAGATTAAGTAATTTCTACAACAGTTAGAGGACAACCTATAGGAGTCAGTTCTCACCTATCACAATATGGATCGCATGGACTCTCAGGGGACAGGCTTGGCAGCAAGCACCTTTCCCATTTCTCCAGCCCCACGACTTCCAATTAACCATGAGCAAACATCAAACCCAAACTGAAAGCACTCTATAAAATAACTTGCCAGTTTTCAAAAGCAGTCATGTGTCCCAGATTAAAGATGACTAAGTAAACATGACAACTAAATAGGACATGTGCTCCTGGACTGGACCCCAATTTAGTAGGAGGATATTAGGACAAGCGACAAAGCCGAAGGGTAGTTTGTACCTCTGCTTACAAGCACGACATCATCAGTGGCCCAGTGGGAAGCCAGAGTTCCTGGGACTCACTGCTGTTAGTTTGTTTATATTTATTAAGCACTCACACATCTTATAATGTGCTCCCTGCCTACTGCCAGTTCCCACAAACCTGGGGTCTAGCCAGATTAAAAACTGATTCTGAGACTCTGGGATTTGCTCCAAATTGGTCAGCTAGTAAGTGAAGCCACAAATTACATCTATGTGACTGCAATACGTTTCACCATGGTACTGCCAACGGCCTACCCGAATTACAGTTCTCAAAAGAAACCAACCCAGGTCCCATTCTGTCGATAAAGGGCTGGACAAATAACTTAGCAAACTGTAAGGCTAGAGAAGGCCTGTTGTCAGAACATAGGCATTTGGCAGTGGGAATTGCTGGGGGTTTTGTTGTTTTGTTTCTGGCTTTTGACAGCTATACTTGCTATGTAACCCTGCCGGATTCAAACTTGTGATTCTCATGCCACAGCTCCCTGAGCACTGGGTGTAGGTGAATGGGGGAAAAACAGGAAACAGCCACCCAGGCTGGTCAGCATCTTAAGTGATAGCAATGTTACCACACATCTCCTGTAACTCTTTCCTCCCACCCCCCCTTCATCATTCTAGCCCCTTTAGCCTTGCTGCCCAGTATTTTAAAATGCCCAGTCAGAATGTAGGCTATTCTATATGGGAGACAAAGAATCCAACATTATATAAAAACTCTACTCCACTGTATTGGGGCGGTCTTTAAGGGGGGCACCCAGGAGTCTGGGCTAACATACTTTCTGCAAAAGAGCCTTTTTCTTATACCACTACCACTAGACATAGTCCATGAAATTGCTCATTTAATAACCCATTAGAAAGTTTATAGACTGGAGATAAAGCTCAATTGATGAAGTACTTGCCTAGCATGTCAGACCCTCACACAATAATAGTGGGAGATTTCAACACCCCACGCTCGCCAATGAACAGATCATGGAAACACAAACTAAACAGAGATAGTGAAAGTAACAGAAGTTATGAACCAAATGGATTTAACAGATATTTATAGAACATTTCAACCTAAAACAAAAGAATATACCTTCTTCTCAGCACCTCATGGTACCTTCTCCAAAATTGACCATACATCAGTCAAAAAACAGGCCTCAACAGATACAGGAAGACAGAAATCAGAGCACCATGGACCAAAACTAGACTTCAATAACAACAAAAACAACAAAAAGCCCACATACACATGGAAACTAAATAACTCTCTACTCAATGATAACTTGGTCAAGGAAGAAATAAAGAAAGAAATTAAAGACTTCCTGGAATTCAATGAAAATGTTGACACATCATACCCAAACTTATGGGACACAATGAAAGCTGTGCTAAGAGGAAAATTCATAGCACTAAGTGCCCTTGTAAAGAAATTGGAGAGATCCTACATTAGCAACTTAACAGCACACCTCAAAGCCAAACTAACTAGAGGGCACAGAGACAGTATCTGAATTTAAAAAATTAGTAATGAAATGGAAGACATAACAGAAACTGAGGAAATTCTTAAAATCATCAGATCCTACTACAAAAACCTATATTCTACAAAACTGGAAAATCTAGATGAATCTAGACAGATAACATGTACCGGAGTTAAATCAGGAGCAGGTACACTATCTAAATAGGCCCATATCCCCTAAGGACAAATAGAAGTCATAAAAAACCTCCCAACCAAATAAAAGCCCAGAGCCATGGTTTCAGTGAGGAATTCTATCAAGCCTTCAAAGAAGAGCTAATACCGACACTCCTCAAACTGTTCCATAAAACAGAAACAAAGAATACTGCTAATTCATTCTATGAAGCCACAATTACTCTAACATCTAAACCACACAGGACCCAACAAAAAAAAAAGAGAACTTCAGACCTATTTCCCTTATGAATATTGATGCAAAAGTATTCAATAAAGTTCTAGCAAACCAATTGAATCCAAGAACACATCAAAACCATCATTTACCACAATCAAGTAGGCTTCATTCCAGGGACTCAGGGTTGGGTCAATATATGAAAATCCATTAATGTAATCCACTATATAAACAAACTCAAAGAGAAAAATCACATGATCATCTCATTAAATGCTGAAAAAGCATTTGCCAAAATACAACACCCCTTCATGTTAAAAATATTGGAGAGATCAGGAATTCAAGGCCCATTTCGAAACATAATACAAAGAATATACAGCAAACCAACAGCCAATATCAAATTCAATGGAGAGAAACTTGAAGCAATCCCACTAAAATCAGGGACTAGACAAGGATGCCCACTCTCCCTGTATCTATTCAACATAGTACTCAAAGTCCTAGCCAGAGCAGTAAGACAACAAAAGGAGATCAAGGGGATTCAAATTGGCAAAGAAGTCAAGATATCACTATTTGTAGATGACATGACAGTCAGTATAAAAGCAACCCCCAAAATTCTACCAGAGAACTTCTACAGCTCATAACAACTTCAGCAAAGTGGCTGAATATAAAATTAACTCAAGCAAATCAGTAGCCTTCCTTTATATAAATGATAAAAGGGCTGAGAGAGAAACTAGGGAAACAACACCCTTCACAATAGTCACGAATAATATAAAATATCTTGGGGTTAACTCTAATCAAACAAGTGAAAGATCTGTATGGTAAGAACTTAGGGGCTGCAGAGATGGCTCAGCAATTAAGAGCACTGACTACTCTTCCAGAGGTCCTGAGTTCAATTCCCAGCAACCACATGATGGCTCACAACCATCTGTAATGGGATCTGATGCCCTCTTCTGGTGTGTCTGAAGACAGGTACAGTGTGCTCATATACTTTAAGTAAATAAATCTTTAAAAAAAAAAAGAACTTAGTCTCTCAAGAAGAAATTGAAGGCGAGCTCAGAAAATGGAGAGATCTCCCATGCTTATGGATTGGTAGGATTTATATAGTAAAAAGGCCATCCTATCAAAAGCAATGTACAGATTCAATGCAATCCCTATCAGAATCCCAACTCAATTCTTCATAGAGTTAGAAAGAGCAACTTGCAAATTCAAATGGTAAAACAAAAAAATCCAGGATAGCAAAAACAATTCTTTATTTTATTATATATACTGCATGTATGCCTGCTGGCCAGAAGAGGGCATCAGAGGGCATCAGATCCCATTACAGATGGTTATAAGTCACCATGTGGTTGCTGGGAATTGAACTCAGGACCTCTTGAAGAGCAGCCAGTGCTCTTAACCTCTGAGACATGTCTCCAGCCCCTTGAAAACAACTCTTAACAATAAAAGAACTTCTCTGGGGGAATCAACATCCCTGACATCAAGCTATACCCAAAAGATGCCCCTCCATACCAAAGGGGCACATGCTCCACTATGTTCAGAGTAGCCTTATCTATGATAGCCAGAAGCTGGAAAGAACCAAGATGTACCACAGCAGAAGAATGGATACAGAAAATGTGGCACATCTACACAATGGAATACTACTAAGCTAATAAGAACCAAGACATCATGAGTTTTGTAGACAAATGGATGGAACTAGAAAATGTCATCCTGAATGAGGTAACTCAGACCCAAAAAGACATGCCTGGTATGTACTCACTAATAAGTGGGTATTGGTTAAACAAAGTACAGAATACAGAAATCAAGAAGGTTAACTAGCAGGAGGGTCCAAGTGAGGATGCCTCAATACTACTTGGGAGGGAGAAGAGAGCAATTATGGGAGAAGGGAGTGGGAAAAGGGGAACATGATCAGGTATTGGGGTGGGGGAACAGTAGAAGTCTTGATGCCCAGCAGAATGAATGGAAATATGCAACCTCAGGGAGTGGGAGGTGGGGGACCCTCTTGAATGTAACAGACCTGGGAGGTGAGAGTCTCTCAGACTCAAAGGGAGGGACCTTAGATGAAATGCACAACAGTGGGGAGAGGGAACTTATAAAATCCACCACCAGCAGAAAAGACAGGGCATCAAGAGGAGGGATAGGGTTGCCATCCCACAGTCAAAAACACTGACCCAGAATTGTTCCTGTCTAAAAAAAGAACTGCAGGGACAAAAACAGAGAAGAGACTAAAAGAAAGGCAGTCTGATCAGTGGCTCCACTTAGGATCCATCTCATGTATGCGTGCAGGGAACACCAAGGCCTGACACTATTACTGATGCTATGTTGTGCTTACAGACAGGAGCCTAGCATGGCTGCCCTCTGAGAGGCCCAACAGGCAGCTGACTGAGACAGAGGCAGATACTTACACCAAACAATGGAAGTCGGGGACCCCTGTAGTTGAATTAGGGAAAAGCTGGAAGAAGCTGCAAGGAGGGCAACCCCATAGGAAGACCAGCAGTCTCAACTAACCTGGGCCCCCAAGAACTCTCAGACACTGAGCCACCAACCAGGCAGCTACACCGGCTGATAAGAGGCTCCCACATACAGCAGAGACTGCTGGGTCTGGCCTCAGTGAGAGGAGATGCACCTAACCCTCGAGAGACTTGAGACCCCAGGGATTGGGGAGGCCTGGCGGGGTTTGGGAATGGGAGTGTTGGGGACATTTTCTTGGGGACAGAGGGAGGAAGAATGGGATGAGGAACTATGGGAGGGTGTACTGGGAGGGTGAAATGACTGGACTGTAAAAAAATAAAAATAAAAAATGCCAGCACTTGAGAGCTAGAGGCAGGAACATGAGTTCAAGGTTAACCCCTCTATGAACTGGCCATGGTAGTAGCACTCACCTGTAACCCCAGCACTCAGGAGGCTAAGGCAGGGGGAGCAACCTGGATCACATAACCTAGCCAATATTACATAATGAGAACATGTCTCGGAAAAGCAGTTTATGGCTTCTGGTCAACTGAGGGGGATGTGAAAGGAAAAGACATGACCAGAGAAAATAAAAATCAATTCTGTTAGTCCTGGGTTGGGCCAACAATATTAACCTACATAGAAGCCTCAAACATTTTATGAAGGTGGGATACTTCATCAATGGTAGAAGTGACCCAATAGTCCGCCACAAGTCCGCCTTGGCTCTCACACAATCTCCGCACTGTGACTTATGTTCCTGAACAAATTATACTTCATTTCGGAGCAAATGGACAGCAACAGGTATAATAATCCTGGCAGAACATTTATTTTAATTAATTGCTCTCTGCCTCGTGTAGACCGAGGGATGCCAGCACCATTTACCCTATACAGGGTAGTGTTGTCTTGGGGCTTATTCTGCTTCCCTAGAACTTACTTCCCTCAGTTTGCAATTCCAAAGATACTGGTTGACTTTGTATTTAATCATAACAGTCTAAGTTCCATGGCAAAGGCTGTGTCAGATACTTGTGGGGAAAAATGAACTCTAAACTTGGTGAGGGGTAAGTGTGTAGGACACTTGTGTGGTTTTAGGACAGTGTTCACTTTCTCTCCAGGAAGCCACTGCCTTTACTCTGGCTTAACTCCAATAAGAGGCAAAAAGAAAGATTTCCTCCACTGAGTAGAGATTTAACATCTGTCAAAAGCAAATGACTGCCCCCTTTCAAAGCTGCCATGCTCCATGTTGTCTCGAAGCGAGCTGATGAGTGTTTCTGAAGAGGTAGACACAGCTACAAGTAAACTGAGGGCCGTTCTGAGGAGGGTGCTGTGCCACATAATAAGAAGGGAAATGGAAATTTCAAATACGTATGCTTTAAGAAATAAAATTGTAACCATAATTCCTTACCTTACGAAGCCCTTTATTTTCTAACCAAGTGTTTGTTCATCTTTTAAAAGGCTATGGGAAAATTTAAACCTCTCCTACATAGGAGAAAATTTATCATGTATGCTGCACAAGTTCAGTCAGGAATGGCAATTAAAATACCTTCTTTACATTGATACAAAGTCTCAGGAGGCAATGGGAAAAAGCGAATGTTGAAAACAGTATGAAGTCACCCTTTGTATAATGAAACAGCCAGTCCTGGTGAAATAACACCTTGTTTAATTAGGTTTTTATAATATAAATTCAGAATGGCAGTGACACAGATTTTGAATCATTAACTTTATTTGTCACTCTATACAGATATTGGTCCATTTCCACATGAACAGTAGCAATCATCCACTTCCACTTAATAGTCTACAGATTAAAGCCATATCGCACACAAACCAGAGTAACTTCACAGGGGGAAAGTTACGGAAATAAAAATACTTTATATTCATGCTTCAAGATATCCCCCACAGATTTGATTTTATATATCTAATTACAAGCATTTATTCCACAAAGCTAGTCTCTTCTGAAATCAACATAGTATTCTTAATATTTTTAATATCTCTACTACATCACACGGATCACCAAACTTGCAGAACAGATTAAAAACAGCTAGCTTGCCAGTCATAGACACTTCCAGAGCTAAGCGATTGTATAAGCATATGCAGTATTTTTGGGCTGCTCTTAGTTAACATATTTCCTCCTGTCTCAGAGATATTTACATCAGTTCAAGACATTTTACAAATGGTTCCTAGTGAGTAAGAGCTGGACTAGGTAGCCTGTGCAAGGAACTCAAGCATTTGAAAGCTTCTTTAAGAAACCCAGTGCATTCTCTGACACAAATAATACAACTATTCTAAGTGGTTTACATATCTTTCAGTGCATATTTCCATATGTATTAAATGGAATGAAATTACATTATTAAATGGCTATGTCAACGATATTTGAGCATATTATGGAATCTATATCACAAGTCAACTTATCGACACTATAAAATCACTCTAAAGAAACAATAGGGCACACACAAAATAGAGAACAAAATCTATGGTTTCATTTTAATAAATTTAAGGTATACTGTCTACTTTAAACAACACTAAAAGATACATTTTATCAAACAGCCAATTAACAAACCTGTTGTCTAAGTAAGTCTAGCATAAGGAAAATCAATCCATTCGAATCTTCTGGTTTGTCATCCTATAAATGATGCTATCATATCCAGGATCCATATTCCAAATGTTGTAAGAGGTGATTATCACAGCCAAGGCCAAGCCGGTCATAATCCACAGTACCAAGTTGAAAACCACCGAATACTCCAAATTATACTTATACGCAAGGTTGTAGGGACTTTGGGTGTTCTACAATGAAGAAAGGAAAACACATCGATAGGAAAGAACTTAAAGCTTTGAAGATCACTCAGATTAAATGCCTATGATTTTAAGTGTCTACGATTTGCTACCTAACAGACACTCGGGATTTCCTGAGTGGAGTAATAGCTGCCTATCTACTTGCGGAGGAGCTAGGAACAGGCAGCTTCCTGGAGAAGACACTGGTACTGGTACTAAAAGAAGAAAGTCCAACTTGGTGAGAATTTTCTGTGGTAACCAATGCAACTGAAGGTTTGCAGATCCTGTGATCCATAAGCCCAGTCTGAACAGAACCGTCTCTATGTGAACCAAAAGACACCCACGAAAATATCTCTAACAATGGACAACTGGGGCCTGTTCAGACAGTAGGGCACCGAGCAGGAAGATGACTCAGCACCACTGTTACTTGTGTGTTTGGGGTTTTGAGACAGGGTTTCTCTATTTGTCCCCTGGCTGTGCTGGAACTCGCTCTGTAGACCAGGCTGTAGATCAGGCCTGCCTCTGCCTCCCAAGTGGTGGATTAAAGATGTGCACCACAACCGCCTGGCTTCCAGTGATGAGTTTTAAAAACAACATTGAACAAAGAACATCTAAGCATACATGCAGTGTGGTTCCATTTGTACCGAATTCAAACCTGGGAAACAAGAACCACTGCTTAAGACTTTATAGGCCCAGCATGGTAGTGTACATCTTTAACCCAAGCCCTCAGGAGGCAGAGGCAGGAGGATCTCTGTGAGTTTGAGGCCAGCCTGGTCTATAATAGTGAGTTCCAGGACAGCCAGAGCTACATAGAGGAGGGGGGGAGATGAGAATATATATAAATACACACAGGATTCAATTATAAAGGAAGGAAGGAAGGAAGGAAGGAAGGAAGGAAGGAAGGAAGGAAGGAAGGAAGGAAGGAAGGAAGGAAGGAAGGGGTAGCTCTAGTGCTAGCTGGTTGCCTGCAAGGCCGGAATGTCTGGTTTCATTGCCAGCATCATTTTTTTAAAAAGGGTCAAACACAAGAGAAAAAAATCCCCTCTATACAAGAGAGGGTAGAGGGCTAAGGGGACATGCCAAGGACAAGCATTCTCTCGATACAGTATTATATTTACCCTTCAATTAGATTAAAGATTAGCTACTTAGAGTGGAAAATGTGATGTTGTAGCTGTCTTTTCCTAAAGTGGTACACATCAGGGCCAGTTGGAACACAGAGGGACAAGGTGGGAGACACGAGGACAAGGGCTGTCTGGCAGTGTTCCTACTGCACACCAGCACCTGCACTCAGTGCATACCCAGCAGTCAGGTCTTTAAGATGCTGCTGCTGCTGTCTTAATCTTCCTGTGCTAAGCAACAAAGCAGAGAAATCCAGAACCCATGTACACTTGCAAGTGTCCCACAGATCTAAAGTCTTTTTTTTTTTATTTTTTGACTTATTGAGATGGTTGACTTGCTATTTAGGCCTGGCCAGCCTGGATTTAACAATCCTCCTGCCTCCACCTCCAGAATTATGGATTGCAGATGTGTGTCCTCATGCATAGCTTAATTCCTTAAACTCTCACCACAGCTTAAAGTAACAGAAGAGAGAAGAAACAATGGGCCCACCAATATGTGCACTTCCCTGTGGGGAGCTCACAGCTGACACAAAGGACTTCACACCATTACGCTCCTCTTTCTTGGATTTATGTACATCTGCTGAATCAATTCCACTTCATGTGCATTGACTGTATATGTATTTATTGCACACTACAATCTAATCCAAGACCATCACGTACTTAGAAGAAAGCTCTCACGGGAGCCTCTTGTCCTGTGAAGTAGAATGCACTAGTAGAGTGACAGCGCTGAAAGAGGGTGCCCAATTACACTGAAACGATGTTCCAGGCAATGTTTCAGACCCAAGTAATCAATTCTGTCTAATCTGTTATGTCCGTATGTTATTTGATGTTCTGGGGACCTAATTTTGATGTTTTTGGTCAATTAGCCCTGCCCGTGTTTTATACTTTTTGAGTCTGTACTTGGAGGACTAGCTGTAGGAGGCTCACTGCACTGTGCACTGACGGCAAGGACTAGAAGGGGTTTGACATTTACTCCAGCTCGGCACCAGAGAGCTGCCATTGATCTGGGAGCAGGTTTTCTGTTAACTTCTCAATTGGAGGCTTCCTAGGAAATATAAATTTAACCCTCAAATCCATATTAAGAAAGCTCTGTGATTAACAAGGCCCCAGGGAATAAGCCCTGCTCCTAGTGCATACATAGGCAGACCACTGAGTGTCTTTCTGTTTCCTTTTCCTGCTAGGCAGACAATTCGTGGTAGTTTGCATGTGCTGGGTCCATAGGAAGTGATACAGTTCAATGTGGCCTTGTAGAACACCTGTACCAAGGGTGGGCTTTGAAGCTCCGCCCGATGTGGAAGAGTCACTTTGCTCCTGGCTACAGTCAGCTCAACATTTAGAACTCTCAGCTCCTCCTACACCACACCTGCCTGGACACTGCCATGTCCTTGCCTTGATGACAATGGACTGAACCTCTGAACTGTAAGCCAGCCCCAATTAAATGTTGTCCTCATAAGAGCTGCCTTGGTCATGGTCTCTCTTCACAGCAGTAAAACCTTAAATAGGACACTATCACTATCCCCCTTTACTGCAGGTGCAGCTGCTTCTGCCACCCTAGCTTTATAAGGAAGCGTTAGTTCCAGTCTCACAGAGAGCTGATCCATGTCTTGGCACACCCAACTGGCGGAGTGCGAACTACAGGTTCTTTCTCTTTACTTTGTAGGGATGCCTTATTTGAGAGCTGCGCTATGCATCTGAAACTTTATTTTTTTTTTTATCTAGAATTTCTAGAAATTTAGTAGTGGGAATTGAGGTGGAGGAGGACGAGGAGGAGGAAGAAAGAGCTCCAGGTCTTAGCTGTGGTTTTATTTTTTGGTGGTGAAGGGGTAACACAGTCTTGCTATGCAGCCAAACCTGGCCTTCAATTGACACCAAATATTCTGGTGGTTTGAATATGCTTACCCCAGGGAGTAGTACTATTATTTGGTATAGCCTTGTTGGAGGACGTGAGTCCCTCCTCCTAATCACATGGGAGCCAGTCTTCTCCTGTCTGCCTTTGGGTGAAATCATAGAACACTCAGCTCCTCCAGCCTTATATCTGCCTGGATGCTGCCATGTTCCTGCCTTGATGATAATGGACTGACCCTCTGAACCTGTAAGCCAGCCCCAATTAAATGTTGTCCTTTTTTTTATTATTATTATTCTTTTTTTTGGAGCTGGGGACCGAGAACCCAGGGCCTTGCGCTTGCTAGGCAAGTACTCTACCACTGAGCTAAATCTCCAACCCCTAAATGTTGTCCTTTATAAGAATTGCCTTGGTCGTGGTTTCTGTTCACAGCAGTGGAACCTAAGACAGAAGTTGGTACCAGGGACTGGGGTATTGCTGTTATAGGTCTGATCATATATTCATTAGAGGAATGTGGATTTTGGGACTTTGGATTTGGAAAGCAGTGGAATGCTTTAAGTGGGCTTAATGGGCTATTCTAAAAGAATATGAAAAATTTTGTTGCTGATGGTGATTTGAACTGTAGAATCCTTGCTCGAGCTGTTTCAGAGGAAAAGAATTTTAATATGGCCAAGATACTGTTCTTGTGATATTTTGCCAAAGACTGTGGCTGCTTTTTGCCCTTTATCTGAAAAAGTCTAACTGAGGCTAATTTAAAGAGATTTATAGTAATTGCATTGACAAAGGAAGTCTCAAAAAAGCCCATCAGAGACTTTGTTCTCTGGGTAAGTCTCCTGAAGAGCACTTGGAACAAGCGTAGCAAGCTTAGAAAGGAAACATAAAATTTACGGTTCAAGTAATAATGAGGCACCAGGAAGTGAAATGGAACTGAATCCTTTGTTCCAGGAGATAAACAGATTGAGGGAGTGGTGACTCTGTGGCAAGATCACATCCAGCAGAGCAGGAGAAGTGACTGAAGCCCTTTGGAGGAGCCCAGATCATGTGTGGATCCTAGACACTGGAACAAAAAGCACTGAAATTGAAGGTGACTTGGAGACCCCAAAATGTTCAAGATGCCAGAGCCGTGGGACCCTGTCAAGGAAAGCTGCTAAGGGGAGTGGAAGCAGCCCATGATAAGGGAGCTTGTTCCAGTCAACAAAGATGAAAACCAAGTTAGAGATCTGAAGACGGCTTTGACATCAGCCATGGAGATGCAGACTTTGGAGTCTGCCCAGCTGGTTTCCTGTCTTGCTTTGAGGATTACAGTTAAGTGATTGGGTGAATCTCAGAAGAGACTTTGAACTTTTAACACTGTTGAGACTACTATAGACTATGGGGACTTTGGAAGTTGGACTAAATGTATATTTTATCATGCTATGGCTAGGCATGGCTAGTCCTGGACTGTCAATTGCAACTGAAGCTCCCCTGTCACCAATGGCCTTCCCTGGTCTCTCTCAGTGCCCAGTCTCAGCTGCTGTCCACGACCCTTTTATGCCTTCAAAACCAATACCACCTGGGAGACTCTTACACATTACCAAGTCCAGCTGCAGCACAGGTACAACCTTGGCTCTCTCTGGAACAGCTTCTCTGTGCTCTCAGAAAACACTTCCCAGAGATTTCACCTCAGTGATGCTGGATTCTTCTTACTCACCACTAATTTCTTAGCTCCAGCTGACCAGCATCAATTGTCCCAGGAGTCCTTCCTATTTTTTCACTCTAAAGCCAGAGCCACATGGCCAAAGCTATCTGGTTCTGCTACTTTCAGTAACTAGAACATGGCCCCCTTGGTCTATTACATTCTCACCAGCTTTCTGTTTTCCAACTCCTTTTCTGTAGTTTTCCTTTTTCAACTTGCTCCTTTTCATTAAAACACTCTTCGTAAGAGTGAACTTTAGAGTGCTTGCCTAGCAAGCGCAAGGCAAGGCCAGGTTCGGTCCTCTGCTCCTGGGGGTGGAGGGTGGGGAAGGGGGGGAGTGAACTTTAATAACCACACAACAGAATTTACACCAGGCTGTTTTGAAACTTCCTTTTTTAAAGCAACTCTAAATGACGTCACCTTAGTCTTAGGCAGACTCTTAAGCATGGACAGGCCTATTGCAGCAATACCCCAGTCCCTGGTACCAAATTCTGTCTTAGGGTTTTACTCCTGTGAACCATGACCAAGGCACCTCTTTATAAGGACAACATTTAACTGGGGCTGGCTTACAGGTTCAGAGGTTCAGTCCATTATCATCAAGGTGGGAGCATGGCAGTGTCCAGGCAGGAGGAGCTGAGTGTTATACATCCTGATCTGAAGGCTGCTAGTGGAAGACTGACTTCTAGACAGCTAGGGTGAGGGTCTTATAGCCCATTTTTTTTTTTTTTTTTTTTTTCTTCTTTTTTTTTTTTTTCTTTTTTTTTTTTTTTTTCTTTCTTTTTTCTTTCTTTATTTATTTATTTTTCATGTATGTGAGTGCACTGTAGCTGTCTTCAGACACACCAGAAGAGGGCATCAGATCCCATTACAGATGGCTGTGAGCCACCATGTGGTTGCTGGGAATTGAACTCAGGACCTCTGGAAGAGCAGTCTGTGCTCTTAACCACTGAGCCATCTCTCCAGCCCAATGCTTGTTTTTCTTAGACAAAGTCTCATGTAGCCCGGCCCAGGTTAGCTACTAACCTATCCTGTAGGTGAGGACGGCCTAGTCCTTGATCTTCCTGCTTCGACCTCCCAAATGTTGGGATTACAGGTGTGAACTGTCAGGCCAGTCTAGTAACAGCGGTAGTAGTTCCCCATCACGGTCAAGTGTGCTAAGGCTTTGTGTATGTGTGAGACCATGTACCCTGACACACATTTTACCATGGGCAGCAAGCTTCTTTCTGACCCTCTATGTGAGTGGATCTCAAACCTCCCTAATGCTAGAACCCTTTCATACCATTCCTTGTGTTGTGGAGGTACTGTACTGTGCTCCTGTTGTGAAGTATAATGCAGATACCTGCGTTTTTCCATGGTCTTTGGCCCCTGTGAAAGAGTCATTCAACAGCCAAAGGGGTCATGACCCACAGGTTGAGAACCACTGGCTGCTCATTTGACCTTCAAGCAAAGCAAGATCAATCCTGAAATACTGATAAACTCAATTAAAATTATACAGAGGTGTATGCAGAGGGTCCCAGAAATTGAGGAACTAGGTCACAAAAATGTGTTTCTAGAAAAGCAGAATCCACAGGCTGAGAGAGACGTACCACACACTACCACTAACTTCTGATGGTTCCTTACCATTAACTAGCTGAAACAGCACTGAGAGGTGTACTTTCCCTCCCAGCTGAACATTTTCTGGGTTTCTTCTGTGTGGGGGTAGGGTTATTGAGACAGGGTCTCATACAGGCCAGGCTGACCTCAAGGTCATTATGCAGTCAATTCCTGGGCCTCCTGTCTTTACCTCCTACACCAATCATCCTGAGCTTCAAGATTTCTAATTTCTTAATTACATTCTATTTATTTTGTGTGTATATGTATGTAAGTGTGTGGGTCTGGAGGTCTAAGGACAACTTTCAAGAGTCCTTTTGTCTCCTTCTACCAAGTGAGTCCTGAGAATCCAACTGAGATTGCCAGGTCTATGGCCCAGATCTTTACTCCCTGAGCCATTTTGCTAGAAGCACCAGCTTTTACCCTTTAAAGTAAGCCAATTTCATGCTTTAAAGCAGGATCTAAGAACTTACTCACCTCTTGTTTTGTTTCAAGGATGGTCCTTGACTTCCTCACCAGGGATGTGTCGAATGATTTGACAGTCACCAACTCTACCACTGCATTCCCACTATAGAGACTGTACATGTCATCTGCAAACTGAAAGTCACTTATTAACATTATGACCAGTGGCGAAATACATACCTTTTGTTTACATGTGTATCTTTGGTTAACAAAAATTTTATAAAACTGTCCCTTGGGGAACTGGTTCTAGAACTTTCTACAGATTCTGAACTATATACTCTTTCATGAAATGGCATAGTATTTGCATAGAACCTATGTGCAGCATCCTGTATATCCTAAATCATCTCTAGAATATATATATCACTTAACATTACTGAAATGCTATGTGGCTAGCATATTGATTAGGGAATCAAAGATAAGAATTATAGATATAAATGTCATATACATGGTATTATTAGCAAATTAACACATATACTATCTTACATACTGATCATTTTTGTGTCTGGACAAATACATACTTGTTAAAATTATTTGTAGCTTTATAAGTAATTACATATTATGCAGTATTAATACACATTAGTATCAACATGTTTAAGCTTTAATATTCATTATCTTAGATAGGAAAAAGCCTTACAGGTTTGCTTATGATAAAGTATTCAGTACAATGTTAAGCCCTAACAGACGTTCACACATTTAAGTAGAATTAGGGAGTGAACTTGATGCTGGGGTGATGGCTTTGCACAAAGTATAAATATACTTAACACCTCTGAGGCAGATTTAAAAATGGCTCAAATAGTATGTTTTAGGTTCTACACATTGTTAGACTCTACAAATGTGCAATGCCACCACTGCCAGCACTGGAAATAAGATTCAAACACACTTCTTTAAAATTGAGGGCTGGCTGATGTTGGTCTTTTGAGGTGTCGCTCTTACCATGTAGCCCAGATAGGTCTCAAACTTGTGATCCTTCTGCCTTCACCTCCAAGTGCTGAGATTAGAGACATATGTCGCCATACTTTCCCACATCCACCTCTGACCCTACACATTCTTTACTTGTTATGGTGGTGTTACTGTGAATTGAACTTAGGAGGGCCTCATGCATGCTAGGTAAGCACTTGGACACTGAGCTGTATTCCCACCCCCGCCCCCACCCTGTTCTTAGACATCAGAGTTGGAGAACGTTCAAAGAATCGAGTAATCTTTCAGTTGGACTGGGGGTGAGGCTCAGTGGTGGAGTGGCTGCTTGACTAGATGTGAGAGACCCAGACTTCCATCCTTGCACAGAGGAAAAGAGAAAACAACCAGCAGCATTCCTCAGAAGACCTCTCCATCAAGAGACCACAACGGTCACCCTCTCTTACCAGCAGCGCTGGCATTTACCTTTTGGAGAGCATCAACAAGGATCCGAGAAGCATCCCGGAATTGTTCAGAGTCTTCTCCATAACGCTTCCCAAGCTCATCCAAACCCGCCAGCTCCAGTGAATACAAGTCAGGAGAATGATCCTTGGCGAGATGCTTATGACGAGACAACTTCGAACAAACAGAACAAATGAACAAATGAGATGTCAAATGAGATGTCAACTACAACTAAGTGAAGTATTACACTTGAATACGTCACGCAGCCACAGAACCACCCCAGTGTACCGCAAGGAATTCCTGAACCATCTGTCTTCCTCCTGCAGACCCTCCCAGACCACCGCACTGGTCCCCGGCACTAAGCTCCTTCAACCAGGCCCTGACATAAAGGTTTGGCAAAGAACTTCAGAAGCCAGCAAACAAGTAAGAAGATCGATTTCAGTCGTGAGAACGGTTTTAAAAACCACTTACTTGCAGATAATTTTTTTTTCCTTTTTAACTTGGTTAATGCTATGAATCACCCATAGCAATCTTCCTATTTTTGACACTCAGCTATGGATAATGGAATTAAGTCCTAATGTCTGACAAGAAATGCATGGCCAAATTATAACTACAGCCAGGGTAGTTTCATTCCCAGGCCTACCTTCTCTGAGGATTTACAGCCTCTCCCGAGGGAAGAAATGCAGAAGAAACAGCTACTAACACTAGACAGAGGTCAGTGTTCCCCCTACCACCAATAGTTTCTCAGTGTTCATGCGATCGTGAAGCCGGGGCATACTTAAGCTTTTCGACTGGCCTCATTTTCACTTAAAGATTTTTCTAGGAACCAAAACAGACAGGACTTGAAAGTCTGAGCAGTCTACTTACCAAACTTGAAATATCATGCAGCACTTGCAGTTCAGAAAGAAAGAGCAGGTCAGCCTTCAGAGACCAAAGAATGGACATTGCTTTAAATACACATCAGAGACCTGTTCTTCCATTTGGTAAGTACAACATAGTACCAATACTACTCAAGTAACGTATACTATTTCCCTCCTCTGTAGGCTCACTGTAATTGAAGTGAGGACAGTCACGGGTAGAGAAATGCCTACTGTGTGTAAGGCCCTGGGCTCAAGGCCCAGCACCAGGGAAGCATACACACAGAACAGTATTTCCTACCAAAAAAGGTGGTGGTCACTCTCTAGCACTAGTCTAGTGACCACCACTTGATAGCTCTACTTCGAACGAAACCATGACTGAGCATGGAGCCCACTGTGGTTTTCCCTCAGGGGACCGAGGGATCCACATATACTCTTAAGATCCTACCAGTGGACCAGATTACTTACTTGCCTTGAACACTTTCCAAAGCAGAGAATTAAGAATAGTGGTTCCTATACCCTCAATAGCTATAAAGGATAAGAGACAAATGCAGGGATTGCTGGCAGGCATGGTGGTCCATGTCTTTAACCCCAGTACCCAAGGAGAGGCAGGCACATCTTTGTGAGTCTGACGTCAGCCCCATCTACACAGTTAGTTCCAGGCCAGCTGGTGCTAAATAGTTAAGTACAAAGAAAAACCCAAACAAACAAAGCGGGAGTGTCTCTCTCTAGTGCAGCACCCTACATACACACAAAAACTGGGAGCCCATATTAGCAACAGCTGTGAACAATGACAACGAGTCACCAGATCTTCACAGCTCCACCAAACTCCAAGAAGATTGGTTTGTGGCCTGTCTGGATCAACTGGCAACTCTGGTAGGAGAATGTAAGAGTATTTACTGAATGGCAGTTCAGAAAAGGTGTGTTTACTCATAAACACAGTGCCAACAAAAGGAAGAACGCACTCCAGCAGTAATGAGCCCAAGTCTTCATTCTCTACAACTTTCTGTCTTGCTAAGGTTTCAAGTAGCATATGGAACTGGAACTCAATAACGACATTTATTTCACTCACTCGACAACTGAACCACTTACTTCATTATTCCTACTCAGAGAATTGAGGGGAAGCGAGTTGAGAACAGAGTTTTCTTGAAATAGGCGATTACGGAGCTGACGCAACGTGACTGAAAGATCTTCAAATACAGAGTTTGCTTTCCCCACCATATACACTCTCTACAAGAAAAATCCAGAATGCTAGGTTAGCTAGGTGCCTTCTATGGCTTTATTCCAACACACAAACACAGAACATAGCATTTTCACACAATCACTTTTAAAATGTCAATAAATAACACTTCTCTATAAGGACCTTAAAGAAAAACTTAGTTACTTACTTCCTCACTGGGAGCCAACTGCAAAACTACAGGAGTCTCCTCTGAAAATAAGGAGTGAATGGAATTGGCCACACTGTCAAGACTAAAGGGAACTGCCTGAAAAACAAGAGTAAAACTGCAATTATTTTCTGAAACAAAGTGGAAAGAGAAAGGATCCAGCTAGTATAAGCAAGCAGCCTCAGGAAGGCTCGCTCACAGGAGGAACAGAGTTTTCTATTAGTCTTGATATGTGCGAATTGTGCACATTAAAGGGTTCACCGTGATGTCCAGGCTCTCATGTGTGCTCTGAACACGAGGGTCTTGTCCCCCATCCTTCACTCTCCTGTCGCCCCTCCTTCCCAGGCTCTTTCTTCCCTACTCCCTCTATTATTTTTCAGTTGTCTTTTTTCTTTTTGAATTCTGGTTTCTACAGGAGAGAAAACGTGTAATACTGACTTTCGGATTCTGGGGTTAATATTACTGCTTCTTGATCCATTCATTTTTTTCCCCTGCAAATGACGTGATTTTTCATGTCTTTATGGTTCCACATAACATTGACCAGGATTTTTTGTGGTAGTTTTTTCATACAATATCCTACCCAACTTTATGTGTTTTGTTTCTCTTTCACAAAAGAACAAAAACAAAAAAACAAAAAACAGAAAAACTCCACATAAACCAAAAATCACCCAGCACTTTGATGAAAAACTTTGAAGGCTCAAATCTTTTCCAAACACAAGAATCTCTTTGAAGGCACGGGAAATTCAAGAGCCTTAGTGGCCTAAGTCTATCTCCCAGTACTTAAATGAGAAATAATTTGCAAATATAAAAGATAGGACACTATTAAACACAAACTAGTTTGGATATATATATATATATATATATATATATATATATATATATATATATTTTTTTTTTTTTTTGCTTTGTTGAGACATGGCCTCCTATAGCCTGAATTGATCTTGAACTCAGTTCGTAGCTGAGACTGATCTTGAACTTCTGATCCTCTTACCTCCCGCTGCAAGTGCTGGGATCACAAGTATGTACCAATACGCTCAGCTTTGTGTATTTTACAGAACAATATATTTGGGTTGTAAATTTATCTGCCTGCATTGAAAGAGATAGTTTGAGGAAACCTGAGATACTGAATTTCACCAAAAGAGAAGCAGGCCTCATATAATCTTCTAACAATATTTACTAGTCATCTTTAGACAAAGGTAAGTCCCTTAGATAAGGTATGACGTATACTCCATCTCTGTGTGTCTATGTACCATTTGTGTGCCTGGTTCTGGAGGCCAGGAGAGGGTGTTGGGTCTAGATTACAGAATGGTTGTGAGCTGGCTACCATGTAGGTACTAGGAATCAAAGCCAGGTCCTTTGCAAAAGCAGTCAATGCTTTTAATTACTGAGCCATTTCTCTAGCCCCTTGAATTTATTAAACTGTGACCTGCGTACAACACAGTACACAAACCCTGCAGTAAGGAAATTCAACTGTATTTACAAATGGGTGCCCTTTCCTAACACAACTAGATTAAGACAAGAACACCAGCAGTGCCCTCAAAGCTGTCCACTTCTACCCTCAGGGGTGACCAAACTTTGGACTTCTATGCTATGCTGGGTTGTTTTGTTCTACATTATTTTAAAAATAATAGAGTACAAAAAATTTTGCTCTCAAAAAATTATTATAGGTCTGATATTAGAGTATTAAAATAACAAGAGGCTAGAACAAAAGCCCTGTCTGCTCTTTCAAACAGAAGACTCAGGTTTGGTTCCCAGAATCCACATGATGGCTTAAAACCTTCTATAATTCAAGTTCCAGAGGATCTGACGCCCTCCTTTGGCCTCCACAGGCCCCAGGCATGCACATACCTGCAGACAATATGCTCAAACACAAAGGGTTTTGTTTGTGTGTTTTTGTTTTTCGAGACAGAGTTTCTCTGTGTAACAACTGGAGCTGTCCTGAAACTCACTCTGTAGACTGGGTTGTCCCTGAACCACAGGATCTGCTGGCCTCTGCCTCCTGAGTGCTGGGATTAAAGGGTGCACTACCATTGCCTAATTATAAAAGATTTTTTAAAAGCAGTAGTTTGGTTGTTTATTTTTTTCAAATAAGCAGTAGCTCGAACTGGCATCAAACTTTTTATGTAGCTTCATTACATAGCCTCCACTTCACAAGTGTCTGAATTACACTGTACCCAGTGTGTTTCTGCTTTACTGGAGAAACTTTCCAGTACTCCCATTACTATGTAAAGGCTACTGTGTACAAGCAGCAAATGAATGCCAATGCAGTACAGGCAGAAGTGAATTAAGCAGAGAAACTCTACTGACAAAATACCAGTGTCCAAATGATGCTTTTCTCTTACTCAAGATACATATTAAATCTTCCCAAACGTCTAAAATGAGGTCCAAGAATGAGAGGGGAAGAGTAAAAGCTTGCAAAACATGTTGTCACCAGCCTGTGCAAGTGCCTGCCTTCTGTGAACACCTCCTCAGGCTTGGGTGGAAACACCTACGACACTAACTTGCCTGCCTCATTCACCCATGGAGCAGCACCTGGGTTAGGAAAGTTAAAGGCTGAAGGGTACAGACCAGTAATCAACCTGGAGAAGCCAATGAGGTAAATACCAGATTTGAGAGGAAAAGAAATAATTATATAGTCTATATAGTAATTATATAGACTCCTAAGCTGAAAGGGTAAAAAAGCCGTGGTGATTAGAACATAGTAACTTTTCCCACACTCTTTTAGAGAGCTTTGCCTGTTTGTCCGAGAATTTCTTCATCAGGATCACTTGAAACTATAACAGCTGAAAAAAAGGAAGCCTCACCAAGTAGAACTCAAAGTTCATTTCCCCCTTTAGATTGTGTGTGTATTGTTCCCTGGGCCTTCTATCTCTTTCCCCATTTTCTTCCAAGATAATCAGAAATAGCTAATCAAGGTCAATCAATAAAGTGAGCTCTCATCATCGCTTCTTCCCATGCGAAGTGAGGCTATTCTACTTCAAAATGTTTGGTTTGGATGGGGCTCAGTTGGTAGAGTGCTTGTTACACATGAATCCCTGGGTTCAACCCCTAGCACCACATATACTGGTGGTGCATGCCTTGGTAACAGAGTTCAAGGCCAACCTGGGTTACATGAGACTCTGTCTCAAAAATCAAATTTGGGGCTCTATGATAATAAACTTTAAATGGTGCTCTGGAATTTATATATTTGTGCATAAGTGAAATAGATATGCATTAATAAAATACATGGTGATTTTCACAGTAATCACATAATAAATTACAGAAATTATCCCTAAGCGAATCTGCCTTTTTCATCACCATCTTCTAAATAAAGCATTGTCAGGATTATGTCTTGATTTTCTGGAGTAGGCACCGTCTATTACCAAACATGAAGAGTTAGCTTCCCTGTATCACGGAGCACAGCCTGCTCTCTGCCCCATCCACCCACCTCCAACAGTTCCAGAGAATTCTGGAGTCTGCATTAAAGCAGTGAGACTCATTCTTAGGACCGTGGGATTCCATTATTCTTCTGCCTAGCTTTATACTAGACAGGCATACTCTATACTTCTGGTCTTGCTCTTCTGGTTTACAAGAGAAATGATGAGATTTCTATTTTGGGTGGCGAAAATACTTAAAATCTAACAGACAATTTTAAAATTACAATATATTTATGCTGGCTGTGTTCTGTCAATTTGATACAATCTAGTGTCATCTGGGAAGAGGGAACTTCAATTGAGAAAAATGCCACCACCAGATTGGCCTATAGGCATGTCTGTGGGGGCAATTTCTTGATTAATGCTTCATAGGAGAGGGCCCAGGTCCAGTGCACTGTAGTAGCACCCTTGGGCAGGTGAGCTTGGGTTGAGAAAAAAACAAGCTGAGCAGCCATGGAAAGCCAGCCAGGAAGCAGTGCTCCTCCACGGTCTCTGCTTCAGTTCCTGCCTTGAGGTTCCTTCCCTGAGTTCTTGCCCTGATCTCACTCCATGATGGATTGTGAGCTACAAGCTGACACAAACCCGCTCCTTTCCAAGTTGCTTTTGCTCATGGTGTTTATCACAGCGAGAGGAAAGAAACCAAGGCAGTAGTTTGTTTATTACAATCCCCGTCGTTCTGTGCATCACCCCACTGACACATGCTCCAGTAGTGCTGCTTCTCGGGATATACCTAAAGGTTCACTATTTTATTAAAATTTTATGCAGATGTATGTGGGCCTGCGTGTATGTACATGTAATGTGTAGCCTGACAAAGCCAGAAGAGGGTATAGGATGATCTGGAACTGGAGTCAGAGGCTGTTGTGAGTGGCTTGATATATGAGAGCTGGGAGAATTGAGCCCAGCTGTCGGCAGGAGCAGCAAATGCTCTTAAGCCCTGAGCCATCGCTGTCGCCCATCAGGTACTTATAGAAAGGTAGGAGAAATCACTGTGCTGAGGAAACCTACTATGCTCCCAGGTTCACTGCAGCACTAGATATGAAAGCAAACAACGTGTCCTTTTTAAAAAAGGTTGGATAAAGAAAATGCCCTGGGCTGGGTGTCGGTCAAAGGTATGTACAGTCTTGCATGGTATACAAGCCATCCTAGGCGCTATCCCATGATGGGGGTGGGGAAGAAGAAAATGGAACATATACACACAACAGAGATACCATTTACCCTTCAAAGGGCCACAGGGCAAGGTGGGGGTGGGCTGTGGAGACTTATCTTTTTGACAAGATGGGTGAGAATATTATGCCAACTGAACTAATCCTGGTCTTGAGCAAATACCATGATCTCACTGATGTGTAGGATCTAAGGAAGTTGATTTCCTAGAACTCAGGAGTAGGATGTGTGGTCAGGACTGAGTGGGAAGTGGACAGGGAAAGGGTATGACCCAAATTCATGGATTTTGGATGTCTTTGAGACAGGGTCTTATGCCACCCACACTGCCTCAAACTCACTACATAGCCCAGAGCGGCCTCAAATTGCAGTACTCCTCCTGCCTTAGCTTCCCAAGTGTTATGATCACACAGACATCAGTTCTTTATTGTGTTCAGATTTGCCTTGCGGTCTAGATCATTGCTGTGTGTGTGTGTGTGTGTGTGTGTGTGTGTGTGTGTGTGTGTGTGTGTGTGTGTTGGGGAATTGGACCTAGTGCTTCATGCACACTAGGTAAGTTCTCCACACCTGCGCTATGAATAGACACATAGTGTGTTTCTGTAGGCATGCCGCACGTACTCATAAATACAATCACAGCAGAGTCTGAAAAGGAATTTTCCCAAAGTGAGCATCAACACAGATCAGTCTTACAACGTAATGTAATTAGAAATTAAAACAGTAATTATTGAAAAAGAGCTCATACATTTGTCAATAAAAGTATTTGTAACAAATGAGTTAAGGAATCACAATCTACATTAAAATTAAAATATAAACAAAAATACCACCCGTCACAAATGTCTTGCCCTTGCTTTCTAGTACATTCTTCCCTCTAAGTTGCAGCCTTGATGCCTGTGTTTTGTTGCTGGCATCTTTGCAGTGCTTGGAATGGGACCCAGGACCTTGCTTATACTTGGCTACACATCCCACTACATCTTCAATCTTAATGCATTTACAAGTTTCTTGGGATTGACCTGTTAACTGTTGGTCTAGGGGAACAAACAGCTTACTACATCTGTTTTCTCATTCAAGTTGTAAATTCAACTCACCTTCATTTTTCTTTTCTTTTTTTTGAACCAGGGTTTCCCTGTGTAACAGAGCCCTGGCTGTCTTGGAACTCACTCTGTAGACCAGGCTGGACTTGAACTCTGCCTGCCTCTGTCTCCCAAGTGCTGGGATTAAAAATGTGTGTCTCCATGTTCAGTTCACCTTCAATTTTCAATCAGAGGAGCCCTGATTGTGAAAATGCCCCCCAAAGTATAGATTATCTGAATTTGGAAGGAAGCTCTCTATAACTATAATTCTGATGTTTTTCACGTGATTCTTGGAGCCTCACAACCCAGAATGGTAAGCCAGACCTTCTGAGGCAGCTGTACTTAGTCTTCTTCCCAAGAACAAATGGAATCATTTTATTGTCCCTAGCCTTCTGCAGGAAAGAAAATTTCAGTGTCAACTCCTTCATGGCACCTTCCTCTTCGGCACCCTGTCGGTGCCACTGGAGTGACCTTGCAGAGCATCAATTTTGTGCCCTTCTGAGCTTGCTCCCGCTGCGTTTGCTTTGGAGATATAAGCTCTCGGCTTCCTGCTCAGTCACCATACCTCCACCCCACCATCGTAACTATTATCCCTCTCGAACCGTAAGCCCCAAAGCCCTTCGATAAGTTGCCTTGGTCACAGCAGACTATAACAGCAATGGAAAAGGAACAGGAGGCAGTACCTCTTAACTTAGAACTCTCCCCATAGAGCATGACCGCGTTCTAGTACATTTCGACCACCATGTAATTTTTTGTCAAAGGAACTACTTTCAAAAAGAATTTCAAAAGTAGTTGTGGGGGATTGGGAGTTTAGCTCAGTGGTGGCCGCTGCCTAGCAAAGCGAAGGCCCCTGGGGTTCGGTCCCCAGCTCCGAAAAAAAAAAGAAAGAAAAAAAAAAAAAGAAAACTCAAAAGTAGTTGTGTTTTTAAAGAGGTGTGTGTTTAGACTATAATTCACTTTTTAAATGAGAAAACAAGCAAGCTGATAAAGGACAGCCATTTATAGTCAAATGTTCAAATTTGTGTTCAAATTGAAATTACATATGCACACACAAACAGGCAAATTCAATGGAGATGCTGCAATGAGACTGCATAGGTAATATTTAACAGAGTAAGACTAATCTTGGGGACTGTTTACAGAGATCATTTGCATTCATGTCAATTGACAGAGAAAGTCCCCAGCGCACCAAGTTTATGTAAGAAATACTCACATTCTCCAAAGGGTAGGAGATGACGTTGCCTGTGGGGAGAGCCAGTTTATCTACCCCTTCACTGTCACCATAATGGTAGCCATTGGCGGTGGAATAGGTTGCCCACGGCAAGCCCTGGCCAAGACAGGTCCTAAAAATTGAAATGCACAAAACAGTTCTTAATTCTCAAATATGGAAACTATCTCCCCAGTAACACCTAATAACCAGAGCGAAGGGGTCCTGGGATGGCACTGGCTAGGGACGCTCAAAGGTGACATAGGCATCTTATTGAAGCAACAGCTACAGTCTCCGAAGGAGGGCCATGGATACCTGCCTTCTTTATGTTCTTAAAATTGTACTTATCAGAAAGTTCCCTCACAACTTTTGTGTAAAAAGCTAAACAAAACTCACGTGCTTTGCATGTTTCTAGCCGGTGAACTGTTATTTTCTTCCCCTGAAACATTTTTCCTTTATGCACAGCATTGCTTTTACCTTGTAGAAATAGCAAGAACTGTCAAAATGTTCTCTCTCCACTAAGCACTTTATACACAAAATGCCTTTAACAGTGACTCATGTTGCCTTAGTAATAATTACTTCTGAGGCTTACTGGACAGCCATTTATAGTCAAATTTAAGCTTGCAGAGAACTAGGTACAAATCTCATCCTTCAGTGTAAACAACCGATCCTGCTCACGCAGGCTGTCCAAAGAAACCAGAGCTTGTGGGCTGTACCCTAGCCCAACTGCCAAGTAGTGCCCAAGCAGAGCTGGGAGTTGACTGATGATGTCAGCAGCCAACTTATAAAGTAGCAAGAGGCTATAAAAGCAAGACAGAGCAAGTGGATCCCCTCCTCCTAAGTTCTGAGTTTCAGGCCTCTTGGACCGAATGGGTCCAGGCCCCTCTACTACAGTTCTATTAGTGGCCAGGGACTACCACAGGTCACAGCTTCATTTTAGGAAAACACAGCCCTGGCTACATTCTCTAACTTCAGATGAGGTGTGTAGGCATTTTAGCATTTGTAGCAAATTAACTGTACTGCAAAACAAAAGACACAGCCTATTAATAGCAGCACACCTGTAATATGCAAATTACATGTAATTCAACATAAAAATACACTTAAATTGCTAGATGGATACATCTACACATATAAAGGTTGTCACACTGATGAACACAGGTTTATTGACAATGATGCATAAAGACTTGGTTTTAGAAGCACTTACTTAATATCACCCCAAATACTGATGGCCCTTTAAGGTTTTGTAATAGCAAATGTACCTGTGTTTGTTCTCCTTGACTATAGGAAGAAATTAATAAAAAATGTTTTAAAAGCAGTTACTACTTATTTTTAAGTGTACATACTTCCTTCACAGAGAAGCCCATGGACAGTGCAGCTACATCTGGGATTCGATCTCCTGGTATAGGCCAATTTCCATTTCGGAAAACAACAGACCCTGGCGATCTTAATATGCTAAATTCATTCCCTAAAGCACCTAAGGAGAAAAGAGATTGGTAAATGAATGATCATCATTATATATCTTTCGCATCTACCTTGAAGTTTATTAACATGATACATTTCCCCATTCTTCACTGGCTGAACATGCTAAATTATATTTGGACAAAATACTGAATCATAAATCTGGAGAAATCTAGGGTGGGATTCTAGAGCTAGCACGCAAGTCTTCACAGTGTAGGCACACGAGCTACTGCAGATTTCAAAACAGCCCAGTCGGGTTGGGGATTTGGCTCAGTGGTAGAGCGCTTACCTAGGAAGCGAAGGTCCTGGGTTGTCCCCAGCCCTGGGAAAAAAAAAAAAAAAAAAAAAAAAAAAAAAACAGCCCAGTCCCAGATTGGAGCTATGCTCAAGACCCATCAACAATTTACCCCCCAAAGCATCAGCTAAGAAGTACATATATTGTGCTGTAACAGGGTACCTGAGGAACTATGCCAGGGAATATTCTTTTAAAATTGAAATCAGCAAATATCAACTATGCATAACGAATTTCGTTATGGTATATTTATAATGCTGTAATGAATTCTGATCATATTCGCCCATTATTCTCTCTTGCCACCTCCTTTCCCATGGACCCCCTTTCTTCCTCGTCCTAACTAACCCTCTATTTTCATGTCTTTTGGTGGGAGGGGGGTAGTGAACCAGAGTTTGATAAGGCCTGGACACAGTATCACACAGTATCACGGGTAAAGTATTATTTACAAGTGTATGGGTTCCTTACCAGTGGCTACACCAAGAAAACCTCCCTCCCCCACAAACGTTCACTGCCTATAGCTCTTCAGGGATGGGTAGGGGCTTCACAAGACTCCCTCCCCCAGCTACTGCTAACGGCCTATAAATCCTCAGGGAAGGGTGAGGCTTCAGGAGCCCTTCACAGTATATGCAGGGTGTTGATGGGCCCAATCTTGTGCATCTAATTACAGCTGCTGTGGCTTTAAGAGTCCCACGGCATGCTTGGAAGACAGTGTTCTACCGCAGCCTCTCTTCAGGCTCTTACATTATTTTTATGTATTTATTTTACATGTAGGAGCATTTGCCTGTGTGTACCTCTATGTACCATGTGTGTGCCTGGTGCGCCCAAAGAGCAATAGAGGGTACTGGATACCCTAGAACTGGAGTTTCAGTTGGCTGTGAACCACCATGTGGGTGCAGGGAACTGAACACAGGTCCTCTGGAAGAGCAGTGAGTGCTCTTAACTGCCGAGTTCCTCTCCAGCCCCAGACTCTTACATGCTTTCTGCCTTTGCCATAATGTTCCCTGAGCCTTGGAAGACTGAAAGAGGTTCCTTCTAACACTATAGATACCCGCCTACAGATGGCCCTTAACAGGGGAGTGTGGCAGTTTAGCAAAAATTAGACATCAGTGGCAGTTCTCTGGACTTTAAAAAACCAAAAGGGTCTTTGTTACTGTTGTTCTTTCTGGTACAAATGGGAAGAAAACCTGAGGTCTATGCCTACAGACCTCCTCTCTAGAACATGCAACATCATGATGTTCCTATTTTACTAGTAGGCTGGTGGGCCAGTGCATCCTCACGGGTTAGCATACATCTTCAGATACAGGGTGTTTCCTTATGCTGCCACGTAGGCAACTGAGGAGAATGAGGACTGTCAAGGATGCGTGTCCATGTGTGCACAGGTGTTACTTCAGGCTTCAGAAGTCAAAGTCCATGAATAGTGTTTTCAGTTGACACACCAGGATGGTTGAGAAAACGTACCCCGCAATCACTAATCAAAGTGTATGGTGTCTATAGCTAAAAAGTGAAGGACAACAAGCAGAGGGACTGATTTAAAGCCCCCTCTAAGGATGGACTATGGGACCTGTTCACCCATGTTCAGGGGCTTTGTGTGCTCACTGTACTGGAGATGGTCTCCAAGGCTTGAAGCATGCTATAGCTAGCACCCCACCCCTGAACTACAACCCCAGAATACAAGTAGCTAATAGAGACTTTTGGGTTCCTGTGAAAAGAATGAGTTCCAAGTCTAAAGCTAATCTTGGCCAGGCCTTCTATGGGAAAATAAGGCTTTGGTAAGGTATCAGTGTTATCCCCTTGACCTCAAGAAAGAAATGCTTAAGCCCATGCTATGTGAATGACGCAGGAAGCAACAACAGCCAATGTTTTAGTTTTGCAGTATTGACAGTAAATAAAAGGCCTCAGGCTGGTACAAATACAGTAGGGTCAGTTAGGAGTTTCAGTTCAGCCCAGGGTCAGAGCAACAATTTATAAACTTTTAGCTGAAGGCAAATTTAAAAAAAATTACCAGAATGGAATGGTCATCTGTAGGCAACAGAAATCTTGGTTTATTACCCAGTAGAACTGTACAGCGCCTCCAGGGCAAAACTCAAAATGTAATCCCTCAGGCATAGTTTGTGAAGGCTGGGGAAAACAGGCAAGGAACCTATACTTTCCAAGCACAGACACATTTCAGGAACGTCTCTGGACACGGAGCTAGCTTTACTCTGAGATGTGGCCCCATACCCTCAAACCCCATGAGACGGCATGATGAAACTGCCTCACCTCTGTGGTTCCCTTCAACCACAGCTGCACAACACTCCTTTAGCAGCCCACTGCTCAGAAACCCTTTGTCAGGGTCCTAAGAAGGGTGACATCGTCCAAGCTTCTGCACATTACAGGCATCACACCTCAGGGATACCTGGCAGAAAGCCAGCTGTCCCTTACCCAAATGTTACCAGTGGCAGGGGGAGTACCTCCTCAACTTACAAACACTGTTTGCCAGGTCAGCTCCACTGCCCCGGCATTCTAGTTCTTTGGGAACCTTTTCCTTGTCCTGAACTGAAGTAGGTTTCCACCCCTCCAGTCAGTCTCCAGATAACCTGTGCCCAGCTTCATGGAGAAAGCGTACAGACTCTAGGCCACCCACTTGCTCTCCTCACCTAAAGTCCCTAGCCACAGCCCTTCACCCTCTAGTCACGAGAATACCTTGTCTAACACAATCTTCTCTTTGGCTTTCTTACAGACTTCCATTCTGTCTGAGGAATTATTCACTTGGCATTTACTGACCCACTTTTGAGACATATGACAGAGCAAGAGAAAAGTGACTACATGGAGGCAGGCATGGATTTCAGTGTGTCCTGTTCATACAGTCCCAGAGCTGAGAACAGCAGCTGACACGCACTTCCGCAGATGTTTGCTGGGTTGATGAACAAATGAAGTCACACCCGGAACTACCAAATTTCCCCTCTCATCAAAGCCAAGTCCTATGTGCTGCCTAAACTTAGAACCACTAAAACCCCCTACAAGTGTCTTGTCAAAACAAAAGCTGTCTCAAAATGCTTCCCTTCGGGGGAAGAACCCTGGGACTGACTGTATAGTCCAGTCCTTTGCTTTCCTACTTTATCTTGTGCTGCCTGCCTTGTCCCCCCAGTCTCTGCCTACACCCTGAAACAGTACACCGAACCCTGAAACCCCATTCTCCGCCCTTAATTGCCTCACTTCCCCACACCTGACACTGAGTCCCTCTTTGAAACCCCACCTAGGCCTTCATGAAGACGAGGCCCCCTGTTTTCTTTCCAATTCCTCTGACTGTTGCGTTCTCCTGCTCCACCCTTTAAAGCTATGGTGCTGGGCTTTCAATATCAGTTCTGTCTGCCTGTTTTTGTAATACATATGATACGTGTATGTCCAATCATTGATTACAAATCTGTACTGTATTATGAAGCACACACAAAACATTTTGACCTCCACAGTGTTCTTCCCAATGTAATCATGATATAAACCCAACTTTAAAAATATCTGACCATTCTTATTTAAAATAAAAGGATTAAAAATCCCCACATACATGGAAATTCTAGTACATACTCCCAGCACTCAACTGAATCATGAGACATACTCTCTTATTTGAAAGATCCGAGGTCTCAATTCTACATCACACTCCCTGACTGAGCACACCTATCCCTAAGGGGTAAAACACCCAACAATAGCCAGCTCCTAGGTTTTTATTCCCGGTTTAGCTTTTCCCCAGCCTTAGGCATACACACAATACTGACATTTCTTTGTAAGTCTTACTATCCCCTCAAACTCAACAGTTTGTTTGAATCTGGACTCACTAGCTTTCCAAAGACTTCTGCAGGCTATCCTCCATTTAGTTGCTCGAATACTTCCTCTTTAAGCCTTTCTGCCATACCACAGCCAATCACCCAGTGCTTTCAGCTACTCTCTTTCTTATTATTTCCTGACCCCCACACACACACACACACCACCACCATGCCCATCCCATACCAGGTTTGCTGCAGCTGGCTGCCTATGACCTTGTCAGCCTGCCCTCAGCTCCAGTTTTCTCTTCATATTTCCAAAATACAAATCCATTTATTCACCCCTCAGCTTAAATGCCTGTGCTCACTACCTAGAGTCTTGTTGGGGGAAAACCAAAATATCCCCTGGCTATCTCACTGACCTGACTTCTGAGATTCCACCAACCCTGCTCTTCAGCTCTCATTATCCTGTGCTTACACGCACATACTGTTCTGCTTGGATTCTTCCCCCACTTCAGCCTTCCACACCTGGGGAACATTCCTTGGGCTTCTGCCAGGCTGTGTCTAAGAGGAGCTAGCGTCTCTTCCTCAGAGACTCCACTGTCTTGTGCAGCGAGCTTCTAGGAATGATGGAATGGAACCAATCAACTTTAAAAAGGACTAGGGGCTGCTTCTGTCCTTTCAGATATCAGAGACCAAAATGAACTCCTTCCTCCTTTACAGAGTCTCTACAGATACCATGGGTTAGTTAACTCTTGGTCCTTTTCCTCCAGGCTAAATATCAGAACTTTTTCAAATATGCCTCAGAACATGGTATTCATAGCCCAGGTTCCCTAGTTCTTTCTAGTTCCCTAATACTGTTTCAAAGTAAACAGTGAAATCTGAGCTCTTAAAGATGTTTTCCACCAAATCACACTTAGTCATTGTGGAAAATAACACTGTACCCTCACCTGACAAGAGCCAGCAGCTCAGAAGCTCAGGCTGTTGTATGAACTAAACCATTTTAGAAAGGATAGCATTTCCAAACCACATAGAGAAATAATTATTTTACCTTAGACAAAAAACAAACCTCACAGACTCAAATGTCATAGAGCTGAACACAGTGGTGCTCAGAAGGCAGAGACAGGCGGGTCTCTCTGAGGTCAGAGCCAGCTAGGACTTAATAAGATGTCAGATAGGATATTAAAACAGGGAATTTCAACAGATGTCCAGCTAAACTACGGCGTCAATGGAAAGGTTTTGTTTTTAACTTTTAAACCCAGTTAAAACAAAAGAATTCTCCCAAAGAGTGTGTGTGTGTGTGTGTGTGTGTGTGTGTGTGTGTGTGTGTGTGTACATACATACACACGGATATGCTTGCAAGCATGTGGAGTCAGAGGTCAACCTCCAGTGTCTTTCCTCAGGAACTGTCCACCCTATCTCTCATTGGGAAACGAAGCTCATCTATTAGACTACAATGGCCAGCAAAGAACTTGTACAGATGCACCCGTCTCTACCTCCCCAGCCCAGAGTCTAAGCCTACATGGCTATACCTAGTTATTTATATGGGTGCTGGGGTTCAAAGTCATGTCATCATGCTTTTGTGACCAGCACTTACCAAGTACCTTGAAAAATCCTCAAAGTATCTTGATTAAATCAGAATGGCCTTTCCAGAGCCAACAACAACAATGAAAAAGACCCTAACACTTTGGAGGCCTGAATTTATATGTAACTATTAACACAGAGGGCTGGGCACCTCCAGGGCAGAGAAGAGCTTTGGTGTTCAAAACCATCACTAGGTCTTTTTCACTTCAACTGCTATTCCAAAAGTAGGGCCTCTCAGCATCTCACGCAGCATGGGCACTAGGTATCCCCTTGACACAAAGCAACCATTCCTCCAAGTTTTTCTCCACTTGAAGTTTTTCTTGAGACAGAGTTTCTCTGTGTAGTCCTGGCTGTCCTGGGACTCACTCTGTAGACCAGGCTAGCCTTAAACTCAGAAATCCACGTGCCTCTGCCTCCAGAGTGCTGGGATTAAAAGTATGTGCCGCCATGCCTGGCTTCACTTGACTTCTTGTATCCTATTGTCTGCAACCCCAGTCTCTGTCCCACTATTTTCATGTTGCCACAGAGCATTCCCTGTGCCATACACGTATAGTGGAAAGACATCCTCTACTTGGAAGTCATCTGATCTGCCTTCAAATCCAGCTTTGATACATATTAACCTTGTCATGCCACGCTTGATTTATATTCTGCAAAATGAGGAGACTTTCTTCAAAGGATTACTGTAAAACGAAATGCATTACTACATGATACTCAAGCCACAGGCCAAATATAAGCTCATTGCCACTCTTCTTATTCCACGTTAGAGAACATAGGTTCCACTAAGAAAGCTACCATTTATTTGACATGTGACTCTAAAAGCATGACTCATACCCTACCCTCCCTTTAAATTGGGAACTGAAATCAATATTAAGAAACTGTCTGCGTTAATCTTAAGACATAATCATTATATATATGTATATATATATATATATATATATATATATATATATATATATATATATATATAAAAACCCGAAGACTCAACTTCGCATCCTGATCTGTATATACACGAGGGAGGTAAGGTTTCATCCGTTGTTAATAACAACCATTAGAAATGAAGGTGGAAAAAAGACGGCAGCAGGCGGCAGCTAAATCGTTAGTTAACCTTCCCTTCTTGGTAGTGGATCGTGGCTGAACGCTGTATTGAGAAATGCAAACCCTTCCTCCAAAGGGCCTCGAACAGGGAAGGAGTGATCCGGCAAATTGGGGGACAGGGTTCCAACCAGCGACGCGCATTTCCCCGAAAGGCTGATGCCAGCTCCAGAGTCCCCAAGGTGGCCCTGCCCGGCTCCAGAGACCACAAGGCCGCTCCACCCGAGCCAGATCAAGGTCCAGAACCCCAAAGAGGGCGCCAAACCCAGACCGCCCCCACTGGGGCCCCCGCCAGCAGCCGCTCCCGCCCAGGGTCCCCGCGCCCCCTAGCCTCTCGCAGTGCTTCCTGGCTACTCACCCGACGCCAGAAAAGACAGGAGAACGACAAGCACAGCCATGGTGCCACGGCTGCTAAAGCGGAGATGAGCCACACGAAAAGGGACGCCGGGACTCGAGCGAGCACCGCAGTAAGACCGAGTGACGCGCTCCCGAAGGTTCCGATCCCCAAGCCCCTCCCCTTTAGCCTCTCCAAGACAAGGTCTCGGCCAATCGCCAACTACGCCGCTACACGAGAGAGACGTAGCCTGGGTGACGTTGGCAATTGGGGCGGGGACTAACCTGATGAGTGGAATGCTCTGCCAATAGGAGTCAAAGGTTTTAAGAGCAGGGCGGTTCTGTGCTGCCGGCCCACAATGACCGATCACGAGATGAAGGGTAGGGCAGGCGGTTAGAGCAGGTGGCCCCCTTCGGTTGCAGGTTCTCGAAAGCCCACGGTGAAGCTTACTCCCAGGTGTGGATCCTTTTTCCAACCTTCGGTGACGATTTTCAACACGGGCATCAGTCTTTCCCGATCTTGCACCTCCCTCCCGCTGCGACTGACAGCTGTGGAAAGCGCTGGGCTAGCTCAGGTTTTGCTCTCCGGAGTACACAGACATTGAGTACCTGCGGAAAGGAAGCCTGGCGCCTGGGAGAACCCCTGCCCGCCTAGTAGACGTGCTACTTAAAATATAGGGCTCCCGCTTGAATATGAGTTGTAAAGAGTAATTTTTAGTGTCTGAAATATTTATTTTATTTATTTTTATATATACGAAGTATCCATTGTCTGAGGGTCAAATATAACTGGGTATCCTGTTTTTCGATTTACTGTATTGAGCAACCCTGCTTCCAAATACTGCATACGCAAGGAGTGATCCGATAGAATATTATTTCATTCGGTCCTCCCTTGGTTTCTAATCCGATTCAGGGAGGCTATGTGATGGCTAGACACACTAATTAGACCAAAATCATCCCTTGGCTCATAGGCTCTTACCTATGATGTAAGGCAAAAAGTGACATTGCCCATAATCTGTGGTTAGAAAACAACTCCCCAGCTGATGACCTTGAAAGATGAATATGATTTTAATATGTAAGTGGAGGATGTGAAAAGATCCAGGTAAGGAAAAAGGGTAGCGTATATGGTAGGGAAAATACCTTCTTTGGTGAACGTTTAACTATTTACTTTGACAAAAGAGATCTTATAGGGTAGGAGGACAGAACTAAAATTTTAGTTTGTTCCTTCCTTTCTTTCTTTTTTGGGGATGGAACCCCAGAGCTATGCATAACCTAGGCAAGTGCTCTTCCACTGAGCCATACCTCAACTAGGAAAATGTTTTTATTTTTTAAGATCGTGACTTGTATGCAGAACTACAATTCATTGAATACAAGTTGAGGAGGTGGTTGAATGTTGTTCAGTGCACAAATGTAAGATAGATTCGGTTGAGTGGAAATGGCTCACTGACCCTCAGTTTAGCCGCTCTGTTTTATCCTTGGAATTGACTGAGGGAGAACAAAGGGGCTGCAGCAGCTCCAGGAGTTGGGTGAAACTTAGCCAGCCCAAGAGCTGGAACCAAAAGCCCCCCACCCCCACCCCCACTATTTAGAATGCAGTTTCTAGAAACTACTATGTTTACCAAAGCCGCTCTCAATTTATAATGCAGTCTGGACTTCCAAACTTAACTTCAGAATGCTCTTAACTCTCAATTTTGAGTTTTGGTTCAACAGAGAATTTGCACACATGTGTCTTTAAAGGACTATGAAGGGGGTTTGTCTTTCTATTTGGAATGTAAAATTATTATATTAGAACCAAAATGTCTAAAGCAGATAATTTCAAAAGCATAGCTGTGCTGTGAACATTTAAAAAATAGTTTAAAAATCATTTTTCAAGGGTCAAGGAGTTGGCTCAACTGGTGAAGGCACGAGCTGTGTAAAACTAAATTAGATTCGTAAACCAATCTGGATTTGGTGATGTGCATCCCAGCATTCCTGTGTTGAAATGGGAGGCAGAGATGAGAGAATGATTTGGAAGTTCCAGGGCCAGTTAGCCTGGAGTATACAACATAGCATCAGAAACAAGAGAGAGAGACCCTGCCCCAACAACCCTGAACTTGTCCCTCTTCTCTTCTCTCTCTCTCTCTCTCTCACACCCACACACACACACACACACACACACACACAGAGAGAGAGAGAGAGAGAGGGGAGAGAGAGAGAGAGAGAGAGAGAGAGAGAGAGAGAGAGAGAGGAGAGAGAGAGAGAGAACACAAAATAAGTAGATAAAAGAGAATTTAACATAAAGTCCCTTCTGTGCACAGCAACTAAAATTCATTCTGGTCCATCTTGCTGCATGTTGGAGAACAGGTTAGAGCCAGCAGCCCTGCAAGAGTGTGTCTAAATGAATCTCATTTAGGAATGGCCGAGCTCCCACAAATTCAACCAAAAGAAACATACAGCCTTTTCTGCTCTTAAAAGAATCCTAGGACATCCTGATTTATTTTAATTTGAGAAATAGCAAAAAAAAAAAAAAAAACACTATAAGCAGATTAGAATACAAAAATAACACTCTCATATGTCAAATTCACTAATTCTCTGTCCTGAGAAATACCTTTTTTGTTTTTTTTTTTTTTTACTTGTGAGTCTTTTACATCAAAGGCTTCTTTTTCAGCTGAGGTATCAAAGAGGCATTAGCATTCAGCGGGATAAACACTGTTCTAGCAAGCCTTCTCTTTGTGGCATAGATGGAGATGCTGAAACCTAGGGAGAGCAAAGGTCCTGGAGGGCACATAGACTCATCAGCAGTTCTGCTTTCTGAACACAGCCCTCAGGTTCAATCTTTAGTGAAGAGCATACGGGTAACTTTTCCATGGACACAGTTAGAGGTGGAAATGTGGCAGGACAATGTGCAGTGCTGACCAAAGTGGTATCTTATAAGAAACCTCCCACCTTATCAAGAGCAACAGGAGCCCTCAGCTAAAGCCAGAGAGAGCAAAGACTCCAGCCCCCCAATGCCCTAAGGGGAGACAGGAGACAAAGGTGCCTTTCACACTGGGGTTGGCAGTGAGCGCTAGAGCTAGAGAGGTGGCTTAGCAGTTAAGAGAACTTGCCGTCCTCAGCTCCGGGGCAGGCAGGGGCGGGGGGCGGGGGGGGGACAAAAAGAGAACTTGCCAAGGACCAAAGATAAGTTTGGTTCCTAATAGCCCCATCAGATTCCACGGTTTCCGATGCCCTATTTTAGCCTTCAAGGACATACATGCGAATACCTGTGAACACGTGAATACCCACGCACACGTGAATACTGTGGCACATGTGAATACTGCATACTTAAAGGTGAACCTTTAAAAGCAATGATCCATGCCCAGTTTAGATCCATGGACTCTGCCTCGGTCAGTAGTGCCTTCCTTGCCACAATGGACTGAGAGAGCTCAGAAACCAGGATCCCAAAGCAAGTTTTACTCCTGTAGGTTGTTTCTATTAGGTATTTGGTGAGTGTTATACAAATGTGACTGACATACTCAGTCCAATCCACAGGGAAAACATGGAGCACAGTCTAAGAGATGGGCTCTAAAATGCCAGTCCACTCCTCCTTGAAAATGTCAAGACACCCAAAAATAAGTTACTCAAATGAGTAACTGTCACAGCCAAAAGGAGCCTAAAGAGACACGATAACTAAATGTACTGAGGTGTCCTGGACGGGATCATGCAGCAGAGAGGACAATCCGAATAAAGCAGGAACTTTAGAGAATGATAATGAATCCATACTAGATCATTACTGTGACAAATGGGCCATATTAATGCAAATAATAGAAAAGGCTGGCTGTGAGGAATAGAAGCGATCTCTGTCCTGTCCTCTCAAATTTCCTGTAAATGACAAACTGTTCTTTAGCAAAGAAAGGGGACACTGTAAAGTTAGTAAAAATACAAGCCAAAAAAAATGGGAAAAGACAAGCAGTTTCCAGATTCCATGTATTACTCAGTCAGCAAAGCTGTTAGAAAACTGAGTAGTGGACTTGCAGGAAGAAGCACTGTATAGAAGAGGAAATCCAAAGGCCAGTTAACATCAACAAGCTGCTCAACCTTGGTATTAGTTAGGGAAAAGCAAGTCTGAAGCCCTCAGATGCCATATCACATTAGATTGGCAAAAATTAGTGGGTCTGACCACACCCTATATAGGCAATATCCTCTGTCTCTGTCTCTTTCTTGTCTCTGTCTATGTCTCTCTCCCTCTCTCCCTCTCTCTCTCTCTCTCTCTCTCTGTGTGTCTGTGTTGTGTCTATGAGGGTGTGCTCACACATGCATGCATGTGTGGAGGTTTATGTCTAGTGTCTTCTTCACATGCTTACCTTATCTTTTGAGCCAGAATATTGCCTAACCTGAAGTTTGCCATATTGACTAGCTGTCTAGTGAACTTCAGGAGACTCTCTTGTCTCTGCTTTCTCAGTGCGGGGATTACAGTATGCACTCCTATGCCCAGCTTTTATGTGGGTGCTGGGGATGTAATCAGGTCTTTATATAAGTACTTTTTTACTCCACTGAGTCCATCTCTCCATCAGTACTTGTATCTAACAACAGCAAAAGCCATTTGATGTCTCTGAAATGCATGTGTAGCCGCTGACTTATCTAAGACAGGTCATGCACATAAATTAGAACTTACAGGGTGTTCCAGAAACTCAGAATCCATTTCTACTCCCCACCTATTTTTCTTCTCATATTTCAGCTGGAAAGCTAAAAACTACACTACCCAGACTCCTTTTCACTGGAGGTTTCCAGGAATGATTTGGATTTCAGTGTTGAGATGTGTTTTTGTGATACTTTGGAAAGCCATGCTCCTGCTGTTGTAGTACTGGCTAGGAGGATGAGGCAAAGGATCCAGCCACCATTCTCGGATTCCAAAGAAACCTGGGACAAGGCTCACTCAGTACTTGTGGCTCTTCCCAGCACATCTCATCCTGCTGCTCCCTATTCTAAACCTCTCCAGCCCAAGGGCTGGGCTTCCCTTACTCCAGCTTCTCTTTCTTATATAAACCAGCCATTTTGGCTATGCATTCTCTTGCTCACTCTTGGCCTCTTGGTTCCCATGTGCGTGCTCGCTTGGTCCTTTTGGCCCTCTGTTCCTTCTCTCTCTCTCTCTCTCTCTCTCTCTCTCTCTCTCTCTCTCTCTCTCCCTCTCTCCCTCCTCCCTCCCTCTCTCCTCTCTCTCATGGCACAGTGTATTCTGTTGACCGTGTTCAGTCTAGACTCTTCCAGATGTCTCTGGCTGTGCCCCCCCTCATATCCACAATAAAACCTCCTCCACTATACCCAGGATCGGTCATGTCCTCGTTTTCATTCAACCATATCCCCAGCTTCATGGTATAACTAACAATCAGGGAAGCAAAATGGTGGCCTCATAATCTCTAGGCTGCAGCTGACGCCCTAGGATTTTGAAACCGGGACAGTCTCTTAGCTTTTGCTCCTCTAGCCCTTATAGTGATTGCTTCAGCAACTGCAATTCTCAGCCTGCAATCTTTCTGCTTGAAATATTTTGTCTCTTTCCTTTTTTTTTTTTTTTTTTTGGAGCTGGGGACCGAACCCAGGGCCTTGCGCTTCCCTAGGCAAGCGCTCTACCATGAGCTAAATCCCCAACCCCATATTTTTGTCTCTTAATTATCTATACCCTGGATTCAAAATAGAGGGTGATCCATACAAGTTTTCAGGGTGTTTTATCAAACTGACCCATGGGATATTGATTCTCATGGATTTGGAATAGTTCTACACACACACACACACACACACACACACACACACACACACACACACACGAAGAAGCAATCCTATTATCATAATAGCATATCCACTGTTTTTGAGGATACGGAAAACTTGGAAGGGGCACAAGGAACTTGCTGGGGTACTGGGAATTTTCTGTATTTTCCTATGGTGTTCACATAGGGGGATACACATAGGTAGAGGCATGAGTCGTTTTGCTTAAGATTTGTGTGCACTGTGGCTGAGGATGGAACTCAATGGGAAAGCACTCACCTGGCATACTCAGGGCCCTGGATTCCAACCTTAGCACAGAAAGAAAAGAGCATTATACATGTATAAATCACACCTGTGATTTTTTTCTGTAGTGCTGTGGATTGAACCCAGAGTCTTGTGCATATAACATGGTGCATTCTATCCCTGAGCTCCTCCTTAGTCCTTAGCCCCCTCCATTAAAAAAATCGAATGAGTATTCTTAGATTTTTGTCCGATGGCTGAGCATATTTAAATTTATATGAATAGAAAGCATGAACACTCATTATACAATGTTAATGTGTTTGCAGTGTGCTCTGAATCCTGGTTCTGATAACTCAGGGCAGAATCTTTGGGTAATAAGCTTAAATTATGGTCTATTTGAAAAATCTATATTCTATCTGAAGTAGAGTACCGGAAAAAAAACAAAACCTAATGAAGGTGTGAGTGTTTCTATTAGTATGTAAAATACAAAGAGGGCGATCAGTCTGATAGTCAAGTACGGTTGCTTTCTGTTCCTGTGACAAGATGCTTGAGGTTGAGTACGAAGAAAAGAGGTTTATTATAGTTTACAGTTCTAGAAGCTAGACATCCAAGATCGGAGATCCTGTCAGCTCAGCCTCTGGTGCAAGCTTTACGAGAATGGCATCAAAGGGGTGAGAGAACGTGACACACAGTGAGAAGGAAAACCAGAGAGAGTCACAGGCCAGGCTTTTGTGTGTTGGCTTGTTTGCTTTGTTTGATACATGGTCCAATGTAGCCCAGGCTGGTGTCTTAACTAGATGGGTAGTGCAGAACGATCCTTGATCATCTTGTCTTCATTCTGAAGTGCTAAGATTACATATATGTGCCACAGTGCCTGGCTATACTACAAAATCTCTCTCTCTCCTCTCTCTCTCTCTCTCTCTCTCTCTCTCTCTCTCTCTCTCTCATCTGGAGGTCTCACTGACTGAACCCAGGGCCTCCCCAATCCTAAGCAAGTATGCTACCACTGAACTATATCTCCCTAACTCTGGGACCAGGCTTGCTCCTGCAGGAACTCATGGGAGTCCTGAGAGGACCATCCCTGTTTTTGTCAGGAGTTTGTTACCTATCACCTAACTACTTGAACTTTCTCATTTCTCTCCCCCTTGAGCAGTCTGATTTCCTTTCCTTCCCAGTCTTCTGGAAGCACAGGGATGTCTGCCAGCCTTCCTACAGCCGGCTGCTGATTAGCAGTGTGGAACTGCTGCTGTCCCTGGGCTCAGCTCTCAGCTGTGCTAATCACCCTGCTCACAACCTCCTCCATTTCTCCCTAATTTCTGCAGTTATTTAAAGCTTCTAGCAAATGTCTTTCAGCTCCTATTTTCCCTTCTTTAATGAATGAATTAACAAATTGAGACAGGCTCTCACTCTGTACTTGCTGTAACAGCCCAGGCTAGCCTTGAACTTGTAAGCAATCTTCCTGTCTCAACTTCCTGATTGCTCAATAGCAGGAGCCACCATGCCTACCCTTCTTGTCTTGGGAGAGCACACTGCTACAGCTAGCACTGTTGGCCAAAAGGGGAAAGCCCCTGCCGGGCACATGCAGTCTATGGCCCATAAGCCCCAAGACAACTGAATGCAGCCCAACACAAAATTGTTTACTTACCCAAAATGAGATTTTCGGGGGTGTAATTTCTTTTCCAATAACGATTGGGCGACTCTGGAGCATGTCATCTACACATATGTAAATGACAGTCTACCTATTAATGTTCGAAGGTCGGACACACTCGAGGGACTCGGGAATGTGGATTGTTCATTACCAATCCATCCAAAGCATCAAGAAACCTATGATCCCTTCTTGCTCGTAACCTCTATGATCATGATAATAAAACAAAATAAAACCTCTCTGACCTCCACACCATCCCCTTATCGTCTCAGGAGGGCCACACCAGGAACCCTGCACCTCAATGTGGGAATACCTTACAGAAGCTACTCTCTTGGCGACCTTACTGGGCCTTACAGAAGGCAAACAGCTGAGCATATTCTTCTGCAGAGCGTCTGCAGCTGCAACGGTAACTAAAGAGGTTAGTCGTTTTGTTTTGTGACTTGCACTGTTTTTTGTTTTTTTTTTTTTAATGACAGCATCACTCTTCTGCTGGAGAGAAAGCTTCTCTGAGCTATTACTTTCTTTGGAGTACCTGGTTTTCTATCCTTCAGCACCTGGACACCGCATTGAGATGCAGATGTGGGCTAAACCTTGTTTTTCATGCTTCTCTTATTTTCTGTCTAAGTCTCAAGGAAGTCTTTTTGGTTTGCCCTGGTCCATTTCACTATGCTCCTTCTCTTTGCTAGCCACAGTTCCATTAACCACTGGATAAGTGTTATCTTATGGTGTCTTCCAGCAGCTGAAAGAGCAAACATTTCATTGATGTACTTGAGCTCCCAGGCAGCGCCAGATCTTTTGTCAACAACCAGGGGCTTGCCATCCACCTGTGATTTCTCAGAGCAGCTGTAGCTCCTCCTTTCCTTCTTGGCCTGGCAGTCTGGTCCTCATTCCCACTCTTAGGCCCAGCGTCTGTATCTGTGATGCTCTGGTTGCTGGTATCTCTCTGGGTCCTTGTAATGAGGTATCTTGGTGGTAGAAGGTACATGTTTCCAACTATATTCAAGAATGCCCATGCTGACTTTCGGAGATCTCTTTTCTCCTAGGTTCTCTGTAGCTTTCCTGCTTAGGTCTCTCTGTCTTACACATGATAGGACCTGTATGAGCTTGCCAATGACAAGGTCATTTTGAGTCAGTGCGTCTGGATCTTCAATTCTCAGACAGTCTTTGATGACAATTTCTTCTCATGCTTTTTGAAGGAAAGCAAAATCCGAGCCTTTTACCCTTTGGCTGTGTTGGATATTTACATCCAATTTGGACTCAGGGACTAACCGGTTTCTTTGCTCTGCAAGAAATCGTGTGGTCCTGGCAGCCCCATAGACAGCTCCAAATAGCTTGGCTTCCTGGTCTTTCTGCCTCAGGCCCTCTCTCCATTTGTTGGCCTGGTATTGATACTTTCTACTTCTCAGCATATCTTTTTCTCTCTCAACTATTTCTTGAGAGAGCTTGACCTAATAGCTTTTCTTTTCCTTTTTACTTGGCTGCGTCTTTCTTCTTAGTATCTCCCCTTGATGCCTCATGCTCAGGACACTTAGATGGTAGAGACGGGGTTTTCAGAAGTCTCCTGAAGTCTTCATTCATGATTTTGGCTGGTGGAAGAAACAAGGAACAACTGCCTTGCCACAAGGTGGGTTTAAAGGAAAGGAAGATGACTTACAAGCTCATTCAGACATTTCCCCTATGGCCCTCCTGACACCCCAAGGAAAGGATCAAGCATCCTTACTGAGCCATCTCAGCCTTTCCTAATACCACAAATTTTCTCCCAACAACATTAGATGTTTTGAAAATGATCAATCTTCAGAATGACTACTAGAAATGATCCCTTTTTAGGCTGGGTGTCTTCCTGATGGTAGAGTGCTTTCCTAGCTGTTCACTGCCCTTAGCTGTATCTTCAACACCATAAACAGGCAGCTTTTTGTTAAATCGAAAACCATGCTGCACCCTTTCAGACATGCAGCTCACTTTTGCACAGGCCAGGTAACTAAATCTAGACCAGCAGGTAGTCTTGTGCTCAGTGGCGCCTAAGACTGGATCTGGGACAGGAATCCAGGTTTGGTAGCTCTTGCAGTAGCCGAGGCCAAAGGATGAGGGCAGCTTGAGCTATGTAATGAGACTCTGTCTCAGAAGAAGACAAATATAAAACAAAATATCGAATTGCTTCTTTGTCTAGCCCTAAATTTGGACTTTCTGTTTTTTCCAAATGAAACCTAAAAGGCTAAAAGTTTCCTGTTTGTACAACACTGCAGCCACTGCCTTAGGTACAACACTGCAGCCACTGCCTTAGGTACAACACTGCAGCCACTGCCTTAGTCACAACAATGTAGCCACTGCCTTAGTCACAACACTGTAGCCACTGCCTTAGTCACAACACTGTAGCCACTGCCTTAGTCACAACACTGTAGCCACTGCCTTAGTCACAACACTGTAGCCACTGCCTTAGTCACAACACTGTAGCCACTGCCTTAGTCACAACAATGTAGCCACTGCCTTAGTCACAACACTGTAGCCACTGCCTTAGTCACAACACTGTAGCCACAGTTTCAATTATAACAATGTAGCCATGGCCTCAGTTATAATACTGTAGCCACTGTCTATTTATAACACCGTAGCCAGTGCCTCAATTATTACTTCTAACACTGAGTCACTACTCCATTTATAACTTGGTTGCCTCTGCTTTAGAGTCCTCTGAGACTAGGAAGAGCTTGTATAGTTTCTGTATCTGTGAACTATTTGGATCAGGTACTTGCTTTCACTAGAACTGAGGGGCAAGATAAGGAATAAGTAGGCCCTACCTAACTCAGACTTATGGTGGTGGCAAGAGTGGCTCATGTATGCCAGACAGAAATGGCTTCAGTTGGTTCACAGTATAATACTTATTAAGTCAATTTTCCCAAGCCCTTTCCCACAGACATTTAAAATGCTTCCAATATTTTGCACTTACATGAAATGCTGAAGCACAATCTATTTAAAAATACTTGTAAAACTTTTTAATAAGTGCAAATATTTTTGCATCTTACAATTTTTTTTTACCAGAATCTAGACTTTAACCTAGTCCTGGCTGATGCTAAGGCCCATGTGTTTCCTAATACAAGTCGAACAAAGTTTCTAGAAGACTGAACTGGGAAAAGAGTCAGAAGTTAGTCATAAATGGTGCTGTCTCCCCAGTTCCTATTTAGGGTACTATGTCTAACTCCAATTAGCTTTAACCTCCCTGGGTGAGTTGTAAAATCATTTGTCATCTGTGTTATGGGTATGCTGTTTCCCCCAAAACAAATACAGAAGAAATCCCATCCTTACAATTTAATTTTTAAACCTGGGGAAAGTCCAAAGCTCAAACTGTCAGTATAGGAAATTAAATACAATCTCTCACACTGGGAAATATATTCGATGCCCACTTAATAATTTAGGGCATCTAGTACAATCTGGAAGGATGTTAGATAGGCATTTCCTGTTCATGGGAGAAACTTGTTCTCTTTCTTGCATTCTACATTGCTCTACCAATGAAGAAGGCACTTGGCAACAGTCCCCAAGTGATGGCAAGTACATCCGAGTGGCAAAGGCTAGAGCCATCATTATTCTAATTTACCAGAGATAGGTCCACCAAATAGAAAGGAATGTCTTTAAATCCAACCTTTGGAGGCAAGAGATTTGATGTGGATTTTTTTTCCTTGCTTCCATTGCAGTGTTTTATAGTTGGCGTTTCTAAAAACTGATTTTGCAATATGACTAACTTATTTTCAAGTGTCTGATAACTTTACATTGCTAGTTAAGCAGTCTATATTCTATATAAGGTCATTTTAACACGCGAACCTTTAAGTCATAGAACATTTAATTGAAGTAGTAACTCACCTCCCTGAGTCATATATTGGATATATAGTTCAGTGTAACTTAACGTCTTTTTTTCTATGCTGAGAATCTAACCCAGGGTCTGGAACAATCAAGGCAAATATTCTCTTGCCAAACTGCATTCAAGTCTAAAATGTAGCTTAATTTTTCCTAAATGAATCCTTCTGTGATTTTTCCTCCTACACATCCCATTTCAGATACTCAATACAGCTCTTCTTCTCTGCCCCCCAGCCAACTGAAAGTGAATTCTGTCTTTTCTGGTCCTTCAGAATAATTTATCTTTATCTTAAATTTATGTATATAGGGTCTTGATACACACACACACACACACACACACACACACACACACACATATATATATATATATATATATATATATATATATATATCCCAGGATGGTTTCAAACTCTCTATCATCTTGGGATGGTGAGATGACTCAGTTGGTAAAGTATTTGTCACATAAGTGTGATGACCTCAATTTGATCCTCAGAAACCAATGAAAAAGCCAGATGCGATGGCACATACTTGTAATTGTCACACTGCAAAGACAATCACTGGTGGCTCACTGAGACTCATTAGCCAGGGGAGCTGAGTTGAATCGGTGAGCCCCAAGCCAGTAAGACACCCTGTCTCCAAAAGTAAAGTGGATGGCACCTGAGGAATGCCATCTGAGGTTGACCTCAGGCTTTCATGCACACACACACACACACACACACACACACACACACACACACACACACACACACACACACACACACACACACACACACCCCTCCATTCTTCTGCCTCAGGCCTCTGAATGCTGGGATTTTGGATGTGTAACACTACTTTATCATTCCTACCTTAGACAGCAGAATACCTTTTCTCTTTGGAACTTAAATAGGCGTCTGAGCAAAAGCAGTTGCTTGTTCAGAGTTGCCTGGGTTCTGTTTCTAAGCGTATTCACCACAACATCGTTAGTAGATGGACTGCACATTCCCTGAAAGTACACCGATAAAGGACTTCCAGTTAAATAACTTAGTGATTGTACCCTTGCTCTTCGTGGGAGTTTGGTTTCAGAACCTACTTGAACAGCCAAATGTCCTTGGGTGCTCAAGCCTCTTATAGAGAATAATGGCTTATATAGCTTGTTTGCATAGACCCTATGACATCCTCCTGTAAACTGAAAATAACCTGTACATCAGTTACCATTTCTAAGACAACATAAATGCTAAGTAGCTGTACTGTGTTGTTTACGGGAAAGAAGCTAACAAAAAGAGTTGGGACGTGTTCAAGAAAGAAAGGTTTTGGGTTTTTTTCTGTAAGAGTTTAGACCTGGGGTTGGTTAAATCTTTATACGTGGAGCCTAAGCCTACAGAGGGCTGTGCCAACTTTGCATTCTCACTTTGGAATGTTCTACAGTTGTAGTAAAACCAGAAAGATTTAGGATTGATTGTTAAGATACAGTGTTGAATGAAAAAAAATTAAAAACTGCACGCCACTATGTATATAAAAGGAGCAGATGGATGATGATGGATAGATAGAAGTGCATGTTTTCTTATACAAAACATCTCTGAATAAAGCACAAGCAACTTAGAAAATTGCTTACTTTTGAGGGGGAGGAGCAAGGTGGCTGAGGGGAGGGGCGGGAGAAGCACTGTTCATTCAGTCGTCCTGTCACCAGGATTGAGAAACACAACTCAGTGTAGCCAGCTAAGCAGCCTCAAGAATTCTCTTCACAACCTTAGGGACATCTGCCCAAGCATGGTCTAAAGTTTGACTTCCATCATGAGAAAGAATTTTAGGATGAATCACTGAGAAGCATAGTTAGAAAATGTACTAACCAAAAAGGCAAGATGCACTTGAAGAGAGCTGAGTAACACTGCCTTTATGCCTTAGTGGCAGCTATGTGAGTGATTTGAGCTCTGAGGTTACTTAATCTTCAACCAAGTTTAGGTCTTAGCCACAGAATCTGTCCTTGAGGGGAGACTTTACAGTACACGGTGCGAGCTTGCAGGTGGAGAAGGGAGTCCCAGCAGAGAGAAGGCCATTGATCAAAGGGACTCTTTTTTGTCCATAGGACATGAGGAGGTTGGATGTAAGGCATGCTTTGTTAGCCATCTTAACAGTGTCATTTGCTCTTGTGCAGGTGGTCTAGGCAATGATGTCAAAATTCCTGAGTACCATCTAGAATGAAACATAAATCTGAACTGGGAGAATAGAGGGAAAACGTTCTTTCCTTTATCATGTCCCCTTTATTTCCTAGCCAACTCCCCTGTCTCAGGACCTTAGTGTCCTTCAGGGATTGGAGTCAACTCTCTCACCTCTGAAGATACCAGAATCTGTGGTATCTTTAAACCATCTTTAAGTTACTTGTAGTGCCTAGTGTGGTATAAATGCCCTGTAAATGGCCGGTATACTGTTGCTTAGTAAATAATAAAGAAAAAAGTCTGGAGATATTCAATAAAGGCACAATTTGGTCTGTATTTTTTTTCTAGGACAGGTTGAATCTACAGACGTTATACTCCTAGATGTGAAGAGTCAGCTATATATCTTTTGTTATCTTATATTTTTAAAGGTTTTTTTTAAAATGTGTTTGTGCCTAAGTTATATGTGCACCACATGCATGGGTGCGTCTGTGGGTCCAGAAGGGTTACTAGAGCTCCAGGTGAGGAGTCACCCAGTGTGGCTGCTGAGAACCAAACTTAGATGCTCTGCCAGAGCAGCAAGTGCTCTAACCACTGAGCTACCCCCGCCCCTGTCATTGTGAAATTTGAACAGCACTAATACAAGACTTGCACAAAGACACAAATAAACAGAATAACAATGAAACAACCAAAATCAGAAGGGGAGGGGTTGGGGATTTAGCTCAGTGGTAGAGCGCTTGCCTAGCATGCGCAAGGCCCTGGGTTCGGTCCCCAGCTCCAAAAAAAAAAAAAAAAAAAAAAAATCAGAAGGGGAACGACTAAGAGGAATGTGTTAGTTAATCCTCTTGTTGCTGCAACAAAATATGTGGCGAAAGCCAGCCAAGGCCGGAAGGGTTCATTTTGTTCCCAGTTGAAGAGCTTAGGTTGCTTCATGGAGGAGGAGGCATGAGGGCAGTATGCAGCTGGAGGCAGAGGGAAAACAGATCCTCATTTCACTTTCACTTTCCCTGTTTTATTTGGTCTGGGACCTCAGTCCGTGGAATGCTGCCAGCCACTTTCAGAGCAGAGTAGCTCTCCCTCCCTCAGTGAACCTGTTCACTCATAGACATATCCAAAAAATTATGTCTCTTGGTAAGTGTCTCCTGGTTTGCCTGGATCCCATGAAGGTGACAATCTAGGTTAACTGTCACAAAGTGGAAGCAGGTTACTTTGGGGAGCTCTTCGGCCCTCCTGTCTTCCGTCTGCAAACCTTATGAGTGACTGTTGCTGGAGAAGGGGCAAGGCTTTGCTCATGGCAGGAGTGGACTGCCTTTCCCAGGAGGGGGGAGAACTCTTGGTGCTAGTTGACCATCCCAGAGCAAATAGGTGGAAAAGTCAGAGAAATCCCTGGGAATTGAGGGGTCAGAGACTCAGATTTTGTGTTTGCAAAATCAGTCTTCTTCTTTGGTGGCTTGAGACAGTCAGTTGCCATAGAAGGGACGTGGGAACCTTTGGGAAAGTCAACAAATAGGAATAAGCTGAATTAAGTAAGCTCAACATGGTGACGTAGACAGGGAGGGAAACGAGCTTTTCTGTGATGGGACTGGGCTTGCATTACCATGGCCACTTCCTTACCCTTTTATCCCCAGAGCATTTTCCAAGTGCTAGGAAAAAGAAAGGTTAAATGAATGAGTCTAGTGTGGTGGATTGCCATGTGGTCCATAATGAGCCTTATAGGTCTCTTTTTTTTTCTTCTGGGGCTGGGGACCGAACCCAAGACCTTGCGCTTCCTAGGTAAGCGCTCTACCAGTGAGCCAAATCCCCAACCCCCCTTATAGGTCTCTAGCACTCATACCCTATGCGTCCTCCCATCCTGACTCTGAGACAGTAGTGACATGTCAGTTCAGCTCACAACCTAGCAGGCAGAGTCAGTCACATGGCCCTGCATAATGGCCAGATGGGGGAGGAGTGGGACAGGAAGGTGTGCTACAAGTTCTCTAAAACAGGATTGGCTAAAATACTGACACCTTCTCACTGGTTTGCCTGTTCCTAGACTTTTGTCTTTCTAATAATGACAAGTATTCAGCATAGGATTCTCTTCATACAAAATGTTCTTTGATCTGTGAAGGAATTCTTGGAGTGGTAAATGGAAGCTGGGGGTGGGCAGATACCTGTAATCCCAGCACTTGGGAGGTAGAGGCAGGAAGATCAGAAGTTGAAAGCCAGCCTTAGCTACATAGTACATTGGACAGTAACCTTAGCTACAATGAGACCTTCCTTTTATCTAAGAGGCAAACTGAGATTAAAATATAAACCTAAAGGGTTTAGCTATTGTCTTAGTTAAGGTTTGTTTTGCTATGATGAAACACTGTAACTAAAAAGGGGGTTGTGAGGAAGAAAGGGTTTATTCAGCTTACACTTCTGCATCAAAGTCCTCTAGGAAGAAAGTCAGGACAGGAACTCAAGCAGGGCAGAAACATGGAGGCAGGAGCTGATGCAGAGGCCATGGAGGAGTGCTGCTTACTGGCTTGCTCCTTGTGGCTTGCTCAGCTTGCTTTCTTATAGAACCCAGGACCACCAGCCCAGGGGTGGCCCCGCCCACAATATGCCACCCCCTCCCATCCATCACTAAGGAAACGCCTTACAAGCCTGCCTGCATTTGGATCTGATGGAGGCATTTTCTTAATGAAGCCTCCTTCTTCTCAGATGACTTTAGTCTGGGTCAAGTTGATATAAAACTATCAGCATAGTTATGCAAATAGAAGTTCATGAATTGGGTGGTTCCCACCAGGAGTCATTCAGGAGCTCCACCTGGAGACGTAGAGGGATGGCTCTCACAGCCTGGACAGGGACAGAGAACAAAGGAAACGGACCACAATGACACAGCTACCTTCTTTGATCTATCCCATCTGAAAAAACATCATGGAAGTCTATGTCTGGTGACTTGAGCTTGAGAGGCCAAACCTATTCCATCTTGGGACCAGCCTCCATCTTAAAGAAAAAAAGTCTGAGAACTTGACCTGCAGCAGAACCCACGCTTATTCTTTTTTTTTTCTTCTTCTTTTTTTTTTTTTTTTCTGGAGCTGGGGACCAAACCCAGGGCCTTGCGATTGCTAGGCAAGCGCTCTACCACTGACCTAAATCCCCAACCCCCTATTTTTTTTTCACGCTTATTCAAGTACCAGGGAGGACCCCATAGCTTGTCCTTGGCCAGAGTTACTCCCTAGCTACTTCCTAGCAACAGTTAATTACAGCTTAGTCTGTTTCAGATGCACTTTCCGACATTTGTGATTGTATACGGTCTTGCTTCAGAGCACCCACCTGTCAGCTTACAATAGTCATTCAGTTAGATGTTTGCCAGACTGGACACCCCCTTCCCTCTCCCCCTCATTTGCTCCTATTTTCCTATAAAATCTTGTCCTGCTGAGGGTTTGAGGCTCCTCTGCCTTCCCTTCCAGTCCTGCTGTGTCAGAGTTGGGTTAGAGGAAAGCCCAAGCCCGAGCTTGTAATAAAGAGGCCCTAATGCTGTTACATCAGAAACGGCTCCTTGGTGGTCTTCTGGGGTTCACAAACCCTTCCTGACACAACAAGCCTACATCATGTGTTTTCTCTACTATGAAGAATTACAAAAACTATGTGGCTGGAAATGGCTCAGTGAGGAAAGTGTTTGCTGCACAAGGATGACGACCTCAGTCTGGATTCCCAGCACCCAGGTAAAAACTGGCTGCAGTGGTACATGGCTATAATCCCAGCATCAGGGAAGCAGAGGCCGGTGGGTTTCTGACATTGACTTCTATTCTCCTCCATACACATGTGTGCACTCACCTGTACACACACACACACACACACACACACACACACACACACACACACACACACACACAAGAGTTGGTAGAAATTATAATGTGTCTCTAAAGTTGATATGCTGGAAATTTAATGTTCAGTGCATCTATGAACGAAGGAGTGCTAAAGATTGCTGAAAACTACCAGAAGCCAGGGGGCCTTCTAGAGAGTCCTGAATGTCTTCAGGCAGTGGGACCTCGACAAAAGTGATGAGTTTGGACCCTTCCTCTCTTTCTTTGCCATGTCACTGAGTCGAGCAAAAGAAACTCTCCAGAGGTGGCTCCTCAGTCAGGCATGTCACGCCTTCAGAAGGTTCGAGTGTTTTGTAATATCATGGGAGACACACTAAGGCACAACTCAAGTTACACTTCAGTTCCATCTGCATATGGAGGTGAGGTCACTTGTGAGACTTCACTGACTGCTCATGGGTGATTCTTCAGGCCCTGGCTCCGTTTGAATTGAATTTAACAAGCTGAGAGCAATGGTATTTGTCTGTCAGATCAGCATTCAGGATGCTGAGGTGGGTGAATAAAGCAAGTGAGGCCAGTTTGGTTTATGCAGTGAGACCATGTCTAAAAAATTTTTTTAAATTACTCACATATGTTCATAGACCACCCATAATTTCAGTGTTTGGAAAGCAGAGGAAGAAGGAGCAGGAGTTCAAGGCCAACTTTGGCTACATTCTAAGTTCAAGGTCAGCCTGGACTGTAAGAAAACCTTTCTCAAAATAGAACTAATTTATTTTTAGCAAAGGGCCCTGAATTTATTTTATCTACCATAATATTTTATCTACAGGAAAACGAAGACACAAGCTCGACATGACAAGTCTCCTAGCAGTGCGGAGACTGGGGCAGAATTGCTGTGGGTACCTACTTCGAACAGACAGGCCTAGTCAGGAGTGACCTCAGTACCTGTGGCTCCCCAATCCATGTTTTTAAAGTATTTCAATATTATAAAATGCAGAGAAAGACAGAGGGAGACTGACCAGGCAGCTTGGGTTACATGTCTGTACCTATATAGCAAGACTGTAAAAGTAACTTTCATTTCCTCGGGTGGAATTGTCATCTTGCAGACTCACTGCTGAAGAAGCTCTCCCTTTTTTAGCTCTTTCCAAACTCTACCTGGCTGGTTCAACTCAGTTGTTCTGGCTCAAACTCCTCTCCAAACTGACTGATTCAATCTGGCTTCTTCTCAGCTTTCTTACTGAATTGCTCTGCTTGGTACATGAACTCATGAAGGAAATCCACTGCACTGTGCTCACTGCACTGAAAATCTCTCTCTCTCTCTCTCTCTCTCTCTCTCTCTCTCTCTCTCTCTCTCTCTCCCTCCCTCCCTCCTCCCTCCTCCCTCCTCCCCCTCCCTCTCCTCTCCTCTCCTCTCCTTTCCTCTCCTCTCCTCTCCTCCCCGTGCTGTTCTTAAGTAGCTTTTCTCCTGAGAGTTGGCCCATATCCTATCTTTTACTTTTCTGTCAAATCTTTCTCTGCTTTGTCACATCTGCTCCCTGATCAGATGTTATTGTTTGGAATAAAGGTGTGTTCTAAAGGATTCCAGCCAGAGGGGTTAAAGGTGTGTACTAAGGGCGTGTCAGCATTCCAGCCAGGTCAGACAGACCTAGCAGGTCTTTGGTTGTGATCAGAGCAGCCATGTTGTTGGATTAAAATTTCTCTACACAAGAGAATGGGTTATGCTGTGGTAGCCATATTAAAAGGAGGACCCCAGTCTCAAGGAAGAGGGATTATTGTACCAGAAGACAGCCAAGCATGCTGAGCTGGCAAAAGCCAGAATGCCCACTAAGTTTAGAATAAGAAGTGCTATGAAACTTGTACAAACATCTACAAACAAGGAATCCCAAAGATGGCCAGCACACCATCAGGAGCTCGGGGACAAGCGTGGAGGAGCTGCCCCCTTACAAGTCTCAAGAACAGCCAAAGCTTCTTACACCTTGCTCTTGGCTCTTAGCTTCCAGAGAAATGAGCTCATAGCTGTTGTTTATGTCACCAAGTGTGTGGTTCGTCCTGATAGGCTGAAACATTTGGCTGAACAGTGTGGGATTCTGACAAAGGACTGCTATTAATTCCTCTCTGTCTCTGACTCACTTCTATTTCCTTTGTCCTTCAATTCCTACACCACTGTTGGTTTTCAACCCACTCATGGCTGTCCAGCCTTCAGCCAGAAATGCTACTCTCAGAACCAAATAAAGAATGGCCTTTTCTCCCGAGGAGGGAGAAAGTGTGACCGTGTCTGGGCTCTACCTGTGTGACTTGTCATCTGTATCAGTTACTCCAGACAGGGTGCAGAACTGGGTGGCTCTGAGGTTTTGGAGAGCATGAAGCCTACAGACTTGAGGACAATCTCCAAGATTCCGACTCAGCATAGCTGGTGGGTTGACCTGTAGTGAGAACTCTCCTTTGTAAGTGTACAGAGTGTCACCGTGTGCTTCCAGTGTTTTTTGCTTCTCCACTGGAAGATTTCTTTTAGGGTTTGGTAAAGTTCCTTTAACTCAATGCATGCTGTTTTTACTCATTTATTTTAAGAACATCTTTCAAGGCTTTGCTACATTGTGTGTGTGTGTCTGTGTGTGTGTGTGTGTGTGTGTGTGTGTGTGTGTGTGACAGAGAGTTACGATACAGCATGCATAACAGTGCACATATCAAGGTCAAAGAACAACTTTCAGGAGCAGTTCTCCTTCCTAGCATGTGAGTTCTGGGAACAGAACTTAGGTCATTAGATTTGGCAGCAAGCACCTTTAATTTGTTGTTGCTGTGACCAAACTCCATGACCAATGCAACTAATTTTTTTTTTTTGCTTAAGGTTCCAGAGGGAGAATCCAACATGGTGAGGAGGCTTGGCAGTATATAGTAGGCACAACCAAAGGAATGGGATGCTGAGAGCCCACATCCTCTACTTCAAGCACAAAGGAGAGTCAGAGAAACTAGAAATGATGAGAGGATTTTTAATCTCAAAGCCCATCCCTAATGACATACTTCCTTCTGCAGTGCAGCAGGACCTACACTTCCCCCAAAAAGTGCCACGGACTGGGAACCAAGTGTTCAAAAATCCAAGACTATCGGAGACATTTTTCATCCAAAGCACTATACCTGCTGAGTCATCTTGCCAGCCCCATTTACTATTTTAAAACACTAAATGTGGTAGAATAGGTGGAAGGACCAGAGCTGCTGGGAAAAAATGAAGCCTATGGGAGGCAGTCAAACTGTTGTAGATCAGAAACAACGAATGGCTTGCTCTCAAACTAGAGCCTATGCTACTTATTAGCTGGGTGGCCTAGGTGTGATGGGCACAATGGTCTCCCTCAAGGGAGGGTATGTTGCTTTGTCTTCTATTAGCACAGCTGTTGGCAGATAGCCTTCAGCTGAGGGTACCTTTGAGGTCTGCCTCAGCTTCAGAGAGACTTTGCCTAGTAGGTATGTTGTAAAATTATATTAAAGGGCTTTCTTTTACCCCTGCTAGATCTGGCACTGCAGTGCCCCAAGATATCTGGTAGATATCTTGCCAGAAGCACACATCCCAATTCTGTAGCGACCCAGTGTCTCTAGCCACCACACACTCTCTTACATTTAAATCGCTACATGAAAGAACACACAACACAATAACCTCTGACCCAATTGGTAAGATATAATTGCTCAGGGGGCTGGAGAGATGGCTCAGCGGTTAAGAGCACGGACTGCTCTTCCAGAGGTCATGAGTTCAAATCCCAGCAACCACATGGTGGCTCACAACCATCTGTAATGGGATCCGATGCCCTCTTCTGGTGTGTCTGAAAACAGTGACAGTGAACTCATCATATATAAAATGAATAAATAAAATCTTTAAAAAAAAGACATAATTGCTCACCTAGACATACAAAGCCCTGTACATCCATCCCTTAAGAACATTCATAACAACCTGTAAAGGTACAGCGTGGAATCTTAACGTCAGCTCCCATGTTCTCTCAGTGGCTTCTCTTCCTCTCCTCCAGTCTCCCCCTCCTTTCCATTCCTGTCTCCTCCCCTTCCCTCAAACTTCTCTGACCCATCCTTCCTTCTCATCCAACGACAGGCCTCATTCTATCTTATACCTGCCTTCACCTGTATGACAATCCTACAAGGTCTGTTCTAGGTGATGTTCTGTGTTATGCTCTAAAGCACCATGATGCCCTTCATCAGATGCCAGGATTATCCTCTTAGACTTACCACCTTCCAGAACTGTGAACCACATTAGTCTTTATTCTTTGTAAATTCCACAGCCTCTGGGTCTTTATTATAGTAATTGAAAATGGACTAAGACATACATACTAATCTCTGTCCCAGGGTTTTCTTCTCAGGGAATGGAATCCAAGTAGATGGAAGCTGCTGGGTTCTGCATGGCTGAGCAAGGAACAATGTTGTCATGGTTCCCTGGAACAGAGCCAGTAGGGCATGGGCTTCCATGAGTACTGACAGTTGCTAGGTCTGAGCCTTGTTTGTATAATAATACACATAATTTTCTTTATGTTCCTCCTTTGGGAGATGTTATCTCTGCCAAGGTTAATGACTCCATGATAATTAGAAAAACACAAGTCTAAGAGGTGAGGGCATGTATAATGTCCTTAGCAAAATGGTAAATGCTGTGACTTTCAGAACAGCCCTTAAGACTGTGGGGAAGAAGTCTAAAAACATGAGTTCAAAAGTATGTAAACAGGATTTCTCAATGACGCAAAATATAAAAATGCAATATGAATTATCTGAGGGGATTTATGGACCTGAAAAAACAGAGGCAGCTGCTCTATGAGCCAGCTTGTCCGAAAGATATTAAGGAAGGAGATAAAGAGATTTGGGGAGTGGTGATCTGTTGGCAAGATCCTACCCAACTAACTTATTGTCTGTGCTTATAAAGGCAGACAATTTCTGAATTCATTTGCCTTATTTTTTTAAATGTGCTTACTGTCATTTTCTTAGACTCAAGGAGCTAAGGCCATAAAACATGGATTTATGGGATAGTTAAAAGGGAACCTACGGGGTTGGGGATTTAGCTCAGTGGTAGAGCGCTTGCCTAGGAAGCGCAAGGCCCTGGGTTCAGTCCCCAGCTCTGAAAAAAAGAAAAAAGAAAAAGAAGAAGAAGAAGAAGAAGAAGAAGAAGAAGAAGAAGAAGAAGAAGAAGAAGAAGAAGAAGAAGAAGAAGAAGAAGAAGAAGAAGAAGAAAAGGGAACCTAGGGTGGGTATAATTGATATGCAAATAAAAGACTGAGCTTTGGTCTGCAAGAGCTGTCTAGAGATCTCTGGAGAGCTGTCTCCAGCAGAACACAAGGCTGTCAGCTTATATCCATGATTGACTTTGAGTCCTTTTGCTGTGAAAGAGCGTACCCCTAAACGGGGGACGTGTCTCTCGCTCCAATTGTGGGATGGGGTGCCCCCAGGAACTACGAGTAGCCATTCTTGATGTAACAGCAGGAGGTAGCTTTATTAACGAGATCCCGGGTCTTAGCGGGATCCCGGGTCTACACGTATCTCACACAGGAGACAGAGGAATCGACCCCGAGCTTCCAAACTCGGGGGTTTATATAGGGGAGGTTAGGGGCATTTGTGCGGTTACACATGATTGGTCAATTCAAATGGTGCACAGTTACTTTCGGCGCGAAATTACATCAGCAAGGAGTACGTGCTCTCTAGCAGCTCGGCAGCGCAGGTAGGGTGGTTCATCTCACTCAGGGGGGTGACTCACTTCTGGGGAGTGAAGGAAGGGGAGGGGGTGGCTACGGATGGTCAATGTCCTTGGGGCTGGTAGCTGGTTTGGCAAGTCCTATCTCTGGCTCTCCCTCAGGCACGTCCGGCCCTGCACATCCGGACTCTGACAATGAGTAACCTTTTTAAAACTCTAGTTCTACAGCTGTTCCCAAACACCCCTCCCTCGGGACCCTCTCTCCAAGCTGTCTACCAAACCTTAGCTTCCTTAGTCTGAGAGGTAAGAGAAGCAGTGTCTTCCTGAGGGTTTCCTCTGTGCTTTAACTGAGACATCATATCGGCATAGTTCCCGTTACCTGGCCAATACTGGGGCAGGGCTCACCAGCATGCCTAGATGTTAGGGCTCAAGAACTGGAAACACCACACCTCACTGAGTGTTCTCAGGCTATGAATACATTTATAAAGGCATTTGCTGTGTACCTGAGTCCCTCCTGCTGCTAGTTCAACTGGACCAGTTACATGGGACAGTAAGCCGTAGCCTTGAATGCAGGTAGGGACAGACTTAAGTCCCTGGTGGCAAGAAAGCGCCTCTGCAGAGGGCACTTTTAATTGTTTGAGCCACAGAAGGTAGTGACAGGGGAACTGTTCTCTGGGCAGGTGTAGAAGAACCCTGGCTTCTATAAGAGCCAGCACCATCCCTACTGTCTCCAAGGGCATGTGGTATAACCAGAATGCATCTGAGCTTGAAGCAGAGAACCCTATTTCCTCTTTTTAGGAGGCCCAAAGAGGGTCAGAGGGTCCTGTCACTTCTCTGGCTTTGACAAGTCACCTCAGGATGGATGAACACTAGCTGAGACAGTTATTTTTCTGTGACAGAGGTAATACTTTTCAAACTGGGCATGTTGCCGTATGCCAGTAAGCTCAACACTGGGGAGGCAGAGTTCAGGCAGGAGGAAGGCAAATTGGAGGTTAGTCTAGACTGATCTGAAGACAACTTTAGCTAGTGCTCTTTTTTTTTTCTTTTTCTTGGAGCTGGGGACCGAACCCAGGGCCTTGTGCTTGCCAGGCAAGTGCTCTACCACTGAGCTAAATCCCCAACACCCTGAAGACAACTTTAAAAAAATGATTTTTTTCCTCAAAATTTTATGCACGTATGTGTGCAGGTGCCCACAGGGTCCAGCAGAGGGCACTGGAGCCCTGGAGCTGGACTTGCAGGTGATTGTGAGCAGCCGGACATGGGTGCTGAGAATCCAACTCAGGTCTTCTGCGTGACCAGAAAAGGTTCCTAACCGCTGAGCCGTTTTTCACCCCCACACCACAACTTAAAGAAAATTCGCTCTCAAGCTACCGTTGGGAATACATAGAATACATATAAATGTATATTCATGAAAAGGAAAAAAGAATGTCTATATGGTTATGTGCACTTGTAAAGATAAAGGCAAAATATTTGGGAGTGGGTGCCCCAAATACTTTATCCGTTGTAAATTTACCATCAATAAATGTGCTTGTGTCATTCATGCACATGGCTAAAATGTCAGTTGAACTGAATCCACTCTGGAAAGTTAGCAAAAGTGTCTGAGCAGTGCAGCTCATTCTGTCCACGAGCGCCAAGATGGCAGCCAGAGTTTCCATGTCTACAATTCCTATCAATTCAACTGTATCTCCAGTCCTGCTAGTGACACTAGGGTCTGGGCTACCTCTTTTCCACACAGTTACGGCGATTACGTGGTGGCAAAGCAGTACGGCAGGGGTGCCCCTGAGAAAGAGCAAGAGGGTTTAGCCTGAGTCTCCAATTGCTCTTTGTTTTCTTTTTCTGTCTTGAGGTTGGAAGCCAAGGCGTCCTGAGTGCTAGCTGCATTCTTGGCATCACGACTCTCCCGCACCACATTCTCAATAGCAGTTGGTATTGTTCTGTTTTGAGAAGGGTTTCTGTGGGATGATGTCATACAGGTGAGGCAGGTACAAGATAGAAGGAGGCCTGTCGTTGGATGAGAAGGAAGGATGGGCAGGAGAAAAGTTTGAGGGAGGGGAGGAGACAGAAACCAAAGAGAGGCAGAGTAGACATGAGAGAGACTGCACGGAAGCTGACGTTAAGATTCCACGCTGTACCTTTACAGGTTGTTATGAATGTTCTTAAGGGATGGATGTGTACAGGGCTTTGTATGTTTAGGTGGGCAATTATGTCTTATCAATTGGGTCAGAGGTGTGTTCTTTCTTTCCTGTGGCGATTTGACTTTGGGAGAGTGTGTGGCGGCAGAGACACTGGACTGCCAGGGAGTTGAGATGTGTGTTTCTGGCAAGATATCTACCAGATATCTTGGGGCACTGCGGTGCCAGACCTAGTGGGGGTAAAGAAAAAACATCTTTTATAATTTTACAACAGGTTTCTCTGTGTAGCCCTGGCTGTCCTGGAGCTTGTTCTGTAGATCAGACTGGCTTTTGATTATTGGTGATTTCCTTTAATTGCTGGTCTTTAGAAGCCACGCCCTCCAGAGGGTGCAGTTTAACTGCCCATCTGTTTGCAAGGCTTCTGGTGATTGCAGTACTTCAGGAAGAACTCTGTACACAGCTGAGGTGGATATTCTAAACCACAACATACCATATGCATTCTGTCAAGGCCTTTCTCCATTACTGGAGTGGTGTGGATTCCCTCAGTGGCAGCAGCCTGAGGTCTCATTAGCAGTACAAAACTGAGTATGGCCACTCAGAACTAATCTGGGTGTTTTGGTTTGGTTTTGGTTGAGACACTGTTTTGTGTAACCCAGGCTAGCTTTGAACTAGCTATATATAACAGAGGATGACCTTGAACTTCTGATCCTTCTGCCTTTATCTTCTGTGGGCTTACATCAGGCACCTTTGTTGTGGTTTGCCCTGAAGTTATCTGTATTTTGATGCTAATTCCACTGCCCCGAGGACAGCTGCCAAGTCACCTACTCAGGACTCAGGTGACTTCACCAGAACCACCTCACCATTGAATTTGTAAAATACAGGTGAGGGCAGGTACAGGATAGAAGGAGGCCTGTCATTGGAGAAGGAAGGATGGGCGGGAGAGAAGTCTGAAGGAAGAGGAGGAGATGAGACGGAGAGAGGGTGAGAAGCCATGGCAGGTGATGTTAAGATTCTGCTCTGTGTATTTACAGGTTGTTATTAATGTTCTCAAGGGATGGATAGTACTGGGCTTTATATGTTTAAATGGGTGATTAGATCTTACCAATTGGGTCAAAGATTATTGTGTTGTGTGCTCTTTTATGTGAGGGTTTGAGTGTAGGAAAGTGTGCGGCTGGGCTGTGTTTCCGCCAAGATATCTAGCAGATATCTTGGGGCACCGAGGTGTGGACCAACGGGGTAAAAGACACCGGTACTTTTTATTTTTATATTTTTAAAACAACACACCATCATGACTAGTTTTGTCTGTACAGGGACTTGAACCCAGAGCTTTGTGTATACCAGGCAAGCACTTTAGATCCTCAGCCCAGGGTGCTTTTTTTTCCTCATTATTAATTTCTTTTGTTTGCTTGTTTTAATACACAATTGATTCTGTTGCTGTTTTTGTTTGTTTTTAATCACATCTGGCCACAAATTAGAATCACTTGAGTGAGGAGCCACACCTAAAGACTTCACGATTGCCTGATTGCCTGAGAAGACCCACCCCTTCCTTACTGGGAGTAGCACCTTCTGGTAGCATCCCAGATGAAAAGGGGATTTCTGAAAGAAGCTCATCTCAGCTTTTGCTGCCTTGGTTTGCCCTGCCTGGTTGTTGCTGGTTAAAAGGACGATGTCCTCTGTAGAGGTAGCCTCTGTTAAATGGCTATGGTTTTCTTTCCTGAGAACTACGAGCATGTGGCTACTGAGCCCTTGAACTGGGGCTGTTCTGACCTGCAGTGTAAAATACATGCCAGATTTCAAAGAGCGCAAACCCCTCATACAGACTGTCTCGTGGGTCACATGGGTCACAGGTTGAAATGATAATATTTTGGATCTATTGGGTTAAGTACACCTTAGTTTCACTTGGTTTTAAATTTTGACAAAATATAGTTATTTTGTCATTTTGAGTCATGGCAGTGGGCTGTGTGGCAGCTGTACTGACCAGAGTGGTTGCACTGCCCTGTCGCCCTCATTTATTTAAATCCTGACATCCGAGACACAGAGCAGCGGTGCCATTTGCACATTGCTGGGTGCTGCTGGGAAGGCTTGCTGCTCAAACCTGAACCTCTGCGCACTGGGCCTTAGCCAGGTAACAGTGGCCTCCAGGCCTGCCTTCAGGCTCTCTGTAACATTTAGCTGCCTTAAATCAGACCTCTTACTGTGTGTATTTATTTCATTTCTGTCATCTCTATACATGTATACTACACATTGTGAGCGTATTCTCCAAGCACCATGAGAGCCTTTAAAAACAGACACTTTTTAGGAAGTGGGCCTGACAGGCTGAAGTAGGTCTCTCTCTCCCTCTCTCTCTCTCTCTCTCTCTCTCTCTCTCTCTCTCTCTCTCTCTGTGTGTGTGTGTGTGTGTGTGTGTGTGTGTGTGTGTAAGCAGGCAGGTTTTGTCATAGTACATATGTGGAGATCAGAGGACAACTTTCTGGAGTAGGCCGTCTCCTTCCATAACATGGATTCCGGACACGGAACTCAGGCCAACAGGCTCTGTGGCAAGTACCTTTACCTATTGAGTCATCTTGTCAGCCTAAGGAGAGAGAAGTGTTTTGTTAGTTTTCTTTTTCTCTTTGTTTTAATACCAAGAAAAAAAGAAAAGAAAGAAATGGTTACTGGGGTAAGGATACCAGACAGCAGGGCAAGTGAGGATTCCATCAGCCGTGCTTCTCTAGAGCATCGTTATGGGGAAGGCCAGCAAGGAAAAAGACTTTGAAACCATCTGTTTCTGTAAGAGGGCCAGGTGCCACCCTGACAGATGGGCACCAGCCCTCGCTTGGCACAGAGCCAGCTAGTTCTTGACCCAGTGGCAGAGGGAAGTGTCTCTTCGTATTTTGTGACCACCACTCAAGCCTGGCCAAGGTGTGTCCACAGGGGCATGTGACTTATGTCGTTGGCATTCTGCTTTCTGAGGCAGAGTTTGGGGTTGGGGAGGCTATGCCTTCCATGAAGGTGACTGTTAGGAAGTAGGCCCACCTTTGCTGCTTAGAAACAGGGGGACACTTTCTTCAAACTCTTGAAATCTGCCTGTTACAGCAAAGTTAAAATTTTCCTATAACAGTTCTCTATAGCTCAGATTAATGTAAAGTTAACCCTCTAAACAACAGGATTACCAGGAACTCCTAAAGCAGAGGCTCTCGGCCTTCCTAATGCTACAACCTCATGTTGTGGTGACCCCAACCATAACATTATTTTTAATGCTTATTGGTAACTGTAGTTTTGCTGCTGTGAATTGTAATGTAAATATCTGTGTCTTCCACTGGTCTTAGGGGACCCCTGTGAAAGGGTTGTTCCACCTGCAAAGGTGTCTCAACCCACAGGTCGAGAACTATTACACTAATGGATTTCCCAAACTGCAGAGAGTACCCAATCTGATCTGCACAGCATGTTTTCCTGTACTGATGGAGGATAACAACAGATCTATGATAAAGTTTAACCAATTAACTTTTGTCACCACGGACGACCCAAAGTGTTTTTTTTTTTTTTTTTCTTTTTTTTTTCGAGCTGGGGACCAAACCCAGGACCTTGCGCTTCCTAGGCAAGCGCTCTACCACTGAGCTAAATCCCCAACCCCGACCCAAAGTGTTCTGATCCTCCTGTGTTTAACTTCCGAGCTCTGGGATTCTAGGCATTGCCTACCGCACTTGCTTTATACAGGAAGTGAAGTCAGGGCTCAGTGAAGGCTAGGCAAGCATGCTAGCATCTGAGCTGCCTCTCCAGCTAGCTGATGGATCTCCTCAGGCTGTGTTTTGGGGTGGGGGCAGTACTGGAGATTGCATTCAGTATCTTGTCCATGTTAAGCTCTTCCTCAAGCCTCCCATGCATCTTATAATAACTTGATTTCCTTTAATGTTAAACTTTCTTTATGGGGGGGGGGGCTGGAGAGATGGTTCAGTGGTTAGAGCACTGACTGCTCTTCCAGAGGCCCTGAGTTCAATTCCCAGCAACCACATGGTGGCTCACAGCCGTCTGTAATGAGATTTGATGCCCTCTTCTGGTGTCTGAAGAATTGTACTCACATACATTAAATAAATAAATAAATAAATAAATAAATAAATAAATAAATAAGTCTTTAAAAAAACCCAACAACTTTATCAGGCTGCAAAATCCATCACATACAATTTAGGGTTACTTTTCTATGTCATGGGATGATTTTACCAGTATAGATAAACAAATGTATATGTATATTATTTTGAACCCTCCGAGATATTATTTCAAATGCTTCCTGACTGTTTTAGCATAAGTCTAAGGAAGGCTTTCTCTGTGGCCAATGTTGGCATTTTCATGAATATAAAGTATAATTTACAAGACCATCCGTTGACCCCAAAGTCTTCCTTTGAACTCTATTCTTTGAACTCAATTTTAGGTGGCCTTGGGCAAGCCAGAACTTTGGATCTACATTCATAAGGTGACGTCACTCCCACCTTTCCTGAGTTGTGTGTTCTTGTACAAGAACTAAGGTTCACCCATATAACATCCCTCTGAGGACTTGGAAGTCCTGTGAAATGACAGTTACTGGCAAGTCAGTGGAGTGAGCTGCCTTTAAAACAGCATGTATGCCTGGCATAAGAAACCTTTGACTGAAGCAGGTTAATATAAAGTGACCAATAATGAAGCAAATAAAGACCGAATAACACACTCTATGTTCTAGCCTATTCTACTTCAGTCTTTGGAAAGAATTCTTTTTAAGGAGACATTCTAGGTCTGAGGCAATGTATTTATTAGTGTCTAAATAAACACGATGCAACTACTAATTTAAAAGTAGGAGAATCTTGCCCCTCTCCAGAGTGCATTTGTGTGTTTGTGCATGTCGGGGCTGTATTTGAACCTAGGGCCTTACACATGTAAGGCAAATACTTTGCCATTGAGCCGTTTCCCCAGCAAGAGTGTAGTTTGTGTGTGTGTGTGTGTGTGTGTGTGTGTGTGTGTGTGTGTGTGTGTGTGTGTGTTTGTATGTATGCCTATGTTTGAGCCTGAATGTATCCCATGTGTGTGCATGTGGAGGCCAGCATTGACTTCTTCATTTTTTTTTTAGAGCTTGTATTTTGGCTTTGAGTATCCAGAAACCCCCTGCAGTGGCCTGTCTCTGTTCCTCTACTCCTAGAGGAGTTACAGGTGTGTTCACTGGCACACCCAGATTTTAAGTGGGTGTCAGGATCTGAACTCAGGTCTTCATGATGGCACGGAAAGCCCACTGAAACCTCTTCCAAACTACAAAAGTGCCTTCTTTAATCTAAGCGTATTTGGGTAAGACTTTTATATAGATATATAGAGAACATATACCTTGGCACAGGTAAGTGAGGACTATTTTACTTTACATACAAGGTCCAGATAATTCAAATACATCTAGATCGAACATTTTGTTAGGAGGAGCATACCTGTTTCCAGAGGTGTCTGTAAGGTAGTGTTTGTTATACAGGAACTGAGCTATGGAGTTGCATTTAAAAAAAAAGTACTTTTTAAAAACACGTTTTAGTGGGGGCTGGAGAGATGGCTGAGCGGTTAGGAGCACTGACCTAGGCTAGGACTTGCAGAGGTCCTGAGTTCAATTCCCAACCATCTGTAATGGGATCTGATGCCCTCTTCTGGTGTCTCTGAAGACAACTATAGTATACTCATATAATAAATAAATCGTTAAAAAAAACCAACCATGCTTTAGTTTGTGTGTACAAGCTTATGTGTAGGTGCATGTGTGTCTGTGAGTCTGCATATGTGTGTGTGGGTACGTGTGCAAGTGTGCATGTGTATGTGTAGGTTTATATGTGTCTGCGTGTGGATGGGTGCATGTGTGTCTGTGTGTGGGTGCATGTGCATGTTCATGTGTGCATATGAGTGTGTGAGTACACATGTGTATGGTGCATATGTGGGGTAGATGCAGTAGGTGTGTGTGTGTGTGTGTGTGTGTGTGTGTGTGTGTGTTAATGTGTGTGGGGTGCATACATGTGGGTTTGTGCCTGTGTGTACTGGTGTCTGTGCAGGTAGATGCCTGTCTTAGAGTTTTATTGCACCATGACCAAGGCAACTCATAAGAAGGAAAACATTTAACTGGGGCTGGCTTACAGTTTCATAGGTTCAGTCCATTATCATCATGGTGGGAAGAAGCATGACAGCATGCAGGCAGACATGGTGTTCTAGAAGGAGCCGAGAGGGCTACATCTTGATCTGAAGTAATCAGGAGAGACTGTCTTCTACAGGCAACCAGGAGGAAGGTCTTCTGCCCTGGGTGGAGCTTAAGCATACAACCTCAAAGCCCACCCCCTACAGTGACTCACTTCCTCCAACAAAGCCACACCATTCCAACAAGGCCATTCCTAATTGTGTCACTTTCCATGGGCCATGTATATTCAAACCACAACAGTGCAGGTGTATGTGTGCAAGTGAATGAGTGGGTGCACATGCATGTGTGTATGTGTGTGTGTGCATGTGTGTATGTGTACATGTGTATGTGTGTGAGTGCATGTGTGTGGGTATGCCTGGTCAAAGGTGCATATATGGAGGTCAACTAAACAACTAGTAGAAGTTGCTTCTCTGTTTATGATGTAGTTTCCAGGGATTGAACTCAAGACATCCAACTTGGAGGCAAGCACCTTAGCCACTGATCCATCTCACCTCCTCCTGTTTACTTTTGAATATCTCAAGGCTTTACTCCCAGACAGGTGACACAGGTCTGTTGCTAAGGTCATCATGGCTAGGTTATTTTGTTTTTGTTTTTTGTCCATTACTACAAAAATGGCTTTTGCTCTTACTCTTTGTCCTCTATTGTGAAGTTTACTTGGGTTGGGAAATGCTAACGTAGTCCCAGTCACAACTGCCAGCTCAGTGACATCTGTCCTCTTAAGTCCCAACTTGGAACTGAAAGCTTCCATGTGTTGCCAAAGCTACATGAAATCTAATAGTAGGAATGTTAACAATGACTTCTCCAACTGTAATCTATAAAACACTGGGAGTTTTCCAGCATCGTCTAATCCTTGAATTAAAACCTCCATTTCCTGGCTTCCAATTTGGAAAAAAGTACTTTTAGGAAAAAAAAAACAAAAATAATAATAACAACAGCAACAACAACAACCCCCCTCCCCAACCTTTCACCCTGAGGAAGCACTTGTCCATCCTCAGCCATTCTCAGAGATAGGTCCATGTCTAGTTGACAGTGACTCCTTTTGGAGCTGTGGCACTACAACTTCCAGCAATTTTCCATGTCATACTTCTGGGGGTGGAGTGGGCCACTGTGGCAGCACATTTTAATTAGTGGTATTAGTGTGTGTGAGCATGTGTGTGGTGTGGAGAGATGCTTCAGTGATTAAGAGCATCTACTGCTCTTGCAAAGGACCTTATACATAAGGCAATTCACAATAGCCTGTAACTTCAGCTCCAAGGAATCCAACGCCCTCTACTGGCCTCTGTGGGTATTAGTACTCATGTGCATATACCCACACAGAGATACATAACTAAATAGATAAAAAGAAAAAAAAACACGATGAGTGTAGTCGTATATTTTTCACAGCCCCCTTTAATAAGGGTTCAACCTTCCCTCTAGTCTACCACTCACTGGAGGTACTGAAAAAGAAAAGTTATTAAAATACAGGGGAAGTGGACCTATTTAGAAATAGTTCTTTGGGTCAATTCCAATCTTCCTTCTTCTCAGTCCAGTCCACTAACAAACACCAAACATGAATCAGCAGCTACATTCCAGTCCACTCGGCAGATAGCACACAGGAATCAGCAAGGGCAGTTCATTCTGGAAGAAATCACAAGGTTCAACAGTTGGCCCAAGTCCACAGAAGCTGCAGGAAACCACAGGAACCTCATGAGAAGGTCTTTGGCAAGTTTCTCTCTGTGAAGTCACCACAAGCAAAGCTCAGCAATGCAATGTAAGGTGAACCAATCCATGGATGTCATCAGTGAAGACTATCGAAGCAGAACAAGGCAAACCAATGCTGGAGCCACCACTGTCTGTGGGGTCATATTTATATTCTTTGTAAACATCACATGTCCTCACATCGTACATGTTTGCTATAGCAAAACATTTTTTACCTGTGTCTGCTTTAGGAAAACATTCTTTTACCTGTATGCTCCAGCAAAACATCATTTGACCTAACTAACTTTCCAAAGAGATTAGAAGTTTCCACTTCAGATGGGATTTTATGCAGTATATGAAATTTGCCAGGAATATTGTAATAAATGACTAGTATACACACGAAGGAGCTGTGTCAGATGACAGATAGGGATGTATACCTATGTTGTGGTATTATATTGTGGTGCTATGTTGTGATTTGAATGTGCTTGGCTCAGGGAATAGCACTATTAGGTAAGGCCTTCTTGGAGTAGGTGTGACTTTGTTGGAGGAAGTGTGTCTGTCACTGTGGGTGTGGGCTTTGAGACTCTTCTCCTAGCTGCCTGGAAGCCAGTCTTCTGTTTGACTTCAGATGAAGATGTAGAACTCTCAGTTCCTCCTGCACCATGCCTGTCTGGATGCTGCCATGCTCCTTCCTTGATGATAATGGACTGGACCTCTGAACCTGTAAGCCAGCCCCAATTAAATGTTGTCCTTTATAAGGGTTGCCTTGGTCATGGTGTCTCTTCACAGCAGTGAAAACCCTAAGACAGGAGTTGGTACCAGGGATTGGGGTATTGCCATGATAGGTCTGATCATGATTTTTTGTTGGAAGAATGTGGATTGTGGGACTTTGGAATTGAAAAGCAGTGGAATGCTTTAAGTGGGGCTTAATAGGCCATCCTAACAGAATATGGAAAACTTTGTTGCTGAGGGTGATTTGAACTGTGGAATCCTGGCTCTAGAGGTTTCAGAGGAGAAGATTTCAATATGTAGCTGAGGGACTGTTCTTGTGGTATTTTGGTGAAGAATGTGGCTGCTTTTTGCTCTTGTCCAAAGAATCTGCCTGAGGCTAAGGTGAAGACAGTCCAGTTAATTGCATTGACAAAGGAGGTCTCAAAAGAATCTAGTTTAGACTCTGTGCCTTGGTTTATTCTCAACATTGTTTTGACAAAGCATAGCAAGCTTAGTAAGCAAAAAAAAGAACAAAAATGTGTTTCAAAGGATAAAAAGGGCACCAGGAAGTAGAATGGAGCTAAATCCTATGTACAAGGAGATAAAGAGGGAGGTAAAAGAGATAAAGGGAGGGGCTGGGGATTTAGCTCAGTGGTAGAGCAAGGCCCTGGGTCTGGTCCCAGCTCTGAAAAAAAAAGAACTAAAAAAAAAAAAAAAAAAAAAAAAAGAGATAAAGGGAGTGGTGACCTCAGGGCAAGACCACATCCAGCTATACTTATTTCTTATGCTTTTGCAGTTGAACAAAGGACTTGGTTATTGTTTTTATTTGAACTTTTAATCTGGAATGAACTACACTCCAGAAATGGAGAGCACAACTGTGTTCCAGATCTTGAGGCTGGAAGACGCTGGCTTTTGATGTGGATCTGAGGATTAGGGCCATGAAAAGCTTAGGTCCAGGCCTGGTAGGCCACACCTTTAATCCCAGAACTCAGGAGACAGCCATGCAGATCTCTTCAAGGTCAATCTACAGAGGAAGTTCCATGACAACCAAGCTTGGGCAGTGAAGGAGTTAGGAAACAGAAAGCTGGTGCCAATGTAATAAACAAGGGGGCCATGTTTCAGCAGAACTCAGCAGCTTCAGTCATGTGGCTCTGGCTTTAGTGTCAAGAATAGAAGGGACTATTGGGACAATTGATGCTGGTCAGCTGGAGTTAAGAAATTACAGTGGTTAAGAAGACACCAGCATCACTGAGGTGAAATCTTGTGGGAAGTATTCTCTGAAAAAAAAAAAAACTTGCGTTCCAGACATAGTCAAGGATGGATTTGGTAAGGTGTAAGAGTTATCCAGGTGGTACTGGTTTTGAAGACATGAAGGGGTCATGAAGAGAGCAGCTGAAATTTGGCATTGTGGGAGAACCATGGAAGGCCATTGGTGAAGGTGCACCCTTAGTTGGAGTTGATGGTCCAGGACTGGAGGGGTCATGCAAAGGAGTTGAGGCTCAGCACCATGAAGAGAGCCTGAGAGGCTGTTGGTGAAGCCTAGTTGCAGCAGAGGACCCCAGTGTATTGGAGACGCCAGTACCATGGGATGATCACCAAGAACAGCAGCAGCAGTGGGGTGGATCAATCTGAGCTTAGAGTGCTACAGAGGGCAGAGGTAGAGAAGTGACACCAGCCCTTAAGGGGAGCCCAAAAGATCATGTGTGGATCCCAGATATTGGAACAAGAAGCTATAACATTGAAGTTGCCTAGGAGACCCCAAGATGTTCAAGATGCCAGAGTTATGGAAAAGCTACTAACAGGGAGTGGAACCAGCTCAGGAGAAAGAATTGTGTTGCAGTCAACCATGATGAAAGGAGTTGGAGATCTGAAGAGGCTTTGACATCAGACATGGAGATGCTGAGTTTAGAATTTACTCATCTGGGTTTCGGTCTGGCTTTGTTCCAGTACTTCCTCACTATGACATTTTGGAGTAGTAATGTACATCTTGCATGATGTGGAAGTATGTGATCTTTTTGATTTTGATTTCTTAAGGGAATACAGTTAAGGGAGTGCATGCATCTCAGAAGAGGCTTTGAACTTTGGACTATTAATGTCGTTGAGACTGTTACAGACTGGGATTTTTGAAGTTGACTAAAAGTATTTTGCATTATGCTATGTGTATGTATGAGACCCATAGACTCATGTCTTTGAATAAATCTATGGGGGCCAGGGGGTGATTTGAATATGCTTAACCAAGTGGTACTATTAGGAGGTGTGGCCTTGTTGGAGGAAGTGTGGGCTTTGAGAACCTTCTAGCTTCCTGGGAGTCAGTCTTCTCCTGTTCGACTTTGGAACAAGATGTACAACTCTCAGGTGAACTCCAGCACCATGTTGCGTGGGTGCTGCCATGTTCCCGCCATGATGCTAATGGACTGAATGTCTGAACCTGTAAGCCATTCCCAATTAAATGTTGACCTTATAAGAGTTGCCTTGGTTGTGGTGTCTGTTCACAGCAATGGAAACCCTAACTAAGACATATGTCAAAGCTTCATGTGTCACATCTTAAATATACACAGTATTTCTCTGTCAATCATATTTCAGTAAAGTTGGGGAACATTTCTCCATGGGTTTTGGCCTCAGAACTATTCTAAGAGGCAAGGGTTGGCTGGCCTTACTCAACTTCGTGTCACGTATAATTTAATAATATGATCTTAGGAGACCTTTTGGAAAAATACTCAGATGTCACTTGTAGGTCAAAAGCTCCAAATATTCAACTAGAGAAAGCTAATACTTGTTCTGGAAACTTTCTTATTTCCTTTCCTGTTTTCTCAAGGAAAATGAATGCATGCATTGATAACATTTGGTTTTGCTTTTCTTTCTTTTCAAGAAAATCCATTCATGCCTGTGGTAGCTTATAGTCTCGCCCCCACCCCTTTCATCCATGCAGTTGTCATGGGATGTTAGCTTAGTCACATGACTTGCTTTAGCTACTGGACTGCTAGTAGATGTGACACAGAAGCTCAAATTGGCTCATATACTGTGGCTTCTCACATCTTTATGACTGTATGTCCTGGCTAAGTTACTGGATAATGGGGGACATAGGAGGCAAAGCTGAGTTGAGATCAGCCTCCATCAGCCATCAAACAGAGAGCCCCAGATGGCTGAGTCCACTTGAATGTATCAGCATTCGTTGTTGCATGCCTCTGGCTTCCAATATGCTAGGCAGCCTGATAATAGGAGCTACCTGATACCTCCCAAAGACCTACGGTCCCACACTTGCCTTTGATACACATGAGAAGGACAAATGTGTTTTTCAAATGTCCCCACTGGTAATATTGGTGAAGAAATTGGCGCCCCATTTGGGTCCAACTATAGCAGGCCCGCCAGAATCCTAAGACATCTACAAATTGAGCCATATTGCAAGTCTGTATGACTTAATGATATGATCATCCATTAGACCTTCAAAGCCCCTTTAGAAAAAGCTTCAAAGTCATGTGAGGGCCAAAAGCACCACATGTGTAACTAGGGCTAGCTAATGTTTACCCTGGAAACTTGCTCCTTTCCTGACTTCAGAAGCTCCTCCTTGCAGACCCAGCAAGGTCACATCGTTGGTGCTGACAGTCACGGCCTAGGTCTCTAACTAGCATCTCCTGCATCCACTTGAAGGGCATTTCATAGGTTCTCACAGCTGGGCCATAATTCTTAAACAATTAAATATTATGCATGCCGTCTCTCCTGATGAATGAAATCCCTTCTCATCTCACCGTTAACAAACTTAGATCCTTTCAAGTGACTGGAGAGCACGCTGTAAGCCCGACGTTCTATAAAAACCTCTAAGTAATAGCAACAATAAAAACTTATTAGCCATTTCGGGCCCTGAATCAAGACTTTCCATCCTTGGTATCTAATTAAATGGTTCGCATTCCTCAGGACCACGCAGCAGTGCATCTTTCTTCCCTTCCCAATTGGGAATAGAGGAGTGGTCAAGACTGTAAGAGACACACAAATGTATATCTAATAACAGTTTCTCTGGGATTGCTTTCCAACACCGCCATCGTTGGTTCCCCTGGGTGGGTGTTGTGGGTAATGTTAGTAAGAAAGTCTTTATAGGTAACTCACATATGCCAGTTGTTTTAGGGATATTCTCTTTTTAAAATTAAATTTATTATTTTGTATATGTGTGTGTCTCTGTGTGTGGTATAATGGTGTGTGTGAGTGTGTGTGTGGTACAGTGGTGTGTGTGTGTGTGTGTGTGTGTGTGTGTGTGTGTGTGTGTGTGTGTGGGTCAGAGAACAACTTTGTGCAGTCAGTTTTCTCCTTCCACATTTCTGTGAGTTTGGGGGGTTGAATTCAGGTCACTAGGATTACAGGGCAAGAATCTTTACCAGCAGAACCATATTGGCAGCTCCTAGAGATATTTTCCTTCTGCCCACTGGTACTATAAGGCTGCTACAAAATTACCCCTAAATGGGACTTGTGATCCACTGAAAAGCTGACTTCAGCTTAACACCGAAATGCTTAGCTTCAAGACCCCAGACTCTCATACATCCTGTTCTGCCACCCTCATGGCTGATTAATCTATGTCTGTTTGGTCCAATAGGGTGGTATGTCTTGACCAGTCAAACTGAGCTGTGCTCCATATGAAACTAAGAAGACAAAAAGAATGGAAGGTCTCTGTCTTCATATTGATAGCCAGTTGAGCGATGCTGTTTGGGATATATTGAATTAAATACAGGGCAGCTTGCCAATCAATGTCAACTGCTTCTTTTCACCATTAAAAACATTTTTTGGTCTCCTTTGTAGCCTTGGCCAGCCTCAAACTTGCAGGTAGACCAGGCTGGCCCTGGCCTTGAAGTCATAGAGATTTGTCTCTCTCTGCCTTCTGAGCCTTGGGATTAAAGGTGCATGCTACTGTGCCCAGGTTCCTCTTCACATTGGTGTGTGTGTGTGTGTGTGTGTGTGTGTGTGTGTGTGTGTGTGTGTGTGTGTGTGTGAAAATTATCTTGTTAACATCCATTTGTTTGGGGAACAGGAAGAAAAGGAGGAAGGTCAGCGTTGGCATGCATCAGCATGGAGGATGAGCTAGCAGTTTGTTTCTGGGGTGGAAGGAGTGAGTGAGGAATTAGGACTGGAGAGATGGTTTAGCAGCAGGACTATGCAAGCATGAAGAACTGGGTTAGAGTCCCAGCAGCCATAGAAAACGCTGGGTTCCTATTGCTGCTAGTGAGGGGCGGAGACAGGCAGTTCTCGGGAGGGTGTGGCCTCAAGGTTCAATGAAAGATACTGTCTTAGAAAAGATTGTGGCTGAAGAAGACACCAGATGATGGGGACCTCTGGCACCCCTGCACCCCTTGTCCCCACTAATTGACAAGCTGGCTTAGAAGCACAGTACAGCCATGTAGTGCATAGTGGCATTTTGATGAGCAGTAGGCTGCATAGATGGTGGTGGTTCTATAAAATTATATGAACAGAAAAACTCCCACTGCCTATTGACATCATAGCTATCTTGGTATGTGAAAATGCATGCCACGATGTTAGCATGAATGACAAAATCAGCTAATGATGATTAGGTCTCAAAACTTGTCCCTGTCATTCAGTGACACCAGCTATATAGCAGCACTCTGGTTTGAGACAGGGTTGCTGTGTAGCTCAGGCTAGCCTGAATTTGCAATCTGTTCTGCAGTCTCCCCTGGGTTCACAGGCACAGAAAGTACTAGGATCAGCTCAACAACCCACTGACCAAAATTAGAGCTAAGTCTTAACCTTTGTCCCTAGCACCAGCAAGCAGTCCTTTACTATGGATATGTCATTTGTGAGGCTTTGCATTTGGGATAACTGGGTTGAGATCATTAATTGGGCCTTTTGAGAGCTGGTGTATTCTGTAGTAGACAGCTATGAGAATGGGTCCCAAAGGGCACCTAGGGGTGGCATCAATTTTTGGATGACCACTGTAATGGCTGGATTTGTGTGTCAACTTGATACAAACTAGAGTTAGCACAGAGAAAGGAGCCTCCCTTGAGGAAATGTGCCTCAGTGAGACCCAGCTGTGGCATTTTCTCAATTGAGTGATCAGGGTGCTTGGGGCCCATTCTGGGTGGTGCTGTCCCTGAGGCCTGAGTGGTCTGGGTTTTCTCTATAAGAGCAAGCTGAGCAAGCCAGAGCAAGCAATGCGTAACATCCTCATGGCCTCTGCATCAGCTCCTGCTTCTGACCTCTTGGTTCTGTCCCTGACTTCCTTTAGTGATGAAATAGCAATGTGGAGGTGTGGCTTGAATAAACCCTCCTCTAGCAGTATTCTTGGTCATGATGTTTGTGCAGGAATAGAATCCTGACTAAGGCGTGTGTGTGTGTGTGTGTGTGTGTGTGTGTGTGTGTGTGTGTGTGTGTGTGTGTGTGTGTGTGTGTGTGTAGGGTCTGTGGGCTAGGATCTTTTATTTGCTTCCTTTCAACTGTACCTCAGCCAGATAGCATCCTTGACCTCAGGACACCTTAAATACCAGCATGGGCACTTTGCATGCATGAGAGGCCAGAGCTCCTGCCTTTGTACACTTGAGAAATCACCATGGCAGTTCACGGGGCTTGCCTTTTGCCTTTTGATCCTTCCTGTGGTTTACCACCAAGAGTGTCCCTGCCCAATCCATTTACCAAGTTCATGTCCCATGCCTCATGCATGACAAAACTCTCCAAAGAGGTCAAGAAGTTGGTAAGTTCTGTGGGACGTGTTCTGAGCCAGTGATGTTGGCCAAAGTGCTCAGGAGAGCGATGGGAGTGAGGCTGGGGAGAAGGTAGTATCCAATGCCCTCCTGGGAAATGGGAAATGGATGATTGGATCTGAAGGCAGACTCTTCTCCTTTTCTACAACTGTCTTTTCTTAGGCAAGTGGATCTTAAACACACACACACACACACACACACACACACACACAAAATTACATGTCTTTATGTTTTACTACTATTGCTATGATAAAATACTGTCCAAAATCATCGTGGGAAGAGAAGGATTTGTTTGGCTTATTCATGTCTACCACAGGCCATCATGAAAGAGATCAGAGCAGAAACCTGGAGGCAGGAGCTGAGACAGGGGCCATATGGAGTGCTGCTTCCTGGCTTGCTCCCTGTCTCTTACCACGCCAGCTTTCTTCCTGCCCCCCCCATCTTTATTAACTTGAGTATTTATTATTTACATTTTGATTGTTATTCACTTTCCCGGTTTCCAGGCCAACATCCCCCTAAGCCCTCCCCCTCCCCTTCTTTGTGGGTGTTCCCTCCCGATCATCCCCCGATTACCGCCCTCCTCCCAACAATCCTGTTCACTGGGGGTTCAGTCTTGGCAGGACCCAGGGCTTCCCCTTCCAATGGTGCTCTTACTAGGATATTCATTGCTACCTATGAGGTTGGAGCCCAGGGTCGGTCCATGTATAGTCTTTAGGTAGTGGCTTAGTCCCTGGAAGCTCTGGTTGGTTGGCATTGTTGTTCATGGGGTCTCAGGCCCTTCAAGCTCTTCAGTTCTTTCTCTGATTCCTTCACCGGGGCTCCCGTTCTCAGTTCAGTGGTTTCCTGCTGGCATTCACCTATGTATTTGCTGTATTCTGGCTGTGTCTCTCAGGAGAGATCTATATCTGGTCCCTTTCAGCATGCACTTCTTTGCTTCATCCATCTTATCTAGTTTGGTGGCTGTATATGTATGGGCCACATGTGTGGCAGGCTCTGAATGGGCCACGCCAGCTTTCTTAACCATCCAGAACCATCTGCCTATGGGTGTCACTGCCCTCCCACATCAATCATTAATGGAGAAAACGCCCCCATAGACTTTCCCACTGATCTGATGAGGGCATTTTCTCAGTTGAGGCTCCTCTTCTAAGATGACTCTAGCTTCTGTTAGTTAACAAAACCTCAACAACACATTACATTTATGCATTGTGGTCGGGGGAGGAGGAGTACCACAGCCCATAGACGGTGGAGGTCAGAGAACAACTTGTGAAAGTTTGTTCTCTCTGTGCACTGTAAGGATCCTGGGATGAAAGTCAGGTCATCAGATTTGGTGATAGTAAGTGCTGCTATCTATTGAGCCATCTTACTGGTCTAAGTTGCTGTGTGTGTGTGCGTGTGTGCGTGTGTGCGTGTGTGTGTGCGCGCGCGCGCGTGTGTGTGTGTGTGTGTGCGCGCGCGTGCGCCCCGGTATTTCATGGTTTGTTTTCTCTTGCTCTAATATAGGAGTAATTTGGTCTTCACTAGGGCCCCAGTAAAATCAGATGGGACCATATCTCTCTTGAACAGATGCGCATGGAGTGTTTTTTTTTTTTTTAAGATAAAGCTCTATACAGAACCTTGACTGAGAGCACGGAGAAATATACATGAAACACAAGCTGAGAGCAAATAATCAAACGAATAAGAAACTAAGACTATGACTTTAAGTCCCGAAAGCTCCGAGTCAGAAAACTTTTAATGTTAATAAGAACATAATCCTTAACTACAGGGAACAGGGAAGTTGTCCAGAAGACTAACTGTAGGCCACAGTTGACTTAGCAAACAAAGACGGTTTGCGACGACTTTAGTTGAACAATAGTAGGGGCACTGAGGCTTGGCAAGGGGGGAAAAGGCAGGGGGTGGGAACATGAAAAACCAGCTTTGCTTTTGATTAGCTCTTAATGAGTTTTTGTCTGAAGTGACCGACCACTCTTTCAGCGCCATCGTGTGGCTAAATAGAAAACTGCAGTTTGCTGAGGTGGGTCCGCTCCACTTTTTCTTCCTAAAGTGGGAGCCAGCTGATTGAATTAGCCCAGTTGTTTCACCACCTGAATTCCAAGCCCTAATTTTCTTACATGAGAGAATGATAGCCTTTTAGACTTGGCTCTTTCTTCCATCTCTCAAGACATAGACCTCCAAGCATGACCCGCTCGGAAAATGGTGGGAACTGTATGATAGGCAGATAATATGCACCATGAGGGGCCATGTGACAACAGCTGAGGCTAATACAGGCTTTGTGCGGGAAAGAGGATATAAAATTTGGGGGTTTAAAAGTGAGTGAGTAGAAGATTCTAGGGACTGACTAAAGTATTTGAAAGAGTGCAAGTAATTTTGAAAAAGACTAGACAAATTCTGGGGCAGGTGAGATTGCTCAGTGAGTAACAGTGCTTGCCATACAAGCTTGGAGAGCTGTGTTCAATCTCCAGGAAACACATAAAAACAGTCAGGAGAGCACCAACTCCACAAAGTTGTCCCCTGGCCTTCACATGTGCTGTGGCCCATGCACAACACATATTATACACACAACAGTAATACTTTAATAACGATTTTAAAAGAATTTCCAAATCTTCTGATTCTCACACTGGAATATGATATTTTTATCACTTCCTTTTACACCTCTAAGATACTTTCTGTCATCTCATTTGACCTGCAGATTAGTTGGTTAATTTTTAGTTGAGTCTATAATTCTGTGAAAAAATAAAAAGTTAATCTGTGATGAGAGAACAACTCAAATTCCTTCTGAAATCACTTCTATATTGTGCAGAGCTACAGAATTATATGACTAAATTACCCCCGTGGAATGACAACAGGGTCATTGCTAAATATATACCTTTTTGACTGTGTTGGTGGCAATTTTGCCTGTCATTTTATCTGGGATAACCAGATTCCATTAGGACAGCAGGCATCAGGTACTCAAAGACATGGTCTAAGTCACTGTATAGACAAAATGTGTAGTGTACAGACTCGTTCACTGTTTCCCCCTGCAAACCAGGAATTATGATTGATTCTATTTCCCCAGAATCCTATCAGACAAAAAAATGGGGCCAAGGAGATGGCTCAGCATGTGAAGGCCCCTCCTGCCACCAATGCCACCTGATGAGTTGTGTTCCATCCCCAAAACTCACAGGATGAATGGAGAGAACCAGACCCCTCAAGTTAGCTCTGACCTTCACGTAAGGGTTGTGGCATGTGTGTGCCCTCATAAATAAACAAACATGTTGAAAAGAAGAAATATATGGTACATTCATAATTATCTATGCTGTGTCATCGAATAGATTTACTTTGAGACAGGCAAGGTATCATGTAGCCTGGAATGGCTTCAAACTCAGCAGTCAAGGATGGCCTTGAACTTTTAAAGATTTAAAGATTTTAAAGATTTAAAGATTTATTTATTTATTTTATATGAGCACACTGTATCTATCTTCAGACACACCAGAAGAGGGGATCAGATCCCATGACAGATGGTTGTCAGTCACCATGTGGTTGCTGGGATTTGAACTCAGGACCTCGAGAAGAGCAGTCAGTGCTCTTAACCACTGAGCCATCTCTCCAGCCTGGGCTTGAACTTTTGATCCTCTTCCCTCCTCTGCTTCCCAAGGGTTAGTATTATGGGTGTGGGCCAATCCCAAATATATTTACAACAGGAGAGAATTCCTGTTTGGTGTAGGCATAGATGAGAATGGATTCCTGTTTGCAAATTTTCATGTCTGGTGAGTAGGTGAGTGAAAATCGATTGTGTCTTTCAGACTGGATTCTCCTCTGTCACCCAAATACTTCCCATTCTTGGCACTGTGGGGCAAGCTTACACTGAAAAATACCCCTGAGCCTGTGTCTTCATGTTCTATTACCGAGAGAGTCTACCCAAGTGGGTAATTGGGTAATTGTGAGAATTCCCTGGAAACTGCTCCCAGCTGAGATAGCTAGGGATATCTTAAGAGGACACACAAAATATCCCACTAAGTCCAAATTAAATACTGCCGCAACTCAGCTTCTCCTTTGTTGAATGTCAAAATTTCCTGTAGAGAACTCTCTCTCTCTCTCTCTCTCTCTCTCTCTCTCTCTCTCTCTCTTTCTCAGAGAGACAGACAGACAGACAGAGAGAACATGCAAAGAAGGAATATTTCTGAGAAATAAATGTTTTTCTTTAAATTTTTAATTTAAAATATTTATTTAAAAAATAATTGTGGGGCTGCAGAGATGGCTCAGTGGTTAAGAGCACTGACTGCTCTTCCAGAGGTCCTGAGTTCAATTCCCAGCAACCACATGGTGGCTCACAGCCATCTGTAATGAGATCTGATGCCCTCTTCTGGTGTGTCTGAAGACAGCTACAGTGTACTTATATAGAATAAATAAATAAATCTTTAAAAAAATAATTGTGCATTTACCTGAATGTGTATGTACCATGCGTGTGCAGTGCCCAGAGAGGCCAGAAGAGATCATCATATTCGTTGGAACTGGAGTTACAGACAGTTGTGAGTTTCTGGGTAGTCAAGGTGAAGACACCAGCAGGGTCTGACTCTGGTTTCAAGATGGTACCTGGTTGCTGTGTCTTCCAGAGAGGAGGCATGTTGTGCCTTTATATGGAAGAAGGCTATAGGGAAGGGATGAGCTCTGTGTCCCCATGTAACAGGTGAACAAGAGAGAAAAAAAATCCCACTCACAGGAACCTTTTTAAAAATGGCATTAATCTCTGGGTGAAGACCAATGTCCTCTACAAAGGTGCCACCTCCCAGCACTTTGGTATTGAGCTTGAAGTTTCCAATACACAACTCATAGCATGTGACATTCGATGACAGTTAGCTCTCTCTATATCAATTGTTTTTGTCATTTCTCGTGACTCTCTCTGTTTGTGTATGTGTGTGTGTTTGTATGTGCATGTATACACACATGTATACTGCTGCATGGAATGATCAGAGATCAACCTTGGGTATCAATCTTCTGAAGCTGTCCATTTTTTAAATTTCAAGACAAGATTTCTCATTGGCAGGAAACTCACCATGTAAGGTAGACTGGTTATTTAGCAAGCTTCAGGATTCTGCCTGTCTCTGCTTCCCAGTACTGGAATTAACAGTGCACAGTACCACAAAGGGCTTTAAAACCACCACCACTACCACCCCATGGGTCTGGGGATCCAGTTCAGATCCTTATGCTTTCCTGGCAAGCTCTTTACTGATTTCCCAGGCCCCTCCCTCTCTTGACCCTTTATTTTATTTTATTTTGTTTTATTTTATTTTATTTTTAGACAGGATCTCTCACTTAGCCTTGGATGTTCTGGAACTCACTTTGTAAACCAGGCTGACCTCGAATTCAGGGAGATACGCCTGCCTTTGCCTCCTGAGTTCCTGGCTTCTCTCTTGACCGTTCTTATAGGCACTTTCTTTCATCTCATACTGCAGCTGTGCTCACATCATCTTTAGAAGCCAAGCAGCCGTGCGAGATCCCTGAAGGTAGGAGGTTACCTGCTCATCTGTTTGTCCACGGCCACTGTCTCCATTTTCTTCCAGGTAGACACACTTTCTCAGAGAGTGGGTAAGATTGGCATAGCTAGGGGAAATGTTTTATTTTTCTTGTTTTTGAGAGCCACTGTGTGGCACTGGAAACTGAGCATGGGTCCTTTGTAAGAGCAGTAAATGTTCTTAACCACTGAATTGTTTCTCCAGGCCCGTGGATTCTGGGCCAGCAGTACAAAATGGACCGAGACTCTTCATCTGAGTATTTGATACTGAAACCTAGCAGCAACTCGATAGAGTGGATGCTGTTATTTTTAGCTTGTTTTCTTTTTTCTTTTTTTCAGAGCTGGGGACTGAACCCAGGGCCTGGCGCTTGCTAGGCAAGTGCTCTACCACTGAGCTAAATCCCCAACCCCTTAGCTTGTTTTCAAGACAGGAGTTTCATATAGACCTTGACCTCGAAACTGATCCTCCTTTTATCTCTAAAGGATTATAGATATATACTACTATGCCTGGTTTATGCAGTGCCAGGTTTGAACTCCTCATTTGGTGCATGCTAGGCAAGATTCCTAGCTTTCAAAGCACATCCTAGAAGGGGTATTGCTGTATTAGCCCATTTTACAGATGCAGAGAAGAGATGGGTTACCGAAGACTGAGTGGCTTCCAGAAAGCAAATCTCGGGAGAGGGGATGGGAGGTGTCTATTAGCTGCTTCTGTTGCTGGATAAAGGACCCAAATAAAAAGCAACTTTACGTTGGCTTACAGTTCAAGGGTATAGTTCATCGTGGTGGGGAAGTCCTGTGGCCACATTGCATCTGCAGTCAGGAAGCCAAGAGCAATGGAATGCCAGTGCTCAGCTTACTTTCTCTGTTTTTTTAGTTTCCATGCAAGTCCAGGACCCAAGGGCAAGGGAATGGACACCACCTATCTTTAGAGAACTATGTCTTCTCACCCAATCAAGAAAATCTCGCATAAGCATGGCCAGAGACTAACCTAATCAAAACGGTCCCTTGGGGGTGTTCCTGGAAGCTTGTCTCCTAGGTAACTGCAGATCCTGTCAAGTTGACAGTCACCACTCATCATCACAGGTAGGTTTGCATTGGGACAGATAATTGAATGCAGGAAGAGCATCAAGGAGACCTGCTGGATGCTGCCTGACTCCTAGACACCTGGCTTTGGAGGCAACAATTTAGTGCAATTTGCTGAGGTGGGGGAATGCAGGAGAGCATGCAGAAAAGGAGCTGGGAGGAGAAGCTGGCACAGACAAAGGCAGCCAGGTTGCCATGATTATTTCAACTACCTATGGGACACCCGAGCAGAGATGCCAGGAGCTAGTCAGCTGTACCAAGTAGCCCAGAGCTCAGGAGATTCCATCTGAAATATGCCTGTCATGCTTCCTGTCTTCCATGCCTCTCAGAGGAAGGCGCTATTGGAAGGCAATAGGACCTTTAAGAGGTGGTACCCTAATGGGGAGGTTTAGGTTATCGGGACTATGACCTCCAAGAAGATTGAGGGAATCCCAACTGCTACCTCTTTCTCTCTTCATGTCCTGTTTATGAGGGAAATGGTCTGCTCCTGCACACTGACCTCACTGTAATGGATGTTCTGTCACAGGCCCAAAGCAACAGGGACAGTTGAAACTAAAACCTCCAAAGGCTTTGAGCCAAAATGTGCATTTTTCCCCTTTTGTTAGTGTTTATTTTTGTTTTGTTGTCGAGATAGGACTTTATATAAACTAGGTGAACCTTGAACTTGAAATCCTCCTGATCCTTCTTCCATCTCAAAGTGCTGAGATTATAGACATGCAGGAACATTTCTTCTTTACAAGTTGATTATCTTAGGTATTGAATAAGTCAGGGTTCTCTGGAATGACAGAATTTATGGAATGAGTCTATATTTACATCTATCTGTCTGTCTATCTATCTATCTATCTATCTATCTATCTATCTATCTATCTATCAGCAATTTATTGGAATGACATACAGTCTGCAGTTAGTACGACTAATTCAACAATGGGCAGCTGTGAATGGGAAATCCAAGAATCTAACAGTTGCTCAGTCCCACGAGGATAGATGTCTCTGCTGGTCTTCTGTATAAGGTGGAATCCAGAAGAAGTAGGCTCGAGTGCCAGTGAAGGAATGGACGTGCTGACAAAGTGAGGGCAAGCAGAATGAACCCTCCCTTCTTCCATTGTTCTTATATGGACCTCCAGCAGAAAGTGTGGCCCACATTAAAGATGTGCCTCAGGATCTAGATCAAAAGCCTGTGTCATCCCACCTCAAAATCCAGATCACAGGTGTGCCCTCCATTTCTGGACTGTAGTTCATTCTAGATGTACTCAACTTGACAACCAAGAAGAGACATCATGGGGATTTTGGGGAGAATTTTTCTTGTGTGTGGTGTATGCACATGTATACGTGAGTGTTTAAGTGTGTGTGTGTAAGTGTGTGTGTAAGTGTGCATTGCCTGTGTATGAAGATGTAAAGACCAGAGGTTGACAGCAGGTGTTCCCTCTACTGCTTACTTTTTAAGGCAGGATCTCTCACTCACTGGACCTGGAGCTGTTTCAGGACTGTAGTTGGCCTATAAGTCTTTGGGGATGCCTGTTTCACAACACTGGGAATACAGACAAACCTCACATCATACCTGGCTTTTCTGTGGGCTCAGGGATCTGAACTTGGGTTCTCATGCTTGTGTAGCAAGCACTTTACCCACTGAGCCATCCCCCAGCCCTGTGTAGGTACTTGGTTATTGTGACAAAAGCTGATTTATACTATGAACCATCCAGGGGAAGATGCCTGGGCCAATCAGAACCTGAAATTCTTCAACTGGAACAACACGAATTAGGATGAATCTTCTTAAAGGCAGCAGCTGCTCATAGAAGTTTCTGGAACAGTGCAAAATCACTGGTGGCAAGAAGGACTTCACATCAAAGAGAGAAGAGGAAAATGGAGAGATGCAATTTTAGGTTCCTCCCCTGTGAGTCTCCCCCTCCTTTCTTACCGTAGCCCCAAAAGCTCCCAGCCTCCTGCCCATCATGAAGGTCAGTGTGCTGGGAGAGGTAAGGATCCATGGGATGGAGACAAAACTAAGCGAGCTGGTGACTTCTGAAGAGCATGGTGGGAAGAACTCACGGCCACCAGATAGGAATGCAACATTGAGTAAGGGTTTGTATTTTATGTTATTTTCTTAAGATGGGGAAAACGTAAGCATGTTTATGTGCTGAGGGTAAAGAGCCAGTAAAAAGCAGCATCAATCATAACAAGAGTGCACTAAAATGAGGTTGAAATGCTGAGCCATAAAGCCTTAAAGACCAAGAGGATAAGAAGCAGGAAGAAAGTAACCCTTTGCAGGGAGACCAGTTGCCAAATGCCTGCTAGAGGGGCAGAGGCCAGGCCAAGCCCCATACTCTTCTTGCTTTGTTCCGCTCTGGGATGCTGATCCAGGCCACTGGGAGGGAAACTATTAGAACCATTTATTTATTGGTGAGTTAGAGGCTAGCCTGGGCTACATATAAGAACTTGTTTCAAGAGACTAGGGGCTTGAGTATGCGAAGCTCACTGGCGCAAGGCCCTGGGTTCAGTCTCCAGCACTGTCAACAAATCCAAAATAAGCAGAGGGACAGTCACAGCAAAAAACCAAAAACCTGTGACAAGCACATTGGGAGGGCTCGGGCCAGAAGATGCCAGACAGAAAGGTGCTAGTTGCAGGGCTGTGTGTGCAGAGCACAGGGCAGAGGTTAGCTTCAGATCGGATAAGAGGCCTTGACTGTGCAGCAGAGAGGGAGAAGGAGGAATGCTTGTGTGTCAATGTGGTGGGCGGAAAGAAGAGTTCACTTTTCCTGCCAAGTCAACAGCCAGGCAAGAGTCATCAGGAGTATGCTGGATGCAATCGCTAGGGGAGGATTCATGACTTCATGTAGCCCAAACCCCAATAAATAGTGCCTTATAAACCCTAAGAGCCTCTACTTAGTCAGCAAGAAGGCAGGAGATAGGTAGCTCTGAACTTGTCCCCTTGTTTGTTGAGACCTTTAAAGACTCAACTCTGAGCCCCTCTACTGTGCGATCCCTGGCTATTTATACTTTCTCTCTGTGCTTACCTTCTCTCAGGGTCAGGACGGCTGCTGCTGCCCCAGACATCAAGTGCTTTTTAAGAAGATGAAGTTGTGGACAATAGCAATGTGCTAATCCTGCGGTTTGGAGGTAGAACAGAGGAAAAAGATTTTCCAACATCTGTGAAAAGGGAAAGAAGAGAAATAAACTATTATCCATTTGTGGACATGGGCTGGCTGTAGCTCAGTTGGTAGACGTTTACTAGCACACCACCCAAGAGCAATGGGGTTCCATTCCCCAGCATCCTATGACTAGGTGGTGGTGCACCCTGGAATATCAGCACTTGGGAGGCAGACACAGGGGGGATCAATGGAACCTGGGTTCCTCTTGGCAAGAGAACATTGACCAATAGCAAGAGGGTCCAACTGGAGTATATGACCTTCAGGCAGAGGACAGGCATACCCTGAGGAAAATCAGTCTCTGCCGGATGCCACCAGAACCACATGAGGTCCACTGAACTCCAAGCAGGTGTGTTTTGGCTTAGTCGTCATTTAAATCAACACTCAGGGGCCAGTGTTTTATTTTATTTTGATTCTGTGCGTATGGGTGTTTTGCCTGCGTGTTTTTAATGTATGTCACATGCTTATAGTGTCTATGGAGGCCAGGCGAGGGGGTGTCAGCTACCCTGAGACTTGAGGCGTTACAAATGGATTTGTACAGTGTCTCATGGTTTATGGAAATAGCACGCCCCAGGACCTCTGGAAAAACAGCCAGAGCTTTTAACCACTGAGCCATCTCTCCAGCCCCCTGTCCATTCAGACTGCTGTAAGAAAATGCCGTAAACAAGATACCTGGTTTGGCTGAGCAGTGATGGTATAGCCCTTTAATCTCAGCACTTGGGAGGCAGAGTTTGAGACCACCCTGGTTTACAGAGTGAGTCCTGGGACAGCCATGGCTACACAGAGAAACCGTGTCTCAAAAAACCACCAATCAAAATCAAACAAGAACAAGCAATCGAGCAAGCAAACAAAAACCTCCACCAAACCAAAACCCCAAACAGGTTTGTTCTTCTCAGTGCCAAAGCCTAGGGCATTGAAACAAAAGGTTCTGGAAGATTGGTGACTGGCAGTGGGCTTCAAGATTCACGAAGCATTATCCGCTCACTGTCTTGGCGTTACAAAGGAAGGCACATTTGAATTGCTTCTTTAACTTACCAATGGACAAACTTCCAAATAAAAGGCACTTTATGGAAACATAGTTTCTTCTGGCTCCTTGAGGACATAGTCTGGCATGGCAGGGCTTGAAGCTGCCCAACCCTGTAACTCAAGGAAGCAGGAGCCTGTGAATGCCTGCACTCATCTTGCTTGTTTTATTGTATTCAACCCACAGACTGGGAATACCTCCATTTTGATGGATCTCCCCACTTCGTTAACCAGTCTAAGACAGGTACTCAACTCTGAGTGAGCGTTAGGGCGGGCCTAGTGGGAGAATGCTGATGTCACTGAGGGGCATGCTGCCCAGAAGGGATGAAAGGTCATTTGTCTGAGACTTGAGTCATTTCTCACGAACCAGTTCTTATCAAGGGGCAAACCTGCTCTTCTGCTAGCTTCTGTCATTTGATGTCATGTCTCACCTTTAGGCCCTCCACGTTGGAATGCTGTGGTAGTTGAATAGGTTTGGCCTCCATAGACTCCTGTGTTTGGATGCTTGGCCAATAGGGAATGGCAAGATTAGGAGATGTGGCCTTGTTGGAGTAGGTGTGGCCTTGTTGGAGGAAGTGTGTCACTGTGGAGGTCTCTTATGCTCAAGCTTTGTCCAGTGTGGATTGTCTGCCTTCAGATGAAGATGTAGAGCTCTCAGCTGCTTCTCCAGCACCATGTCTGCCTGCATGCTGTCATGCTTCCTGCCATGATGATAATGGACTGAACCTCTGAACCTATTAAGTCAGCCCCCGAATTAAATATTTTTCTTTGTAAGAGTTGCTGTAGTCATGGTGTCTCTTCATACTTGAAACCCTAAGACCAAATACTATGCTGGTGAGATCCTGACACAGCTCAACTGATATGGCACCATGTACTGACCTTCAGAACTGTAGCAAAAGAAACCTCTTTTCTTTAAAGTTACCCAGGTTCAGGTATTCATGTGATAGTAATGTCAAATGGACTGTGAAAAGCTAATACCTTCGTAGTAACATTGAACTTGAAATTTACTATGTCACCAAGCATGTCACCTAAGCTTTCTAAGCTTCAGCTTCCATAGCTAATGAAAATAATAACTCATTTGCTGCCTGTGGGATCAGTGTGTAAATCAAATTAGTCAATGTATGGGACGTTATGAAGTGGCTTGTCAATGATAGGTTTATTACTATCCTATTAAAAATAAACTTTGGAGCTGGAAAGATGGGTCAGTGGTTGGTGTTCATGCAGAAGATCTGAGTTCAATTCCAGTACCTATACCAGGAGTCTCACAACCACCTCTGACCCTCTTCTGGCCTCTGAGAGCATCTGCACATATGTACACACACCCACACATGGACACCCCCACCCCAGACACACACACATAATTAAAAATAAATCCTTAAAAATAAACCTCCAACTTTGACCACAAAAACCGATGTAGATTCAACCAACCCAGGGCTGGGTTTTGTTTCGGGTCTTCAGTCAGAGACGTGGGGATGCTTTCAGAATGGGAACCAGTGAACTTGGGACACAAACGACGGCAAGTACAGTCCTTCTAAGGACTGCCACCCGAATGCCATTCCATCCCTGGCACAGCCTGGATACAGGTAGGTCCTTTCAAGTGTCTTCACTACTATTTTACTTCCTTAAAGCCACACACATAGCAAACATTTCACCTGATTAAAAGAAGGGATGCTTATGAACTTTGTGCTCTCCCTGTTATGGAGACACTGTACTGGCCACATGCTCCTGCGCTCCCCAGGTCTATGGCTGCTGCTGTCTGAAAAAGGCTTATTACATCTCTCTCTCTCTCTCTCTCTCTCTCTCTCTCTCTCTCTCTCTCTGTGTGTGTGTGTGTGTGTGTGTGTGTATTGCCTAAATGAAGTCTTGGATGAACTAAAATGTCTTTTACTTGAATTGGTCAGATTAGGAAATACTTGTTTTTTAATCTGTATTTATGCACCGTGTGTACAGTGTGTGTGTTGTGGGGGGGTAGGTGTGGGTGTACGACAGCATTCGTATATGTATGTGGAGGTCTGATGACAGCCTTAGGTTTCAATTGTCACGTTTGTTGTTTCATGCAGGCTGTACATTGCTTTTCTACGGTGTATCCAGGCTGGCCCGCCCACAGCTTCTGGGGATTGTCTTGTTGGCTTCCCATCTCCTTGCAGGAGTGCTGGCTTTACGGCTGTTTGAGCTCCAGGTCGGCTTTGTTGACATGACTTCTGGAGATTTGACTCAGGTCCTTGCACTTCTGTGGGAAGTGCTGTTACTCACTGAGCTGTCCCCAGCCTTCCAGCATCACTCTTTGCTTCGCTTTGGATTGCGACTTGCTGCATAGACCAGGCTGGCCTTTATCTCGTGGCTTCCCTTTGCCTCTGCTTTTTTTTCTTTTTACTGATTTTGAGTGTTTTTCTTATGTGTATGTTTGTGTACCGTGTGCACACATGGTGCCTATAGATGCTAAAAGAAGATGTTGGATTCCCTGGAACTGAAGTTATAGCCCATTGTAGCTACTATGTAGGTGATGGGAGCCAAACCCAGGTCCTTTGGAAGAGCAGCCCTAACTGCTGAACCATCTGTCCAGCTGCTCTGAGTGCCGAGTTAATAGACAAGGTCACTATGCCCAACTTAAAGCATACTTCTTAACTTATCTGTTAGCTTTAAATGGCTTTCCTATTTCTCCCCTAGTTTTGTCTGCCCCATTTCTCCTAGGATACTTACATTGTGCTGTTTTTTTGAAATAAGATCTCAATTTCTATAGTCCAAGCTGGCCTTGAATTTGTGATCCTCCTACCTCAGCCTCTCAAGTGACATGATTGCATATGCATGTTACCATCCCTGGCTTGCTTAAAAGCTATTTTTAAAAATTGAGTTAGTATTGCTTTGTGTGCATGGTTTGTGTGTGCATGCATGTATATATGAGTGTAGACATGAGGGTCATGGAGTATAAGTGGAGAGCAGACAACAGGTTTCTGGAACTTTCTTCCACCTTGTTGAGTCAGGTTTGACTCCTTCTGCGCTGAGCTCCATGTTTTGGGGCACGATGGCCCATGAGCTTCTCCATCTCTCATGTCACAAGAGAGTGCTGGGTTGCTAGACGCCTGCCCACATCAGACTTTTTTTTAAATGGCTTCTGAGGATCTGAAATCAGGCCATCAGGCTTCTGCAGCGGGTGGCATTACCATCTTGCTGGGCTCTGTTTAATTGTGTGTAACTGTTGCATTCGGCTGACCCATTAGAGCTGCATCGTAGTTCCACTGCCACAGATAGCCATTGCCCCAGTTTCCCTGACACTCACCAGTAATGCAGCGGTGAGCGATACCAGTGTCTAAATGGCCATGCAAGACACTTGTGCATGGCAAATGGTCTTTCGATTTTATCTTGTAGAAGCTCTGTCGAGCAGCCCAGGAATTCTGATCTAATCCAACCTGGATCATGGCCCTCCAAGCCTAGAATAACACAACTTTGAAAGATATACATTGAGCCCTTATTCTGGGACAGGGGACATGATATTTACCTCTCACAGCTACCTTGTGAAGGCCATAGTTGAAAGATGGCTAAAGTGTGGAGGTTCTAGGATTTCAGGCCACAATCCTTTAACGTGTCTATCCTGTCTTATGTATAATTTCCACATGCTGGAGCTGTTGAGATGGCTCAGTGGGTACAGGAATTTGCTGCTATCTTTCTATCTATCTATCTATCTATCTATCTATCTATCTATCTATCTATCTATCTATCATCTATCTATCTATTTATCAATCATCTATCTCTCTGTCATCTATCATCTATCAATCATCTATCTCTCTGTCATCTATCATCTATCTATCATCTATTTATCATCTATCAACCTATCACCTATCTATCTGTCTATCACCTATCTATCATCTATCTAATCTGCATCAGCAATGGACCCAAGGTCCTAACACATACTATGCATGGCGTCTAGCACTGAGCTCTGCTCCTAGCCTCAGATCACAGGTTACCTTTTCTATATGTGAATACTCATGTCACCACCACTCAAATCAACATATAGACTTTTTTCACTCCCAGAAGGGTCTTTTCCAGTCAATGTTCTCCCATTTCTCACTTCCCAGAGGAATCATTATTGACACTCCTATTACTGTAGTTACTGTAGGTTCAATTTTGCCTCGTTTTAGACTTCATCTAATTTGAAACACGCAGCACTCACTCACTCTTTGAGTGTATTCTCTCTCTCTCTCTCTCTCTCTCTCTCTCTCTCTCTCTCTCTCTCTGTGTGTGTGTGTGTGTGTGTGTGTGTGTGTCTGTGTGTAGATCAAAGATCAACCTCAGGTGTTGTTCCTTGGGTGCCATCCATCTTGTTTTTTAGACAGTCTCTCACTGTTCTGGAGCTCAGCAAGTAGGCTAGGCTGCCTGGTGAGTGAGTTCTGGGATCCTGCTGGTTCTACCTCTCTCTCTCTCTCTCCATGGCGAGCATGTGCCACCCCACCCAGCTTTTTAACATCAGTTCTAGGGATCGTACCCAGGCCCCATAGTTTTGCCATAGCACTTTACTGACATAACTATTACCCCAGCCCCATACTTACTCTTTTGTGCTTGGTAGTTCCACGTGGGATGGATGTGGGATCCACCTACTTAGGTCGGGTGCTGTATTCTCTCACACTCCACACTGTGAATGCCCATTCTTGGGATAGACCAGGGGTTGGGTAACGTGGTGGGTAACTACTTGACCGAATGAGGAGAAACTGCCTTCCTGCTGGTTGGTTTTGAGTTAATCTTATTTTCTCCAAGACCCATGGCCTTGCTAGACGATAGTCCATGTCACAGAATAGGTCAGGGTACCCAGGACTTCTCAGGGTTCATGATCTTGGGTGGTACTGTCAAGGGCAAGCTTCTAGAGACCTTTGACTCCTGAAATGAGATCAGGCTAGATCAGAGCAATAAGGTGGTAGACCACCCAGCATTTGTTTGGGAGGCGGTCTCCCCCTTGGGCCATGCTACACCAGAGTTTTTGCTCTGTAATGAATTGTTTTGAAATCTCCACGAAAATGGAGCAACCTCATCCGTGTACCTCTCCACAGTCCCTAAACTCTCAGCTCCCACAGGTCATTCATTCAGAATCACAAGGGGGCAGTTTGGCCTCAAAAGCCATCTGTAAAGCTAACAAACAGATCATGAGGCAATTTGAGGCCAGGCTGTTTTAGGTTAAACCCAGCAACAGTTTGGCTGTGGGCTGAAGAGTTGGCCAGGCTGGGCGTGGGTCTGGCGGTCCATGCACAAAGCCTGGGGAAGTTTTATGGGCCCTTGGTGGGCTCTCACTCCTGTTACAAGGAACATGCCCAACAAAGGGGCCTTCAAAGACCAGAAGTTTTATGGTCTTCAACAGCAAGCCGGGACCTGTTCTCAGGCTCTGGCTCCTGGGAGGAGCCAAGAGCAAGTGTGATTTATGGCAGCCAGACACCTCCCGCCTATGAACTTCTCTGGGTCCAGCCCACATCTGGTGGTCTTGGGGAGCAGCTGGGGGTGGCATTTTACAACCTTGAAGATGATTGAAAGCCTGAAAAACAGGCCTGATGGGTAAGCTTTAAAAGACCAGGACTGCTGAGCTTGGAGAAGTTAAGATGAACACCTGTGTTCAAGTATACACGGGCCTAAACCCAAAGCCAATGTGCTCATCAAGGCCTGTGTCGCAGTGTCGCAGGGGGTAGGGGTGGGGTGGGGCATGGGGGTAGAGTCACAGGTAAGGAAGTGTGTTTTCCATTCCAGCAGAACAGACTGAGGGTTGAAAGTAAAAAGCCAAGTTCACATGGAAGCTGGGGGAATTGACTCTGCAGGGATATGTGGCTGGGGAATCTAACTCTTCAGGGTATGTGGCAGGCCAGTCCTCTGGAGCTTCAGAGGCTGAAAGTGCCTGATGTTCAGGATGACCCTAGATAACTTCTCAGTTCTGCATTCATACCTTAGCATAGGAGCACTCAGAAGCAGAATCCCCAAACTGAGGGTCGTGTGCAAATGCTCCCTTGGGAAGGGAAACCCTCCCGGAAACACAGGGATGACTTGGGGAAGTGAGACAGGGCTTTCGAGGATGCCAGTAAAGGGCTGGCTAAGCTGTAGGCTAGTCCTGTGGGTGAATGGAACCCGGTCCCACTGGGGCCTTCTGCCGGACACAGTGTGAACAAAGCACAGTTGTTCTTGCAGATGAGCAAGGAACCTGCAGTAAGGTGTCCCTTGGGATCCACTGGGGGCTAGCCTCATGACACCTATGGATAGCAAACTCTGCAAGCGCTGGAGTCTCCTGAGTAAGAAGGTGTGGCATTTGCAAAGGGCCTCTGCACACCCTCTGGTGCCCTTTGGATCAGCTCTAGCTGATTCGTGGTACGGAACACAAACTGTCGCTATACCATGGGAGATACTGACAAGAAAAAAGTCTGTACATGTTCAATGCTGACACTGCTTGTGTGTGTTATACCTGTGTGTGTTTTCATGTGTCTACACACATGTATGGGTGTTCTACTTTAACCTCTGTTGCTGTGATAAAACTCTCTGATCAAAAGCAGCTTAGGGAGGAAAGGATTTATTTGGCTTACATTTCTAGGTCACAGTCTCATTATTGAGAGAAGTCAGGACAGGAACTCAAGTAGGGATTTACAGGCAGAAACCATGAAGGGATGCTGCTTGTTGCTTTGTTTACAGAGCCGTGCTCAGCTAGCTTTACATAGCTCAGGATTGCCTATCCATGGAATGGTGCTGCTCACAGTAGGCACCAAATGGGTCTTTCTACATCAATTAACAATAAAGGCATCACCCCCAACCCCAGACAGGTTCAAAGGCCAGACTGATCTAAGCAACCCCTCAATTGAGACCCCCCTCTTATGTGACTCTAGGTTGTGTCAAGGCAATGGTTACACTACTAGGACAATGGGTGTACAATGCATGTGTGTGCATTCATGTTGAAGAGAGAGATTGATGTCAGCTGCCTTCCTCTATTGCTTGCCACCTTATTTATTTATTTATTTATTTATTTATTTATTTATTTATAGACAGGGTCACATTGCTGAAACTGGAGCTCACCACTTTAGCTAGACTGGCTGGCCAGCAAGCTCCCACAATTTCCCTGTCTCTGACTTGTTTCTTAGCACTGAGATACAGATGTTACTGCTTTCTCTCTCTCTCTCTCTCTCTCTCTCTCTCTCTCTCTCTCTCTCTCTCTCTCTCTCTCTGTGTGTGTGTGTGTATACATGTGCATATATGCATGAGTGTCTGTCTGTCTGCCTGCCTGCCTTCCTGCCTGCCTGTATGCCCTGGAACTTACTATGTAGACCAGGATGGCCTTGAATCCACAAAGATCCTTCTGACTCTCCCTCCCCATTACTGGTCTGCCCCACCCTGCCCACTTGGCATGCTTTTGCTTTAATGTAGTGCTGGAGACCTGAACTCTGGTTTTCACACTTGTCCAGCAAGAACTTTTCCTACTGAACTGTCTCTTCAGCCCCTAGTGCTAACATTTTTCTCAGATATTTTCATGGCTGGAGAGATGACTCAGTGTTTAAGAGCATAGTGCTCTTGCAGAGGATATGAGTTCAATTCCCAGCACCTACATAAGGCTGCCTGCAACACTAGCTCCAGGGAATTCAATGCCCCTGTCTGTTTTCTTCCATGAGCACATTTACTCACATGTATATGGCCATACATAGATACATACACATGTATGTAACTAAAACTCAGTCTTTGAAAAATATTTTCAATAGGCCATTGGCTGCATCACATGTATGTGGAACCTACAGGTAAGGAGGGACAATTGTGTTTGCCCATCAATTGGTACCTCTCACAGGCTGAAACTCATTCTGCCCCAAAGAGCCCTATGGTAGCAGCATTAGAAAGGAGACTCCCTAGACATGCCAAGGTTTGTTGTCAATCTTTATATCAAGGCCACAATACTGACCTGGGGGTCTCCTGTCAGAATGGGAAGTACACAGGTAACTCAGGGAGTTCTAGCTCCGTTCTGACTGATAGTGCCTCTGCCGGGTTCACAAACCTACCCACCGTTTATGTCAATGGTCCCTGAATATCTAATTGGAATGGATGTACATCACCACTAGAAGTCCCATTCATACTAGTCTCTTGGCCTATGGAGTAAGACCAAGTAGACACCTCTAAAATACCCCCTTACATACCAAGCTGAGATAGGGCTGACCTTTAGCAGAGCAACCTGAGGGGGTGGCAGAGATCAGGGCTACCCTCCTTGATATGAAGAATGTAGGATCTGTGTCCCCATCCCGTCTACTTTATTAACTAATATTGTTCCTAGAAGCCCTGAGTGGGTCCTGATGAATGAGAACTTAATCAAGCAGCTCCTTACTTACGGCCTCTTTGTGTGCTGTGCCATCTTTGTTCTCTAGCACATGGCCTGCAGTCATGTGTATTAGTTATTTGTTTCACTATTGCAATAAAATATCTGAAGAAAACCACTTAAAGAAGGGAGGGTGAAAATGGAAACTTCCAGTTCTTTGGAAAGTTAGTTATGCCAAATGATGTTTTGCTGGGACACACAGGTGAAAGGGTGTCTTGCTGAAGCAAACACCTGAAAGACTGTTTTCCTGAAGCAAACACAGGTGAAAGGATGTTTGGATACAGCAGACCTGTGAAAGGAGGTGTGATGAAGGAGTATAAATAGGACCCCACAGACAGTGGGAGACCGGCACTGAATCTTGGTTTGGTTTGTCCCATCTTGCTATTCCTTGCTAAAAAACACACATATGTTGGTTCACCTTACATAATGTTGAGCTCAACTTGTGACAATACCACTATTGAGAGACACTTGCCCAAGAACTGCTCCCAAGGTTCCTTTGGCAGCTTTCTCACCCCAGGCCAGTTGGTGAGCCTGGTGGTTTCTTCAGAATTGAACTACAGCTGCCTGGTGTCTGAAAGGACTGGACTGTAGCTGCTGGTTCGTGCCTGGTGTCTGCCTGCCTAGAGGACTGGTCTGCAGCTGCTGAGTTGTATTTGGTGTTGCTATGGGATTGAACTGCTGCCAGAAAGACCCAGTTTGCCCCCAAAGAACCATTGCTGAACAGGTCCACTTTCCCCATATCCTAATAACTTTTCTCTTCCACTACCTCTGCTGAATGGTGGCCTAGAGGAGAAATTGGACCCTTATTAAAAGTAGGTTGCAAAAAAATTTATGCCTACAGAAGGGTTTGCTGAATGTGGTATCACAGGCCTTTAATCCAGCACCCAAACACATTTTCTTCATTGTCAGTGTCTTGGGCTGTGTTATCAAGCTCCATAGAGCACTTAAATGGTTCCGTTTTAAAGAATATTCAGGAAGATTATGAGATGACACCAATAGGGTTCATCAAGAACAAGAATGACAGTTAAGACTCAGGACGGCTGACTCAGGTCAAGCTGAATCCCCACGTCTGGTCTAAGGCGTATGCTACCATTAACATGATGCATTCCTGGATAGTTCTGAATCAGCACAAAATTATCAACTTTCTTAGAGCATTATGAGAAAAAAGTTTTAGATTATTTGAAGCCCTGTCACAATGTCATGAGGTTAGGCACGCCTGGTCTACAAGATTACCCATGTCTACTATTGTAGTCCTGCCTGAGTGCAAACCATTAGAGACTGTAAACGTTATCCTTGTTGCATGCATAGTGTGGTGATTAATCTCGATTGTCATCTTGATCGGATGTAGAATCACTGTAGATACAAACTTCTCGACGTGCCTGTGAAGGACCAACTGGATTATGTTTATTGAGATGGGAAGACCTACACACATACACAGTCACGCACATGCCATATGTTCACACAGATACAAATAAATACATCAAATATTTTTTTAAACATTTACTTCCTATAGTGGGAGAGGATGAAGAATTAGAACGAAGTATAGCACATATGATCAAAAATGTTATAATGGAGCCCAATGTGTTTTGTATGCTAACCTAAAACATTAATTAAAAACCAGAAATTTGCTTCTCATTATTTTTCATGTCAATCATGGGGAGCAAAGGCAGAGGGGCCACGGCAGCTATATTAAGAGACAGAGTCAGTGTCAGGCCTGGAAGTTATAGGCTGTCTTAGGGTTTTTATTGCTGCGATGACACATCACGACCAAAAGCAAGTTGGGGGGGAAGGGTTTGTTTCACTTGCATTTCCTGGTAACAGTTCGTCACTGTGAAGTCAGGACAGGAACTTGAACAGGGCAAGAACCTGGAGGCAGGACAGCCTGCTTTCTTATAGGATCCAGGACCATCAGCCCACGGGTGGCACCGCCCACAATGCACTAGACGCCCCCCCCCATGCGCCCCAGATCACTAGTTAAACATACGTTCTACAGGCTTGCCTGTGGCCTGATTTTATGGAGGCATTGTCTCCATCGAGGTTTCTTCTTTCCACATGACTCGAACTTGTGTCAAGTTGACAGAGTAACTAGCCAGGATACAGGCCTAACTTCTCTGTCCTGGAAATTTTGGGAGCAAACTGCAGGCAGGCCCACCTCCATATAAACTGATGGGACCCAGTACAAAACCCAAGATCTTAACAGGTGGGGACTTCGGCCATGAAGCAAGAAAAAAAATGCCATGTAATTCTAAACCAAATCAAAGCCTTTTTAAAAAATAAATGAGGTGACAGTAATACATGAATTACAGCCTGAACTTACAAATTGCATAACAATAGTATTTTGGTATCATGATTTTATGTAATGTGATAAATAATACTTCATTAATATGATCTCGCGATTGATCGTAACATTTGTTTGGCTCACTTTTCTGCAAATTCATTTATTAGATCATCAAACTTTATCCTTTGAGCGACTTCATTTTCCATCAATATAAACTGAAAACGACATCAGTCACTTTGGGCAAATGTGAGACTGCAGGAAACTGGTCATTTTTAATTTTGAAAAGGCTCTTTCTGCTGACGCAACTGCAAGTGGAGCCGTTAACAGTATTTTTTAGGCTGTGACACTAGGATACGTTTCTGATAAATTATTTCAAAATACAGATTCCAATCCATCTAGAGTTGGTGAGCCTCGTGTAGTAATTTTCCTATTGGGAGAAAAAAAAAAGATCAACTCTTTCTACAATCAGTTTTGGGTAGGTCTAAACTTAATTTTAAATGCAAATTTGTACAGTGGCATTTTAATATTTTCTCTAGCATTTCCTGTAACTTGTGACTGTCCTAGAAGAGATTGAAAATGGATGCATGATTTGCCCATAACCTAAAATGACTGTTTATGCTCTCTGTTGCTGTGTGCTCAATTATAAGGAAAAGTTATTTTTGAGATTATCTTCTTTGTTAATAATTGGTTTCGCTGATGCTTACTAAGAAAATCATGTTCTTTCCTTTCAAAGTTGGTGATCATTAAATTTAATTCCTGCTTCTAAGCCTGTGTATATATTTGTCAGGCAATATTGCAGGGGTCTTCAAAACCCAAGATTCCAAATTCTAAGCTCTGGGCTGTGTGCGTGTGTGTGTGTGCGTGTGCGCGTGTGAGTGTGTGTGTGCGTGTGCGCGTGTGAGTGTGTGTGTGTGTGTGTGTGTGTGAGTGTGTGTGTGTGTGTGTGTGTGTGTGTGTGTGTGTGTGTGGTGTATCTGAGTGAGTGTGGGTATACCACCAGGCCCCACGCCTGTCCTTTGAAATGTGGGTTCTAGGAATTGAAGACCGGGCCTCATGCTTTCAAGGTAAGCATTTACCAAGTGGACTATGCCCCAGTTTGACCTCTTTTGGAAACCCACTTCACTCCTGTCTGATCTACTTGATTGCAGCAGCTGCCTGTGCGTGTTGATTGGTTAGTAAGTTTCAGACAGTGCTCCTGGGGAACCAGTGGCTGGCCATATCTTAGTATTAACTCTTCTACTGGAAGGTTAGTGTTTGGACAGATGCTTTAGGGCTAAGGTCTGGGACTGACTGTCAAGCTAGTTTCTTACTGTGGGATCTAGCATTTCTCCCTGCCAACTTTGGCCTCTTTCTTGCTACCTACGGAAGTAATGACTTCTGTCATTACCAGCAGCACTGTAAGCCTGGGACTTCCCTTACACTCTGGACTGGCAGGGTGACACCTGTGCCTCCTAGTTCTGACCTATTAGCTTTCTATCATCGAGAGAGTCCGGCCTGATGGTACACGCTTGTAATCCCAGCTACCTGGGAGGCTGAGGCATGCAGACTGCAAGTTCAAGGCTAACTCCAAAAGAGGAAAACGTTTGGGTCACTGTTTCACAGATTTCAACCCATGATTACTTGGTTATTTGTTTTGGGCCCGTGACAGCTCAGCACACCATGGTGGCAGCACATGCTGCAGGAGCTTGTGGATTGGTCAGTAGTGGGAAGTACACCCCCATAGGAAGTGGATTAGAGGGGACTGGCCTGGGGTCCCGTCGTTCCCTGCTAGGGCAGACTCCACAATGACCTGATTTCTTCCAGCTTGGTCTTGCTTACTAAAGTTTCCACTAGCTCTCCATTAGTGACACAGGACTGCTGAACAAGCCTTTAACATATGATCTCTGTGGGGAACAGATCCAAGGAGTACCTCTCCCCAGTGCAATTACTAGGGCTCTACTCTGTCCTGCACTTGCTGTCCCTTGGCGTATCGATACACCTCACACACACGCTCCATGGTCCCAAGAGAGGTCACGTAGGCAACCCAGTGCTCTAGTTTCATTCCTGTTGCTATGATAAAATACATTGACAGAAGCAGCTTAGAAGGGAAAGGGGATTATTTCCGCTGTACTTCCAGGTTATAGTCCCCCACTGTAGGGAAATCGAGGTAGAAACTTCAAACAGCTGGTCACATTATACCCACAGTCAGAAGCAGAAATACACCCCTGCACACTCCCTTACCTGCTCAGTTTCTCCACTCCACAGTTCAGAACCTTCTGCCTAGGGAATGGTGTGGACCACAGTGGACTGGCCTTTCCGTATCAATTGACTTGAGACAAACCCCATAGACAAGCCTGAAGGCCAACCTTGTCTAGGCACTTCCTCAAATAAGGCTTCCTTCCTCTGCAATTGCAGGTTCTGTCAAGTTGACAGTTAAAGCTAGCCAGCATTCTTTGGCTTAGAGAAAACACATTCAATAATTCCCAGCTGGAGACGGCAGACCATGAAATCAAGTGTGGGACTGTGAGAGCAGGCACTATGCTACCTACAGCATACTTGACAAGCTCTCGAGGCTCACCCTATGGGCGGTTCACAGTTGCACATCCCAAGGTCACTGGTGAGCTGGCAGAGCTGCTCGTGCCCAGCACAGCCCGATGACAAGGCTTCTGTTCAGAAGATACTTGGGAGGTGAGCCCAGGAAACCCAGCGAAGAGGTGGGAAAGTGATCTGGGAAGTGGATGCAGGCTTGTAAATGAGTGCATTATCCCTATAAAACTACCCGCAAATCAGGGTGTAATTCTGCAGTCTCCTCAACAGACACTTGAAGGACACTCTCCAGAATCAGAATTGTAGCTTCACTCAGAAGCCAGGCAGCCAGGGTCATTATCCTTTGAGGAGCCCTTGTCCTTCCGGAAACCACCTGCAGATGATATCTGGTACGGTGCTTGTAGAGCTGAATCCCCACTGGTTCCAGGGTCCAGGAGGGTCCATCAGCCTCATGCCTCTTCCCTCACCTCACCCACCCACTCAGACTGTGTGAGCCTTTCCATTCATCCTGAGCTCTGTAATTACTGCTTAATTTCCTCCTTCCATTAGCATTGAAAATGCCTCCAACGACTTGATTTTCTTGCTTTATTTATACGACAGAAAAGACGCTTAGAAGCAAATTATGCCTGCCTCCATATATCTCTACCTGTTTATCTCAGTGTTTACAGAGTGCCTGCCATGGTAGTATCTGGGCACTTAGACAGCCCCATTAGATCAAATTCATGATGGAAGAGAGACCACCACCGCCATCACCACCACCACCACCCCACCACCACACCACCATCATTACCCCCCATCTCCTCCTCTTCCCCCTCCTCTTCCCCCTCCTTGTTCCACTCTTGCCCCCCCCCCCGATAAGCCTCTTGGGTAACACACAGAGGGTCAGGGGAAGCAAGAACTGCCAGCCTTAGGCCTTTTGTTCTCCAGCCCTGAGAGAGAGAGAGAGAGAGAGAGAGAGAGAGAGAGAGAGAGAGAGAGAGAGAGAGAGAGAGAGAGAGAGAGAGAAATGGTTTTTGGCAAAGAAACAGATCCCCTCCTGGAGGGAGGCATGGGGAGCTTGCAAACTAATTTGGAAGATCTATCAGAGGGTGGATTTCAATATGTTGGGCATTTAACATTTAAAATGATTTCAGTTTCATTGCTCTCCAAATAGCAGATTGAGCCCATTTTTCACAAATGCGGCTTCACACACTGAACAGCTTCCACCAGAAGATGCTGGATGCTCAACTCCGTCTTTCTTGGTCTGGAGCTACAAAGGACTCCAAGTTCAAACGCTGCTGAGCATCTCTATGTGGTCTTGCCTAAAAGTCTGCTTAAGACCCCAACTCCCTTGGGCCTGATTATAGTAAGCGAGATCTCTGGCCTCTTCCTGGTGCTCCCTGACCTTTCACCCTGCCCTGCCTCTTCCTTGTAGTTCTGGATATTGATCCCAGGGCTTACAAGGGTTCTACCTTGGCTCCATATTTCCTTTTTATTTGCTTTTTACTTTTTATTTCAAGGTCTTAATAATCTACCTAGGCCACTAATGAACCTGCAACCCTTCTGCTTCAGCCTGAGATGACAGACCTAAGCCACCACACTTGGCTGCCCCTGTAAGGTTTTGATGAGCCCCAGCTTCTGTCTTCCATTTCTGGACTCCTTGTGTTTGTGACTGGGCCTTGCCTCTCAGACACCTGTGATTGCAAAGCACCCCCCCCCTTAACTGCAGTTGGGAGTCTGTCCTGCACATGCCAAGCCCTGGCCCTCAGGATTCCCTGACTGGGGGTTTTATTGTCTCTGAAGGAGAATCCAGAAACTGACAGGTGAGAAAATACAAGGAAGGAGTCCCCAGCCTTGGAAAATTACAAAGACACTGGGTTTAACTATGTCATTTATTGAGTGTGTGTGTGTGTGTGTGTGTGTGTGTGTGTGTGTGTGTGTGTGTGAAAGTGATTGGACCGAACCCAGTCTTTGTGTTTAAGTGTTCTACTACTGAACTACATCTTCATTGCTATTCTTAAGTGAAAGGAAAACCCCTGGCTGGGGACTGTAGCCTGGAACTGTGAGCTGAAATAAACTCTTCCCCATTTAAGTCGCTTTTGTAGAGTATTTCATCACAACAACAAGAAACATGTACCTCCAGTACATAGCAAATTCAAGGCCAGTTGTGGTGGGGTTTTTCCTAACTTGACACAGGCTAGAGTCATCTGGGAAGAGGGAACATGAATTGAGGCATTGCCTTCACCAACTTGGCCCATGGGCAAGTCTATTAAGGCATTTTCTGATTAATGATTTATGTGAGAGGGCCCAGCCCCTGTGGGCAGTGGCACCCCTGGGCAGGTGGTCTGGGTTGAATAAGAAAGGCAGTTGAGAGCACTGTTCCTCCAGAGCTGCTTTGGTGCCTGCCTCCAGGCTTGAGCTATCAAACACAGACTGTGATGGGGACATGTAGGCTAAATAAACCCTTTCTTCCCCAAGTTACTGATAATCATGGTATTTATTACCACAATAGGAAGCAAACTGGGACACAGTGTAGATTAAAAGATACCTTGTCTAACTAAACCAAAGCAGACCAGACAAACCACCACCAAACATCAACCAAGAAAACTCCAACAACATTCAGGTTAACTGGAGGCTGCTCTCTTCTTCTTCTTCTTCTTCTTCTTCTTCTTCTTCTTCTTCTTCTTCTTCTTCTTCTTCTTCTTCTTCTTCTTCTTCTTCTTCTTCCTCCTCCTCCTCCTCCTCCTCCTCCTCCTCCTCCTCCTCCTCCTTCCTCCTCCTCCTCCTTCTCCTCCTCCTCCTCCTTCCTTCCTCCTCCTCCTCCTCCTCTTCCTCCTCCCTCCCTCCTCCTCCTCCTCCCTCCTCCTCCTCCTCCTCCTCCTCCTCCTTCCCCTTCTCCTTTTCCTCTTAGCACTCATCTCTGCCACCACACTGTCTGTGTAGCTGTCCCTCCAAGAGGCTGGCTTTGAGAGTGCAAAGCCAGAATTGAGGGCGAGTCTCCAAAGGGGTCCCCACTAGTCAGACATAGGAAGTTTACATGTGCCTGCTCTTTCCTGGGGCTTTTTGAATCTCGTCCTATCTCTCCCTCTGCTCTTATGAGTTATTTCCCACAATCACTTTCTGTCACTCCCCACGGGTCCCCAGTGGTACTACTTCCTTCACATAGCCCTTGCTGACTCTTGTTGCTGTTGCCTTATTCCTGCTTCTAGGCTCAGCTCTCTCTCTCTCTCTCTCTCTCTCTCTCTCTCTCTCTATATATATATATATATATATATATATATATATATATATATATATATTCATGTATATGCTCACATACATACATGTGGCATAGCTCTCATGAGGAAATCATCTACTGTGTGAGTCTAGGGCATAGAACTCAGATTGTCAGGCTTGGTGGCAAGCAACTTTACCAGTTGAACCATCTCAAGGGTTCCGAGATCTAAAGATGAGAGTCGAGTTTCACTTATCAAAGACAAGCACCCGTTGTGTGGTTTATGAATCCCAACGCTTCTAGGGGCCAGATCTGAGACCCAGCCAGTAGCAGGGAGGTGAGCAAAACCAGAAAAGGAGGTGGGGAAGAAAAGGAATAGTTGCGTAGTACTTCTAGGACGTTCTAGTCCTCCATGAACGCGGACTGGACCTGTTCCAGTTGAGGCAGGATTTCTAGGGCTCTAGGGCTCCCAGACTTTGGTTTCCATTCTAAGTGACTCTAAGACAAGGAGAGGGATTTCTGACACAGGAAGTGGAGCATGCACCAGGGCATGGCAAGTTAGAGCTGTGAAAATAGCAACTATTACTACTGCTGCTGCTGCCATGGCAACGTGTGCTCTCCTTACTACTTAGCCTTCACACCAAGGAAAGTGTGGAGAGACTTCAGTTCCCAGGGCTTGAGAACCATGACACCAAGAACTACCTTGATTCTATTCTGGGTAGTAGTTCAAGAATCTCCCTTTGACTATTATTTGGCTGTTGTTTTCGGATTCTAGAGGAACAGACCCTATAGAATGGTTCTGTTATCATATTAAAAGAGCATTTATTGCATTGGCATTCACAACACAGCCTGGCTCATGCAACAGTGGCTCTTTGTACATTGGAGAGCCCGGGACCCTGGCAGCAGCATAGTCCACAAACCTGGATATGTCAGCAGTCCTGATTCAGTACTGAAGGGACGGAGGATTCCTGGAGAGTTCCTGATCTTCAGTCCACAGGAGAAAGCTAAAGAAGTTGGGTCCTGGTGTTAGTGAAGTATGGCGGTGGCAGTGGCAGTATAGTAAACTTGCTAGTAAGATGTGACTATCACGCAGGCCTACTGCAAAAGCTTTTCCCTCAGATCTCTTTATATCTGGAGACCTCCTTACCTCTGGCCCATCATCAGAAGCTGTCACCCACATTTAGGGCGAGTCTTCTTGCTGGAATTAACCTTATCAAGAAAACCCTTCACAATCGTACCCAAAGGATGTGTCCTAACTACTATCAGTCAGGTTGAGAATGAAGATTAAACGTCACAACTGCCCATGTTACTGAGAGCTCTCTAAGGACCAGCATTCTCTTTACCATAGAATTAGGGTTGGGAGGTTGAAAATATAGCTCAGCGCTAGAGTGTTTGCTTAGCATGAATGTGTGTGGCCCTGGACCTTAATCCCTAGCGATACATAAAGATATATTTTAAAATGTCTATATCTATCTATCCATATCTATCTATCCAGTTCACAGTTTTAAGTCCAGCTGTATGGGATCCACCAACTCTGGCTTCCACATGCACTCACTCACTCACACAACTACACATAATAAAAAGTCATACAAATAAATCTTAAAAAAGCATTGTGTGACAGGTGTGACCTTTAACGCCAGCACATGGGAAATAGAGGGATGCTGATCTCTGGGAATTCAAGGCCAGCCTGGTCTACGTGGTGTGCTCTTGACCAGACAGGGTTACATAGTAAGACACTGTCTTAAAAGGAAAAATGAGCATCCACAGACTAAGTCGCATCACATTTGACCTTCTGTTCCAACAGGTGGAGCACAGAGACTAGCTTATAGCAAATATTCAGGCAGAGATGGCTGTGCCTACTCACCCGATGCTACCTCCTGTCCACACATGAGCACCATAGCAACCATCACTACCCTCGTTTAACAAAGTGAGGAGCTGGGGCCTAGGGAGGCCAGGGCCTTGCCTGAAGGTCCTCAGCTAGTATGTAGCTGAATGTTCAGAACCCGAGCTTCCTGCTGCTATTATAACAAATTGACTACAAGCAGCATAAACTTATTCTCTTCCAGGTCTGGAGGTCAGGTATCTGTGGCTAAAATCAGGACGGTGGCAGAGCTGGCCCTTTCTGGATGCTCCAGAGGAATCCAGTCATTGCTTCCAGCTCCTGCAGGCTTCTGCTATTGCTTTCTTCCTGCTACAGCAACATCTCAGCTTCTGCCTCTGTAGTTCTCTGATCTACCCTGACTCTGTCTCCCTCTCACAAGGACTTCTGAAATGACATGGGGCCCGTTTCACTAAGCTAGGATCTTCTCAGCTCAAGGTCTTCACCACAACTCAAATCTCCTTTTGCCATTTATGGTTAACACTCATGGTTACAGAAAGTTAGGACATGGCGTGGATGTGCTGGTGTGTGCCTATGATACCAGCACATGGGAAGCAGGGCCAGGTGGATCACAAGTGTCAGGCTAACCTGGGCTACAGTGTGAGACCCTATCTCTAAAAATCAAAACAGGACAAAAAGCCCTTAGGATGTGGATATATTAAAAGACTATTGTTTAGGGTACCATGGCCTCTCTGAAGGTGATGTGGAGACACGCCTTTCGACTACATTCTCTCAAAACCAGATAAGGACTTGGGTGCACATGTTGCCAGAAAACCCCAGTTGGGTATTGGGGATACACGACAGGGAAGGGAGAAAAACCCTGCAAGGGTACATCAAAATGTCAGGTACTCTTGCGGCACTGGGGTTCTCTTGCTCTGCATCAGGAGAATTGTTTACTTGTGGGATGCTGTGTTAGCATCCAGGGCCGCTGGAATGATGAGTCACCCACTGGGTACCTCACAGTCCTGGGGGATAGAAGGCTAAAATTAGGATGCTGGCAGGGCTCTGAGGGAAAATCTGTTCTAGGCACCTGTCCCTGTTTCTAGTGACCAGCAGAAGTGCTAGGAATTCCGTGTCTCCCATCTCTGCCTCTGTTTTGGTGTCACATCCTCTGTGAATGTTTTCCCATCACCTTTGTTTCTGAGATATATTCTCACTATGTAGTCCAGGCTGAACTCAAACTCGCAATCTTTCTGTCTCCACATCCTGAGTTCCTGGATTACAGGTATATGTTACCAAGGTCTAGTTGCCTCCTCCTCTTCAAAGCACATTTGCTTTTAGACTTGGGGCCAACTTGAGTAAGTCTGGGTAATTTCATCTTTCAAAGTCCTGGTTCATGTCTGTAAAGTGTGTGTGTGTGTGTGTGTGTGTGTGTGTGTGTGTGTGTGTGTGTGTGTGTGTGTGTGTGTACAGGTGCACCTGTGTGTATTGTGTAACAGCCAGAGGATAACCCTGTGTGTCATTTACCAGGAGCTTCCTACCTTGTTCTCTGAGGTAAGTTCTCTTACTGGAACCTTTGGCTCACCAATTAACCTTTGCCATCTGGCCAGTGAGCTCCAAGAATTCATCTGTGTCTGCCTCCTCATTGCTGGGATTAACATGCTTGCCATCACACTCAGATATCATTTTAACATGGGGCTGAGAATCACGGTCAGGCTCTCAGGCTTGCACATTAAATACTTAACCATCTCAGCCGTCTCCCCAACCCCTGCCAAGACCACTTTTTCAATAACGGTGACTTCACAAGCTGTGGAGTCTGTTAGATGCAACATTAAAGTGTCCATCTTCAAAGAAGGTCAGCTTTTAGCTTGTGAACTGCACTGTAGCCCCAAACAGAGGCAGGGCTAAGGCACAGGCACGAGCCATCCTTCCGAGAGGCTTAGGATCTGACTCACAGAGCTAGGTGACAGGGAGTCTTCCTGCATAGCGAGATTTCTACCCCCTCAAAGGCCCCTGGCCTTTCCTCAGTCCCAGAATAGATGAATCAGCAGGAAAAAGTCTTGTCATTGCAGGAAGCTGAAGAAATATGGGGGCACTCACATTCTGTTGCCCCTCCTCCACCAACCCATCAGGAGATTGGCTTCAAAAGAGCTGGGCGATGAGGCTGTCCATCTTTCTGAGCAGGCCAGGTGGAAAGATGGGTGGGAGTGCAGCTGGGGGTGTGAGGAGAAGTAATTAGTTTGATGAATCTTCTTTTTAAGTTGTTCTCTACATGGGTTTTTCGTGGTGTTATAGACTCAGCCATGCATTCCCTGAATTTTATGAATCCTTAAACACGGTCCATTTGTCAAAATAGAGAAGTGAGTGCAATCAACTGTGGTCACAAGCCCTAGGTGTTCCTGGCGTAGGACAAGGATGCACAATGATGCCCTCAGGTCACAGAGGAGTCTGGAGAGTCACGATGGGGTTCAGTCTTCTTGCTGCCTGCCTCACAGAGAAGGCATGCTGGGACACTGTCGTACTCAATACATGCCTTCCAAAAGCCGTTCAGTGTGCCTGCTGGGTCCTTGGATCCGAGGCTGGAAGTGTTCTGCACTCATGCAAAGATGTAGCTTGAAGCTTGTCTTCCCTCTGGGAAGATTGTGTCAGCAGGTTGTCCTCGATGGGCAGGGTGACCATGCTGGAGAGATGGCTCAGTTGCTAATGTGCTTGCTGCACAAGCATGGCGGTGGATCCCCAGCACTCACCTAAAAAGATGAGTATGCAAGTGCACGCCTGCGATTCCACGGCTGGGAGGGTGGGGTGAGGAGGAGTCTTAGGAGCTCCTGACCAGCCAGCCTAGTCACTCAATGAGTCTCCAGTTCAATTGAGAGACCCTGCTGCAAAAATAGAAGGTGGAGAGCAGCCAAGGAAGACACCCATGGACTTCTGGCCTAGGTATGCATGCACACTCATGGCCTCTATATGCATATACACGCCCCTAACATGAACACACACACACACACACACACACACACACACACACCCCACATAGAGGCAGACAGACTCTCTCACACACACACACACACACACACACACACACACACACACACACACACAGACAGAGACAGAGACAGAGACAGACAGACAGACAAAAGAGAGAGAAACAGACAGAGAGAGGAGGGAGACAGAGAGAGAGAGACAGAGACAGAGAGACAGAGACAGAGACAGACATACAAAGAGAGAGAAACAGACAGAGAGAGGGAGGGAGACAGAGAGAGAGAGAGAGAGAGAGAGAGAGAGAGAGAGAGAGAGAGAGAGAGTCTATACATCAGTATTTGCTTGCTATTCTTGGAACTTTGCAGGAGCCAAGCTGGGACACATTGGCACTAATCACTATGGCCAAAAATCAACAGGAGAACTTTCTGGATGACCATGAGCTAGGGGCTGGGAACAGGCAGTTGTATAGGTTTGGATCCAGTTTGTCCCTCATAGGCTCAGGTGCTGAAGTTTAGGCTTCAGCATGACAGGGTTGAGGTGGTAGAACTTCTAAGATGTGGAATCTCTTAAAATATAATTCTTAGGGCTTTACCCTTAGGATTAATGCTGTTCTCTTGGTGTGAGCTCGTTCTCATGAGGATAGTTTGTCATGAAGGAAGACCACTGTTTTTCAGGCTGGGGCAACTCCAGTCATTGACCCATTGTGCCAGTGAAATAAACCCAGCTTTCTGTTCTCGTCATGCTTTTAGTTGTTTCTTTTGATGGGAAGGAGCTTGCAACCCCATAAGAACAACAATGCCAACCAACCAGAGCTTCCAGGGACTAAACCACTACCAAAAGACATGGACTGACCCTGGGCTCCAGCTGCATATGTAGCAGAGAATAGCCTTGTTGGGGCACCAGGGGAAGGGAAAGCCCTTGGTCCTCCTAGGGTTGGACCCCCAGTGGAGGGGAATATGGAGGGGTGGTAAGGGGGGTGAATGGGGGGAACACCCTTATAGTGGGGGAGGGGATAGGGGGCTTATGGACAGGAAACCAGGAAAGGGAATAACATTTGAAATGTAAGTAAAGAAACATATCTAATAAAAAAGTTAAAGACAAGAAAAGAAGACGATATTTTACTGGAAAAAAAAGAAAGGGGCTCAAAATACTCTCATCTTCCTGTTTGTAATTGGAGGTCAGTCTCCGGAGTGCCGTTTGTTTTGATGGATGGGAAGCCTGTGAGGGGCTGAGTTGAATGCAATGTGTAGAACAGAGTCTCTGCCTTGGGTATTGGATCCGCGCCCAGGCTAAGCTGATGAGTCTGATCCCTCAGGTGACCTGGCTTGGCACATTCTAGATTCCGTCTCCTCACAGCCACCTGGAAAACACAGGGGTTCCCCATTGCAGTAGTCCAATAGATGTAATGCTGTGACAATTGGGTCAGGCCAACACAGCCTATTCCAGCCTCACATAATGTGAAATGCTAGGATTAATGTCCTAAAAACAATGATGTTCTCTCTCTCTTTCCTCTCTTTTTCCCTCATGTCTGTACATATATGTGTGTGGGTATATGTGTTCGGAGGCCACATGAAGATGGTGGCTTCTACAACTCTCTGCCTGTTCCCTCGAGATAGGGTCTCTCACTGAAACTGGGTCCTTAGCTAGGCCTCAGCAATTCCCATGCATCACCCTTTCCTTCTTTCCCCTCAGGGATTGTGCAGTCATTCCCAGTTCTTTTCTATTAATTTGAAGTTCTGATTTATTATTGATGCTTGTATGTGTGTGCGTATGAGCACATGCATGGAGGTCAGGGGACCACTAGCACCATGAAGTCCTCCCCTTCCAGGGATGGAACTCGACTGCCAGGCTTTCACATCAAGCAATATGCCCACTGAGCCATCTCCCAGCCCCACTCCAGGCTTTTTATGTGAGCGCTGTGGTTGCATACTCAAGTCCTCATGCTTGTCTGACAAGCTGCCTCCCCAGTCCAGCAATGGCTCCATTTAACTCAACGAAAGTCTATCTTCTCTATCTGATCCTTGGCTGTCCATGGAATTCCTAGGGTCCAGAATATCCATTTCTCGGTGAAAGCCAAATCAGAGACAAAGGGAAGAAGCTCAGAGCAAATCTGAGCTGCCCATTGGATGAAGTGTGCCTCAGCGCCCAGTCACGTTTGTCTGTAGTAAGAGCACAGCTAGGGTCCAGGCACAGGGGCAAAGCATTGCCTTTGACCATGTCTGGTGGGCAGACACATTCATCACCGAGTGCCCCACATGAAACACCGAGGCCAACTTGATGAACCAAAGAATATAATTGGGGTTCCTCACAGGGACAAGGGTAGTTTAGGGACATATGCCACAGAAAAGTGTCCCCTAGCAATTGTTAACCACCCTTAGGGAAGGGTGGGGCCTTGTGAATCTCCAGAGTCCCCCCCCACTTCCTTCCATAAGGGAATGTTAGTGGACCAGATGTCCTAATTGTCTCCCAGGAGAAATCACACATGCTCTAGTCTCAAAGCACCTATGGTCACATCATGCACAAAGGACAGATTTCCACAACACTACTCACTGCAGATTGAAAATATCCCAGCTGAGAAAAATGCAGTCAATTCTCCCCAGCCTACCACATAGCCCAGCATAAGGACATAGAACACTGTATACACCATTTGTTCCCCTGTCACAATTGTGACCACAACCACTAGTCACTGCCACTGCCTAGACCCAGAAGACAGAAGATCACACAAAGCCACCCCAGGAAAAGATCCAAATTCAAAGGATGGTTCCCACCTTGTGGGCATCATTTGGCACCACCATTGAAATGGAAAACTTCTAAATCAAACTTCACTAAGTTGGAGATTATGTGTATAATACACAGGTGTGTGTGTGTGTGTGTGTGTGTGTGTGTGTGTGTGTGTGTGTGTTTCAGTGAGAGAGACAGAGTAGGAGAAAGAGCCCATCCATTCAGGGTTGGTGTATTTTGGACTCTAGTCCAAAGCCTAAGAACTAGATGTAAGTTTAGAGTATGTATCCTGGAGTTATTGAGACTTTCAAGTTTCTCTCCAGTTGCTAACAGTGTCTTTCTTGATCCCCCCTTCCCCCTGCCTACCCCCATTTTCTGCCTTGCCAATGACCAGAAAAGGGAGGCTGTCTTAGTTACAGTTTCTTTCTTTTTCTTTTTTTCTTTTTTCAGGAGCTGGGGACCGAACCCAGGGCCTTGCGCTTGCTAGGCAAGCACTCTACCACTGAGCTAAATCCCCAACCCCTTAGTTACAGTTTCTATTACTATGATAAAACACCATGATCTCTTCTTACAGTTTGGAGCCCATTACTGAAGGAAGCAAGGACAGGAACTCAAACAGGGCAGGAACTCAAGGCAGGAGCTGATGCAGAGGCCATGAGGGGTGCTGCTTACTGGCTTGCTCCCCGTGGTTTGTTCAGTCTGCTTTCTTAGAACACCCAGAACCACCAGCCCAGGGATGGCACAGCCCACTGTGGGCTGGGTCTTCCCCCAATGATAATCAGTCTGGATGAAGGCATTTTCTCAACTGAACTCCTTCTTCCTAAATAATTTTAGCTTATATTAAGTTGACAAAAATCTAACCAGCACAGAGGTCAGTGTCAACATCTCTCTGAACATTAATCAAGCACCAAGGTGTGGGATGACTAAATGGTCACATTCAGGGAGAGGTAAGCCACACTTGCATGAGTAGTGGTTAAGGAGTCAGAGTCTACCTTATAGGTTCCCCTGACTCTGGAGCCTGCAGACTTCCCTAGGAAACCAATGGAGTGCTGGTCCACAAGAGCAGTCATCAATCAAGAGCCTAAGGAGCTGGGAACTAATGACATGGATGATGTGCCCCTTGAGGGGGAGATTTAAAAAAAAATTGTTGGCTCTTTATGAATGTTCCATTATACACCCCAACCCCACTCATCACCCCGTCTCCTTGTATTTTCTCTGCACCCTTGCAGCCTTCACCCCAACAGAGGGACAACCATTTCATAGAAGCTGTACTGTGCCACAGTGTATCCCCCAGTTCACACAACTTTACTTGCAAATACTCATTGCAATGAGCTGTTGGTCTAGTCTGAGACCTCTGGCTTCTACACTTTCAATACTGGATCCCCACTGGGCCTCCTCTCGGATATCCTGTTGTTGCCCTGTGTCACTGAGGTTCTCTGGTTTTGAATCCATACATGCACTCCAGCAGTTCATTGATGGGATAGATGTTGGGGTGGGCCAATTCAAAGCCCTGGATCTGGGCCGGAAATGTTTCAGAGATGGTCAGCCTGCCAGCTCTTGCTCTAGCTGGTCTATCCAATGCTGCCACCAGCAAGGGACAGAGCCAGCTCTTCGGCTCTCATGCCACCACAGCCAGCTCTACTGTGCTGTCCAGGCAAGGGGGGAAAGCCGGTTTTCCTCTCATGAGCCTGGGGCCAGCTCTCCAGCTTGCCATAAGTACTGAGGGACAAGGGAGGAGAGGAGGACATCTTTCCCATGTCAGCACCATTACACAGCAGACAAGAGGCAGGGCCGGCTCTCCAATGCCAGGGCCAGCTCACCCTCAATTCACACATCCAGGGACAGCTCTACTGTGTGATCCAGGTGAGGTGCAGAGCCTGTCTCCTGAGTGCTGCCACAGGTGAGGGGCAGAGACAGCTCTCAGGCCCAGCGTAGGTCGAAAGGGGTGAGGGTTGAGGAGGGCACCTCTCCCTCACCTATGTCACCACATGGCAGACAAGTTGTGGGACCAGCTCTCCCACACTCACACCCTTGGGGCTAGCTCACCTCACCGTCAGAGTCAGCTCTACTGTGCTGCCCAGGTGAGGTGCAAGGTCCAGTCTGAGGTGTGAGGACCTCCATGACTCTCAGAGTTGTCCAGAAGACGGTCTCAGCTGTCATCCCTCAGTTATGGTTCACCTTGTATTTTGAGCCAGTCTCTCAGTGGCCTGAGGTCACCAAGTAGACTAAGCTGGCTGGCCAGGCAGAGCCATGAGAACTTTCACCCCAGCCAATAACTGTTCCTTTATTGCCTGATTCCCCATGCCTCGTCTCTCCTTATACATCTTAATTTCCTAGGATCCCCTTTCAAATACTGTTTGTGTGCCTTTCATGTTCTTATTTCTGGGGCTACTTTGGGTAACGATGTGGGGGAAACTCAGGTATTCAGAGCACCTCTTACATAACATACGAGTCAGAACAAAAATCTCCAGGCCCAGGGGATGCCCCAGTCCCCATGTCTTGTCCCCTCCCCCAGGACTCTCCTTTGGGAGGCAGCTGGCCCAGTAAAAGCCTATTTCAGTTCCAAAAGAACTTTTGTTCTGCCTGGGGCTGAATGGCTAAGATCAATACTGGATGAGTGTCAGCAAGACACTTGTAGTGACAGATCCCAAGCCACATCCACCAATATAGCCTTTTGTGTAATAAAGGACATTTTGAGTTCCAACTTTCTGACATCTATGTCAATTCCTCAATTGCTTGGAGAGGGAGTGAAAGGAGTGTTATTTATTGACTCTCCTAAAATCCTGATGTTTATCAGTATATCCCCAGAACCTAAATGTGCCAGGGACAGTAATAGGGGTTCATTCATATTTGTTAAATGGAGAGAAACGTGACAGCAAAATTCAAACCCATGTCTGTCTTCCTCCAAGGCCATAGAATTTTTCTAAGCGTTTTCTAGGAGAGGAGAATGAAGAGAGACTGGGTCAAGGCTGTTCCAGGAGAGGTAGTAAGGCCCTTGGGTGCCTGGCTTTGCTCCCCTTCTGCAAAGAGAATGCTCTGTCTGCTGAGCCTGGGGACAAGGTGAAAGTCAGAGAGTTCTTCCCTGGGGAAGTTGAGGCATGGTTGGGGATACACAGACCAGCCTATGTTCTACTGCCAGCCTCATCTAACCACAGCACTGTGTGTTTTCGCTGAGCGGCTCTACCTGCCTCTTGGGAGTGATGGGAAGATTAATACCAGTTTAGCAAATTATAGCTTCCTTACCACCTCCCACTCCTGGGAGATATGGAGCTGGAGAAATGGAAAATACAAACAAACTCAAATTTGACGTCCATGCTTGGTCATAGTGTGGACAGCTGGGCTCAATGCTACGAAATGCAGAAGCTCAGCAAAGCGAGTGGAGGCTTTGCTGTATGGCCACCAAAGAGAAGGCCACCCTTGGGCAAACACAGGAAAAATAGGATGGGACAGGAATGTTCTGGGAAGATAGCAAGGAGCAGCTTGCGGCATAGGCATGGTCCCTAAAAGCTGGAGGAAGAAAAAAGAAGTGTACTGTCTCCGAAAAGCCGGGTACTCTCCCAGCTGTTTCTGCTGTCCTCATAGTCCCCATTCAGGCCAGGGATGTCCTCAGCTGCTGATGTGTAGGGAAAGAGCCAAAAGAGAGGTTGAAGGACAAGTTTGAAGGGAAAGAAAGTGCAGGGACACACATTGTCTCGCATACATGCCTTCCAGGGTCCTTGTTCTAGTGTGTACCAGCAGAGCCAGCTACTGTCATTTGGAGGATATCCACATGAGGGCTGTCACCTGAGGGGCCTCTGTCAGAGGCAGACAGGACCTTGAAGATGGCTCTGCTGTCTCCAATATCCTGAAGTCCAAGGCTCTGTGGTACATTCTGCAGTCTCTCAGAGGTGCCCAGTGGGGCTCGGCTCCAGTAGTCCCCAGTGGGGTAACCTTGCTACAATTCCATTTGGCCTTCCCTTCTCTGTCTGTCTCCTTCACCCTACTTCAGTTCCCTCAAATAAATCTAAACTGGTCCCAGGGGCTACTTCTGACGGAGCTTAAACTAGGTCAGAACCGGAAGGAAGGGAGAGTGTGGAAAGTGCCTGGAGCAAAGTCTGGAACCAGCCTCCTGGCTAAGCTGGTTGAAGAGAAAGTCAGGAGGAGGAAGAGGAGGGGGGAGGAAGAAAAGAAGGGGAAAGAAAGGAGGAAGTCTCCCTTGGGTCTACCAAACTTCCATCATCTTTTTCTTTTCTTTCTAAACTTCTAGTTCCACCCTTTCTCCCTAGTGACCCCTGTCTGCTTTACCAGAACAGCAACAATGTGCTAACAGAACCTGTTTGTCTTCGAGAGAAAAGATTTCCTGATGACAAGCCTCTGGGAGGGGTCCAGCTAACTCTTGGCAGCCCAGCCTCTGGCTTCCTGGCACAAACAGCCCTGGGTTAGACAAGAGATAGGGTGGTTATCCATCGGCTGGAGACAGCCTTCTTTATGGCTCAGGCCCTCTCTTGTGCTTTCCACTGTCATCCCACAGACATGGTTTGAGATCTGGAATCCTTAAGATTCCTCGTGCAAGAGAGGCTTGTCCTGGATGTGTGGTCCTGTGCACTCTTGAGGACACAGTGATCACTTGAGGACAAATGATCATTGACAAAGCAGGCTATAGTTGGTTCAGAGGGCTATATTTCCTGATCCAGTCTCATGTGACAGTTCTGTGCCCTGGCTCCCTCGGGGAAGGAATGGAAAATCTTGAATATTGTCTGCTGAAGACTATGGCAAAAGAGGCCCATATTTCATGGTTTGTTTTCTCTTGCTCTCTTGCTCTCTTGCTCTAATTCTCTCACTCTCTCAAATTTTTATTAGCAGATATTAATTATACATAATCATGAGCTTATTAAGACATCTTCAGACATGTATATAATCTATTTTGATCATATTAATCCACCCAATTCATCTCTCATGTCCTCATCCCTTCCCACTCATTCCTTTCTTGTCCTGACTGTCCTATTTTTCTTTCATGCCTTTTTTTGAGAGACCTGTGAAGTTTCACTAGGATTAATGACCGAAACATGGATGAGGGGTTACCTATAGGACCCTGGATAAGGGTTGTTTTAGGAACATGGGCACCTTACCAATGGCTACATCACTGAAGAAAGTATTTCTCCATCCCTCCCCCAGCATCTGTTAACATCGTCAAGGAGGAGGTGTGACCTTTTAGGCCCCGCCCCACTCCTTGACAGACAGGACCCTCCCAACTCCGTAACAGACTATTGCTAGGCCCCTCCCTATTCCATGGCAGACTGTTGACAGACCCAGTCTTGTGCAGGTCTTGCTCAGGTAGTCACAGCTGCTTAGAGTTCAAGAGCGCAACAACCATCTCACGGCTGGAAAAGAGTGTTCTACAACACCCCACCCCTTCTTCTAGCTTTGACATTCTTCCACTTTCTCTTCGTGTGACTCTTTTTTTTCCAAACGTATATGAGCATTTTGCCTGCATGCATAGGTATGAATGAATGCTTGGTGCCATAGATCCCCTGGGAACTGGAGTTACTAACAGTTGTGACCTACCACATGGGTGCTGGGAATTAAACCCAGGTCTTCTAGGAACAGCCAGTGCCCTTAACCTCTGAGTCATCTCTCCAGTTCCCTTATTCTTTTTAAATTCAGTGGCATTCAGGGAGAACCATACTGTGATAGAGGGAACATAGAAAAGCCCATGCAGCTGAGAGGAGGTTGATTGTCGTGCTAGGCTTCATTCATAGTATTCTAGAGAGTCCTTACTTGGTCTTTGGACCAAAGCCTAGGACACAAGAAATATAGAGGGATAGAACCCGAGAAGGAACATGTTGGGTGGAGTCCTTTGTAGTGAGACAAGCAGAAGAGAGGGACAGCAGGCATGGAGATGCCGGTGGCTGTTGGGTGTTTGCAAATCCTCTCAGGAATTTATGTTACATGAGGAAACGGAATCATTTCAGCAGGGTTGGGGGATGAAAAAGCTTGGCCTACACTCTGGGTCTTTTGGCCTCTGAGTCATTCCTGGATTTTGGCATAAGAGCTCCACTCAGCCCCTCTAGGGGTTGGAAGGGCCAGGCAACAAGCTTTGTGCCTATTGGCTGCAAGTCACTTTGGGCCTCAGAAGCTGTATGCTCACATCAAAGGGAAGGAGGAGGGGCTGCTCTGGGCCTTCCTCTGCCAAGTCAGTCTGTGCAGAGGGCTCTGTGGCCTATCAGACAGCTAAGCCAGAGCAGGCCAAGTGTGCTGGTCCCACTAGTGAGTTCCACGGACTTGAAGTAGCTGTTTCTGGGGGATCTGCCTATTCTTCTTTGGAATCCAGCCCCTTTCATTCGCCCATCTCCAGGTTCCAGAAATATCTTCATCTGTTCTGTGTGAACCTGATCCTATGGAGCCAAGTCAAGGGGAGGATGCTTCTTTACTTCTGGGTGGTTTTTGGGAAATGAAGTACTCCGGTCCTGAAGAGCTGAAAATAACTGTCTTAGGTTTCATGGATCAGGAACTCAGACAGCGTTTGGCCACATAGTTCTTCTTAAAGCATGGAGCAAGGCCTTGGTGCTATTGGCTGGTGGAGAAGGTTCTGGAGGGTTTGCTCATACATCTAGAGGCCAGGCAAGGAGCACAGCTGGCAAGCCAGGTTTGTCCACTACCATCTTCCGGAATGGTCTTTCCAGCATCCAGACTTCAATAGCAAGTGACCCAACAGCAGGAAGAAGCTGCCTGACCTCATGTCTTAGTCAGAGTTTCTATTCCTGCACAAAACATCATGGCCAAGAGGCAAGTTGGGGAGGAAAGGGTTTATTCAGCTTACACTTCCACATGGCTGTTCATCACCACAGGAAGTCAGGACTGGAACTCACACAGGTCAGGAAGCAGGAGCTGATGCAGAGGCCATGGAGGGATGCTGCTTACTGGCCTGCTTCCCACAACTTCCTTGGCCTACCTTTGTGTAGAATCCAGGACCACCAGCCCAGAAATGGTACCATCCACAATGGCTGGGTCCTCCCACCTTTATCACTAGTTGAGAAAATGTCTTACAGTTGGGTCTCATGGAGGCATTTCCTCAAGGGAAGCTCCTTTTTCTGTGTTAACTCCAGTTTGTATCAAGTTGACACACAAAACCAGCCGGTACACCTTGCATGAGCCAGTTTTAGAGGGAAGCAAGGAGGCACTTTTGTCATCCTTATGGGACTGAAGGAGAACCAAGCCTGCTTTCTTGATTTAAGAGGAGAGGACCAAGACCCCACCAGTCACTGGAAGGAATGTCAAAACACTGAGGAAAGGGCTTGAGTTGGTGAAGTGCTCGCCATACAAGCATGAAGACCTCAGTTTGATCCACAGTACCCACATAAAAAGGTGAGAATGAAGGTGCAGGGTGTATAATCCTAGTACTAGGGAGGCAGAGAAAGGCAGATTTCCCCAGAACCTATTGGGTAGCCAGCCTCACCTCACCAGCAATCCTCTAGCCCAGGGAGAGACCCTGCCTCCAAAAATAAGGAGGGTGATACCTGAGGTTGACTTCTGGCCTACACACACACATCCAGATTTCTGAGTGCACTCACACATGTACACATATGCATGCACACACACACACACACACACACACACACACACACACACACACACAGAGTTATGTTTCCAAAGCATCAGAACTAGGTGGGGAGAGGAGGATGTAGCTCTGTGGTGGAGCACAAAGTCCTAAGTTCAATCCCCAACACCAAATCAGTAAATAAGACATTTTCTAGTAGTGGCCCAGCTGTCCAAGTTTGCTACCACCCCTTCCTTCCATCCTTCTCTGTGGGCATCAGTGCTCTCACCAGAAAGCCAGTGTTCATTTTCTGTCTGGAATTAGACCCGAAACACTTACTTATAAAATATAAAAATTGTCAGGTCTTCACACCTTACTCCTCTGGGAAATATTCACTCAAAAAAAAATGGCAACCTCAGAATGGTGGCATTAATAAACAAAGGAATGTGTCAGTCATGGTGGAATCCAGGTATTTACTGCTGGTCAGTCAGTGATACACTTTTCCTGTCAAGGGACTTTCCTGCAGTAGACAGCTGGGGCTTCCAGTTACCCTGGACCCATAAACACTGTACTATGGCTGCTGGGGCCTAAAAGCATCTTAGATAACAGGTTATGCACATTGCCCCTCCCCACAGCTGACATCACTGAAAATCAGTCCCCAAAGGGGTGCAGAAAATGGGGGGACATTTCTAGGTTGTTTTGGTGACCATCTAAGAGAGGCACACAGATTTACTGTTGGGCCATCTGTGGAGAGATAAAAGAGAGCGATTCACAGAACTCCAAGTTTGTTTGAAATTTAAAATACTTATGTAGTATTGACACCCTTGAAGCACTCTGGGTTCTCTTCCTCTTTATTCTACTTCTCGGCACTCATAAAAACCAGTCTGTTAGAAACAGAAGAGGGGAGAATTAGGATGTCCGCCTGCTCTAGAGTAATGCTCATTTCTAGCAAGAGGAAAAAAGCCTACGAGCCTGTCTCACGCTCTAAGCCAGCACTTGATTGTCTTGCAAGCTGGTTTGCAGGATGGAGTGGGAAGAAGGTAGGGAGCCTGTCTTTTAAGATTTGTTTATTTTGGGCACAAGATTGTTTTGCCTGCGTGTGTGTGTGAGGCAAGAAGAGGATGTCCAATCCTCCGGAACTGGAATTATAAATAGTCACGAATCACCATGCAGGTGATGGGAATCAAATTTGGGCCCTCTGCAAAAGCAGCAAGTACTCCTAACCACTGAGCCATCTTTCCAAACCTATATTTTAGTTCTATGGATAAATGCTAGACATTTTCATACATGTTTCTTTTAATGTGCCTTCCATTTCTGACTCCAACATTTTCTTCTTTTCTCTTCCCTTCCCTTCTCCCCCCCTCCTTGGTTTGATAGGTTTTCCCCCCAAGGAACTTGGGCTGACCTGGAACCCTTTTTTTATTTTCTTTTTGAGATCATAATATAATAACTTCATTTTCCCTTCACCATTCTCTCTCTACATCCTCCCATATTTTCTTCATTGCTCTTTCAAATTCATTGGCCTGGGATTCTTGACTCTCCTGCCTCCACTTCCTAAGTACCAGGACTACAGCTATGGGCCACCGTTTCCATTTGTCACTCAATAGTTTTAAAACAAAATTTGTGGTATGTAGTATCAGGGGGCCTTGTGGAGAGACACCTGGAAGGTTCTGAAGGGAGATACTCAAGGTGTTGAAAGTGACTTTAAGGATATATCTGTCTCTGTATGATGCACAGCCACTCTTGACAAAGAGAGGTTAAGCAAAGAGTCCAAAGACAGGATCCAGGTCCAGTGCCTGTCAGTCTGCTAATGCCTCTTTGTGACCTGTCCATGCTTTTGGTCCACAGTTCCAGGATAAATTCAGATCAAATTCAGACCCAGGCCTCTGTCACATAGAGAAGGGGCCTTGCTGTGGTTTGAATTGAATCATCTGCTGCATGCTAGCGTTTTCTCAATGCTTAGTCTCTAGCTGGTGGCTATGCTTGGGGAGAACATGGAACCTGTAGGAGATGGGGCTTGTCACTGGGAATGAGGCCATTGGGGGTCACATGGTGGCATTGGTTCTGGATTCTATCTCTTTCCTTAGATCACTGTCTTGTGAACATTACCCACTACAAGTTCTCACTGCCATGGACTGAGCACACACTAATGCCTTCTTTACCAAGAAAGACTGAGTGAGATCCCCTAAAACTGTGAGCCCAAATAAAACCTTCCTTCCCTTCCCTCATATCTGCCAAAGTCACTGAAACAGCAGCTCAGTTGACAGAGTGCTTGCCTAACATGCACAAGGACCCAAGAATGGTCCCCAGGACTGCATCAAGCTGGGTATACCTGTAATTTCAGAAGTGGTGATGGGGACAAGTAGGAGAAAGTTCAAGGACCTCCTCAACTACATATCAAGTTCAAAGCCAGGGTGGGTGTGATGGTTTGTATATGCTCTGCCCAAGGAGTGGCACTATTGGAAAGTGTGGCCTTGTTGGAGTAGGTGTGCCATTGTGGATGTGGGCTTAAGACCCTCACCCTAGCTGCCTGAAATTCAGTATTCTGCTATCATCCTTCAGATGAAGATGTAGACCTCTCAGATCCTCCTGCACTGTGCCTGCCTGGATGCTGCCATGCTCCCACCTTGATGATAATGGACTGAACCTCTGAACCTGTAAGCCAGCCCCAATTAAATGCTGTCCTTTATAAGACTTGCCTTGGTCATGGTGTCTGCTCACAGCAGTAAAACCCTAAGACAGTGGGCTACTTCATTCAGACTTGTCTTTAAGAACAAAATACAGGGGTTTGGGGATTTAGTTCAGTGATAGAGCACTTGCCTAGCAAGCACAAAGCCCTGGGTTCAGTCCCCAGCTCCTAAAAAAAGAAAAGAAAAAAAAATAAAAAGAACAAAATACAGCAATAACTCACCCTACACCCAAATCCCTCCACACAAAGTAGTCCTGCTGCCTGGTGTGCTGTTGAGGAAGGAGGAAGTAAAAAAGGAAGCTTGGAAAGTCTGACCAAGTATGGTTCCTTGAGAAACAAAGACAAAAGCTCAGTTAGGAAATTGGCCTCAACAGAACACTGCAGGGAGCCCTTTCCCATCTCTAGGACATCTGGACTCAGAACCTCCAGCACCCCTCTTCCTACAACACATGCTTCTAGGAATGTGTGTCTACCCTCCCACAGGCTGCAGGTTCCCTCCACCTGTTTTCACTGAGAACGGTGCTCGTGTTTAGCTGAGAGGAATTTCCTGGCCTTTGCACATAACCCGAGGAGTGCGGAAGTGGAGGCCCTGCCTGGCTGTGTTGCGAGGAGCCATGAGCATCTCACACCCACCCCCGCACCCCACTCCCACGGCTTTCTGCCTTTTTATCTATGAGCTAACGATTTAGATTATTTCATCAAGGTCCTATGGCACCTGACAGCTCACGACTGTGTGAATCAGAAAGGTGAGTCAGCAAAAGCTCTGAAACCCAGAGAGAAAGGCTGCGGAGCATAAGAGCGTGGAGGGAAGCGACGAGCCTAGCCAAACCATCCGGAAACAGGATGGGGAGATGGCATGGGCTTTTGAAACTGCCAGAAGCATTGCGCCTCCCACCATACCCTGACCTGCTAGACTGTGAGTTAAGATCCTTTGAACGGAGACACATCTCCCATTGCACACTCATTTCTATCCAGAGAGATTTGGATGCAGCTCTCCTTACAACAGAGAATCATCTCATGGACTTACATTCACACTGACATGTAAAGAATTGACATGAGATTGGGTTCATGGATATGGGCCTAAGTAAGAAGCATGAAGACAGACAGCTATGAAAGTCTAATATGCCTTTGCTGTTTCTGGAAGGGATCCATATGGGTGAGGTTTCTGGTTTTGAGAGCCAGAGAGGTCTCCTGTCAAGTTGAGGGGTTGGGGAAACGCCCCAAGCATCAGATCTCCTACATCTACATTGTACCCACATAAGCAGCCAGAAAGACAAGGCTGTTGTCTCAAGGGAGAAGACATATGCTCGTGCGTCCTGGACTGAGGCAGAAGGACTTGGAGAGGGAGTCATGGCCTCTGAGCTGACAGACTCTGTGTTGTCGTCGTCACAGAGCCCTATAGACACCTTGGGCTTCCAGTGTCCTCCCATTGATGGGAAATAGTAGCTCATGTTCTTACCCACTGTCCCTGCACGTGACACTTCACATGATTTAGTAAAGAAGGCTGGACATTTGTTTCTTGATTTATGATAACGCTATGGTTATCATGAGCACATTACTGGGATGGATGGAAGATGCATCAGCCTAGAGGCTTGGGGAACCCTGGCTCTGACTGCTATTATGTGAGGTTCTGAGCCACAAGGACCAGTACTGGGAGGGTAGCAATCCAGCTAAGAGTTGGGGAGGCATGGGTTGCTAGCACTGACCTCCAGGGGCTGGGAACAGTGGGTGATCTGGGGAGTCTACAGCCATGCCCAATTAGCATATGCCCCAAACCTGTGGCTGGACCATTTGAGCATCAACCTGCAAGTCTTCATCTAGGCAAGTCACTGGAACTACCCTTTCTGTTTTCTGACTATGAGGGTAGAAGCTCTCCCTGCTGCTGTGAGCCCTGCTGTGACCACATGATCGCTTGCAGGGGGCCTCTCTCCTTCAGGCTTGCTGGCTGAGCATCAACACTCCAGTTGTTCCCACAGGCTCTGCCTGTCTCCCTTGCCCCTTCTCTCTGTCTCCTACTCTTGTCCTTTGCCACACTGAATGTCCTTTTGCAACACTAATTTGGCCTAGGCTTATGCGGCCAGGGGCAGTGGAGGCCAGTTTCCAGGCAACCTGACCCGGCAGGAGCGCTTTTTATCTACTGGGCAAGAATCTGTACAGTCTGAGGCTGTCAATGGATGTGAACCTTTAGCCAAACTCAGCCAGAGCCAGGCTGGGGAATACACAGGCTAGAGGTAAGCTCCCAAGCCCCCAAGCATCCAGTGAGAACAGGCGACTGAGGTCTAATGAGGGTAAGAGGAATACAGTGGCCCAGGTATGACAGGCTAAGAGTCTAAAGGTCTGCATCCAGTGACCTTCCTGTCCCTTTGAAATTGGCTAGGGAATAAAACCACCAGCACAAATGCAGGGGCACCTGCAAAAACCTGTGCCCAAGATGGAGAGCTTGTCTTGAAGACCATGAGAGGGCATTCTCTGTGACCTGGGCTCAAGGTAGAAGGGACCAGACCTGGCCTGACCTACCAGTAGCATTGTGGTCTGCATCTGCCAGTTCCTTCTAGGAGATGTCATGTGTATGAGGGCCATTAAGTGGGCCTGCAAAAGGAACAAGTGACATTCTATAATCAGGTGGCAGAAGAATGCCACACAGATACTGTTAACATAAATGTACATTGAATAAAAGAAAGCCCAGTTCGGGGCAGTTATGCAGGTAAGAGCCTTCGAAGCAGGAAGTTGATACCACCTCTAGGCTGAAGGCATACACAGAGAAGCTGGCTTCTGCCGTTAAGAGGAAGCACTGGGCAGAAAGGACCACTCAAAGGAACAGCAGCCTTCAGAAGCATGGCAAAGGTGACACAGGGTGGCAGGTACAGAGGGAGTGGAGGATTAACTCTCTGCCCCCAAATCCCCTGAGGTGAAAAGACAAAATGGTGCATCCAGGTGACTTTTTGTCACTGCTTCTGGGATACCGAAGGTCCACAGATGCAGAAAGCACATCCAGAGAGGTCAAGAACTGCCCCCTGAGGCAGAGCATCCCAGCCTATGCTCCAGAAATGGAGGACTGAGGAGCAAGGAGAGGCTAGAGGGGCCAACCATGCCCTCTTGGTCTGAATGTGGCACCACATGGCGTGTGTGTGTGTGTGTGTGTGTGTGTGTGTGTGTTTTCTGCTTTGAGTAAGCTGTGTTGCTCTCTCCTTCCTGAATAGAATAGCTACTGGCCGAGTCTGGGAAAGCTGAGCTTCTCCCCTGGATCCTGTTAAGCTCTTATTGTTCTAGATAATTCCAATGTATCCCTAAGACCCCTTCTGGGATCTGACTACATTCCCTCCTCCACGGCTGGAATAAATGCTCTCTTGGTTTTGCTTCTAAAGTGCCCCGCCCATGCTTGTCCATATCGTTTATTGTGCTGATGGCACCATATGAGAGAGGTCCAGGAAGGAGTTCCTTGAGGGCCCAGTTGGGCCAGAGCTGCACCCGGGATGGGCTTTGTAGACATAGTGAGTCTTTAATAAAGATTCCTGGGAGAGGTGTTGTCTGGAGTTTGACCATCCCTCCTTGACAGGATGATAAAGATTTTGATGTTCAGAACAGGGGTTATGATGCGGTGGCTCCAGAATTGCACACTTGAAGCAGGTAGCACCTGAGTTTCCATGAGGCAGAATTTCCTAGCCTAGTGGCTCTGCCCGCTGAAGGAATGAGCAATTCCTCCCTGGAAATATAATTTCAACGGCACAGTGAGTGGTAAGAGCAGCAAGAGGCGACCTCCAGCCTCCTATTTATGAAAACAATAGCTCAAGTTTATGGTAGTAGCAGTAACCATACCCACTTCCCTTCCTGCCACCCTTCTACCACATGCATTTGTGTCACACACACACACACACACACACACACACGAGAGCACGCGCACATGCATTTGAGAAGCATGTAGGCACACCATTACTACTACCACAGCATACATATAAACTTATGGCAATGCATACAGAAAAGTGCATGCTGAAACAGACACATGAGCTCGGAGACACTTGTATACAGACAAGTGCACGGACACGCATGAGCTTCTGCACACACCTGCATCTCCATGACTACACAGGGCCTGGTTTGAGCAAAGGATGGAGGCTAACGACAAGCTGCCCTCTGGGAAGTGATCTCACTGGTACTGGAAGGAAGCCTCTCGATCACATCCCAGCTCTTCCCAGCCCTTTATTGGACTCCACAGGGTAATGAGGGTGGCAGAGGCCCTGCCTGGCTCTATGCTCCTGGGTTGACAAGGTGGCAGCGCTCTTTGGCAGAAGTGAGCTGGGATGCTGGCCACAGAATAATTTAAAGTAAAAATAAAGGCTTGGTTCCATGGTAGCAATAATGAAGGTTTCCTGGAAACCTAGAGAACCGTGGCTGCTCCCGAGACTCAGACCCCAGCTGCAGCTTCGGCCCTGGGACTCACAAGCTATGTCCTGGCTGCTTTACCCTCCTATTAACCCATGGAAAAGGAGTCATGCACAGAGTTTCACCCCCACTCCTGATAGTTCAAGTAGGAAGGGATCAAATCCCTAGAAACTGGTGCTGTCTGAGCTGTGGGAAGGTGGACTAGTCTCCCAAGGCTTTGAGTGACCATGCATAGGGCAACTTAAAGCAATGGAAATCAATTCTTTCATGGTGCTACAGGTCAGGTGCCACACACAAGGGGCTAGCAGGCCATGCTTCCTCTGGAGGCTCTTGGAGCAAGTCCTTCTGTCTGAGTTTCATTTCTTTTGCTGTGATAAAATACCCTGACAAAGTAACTCAGAGGAGGAATTGTGAGGGGAGGGGAGCTCACAGGCTGCAGTCCACCATAGCAGGGAAATCAAGGCAGAACCTTGAGGCAGCTAGTCACATCACATCCACAGTCGAGAGCAGAATGCCTACTGCTCAGCTCACTTTCTCTATTCTTATGAAGCCTAGAACCCAAACCCAGGGAATGGCCGTGGGAGGAGTCTTCCCACATCATTTAACATAATCAAGAAGACTCCTCGTCCTCTTTCAGCTTCTGGTGGCTGTCACCTTGCCTGTGGCTATATGACTCCAGAACCTCCATATCTTCTCTCTGTGTTTACCTCTTCTGTTGCATGGGCTTGGGAAGTGTATATCAGTCAGATTTTTGCAATTTCAGCCACCAAACACCTGAGTCAACATCACAGGGGAGGAGCAAGGTTTCAGAGGGTTCCGTTCATCATGGTGGGGAGGGTGAGGCGGAGCAGTGCAGGTTGCATCGTGACAACCAGGAAACAGAGAGAAGGGGTGCCAGCACTGGGCTGGTTTTGTGGAATGCTATCCTCTAGACATGATCACTGTACTTTTGAACTCTAAGCAGCTATGATTATCATCTTGAGACCTGCATAAAACTGAGCATTACCATTTCATCATGGAACTAATACATGAGAGAGTTGCCCCTCTCTGAACACACACACACACACACACACACACACACACACACACACACACACAGGATATATATATATATCCATATATATATATCGATATATATATATATATATCCAATTAATAGTTGCTTGGGGGAGGAAGACTTTCCTTCTGTGTCCTCCAGGACAAGTTATGCAGCAGCTAGCTCTTTTATCTTTTATTGTATCCTGGGCTCCGGCCTAGGGGATGGTGCCACCCACACTCAGAATAGATCTTCCCCCTCAGTTAATCTTTTCAGGAAATACTCTCATAGAAGCAGACCTATGGCTTGTTCTGGGGAGACAGGAGCCAAGTCTATTCATCCTAGATAGGGAACCAACAGCAGACCAAAGAAATGATTCCAACCAAGTCTAGCTAGCTGAATTTAGTTGGAGTTACTAGCTACCTTACACAGGTGGCTATACCTTGGATAGAAGTCTTTCTCCCGTCAACTATTAACTAGTTATGTATACTGAGAGGGGCAGACCCAGAGCTGTGCATTACTAATCACTCAGGTGCTTCTCCATCTAATCAAGCGGATACCTATAGCCAGCCTCACAAGGCTGGAGAGATGGCTCAGTGGTAAAAGTGCTTCTTGCATTTTCAGAGGCCCAGAGTTCAGTTATGAGAATCTACCTTGGGTGAGCTTAACTCCAACTCTTGGGGATTCTAATGCCCTCTTCTGGTGCACTCAGATACTACACACACACACACACACACAGCACAACTGTACAATCTAAGGTGTTCATTTAGTATCTTTAACTTAATTACATAGACTTAAAGTTCAAGCCAACTGCTTTGAGGCAATCCTGAGCTCTGAGCTTCTTTGCAGACGCTATTATGAACTCATAGGTGGAGAAAGCCATCCTTTTGTTTTGTTTTGTTTTGTTTTGTTTTTGAGAAAGCCATCCTCAAAAAGTGACCTTCTGACATAGTTTATTGAGGACACTATGGTCTTGAGAAATTCTTGAACAGTTTCTTACATATTAAATAGACACATGTGAGTGAAGAGACTTCCTTCATGGCCACCTTGTTCTGCATTGTTAGAGCTTAACATGACTGATTCCATTTTGATATGAATGTCTTTTACCTCATATGTCACATTTTGCTTCTCTATTCATTCACCAGTGGAGATCTATGTGGCTTCTATGTCTTAGCTATTCCGAATGTCACAGCTATGGGCATGGGTGTATAAATATGTCTTTGAGATCCTGCTTTCAATTTCTTCAGGTAGACATTCAGAACAGAACTGCTAGATCATTACTTATTATTATTATTGTTATTATTATTATTATTATTATTATTATTATTATTACATGCTCATGAGTACATGGTGTGTGTGTATATACTGGTGGTTTGGATAAGAATGGCTCCTATAGGCTCATGTATTTGGAGCTTAGTCACCAAGGAGGGCTACTATTTGAAAAGATTAGGAGATTTAAGAGGTGTGGACTTATTGGAGGAAGTGTGCCACTGGGGGTAGGCTTTGAGGTTTCAAAAGCCCATACCAGCCAGGGCCTAGTCTTTCTCTCTCTGCTTACAGATCAGGATGTAGTTCTCAGTTAGTTCACCAGTTCCTGCCTGCCTGCAAACATGTTCTATGGCATCATGATGATGATGATGATGATGGACTCATTTCTAAACCCCTAAGCCAGCCTCAATTAAATATTTTCCTTTAGAAGAATTGCCATGGGCATGGTGTCTCTTCCCAGCACTAGAACAGTGACTAAGACAGAAGCTGGTTTCAGGAGCGGGATATTGCTGTGACAGGCTTGACTGTGCTATTTGTTGTAGGATTGCAGAAGACTTTGGAACTCTGGACTAGAAAAGTGGTTGAATGCTTTTACTGGAGCTTACTGAGCCACCTTAGAAAGGGCATGATCAAGGGTGCTAAGAACGATATAAATTATGACAGCCTGAATCAGGAGATTCAGAGGGGGAGACTATTATCAAGTGGCCTAAAGACTGTTCTTGTGATATTTGACAAAGAATGTAGCTGATTTTTGCACATCTAAAAAATTAGCCGGAGGCTAAATGAAAGACTTTTGGATTGATGGCATTAGCAGAGGAGATTTTAAGACAGCCTAGTATAGACTCTGTCCTGTGGTTATTAGTGTTCACTCCTGTGTAGATCTATAATGGAAAAGGAGCAAGCTGAGCAAGGAAAAGTTAAAACTGTATAGGTAGAGGAGAAAAGGAGCACCAGGAAGTGTAATGGAGCCAAAGTCCAGTACTCAAGGAGATAAATAAACACATTGAAAACATGGTGCTAAATGGAATAAATGGAGTGATGACCTCAGGGCAAAACTCCACCCAGCTAAGCTTCTAACTTATGAAAAGGAATTAAAAAGAAGCTTACACAGCAAGGGAACCATCAACAACAGAAAGCTGACAAAGATGTGATCGAAAGAGGGGGCTATCTATGTTCCAGACCCAGCAAACATGATAATTTTGGCAGTTTTGCCCATGTGGTTCTGGCTTTAGTGTCAAGGGTACAAGAAAGGATTTGTGAAATTTCCCTCTATGGCTAAGTAAAGCCAATGAGGCCAGGGTGTGTGTCAGGTCTTTTCCTGCATGGAGGCCTAGAGAGGCCATTTCATAAAACTGTGAGGTTGAAGCCTAGATTGTGTTGGAGACCCCCAAGATGTTGGAGATGCCAGGATCATGTGATACCTGTCAAGGAGAGCTGCAGACTGGATATAGAACAAATCCTAGAGAGAGACTTTGAACTTTGGACTTTTAAACCATGTTGAAATTGATTGACTATGGGGACTTTTGAATTTGGACTAAATGTATTTTGGATTATGATATGGTTATAAGACTATGGGGACCAGGGAATCAAATGTGGTGGTTTGAATAGGTTTGGCCCCCATCGGCTTATATATTTGAATGCTTAGTCATCAGAGAGTGGAACTATTTGAGAAGGATTAGGAGTGTGGCCTTGTTGGAGTAGGTATGGCCTTGGAGGAAATGTGTCACTGGGACTGGGTTTTGAAGTTTCAAAAGTCCAATCTAAACCTAGTCTTTCTCTTTCTCTTCTTTTTGCCTATAGATACAAAACTCTCAGCTACTTCCCCAGTACCCTGTCTGACTGTGTGTTGCCATGTTCCTGGCCATGATGATAATGGACTAAACCTCTGAAACTGTATCTAATCCCCAATTAAATGCTTTCTTTCATAAGAGTTGCATTGGTCATGGTGTCTCTTCACAGCAATAGAACACTGATATGTAGATACTGAGAAAAAGAACTCAAGCTTGTTTGATGAGCCTGTCCTGGTGTGGGATGAGTACTCACCTTGATGGGCCCATCTTCCTCCAATCACTTTGACCATATTCCTCCGTGGACCAGCACAGGCTTTTGCAAGAAAGTCATATTTGAAGTAATTGGTTTGTCGAGGTCACTGAGAGGAGCATCTTTCTTTCCCCAGCTATATTTCCAGCATGGCTGGTGGGCCTGGGCCTGAGCCTTCCAATTTTGAAGATGTGGTATAAGTCTGTACGAATATGATAGGATGGGGGACAGGGAATGTCTGGTGCTTGCATTTCACCTGCACAGAAACAAAAAGTCAAGAAAATACTCACTCCCTAGAAGTGTTCATCAGTCTTTTTTTCCAGAAGCATTTAGGGAGGACATGTGTGTGGGCTTTCTGTCACTGACACCCATCGTTGATGACAAAGGGAAGACAACAAGTCATAAAGAGATTAAAACAGACAGATGGGAGGGAAGGCTCAGAGGGCAGAATTCTCTCTACTCTCTGTGAATGAACTTGACTTTCTGGGGACTTGCCATCATCACTATTTCAAGTCCACAAAAACAACATCTTCTCTCTGCACCTTGAGGCAAGATCTAGTAGACAGTAAGTAGGTAGCACGTGACTTGGAGAGGAGAACAAAGAAGCATTTTGATGCTTTTAAATTTTGTTTTTCAAGCAGGCTGCTGATTGGGTAAACAATGGAAGAGTTTGTGAGTGGGCAGAGATACCAAATTACAGAAACCACTCTTTGTACCTTCCATGGATCTGCTCGGCCTCCTCAACATCTCCACCCCCAAAATTAATTTCTTCCCACAATAAGCCCAAAGGAAGAGCCTGAAGATCTCAGCAGTGTGCCTCTCAAAACAAGTTGTTTTCATAGGAAAATTGAGGACTTGTGCTTGGAAAAACAACTCCCCGGGGGCACAGAAGTGGCAGGGGAGTGGGTGCACGTGGAGTGATGCGTGAGGGGCTCTGCTGGAAGCCAGTATCCCCGGGGCAAAGTTCTGCAGCTGTGGTGGATGTGTGTGAGCACACAAGAGAGCCCTTCTCAAATGAATAAGAACCTTTGGTGAGAGCCCCATATCTATGGCCCTCTTCAGGTATGCCACCAGCACCTTGCTGCAGCCAGTATCTTCCAGCTTGAATAACCTATGAAGGCTGGCATTTTAGAATGCTCTGGTCACCTCCAAATGGAACCTTCCAACTTTGCTGTCACAGAGTTGTTCCCTCGAGCTTTTTGAATTTTAAGAATTATTATTATTATTTATTTATTTTGGAGCTGAGGACCAAACCCAGGGCCTTGCGCTTGCTAGGTAAGCGCTGTACCACTGAGCTAAATCCCCAACCCCTAAATTTTAAGAATTATTTTTCTTTTATTTTTGAGCCAGGATCTGGTTATGTAGCCCAAGCAGATTTTGAACTCTCAGTCCTCCTACATTAGGCCTCCCAAATGCTGGAATTACAAGTGTGTGTCATGGCTCCCTGCTTTGCTCCTGCTCTGCTTAGCTTTAACTGTCAACTGGACATAGCCTGCAGTCACCTAACAAAGGAGTTCCAACTGAGGGATTGTCCAGATCAGACTGGTCTGTGTGCAAGCCTTGGGGTGGGGATTGTCTGAGTTGTTTTAATTGATGTAAGAGGGCCCATTTCACAATGGGCAGCTCCACCCTTAAGTCCTCAAATAAATGAAGAAGCTAAGAGTACACCTGAAAGCAGTGTTCTTCCATGGTTTTGCTTCAAGCTCCTGCCCTGACTCCCTTCAATGATGAACTGTAACCTGTATGATAAAATAAACTCTTTTCTCCCCATGTTGCTTTTGGTCAGAGTGTTTTCAAGAATGAAGCTAGAAGAGTCCCTGCCACACTTGTCCATGTGCAGAAAGAGACACACCTACATGGTCCTGTGGTTCTGAATGCCACCAAAACACAAAGTAACCTTACTGGCTATGTTAATCAGGGAATATTCTGACAATGGAATGATTAATGGTGCTAGAGAAAGATCAGTGAGCCATACTGCTGACTGAAAAAAGTGGGCGAAGGATGAGTACCCTGTGACTGTACTGTCCCTGTCCTTGTAGGGATTTCCCAGAAGCAAATCATGAGACAAGACCAAATGCAAGTCATCATTTGGATGATGACCCAGAAGTGCATTTAGGTCTGAGGAAGTGATTCAGGGAAGGGAGGGAAGTCAATGCTGGCTATATAAATGAGCGCTTTTCTACTGTGGACCATGGGGGCTCAATGCCATTGAAACTTTCAGAGAAGCTGCCAGAATTGTGCCTTTAAGGTGGCAAGCTGGGTTATTTGTCTACCACCACCTATTCTTCAATGGCTAAGGATCATCAATTTCTAGACATTTCCATCTAGCTAAAGGCCAAATGAACAATACCCCACAAAGAGAGTTACTGGGAAAGACTTTGAGTAAAATGTATGCAAATACCTCTAGAGCTGGGTGAGGATAAGAATGGAGTGCCTCTCCTCAACGGCTGTGGTCCTATTAGCATATCTAAAAATTCTTCAAGAAATATGGGTTGGAGAGATGGGTCAGTGGTCTAGTACTCCAAAACTTAAATAAAGCTGGATATGTGGGTATGCATCTGTAACCCCAGCACTGAGGGGCTGGGGGCATAGAGACAGGCTTTGTGGCCAGGTAGTTGTGCCAAAACAATGAGCTTCAAGTCCACTGAGAGATCCTGTATCAAAAAATTTAGTAGATGGCTGGGGAGATGCTTAAGAGTGTATATTAGTCAGGATTCTCTAGAGGAACAGAACTGATAAAGTGCATCTATCTAACACACACACACACACACACACACACACACACACGATTTATTGGGGTAGCTTACAGGCGGTGGACTAGCTAATCCAACAATAACTGGCTATGAATGGAAAGTCTAATAATCCAGTAGTTGTTCAGTCCACAAGGCAGGATTGTCCCAGCTGGTCTTCAGTATACACCGAATCCCGAAGAAGTAGGCTCTAATGCCAATGAAGAAGTGGACTTGCTGGTGATAGCAAGGGCAAGCAGGCAAAAGGCAAAAGCTTCCTTCTTCATGTCCTTTATATAGGCTGTCATAAAGTTGTGGTCCAGACTGAGCTGTATCTTCTCACCTCAGAAGACCCATGTTCAATGTGGGTCTTCCCAAGGCTGTCCACTCTCTCCATACATATTCAATATAGCTAGAAGTCTTAGCTAGAGCAATAAGCGACTGAAGGAAATCAAGGGGGATATGGGCTGGAAAGGAAGTTAATGTATCTTCATTTGCATATGAGAAACATAAAAATTAACTCCCACCACACACCCTTTGATCTACCATGGTATCCTACCTGCAAGGTATGCTAGTGTAATAGTTGCACAAAGCTTGTGAGGGTAATCAACCAATATCTGGTTTGACTTAAGGTCCACTCCATGAGATGAAACCCATACCTGATACTGCTTAAGTGACCAAGGACCCAAGACTACATAGTACAGGGACGTTGGATAAAAATTAAATCTATTAAGAGAATTTAGCAATAAAATGACTACTAGTGATATTCTGCTATACTTATAGATCAGTGCCTTGTTCAGCCATCATCAGAGAAACTTCCTTCTGTAGCAAATAAGAACAAATTCAGAGACCCACAATCAGACAAAACTTAAGAGAGTGACAGACCTTCAAACACTCAGCCCTAAATGGGACCCTTCCACAAAGTCCCTCCCCTCAGGGCTCCTGTAACCCTGCAAAGAGGAGACAGAAAGAGTATAGAGCTGGAGGGAATGAAAGACACCAAGGAATCAATGCCTTCTAGACACAACAGGGCTGATGGATATCCGAACTGACAGAGACTGGGGCAGCACACATAGGGCCTACATGGGTCTGCACTAGATGGGGTCCTAGAGCTGAAAGGAGAAATGGACACGTGCTCCCATAACCTGCTCAGAAGCAATCTCCAATTGATAATGACTTTCAAAGGAAAATGCAGTTTCCTCCAAGGGAGTCTCACTGGGAAATGAACTACTGTTAAGGGTCGGCTGCGTGCCCAGCCGTACGTGGCCAGCAAGAAGTGAATGCAACACCTTTGGAAGTTCCTTGTTTCATGAGGTTGTATCAGGAGTTTTGTTTTTCATCTTAATTTTCGTTTTTATTTATTTTCTTTTACTTATATATTTTTCTCTCTGTTACCCCTATAGGTTCTTGGGTGTATACTGTGGCTTCCAGTTTAGCGTTTTTATGGGGCTCCTAAGTGTGAAATCGGATCTGTTTCTGGTGACTTTTCTTGGGCTCTTTTCCTTCTATTTGCTTTGTCCTATTCTGATGGTAATTTTTGAATGTCTCTTATTATATATTCTTTATTCTTATCTCTTAGAAGCCTGTTAGTTTTCTAATGAGACAGAAAGGGGGTGGATCTGGATCAGAGGGGGATGTGTGGGGAGAAACTTGGAGGAGCGGAGGGAGGAGAACTGCAATCAAGATATATTGTGTGAGGAAAAAAATCTATTTTTAATAAAAGGGAAAATTAAAAAGTAGGTCTTCCCACTTCAAATGATTTAATTAAGAAAAAAAAAATCCCTCACAGGTGTGCCCAGCCGCTTGGGTTTTAGCTAATTCCAGACATAGTCAAGCTGACAACCGAGAATGGCCACAGCATTCAGCACAAGCCTGGTGACCTGAGTTTGCTCTCTGGAACCCATGTACAGGTGGAAGGGAAAACAGACTCCACAAAGATTGTCCTCTGCCTCCACACTCCGCTGTGGCACACATGTGCCTCCCTACCCACTCTCATATGCACTGACACCCCACAATAATACTAAAAGCAATAGCGTAAACTAGGGCTAGGAACAGAGGAAGACACGCAGTACCGACCTCTGGCTTCCGCATAGAGGTACCTATGTTGTGGCGTTCCAGACCATGAAGAAAAGACCCCCTCCTCCCAGACTCAATTCAGATTATAATTAGCCAAGTGTATTAGAACTGCTAGCACGGTTACAGCTCTATCAGATATGTCCCACCAAGAGGCGTGTGAAGAAAGGCTTTTTAAAGGCCAAACCCACAGTAAGTCCTTGAATATTTGCCTTAGCAAGCTACAGAAGCTAAAAAGAAAACCCAGCCAAACCAAACCAAACAAACAGGAGTTAGTCACATCATAACAGAGCACATGATCACAGATACACATTTTGGGGGGTGGGTGGGTTCAGGGTTGCTGGGAACTTAATTTTTCAGGGACTTGAATCAGAGCCAAATGCTTATTTGGCACCAAGAAGGATGCCTAGCATAAAATGGAGTTCCTTGATAACACATGTGTGTGCTTTCTCTCCCTCCCCCTCCCACCCCCTCCTGCTCCCCCTCCCCTCCCGCTCTTTCTCTTTCATGCATCCCAACCCTGGTTGTATCAGCACTGCAAAGCAAAACAGTATGTAGACATGATCAATATGTTTGGGAAAGTCTTAGGGATATGGGCTGAGAGGACTGGGGCATAGTGTGGAAGAAATGTGTGTTTCACCGTGAACCCTTCTGCCTTACTTATATTGGAAAAAAAATACTGTATCTGTAGTCCAGCATGTGCACACCTGTAATCTCAGTACTCAGATGACTGAGTCAGGAGGATCATTGAAAGGCCAGCCTGGTCTACATAGTGAGTGCCTGTCCAGTCGGGGCTAGATAGGAAGACCCTGGCAAAACCAATAAAACATTCTTGGAAGAGGGGGCAGATGGGCTTTAGTCTTCTTCCGGCCACCTGCAACTTCACTTCCTGCATAGAAACAGGCAGAGTCTGCTTTACAGGGAGCTACTCACTCCAGCGGATGTATGCAGGCATAGTGGGTGAGCAGAGCCTCAAAGGTGGAATATATTTCTTTCCTTGTCCCTACCCCATCCCCCCAAAAAAAAATCTGGGTCCAACTCTAAACTCCTAGTACCTTGAAAAGTGACTTTATTTGAAGATAGACTCTTTATGGAAATCATCAAACTAATATAATGCTACTAAGGGCTCTGGTCCAATAAAGCTGGGGTCCTTGTGTTGAGGTTTGCTCGTTTGCTATGTATTGTAATGCTAAATACTGGCCTATATGATTTAGTTGCCTCAAGGATGATGGAATCTTTACATAAACCAAGTGATGCTATGTAACCTTGTTCCTAAATTTAAAGTTATTGGTTAAACAAAGATGTCTACAGCCTATAGTTTGGCAGAAAAGAGGTGGGCAGAGTTCCAGGCTTGGGGTCTGAGGCAGGACCACAAAGGGGAAGAGAGAGAAGGTGGAGAGAGGAGAAGATGCCGTGGGGTAAGGGATCATGAGAGCTGGCTATGAGGGCTGGCTAGCTGGAGAAAAAGCTGCCCAGGCAGAACATGTGTACTAATAGTGCCACTCCCTGGGCCAAGCGCATTCAAACTCACCATGGTGAGTCATATTACGGGGTTATTGGCTGGGAAGTAGACATAATAGCATAGAGGGTAGGTATCTGCCCAGCTCTGGTGCTGATTAAGGCTTATTGTAAATATAAAAGTTTTGTGTCTTTTATCTGGGAACTGAACAATCAAAGGCAGAGTAGAACCCGTATATTGATGTTAAATATTTACCACAGTATCTTTGTAGAAAGGGATCATTTGTCTACTGAGACAGATTTGTGTGAGAGATAGAGTACAAAGATGAGAGAAGGGAGATGCACCTATAAGCCAGTGAATACTAGAGATGGTCAGGAAAATGAGCAGAAGCTGGGAGAAGGTAGGAAACAGAGTTTCCTCCCCGAAAAGGAACCCACTCTGTTGCACCTTCAAGACCAGGAAACTCAATCTCTGGTGACAAAAATCAGTCAGTAAGACCATTTTTTCTAGTTTCTGCAACCACAGATTGCTTGAACCTGACCTTAAACTTTGTATAAGTTAAGTAGCATCCCGAGTACTTCTGTGTTTGTCTTTTTTCCTCCATATTAGCATATGCAGAAGTTCTATATTATTGTATTTAAAGGCACTCTGCTCTTTGTGTGTATATGTGTATATATGTATGTGTACATGTTATGCATGTGCTTGTAGAGGCCAGAGGTTGACATTGGGTGTCTTCAATTATTCTCCACTTTATTTGGGAACAAGGTCTCTCATGGAGTCTGGGCCTCATCGGTTTGGCTAGATTTGCTGTGCCTGCTTTTTTCCACAGGTGCTGGGATTAGAACTCTCATCTTCATGCTTAATGGAAGCACCCTACACATTTAGCAATCTTCTCAATTCAGTCTGTCCTTTTGTGTCTGTGTGTAGCATAACTACAGCACAACTCACTTACCTGTTCTATTCTTATGATCAGGGGACGGTCATATCAAAGTTGGGTTAATGTGTATAGGACTGTGCTAGTGTTTGAGACCAAGTCTCACTCTATGTCCTCAGCTGGCCTATAACATAGTAACCCTTCTGTCTTAGCCTCCTGAGAGCTAGGTTTACAAGTGTGGACTGATATGCTCTGCCGTGAATGGTGCCATAAAGAAGAGCACTTCTCCCGTTTGGGGAGGAGCACATGTGTGCTTGGCTGTGGGTATTTTTATCTAGGAGTGGGATTCCTTGGGTGGGTCACAGAGCTAGCCTCTGCTCTGGTTCACTTGTTACAGCATTGGCCATACATCCATCAGTGGCCTGTGCAGTCCACTTACTCTACAAATTTATTAGAAGTTAGTGTCCTCATTCACACCTTATTGCACCTCAGGAGGGGCAGTGATACCCACAATGCACTAGCTGGATGCTCAGTTGCTGAGCAACCTTTCCTATGTGTTCAGACACCTTTGGATTGCACTTATTTCCTCCTTCCCTTCTCTTGATTTTTCCCCCTTAAAGACCTTGCTATTCTTCTTTAAAAGCCAGAGGTCCAAACACCCAGAGAGAGAGGCCTCCCTGGAGGCCAGCATCCCCCTTGCCTGTGCTCTCTTATCATCTGGAAGGACCGTGAATGTCACCAGCAGAACACAGATGCCCCCCAGCAGGGTGGCTGCAGGTGTGTAAGGAATGCAGGTTCTGTGCAGTGGCCTTGCCTAGTGTGCCTGCCTTGCAGAATTCTTTTCCATTACATAAGACTGCATAAAATGCAAACTAACAAAAGCATTGAGAGTAAGTAATGGGGGAAATCCATCACGTCCTTGTCACTGGAAGACGCCTGTATCTGATGGCTGCCAGCAGACTCATCCAGGTAGAAAAGGCAAGATCTGCAGGCTATACGCAGCTTCCTGGACCCCAGCCTGGCCACATACTCAATAATTGGCCTATCAATTAAGCTGGGGGTGGGATGGGGTAATGAATAAAAAGGAGGGAGAGAGACACGCAGTAGAGCACTAACGGCTTGTCTTGTCACTAGCTTTCCTCCATTAACCTTCTCCTAGGCTCATTTCAAAAACACTTAGTGTGTCCATCCATGAAATGGGCCTAACTGAAGCGAAGGGCACTCATTTCATACTTTGCAGAAATGATGAAGATAAATTTCCTCAAAAACCACAATGCTTACTGCTGACACAGAAAGAAGAGTGCAGAACCCAACAGCCTCAGGCAGAGTTAGGAGTGAGCTGAGTCAAGCATGAAGGAACCTGGGATTTTGGTGGGGGATGGGAGGGCAAGAGAGATGCTTTTCCAGATCCCCTAGTCTGCTAAAAGAACCCAAACCCAGTTCACAACAGCTTTAAGAGAGGACTTAAAGGCACTGACTCAGAGGCAAGTATTTCCTTTCTAATCCAACTATATTATATTAGCTACTTTTCTCATTGCTCTGACCAAATACCCCACAAGAAGCAACTTAAGGGAAGAAGGTTTGTTTGGCTTGTAGTTTAAGGGGATACAATCCATCATTGTGGGGAAGGCATGGCACCAGGAACTCAGTGGTGCTGGTTACACTGAATCCACAACCAGGAAGCAAAGAGTGAATAGGATATGGAACTGGACTACAAGATCCATCCCTGGCGACCCACATCTTCCAACAATGCTCTACTTCCTAAAGATTACACAACCCTCCAAAGCAATGCCACCAGCTGGAAACCAATTGTTCAAACACAGAACACTACAAGAGACAATGTTTTGGGAACCCACACCCAAAACAAAATTGTTTCAGGGACGGAGGTAGCATCTTGTGATCCAGTGTTGACTGATGAGCTAAGTCCAATGGAGGGTGTCATAACACTTAATGAACACAATCTTGGAAACATTCATGATATTCAGCATGTATGCTTGGCTCTGTGGCAACTCTCAAGTATAAAAGGAGGCTCATCATGTCCAATACAGAGGTCAATGCTAGCAGCAAACCACTGAACTGAGAACAGGACCCCTTGAGGGGAATTAGAGGAAGGATTGAAAGAGCTGAAGGGGCTTGCAACCCTATAAGAACAACAATGCCAACCAACCAGAGCTTCCAGGGACTAAACCACTACCAAAAGACTATACATGGACTGACCTTGGGCTCCAACTGCATGTGTAGCAGAGAATAGCCTTGTTGGGGCACCAGTGGAAGGGGAAGCCCTTGGTCCTGCCAAGGTTAGACCCCCAGTGCAGGGGGATATGGGGGAGCAGTAAGGGTGATGTATGGGGGAATACCCGTATGGGGGAGGGGAGGGGATGGAGGCTTATGGACAGGAAACCAGGGAAGGGAATACCATTTGAAATATAAGTAGGGGTTGGGGATTTAGCTCAGTGGTAGAGTGCTTGCATAGCAAGCGCAAGGCCCTGGGTTTGGTCCCCAGCTCTGGAAAAAAAAAAAAGAAATGTAAGTAAAGAAATATATCTGGGGCTGGAGAGATGGCTCAGAAGTTAAGAGTACTGACTGCTCTTCTAGAGGTTGCTGAGTTCAATTCCCAGCAACCACATGGTGGCTCATAATCATCTAAAATAAAAATCTGGCGCCCTCTTCTGGTATATAGGTGTACATGCAGGCAGCATGCTATATACATAATAAATCAATCTTTAAAAAAAGAAATATATCTAATAAAAATTTTTTTAAAAAGGAGGCTCATGACTTCAGAGGCCTTGGGGGAGGTCAATGCACCAGGGATGGATGAATATGCTGAAGAAGCTGCTCACTTCACTGAAGACAGAAAACAGAGAAAGAGGAAGGGCTAATATTCCAAGGCATGACTCAATGACCTAACTTCTTCTTTCCACTATAGGTCCCACTATTTCCTGGTGCTTGGTGACCAATCATTAGCATTGGCCTTTGGGGACTACTTAAGATTCAAAAACGCAAAGAGCAGGCCTGATCGTGTGTAGCTGGAGGCTTTTTGTATTGGTCACCTCTCTGCTGTACCTGACGGTGAATGTTTTGAGTACCACTTGGGGTTCAAAAGAACTGTTCTTTGACACCAGAGGTTTGGGTCTGCAGGTGATGTCGGGAACTGCAGTAGCCTTTTGGGGAACAGGTAGAGGCTGAAACCAATACAACCACTGAGGAAAACAGTCAATAGAATCACAGGGGTGTCGCCTGGAAGTAACCAGCTCCGGATCCTTCCTGTGTTGGAGTTTCTAGTTATATAATAGGAAACCCTTAGCATTTGAATGTACGGGTTTCTGTTACTTGTAACAAAAGTGTCATAAAGATGTTACCACCCAGGGGGTTGGATCAGGTTCATTTTTTTCAGCCAGTTAAAGAATTAAAAGACCAGAAAGGTCTTAGGCCAAATAAGTGGCAACAGAGAAAGTCTCAGACAGGGCAGATAGACTCAGCTGGCAAAGAAACACGTTTATTAGGGCTGAGGAAACATACATACAGCAAGTCACACCTAGAACGACGCTCCATGGAGCCCAAGCAGGAACTTGGGAGCAGAAAGTCCAGAGCTGATGCTTTTAAGGGTATTTGAAGGATCTTCTTTGCTTAATTTAGACTTGGCCAGTTTGAACAGACAGGGATGCTAATAGGCCCAGAACTTTGGAGTAAACCTGTCCCAATTCAGCCTTGAATTTGTTGGATGGTTTTTGAGCAGAGGGGCCTTGCTGGTGGGAGAAAAAAGCCTCCCAGGTCTTTGTTGTAAGATATCTTGGGCCTTTTGTTTCAGGTTAGGAGGATGAGGGAAAACCATCTTAGCAGCTTGCCATTTTATTATCTAACGGTGACCCTTCTTCTTATTTGTCTGCCTATCAGGATCTGTCTGACCCCACTCCCTCAAGGAAGCCATCTACAGTGGAGTGCGGTACCAGAATAGTTGAAGACCCCCAGGCAGAGACCAGCTGGACCCTTAAGGCCAGCCTATCTCAACATCTGACAACCCATCCGTGAGCTCAGGTACATGAGACTATGGCCATGGATTGCAGAGTCTCAGGCTGTGTTTACTCCTAGCCCGAGACAACTTGGGGCACATGGGTAAAGCTAAGGATCTGTCAAGAAAAGACCACTGAGTTGGGCCTAGTAGTACAGGCCCAGCTGCTTGGGCTGCTGAAGCAGGAGAACCACAAGTGGAAGGTCTACCTAGAATATAGAATGAGTTCAAGGATAGCTTGGACTCTCAAAATAAAAAGTTAAACGACAGCTGGAGGTGGATGAAGCTCGGGAAGTAGAGCTAGGAAGTGGACTAGGCCCTGGGCTTGGTTCCACAGCACGAGTGATCACTGGACTGATGGAACCCCTCCATTCTCACTCGTGTGAGAGTGTCTCCTTCCCCATGAATCACAAGAGTCATGACAGAGACTCTTCTGCAGGGGAATATTCGCATGTAGGAAGTCAGCTGGCCTCTAGGTCACGATGGTAGGGAATAGCAGAGAAGGAGCTCAGATCTTGAGTACAGGCCTCCTACTCAATGCTCTTTCTGCTTCCCCCAAAGCTAATGGCCGTGGTGTAGAGTGAAAAGACATGTAGTCTGATCTGGTGTGGAGGCCAAGGAACTCCTGTGTTTCTTAAGCTTCAGGAGACATCAGAGGGAATCTCTTAGACTCATCTCTTGTTTCAGAAGTGGCTTCCTTTCTCTTATTCCCAGAGGTGGCAAACCTCATCTGGTCCCAGTCATGTAATCAGTAGCTTCGCTCAGCATTTTAACCCCACCTTCATAATTCTCTGAGAGCAACCCCACCCTGATGATTTCTAGCTTCTAGCCCTGCTGACACCCACACCATTAGAATGGCAAACAGTTGTCCTTATGATTTAAGGAAATGAGAAAACCGGTCCCTCTGGATAAACTTCATGCAGCACAAGTTAAAAGGGAAGCAAGCGATAATGCTTGTTGTCATATCCCTGATACAAGAACATCTCTCACAATTCCCATCTGTTCACCTTCAGAGTGGGGTAGGTTGCCTCCTTGCAATCTGAGTGGGACCTGGGGTCTCTTTGGCCAATAGGATAGGGCAGACATAACATCATAGAGCTCTTCATTCCTCTTGGAACATTTGTGTTAGGAGGTACCGTTCAGGAAGCCCAGCTCATTGGCTAGAGTAGCATGATGAGGTCCTGACATGACCGGAGGTAGCAGAGCCAGCTTGGCATACCTTTTTGGACCCTCCAGACCAGCCAGCCTGCCATGCAGGCCTCTAAGCAATCCCTGAATTCTGGCCCAATTTGATTAAAAACAAAACAAAACCAAAACCAAAACACAAAAGCCAAGAGTTGGGGACATGGCTTAGTTAACAAAGTGCTTGCCTTGCAAGAACAAGAACCCGAGTGCTTTAACGCCCAGAAGCCATGTTTTGAAGCAAACAAACAGAAGCCAAGTGTAGTGTCCATTGCATGCAATCCCAGTGCTGGGGAGGCCTGGAACTCACTGGCTAGGCAGTTTCCTGTGTAGCGAGTACCAGGCCGGTGAGAGACCCCTTTCTCAAAGGAGGAGCTTATGAAGAACTGACACCTGAGGTTGTCCTTGGGCCACTGCACACACATGAACATAGCCCCCCCAGGTCTGAAACTTGAGTGCCTGTATCATACTAGAAATCTGGTCGTATGAGTTATACACATTTTGTCTTATGCACAAAATTATTTAAAATATTACATAAGCTCGGCTTCAGGTTATGTGTATAGATACATGAAGCATAAATAAGTTTTAAGATTACACTTGGGTCTTTTCCCCAAGATGCCTCATTAGGCATATGTAAATATCTCCCAATCTGAAATCTGAAGCTCTTCTGGCCCCCAGCATCCATGGTAAGAGGGCTTCCACCTGTTATAGAACAGCTGATGCCTGACACCACTGCACTTGAAGGTGGGGTTTACTGGGTAGCAACAAAGAAAGTGATAGGCATTGAAAACTGAATGAGAGAGAGAGCACGCGAGCGAGAAGAAAGGAAGGACAGGAAGTCAGGAAGAGGCAGCAAGAGGGGGGAAGAAGGAAGGTCAGCTACACATCAACAACTGAGGTAGCTTTGGAGTGCAGGACAGCCAGAGATGAAGCCACGTGACAAGCCATGGCTACAGGCATTTCCAGGACTCTCGCTCAACCTCAGGAGCTTCTGCAGTTTCAACATCTGCCCTAACCTCATTGTGTCTCTATGCTTTAGAGCTCCAGAGAGCCCAAAACGATGCAAAGCAAAGTGAGTGCCAGTCGGAAGACGTGTGCTTCAGGAGTGCACTTGAGTGCATGAGTCTGGAGGGTGGGCGCCTGTGCAATTCACTAAATTGTCTCAGCTCACACCTGCAGATGAAATACCACTCTCCAGAAAAGGGTTTTTTTTTTTTGTTTGCTTTGATGTTTGGTTTGGTTTGGTTTTTCCAGACAGGGTTTCTCTGTGTAGCCCTGGCTGTCCTGGAACTCACTCTCTAACCCAGGCTGGCCTCGAACCTACCTGTGTCACCTCGGGATTGGAATTAAAGGCATGTGCCCCCATTGCTCAGCTTAGAAAAGGTATGTTCATCACAGGTTCCCTCACAGCAGTGATAGCAGCACCTCTGGAAAGTTGAAGGGCACATCTGGACGGATTCAAGGGTCTTGTGTTGGAAACAAATATTGTCAGTGAGAAACTTGCAAAGTGAAAGTAACTTGCCAAGGCTCTGTATAAAAGCAGTGAGCTGGGCCAGGCAGTGGCAACACATGTCTTTAATCCCAGCTCTCAGGAGGCAGAGGCAGGTGCAGGTTCGAGGCCAGCCTGGTCTATAGGGTGAGCTTTAGGAGAAATCCTGTCTCAAAGCGCACCCCTCAAAAGGGGGTTAGATGTACAACCCAAAGCAGGCTAGTACGTTTTATTCTAACAAAGGTGCTGTGTTTTCCCCCATTGGCTGGCATCTATCCCTGTCTTTCATGAGTGGCTAGTTTGAAAGAGTTAGTGTAAAGGAAATGAAGAAAAGAAAGGGAGGGAGGGAGGTCAGCAGCTCCAGGCCACGAAGTTCTAGGAATGCAGCTGGGTCTTTGTGTAAACAAAAGTTTTACAAAGTGGGGGAAATTTATGGATCATTGGCCTTCTGTGGACTGGTCATCTTTAACAGAAAAAAAATAAAACCAAACAGGCAGGAAGTAGTTGTTGCTATTCTATCACCTCATAATGTTATGACAGCATTCAAAGGCAGGGAAGAGGTAGGCAGGCGACAGTGGGACAAGGGTCCATAAGCATTTCTCTTACTACACAGAGAAAAAGGATGCTTAAAGTTCCCCACCATGATCTCTGTTAGGTTATATTGTCCAGGACAGGGACATCTCTAAACCAAATCACGAGCCAACCATAAGGGACACTGTGGCTCACACAGGTGGCACATTATAGAGTTGCCTAAGTGTCAGCTCCCAAAGAACCCAGGGACAAACCTCACTCAGTACTGTGGCTCTCCGCAGCACTTCTCATCCTGCCCCCTGCCCTAAACCTCCTGGGGGGGGGCGGCAGGCTTCTGATTCTTTTCCTGCACCCTGATCCCTATATAATTCAGTCATTTTGGTCATGTACTCTTGGCATTCTTAGCTCCTGGCTGGCGCTACTCCTGGAGCTGTCTTTGTTGTGTTTTATAAAAAGATAGGAGAGGCCAGGGATCTGTTTGGTGGAAGCACAGTATGGTGTGTGGGAAGGGGGTGCTTCCAAGGGCCCAGGCTGAGGCATCCCTTCTCCCTGAGGGACCAGCACACTATGGTATAGTATAGAATAGAGTTTATTTGGGGCATGGGGAGGGGAGTTGAGAGGGTAGTGGAGACAGAGAAAGGGGAGGGAGGGGAAGAGCAGCAAGAGAGAGGGAGAGAGAGCGAGAGAGAGGGAGAGAGAGAGAGAGAGGAGAGAGGGGAGAGGGGAGAGGGAGAGGGGAGAGGGAGAGGGGAGAGGGAGAGGGGAGGGGAGAGGGGAGAGGGGAGGGGGAGGGAGGGGAGAGGGGGAGGGGAGAGGGGGAGGGGAGGGAGAGGGGAGAGGGGGAGGGGGAGGCCGGCCATGAGCATGTCGGTGGTGGGGAGAGTGGAATGAGGAGAGAGGGGGAGCAGGAGCAAAAGGATAGAGCAAGAAGGCAAGAGAGCAAGAGAGAGAGGAGGGGCAAGCAGCCCCTTTTATAGTGAGTCAGGCACGCCTGGCTGTTGCCAGGTAACTGTGGGGCGGAGCCTAAACTAAATGCTAACGCTCTTGGTCCCTTGTTCTCCTTTTTTTTCTCTCTCTTTTGTTGTCCTCATGCCAGCCCCTGCCGCCCCTGTGGACTGGTTCAGCCTGCTGGCCGTGTTCCAGATGCCTCTGGCTGTGCTGTCCCTTTTGTCTCCCATGAAAACCTTTTCCTCACCTATGCGGAGGAGCGATCAGGTCCTCATTTTTATTCACTAAAAGCCATCATTTACACTGACTATTCTCTGAAGCCTGGCTCTAGGGAGAGATTTAACCCAAGTTGTTTTAGCAATGTGTGCCCCAGCTTGTCCAGTATCCAAAAGGAGAAAGAAATGGAAGGGAAAGGAAGAGTTACAATTTTCTGAATCAGGAAAGCACGGTAAAGGCTCACTCCGTATGTGAGTACAGGAGGAGGAATTTCTGGGAGTTATAAATATATTATCCCATTAAGGGGGTAATTATTCCTCCCCTCTCCTCAGCATGTCTTCTTTAGGTGAATCAGCTTTCAAGAGCAATGATGGGGAGGGGGTGCTCCTGGCCAGCTGATTGACAGGTGACTCTAGATTAACTCTTAAGGGAGGAGGCCAGAGTGTGTAATGTTCTAATCGTTGGAGCAGGTTGGATTGTGGAGTCTACAACCAGGGCCATACGTATTTCATTCTTTTGACAAGGAGTCCTGAAGTGGAACAAAGCTGATGTTTCTTTAGTGTAACCAAGGAAATGGGAGAGGGGAAGCTTCCAGAGTTGTGGAGAAGGGGTTCGTCCTTGACCGCCTCTGAGGCTACTGTTCTTATTTAGCTAACTAGAATTCCTCCCTCAAGGTTTACTACTGAGCTGGAGAGGTGGCTCAGTGGTTAAGAGCACTGACTGCTCTTTCAGAGGTCCTGAGTTCAATTCCCAGCAACCACATGGTGACTCACAATCCAATGTTCTCTTCTGGCATGCAGGCATACCTGGAGACAGAACAGTACATAATAAATAACTAAGTTTTTAAAAAAGATTTTGAGAGGGGGTGGGTGGGCTTAATTTGCAGACTAGATATAACCCACTTCCACCATGAAAACTCGAGTCCAGCCCCAAAGCTGGACCAGGAGAGAACTTGACTGGAGTCTCAGCTACACACTCACGTGTAGCTTCCACACAGAGGTGTTTGTTATGAAATATAATGTGGCACAGTGGGTAACCTGGAGGGCCCATGCTAAGGTATTCCCCCTGAGAAGATAACAAGTCTGGTATAAAAGGAGGTTTATTTGGGGGAAGGGAGTGAAGGCCTGGTAAGGGGCAGAGGCAGACAGATGGGAGCAGAGTCATGAGGGCAGAGAAGGGGGAGACAGGGTGGAGAAGGACAGAAAGGGGAAGAGAGAGAAACCAGTCAGGAACACATGAGAACCTGGGGAGGGTGGAGGAGCCAGGGAGAACTGGGGTGGTGAGCCAAGCCAGGCCACCTGTACCTGGCCAAAGCAGGCAGGTAATGGTGGCGGGTGATGATGTCAGTGTTGCTGGGTCCCTGGGAGGAGCCTAGTGGAATCACCTGAAACTAAAAGTGCTCATTTAGGAGAAGAGACAGACTAAAGCCGAGCTCTCTTCCAGCATTTCTGGTTTATAGCCAGGACAAAATCAAGGACAATTTTGCTTCTGGCCAATGACAAGAATGGAACCACTGCCTTTAGGGGAGGGGTCCCTGCCCTAAATGGTCTCATCAGTTTCTAGCTCCTGTTTTTGTCATTAAGGCTACACTGCACATCTGAGAAACATGGCAGCAGCCAAGGGCACTGGTGTAGGGAGACAGGAGTTTACAGCTGATTGTGGTTTTACAGAAGACCAACAGCTTAGGCCCAGTTTGGTGGTGCAAAACTATTAGGTTCTTTTTGGTAAATCTCTGTTGCCTCCATCATTGTAAGTCCCCTCTCTGCACTGGGCCACCAGGTTGGGGTGACAGGAAGTCTTCAGGCCAGCTCTGAGCAAGCTGTGCAGAGCAGTCAAATAACTTGTTCTGTCAATTCAGTGACATTCCCTGCTCTGTGCTTTTAAGAACTCCAGCTCAGGGGGAAGTTTGCCTAAGGCAAATGCAGCAGGATTCCTGGAGCCGGTTGTTCTAACCTTCTAGTTTGACTGGAGGGAGGCAGGCTTCCCAAATCAGCAGCTGGGTGAGCGGGACTCAGGTGTCAGGGCTAGAGCACCACTCCTGTGGGGGCAGTCATGGGGGTGCCAGTATTCCCCAATCACGTGACCTGTCAGCCGGCGTGTGATTGGATTTTTAATCCAGCCACCTCTCTCTAATCTCTAGAGTCTGAGTCTAAGAGCTCATGACCAGGGCCCCTCTGACAAGCACACAACCTGAGGCGCACACTAATGCGCAGGCCTGGTGACCCCAGACTGTGGTCTCCTGAAAGGCCAGGTGCTCACTCCTAAATCCATGTTCCCAGTGAGATCTGTCACTCCCTTCCAAAGTTAACAAACAGCCCTGCCCCAGACATTTAAGTCATAGATCATAGAATGACTGCACCCTTTCTGCCCCAGCTGATGTGCATAAAGCAGACGAATAGCCTATGACCTGTTAGCCCCCGCTACAAGGGAGAGTCCAGCCACCTGGTTGGAGTGGGGACCGTACTTGGGTTCAGACAGCTCTTTACAGATGGGCAAAGTATTTGACAGAATGATAGCGCGGGGCAGAGCCAAGGTCTGCCGGGGGTGGACTGCCTTTGCGGCTTTCAGAGTCGCTGTGCAGATCCATCAGGAAGAAGGTCGGGAGGAGGGGCGGGGAGGGGGAGGGGAAAGCTTGAGGAACCACAACTGTGGGAAGGCTGGGAGACAACGATGGGGATGAGCTGCAGCTGGCCTTGAGGCCACGCTGGCTTGTGCGGGCATCCTGCTCTGTGGGGGCAGGGCCACTGTGGGGGAGGAAGGCCCCAGAATGTTTCAGGAAAACTGCTTGCCTTGGGTTGGGCCAGCCTCCGGGTACTGGCTCAGACTATGCTACAGCCACTCACTCCTCTCCCAGGCCCCCAGAGGTTCTCCTAGCCCAGTGCCCTGTGGCCTGCTAGGGCCAGCGCAAGCATCAGTAGGGTTTGCATGGGGTTTTCTTCCCTGGTCCCTTCCAGCTGCTCTCATCTACCGACATAGCCTTTGTGGCTGACTGGAAGAGCACCCACTATAGCACGGTCAGTCTCTCTTCTCCATCTCAGCCTCTGCCTCCTTGGGACCCTGAGACACTACTACCGTGCAGCTGCTGGGATGGCTCAGGCCACCCACTAAATATTTGCTATGCTAGACAGATTGAGCAAATCAAACTGCAGCTGAACCCTGGACCACCCCCCAAACCCCAGGGGCCAAAGAAGGGCAGCACCAGTGTTAGTGGCCCATACTGTCCAGGTATTTTCCCTCCTCATTGCTTCTCTTCCTGCCCCAGTAAATGGAAGCCATTCATCAGACCTAGATTATTGGTCATGTGTAGTCTCGAAACTTCCATTTCCCCCAGCAGTTTCCCACATCCTGTAGGTGGGCCTGCTTACAACTAGAAGCAGTGAAGAGAACCCGAGAGAGGAATGGGAACAGGGAGCAGGGAGGAATAGGGCAGCCCTACCTCTCCTCAGAATGCCCCCTCTGATATGAAAAAAATGTGACAGGCGACCCTCCAGACAGCTCCCTCCCCCTCAGAAAGTGTTAATCCATCTCGTAGAGAGAGTTGGGCCTCCCTACAGGCCATTTCCCTGGGCTTCCCCGGCTGGGGATCAGGGCTATTGTTAATAAGTAATGACAGTCTGGCTCCTCCACGGATTCCCCTGGGCTTTTGTGTCAGAACCATCTTCCCTCACTGCCACTGGAGCTGACAGGCTCCAGCTCCAGCAGGCTGCTGTGAACACAGGCCAGCCTCCACCAGGATGGCCCACGTCATCGCCTCTGGCCCCATGGGTAGTCATCAGTCCCTCCTCCCATCACAGGTGAAGATGACATCAGCCCCGAGGGAACCTGGTAGCCTCTATCAGCAAGCGAGGGGCCTTGCCCTGGTGAGCCGGTAGAACCATCAAGGCCTAAGACTGGGCTGAAGCTCCGGCTCATTGCCTGCTTTGGGAGGGGGTCAGCTCAGAAGGGCTGTTGCTGTTGGTGAAGCTTTTAAGATGCCCCAGAAATCAGGAAAAAAAGGTAAAAAGTTCTTTTCCTAGTCTGACTTGGGTAACACATTTAGCCTGGTACATTTACCTAGAAAGGGTTCGCAAATGAAAGCATTCTGGAACAGGCAGGAGAAAAAAGAAAATGTTCATCTACCCTGCCTTTGCTGGGTCCTGTTTTAAAATACAGTGAAGTACCCCCTGGCCCTGGCATGTTTAGGTGGTATTGGGGTGGGGAGAGACCAGGAGCCTGGAAATCCTGTAAAAGCCATGGTTAGGGGCATGGCTGTGTTCCAGATTTGTTAGCATTTGCTAGCATGAGTTATTTATAGCACCCAAGAAGCAAGAGCCAACCAGGTAAGAGGGTTAGGGAATGAGATCCAGGGTCCAAAGCATCACGAACCTAGAAAATGTGAGCCCTGGCTAGCCCAAGCCCTCCTTCAGCTTTTCTCCCCACTGTGTGAGGTTGGTACTGACAGTGTATTCTTTGCAGCATTTAGTATAATTCATTGGAAGCATCCCAAGTGTCCATCATCTCAGTCAGAGAATAGTCAGGGGACCTCAGCAGTAGATTATTTGCCTACCATCTCAAGACCCTAGATTCTGTCCCCAGACTGGAAAAGGAAAAAAGAGTTTAGTAATCAAGGGACTAGTGTGTTGTGTCGGGGAATATTATACAGCAAATAAAAAGGCATGCCCAGGTGTACTGATATTTACCATTTACAAAGATGTGTTAGGATTTAAAAAGTGACAGAACCATTGATCCTGTGCAGTCTCATTTATGTAAAACAAGGTTAATGCTCACAGCTATTTGGGGGGAATATGGACATAGGTAGATATAAACAAACGGGGGGGGGGAGTGTTTTCAGAAGCACACCCAAGAAGTGGCAGTTCAGACCTCCAAGGAGGGTCCCAAGGTGAGGCCCTCCTGGATACAGGGGAAGGAGTAGAGTTGGGCATGCCAAGAGTTGATTGGAAGTAGCAGCCATGAAAGGAGATGGAATGGGAGACATTGGGTATCCATGCAGTTGTTCTGACCCCAGGTAGAACTTGGAGCAGAAGAGTGACCATCTAGAAGAAGGGCATAAATGACCTGTACCAAGTAGCACTGTCTCTTCCAGCCATTGCCTAGGAACTGACCACCCTTGGAGTGGCCCCAAAAGATGCTTTTCCTTAAGGAAGTTGTGAGAGCTTAGCCCCATGTCAGCCACTGGACACTTGGGTCTTGACTAGTTGAAAAGAAGGGAGATGACAGGCAAGATTATAGGGTGGGGTGGAAGAAGTGTCCATGAAAAGTTAGTGCAGAATACCCAGACACCAAGTCCTCAAAGTTAGTGCAAAATACCCAGACACCAAGTCCTCAAAGTTAGTGCAAAATACCCAGACACCAAGTCCTCAAAGTTAGTGCAAAATACCCAGACACCAAGTCCTCAAAGTTAGTGCAGAATACCCAGACACCAAGTCCTCAGCACACAGATTTATTAGGAAGGGGCGAGCAGGGGGTGGGGAGCAAAGATGGACAGCAAACAGCAGGCAGTTTTCATAGAAGTGGGTGTTTAGATAGCAAATGGGAAGTCTATGTTAGGGTAAATAGAAAAGTCCTGATTGGACAGGTTAGCCAGTGTAGCTAAAGAATGAACTTTGATTGCTAGACCTTGGTGTTTTGTCTTAGGAATCAGTGGCCAAATTAGTGGACCTTACTGCTAGCTTTATTAATGTTATTAATCTAAGGGTTTAGCAAGGGAGAGGGAAGGAGAAAGGACAAGGCTTGTCTGCAATGCTTAGGCCTTCCTCGTTCTAATTCCTGCACAGAATATATGCTGCCTCTGTGGCCCCTCCCCCTTTTTAGCCAGGGTCCCTTTGTACTCTCAGCAGTCACTGCTGGGTAGCAACTTGAGAGTGACTTCCCCCTCCCCCTCTGTCTTCTCCTCACCACTCTCACAAGTTTTGCTCCCCTTGGAGAAGGAGTTTAGGTCCTTCCCAGACTCAATGTACGGCATGTGACAATAATGCTGGGGACAGAGACAGAAGCTTTAGGTCTTCCTAGAGGAGAATGAAAGTCACTTTGAGGCAGCATTCTGCTCTTCAGGAAGGAGGGAATTCAAGCCAGGAGCATGAGTGTACCAGAGGAGGAGAGCACACCTCGGGTTAACGTAAGCTTCTTAGGTGCATGGACACCTGATCTGAGCCTTGAAGGCTAGGGAAAGACAGGATGTTCTGGTAAAAGAGAACCATATGTATAAAGACAGGGAAATAGAATACTCAATGTCTATGTGGATTCTACCTAATTCAAACATCTAGAGGTCGGGCTGCTTTCCAAAGTCCCAGTCAATATTTCCAGTAAAGTTTCATGCCAAGTAGTTTCTCTTCATCTGGTCATGTGGCCTCCCAGGGATGTTGTATTCACCTCCCAAACAAACAATGATTCCCTTGCCACTCCATGATGGTTTCAAAATGTCTGCCTGACTCTAGCTCTCACACTCCCATCCCATCCCAAACAAATACAGGAACAAGTCCTTCCAACAGGAACTGAGGAGGACACAGAACAAGTCCCAGTCACACTCCCCCTACCTCCTGCCTACTGCCCTCTTCCAGGCCCAGCCAATATCTTTTGACTCCTCCTTGGCTCTAGTTGGTTTCTGTGCCTATCTCTAGACCAATCACTGAAGCTGGTAGGGCTTCTAGGTCCTGGAAGGGAGATGGTTTCAGTTTGTAGTTGATGCCAGTTGGACTATGAAAACTAAGCTTGAGACCCTACAAGTTACTGAGCTGAGAAGCAGTTGAGAAACAAAAGCTTTCAGAAGCCTCAGTAAAGGAAAAAAAACCAGGACAACGTAGCGATCCACACTCCCCCCTCCACCCCCCCTACCCTTTAATTACCCATGCTGGCATGTGCAGCATAAATTAAGAGCTCGTTAATGCTGTAATGCGGAAAACAATTTCATGCATCTTAAATATTGCTCTTGTACTTTAATTCCACATTAAGTGGTCCCCTGAAATTTTTAAATTTACAAAGTCACTGCTGTGCTACATGAAAAAGGTGCTAATTAAGTGTTAATCAGTAGCCAGATAACCTTCCGCGAACTCTACCCAAGGTCTCCAAAATGACCCATAGCCAGAGAAGGCAACGTGACGGCCACAGAATAGAGCACAGCCCAGACACCACATCCCAGCCAATTAAGGCAGATTTAGCTATTGTACAGTTCTAATTAAGTGACACCCACTATGGTGGACACGAGGCTAATAATAACACTAGGCTTTAATGCCGGCAGTGCCTCAGCGCTTCAAAACACGAGGGAAACGGGCTGATTAACAAGTGTGCTTTGCTTTCTTGACAGACGGAGGGGCTTTGAGGTGAATTTACTAAAAACGTGCACAAGGGTAGAAGGACCAGAGACATAAGGAGACACAGTTCCTCCCTGTAGGGGAGTCACCATTGCTTCTAGACCAGTTCTACTGTGGATCTCTGCTGGTCCACCATGAGCAAGGTGCAGGAACTGAGAGGAATTCTTCAGAATCCTTGAAAGCAACTTGAGACTGGAGACAGTTCATGAACAGATCAAGTTTGAGTTTCTACCAGGAGTAGCTCAGTAAGGGCCATCCACAGTAGGGCAGTACAACAGTAGTCTGCACTGGGGACATTCTTGTCTGTGTTTACAAGTGTCTACAGAAGAACACAGTAGGGAAAGGGCTTAGCGGCTGTTAACATTTCTAGATTTTTCTTCCTCCTGGTTCTGTGCTTGGGACAATACCCCGCATTGCTGCTAGTCCTGTCACTTCAGTTCCTAGAAATCCTATGTCCTTCTTAAAGGCTTCTGCCCCTCAGCCAGGTCTTTCCCCTGAGAGGCACTGCTTCAACTCTGCAACTGGGTAAGGGCATGCCACTGGGCACCATAGCTGACAGAGCTTTGGTGTAAGGGCTGATGCTCCATGACTCTGGAAATCTAGTGTACGTCCACAGATAGACGATCGTGACGTGTTTACTAAATTCCATTTTAGACTGGAGAGATGGCTCAGCAGTTCTGAGCACTTGCTGCTCTCACAGAGGTCTTGGTTCAGTTCTCACTACCCATGTGGGGCAAGTCACTCTCTATAACTCCAGCCCCAGCAGATCCAACATGCTCTACTCGTCTCCAAGGGTACTTGTGCACACTTGCTCACGCACACATCCACAGACAGAAATAGACAGAAATAAAAATGAAGTAGTTGGACGTGGTGGCCAGGAGAGGCAGGTAGAAAACTCCACATTACAAGTTCCATGATAGCCAAGAACTACATGATAAAACCCTGTACAAACAAAGAGGGAGGAGAAAAGAAAAAGAAAACGGAAATGAAAAAAAGAAGGAAGCCTTTTAAAACAGTATTGTGTAAACAGAAATTGTGTAAAATTGACCATTTCAGCCATGGTGATGTTAAGCAACAACTAGCACCAGTCTGCCTTTGAATATTTACATTTTTATTTACATTCTTTCTCCCTTTCCCTCTCCCTCCCTCTCCCCTCTACTTCTTCCCCTCCCCCCTCTGTGTGTGTGTGTGTGTGTGTGTGTGTGTGTGTGTGTACACTCCAGTAAACCACAGGATGCATATGGAGGTCAGAGGATGACTTGCAGGACCGAATTTTCTCGTCAACCATGGTGTATCCTAGGGATCAAACTCATGTTCTCTGGCTTGTCCGCAAGCACCGTTACCCACTGCACCATCTCACTGGTCCTAGAGAGTACTTTTTCTTTCACAAACAGAAATTGCTCCCTTTAAATGAGCCCTTTACTCTATCCCATTAGCCCATCTTCTATATACTTCAACTTGTCTGTCTACTGTAAGTACCTCCCAAGAGAGGAATCGCGCTGTCCTGGCCCTTTGTGACTGGTTAATTTCACATAGTGTACAGTCTCCCAAAACACTTTGTGAGGTACAGAGATAGCTTAGCAGTTAAGAGCACTGACTGCTCTTGCAGAGGACCTGGGTTCAGTGCCCAGAGGCAGCTCTTTAACTTCAGCTCCAAGGGACCCAACGCGCTCTTCTGGCCACTGAGGGCACCTGAACATATGTGGTACACTAAGACAAGCAGGCAGGCATAGTGAAGAAGTCTTTGAAAAACAAACAAAACATGCTTCGTTGTGTCAGAATTTTCCCCCTTTTAAAGTGGATTCTGTCAAAACAACAACAGCAGCAGCAACAACAAACCGAAGATCATTGCTTAGGTTTTTGAGCAAAGATTGGCCTGCCAGTTCTTCCTGTCTGAGCTGGAGGCCGAGGAGGAAAGGGTGTGGCTGTTACCAGAAGTGGCAGCAGGCAACAAAGAGAGGATCTTTCTTTCCATGGAAATCTCCCCTTTCTTGCCCCTGCTTGCCCAGAAGTCTTCCTAAATTTGCTCCGCAGTTTAGTTTCTTGAACACGTGACTTCCAAATGTCAGGCTGAGGGGAAGGTAGCAGAGCACAAGTGATGGTAGAAATGGCCTCAAATTACCTGGGAAGAGGGTCTCATTTGAGGAATCCTCTTCAATCAGGTTGGCCTGTGACCATGTCTGCAGGGGATTGTCTTGATTGTGGGAAAACCGAGCCACTGTAGGTGGCTCTATTCCCTGGACAGGTAGTCATGGACTGAGTAAATGAGAAAGGCTAGCTGAGCATAAGCAACCTAGCCAATAGCATGGGCGTATGCAGTTTCTGTCTGCTCTTGACTGTGGATGCTATGTGATTGATTACATGCGTGAGTTTCTGCAGTGACTTCCCTGAAAAGATGCACTGTAAGTCAAACAAACTCTTTTCTCCCTAATTTAAATATAATTGTATATAATTACTACATATAATTGTGTATTTATATGGGTATGTGTGTGCCCCTACATACATAGATGTACTACATTTGTGCAGGTACCCAAGGAGGCCAGAAGAGGGAATCAGATCCCCTGGAACTGGAGCTATAGACAGTGAAGAACCACCTGATGTGGGTGCTGAGAACTATACCACAGGTCCTCTGTAAGAGTAGCAAGGGTTAACTGCTGAACCTTCATCAGAGGCAGAGCAGACAGACACCCTGTGCTCTTAGGCTTCCCAGACTCTATAGCTATGAGTAACAAAACCCTCTATTCTTTGTAAATTATCTAGCCTATGGTATTTTATGGTGACAACAGAAAACAGACTGGGAGCCTACGTAATGCAACCACCACATGGTATGTGAGGGTCATTCCGAGCAGGACAAGTGTCCAAGTACTGCCTCACGGTTCTTGTCTGTTCTTTTGTCTTCTCCTTTGAATCTTTACTTGAAGGAAACACGTGAGTCAGGCTACAACCAATAAAATATATCTGAACCCTGGGGAAACATCATCTGATAGGTCCTGATGAACTCTTCAGGCAGTATCCCTGTGCATGCCTGAATTAGAGGGGGAGACTAGGGGGATCCATCTGGAAAAGCTGTCTCTATGTGGGAGTGTACTACTCTACCTCTCCTAGCCTCCCTGTGAGACCTTTGCTGGTCACCATTAAAACAGAACTTGACCTCCTCTGCCTGCCAGTTTTTGTCCTAGCAAAGCCATTGGATTTCTGTCAAGTTGTATGAATAGCTACATTAAAGGCCATGGAGAACTCAAGCCCACATGAAATGCATCTAGATTTGGGGTCTTTGGGACAAGAGAAGGGAAAGACTGTAAGAACCAGAGGTGGTGGAGAACTTCAAGGAAACTGCCTTCCAGACACAACAGGGTAGCAGCACATATGAACTCACATTGATGGTTACAGCATGCACAAGATCACGACAAGCTCAAGTCAGACAAAAATCCGGGCATGGAGCTGGATGATGGGGAAAACATGAAATTCCACTGCTGACTGAGCAGCTACTAGCATTCGGTAGTTGCTGGGAGACGGAGAGTCTTTTCTTTAATCATGTGACCCCTGGTTGATCAACCACACTCCAGGGCAGAGCCCAATTCCAATGTTGGACAATACAAACCAGTCTAGAGTTTGTGAGGGGACTCACAGGTAAGCAAGTGGGAAGAAGAAGGTGGAGAGGGTGGATTTGAAAGATTGGGATATAAGAGTATGGATATGATAAAAATTTATTCTGTGTGCTGGATAGATGGCACATCAATTAAGAGCACTTGCTGTTCTTCCAGAGGACCCAAGTTCAACTCCTAGCCCCCACATCAGATAGCTCGCAACTGTCTATAATTCCAATTCCAGGGAAATCCCATGCTTCTGACTTCTATAGACATTAACATCCACTTCCCCAAGCCCCACCTCATATACTCAGATTTTAAAAAATTATTGTGTGAAATTCTCAAACAAGTAATGAAACATTATTTGTACAAAGTACTGAGAGAAGAAGTTAAGGAAGGTGGGGTTTCTCTTGGCTCACAACTCGAGGCACTACCTCATGGCAGGGAGGCATGGCTGCAGGGACAGGAGGAGCTGGCCACAATGAATCCACAACTGGGATACAGAGAGGGGTGCCTGCTTCTCCTCAGCATGCTCTCCCTCTTCTCCCTTTTTATTCAGTCAGAACCCAAGTCTCATGGGATGGTGCTCCAAGTTTGAAGTGGGTTTTTCTTTCCTCAGTTAATCCTTTCTGGAAATCCTCATACAGATGTTGGAGGTTTATATTCAAGGTGACTTGAAATCCAGTCCAGTTGAGACTAGAAATAGAGCTGCCCAAGCTCTCTTCAAACCAAACAAAAACAAAAACAAAAACACTACTTTGATTCCTTCTTCCAAAAGGCTCCTTCCTGGCCTCTACCTGAAGATCCAAGAGCCTCTCCCTGGTAACAGATGATTGGATAAGGGGTGGGCACCTGACTCTACCGGACCAATCATATTCTCCACGAGGAATTTGAAGTCAGGATCTTGGTCTTTCTTTGTTTTTGTGGCCATCCCACTTGGGTTCTGTCTTTTAGGAGCCCAGCACCAGTGAAGTGTCATGAATTTAGCTTGAAGTTGAACATCTAGATGTCAACTCATGAGACTGTGCCCCAGTCCTACAGCATCAAAGGGACCTCGTTTTTACCACACACATTATAAGAATCCAGAATGGAGGAAGTGTGGTTCTGGGACATTTGGCTCTGGTAGCTTCTTAGCTACCTGAACTAAGAGAAGGTCTTGTGCTATGTGAAATTCTGGATACTGTGGAGGCAGATGTGACCTGGCCATTTCCCACTGTCTACACAGAGTGGTCAGAAAGACAGACAGGAAAGAGGTGAGTTGAGAGGTCAGCAGGGATCAGGTCCCTTAGCATAGTACCAAGGCCCTCTTGTATCTCTAGAGGTTGCAGTTACTGCCAGAGGGAAACTGTTCCGTCTTTGGTCTCTGAGACAGCCTTTTCGGGGATATGCACAAGGTACCACCTCAAGTGGTGTAGTTAGCTCACACCTCCAGAAGGGAAGGTTAGCCATGTTTTATAGATACCCTGTGATAAGCTTTCAGTCTCTACCTGGCTTCTTTTTGTCCTTTTGAGTTAACCTGTTCTCAAGCCACTGCACAGATCTGATGGCTTTCCTAAGCCTTTGTGATGGTTTGTATATGCTTGGCTCAGGGAGTGGCACTAGTAGGGGGTGTGGCCTTGTTGGAGTAGGTGTGTCACTGTGGGGGTGGACTTTAAGAACCTCATCCTAGCTGCCTGGAAGCCAGTATTCTGCTAGCAGCCTTCAGATGAAGATGTAGAACTCTGAGAGATTCCTCCACATGCCTGCCTGGAGGCTGCCATGCTCCTGCTATGATGATAATGGACTGAACCTCTGAACTGTAAGCCAGCCCCAATTAAATGTTGTCCTTATAAGAGTTGCCTTGGTCATGGTGTCTCTTCACAGGAGTAAAACAAAACCCTAACAAAGACACTCTTCTTGGCTTCTGGTTGTCCCAGGTAGTTGAATAGTTCTTCCTCCCTCACAGGCAGCCATGTAGTTCTGGGGACTCCCCTCCTCTCCTGCTTCTCTCTGTGCTTTTTGACTTCTTGTCAACCTTTCCTAGCTTTTTAAGTTTTACTCTGGAAACCTTTTTGGCATCTTCGTTCTTCCAGCCAGCCCCTAAACATGTCCTTTCATCTCTGGCCCCCAAATTCAACATTCAACCTAGCTTTGGGTTAGCAGGTCCCTCATTCCAGTCATCTACTAGAAGCCTCAATATGGGTGCCCCAGAGTCCTCTCCATATTTCCCCTCCCAAGTCTGATTCCTCTTTCTGTTGCCTTGTTGCATTAATGAGGCCTTCCTCCATGATGCTGGAGCTGGGGAATTTTGGCAGGGAATTTTGGCTGTGCCATCTCTCTGCCAGGAAATACCCATGTGGGCCTCACTCAAATCCAAGTTTCACCTTCCTCACTTTCTCCTTGCCACTCATGTCAGCCCCTGAGAGTGCTAGCACTGAGGTGCTCCTCGCTAGACTTGGTGACACACGTGACCCAGCCTATAGACTTGGGGGAAGGCCCTTGAGGTCCATGGACCATCCATGGGGAGGCTGAACTTTTCACCTCCTCCCAGAGGTTGTTCACGTGACCTTTGCTCTCCCAGAGAGATTTTGTTCCTTTATGGCCATCAGAACCCTTTTGCTGAGCAACCAAATAGATCTAGGGAGCGAGAACCTGTCAGGATGTGTCCTGCAGAAACCAGGCTGTGATGGAGCAAGAAGGCCCCACTTGGATTTCGTCATTTATGAGCCCAGCAACAGTGAGGTGTCACTACCTTTAGCTTGGACATCTTAGATAGCAACCCATGCGGCCATAACCCCTCCCTGCACTGTCAAAATGACCACAATTTTCACCATGCACAGCACAAGGATCCATTCTGGAGGAAGTGTCCTCTTTAGGGGTGTGGCAGTTAAGGAAGCACAGCCACTGTAACAAGGCCCAGAGTCTTTCCACAACAGGCTATTTATTATTGACGTGGCTGTTTCTGAAGAACAGGATTTTCTCCTCTATGGGGAAATAAATGCAGGGACCTATGTTCCTTCTAACTTGTAGCTCTGATAGACTCATCCCTATCAAGATGTCCATTTTTTTCTCCTCCCCCACAAATGGCCCAAAAATAATCATATGGCCACACCTACTTGCAAATAGGGTTGGGAAATGGAGTCCCTCAAAGTGGCTTTAGGAAGTAACTAGTTTCTTTCTTTCTCAAGGCCTAGCTGCTGTGTAGCAATTTCCTCTCAGCTGAAACATTCCATCTGAGAGTGAGGCTCCTTAAAACAGACTCAGAAAACACGTAACCCCAGATTCAGCAAGTCCCTCCCTCCTCAAGGCTGTATAAGCAGAAAGGGGAAAAGTGAGTCTCCAGTTTTTTAAGCTCCCTCCACTTTGTGTGGACAGCTTCAGTCTTCTAGCTTTTATGAATCATCACCCACGCTGGAGTGGGCTTTCAGAGATACGGTTATCTTTAAGTAGCCCATGCTCCTATAAGTAACCCCCTTACCCACATTCCTGTAAGTTACCCCAGTAAACCCACTGAGTAACCAAGTTGGACTTCGATGACATCATTACTTTGCGCTGTTGTCAGTCTCCTATGTAGACTGAGTGATGTTTGCTCATGTCTCCCCAGGAACACTGTTACACAACACTGGTACATTGAGCATAGTAACTCATTAATCTCAAAACTTATCATCTGTTATGACACAGAGAGATTCTAAGGCACTGGAGTGAGGGCAAGACTATCTTAATGTAAACTTTTGGTACATGCAAATAGCTTGGACCTTCAAGGGAAGATGCAGGAAACAGGTTTAGAAGGACTGGACCACCAAGAAATAATGTGTTTGAATCTCTGTGGCGGTACCTGAAATCAAGAGGTAGCTCTGGGTTATGATGCTCTCCTGTTTTAGCCCCATCACCCAGTTTTGCTCTTAACTCTTGTTCTACATAACACTCTAATAGAGGGCCTCTGAGAGGCCACCTGGGCCTTTGTTGACAAGAGGCAGCCACTTCTTAGCTTTGAGATGAGATCAGGTACTCCAGTCTCTGTGATGCTGTGTCCTCTTATCACTGACAGTTACTAGAGGACAGAGACAACTAGGATAAGACATAATCCAACACTCTGAGCCTTCACAATGCAAAAAGTCACCTGTAGTAAGGCAGAATGGAATAGATCCCCAAATTACACTGTAGCCATTAACAATGTGCCGGTATCCAGAATACATTAAAGAGCACGACAGCCAAACCAGTGCAAGTCTGAGACAACAGTGGGTAAGTAACAGTTTTCAAAAAATGAAGTACAGGTGACTGATAGATTAATATGAAAAGATACTCATCACCTTAGTCGTCAGGGAAATTCAACTAAAACTACTCTGAGATTCCATCTTGTCCCAGACAAAATGACTATCATCAAGAAAACAAATGGCAGGCCAGGTGTGACAATTTAACCCAAGGAAGCAGAAAGGGGACGATCTCTCTATGAGCTCAAGGCCGGCCAGCCTGGTTTACATGGAGAATTTCAGGCCAGCCAGGGCTACATAGTAAGATCCTGTCTGAAACGGGATGGGAGTTACAAATACCAAATGCTGCCTGCCTGCGGGAGGCGCAGACAGTTTCAGGGCTCCTATTTTAGTATGTGTCACTGTGATGGTTTGTACATTCTTGGGCCAAGGAGTGGCACTGTTAGGTGTCCTTCTTGGAATAGGAGTGTCACTGTGGGTGTGAGCTTTAAGACCCTCACCCTAGCTGCCTGGAAGGCAGTCCTCCACTAGCAGCCTTCAGATGAAGATGTAGAACTCTCAGTTCTGCCTGCACCATGCCTGTCTGGACACTGCCATGCTCCTGCTTTGATGATAATGGACTGGACCTCTGAACCTGTAAGCCAGCCCCAATTAAATGCTGTCCATTATACGAGTTGCCTTGGTCATGGTGTCTGTTCACAGCAGTAAACCCTGACTAAGACAGTCACTGATGCCAGAATGGGCTTTTCAGTGATGCAGTGTGGAGACCTCAAAAAAAACTAAAACTGCCCTATGACCTAGTGTGATGGTTAATAGCGATTGTCCACTTGACAGGTTCTATAATAATTGAAGGTAAGCCTTTTGTCAGGGACAAGTATCTCCCCAAGTGAAGTGATGATCCTGACTTGGTTAACTGAGGTGGGAAGACCCATTTAAATTGGGTGGCACCATTCCCTGGGCTGGGATCCGGGATCCTAGACTGAATAAAAAGGAGAAAAATCTAGCTGAGTAGTAGCATTCATCATTCTTTCCGTCCTGAATGTAAATGCAGTGTGACCAGCTGTTTCTTCAGGTTTCTGCCATTCTCACCCCATAACTACACAGCAAAATAAAACCTTTGTTCCTTAAGTTACTTTTGTTATGTTTTTATATTCCAGAAAGAAGACAAGTATCTTAGATTCTCAGCCATACCACTCAAGAATAGATTCAATGGAATCTAACTGAGCAGACCACAGAAAGCCTTACACGTCCATGTCATGGGAGTAGCCTGGATGTCCATCAGCAGTGAAAAGGGGTAAAGGAAATTTGGTAGATACTTGTTCTTAGTTGCTTTTCTACTGCTGTGAAGAAACAGCATGACAAAGGTGACTTATAAAAGAAAGCATTTAATTTGGGGGCTCACAGTTCCGAAGGATAGTAAAGTCCATGGCCGTCATGACAGGGAGCATAGCAGCAGGCAAGCAGGCATCGTGCTGGAGAAATGGCTGCAAGTTTACATGTTGAGACAACAAGCAGAAGACAGAATGGGGGTGGGGGGGCAGAGACAGAGAAAAAGAGAGAAAGAGAACTAACTGAGAATAGTATGAGTTTTTTTGAAACCTCAAAGCCCTTCCCTATGACATGCCTCCTCCAACGAGGCCAGACCTCCTAATTCTTCCCAAATAGTTCCATCAAATGGGGACCAACTATTCAAATATATGAGCCTCTGGGGACCATTCTCATCCAAACCATCACACTACTTATTCAGCCATTATAGAGAATGAAATCATGACATTTGCTTGCAGGAAAGTGGATGGAATGGGAGAGCATTGTATTAAGCAAAATAAGCCAGACACAAAAAGACAATCATCACATGTATTCTCTTAAACATGGAAGTTAGCTTTAAAAAAGGAAGGCTGGGCGTGGCGCCTCATGTCTGTAATTTAAGCACTTGAGTCAGAAGAATTGCTGTGATTCAAGGCTAGCACACTCTACACTGTCTTAGTAAATACTCAGTCTTAGAAAAGGGAGTTAATAAGGAATAATAAGAGGTAAATATGATTAAAGTACCTTAAATGCGTGTATGAAAATGTCATAATGAAGTCTTACTATGTACAACTAATACATGGTAATAAAAATATATTAAAATTGATTTAGATTGAATAAAACTAAAAACCTAGTGTCAGGCTGGGAACATGGCTTAGGTTATTAGCTGTCTTGAGAGGGGAATCATAGGTTAGCGAGAGGGTTCTTTTTATAACAGTTAAAGTGGAAGTGACTTGGTCTTATCTCGTGAGCCATTTGTGTCTGAGGGTGCCTGTGTCTAGATAGACGTGTGGGTATCACATTATCTTTTTAAAGACTTATGTCTGTGTGTTTGTATGAGAGCCCACAGAGGCCAGAAAAGGGTATCAGATCTCCGGAACTGGAGGTACTAGCAGGATCAAAAAAACTCCAGTCCTCTGGAAGAGGAACAAGAACTCCCAACCACGGACCCATCTCTGCAGCCCCATTGTTTTAAGTAGTTAACTTCATCGTGAAAGCTGTCTTCTTAGAGGCAGGTCACTGGGCAAGGCACTGTGAGTCATTAGGAGTTAGGCAGCTAGAAAACATCATCCTGAGTGAGGTAACCAATCACAAAAGAACACACATGGTGTGCACTCACTGATAAGTGAATATTAGCCTAAAAGCTCAGAATACCCAAGATACAATCCACAGACCACAGGAAGCTCAAGAAGAAGGACGACCAAAGTGTGGATATTTCAGTCCTATTTAGAAGGGGGAACAAAATACTCACAGAAGGTAGAGGGAGGAAGGGATCTGGGAGAGAGAGAGGAGGGGGAGGGAAAAGGGGTGGGGATCAGGTATGGGAAGAGACAGGAGAGAAGTACAGAGGGTTAGGATATTGAACAGAAATATGTAGTGTTGGGTGATGGGGAGCTGGGGGTAGCCACTAGAAAGTCCCAGATGCCAGGGAAGCAAGAGGGACCCAACAGGGATGACATTAGCTGAAATACCCAACAAACAGGAGAGAGAACCTGTAGAGACCACCTCCAGTAGATAGGCATGGCCCCCAGTTGAGGGATAGGGCCACCCACTGTCTTAGTTAGGGTTTTACTGCTATGAACAGACACCATGATCAAGGCAAGTCTTACAAAGAACAACACTTAATTAATTGGGGCTGGCTTACAGGTTCAGAGGTTCAGTCCAGTATCATCAAGTCAGGAGCATGGCAGCATCCAGGCAGGCATGGTACAGGAGGAGCTGAGAGTTCTACATCTTCATCTGAAGGCTGCTAGCAGAATACTAGGCAGGAGGGAGTCAGGGGGTTAGGTGGGGGAGCACCCTCATAGAAGCATGGGGAGAGGGAGGGGATAGTGAGTTTCTGGAGGGGAAACTGGGAAAGGAGATAACATTTGAAATGTAGATAAAGAAAATATCCAACAAAAGAAAAAGGAGTTAGGCAGCACGTGTTTGTATAAGACCTCATAGTCACTGGGGACACTCAGGCTCCAAATACCCATGGCTTGGTTGTTACTGAGGTACCTTAACTCTTGACTCTGTCCTTTTGTGTCTTCATTAGCTTGCAGGGGTTGACAGTCCCAAGCAGATCACAGATGAGGGATGTGTAACCCAATGAGTGTGATAATCAAGGCAGGTAGGAAGTGGACATTTTAAATGCATGACCATCCCTTTTAGGCTCTTACAGAAAGCCTGGCATTTTGATGCACCCAGATGAATCTGTGTCTGCTGCACATCCTCGGGTTTATCTTCTTCTCTTCCGCTCCCTCCCCTTCTTTCCTTCTGGTCTTTCTCTCCTTGTGTTTTTGGTTGTTTTTTTAAAGAAGTTTTTAGATTTTGGGTTTTCTGAGGCAGAGTCTTGCTAAGTAGCCCAAGCTGATCTCCAACCTCGGGCAATCCTCTTGCCTCTGCTACTCCAGGGCTAAGATTACAGATCCGAGCCATTGCAACAGGTTGAAATTGCTGTTGTTGGTGTTGGTGTTGGTGGTGGTGTTGGTGGTGTGTGTGTGTGTGAGTGTGTGTGTGTGTGTGTGTGTGTGTGTGTGTGTGTGTGTGTGTGTGTGCACGCACGCTTTGTTGTCTCCCACTGGACTATATCCCCGGTCTATATCTCCTAACTTTTAAAGAACATATTGCTGTGGTAATCTCCGTTTATGAATCTTGCTGCACTAAATACTTCACAAGAGACAACTTTCAAGGAGGAGCAGCTCATCCGATGATACAGTTAAGAAAAGACATAGCCCAGCATGGCCAGGAATACATGGAAAAAGAAGCCAAGAAAGCTGCCTCCATGTGTCTGCAGTCAGGAAGGGGACAGACAGAAAGTGACATTGGACTAAAAAACTTTAAGGCCCACTCCCAGTGACCTACTTCCTCTAGCTAGGCTCGCCTTTCCTGAAAGGGCCACCAACTGGAGACGAAGTGTTCAAACACATGTGCCTGGGGGGATATTTCATATTCAAAGCACAGCACACACCTATACCATCTCTTACTTCTACCCTGTCAATAAAATTGTGTCATAATTTATTAAGTCGACATTCAGTATTTATAATATGTTAATGTCACCTGGTCCAGGAGGCTCTAAATATGTGTTCTTTACAGAATAAAGTTGTGCTTTCTTTAGAATTAATATTTATCTCTTCCCCTATTTTTGTTTGTTGCCGTTCCTGCCTATGTAGTTTAGACCGACTCCAAAGAAGTGAGTGCCTCTCCTGAATGTACGCAAACAAACCCCTCAAACTTCTTGATTTTTTTTTATTTATTAACTTGAGTATTTCTTATATACATTTCGAGTGTTATTCCCTTTCCCGGTTTCCAGGCAAACATCCCCCTCCCCCTCCCTTTCTTTATGGGTATTCCCCTCCCCATCCTCCCCCCACTTGCCGCCCTCCCCCCCCCCATCACTTTCACTGGGAGTTCAGTCTTGGCCGGACCAAGGGCTGCCCCTTCCACTGGTGCTCTTACTAGGATATTCATTGCCCTATGAGGTCAGAGTCAGGGTCAGTCCATGTATAGTCTTTAGGTAGTGGCTTAGTCCTGGAAGCTCCTGGTTGCTTGGCATTGTTGTTCATATGGGGTCTCGAGCCCCTTCAAGCTCTTCAGTTCTTTCTCTGATTCCTTAACGGGGGTCCTATTCTCAAATCAGTGGTTTGCTGCTGGCATACGCCTCTGTGTTTGCTGTATTCTGGCTGTGTCTCTCAGGAGCGATCTACACTTCTGTACTTCTTTGCTTCATCCATCTTGTCTAATTGGATGGCTCTACCTTGTATGGGCCACATGTGGGGCAGGCTCTGAACGGGTGTTCCTTCTGTGTCTGTTTTAATCTTTGCCTCTCTATTCCTGCCAAGGGTACTTTTTGTCCCTTTTAAAGAAGGAGTGAAGCCTTCACATTTTGATCATCCGGTCTTGAGTTTCATTTGTTCTAGGCATCTAGGGGTAATTCAAGCATTTGGGCTAACCCACTTATCAATGAGTGCATACGTGTGTTTTTCTGTGATTGGGTTACCTCACTCAGGATGATATTTTCAGTTCCGACCATTTGCCTACGAATTTCATAAAGTCATTGTTTTTGATAGCTAAGTAATATTCCATTGTGTAGATGTACCACATTTTCTGTATCCATTCTCTCTGTTGAAGGGCATCTGGGTTCTTTCCAGCTTCTGGCTATTATAAATAAAGCTGCGATGAACATAGTGGAGCACGTGTCTTTTTTATATGTTGGGGCATCTTTTGGGTATATGCCCAAGAGAGGGATAGCTGGATCCTCAGGCAGTTTAATGTCCAATTTTCTGAGGAACCTCCAGACTGATTTCCAGAATGGTTGTACCAGTCTGCAACCCCACCAACAATGGAGGAGTGTTCCTCTTTCTCCGCATCCTCGCCAGCATTTGCTGTCACCTGAGTTTTTGATCTTAGCCATTCTCACTGGTGTGAGGTGAAATCTCAGGGTTGTTTTGTTTACATTTCCTTATGACTAAAGATGTTGAACATTTCTTTAGGTGTTTCTCAGCCATACGGCATTCCTCAGCTGTGAATTGTTTGTTTTAGCTCTGAACCCCATTTTTTAATAGGGTTATTTGTCTCCCCTCGCGGTCTAACTTTTGAGTTCTTTGTATATTTTGATATAAGGCCTCTATCTGTTTGTAGGATTGGTAAAGATCTTTTCCCAATCTGTTGGTTGCCGTTTTGTCCTAACCACAATGTCCTTTGCCTTACAGAAGCTTTGCAATTTTATGAGATCCCATTTGTCGATTCTTGATCTTAGAGCATGAGCCATTCGTGTTTTGTTCAGGAAATTTTTTCCAGTGCCCATGTGTTCCAGATGCTTCCCGAGTTTTTCTTCTATTAGTTTGAGTGTTCTGGTTTTGATGTGGAGGTCCTTGATCCACTTGGACTTAAGCTTTGTACAAGGGTGAAAAAGCATGGATCGATCTGCATTCTTCTACATGTTGACCTCAGTTGAACCAGCACCATTTGCTGAAAATGCTATCTTTTTTTTTTTCCATTTGATGGTTTGGCTCCTTTGTCCAAAAATCAAGTGACCATAGGTGTGTGGGTTTCATTTCTGGGTCTTCAATTCTGTTCCATTGGTCTGTCTGTCTGTCTCTGTACCAATACCATGCAGTTTTTATCACATTGCTCTGTAATACTGCTTGAGTTCAGGGATAGTGATTCCCTGAAGTCCTTTTTATTGTTTAGATAGTTTTAGCTATCCTGGGTTTTTTGTTATTCAGATGAATTTGCAAATTGTTCTTCTTAACTCTTTGAAGAATTGGATTGGTATTTTGATGAGGATTGCATTGAATCTGTAGATCGCTTTTGGTAAAATGGCCATTTTTACTATATTAATCCTGCCAATCCATGAGCATGGGAGATCTTTCCATCTTCTGAGGTCTTCAATTTCTTTCTTCAGAGTCTTGAAGTTCTTGTTGTACAAATCTTTTACTTGCTTAGTTAAAGTCACACCGAGGTATTTTATATTATTTGGGTCTATTATGAAGGGTGTCGTTTCCCTAATTTCTTTCTCAACTTTTTCTCTTTTGTGTAGAGGAAGGCTACTGATTTATTTGAGTTAATTTTATACTCAGCCACTTTGCTGAAGTTGTTTATCAGCTTTAGTAGTTCTCTGGTGGAACTTTTGGGATCACTTAAATATACTATCATATCATCTGCAAATAGTGATATTTTGACTTCTTCTTTTCCGATCTGTATCCCCTTGACCTCCTTTTGTTGTCTGATTGCTCTGGCTAGAACTTCAAGAACTATATTGAATAAAACTTCTTGATTTTTAATTGGAGACCCTCATCCCAGAATCCTGTCTGCACCTGCTCTGGCTGTCAGAGTACCACTCTGAGCTACTGGTTGGTCCCTCTGAATACTACATACTAATTTTTGGGACCCCAGAATGTCTCCTAGAGGCCCATGTGATAAAGGCTTGGTCTGGAATCTAATGTTTTAATAGGAATGTGGTACCCCGACCACTTTCTTGCCTTTCTTGTTCCCTCCCAGGCTATGATGTAAACAGCTTTGTACTAACAGCCCTATCCCCCATGAGGAGTTGCCTCACTCCAGACCCAAAGCAGTAGAGCTAACTGGTCATGGACTGCATTCTCCAACACGGGGAACCAAAACTAGCCTTTTCTCTTTATAAGGTGGTTTTCTCAGATATTTTGTTATAGTACTGGAAAGATTAACATCTCACTTTCCACATTCAGATCAGTTACCTACTGCTTTGTAAGAAAATCATCTTAAGACTTAGTGGCTTAAAATGGCAAGGATTACCTATTTACTCTGGCTTCAAGGCAGCACCCCTGTTTCCTGTATGGTAGCTCTGTGGGCAATAGCACATGCTATCCTGAATATAGAACCCTTCATATTCAATCTCTTCTGGAAGAGAATCCTGGATCAGATGGTTTGGGAAAAAGAGACACGGTGACTTGGCTAGGATGTGGCAGAGTCTTCTATGGTTTTTTTGAAGACTGTAAACAGTCTGGTTTTTTGACCCTTCTGAGACTTCTGTGCCTGGTGCCTTGTGAGCCCTGTTCCTCAGGGGTTCTGCTTGCTAAGTTGGCTTGTTTCTTGCTATTTGCATGCCCACAGTCACTCAGTTTCTTAGTTTCATCGCTGACGCTGTGATAAAACACTGACAAAACGCAACTTAGGAAAATTATTTGACTGACAGTTCTAGGTGACAATCTATCATTGCAGGGAAGTCAAGGCAGGAACTTAAAACATCACATCTACAGCTAGGAGCAGAGAGAGAAAATAAATGCACCAATTCTTTCTTTTTTCTCCTCTAGCTTTCTCCTCTCATATGTTGTTCAGGGACCCCTGCCTAGAGAATGGTGCAACCCACAGTGGACCTGAGTCTTCCCAGATCAATTAACAATCTTGATAATTGTCCACAGACAGGCCCACAGGCCAACCTGATCTAGGCAATTCCTCACCAAGACTCTCTGCCCAGGTGATCCTAGGTTGTACCAGGCTAACAGATCCTAGCGTTTTCTTTTCTTTCTGCTTTTTACTGTTGTTTATTTTTCGTTTTGGGGATTGGTTGTTGTGCTGACAATGGAGCCCAGAGCTTGAAGCATGCTAGAGAAATACCCTACCATCAAGTTTCATCCTTGGTCTCAGTTTCCAGAATTTTCTAGGTGTTGGTCTGTTAAGTCAGTTACCTTCTGTCTGTTTGCTTTACGGTTGCCAAAATGTTAATGATATCTTTCACTGGCTGCATTTCCCTCTCTCACTTTTTATTTCTGCCCTAATGTATTTAGAACCAGAAAAAAAATCCCATTACTGCCATTTTAAAGAGAGCTGTGGGACGTAAGATGGGGGCACATAAGTGCTCAATATCCCATGGCTAATTGGAAATTATCTATCCATTTTTTTCATTCAATAACTGTTGAGATGCTCCCAGCAAATGAACTGTGTCTCATTCCATTCAATACAAATGTGCATCAAATTAGACAAGGGACAACAACGATGAGCTCCTAGAAAGGGGGGGCAAGAAAGATGCTAAACCCTCCATTCTCCTCAATTCCTTGATGATAGCTTTTTCGGGTAACAGCTCCAAACAACTTTTTTGGGTCCTAGCTGTACCTTTTGCTGGTATGTGGGGACATCAGCCTTTTTAAATCTCTCCCCTGATTATAAGATACAAGAAATGGACCGCTGTGGATGCCTCTATGGATAAAGGAGCTTGCTGCCAAGCCTGACGGCCTGAGTTTGATCCCAGGACTCAGAAAGAGAGAACTGACTATCACAAGTGTCCTCTGACCTTCACACACACACTGTAACATACATGCCCCGCCACAATAAGCAAACAAACAAGATACAAGGAAGTACCAACAACTTTGCAAACTGCACTTAAACAAATTTGCTTTGGAGTCCCTTCTGGAAGGTGTGTTTATCACTCTAGATATGAGTTGGGAGGGCACGGTGGGTGGGCTATTTAACCCAAGTGGGTGTCGTTTAACCAGAGTAGGAAGGATCATGGAGACACGAACAGGCAAGAAAGGGCCACATTGACAAGTACAGGAGCAAGAAACTGGTCAGGTACTGCAGGGACCCCCAAACCACCAGATCTAAAAAATGTCCTTGCCTGAGGCCTGGAACATCAGGTCTGGTTCTGTGATCCAGTTAACCTCTGGCTCCTGCCTGGAAGCTATAGCAAGGACTGACTGAAAGTGAACAGGGGAAACTGCCCCACCTTGTGGTTGTGCCAGAAGAACTGACCATCTCATCCCCTCCCCGTGGATCACCCAAGTGTCTACCTTAAGTCCTTTAAGATGTCCCAGACTAGCAGCTACACAGGAGCCCTGTCTTCTCTCATTTAAGTTTCCGCCGATGAAATCTATAAAACAAAGCAAAACAAAACTTCTAAAACTCACTGGTGCTCTATGTCTCTGAGTTTCATTCTCTTGAATTCGTGAGGAAACTGGAAAACCATTGGCTCAAGGTGGCTTTGGTGGCTATTGAGTTTTTAGAACCCTAGGCCCCCACGCTAAGCTCGCCTGAAAAGAGTGAAGTCTTTCATCAAATTCAAAGGTACCTCCAAAATTCCTAGATCAACATCAATTAACACAGCAAATGTAGGCTAGAGAGATGGCTCACACTTCTGAGTGCTGTTCTTACAGAGGACTGGAGTTTGGCTCCCAGGATCCCCAGCAGGAGGATCTCCCACAGGACTGGAGTTTGGCTCCCAGGATCCCCAGCAGGAGGATCTCCCAGAGGACTGGAGTTTGGCTCCCAGGATCCCCAGCAGGAGGATCTCCCAGAGGACTGGAGTTTGGCTCCCAGGATCCCCAGCAGGAGGATCTCCCAGAGGACTGGAGTTTGGCTCCCAGGATCCCCAGCAGGAGGATCTCCCAGAGGACTGGAGTTTGCCCCAGGATCCCAGCAGGAGGATCTCCCAGAGAAGAGTTCAGCTCCCAGAATTCCCAGCAGGAGCTTTGCAAGTACCTTTAACTCTAACGCCAGGTTCTTTTTAAGTCCTGCACTCACAGCATACACTTCCACATACAGAAATTCGTGCATATACACATAATTAAAAACAAAATATTATAAGACCCAACAGAGGTGTTCTTGAACTTCCAGTACCTTTACCTTTTCATGTCTCTTCTCACGGAAAATTTGACAATATTACTGAGGTCTCGGTCATTGACTCTTCTTATCACGGTGTGATTTCCCCACAGGTGAGTCCATTCTGTGGTTCTACCTCAGGTGAGCTACCTGCCTGCTGAGGAGGGGGGCTGTGCAGCTTGAAGGCAATTTACCCACAAATCTGGCAGGTCCAGGAATGAGGTCCCCTCGGTTTTCCAGCAGGACCTTTAAGGAACAAGGTCCTTTCCTTGAAACCTTTCCAGATGTGACTTGGCCAAGAGAAGCAGGGCTGTCAAATGCAAACCGAAAGGGTCCATGAAGCTTGTGACGTAGGAGGCTGGAAGATCAAAGACCGCATACGGAATATTCAGATCTCCCTTGCCTACCTTGTAACCTCGACCAACTGCAGTCTTGCTTTAACTGCAGCACGGCCTTGTCTTTCTTTGGCCCTTTTCTAAGGTCTGCCCCTGGAGCAGGAGCCCACATAAAGGCCAGGATTCTGCTGTGCTCACGGAAGAAAGAGCTGACTTCCCCATTTGGCATGGAAAATTGCGGTATTCGGAATGTCTGTGCTCCCAACATGCTCCTGCCTGGAAAACCTGACTCTCAAAAGGATGGATTAGGAGGTGGAGCTGTTGTGACATTGAATCAGGTGGTGAATGGCATCAGTGATGAGAGCTGTGTGCTCTGTGTGTGTGTGTGTGTGTGTGTGTATGAAAGGACCCAGGGAGAAGTTCGTCATTTGCAAGCCAGGAAGAGTCCTCATCATGAACTGGCTCTGCCAGTATCTTGAGCTTAGGCTGTTAGCCTGTTGAACTGTGAGGAATAAATACCTTTCTGTTGGTTAAACTTACCAGTCTATGATATTTTGTTACAGGGTCAACTGAGCCATCCAAAATACCATTAAACCATGTTTATATTTCTCACCAGTGTATCTCTTACAACAGTCCAGATTGATTACCGTATAAACAATCATCCCCAAATCTAGTGATTTCAAACAGCATCACTGAGTTAGAGCATGCCCTGCACTTGAGGACAAGGTTCACGAGGCAGCCGGATGCTGCTCTAGAATACCTGGAACTCAGCTTGGAGGACACAAAGACTGTTGCTGGAATGATTTGAGGGGTTGCATATTTGACATCGTGGTGAGTGATGCTGGCTATCTGCTAGGACACCTAAGGGTGATCTCTTCATACAGGCTAGTGAGGGCTACCATACAGCATGGCTACTGAGCTCCAAGTGTGGAGATCTCGAGAGAAAGAGGCAAAGGTGTAGCCTCTTTATCTTTTTCCTGCCATGCTGGAGATAGGACAGAGGGCTCCCCACACTCTGAGTACAAGGCTTCGAAGCCCAGCACTGCTGTCTGTACTGAGCACTTAGGGCCTTGTGCTCTGGTAATGCCAGATCCTTGACTATACCACAGAAAAGAATTTCAGTGAAGTGGAGTGAAGCAGTTGGCAAGTTTGCTAGGGAGAGATAAAGAGACTGTACATAGTTCAGTGTAGGTACTGAGACAGAGAGACAGACAGACAGACAGACTAAAGAAGGGATAGCACACACCTCTAAAATGTGAGCTTCTCAAAACGGTAGCATGTTTTGATGTCTTTGTTGTGACTGTGTATGTGAATCCATGTCTTTTACAGTTATTGCTCAAGGGATGCAATTTACAATAAGGTTTAAAGGCTGGATTTTTAAATTGTGTATGTGTGTTGGTCTGTGTCTAGGTGTGTGCATCTGGGTACAAGTGCCCACAGAAGCCGGATGAACTGGGTGCTCCTGGAACTAGAATTACAAATGGCTGTAAGCCCCCTAACATGGTTTTGGGAATTGACCTCAGGTCCTCTGGAGGAGTAGTGCATGTTCTTAACTGATGGGCCTCCAGCCCCTACTCTTGAACTTTGGGGGGGGGAGAATTGCATTTACTTGGTACGTGTGTACATGAGTGTGGAAGTGCACGTGACTCCTGTGGAGGTTGGAGGACAACTTGCAAAAGTCTGTTCCCTCCTTCTACTCTGTAGGTCCTGGTGATCAACGCTTGAGGCTTGGCAGCAAGCACCTTTCCCACAGCTCTCTCTCCAGCACCACTTCTTATTGGAAGGTGATTGAAGGAGGTTGTGTTTAGGAATGAGAGAAGAGAGCTGGCACAGTCATGAGCAAGGTCATAGACACTCTGACCCTAAGTGTTGAAACGCCCTGCATTAGTGCTTTGTGACCTTCTTTGACATATCTTTGAATGGTCTCTACAGATTGAAACTTTAATTTTTTTTCAATGCCTACTTTTAATGATGGTTCTTAAATGCTTGAACTTCCCTTTTAGACCACCACCCACCAGAGGTAGTAAGAAAGAAAGGATACAAGAGATGTGGACCTGTTTAGAAATGGTTCTTTGGAAATGTCTGTGTTGTCTGGAAATCCACAGTTCAGTTCACAGATTTGCAGAAACAGCTCAATCCAGTCGCAAACACTTAACGGATATATGCACAGTCCAGCTTGGTAGAGTCGGGATAGCAAAGACAAATCAACAGCAGGGACACTACCTAGCCGAGACAGCCAGGCCTCAGCCTCGACATCAGTCAACAGCAGGAGGGGCCAGCAGGAATGCTAAGAGCCGTTCTTGGCTATGCCTCTGTCAGCGAAGCCAAGATTATCGAAGACTCAAGACCAACAAGCATAGCACAGCTAGCTCTATAAGCAAGCCTAGCTCAGCCTCCGCCATTGTCCATCGAGTTCCATCGATGGCCATGTGTCCTCCGCGCATCTAGTCTCAGCACGTGCATCTGTCTCAGATGACATCACTCTTCCAATCAGCTCAAGTCCACAGAGACAACAAGAAACTACAGCACACCACCAAAAGTTTCTTGATACATTTCTCTCTATAAAGTCCTAACAAATAGAGCTCAACTACATAATGTAATACAGACCAATACATGCATGTCATTAGAAATAAATCCTTTATCACATGTCTTTTCACATGCTCACTTTAAGGAAACATCCTTTCACCTGTGTCTGTTTCAATGCCTTAGATTTTCAACTATGTCTACTTCAAGGAAAAAAAAAACACTCCTTCATGTGTTTGCCCTAGCAAAACACCATCCAACACAACTGACTTTCCAAAGAACCCTCAAGTTCCACTTCATTGGGTGACTTTGACTTGGGCATTTGTATTGAAACTTCTGACTCAAAATGAGATCCCGGAGTAAAGGGACCCTTTCTGCTCCCATGCCCCTCAATTCTCCCTGTCCTTTTTCTGCCTCCATACAGCTAAGTTGCAGCTCAGCCCTAAACCTTTGACCTGGCAACTGTAACTATTTTTTTCTTTATTGCTAGGAGAAGGAACATAACAGAGGAAGCATGTGTCATGGCTGACGGTTTGGGGAGATGTGGTCTGGTATACTGGGAAGTCAAGACGGTATGTGGGTTCATAGTGGCTTCATGCTTATGAGACCCTTCTTTCTTTCACACCTCAGGCAGGCAGAGCAGGAGGCAGAAAAGGGACAGGAAGTGAGGCCAGGCTATAAAACTTAAGGTTAGCTGCCCAGCAGTCTACTTCCTCCAAGTAAGCCCCCCTCATAAAAGTTCCACAGCCACGTGGGGAAAGGAGAGAACCAGCTCATGCCAGTTATCCTCTGAAGTGGTCTACTACCTCAAAAATAATTTATTTTTTTAAAAAGTTACCAAAGAAAAGTGTAAAAATGCATCTCCTGCAACACAGGAACTTTCACAAGGAACTGAAAATCTGAAGAAAATGTTAAAATTGGTGCTTTTATACTGGGCTTGATGTAGGGTAGATAATGGTGAGAAAACGTCTTAGAACAAAGTGGCGGCACCTTAGAACAAAGAAGCTATGGTGGCAAGTCCTGTTCCTTTGGAGTTTTCTGGGTGGCCCTCCATCTTGAGAGATAAGAGGGGATGAGTTCTGTCCTAGGTGACCAGGAGGAGCATCTCCCACCTGAGGGTCTTGTGACCTGCTGTAAGGTCACAAAAGAGTTCAGAGTCTTTCTTGCAATCAACATGTCTCACCTTAAAAGAAATCATGCTAAGAAATCATGCTAGCAAATGCTGAATCCTTCTGAGAAATATATACTTGGGGCTGAAGAGATAGATGGCTAGGCCATTAAGAACTAAGTTTGGTTTCTAGCACACATGTCAGATGGCTCAACACCACCTATAACTTCACCTCCAGGGAATGCAACAACCCCTGTGACCTCTGAGGTCACTGGCATGCCCGGGTACACACCTACACATATATAAATACATATCTGGGAAAAAAGATGCGCGTGATTATGGGGCTCGGCAAGCTTGAAGTTGGCTGCATAAGCTGTAGGCTGGGAGCTCAGACCGGAGCTGGTGCAGCAGTGTCCAGTTCATGGGGTCACATGGAGACTCTGACAGGAGTTAAAACAGGGGTCTCACTGTATGTTCTAGGCTGTCCTCAAACTCATGATCCTTCTGCCTCACTCTGCAGAGTGGCTAGAATTTTAAGTTTGTGTCACCTCATTAGCCTGATGTTATTATAATCACGACTTTGAAATGCCCAGGACACCCTGCAGGCTGGTGACTCAGTCAATGGCTTGGAAGTTTGTCTTGAGGGAAAATTCTTGCTTCTTTGGGCAAAGCTTTGAATTACTCCGAGGAGGTACACTCATATTGTGGAGGGTGGTCTCTTACGGTAGGCCGTCTGTTGCCTATAGATAAAAATGACATACACAAAGCGCCTTCACCCATACAGACTAGTGTTGGAACATAGAACCGGGCTCTGCAGCCCAGCCAAATGGCCATGTGAGATCCAGGAAACTCACTCACCCAGTCTGAATCAGCTCTTCTGCTCCCAAGGCTGCTGGAGAGTAACATGAGAAGCAGCCTGCGCTTCTGACACAGTGTCCTCATGAGCCTGGGTTACACAGATCGACTCATCAGGGTTGGCCTTTGAAGCCTTTTGATTTCATCTTGTCCACTTGTCCTGCTTTCTCCTCAGAGCCTTCCTGTGAACTGGCTCTATGCAGGCTTCATGTGGCAAAGAGTGGATGTCTCCAGCTAACAGCTGATGTGTGAACGATGCCTGATGTGCACCCTCCCCAACACACACACACACACACACACACACACACACACACACACACACACACACTGAGAGCCAGCTAAGTCCCACCTAGACTCCTGAGCCAAGGAAAGTGGAAAATGACAGACAGTCAGTTGTTTCCTAAGCAGCTAAGTCTGGAACTAAGTGCTATGGTGAGATAGATAAGTAACAGACCCATGGAAAGGAAGGCCTACACAGACCCTGGCACATTGCAGGTGCTTGTCTTGCTTACTTCTCTGATTGTCATGACCAAATACCTGGCAAGAAGCAACCAGCGGGAGGATGGTGGCAGGAAAGATATGGTGGCAGGAATGTGAGATGGCTGTCACATGGAGACCACTGTCAGAAACCAGAGACTGAAAAGGAAGTGAAGCTGGACTCACTCTCAAACCTCAGAGTCCACCCTTCCCACCCCCACCCCAGAGAACCTGCTGCAGCAAGGACCCACCTTTTAAAGGATCCACATCCTTCCAAAACAGCACCACCAGCTGAGGATCAAGTATTCTACACGTGTCCACAGGGGACAGTTCACATAAACTTAATATGTGTGACTGGAATTTGAGTCCAACTGAGTAATGGCTTTGTTGAAAAGCCTCCCTCGAGAGGACTTGCATTTTCATGAAGATTCTACCCTAAGGGAATGATTTTGTTATGGGAAAATTTTCCAGCAGAGCCATGGGAGGAAGGGTATGCTTGAGACCACATGGGGTCACATACACAAGTAGTGATCAGTTTTAGTTCTGGGCAAGGTGAGGCAGAGAGAGGGGGAGTGGGGAGGGAGGGAGGAGGGAGGGGAGGAGAGGGGGAGAGAGAGAGAGAGAGAGAGAGAGAGAGAGAGAGATGAACGATGGTGCCTGATGTAGAGTTTCCAGCATCTTCCTTCCTTATGAAAGGATCTATAATGACAGGGACACTTGGGGAACACTCACAAGAGTTATATAGAGGAACAAAGGCCTCAGAGCATTTATGGGTCACTGAAGGGCTTGATAAATATCTATAGCAATGTGAGTAATCTTCCAAGAGATCCCAGAGTGCTGCAAACTAGGAAAATGATACCAGAAGAGTGGAGAGGTTAGGGAAAGGGACACCACAACTTCGTCATGACGATGCATGGGCATTAACTGGGTGAGAAAAGAAGGGAAAAGCTTTGCAGTCAGAAGGAACAGTGTGTGCAGAAGATCCCACAATGGGAGGTGGCATGACATGTCTGAGGACTGACTAGATTATTAGTGTGTGATTCTAAGAGTGTGGCAGGTGACAGGAGGACAATGGAAGGAAATAGGCCAAGGTAGTCAGCAGAGAACAGACTGGGGGGCAGTTGTAGCCAGGATTTGGGTCTTTATACAGGGGCAAAGGAAGTCTAGTTCTTATGTTTATTTCTTTGATCCCAGAGCCCCAGACGTGCTAAGCAAGCACTCTCGGCCCACAAGCCCCACTGGAGGATTTACGTGTGGTCAGATTTCTGTTGTTAAGTGGTCGTTCTGGCTAGTACAGGGAGAGATTGAAGTGGGCACTGCAGCAGTCTAGGCAAGTGGCTCTAACCATCTGACACACAATAGCAATGTGCAGGAGAAAGAAATATGGGAGGCATTAGACTGATGCAAAATGTCACTCACCTCCCAGTGGGGACCGGAGCCAGCAAACATGATGGAATGGCTTAAGAAGGGCAAACATGGATGTCCTCCTCCCTTCCCTCTCCTTTGCTAAAGCCAGTCACCAAGGTTTAGTTCCTTGTTTTGCCACTAAAACTTCAAGGCCCAGCTATCAAAACACCAAGGTTCAGCAATCAAAACTCATTATTTGGCTATACCTGATAACCTGTCTAACCAGGACTCATTCACCCTAGCACAGACCCCCCTTCTCCTTAAAGACCAGATCTACAGAGATACCCGCTCCTGTGTTTATCCAATAAATACAGAGGCAGATCCCCGCATTGCTCTTTCTTGGGTAAGAAATCTTTGTGCTGAGAATTTGGTGTCTGGGTGTGTTTTATGCCAACTTCCAGCCCCTACAATGCTGATTCCAAATCACACATGACTTCTAATTCTGACCACGTTTCTTACCATGTGTTTGTGTGGGCTGTGGCGAGTTCTAAGCCTCTCATTTCTGAGTCCTCACATAATTAATGAGGATAACAGGCACAGCAGCACACGCAGTCTCACCATGCAGGAGGTCGGGCAAGGAGAGTATGGTCAAGGCCAGTCTGGATTACACAGCAAGACCTTGATTCAAAAACAAGCAAGAAAGAAGAGGAGAGAAAGGGAGAGGGAGAAGGAGTGGGAAAGAAAGAGGGACAAAGGAGAGAGGGATGGTAAAGAGACAGGAAAAGGAAGGAGGGAGGGAGGGACGGAGTGAAGGAAGGTCTATCTTGCTGGGTTGCTGTGTGGGACTCCTGAAAAGAGCAGCACAGGGTCTGGCACAGTGTGGGAAATCAAGGCCAACATAGCCTGTCTCATTTTTGTTACAAGTGACAAAATCAATACACATTTCTGGTACTCTTTGTGCATATTTTATTTTACTATAGAAATCAAGACAAGTGAGGTCGCTAAACATTGTCATCAATAAATATGTTAGTTACCTGGGACAAATATCAGACCTACATGGAGGGGCTGTGAATCACTGATGGGGTGGAAGGGTCATGAAAGTCCTAATAGTCTTGAGGTACTAAATATATGATGCAGAAAATATTTACAAGGCACCAAATGTATTTAAGCTACCTGAAGCACTAAATATTCATAATAAACTAAATATACATGGCACTCAATATTCACCCCACCCCCACTGCTGATACTCATTCTACCCCCGCCCCTGCAATGTGTCCTCTGCCCAAGAAATGCAGACAGCATCCCTTGCTGCTTCTCTGGGGTGTTGGCTATGTACTGCCATGGCCACAAAGCCTCGTTCTGCATCTCTCCCACAGAGCTCATGTGTACAGTTGGCCACAGGCATCTTCCAAATGTCCGCAGACTTCAGACGTCAGCACTGACGTCATGGACACGCTCAGCGGGGAGGCAAACAGCTGCAGCAGAGGGAAGCAGGGATTACAACCTGCCCCAGGATTCAGCCACTGTGTTTCTGCCTGCAGGTTCCCAAAGCCGGCGTGTGATGCTTTCAATCGATTTCACCCACAGCGATTGAGGCTTTTCCTTCTTGGTTTGCAAGCCTTTCTCTTCTGGGCTTTCTAGGTTAGCTTGCCTGGGAGTGTCCTCAGAGGCCATTGTTGCATGGAGGTGAGTTCCCATGTGATAATTGAGTCACCATGGAGAAGAAAACCCTGCTGCTGCTGCTGCTGCTGCGTCAGACACAGCATTGTTCTGAACAAGTGAGGCATTGCAGTTAGGAGCAGGGAAGAGAGCCCTGGCACCCAGCAAGCCAGCTTGTGAACTCTGGGCTTGATGGGCCTCCCCACCACTGTGGGGACTTTGAGAGAAGTTTAAGAGCCAATGGAGCAGAGAATTGAGAGTGTGTTGTAACCCATTCAAATCAAGGTAGGCGATGGCTTTTCAATGCCTATTCACTTTTAATCCATTCAAATATTGTTGACAAAAAAAAATCCCCAATTGGAAAGTTGCCCCAAAATGGAGAGGTTAACTATCCATGGGGTGAGTGCTAGCTAGGCTGTGATCCAGTGAGAGAGAGAGAGAGAGAGAGAGAGAGAGAGAGAGAGAGAGAGAAAAGAGAGAGGTTCTTTAGTGATTTAATTTGACAAAGACCTCTCCCTCCCCCAACAACACACATACACATGCACATGCACTCACGCACATTCTTACACACTCACATATACTTATACATTCAGACACTCATACATACATACACAAACACACATTCACACACATGTACTCACATACTCATATACACACATACAGACTCTCTCTCTCTCTCTCTCTCTCTCTCTCTCTCTCACACACACACACACACACACACACACACACACACACACACACACACAGAAGTAGGGTATCTGATGCTTACAGAAGGCCAAAAAAATATAATCCTGCCATGTGTTTGGAAGGTAGAATGCTGGGACCATTAGTGGAAGCCTCCGATTTGATTTGTATAGAGCCCTTGCTTGGATGCCTAGAAAGTGCTCGGACTAGGTGTCAAGGTCCAGAGTCCCTAGACCACTTTCAGAAGTCCCTGCAAAGGTTTCTGGATGCATGGACATCCCTCACTGTGATGTCCTCTCCCCCACTAGAGCATCATTCGAAACATGTTGGGAAACGAGGCTGATAAGCAACCATCAAGAAGACAGGGTTCAGGTGGCCCAGTGGGTAAGAGTGCTTGTGAATACATGAGGACCTGAGTTCGGATCCCCAGCACCCACATAAAACTCTGGGCATGGCTGCACACACCGCTACCGCACTGACTGTCAGGGTGGAGACAGATAAGGAAGAGCACTTTGGCTTGCTGGCCAGGGAAGGCTAGCACAAAAGCCAGTGAGCTCATGGGTCAGGGAGACATCCCACTTTACGTGAATAAGATGGATAGGCCCGGACACTCAACTTCTGGCCTCCACAGTTAAGTAGACTGACACATGTGCACAGACACCACACACACATGAGCACATGCACACATGAGCCATGGATCACAGCAAGCCTAATGATGAGTTTGATCCCTGGATCCACGTGGGCGAAGGAGAAAATCAATCTAGCAGGTCACCCTCTTCTGACCCCCCCCCCACAAGCCCACACACACACACACACACACACACACACACACACACACACACACACACACACACACACACACACACACACACACATTAAATCAATAGGATAGTTTTTAAAGAAGGCAGAGTCTCCGTCTTCCACAGTAACACATTCTGTGGCCATAGGGGAAGGAAGAGTCTAGAAAGAAAAGGTAATGAAAAGGAGACACTAGGATAGTTGAGTGACCTTCACGTGACCTTCCCAGCTTAACTAGAGGAATAGTGAACCAATTTTGGCTTTTTAAATAGCATTTATTTTAAGTAGTCCTGTTAATTAGGATTAATTAACAGCTAGTAGCTTCTGTTGCCTCCTAATTGGTGGTTTGCAAGTCAGAAAGTTTAAGAGGAGAGTGGGGTGAAGGTCAAGGTGAGGGGGTAGAGGGGCTTCTAACTGTCTGGAATGAGTAATTTGAGATCTTTCCTTGTTAAGGTTAAGGGTAAGAAATTCTCCCAACAGTCACCCTGGTCAGAGGAGCTCCATTCCGAACGATGCAACGTGCACCCGGCTTGCTTTCACAGGTGGCTTTTTCTGTGCTTTCGGCCAATAAATAAACATACATTACCTGCCAGCCACTGGACCAACAATCCTTCAGAGCCATCGCCCACTCTGGGTTAGAGCCTGTTCCAGCACGTTCTCTTTCATCTTCTGTAGCTGCTAAAGAACTTTTGCTAAGACAGAAGGTGCCAGCTCAGGAGTGTCCAGTTTCAGCCTCCTGGGAGAGGTGAAGGTGGCCGCTCAGAGACTGAACTCCAAGTGAATGGAGGAGGAGAGTAAGTTCAAAAAGGTCACCCAGATGTTTGGCCCTGGGCTTTGCAGTAATTGGAACTTTAGCTTAAGTCCCAGCGTTACTGTTTGCTGGCGGTGTATATCTGAGTCCATCCCAGCTAAATCTCTGAGCTTCATAGCTCGACCTCTCTCTCAATCTCTCTGTCAGAGACAGACAGACAGACAGACACACACAGAGAGAGAGAGAGAGAGAGAGAGAGAGAGAGAGAGAGACAGAGAGACAGAGAGAGGAGAGACGAGAGAGAGAGACAGAGAGGGCGCTGGGCTAGGCAGCAAACTCCAGGAACTCTCCTGTCTCTGCCTCCCCAGGTCTGAGATTACAAGCTCCAGCCAGAGTCACCATACCCACTGTTTAAAAACAAAATTATGGGTTCTGTCTTCATGCTTGCAAGACAAGTTCTCTACTGACAGGCCCATCTCCCCAGTCCTTAATTCTGATTTCTTATGGGTCTTATTAGCAATTTTCTTTGAGAGCCAATACACTCCAGCTTACTAAACAGCATTCTACTTAGCACATCAGCATCCAACATTGTAAATCAATATGGAATAATTAGACCGAAGTTTAGCCCAGATGAAACCATTGCCACAGACTTAAACTTAAGGCTAGACTCACCTCACCTCAACTCAACTCAACGGCACTCAACTCCAGGCATTCTCAGTATCAGCTAGACACAGAGAGCCTGGCTGGCTGGCTTTCTTAGACTACATCTTACTCCCCTCAGAGTCCAGGGCCAAGAGACAGTACATCCTCAACATCTTCAACAAGCCTACATGTTGCATGTTGTGATGCCTGTCCTCCCAGCACTTGGGAGGTAGAGGTAAGAAGATCTGGAGTTTAAGATCATCCTTGGCACCATAGTGAATTCAATAGCAACCTAAGCTATGTGAAGACTTTGCCTTAAAAAATCTAAATTCAAAACAAACAAACAAACAAACAAAGCTTTAGAAGAAGGGGCTGAAAAGATGCTCAGTGAGTAAGAGTACTTTCTGAGCTCCCCGAGGACTTAGCACCCCCTTCTGGCACCTTACAACCTGCCAGTTTCAGGCAATCTGGTGCCCTCTTTTGGCATCCTTGGGTACTGCATACACATGGTGCGCGTTCATGTACTCAGAACACACAACCCACACACACACACACACACACACCATAACACACACACACACACACACACACAACAACACACACACACACACACACACACACACACATGAGGGACACCTCGAATAAAAATGGTAGAACATGCCCTTTTGGTTTGTTTTTGCTGGTGGTCGGAGCTGGGGACCGAACTCAGGGCCTTATGCCTTCGAGGCAAGCGCCACCGCTGAGCTAAATCCCCAGCCCAGCAGAACACGTCTTTAATCCCACTATTCGGGAGGCAGAGGTAAGAGGATGTCTGTGAGCTCAACAGCACCCTGGTGAACAGAGTGAGTTCCAGAACAGCCAGGGCTGCGCAGTGAGACCCTGTCTCAATAAACAAGCAAGCAAACAGTTTAGTTTTGGGATCCCCTCATTCCTTCCCTTTTTGTTTTCACTTCTGTGCTGGGGAAAAAGCACAAGACGTCTTGCAGGCTAGGCAAGAACTCTACCAACAAGTCACCTAATAGTGAAGGGATTTTTTTTTATAACAACATAAAATTAACTAAGAAAGGGGACTCGATAGAGATGGGACATTTTAAGAAGTATGTCTCTGCCCAATCAGAAAGCTTGATTTGAAGCCAGGGCTGTAGCTCAGTGGTTAAGTGCGTGTGCAACATCCACGGAGCCCTGGGTTCAATTCCCAGCATTAAGAAAAACAATAAAGTCACATTTGGGGTTTAAGTTACTTAGAGATACTTCATAACTTGCAGATAATCCCATGACCAAGATTCACAATCACGATTGTTTCCTTAGGGATGCACTAAGGGTGTTGTCCATTTTGTTATACCGTATGGAGGTATTTAAAGCATTAAGCTTTCAGAAATTCTGATTCCTTGTGCCTAAAGTTGGGGTCGAACTTGATATTTTTAAATTTTACTTTATTTTTAATTACATGTGTCTGTGTGCCTGTGCATAGCTAGGTGACTGAGTGGGCCACAAGAGAGCATTGGATCCCTTAGAGCTGGAGTTAGAGCTGGAGTTGGGTGTTTGGAACTGACTTGTGTCTTCTGCAAGAGCGACAAGTCTTCTTAACTGCCAAGCTGTGGCTCCAGCCCAGGACTTGCATTTTAAACAACTTCTTCCCCTATTTTTTTGCAGGCTTGAGAAATAGAGTTTTACACTCAGTCAGAGGTGCATCGGTCGCTATTGCTGTGTAACAAATAGTCCCAGATTTCCTGGCTTAAAATAACCATCATTGTATCCTATTTATGGATCCTGTCAAGAATTTGAAAAGAAACACTCTAATGTATGGAGCCTCCATTGGAAAGACATGAAGGGCAGAAGCTGTAATTCTCTGAAAACTCTTCCAGAATACACAGTCAATAGTGAGTGCTGGCTATTGACTGGGCCTTCGGGTAAGGCTCTTCACTAGTTTATCTACCTGTGGGCCTCTTCAGACGTCTTGGGCTTCCTCACAGCATGCTCATCAGATTCTAGGAGTGAAATTCAGAACCAGAAGAAAACTTGCTATAATCTAGGGACTGAGCTTCGGGGACCAGGTTGTGGCACCACATCTGCTGGAGTCATAGGCAATCAGAGTCAAGCAATTGGCCACATAGGCCCCACTTGACATTGCATTGTAGGAAAAGTGTTTGGGACAGCGGGAACTGGTCCCATAGACTTCTTTGGGAAACATCACCTTCTATAGATGAAGCTGGGTATGTACAGGAGAGCCCTAGGAAATGCTGTCCCCAACTTGAATAGGAAAAAAAACTCTCATCCCCCACCTGTTTTACTTGTTGGCTTCTGGGTTTTTTTTAAGAGGGGTGGTTAGGAATAGAACCCAGGTCCTCACACAAGCTAGGCAAGAGCTCCTCTACGTCTCATCCCTAACTTTGACTTTTTTCATTGACTAATACATTACTTTTTCATTAGGTATTTACTATTATTATTGTGTGGATGCACACATCTGGGCACACATGGATGTGAGAGTGGACATGTATGCACATGAGTGTAGAGGTCAAAGGACATCATTCCTTGGGTACCTATTAGTCTCAGCAGTGGGAGTACAGGGTGCACCACCATGTCCAGTTTTTAAAATGTGGCTTCTGGGCATTGAACTGGTGTGACACTTTCATCCATGTGCACTGAGTGATTACCTAACCACCTTCCTCCCACATCAGAAGTGGGAAGTGTGGTGGTTTGAATAGGTGTGGCCCCCATGGACTCATGTGTTTCAATACTTGGCCATACAGAAGGGCACTATTAGGAGGTGTGGTCTTGTTGGAGTAGGTGTGGCCTTGTTAGAGGAAGTGCGTCACTATAGGGACAGGCTTTCAGGTCTCTTAAGCTCAAGCTATGACCAGTACGGCATGCAGTCTCCTTCTGCTGCCTGTAGATCAAGATGTAGAGCTCTCAGCTCCCTCTCCAGCACTAGGCTTGCCTGCGTGCTGCCATGCTCCCACCGTGGTGGTAATGGACTGAACCTCTGAAACTGTAAGATAACCCTAATTAAATGTTGTCCTTTATAAGACTTGCCTTGGTCGTGGTAACTCTTCAGAGCAACAAAACCCTAACAGGGACATTTTTGTATCTCCTCCAGGAAGCACAAGTGTGGCTCTGGTCCTGAACCTGCCAATCAGATGTGGAAGAAACCTGTGACTAGGATCGTGTTGTTTTTCACTGCATTCAGAATTTTATTTTATTTCAATTGTGTGTGCGGTACATGCACGTGAGTATGTGTGCTATGCATGCCTTTGGAGACCATAGGAGGATGTCAAGTGTCTTCCTCCATGGCCTTCCACTTTACTGCCTTGATGCAGGGTCTCTTCCCGAATCCAAAGCCTGCCATGTCAGCTAAGCGAATTGGCATCTGTTCCCACTCCCAATACTGGAATTGCAGGCCCATGTAGCCATGCTGGGCTTTTTACATGAGTGCTAGGGATTTGAACTCAGGTTTTCAAGTTTGCATGGCAGACACTCTTAGCCACTGAGTCATTAGGGTTTTTAATAGCATTTGCCATGAAGCCTTCGTACCAGCTTAGAACAAACACCAAGCTTCTTTTCCTGTGTACAGCAAGCACACAGAGATCTAGGGTCTCTCTCTCTCTCTCTCTCTCTCTCTCTCTCTCTCTCTCTCTCTCTCTCTCTCTCTCTCTCTCTTTTAGATTTATTTTATGTGCATGAATATTTTGCCTGAATCTATATATACATACCACATGTATGCCTGGCATCCATCAAGACCAGAAGATGGCGTTGAATCATCCGTGTAGAATTAAATATCTAATTAATAAATACCGGCGGCGGGTTCGCTACCTGCCTCAATAGTTTGTGTTCCCATCTCTCCATCTCTCCAGCCCTGTTCCTTTCCTTCCTTTTACTGTCAGCAGGGGCCTGGCCTGTAGATTTTCACCTTGGCCATGAGTGAAGCCATTGCTGGCTCCTAGGAATGCTGTCCCCTGACTGAGAGTGGGGCCTCATATACGGTTGGCCTCCTCCCGCTACCTGCATAGGCCCACACTTGACAAAGCACTGCTGGGCCAGGGCCCCTTTCTCCAGATTCAGTCACCTAATGCTGGTACCAGTGCTGCACTCAGAGGCCTTCATCTGCCCTTCCAGGAGAGAGGGCCCAGCAAGCCCAAGTGACTTGTTTGAAGCTATGTGGTTAGGCCAATTGAAAACTAGAACAGTTTCTGACCCTCAAGGAGGACAAACACTTCATGCTTCTAATCAGGGACACATGTCCCTCACCTGTCCTTTGGCTATGCACCCCTCCTTTCTCTGTTTTCCAAAGCCTCTGGATTTATTGCTCCTACCTGGAACAGACATGCAATCTGTTAAGCTCCTTCGGGAGAGACCTTCTGGCTGGAACTGTCCTGGTTCAAGCTATCCTTTAAATAATCTATGAATGTAGCTGTTTCCTCTAATAAATGCTGAGGTGGCGTTGTTAGGAAAATCTTAGGGAGAGGAGTGTGAAAATTATTATTATTTGGAGGGGGTGATTTCTTCAGAGCTAGGCATCAGAACTCAGGGCCTTGTACATGTTCTTGTAAATGTTCTACCACTGAGCTCCACTCCCACCTCTGTTTTCTTGGGACAAAGGCTCACCATATAGTCCAAGCTGGCCCTGGGGCACCCTGTACAGCCCAAGCTGTTCTCAACTCATGATCCTCCTGCCTCAGCCTCCCAGGTGCTGGGCTTACAGGCATCTGCCACCACATTCTGGCCCAGGTTTCTTTTTCACGGTCAAGACAAAAGCCTCTGATGTAATAGAGGGACAGTTAGGGCAAGACTGGAGACATGGGCCCAGAGCAGATTTAAACAAGTCTATGAATCCCATTGAGAGGTAGCAAACATGTCCTCTGCCTGGGGATCTGAGATGACCTGGTGACACAGTTGTAATAAACAGAACCTAGTGTGACTGACACCACATGACTTCCCAGTCTGTCAGCCAATCCTGTGAGGTTTCCACCTGGGTCCTTCACCAGAGACTTCTGTTCTCTCGTTTTCCTGTCTGCTTCATCGCTTTCTACTCCACACAATGCCTGCCTCTTCTTTATTTGTCTTTCCTCTATTTTCTTTCCCAAGTGATGCTACTCTTTCTGAAATCTTCTCTGGGGACCCCACATTTGAGAACAGCCCCCAGCTGGATCTACGCTCATAGTCCTGGCCTCAGCAGCAGAAAATCGGCAAACGGGGGAGAGGTGCAGGGTCAAAGGAGGCCGAGTGGGATTTGATCCTTCTAGAAAGAGTGTCACTGGCCTTTCTCACACTGGGTCTTGTCACAGAAATTGCCCCCGACAGAGGTCAGGTGGCCTAACACTGAATTTGGGGGGGTGGGGAACATCGTGAATGGAGCCTTGCACTGGGAAGGGGCCCAAAAGACCCACAGGGCTAATGAAAGCAGCCAGGCATTGTGCAGCCTGCAGGACACTGCAGGGCCTGGCAGGGAGGCTGGGGGAGGTCTTAGCCCTGAACAGAAGAATGCCCACGGCAAGGAAGGCAGGCATTAACTCCAGCACGCAGGCCAAGGGGCTGCATTAACTCCTCAAAGGCCACTGAACAGAGCCTGTGATTGACAGTTGGACTCTGTCAATCAGAAGCTGGGGGAGTAAGAGTGTGCCACGAGATAGAAAAGGACAGACGCTGGCGGCTGGGCCAGAGTCACAGGGGCCTGCCAATGTATGAGACACTGCTGGGGAGCCCAGGGTGAAAACTGGGATCTTTTGGGCCAGAGCTTGTTATCATGATAGGAAGTCTGGTTCCGTGGAGTTGCCTAAAGGGAGCCGGCTTATCAGCCATGCCAGTGTCAGATCCTCGACCTTGCCCTTGGGAGTTGGTGAAGCACTTAGTCACCTGGGCTTGCAAGCATTGACTTTGTGAGTGAGCTGGGGGAGGGAGGCCCTGCAGATTTTGTCACACAGTGCTCAGGGAGACACAGTGACGGTTTGATTATGCAAAGGGTTTTAAAGGACATGATAGATAGGCACACATTAGCTTACCCACAGGTATGATACCTGGGCCTCCCAACTACATCTTCAAAATAAAGGCCAGGCATTCTGTTTTCTGAGTTTCAATATTAATTTAAATTAGATGTACACAGACATTCTAGAAATTGCTTGGAAGATAGAGATCAAAGCTGAGAATGGGGGAGGGGCACCTCCCACAGAAAGCCCGTCATTGGAGGCATCATGGCATATTTAGCTCCAGTCTTTTGACTCCGAATCTTTTAAAACATAATTGTGATCAACCGTACACGCAGTTTGGTAATTTGCTCAATGTGGTGATACAAGCATTTTTCATGCTCTTACAAATTCCTGGTAAACATCATTTTTTAATGGCTACGTAATATGGATTGTATTTTCAATTTTCATTAAATTTTTGTTTTATCTTCAGCCTGATTGCTTTGAGGGGCCTAATTTCTGCCAGTCCTAATCTGCTTCCCTGTTTATCAGGAGGTGTAGCCCTGCCTCTCTTCTGAGGAAGGGCGGAGAGGGTACAGACAGAGAGGGCTTACAAGCAGGTCACACAGCAGTGATGCCAGGCACTGGCAAGTCAGAGACATAACAGGTTAGGGCAGGGCCAGAGCAGGCTTCAGCATCCTGTGGTCAGTCTCAGATTCCGATGTTCCCTCTGTGTGTCCGTCAATACACTCACTTTTATGGAGATGAACACAACCTGATTAGGATCCCAAAACATGGTTCCCCATTCTTATGGGAACACAGTGACAGAAGCCAACAGTTCTTATTAAAAAAAGCAGTGACACATAGGGATTGTGACGTCTGGGTGGGAGTCAGTGGATGTCACTGTGACAGAACACTGACAGAACAAGGTAAAGCGCGAGCATTATTGCAGCTCACACTTTCAGAAGTCTTAGTCTACTGCGGCGGGGAAGGCAAACTGGAATTCCTGGCAGCCGGAGCTTGTGGCTAGGGTCCTTCACATCTCTGAAGTAGACAGGCAGCAGAGAACCGCTGGAACCCAGGAACAGATTCAAGACCCCATCCCTCGTGACCCACTTCTGCTGGCTAAGCCACAGTCCCATAGAATTCTACACCCTCCCCAAGCAGTGCCAGCAGCTGGGAATCAAGTGTTCAAATACATAATCTTGTGTGGGTGGGATTCGATAGTCAAGTCGTAAGAGTAGGGCTGTCAAGATGGCTTGCTGGGTAAGGGTGCAGTTGCCAAGACTGTATGAGGCAAGTTCAATCCCCAGAACCACAAGATGGAAACAAACTTCTACAAGTTGTCCTTTTTCTTGCACACATGCCCCATAGCATGTTCACCCCATAAATCAATGTTCTCTTTGAAAGCACATCACTTGAATGTCTACCCTCTCCAGGGTATAAATAGCTGTATAACACTTGAGAACATGTCACATGTTCTCTAAAGGGGAATTGGAATGCGTGTGAAGAGGAGGGGAGGCTGGTGAGATGGCTCAGCCCTTAAGAGCACTGGCTGAACTTGCAGAGGACCCGGGTCTGACTCCCAGCACCCACGTGGTGGCTCACAGGCAGCTCTAAGTTCAATTTCAAGAACTCCAGTGCCCTTGTCTGACCTCCTTGGGCACAAGGCATGCATGTGGTGCACAGATATCCATGTAGGCAAAATATCCACACATATGAAAGTAACAACACCAAAAGAGGAATGAGGGCCAGGCAGGTGGCTCTGTGCACTTTGCCATAAACTTAACCTGGTAACGTGAGTTCCATCTCTGTAGCCCTTGTAGAGGTGGAAGGGGAGAAGCCGGACCAGAGTTGTTCTCTGACCTCCACACACAGGCTGTGGCACGTGTGCACAGTAATCACATACACACACATACAAAATAATATTAATAAGTATTATTACATATTCTTTTTTAAAAGATCTATTTATTTTATGTATGTGAGTGCACTGTAGCTGTCTTCAGACACACCAGAAGAGGGCATCAGATCCCATTACAGATGGTTGTGAGCCACCATGTGGTTGCTGGGATTTGAACTCAGGACCTCTGCAAGAGCAGTCAGTGCTCTTAACCACTGAGCCATCTCTCCAGCTCTTAAAGAAAAATGAAATAATGTCTTTTTCCAAGGAACGAATTGTACTAGATGCTTAGTTTATTAGTGGACACATCCAACCTGTGCGTGTGTGTGTATGTGTTTGCGTGTGTACGCACATGATTGTATATATGCCAAGCACAGTACATTTCCATGATATATGTGTGAGTGTGTAGAGTGGTCCATAGAGTACATATAAAAGTTAGTGGACAACCTCCATTGTATCCATTGAACCATCATCTCTCTAGCCCAATTCTGTGACTTTGAACATACATACAGTTTCTCCCACTCACTAGTCCAATCAGGACACGAAATAGTTGCATGATCCTGGGAATTCCTTTGTAATCAAGCACTTGCCTCTTGATATCTAGTAAGTCCTATCCACCCTCCACCATTCTAGTGATGACTTCTCCAGAATGCCATGTAGTGAGATCATGCAGCATGTAGGCCACTGAAAACTGTCATCGGACCATGATGCCATTGAGATCCATCCCAGGCGTGAGGATCTACAGTTGAGCTGCATTGCTGTTGGGTCATTTGGTCATGGAAGGATAGTTGGGGGCGTGTATAGGAAAGTTGCTATGCACATCTGCAGGCAGGTTTTGCTAGATCACACGTTTTCATTTCCCATGGGTAAATAAGTCCTGGCTAGGTCTTATGAAAGTGGGCGTGTCACTTTATAAGAAGCTTCCAGGATGTTTAGAGAGCAGCGCTGTTCTGTGTTTACATTTCTACCCCCAATGTATGTTGTTTTACATTCTAATCAGCACTTAATATGATCTGTCTTTTTTTAATTGACAAATTCTGTTCTTTAATAACTTCATATATATATATGCATATATAATGCATTCTAAGTACTCTGGTGTTTTTATGATTTTTAATTCACATTTGTTTGTTCAATTGTTTGTGCATTTGAAAGTACACGTGTCATGGCACCTCTTTGGTAGTAAGAGGACAATTTAGGGGAATTAGCTCCCTCCTTTTAGCATGTGGTTGCAAGTGATCAAACTAAGGTCACCAGGTTCGGCAGCAAGAGTCTTCACGTGCTGAGACATCTCAGTGGTCCACACTGATGTATTTTGCTTTAGCCACCATGACAGGTATGTGGCATGTCCTCATGCTCTGGTGTTCTTTTTCCCTAAGGGCTCATGATGCCCAACATCTTTTCCTGTTGATTTGCTACCTGGTATCCTTCTTGACGAAGTCTCTAAGTCTTTCGACCATTTTAAATTTGGCTGTTAGGTTTTACTTTTTAACATTTTTTAAAGATTTATTTATTATATATGAGTACACCATTGCTGTCTTCAGACACACCAGAAGAGGGCATCAGATCTCATTACAGATGGTTGTGAGCCACCATGTGGTTGCTGGGAATTGAACTCAGGACCTCTGGAAGAGCAGTCAGTGCTCTTAACCACTGAGCCATCTTTACATTTTTTTATTATGTGTGTGTGTGTGTGTGTGTGTGTGTGTGTGTGTGTGTGTGTGTGTGTGACTGTACGCGTGAGTGCAGATGCCCATGGAGGTGGTAGAGGTGTTTTATACCTCTGGAACAGTCATGTGATAATCAAAATGACAGGACTGGCTAATCATTGCTGTCAAGTTGACACACCCAGGAAGAGGGAACTTTAACTGAAGAATAGTCTCTTTCAGATAGCCCCGTGCACATGCTCTTGATATCCAGTCGATGGGGAGAGTTACCAGCTTCCCGGATGAGCCTGTATATGAAAGTGATCGTTCAAGGAGCCACAGCTTCCTCTACGGTTCATGCTTCTGCTCCTGCTTGCGTTCCTGCCCTGACTTCCCTCAGTGATGGGTTAGTGCGTTTAAAGTGGAAGAGTGTCAAAATAAGGTTCCTCTTTGAATTGTTTCTGGTCAGTGTTCAATTACAGTGGCCAAAGCAAAACTAAGAGAGAGGCCTTTGCTTCACCTGAGGAAAGCTGGTGAAAACTGCCCTTAGAAGACAGAGCACTGGCATCCAGACAGATCCTTTCTCAGCAACTGCTGATGGAGTCTAGAAAGGAACTGGGAGGAGAAACCAAGAAACAAAGAGGAGCATGGAGGGAGAAAGCAAATCAAAGCATTTGTGAGGAGAAGCTACCACCCCTCCGAGTGTTGGCTCCTCAAGGGGAAGGATGAGGGGCATGGTTCATCATCCAGCTGGGAAATGAGGGAAAAGGAAATTTCGCACACAGTGGTTCCTTACATTAACCCTATGCCTGAGTCACCTAATTAAATATCCCAGAAAACCCAAGAGTTGGGGCACCTTCTACAGAAATAGAACTCAAGACTAGGAACTTGCCTGAGTCTTCATGTGAAGGTCAGGACTTGAATTCTAGTGGTAAGATGTCTCCACCCATGAAAACTCAGATCACACAGTAGTGGAGCTAGTCACTTAGGAGTGACTCCACTATCCATTTGGAGGACCATAGTCCTGTTCATTTCCAGGATTCAGAAATAAACCAGATACTCGGGTCCATGAGTCCTCTTTCATACATGTATCCCTTGAGGAAGGACCCTGGTGTACTCCAAAAAACTATCCTGGTCTATTGCTTGCTTCTCTTTTTAATTTTTTTAAAAAGATTTATTTATTTATTATATATGAGTACACTGTAGCTGTCTTCAGACACATCAGAAGAGGGCATCAGATCTTATTACAGATGGTTGTGGTTACTGGGAATTGAACTCAGGACCTCTGGAAGAGCAGTTAGTGCTCTTAATCTCTGAGCCATCTCTCCAGCCCTATTGCTTGCTTCTCAAGAAAACCTTAACTAATGCCAATGCCATTTCACAGAAAGTGAAACTGATACCCAAGGTTCTTTGCAAAACAGGATTTGGCCCCAGGAGATGTGATTCCAAGTTAGCCTGCCCAAACCACTAGATTCCTGCCTCCGAGTCCTTAGTGCCTGCACGGAGCCATACTGGATTTGGGCCTAGCCGCTTTTTGACTGCATGGTTCAAAGTGACTCTGGGCTGTTTGGCCACAGAGACTCACCCGTAAGATGACTGCCATAAGTCTTAAGATTGTTGGATAAAACCTCTCCCATGAATTTACGGCACAGGAGTATAACATTCAAGGGATGCCTCAGCTCGAGCAGATACCAGTTATCTCCTCAGTCAACACCCAGTGTCTCCACCACCTGACCTCATCGCCTGACTTCTTGCCTCCAGCTATCACTGCCTATACCCTCATCTCCCCTCCTTCATATTTCACAAAGGTCACTCCCCCTACCTGAAAGCCTTAAAAGCTGTAACGTTCATCCCAATAAACGAGACCTTGACAACAGAATCTTGCTTGGTCTCCTTCTTCTCTTCACCCCCATTTTGGCCCACAGGTAGAAAGCCTCTTCGGGACCCTGAATAACTGGTTCCCCGCTGGCGGGGACAAGTGCCTATATAGTCTGTAATTTCTGAGAGGACCGTGTGGGAGGATGAGCTGAGAAGCTTGGACCCTGGGCCAAGCCACTAGTGACTCCCTCCCCAACTACCAGGGCCACATCATGGGAGATAGATGAGAATTCTTGGGGGTGGGACTACTCCCCTCAGAAGGAGGTAAAGAGATGAGGATGCCTCTAAGACTGGCAGAGGGGACTTATCTGAATTTGGGTGGGGGAAGTGGATGTCCTCAGCCTTATAACGCCATCCATAGTATGGTTTTCAGGACCTGTTCCTTCCCTATGTGGGTCCTTATTTTAAAAGTAAACACTTGAGTGTGGGTGTTGGAGGCAAATGTTGACCATTCAGCACTTTTGTGGGGATGAGCATTGAGCATACACTGCAGTTTGGCCAGTCCAGGGAGGAAAGTGTTGATTACATTTTCTGCAGTCTCAGCCCTATGGCTATACGAGATAAGGGGCTCCTTCTCAATGCCCAGAGAAGCTTTTGGAGCCTTTAGGCAGCTCTTGAGCTGCAATTTGGATTTGTGAGCTCACGCTTTCTTCTCACACTGTTCAGCATTAGGAGAAACAAGTTTGCTTCATTATGTTTATTAGTTTGGGAAAATTGTTCAAAAGTAGTAGTACAGACACAATGCCTCATTGGGAATATCCAACAGTGATGTTTTGATAAAGTCTACTGCCAGATTCCACCGTGGATTATCAGGGCTCTCTTTAACTCCTGAAAATGAAGCTATCAGCATCTTTAAGTCTAACCTAATTAAAGAGCTGATTTCAGAAACTCCAGGACCAATTCAAGTACCTCCCCTTAAAATTCTCTCCTGAAGAATAACTCTTGATACCAAGATCTACACGAATTGAGATCTTCTGTAGAAACAGAACCAACAGAAGATTACCATCTTCTGAGAAGGGGGATTATTAGAATAATCAAGTCCACAAGTCTGGACGTCTCAGCTGGTCTTCAGTATATGCCAGAATCCTGAAGAAGTAGCTTTAAGGCCAGTGAAGAAATGGAGTTGCCAGCAAAAGCCAGAGCAAGCAGGCAAAGAGCAAGCTTCCTTATACCATATCTGTTATACAGGTTGCCAGCAGAAGGTGTGGTCCAGATTAAAGGTGAATCTTCCCATCTCAAAAGATCCTGATGAAAAGTGGGCCTTCCCACTTCAAATGATTTAATTAAGTGGGGAGCCCTCACAGGTGCACCCAGCCACTTTGGTTTTAGTTAATTCCAGATGTAGTCATGTTGACACCCCAAAATAGGCATCACAAGTCTCCATTGTCAACTTGACACACGATCATATCTCCTTATGTCATGGTTAATTTATAAATGAAAAAATAACCAGGTCATAATTATGCTTAACGAGATACAACTATCCCTTGTATAACAGCAACTGCATTATAAATTTAGAGTAAGTGGCAATTGTCCCTTTAAGGACATTCTTTTAGCACCTCAAACATAAATATGATAACCATTGATATTCTCTTAATTGATATTATAATACATGATAAAGAAATCAAAGAGAGAAAATATAAATACCTGTACAAACACGTTCTTAACAAAATATAGCAGAAACACTCATGTCAATTATAATCCTCATTTTCACAACTGGTCACATGGCCTTACTGGTATTTCTAACTCCCTTCCTCTAGTATCCATTCTGGATTTCCTCCATCCTCAGCAAGCACCTCAGCAGGTCTTGGCTCTTTTCCTACAGGAGTGACGCATACCTTCATTCTTGCCCCTTGTTATCCTGCCTGGATTAGCTTCTTGTAGTTTCCCATTGACTTTAACCACAGGACATGGCAGCACCAAGAGATGCCCTGAAGGATCCAGCAGTTCAGACATAATTTCTTACCTCCATTATGGACACGCAGTCTAATGTCCTCATGGTAATCTGGATCAGTTATCCTTCCTAACACTGTTACTCCTTCCTTAGCCTGTTGGTTTAAGGACATCAGAAAGACAAAATTGACAGGGGAAAGTCTGACCTTCCAGTTCAATGGAATAGTTGTTGTTTCCTGGCTGGAGTGCTCCTCCCTCTGCAACCGAAACTTTTAGACCAACAGAACTTAAGTTGCAGGAACAGGGAGCAAAACCTTTTCCAGTGGTCACTAGGGGTGATACTATTCCCTTTTCACCCGTTAGTTCCTAAACACGTGGATTCTGGCTATGAGAGAAAACATACCATATATTAGATACTGATTCAAATAATATATCACCTTCTGGACAACTCTGACCCCGCCCTCGAGGCTGCTGCCATTTAATTGATGCTGTAACTATGTCTACAAAAGGACGCTATGTCTTTCTATCAGACCAGCTGCTTTAGGATGGTGGGAAGCATGGTAAGACCAGTGGATTCCATGATCATGTGACCACTGTCATTTCTCTGGCTGTGAAGTAGGTTCCTTGGTCAAAAGCAGTTCTGTGGACTATCATGACAGTGCATAAGACATTCTGTAAGTCTATGGACAGGGCTTGCAGGAAAGGCAAATCCATAACCAGAATAAATATCGCCAGCAAAGACAAAAAGGTTGTCCTTTTCAAAGAAGTGGTTCAATGTAATCAACCTGCCACCAGCTTCTGCCACCAGGACCCTGGAGAATGGTGCCATATCTGGAGCTCAGTGTTGGTTTCTGCTGTTGGCAGGTCGTACTCGGCAGCAGCTATAGCCAGATCAGCCTTGGTGAGTGGAAGTTCGTGTTGTTGAGTCCAAGCAAAACCTGCATCCCTGCCACCACGGCCACTTTGTTCATGGGCCCATTGGGCAATGACTGGAATGTCTGGGGGGAAAGGCTGACTGTTCATAGAACAGGTCATTCTATCCACTTTATTATCGAACGCCTCCTCAGCTAAAGTCACCATTTGATGAGCGTTTGTATGGGGCACAAATATCTTCATATCCTTTGCCCATTTGCAGATCTATCCACTTACTTCTTCCCCAGATGTCTTTCTCACCAATTTTCCAATCATGATCTTTCCAAGTCCCTGACCATCCAGCCAATCCACTGGACACAGTCCACAAATCTATGAACGATTATACATCTGGCCATTTTTCCTTCCAGACAAAATGTATGACCATGTGTATTGCCTGAAGTTCTGCCTCCTGTGAAGATTTCCCTTCGCATGTGTTTTTCAGGTTGTCCCAGGTTGTGGTAGAAATTAAAAAGGAACGTTTTCTATCAGTTCCTGTGAGTCACATCCACTCACTCTGGCTACTACTCTGCCACGCAGTCCACAAGTCATCTACTCCCAGGTCTGTCTCCCTTTAACCGCCCTCTCTCCGAGTTCCCCTAGGCGGTAGTTACCATGACACACACACACACACACACACACACACACACACACACACACACACACACACACACGCATGCTCACACATACACAGACACACAGACACACAGACACGCACACAGACACACACAGACACACACAGACACACACACACACACAGACACACACACACACACGCATGCACACACATGCACACACACACATGCACAGACATACACACACACAGACACACAGACACAGACACAGACACACACACACACACACACACACACACACACGCTCACATCTTGTTCTGCAGGCCCTGTGCATTCTCACTCTGTGTGGCCAACAGAACCAGATCCACGTACTTCAACTGCCTCTCAGCCATTTCTTTCACACACTGTCTGTCATCTTTAGCCCGGTAAAAATCAAAGTTCCAGAAGCTTGTAATCTAGCAATAGATTTACATGTTGAATTCTCAACCCACAATTCATCCACAGAATAAACTCACTGCCAATTAATAAGGATAGAAACCGTCCACCTAGACAAGAGAAAATGACCTAGTCCGCCCAGCTCTGGATCATCCTGCTCCGTCATCTCCATCTTGATTTCTCTCACTACTCCTCCTCCCTCCTTCCTCCTCATCCAATGATAGGCTATGCCTTATCCTGGACTCGCCTTGCTGCATAATGACGTCATCCTATAGTCCCAGAAAGGAGCTGTAATGCTGCAGATGCCAACTTCTGGGTGGCACCTGTATAATGAGCAGAACAAGCAGAAAGCCAGATGCTTGTCTTCTCTTCCTCACTCAACTGATCATAGGGCACACCCAACGAGTCTCTAGGTACAGCCGATGGCATTGTAGCAGGAGTAGAAACCATAGGCATTTGGACAACTTCTTCACGTAACTTGCTTGGGTCTTCAGGACATGCTCAGGCCAATCATGTATCTACTACTTCCATTTGATAATCGATAGTTGCTGTGCCCATCCTACTTTATAATTCGGTGGGTCAGATAACATGCGTAGTAACTTATTGGCCCACTGTCAAATGTTCAGTTTCCACCCAGGCCCAGTAGCAGGCCAAGAGCTGTCTCTTAAAGGAAAAACAGTTATCTACAGATGATGGTAGAGCTTGCTCCCAAATCCCAAAGGTCTCTTCGGTGATTTACCTAGAGGGCCTACTAGACGCTCCAAACAACATGCCATAGACACCTCAAATACTACCATGTGTTCTGGATCATTGCACAGCAGTCTCAACCAGTTGAAGAACCTTTTCCTGTGTCAGGCTCCACACAAAGCTAGCAGCTTTCTGAGTTACTTGGTGTATGGACCTGAGTAACATACATAGTGAGGAATGTGCTGTCTCCAGATAGGCTCATTAAATGTGCTTCCTTCCTGGTGGTAGGAGGGGCTGGGCACAATTTCTTATCTGTGTGGCCTTACAAGGAATATCTGCATGCCCCACACCACTGGCCTCCTAAGAATTTCACTGTGGAGCAGAAGGCCCTTGAATTGTGGTTGGGTTTATTTCCCATCTGTTGATGTGCATATGTGTTACCAGTGAGTCCAAAGTGGTTGCTACTTCATGCCCACTTGGTCCAATCAACACAATGTCATCAATATTGTGCACCAATATGAATATCTTGTGGAAGAGGCAGAGGACCAAGATCCCATCTAAGTTATGACAAAGTGTTGGATAGTTAATTTGTCCTTGAGGTAAAACTGTAAAGGTATACTGCTGGTCTTGCCAACTGAAATCAAATTGCTTCTAGTACCTTATGGACAGGTACTAGAAAAAGGCATTTGCTAGATCAATAGCTGCGTACCATGTAGCAGGAGATGTGCTAATCTGTTCAAGTAAGGACACCACATCTGGTACAGCAGCTGCAATAGGAGTTACTACCTGATTTAGTTTTAAATAGTCAGCTGTCATTCTCCGTGATCATCTGTCTTCTGCACTGGTCAGATAGGAGAGTTGAAAAGAGATGCAGTGGGAACCACCACTCCTGCATCTTTCAAGTCCTTGCTGGTGGCACTAATTTCTGCAGTTCCTCCAGGAATATGATACTTTTTTTGATATGAAGTTTTCCTTGGCAGAGGCAACTCTAAAGGCTTCCATTTAGCCTTTCCAACCATAACAGCTCTCACTCCACAGATAAGGGAACCAATGTGAGAATTCTGCCAACTTCTAAGTATATCTATCCCAATTATACATTCTGAGACTGGGGAAATAACCACAGGATGAGCTCAGGGAACCACTGTGAGTCAGACTTCAGCCAAAACTCCATTAATCACCTGACCTCCATAAGCCTCTGAATGAAACTGAGGACATGACCTCTCCAAGGGTTGGAGGAAAAGAATTTTATTGTAGAGGTAAGGGAGAGAACGGCCAGAGGCATCTGGAACCAGGCCATGAGAGGAAAAAGAGGTGGGGGGGGGGAGAAAGAGAAGAGCGAGAGATGAGAGGTAAGAGAGCAAAGAGGCCAAGAATGAGCCAAGAAAGAGCCAAGAGCATGAGGCTAACATGGCAGGTTTATATAGGAAAGCAAAGGTAGAGGAGGCTAGCCACAATGCTTCTTGGGCTTTCCCAAAATAAGTGTCAATTCAGACCAGTATCCAATAGACCACAGGATATCTGCTTGTTTCTTTTCCCCCAGTGAACCCGTATAAAAGGCCACGGTCCCTCTGGGGAAGGATGGAAGATGGGGAAGATAACAAACAGTAAAAGTTTTAGATATTTTATCAAGGTCCTTCCTCAGGGGAACTTGGCCATCCCTTCAATCAAGGGGCTCTGGTCTGCAAACTGGTTCAAGGCTGGTCATAGGCTAAAATTCCCCTTTTCCACGATCTAATGTAGATTTTCTTTCATTTATTTGAGAATTTTTCAAATATGGATTTAAAAATGCAGTAGGTTTCTTATCTCTTTCATGTCTGGTGTCAGAATGCCATAACTGGTTAACTAGAACCAATGGTCTAAAGAAGTTATACCACAATAAAAATCACTTTGCCAGGTCAAGCCATTATGGACATTGCTTCGTCTATGCTGCCCATTATGATAAGCAAGATCACCTTGCCTTTGGCAATTCACTATTGCCACCTGGCTCCTGCTATCTGGGGGGCCCAATTAAACCCATTGCATTTCATTCATCCAACTGAACAGCAGCTTCTCCAACCCAAGAAAATGTCTCTAACCCTAAGCAGCCTCTCCAACTCACAAGAAAAAGGATGACAACAACGCTCTTCACATGTGCTGGTGCCCTTCTCACCAACAACTTTGTACCCTATAGGATTCATGAAGGGCACGTATTCTGGGCCTTCCCATTGTGGAGGCGTAGGTTTTACACAGCAAACCCGCTCTAGCACTGCAATTTCCCTGAGCCTTAAAGTCCCTTCATCAATACTAAGCCAAGGGACATCAGGCATCTCAGACTCTCTTCAGTAGGCCAGCTTTTGACAACGCTTCAGCCAACCATTCGAACAAACTTTGACACCTTTTTCTTTTAACTGTTTGAGCCTCCATATTGAATCTAGAATCAGTGGGCCCATATCTGTAAACTCAGCCAGATCTTGTTTTTTGTTCCTTCCACCATTATCTCACACCCTTAAAATCCACAGACTTCTGCTTGAATGAATTAGCAAAGCCATTAATCTCTTTAGTAGTGTAGTGTATGTCATCATGGACTACATTTTCTATGTATCCTATGCTTAGCCTTGAGTCTGTGTCTTAGTCTGTGTTCTATTGAAGAGACATTATGACTAGGGCAACTCTTATAAGAGAAAGCATTTAATTGGGGGCACACTTACAGTTTCAAAGGCTTAGTCCCATCATCATGGTGGGAGGCAAGGCAGCATGCAGGCAGACATGGTGCTGGAGAAGGAGCCTGAGAGCTCATCATCTGGATAGCAGGCAGCAGGAAGATAGAGAGACACTGGGCCTGGCTTGAGCATTTGAAACCCCAAAGCCCACCCCTAGTGACACACTTTCCCTGACAGAACCCTACTTAGTTCAACAAGGCCACAGCTCTAATCCTCCTTAAGTACTGCCACTCCCTAATGACAAAACATTCAAATATTTGAGCCTTTGGGAGCCATTTTTATTTAGACTACCACAGTCTCGTTATAGGCTTAGAGGCAACTATTGATGGCATCTTTTTAAGAGAAAGTCATTGTTGGATTAGCAGACAATGAAGGATTAATTTCCCCCCAATCAAAGGCAATATTTCAGGGGGTCTCCTGCTAAGGGTAGAAAGACTCCTTCCTCAGTTGAGATAAACTTTGAAAGTTCTCAGGCTCTATAGGTTCTCCATCCCACATGTCAACCCCAAGTGACAGAATCCCACTCTTCACCAGCGAATGTCCTGATTTTAACCACTGATACACTCCAAGGCTGGGACTTGAATTTTTCCTGTATTTTAATCAACCTTATAATGAGGGATTTGGTTTAATTTTCTGTAACTTGAGCTCTGTGGCTGCTGGAGAGAAGATTCTCTTCCAGAGCACACTTAGGAACCTTTAGACTGTTTATGCACATCTGGAGCTGGTGAGCTCTATCACCGAGTTCGTTGTTATCCTTCACCATATCCTGAGCTGCTAGAAGTTGGTTAATTCTATCATGGAACTCATTCTTCTCCTTTGTCAACTTATCCAAAGACGCCAGGAGGAAACCAACCAGCACCATCATTTTCCTTATCTTTTTACAAATTATCAAACGTTTTCTATACAGAGTCACCAAATCCATTGCCTCTCACAACTGATCATTCAGGATAATCAAGTGGATTTGTCTCCTTAAATTTGTAAAATAGTTCTCACCATGGGCTTTCAGTGGTCTCCAAGCTTCTAGGAGAGGCTTCAATAACTGTAGGTAATGGCAAATTGGAAAGCCTATTCCAGATACTTAAAAGATTTATTTTTACACTTCTGTTGCTTTTAGAACCACTTCTGGTACCAATATCTGTACTAGTTAAGGTTCTCTAGAGGAACAGAACTTACAGAAATTATTAGAATGGCATACAGGCTATGGTCCAGCTAGTCCAATAATGACTGTCTACTAACAAAAGGTCCAAGAATCTAGTAGTGCATGAGGGTGGGTGTGTCAGTCAGTCTTCAGTATATGTCAGAATCCCAAAGAAGTAGGCTCTGATGCCAGTGAAGGAATGGACTTGCCAGCAAGAGAGGAAGCAGGCAAAGCTTCCTTCTTCCATGTCCTTCCTATAGGCTGCCAGCAGAAGGCGTGGCCCAGATTTAAGGTGGGTCTTCCTACCTCAAAAGACTTAATTAAGCAAAAACTCCTCACAGATGTGCCCAGCTGCTTGGGTTTTGGTTAATTCTAGATGTAGTCAAGTCGACAACCAAGAATAATCGTCACAGCCCCCAAATATATTGGAACACTTGGTCCCTAGTTGATGGAATTGTTCTGGGAAGGATTGGGAGATGTGGTCTTGTTGGGGAAGGTGTATCACTGGGAGCGTGCTTTGTGGTTTCAAAAGCCCAGGCCAAGTTCAGTATCTCTCCCTGCCTCCAACATGATGAGAGTATGTAAGTTCTCCGCCAGCACATAGATAGAGCTCCAGTTCTGTGCCTGTCTGCTGCCTTGGTCCTGCAAAGATGGTCTTGGACTCACCCTCTGAAACTGTAAGCATGCTCCAAATTAAATTTCTTTTAGAAATTGCTTTGGTCATGGTATCTCTTCAGCGACAGAATAATAGTAGATAAGACAAGGTTCTTTCCTTTAAGTCCTAAAAACAGACTTTTCCTTTCCTCTTTTCTTTCCTTCTCTTTGGTTCACTATGTAGCCCTGGCTAGTCTCAAACAATGTGAAACAGGCTATCCTTGGCTTCACAGAGATTAGTTTGCCTCCTGGAGTGCAGGAAATAAGGGCTTGTGCCATGACACCCAGCAGAACAGAAGGTTTCTATTCAATGGTGTTAGTATGTATTTAACAAGTATAGCTTGGTCTGTATATACCCGGGAGCCTGACGCTGGTGTGAAAGCCTGCTATCTCGGAGAGAGAGACAGAGCACCCAGCTGACCTTCCTTCTCAACCCATATCCCACCAGGAATGCCCCCTCCTTCAAACTCAATGTCCCTCCCTTCTACTTCCTGTGCATCTCTCTATCCATCCTCCAGACTCCCCTTCACTCTCTATGGTTTTCTCATAAAATATTATGTTCACTTCCTGTCAACTGGTTGCTTGCTCTACCTCTTGACCTATGGTTGGCATTATTTAATCCTGTGTACAATAAATATTCAAGCAGAAAGCTCTTGGATTAAAGGTGTGTGCTAAAGCTGAGCCCCACCACAACTAAAAGCAGACTATTCCATTAAATTACACAATCTCAGGGTTCACAGTCTGATCAAATATCCTGCAACAACCTTCCTGACTGAAAATTATAATTCTACCACGCCTCTTCCTTAGTGGTGCTACACATTTTATAGTTTGCTTCTCACTCTCCTTGTAGGCTTGAGTAACCCAGTGAGCAGTAACCATGCCACAACCTGAATATTATATCTTGAAATCACTTCTGAAAAAGGCATTGATCCATCACTTTTGAAGTTGGCCTCATTCAGGTACTCATGGACAACATATAGCCAGAATCCTTGCTAGGCCCTGATGGTGTTCGTGTTCCTCTCTGAATCCTCACGCGCTAGGCTTCACTGCCCACATTTCTCATTACATTCTAGTATTCAAAGTACTCATCGGAATGGCATGCTAAGTATTTCATACAACATTCTGAGGCTCCTTAGCCCCACAGTTCCACGTTCCTCCCACAAACTCCCTACAAAAGCCAATGAAATGTTAGGTCATCTTTATGACAGCAGTAGTCCTACACCATAGTTCCAGTTTTCTGTATCAGTTTCTGTGACAGCTAATCCTCTTTCGTGTGGGCTAGTTTTATGTCAACTTGGCACAAGCTAGAGTCATCAGAGAGGACGGAACCTCAATTGAGGAAATGCCTCCATAAGACGAAGCTGTGGGCAGGCCTGTAGGGCATTTTTCTTAATTAGTGATTGATTTTGGTAGGGCCAACCCTCTGTAGATGATGCCACCCCTAGGCTGGTGCCCCTGGGTTCTATAAGAAAGCAGGCTGAGCGAGCCATGGGGAGCAAGCCAGTAAGCAGCATCCCTCCATGGCCTCTGCCTCAGCTCCTACCTCCATGTTCCTGCCCTGTGTGAATTCCTGTCCTGACTTCTTCCACTGGTGGACTACAATGTGGATGTGTAAACCAAATAAACTTTTCTTTCCCAATTTTTTTTTTTGCTCATGGGGTGTCATCATAACAACAGTAACCCTAACAAGGACACTGGTTGTTGATTGACACACGTGGGAAGAGGCTAGCTCAACTGAGGAGTTGCTTCCATCAGATTAGCCTGTGGCATGCCTGCGGGGGCATTTTCTTACTTGCCAATTGATAGAGGCTGGCACAGCATACTGTAGGTGACACTGTCCTTAAGCGGATGAGCCTGGGTTGTTTAAGAAAGGTAGTTGAATGTGAGTCTGGACTCCAACCAGTACAGCACCGCTACTCCAATGATGACTTCTGCCTTGTGCTGCTGCCTTAGCTTTCCTCAATGACAGACTATAACCTATAAGCCCAACATAAACTCTTTCTTTTTCACAAGTTGTTTTGGTCACAGTGGCTACCCGAATAACAGAAACCAAACTAGGAAGTTCCTTTGCTCATTACATAGCAAGCACTTTAAGGGAGAGATGGTTTATTTTGACTCAGAGCGGTTTATAGTAGGAAAGACATGATAATGGGAACACGAGGCCCCTGGTGTGCTGTATACATAGGCAGAAAGCAGACAGGGTTGGGTGCTGGACCCCAGCTTGTTTTTCTTTTATTCCAATCAGGAACCCCAGCCCCTGGGATGGTGCCACCTCCATTCAGGGTTGGCTGGGTTTTCCCTCCTCAGTTAAATCTTTCTGGAGCCACCCAGGCAGACACACCAATAGATGTGTTGCTATGGTGATTCCAAATCTAGTCAAATTGCTAATGAAGATTAACTACCACAACCCTTAATAAACAGGGTGTGTGTGTTGGTGCGGGGAGGTGGTGTTGATGGTGTTGACAATGACATTGATAAGGATGGTAAATGATGTCAGCGTGGGATGCTTACACTTCAAAGGGGCTGTTTTAGAAAAGGACTGAGAAGGTGACCTTTACCGCAACTAATATCAAGATACTGTTAGAGCTGAGGCCACTGCCTTTAGTCCTAGAACTTGGTAGGCAGAGATGGGTGGGTCTCTGTGAGTTCAAGGCCAGTTTGTTTCACATAAACAATCTTTTAGGAATTAGAGATGTATGGAGTAGCCACTTCTCCCCACAACCGTCCATGTTTGACTCTCTGTGGTTAGTTTTTGTCAACCTGACAGAAACTAGCATGGCTTGGAAAGAGGGGATCTCAAATGAGGAATTGCATCTGTCAGATTGGCCCGTGGGCAAGTCTGTGAGGTGTGTTCTTGAAAAGGACTGATGTGGGGTAGTACTGTGAGTACTACCACTCTCGGGCAGGTGGTTCTATGTGGTATAAAAAAGCAAGCTGACAAGAGAACCTCGGTTGGGAAAATGTCTCCATCAGTTTGGCCTGTACACAAGTCTGTGCAGCAATTTCTTGATTAATTAATGTGATTGATGTGGACAGGCCCCACCTCCTATAAGCAGTGTCACCCTCCAAGGCAGGTAGTCCTGAGTTGTATAAGAAAGCAAATTGAGTAAGCCATAAAGAGAAAGCCAGTAAGCAGCATCCTTCGGGGGTCTTTGCTTCATTCAGTTCCTGTGTTCAGGTCCCTCCCATGAGGGACTTTGGCTTCCCTAAATGATAGACCATAACCCATAAGCCAAAAGAACCCTTTCCTCCCCAAGTTGCTTCTGGTCATGGTATTTAATCACGGAATGCAAACTGGGACAGACTTCTTCCATTAGGTTGGATTGGGACTTTTCCTCTAAGGACCCAAAGCTGCTTCCTCTGTCATCTTTGTAGATGCAAAACACACCCAAACTCCAGGGCAGCCAGCTCCACATTAGAATGATTTTGTAAGTCTACCCATCAAAACATCCATAAGAAAATGTTTGAGCTGGGTGGGGGGACAGCTCTGCAGCCCAGCATTTGCCTTAGCAGCACGAGGCCCACACATGCAGGAAAACAAGAAAGCCCTTGTCTGACACACAGCTGCCGCATTGTGTGATTTCAGCCAGGCGTGGTTGTGCACACCTGTGATCCAGCACTCGCGGGGCCCAGCCTGCCTCCACAGTAAGACCCTGTCTCAAAAGAAGGGAAGGGAAGGGGGGGAGGAAGAAACACACCGATTTAGAAGCAGAGGTCCATCTCACCATCTTGTCAAAAGCATGCCCATGTTCCCTCCCTGTCACCTGCAGCTGCTGCCTCAAGATGATGTCTGCTCTTCCGTGCAGGTTTCAAAGGCTCTAGCCCCGTCCCTGGCCTGCTCCTCTGTCTACTTTTGTTTCCTCCGAAGCTCTTGACTCCAAGCAGCTGCATCTCTCCCTTTCCAACCCTCACCTGAAAATAAAAAAATCTTAGAGGGATCCCCAAAAGCTGGTACTTCCGACTGGAGAAATTCTGATTTGTTTCTCCAATCAAAACTGTCGGCAATCCGAGTGCCTGAGAAAGGTTTACAGATGTTTACATCTGGTGGGAGGTGAGAAATGTGCACATGCAGGGGACATGGGGGATGTGCCCCAATTCTCCATAAGTCACCATCAGCAGAATCCACTATCGATCACCTCACTGAGGCTGGGAAAGGCTGGGAGAGGCTGGGAGTATGATGTCTCATCAAATTGGCAGAGAAATACAGCAATGAAGAGTGATCACCAGCCCCTGGGTGCCACTGATGCCACCAGCTGCCTGAGGACACAAAATGGCTTCTTCTGTTTGCATGGGAGCCAGGACCTTCCCTCAGTCCTTGTGGCCTGAGAAGGCCGCCTTGGACAAGCCTTTCTTGTCCATAAAAGGAAATCTTACACAGGACCTACCAAGAACCTCTGACGCAGGCTGCTCTCCTTAGAAATCCCTGCTGAAGTGGAACTACAGGGATCCTGGACTGTTCAATAATTGTCCCACTTTTGCTCCATAGCAACCGTTGTCCTACCTTAAAGTCACATCTCTGAGGTCTAGCCTAGAGAGAAGGGGACATTAGGAAGCTCATCCTGCATGCAGAGGTTTCTCTTCTGGGTCCTAGATTTGTGTTCCTTACCAGCCCACAATAGCAAATGGAGGTAGCAAAGCTGGCTGGAAAAATGGGCCGCTTTCCTGGGTCCCTCACACTTGCCCCAGATAAAGCTGCTTTAAGTGAGGGCACAGTGTCACCACTGAACTAGACTATTCTGTGGGTAGAAAGTAACGTTTATTAGGGAGTTGAACTGCCAAGGCTGGGGGTGGGAGTGGCAGGGAGAAAATGAAAAAGCAAGCAGGTTTTCTGATAGTCAGCAGGGTGGAGGTCTTTGAGATGATACAGGCTGTGAGACTTGGCCAAGAACCAGATGCCCTTACCCAAGGTAGCTGACCTTTAAGTCTCATTAAAAGAGGTCCTGATAAATGGAAACTTGCCTTATGGGGTTCCCAGGGAATGTAGAATTTAGGTTTCTGCTTGTCAAATAACAATCATTCTGTTTACCTGGGTGTCTTAGTTAGGGTTTTATTGATGTGAGGAGACACTATGACCAAGGCAACTCTTATAAAGGACAACATTTAATTGGGGCTGGCTTACAGTTCTGAGATTCAGTCCATTATCATCATGGCAGGAAGCATGGCAGTGTCCAGGAAGATATGGTGCAGGAGAAGGAACTGAGAGCTCTATATCTTGATCCAAATCTTGATCCAAAGGCAGCCAGGAGGAGAATGATTCCACACTGGGAAGAGCTTGATTGCTAGGACACCTTAAAGCCCACCCCCACAGCCCACAGTGACATACTTCCTCAAACAAAGTCACACGTCCTATAGTACCATTCCCTGTGGGCCAAGCATATTCAAACACCTGAGTCTATGGAGGTCATACCTATTTAAACCGTAATACTGGCCAAAGTCCTTCTGTTTAGAACAATGTCATCAATGGTGCCACTTTGGGATACCACTTTAGTACTACCAGATGCCACAGTTCCTCTGTTATAGTTTCAGTCTTAAATGTCCCTCAAAGGCCTCTTGAGGGGCAGTCTCTAGTTTTGTCTGAGCTCAACTCCAGTAGCACTCAGTGCTTGTGTTCCTGAAAAAGAGGAATTTGGATGGCACATTCACAGATGAAGCATCAAGAGTTAATTAAAGCAATAGAGAAAGCAAAAATACACTAGAAAAGATCTGGCCGAGCCCACCATCAACAAACAGCCCAGTCAATAAAAATGATTAAACTCCCAAGTTTTCCTTTCCAGTTCTGCTCCTGGAATGACGACTCTTGAGACCGAGCATCCACTACTAAATGCCTTGGCCATAACTAGCTCATAACTTATTTAACCCGTTTATACTAGTCTACGTCTACCAGTTGGTTAATTACCTCTCCTTCAGGCCCAGCCTGCTAGTTCCTTTGAGTCTCCTCAGTGTCTCCCTGAGTTCATCTACCTCCTGGTTTACATCTGTTCCCCCGGTTTACCTCCCTTGGCTTTCTCCTCAGTTCTCTCCTTTCTCTCTCTCTCTCTCTCTCTCTCTCTCCCTCTCTCTCTCTCTCTCTCTCTCTCTCTCTCGATTCCAGAATCCTCTCTGTTCCTGCCAGTGTCCCACCTCCTATTTCCTGCCTCAGCTCGTTGGCCATCGCCTTTTTTATTGACAAGTGGTGCTTATAAGGGATTCTCTCTACACAGCCCCATAGTCATCCTTATGCTTATCCTCTCTGTTGTCATGGCCCTCGTGCCTCCCCTGGGGTAGGCACTTCTAGAAAAGAGTACATCTTTTTTCTGAAGCACATTTTAACCTAGACATTTTGTCTGAGTAGACATGTAAGGTGCAAGATATATAACCCCTAGAGACGTTGTTTTAATCTGACCTAGCTAGCATGGCCTTCTATTAGCCACAGTATCTTAGATGTGTTTTGCTGCCCTGGGCTGGCTCATCTAGAGTTGACCACACACTACCCTTATTTTTATATACTGTTTCCCCCAGCTCAAGCTTATCCTACCCACTTGTTTTTAGTTTTAGTTTTGATTGTGTGTGTGTGTGTGTGTGTGTGTGTGTGTGTGTGTGTGTGCTGGGGGTCTTACTCTTTAACACTGGCTGACCTTGAACTCACAGACATCTGCCTGCCTCTGCCTCCTGGAGTGCTAGAATCAAAAGTGTGTGTCATCGTGCCCAGTGCCCACACAATGTTTTCTGTCTTATCACTGGGGTCTTTTCTTCAGTCTCTCTTCAAGTGGAGTCCCTGCCTACTTTGACTCATGTGTTTTAGGCTTGGCCAAGAAGCTTGTAGCTCTATTGGAGTCTGTGGAAGCTTTAGGGCATGGAACCTAATAAAAGACACATTATTTAGGACATTGCTTGGAAGGGAGTGCTGGGAGCAAATTCCTACTCACCTCTTTCTCTGCTTTCCAACTGTTGTGAGGAAAGCAGCTTCCTCTACTACATACTCCTACCATCATGTGCTGCCTCACCACAGACTCTAAACCAACAGGACCTATGGAGCATGGACTTAAACATTTGCAACCGTGAGCCGAAAGACACCTTTCTTCTAGGCTGATTCTCCCAGATTTATTAGCATAGTAATTGAACTTGACTGACTCTTCCGACCTTTCTCACCACCACCACTACCACCCATCTCTGTCCTCCAGAATTCACAGTCAGGATCTCTAAAGAAGCAATAAGTAAAACTGAGGTCATCTGGGTAGGTCCTCTAGCAGGGTAACTCTGTCCCTAGAGGAAAAGAAGGTTAGGACATGCACACAGATGGAAGACCATTTGAGGACACATGTGACCAAAGAGGGCAGCTACCTGCAAGCTATGGTCAGATGCCTTCAAAAAAAAAACAAGCTTTCTGGTGACTTCCAACCTCCAGGATGATGGGAGAACACATCCCTGCTGCTTACCACTCCCTCATATAGTGGCTGTGCTATTTTGTTATGGCCGTGCAAGCAGATTACATACTAGGCTGTAGTCAATGAGAGCCTGGCCCTGCTTTGTGTTTTACTTTGCTTCCTCAGTACATATTCTATAGCTTCTAAGGAGGAAAAGTGATCATAGCTGCAAGGCAGTCTCCCAAAACCCAGTGTATTCAAAACCCTGTATATGGGTCAAGGCTGGAGAGACAGCTCAGTGGTTAAGAGCACTTGCTGCTTGTACAAAGGACCTGAGTTAGTGCCCAGCACCCACTTTGGGCAGCTCACAATTGCCTTTCCAGCCAGAGGGAGAAAATTAGAAAGCAGGGTTCCTCTGTGGTCTGTGCCTCGGTTCCTGCTTAAGCTTGATTCCCGACCCTCCCCATGACCATTTGTGGACTGGGGGTATAAAGCAAATAAGCCCTTTCCTCCCCACGTTGCCTTAGGTCTTAGTGCTTATTACTGGCAGCCAGAAAGCAAGCTAGAACACAGTGTGGACTTGGATAGACATAACCCTACGAAAAAGATGTGCAGCCCAGTTAGTCATTAGAGAAATTCAAATCAAGACTACAGTGAGCTAACAGTACATACCCACTGAGATGTTTCTAATCGTTTAAGGAAAATAGTGTCATGGGGACTGTGGAGAAATTAGAATACATGTATGGATTTAGTGACACTAACGGGGCTGTAAAATGTGTGGCACTGTGGAAAACATTTTAGCAGTTCCTCAAAAAGTTGAACATAACTGGGCATGATGGCCCATGCCTTTAATTCCAGTATTTGGGAAACAAAGATAGTTGGGTCCCTATGAATATGAGGCCGGCCTGGTCTACATAGAGAGTCCAAGGCCAGCTAAGACCACATAGTATAACAAACAAACAAAAACTGTTGAACATAGAATTAGTATACAATCTAACAAGTCTTCTCCGGGGTACAACACCCCCAACCCTAAAAAAAGAAAAAGAAAGAAAACAGATATTCAAGCAAATTATTCATGGAATAATGGAAGCACTATTCATTATAGACAAAAACCAGAAACTAACTACTCATGCACAGATAAGATCATAAGTGTGACACATTCATAACAGATTATGAATAATGAATGAAGTACTAATCCAGCTTCTGATAATCCAAAACAAATAAGCCTTGACAATATCATGTTAGTGAAGAAGACACAAACACAAACCGTGTTTCATTCCACTTATATGAATTGTCTAGAGTAGGAGAGTTGCTATGCATATAAATAGTAGGGGAGGGACTAGGGAAGGAAGGAGAGAGACTGACTGTTCAATAGTCATGGGTGTTGTAGGATGATCACACTGTGAACCCTGAGTTTTGGACTGAAAAGAAAACTGTAGTTATGGTATGGCTCAGCCCTGGCTAGAACACAGGCACACCCTTAGTCTACACCTTTAATCTCAAACAGTGAAGGTAAAGTTAGTTTGTAGAAGAAATCACCCATTGTTGAAAGTGATATCTAATTGAGTGGCAGCCAAAGTGATGAATCAGAAAAAGATTTGACAGACTAGGATATGCCTAACTCTCACAGTAAGAGTGAGGAAAGGAAAGATATTTCAGGGGCAGTACAGAGAGGAAGGAGACAGTCTTACCAGGACAGTTGTAAGAGAAAGGTTGCAGAGAAAGAACAAGCTGGACACAGGTGAAGACAGAACAAGCCAGAGAATTAGCAGGAGCCAGAAAATAGTTAGAGGTAGTTTGAGGCCAAACGAAGCAATTCAGTAAGAAACCAAGAGAATCTAGGTTGAATCAGTCATCTTGGAGAGGAGTTTGAGTCAGAATAGCTGAGTTGAATCAGCCAGCTCTAGCACAAGGAACTAGAAAGGGCGATCTTATTCAGCAGCAAGTCTCAGAGGCTGAAAACATTATATGCTTAGATTACGTTGTACAGAGGCTAGAAACTTCCAGGGCTGGGTCTAGATTAGCAGACTGAGGCAGTCAACCTCAAAGATGACAATTACATCAGGTGAGTACAAGATACTTTACACATGGGTTTCCTTTGGGGATGGCGAAAATATTTTAGAACTGAACAAAGTAAGGGTTGTTTTGAGCTGTGAACACAAGGTCTCTCTTATTGCTGTTCACTGTTGCACTGTGGCTTGTGAGCTTCCAGATGACCATCCTGTCTTCGCCTTGGATTATAGGTGCCCTGAGGCTGGAGAGTGGCTCAGTGGTTAAGAACACTTGTTGTTCATGAGGATTAGACCTCAGATCCACTACCCACATCAGATCTCTCCCAAACGTCTTCTCTAAGGAATCCAGTACCCTCTTTTGGCCTTTGTAGGCACATGCACTTGAACTTATATACACATACTCTCACACACAAACACAAATTAAAATCTCTATTTAAAAATAACTGTTTAGGTATTCAATTCTGGGCCCAAAAGTGTCCATGAGTCCTGAACATTTAATCTGAGAAGTTGGCAACAGGGACAAAAAGTGGGCAAAGGAAACTAAGTTACCTATGTGCAAAATCTAGATTTCCATGTCATCCAATATACAGAAATTCCCCATTACCCATGTAAAAAGCTGGATGCCTGTAATTCTAGCACTAGGGAGGCAGAGACAGAGGGATCCCTGGATTTCAGGAGCCAACCAGTCCAATTGGTCAGATCTAGGTTTAGTGAGAGACCCTATCTCAAAAAATAAGGTCAATGGGTTGGGGAGATGGCTCACTGGGTACGAGTGTTTGGGGGTACAAGCATAAGGACTCGAGTTTAAATACCTACAAGCCATGTAAAAAGCCAGGTGTGACCATAACTGCCTGATTCCCTAGCGCTTTGGGGAAGTGGAGACAGGAGAATAGCTAGGGCCCCGATGAAATGTTTCTCTTATAAGAGTTGCCTTGGTCATGGTGTCTGTACACAGCAGTAAAACTCTAACTATGACATAGCTGTATGTATGTATGTATGTATGTATGTATGTATGTATGTATGTATGTATTGTTATACATCTGCCGTTTAGTTTTTGTTTTCTGGGCCAGCCCTAGGTTGAAACAGGTCACACTGCCTCTATAAACCATATATAAGTGTGCTACAAATGCCAGAAACTCAACATCAAAACTACTTCTCTCAGATTTCTTCTCAAAATTGGAAGTTACCCTCTGTGTTACCTTTGTTAATTTGATGTAGTCTAACTGTGCTGGTTAGTTTTTTGTCAACTTGACACCAAGTAGAGACAATAAGGAAGAGGGACCTCAACTGAGGAATTGCCTCCAATCACATTGGCCTTTGAACATGTCTAGGGAGCAATTTTTTTTTAGTTGCTAATTGATGGAGGAGGGTCCAGACCACTATGTCAGTGCCACCTCAGGCATCCTGGGTTGTATAAGAAAGGAGTTGAATGCAACTGTGGAAACAAGCCAGTGAGCAGCATTACTTTGTAGCCTCTGTTTCAAGTTCCTCCTCAGATTCTTGTATTGGTTTCTCCTGAGGGTGGACTATAACTTGTAAACTAAATAAACCCTTTCCTCCCCCAAGTTTCTTTTGTCAGTGTTTTATCCCAGTAACACTGGCGCAAACTAGGACACTAGAATCACCTGAGAAGAGTCTCAGTGAGAGGTTGGAGAGAGCAAATTGGCCTCTGGGTATGTCTGTAGGTCATTGTCTTAATTAAGTTAACTGATGTAGGAAGAGCCAGCCCACTATGAGTGGACCAATTCCCTAGGCAGGGGATTCTGAACTGTTTAAGAGTGAAGAAATTGAGTTAAGCTCAAGCTAGCAAGCAAGTAAGTAATCATGCATGCTGTGGAGGTTTGAATAAAAATGGCTGCCATAGGCTCACAGGGAGTGGCACTATTAGGAGGTGGTGGCCTTGTTGGAGTAGGTTTGTCCTTGTTGAAGGAAGTGTGTCACTGGGGTGGGCTTTGGGGTTTCAGAAGCTCAAGTCAGCCCCAGTGTCTCAATCTCTTCCTGCTGCCTGCTGATCTGAATGTAGACCTCTCAGCTCCTTCTCCAGCACCACATCTGCCTACATGACAATAACGGACTGAACCTCTGAACTGTAAGCCAGCCCCAATGAAATGTTTCCTTATAAGAGTTGCCATAGTCATGGTGTCTTTCACAGCAGTAAAACCCTAAGACACATGCATTCATTTCTCTCTGGTTTTGACTGTGGATGTTATGCTGAAGTTCCTGCCTTGATTTCCCCGTGACGATGAACTGTAACCTAGAAATAAACCCCTTTCTTTCCTAAACTGCTTTTTGTGTGAGTGTTTAATCACAACAACAACAATGAAAATGCAAGAGCCCCTAATTCTCCATTTAGGCTACAGGTTCCTGGTTTGGCTTGTAAAGTGTTGTCACTATCATTAGGCCATGTGGCCGTTCTGTTTTGATCATAATTAGGAACATCTTTTGTCTCCTGCAGCAGACTGTAAGTTCCTTAAGGACAGGGACTTTATTGACTAGGTTTGCCACACCAGCAGAGACACAAACCCACAGCAGCTTAAATGTACAAGGCTCTCAAGTGTGAAGGTTTGAGGAGTTGGCAAGATAACTCAGAAGGTGGAAGAGGAGGACTGAATCCCCAGAGTTGTTCTTTAACCTCAATTCGAATACTATGACACCCACATCTCACCACCTCACGTTTGCAAGTATGAACACTCATGATTCATTAAGGATTTTTTTTTAAGGCAAGGAGAGGCTGGGGAGATGATTCAGCAGGTAAGAGAACTTGCTATGCAACCACGATGTCCTGAGTTCAAATCCCAGTATCTGCATTGAAACTGCATGTAGACTAGCTGTGAGTCCAGTGCTGTGGAGGTCAGACACAAGAGAACTGCTGTGGCTTGCTGGTCACCAGCATGGCTCCAGGGTAAGCAAGAGACTCTGAACCAAGGGAATAAGATGAAAAGTGATATAGTAGAACACAGGACATTTTCCTGTGTCCGCTGCACTAAGGAAGCACAGGTACATATAGTACCCCCCAAACACACACACACACACACACACACACACACACACACACACACACAAACACACGTGCACACATGGTGGGGGAGGGGGAGTCCAGATGTCAGCAGTTTCAAATAAGAATGACCCAGGCTCCTTCCAACGCTTGATTCTACATCTCAAGCTTGGTGAAAGTCTGTGTCCTCATGTCTCACAACAGTGTCCAGCGCTCATCATCACATCTACAGCTCCAGAAGAAAGATCTAAAAACTGTCCAAATGCTAGATTTTTTGCAGAGAGTTCTTGGAAGTAGCCACTTCCATTTGTTTCCAAAAAGGCTGGCTTTATTATTGTTGTTGTGTCTGTATTGTGTAATCTTGGGTGTGTGTGTGGCACGGTGCATGTGGAGGTCAGAGGACAACTTTGTGGGGTCAGTTTTCTCCACCCACCTTTACATGGACTCAAACCGAGGTCTGAAGCATTTCATCTGCCCCCGGAAGCCTAACCATAATCACACGGCCACAGCTATTTGCGAAGGAGGCTGGGAAACACAGTCTTCTGGATGACCCTAAGTCCGGCCTAGAATTGTTTCATTGCTATACTGGAAGAGCAGGTGGTATAGTGGGGAAACTGCCATAAATGGCATTATAGCATCCCAAACAAGTCCAGAGGAATGCCTGGCATGACCTCAAGCAATGGGACACAGGACATAGGACATGGGATAGTATGGTCAATGAGAACACAGATTCTGGAATCATCTGCCTGGATTTTGATATCCACTTTATTTGCTGTCTGACCCTGGGCACATCACCTAACCTCTCTGTTTCAGTTTCCTTATGTTGAAAACGGGGGGGGGGGTGGAAGGGGGACGGTAGCACTTGCCCGACACGGTCATTGTGATGAGCAAATGAGTTTACTGTGTGTTTAGGTGTGTGGCCCATACATGACAGCTCCTATTGTTATGGTGGTGGTTTGGTCAACAAATGATCAACTGTAGTTCCTGTCTGCTAAGGATGTTGGGTCTTTGCATCTCTTACCTCTCTTTTTGTCTTCAGACAGGGTCTCATTGTATAGTCTTGGCTAGACTGAAGCTCACCATACAGACCAGGCTGGCCTCAAACTCACAGAGATCCACTTGCTTCTGTTGAGCACTGGGACCAAATGCATGTGACATCACATCCTGCCTGCTCAGGGGTTTTTGGTTTGCTTTGTTTTCATCCTGTTTTTGGTTTTGCTTCTTCATTTTAGTTTAATGTTATGTGTGTGCCTGAGCGTATCTCTGTTATCTCGTGTGTGGGGGAGTCTGGCAAGGTCAGAGGAGGGGTTGGCTCCCCTGGAACTAGAGTTAACAGACGATTGTGAGCTGTCACTCAGGTGCTAGAAACTGAACCCAGGTCTTCTGCAAGAGCAAATAGTGCTCCTAACTACTGAGCCATCTCCCTAACCCCCAATCATTTTTGTATTAATTCTTGGAGAATTTTATATAATGTATTTTGATCACATTCGTTGCCTTCTCCAAAGTCCTCCCAGATCCACCCCTACCTCCCTGCCCATCCAACTTCATAGTCTTGTCTGCTTTCTTTCTCTTTAAACCCACTGGTCCAGTTAGCATTGGATAGCTGCTCCTGGGGCTGGGGCCTGCCCGGGAGTGTAGTCTGTACACCAAGGTTATACCATTAAGCAAATCTGACTGTCCCTCTCCCAGCAGTTATAAATGTCAATAGTTCCTCAGCTAGGGATGCCCACCTCCTCTCCTCCACACTGGGATTTTGTCCAGCTTGAGCTTGTGCAGACCTCATCCATGCTGTGGCAATCACCGTGACTTGATAATAACAAAACAAGAGCAAAACAAACCCATTGTTTCCTTGAAGTCATCCCTAACTCTGCCTCTTACACTGTCTCCATCACGCTGAGCCTTGAGGGAAATGAGAGAAATGTCCTATGTAGGGCACCAATTGTGGATCTCTGTGTTAATTGGTATTTACTAAAATGACTTCTGAGTGTTATTTAAACTTCAGTACAGATTTATTTCCCATGCCCTTGAATTTGAACCAGCCTCCTGTCTTTCTCTGATGAACAGAAAGCAATGGATGTGACTCCATGCCAAGTCCGGGCCTCAGCCTTAGAGACCAGGTAGCTTGGGCTTCTGTTCTCTTAGAGGCCGGCTATTGTAGAAAGACATCTTGCTATTGTGCTGCCAAGTGAGGCAGTGTGGAGGGAGAAAAACCTTGGGGCCAGGAGACACAATGGAAGGGGCAGAGAAACCCACCAAGCCCTTGACTATCTGAGTCCAGGTGCTGAAGGTACCAGACACTTGAGAGAAGTCACAGCCAGACACAGGTGGTTGAGCCCGGGGAGTAGGCCCAGCCAATACTGTGTGGAACAGAACTGCCCGGTCAACTGGTGGAATTGGAAGCAACTAGCATTCTTCTTTGCAGCCGTGAAGTTTGGAGGTGGATTGTGGAGTCTGCAGCAGAGAGTCCCGAGGCTCCAGGCCTGGCCTGATACAGCTCTTGGGGACATACCTGCCTTTGTGTCAGGGCAGCCAGCTGTTGGCCCTGATCCAGGAAGAGTGAAGGAGACACTTTCATCCCTTTATTGTCTTTAATGAAAAAGGACCCACCAGTATTTGCTGCCCAGATCCCTCTGGCTTCTTCAAAGGCCAGGTGAGATGAAGTTCAAGTGTAAGGAAAATCAATCCCAAGAGTTCTCTTAGAAATCGGGTGCTCCACCCCCTTGTCCTGTCTGTTGTCATTCATACATTATGAATGTTAATCTGCCAAAGCACCTTTCCCCTACAGCACCTTGGTTGACTTCCATGGTGAGAACTCTTTCCCTTACCAAATCAATATGGCAACTAGAATCACAGTGAGCCCCAGAGATCTCAGGGCGTCTCAAGTCTTAGGACTACTTATTTCATGACGGTGTGAGGAACACACTCCCTTAGACCATTGTAAAATGCAGCTTTCAAGTTCTTTCTTGTACTTCCCATCAAAGTTGGTGTTTATTGTCAGGCACGGTGGCTTATACCTGTAATCCCAGCACTTGAGAGGTGGAAGCAGAACAACCATCCTTAGGGTTCGAGATCACCTTCTGCTAGATGGCAAGGCCAGTCTGGGGTACATAAGACCCTCCCCAAAACCAACAAACAAACAAACAAACAAAGGAATGGAAATCTAACCAAGTGCCAGTTGGCATCACTACTCCCAGATTTAAGGCAGGAAGACAATTTGAACCTAGGAGTTCAAGGCCAGCCAAGGCAATATAGCAAGATCCTGTCTCTTAAGAAATAAAACAGGAAAAAGTAAGAATTGGAGCCTGTCTCCCTCCCTTTCAGATCTGAGTGGATCTGCCCATGGCTGTGTTGGCCCACATGTTATAGCATATATGAGACTGAATGACTCCCAAGGCCATGAAGGCCCTTTCTGGGTCTCTTAGAAAAGTTGCTGTCCTAGTTAGGGTTTCCATTCCAAGACACCTCTGATAAAGACAACATTTAATTGGGGCTGGCTTACCGGTTCAGAGGTTCAGTCCATTATCATCAAGGCGGGAGCATGGCAGCATCCAGGCAGGCATGGTGCAGGAGGAGCTGAGAGTTCTACATCTTGTTCTGAAGGCAAACAGGAGAAGACTGTCTTCCAGGCAACTAGGAGGAAGGTCTTTCAAAACCCACCCCCATAGTGCCATAGTTTGTCCAGCAAGGCCATATGTCCTAATAGTGCTACTCCCTGGGCCAAGCATATTCAAAACACCACATTCCACTCCCTGGCCTCTATTGAGATGTTCAAACACTTAAGCCTATGGGGGCCATACCTAGGTTTAGCACAATGCAAAATACATTTCCCATAGCTTATAACAGTCTCAACAATGTTAAAAGTCCAACGTTTAAAGTCTCTTCTGAGATTCATGCAATATCTTAACTGTTGTCCCTTAAGAAATCAAAGTCAAAATGCAGTTTACAGAACTCCAACATCATACAGAATATACATTACCATTCCAAAACATTCTAGTGAGGAAATACTGGATCAAACCAGATGGGCAAATTCCAAACCCTGCATCTCCATGTCTGATGTCAAATCTCTCTTGAGATCTCCAGCTCCTTTTTGCTTCGTTGACTGCAGCACAGTTCTTTCTCTTTGGCTCCTTCCACTTCCTGTTAGCAGCCTTCCTAGGCAGGTGTCAAAGTGCTCTTCAGATCTCCAGCTCCTTCATTTTTGCTGACTTGGGTGGTTGTGAACATGGGTGCTGTGAACTCAACTCTGGTTCTCTGAAAGAACAGCAAGAACTACTGAGCCATCTCTCTAGCCCTTCACTGCATTCTTTTAAACTTTTTGTCCTTTTAGGTGTTGAAAAAGCATTTCTTTTGCGTGTACATGTATAGACACATGCATGATAGAGCACATGAATGGTCAGAGAACTTTTGGGCATTGCTTTTCTCTTTCACCTTGTGTGAGGCGAGGTCTCTCATGTTGCTTCTGCTACCTCGCTGTACAGCCCCGGGCTAGCGGGTGCATGGGTTTCTAGCCAATTGTCCTGTTTCTGCTTCCCATATCAATGTAGGAGTGCTGGGATTACAGTTGCTTGCACTTTGCCTGGGGATTGAACTCACATCTTTCTGAGTCTCCATGTGGCCTTCCTCAGTGATGAGCCCCACTCAAGTGGAGAACTTGTAGGGACAGGCCACAGCAGCTACCGTATGATATTGAATAATGTAACTCATTGTTGCCCATCCTCTGGGCCTCCTGACCCTGTTCATCTGGGTGCTGGAACGCTGCCTTTGCTAGCCCCAATGAACATCAGTGGCACCAACGGTGGCAGCCGTAGACCATGCTTGGCTCAGCCCTGGGCCAATAACTCAAGTCCTGCCAAACCTGAAAGTGTAGACATGGAAAAGCTCTGAGCCAAGCTTTGGTTTCCCTCATCCAACAGTTCTAATCACATGGGCTGTTAAATAGTCAATAGTCAATGTTTTTGTTGTTGGGGTTTGTTGTTTGTTTGTTTGTTTGTTTTGGTGGTGGTGGTGGGGTCTTCTGACTGACTGAACATCCAAGTGGCTCCTATAATATAGTTTCCTCTTTCTAATACCCCTGTCTCTTCCCCACCCCCAGCCCCAGAAAAACACTCTGCAAGGCAAGAGGCTACAAAGGACCTTGTTGCTTAGCAACAGGAGTGAAGCTAATCAACACAGCTCTGAATATTAATATTTTCCAAAACACGACTTATCCTGAAATTGTGCGGCAAATGCGAGGCCTTCCTTTCAATATAAACAGTCATTTTTAAAAAAACATCTATAATTAATTTCGTGATGTGTGCTCATTTCCTTCACTGGCGGATTAGCCTTGTTAAATAATAACCGCGAGGCCTTTGTGCAGCACATTGAGTCGGAGCTTGGTAATTCTGTAGGCCTCAGAAAGCCACTGCGAAGAGTGGATGGAGCTGGTATTTAAAGAGCTTTGGTCCGGCAGAGCACAACTCAAGGACCTTTCTCCTCCAAATGATTTTTCTCTTACTCTTCAACCTGCCTATAATCCACGAGAGAACAATTCTGAACCTCGGTCTCTTCATCTAGGACACAGGGACAGTGAGAGAGTGGATTGTATTCGTCCTTAATGACCCTGCAGCTCTGACATCTGGAGCCTAGTCTAGGGGCCATGTGTGATGAATCAACAGCTCCTCTGTATTTTAGTCAAGGAGAGCATAACAGGAAAGGGAAGGAAGAGGAAGAACAGAGAAGGAGCTGCTGAGGGTTACTTAAGAGGGTGACAGGATGTGGCTCAGCAATCAATGACTAGCTTGCCTAGCATGACTCACACCATGGCTTTGCTGACAGGAATAAGAGCAGAGCAGAGCCTGGGCTGGAGGAGTAAAAAGGCTCCTCTTCCAGCTGCAACAGTGGGGCAGGCCATATCACAGAGGACAACTCTTCACTTCCCTCTGAGCCAGGAGGGTCCTACCCAGCACAATGAGACAGGGAAGTTGTGGGAGTCACACCCATTGAACTCCTACAGCCATGTCAGGATGGTGCCTCACAGATCTTGGTTTTTGTAACTATGGCATTCAAAAGGCGATGCTGATACAAGTGTCTTCAGGTATCTTTACTGTTTCTCTCACAGCTTTCCATCCTAGTGTGACATCATGACACAAGCTGTTCCATGAAGCGCCCTCCCCAACCCAGAAGACTTCATCCTCATGGATTGCACGGGTCTCAATCCTGGAAACCCCAATAGAGGGTATTGAGGAGCAGAGTAGCCTCGTGTCACACACTCGAACCAGAACCAACTATTATGACCCAAAGCATGTCGGGCTGCTTTGAAATGGAATCTCTTAAGTCCCAGAGGGAAGGCTCAGAACTGACTATGCAATAAAAGGATGAAATGACCTTGAGGTTCTGAACTTCCTGCCTTTGCCTTCTAAGTGTTGGGCTGACAGGATCAAATCCAGGCTTTGTGCATACTAAGCAAGTCCTCTGCCAACTGAGGTAGGGGTGCCAGATACTGGGGATACCCACTCGTCTCTAGACTTCAGACAAACAATTTTGAGCACAAGTATGTTCCAATGATTCCATAAGGCATATTAAAAAATATGCCTCCCTAGGTGTGGTGGCTCTCAGTAGGCTGAACCTGGAAGGCCACCAAGAGTGCACAGCTAGCATGGCCTACCTAGTGACTTTCGGGCCGTCCAGGTCTACAGAGTAAGACTCTGTCTCAAAACAGCAGAAAATTGCTTTTCTAAAATTCAAATGTCAGGGTTGGAAACATGTTTCAGCGGTCAAGAGCACTGGCTGCTCAACCAGAGGACACAGGTTCAGTTCCCAGCATCTACATGGCAGCTCATAACTGTCTGTAACTCCAGTTCCTGGATATCTGACAGCCTCATGTAGACATATATTCATGCTAAATACCATTGTACATAAAATAAAAATAAGTTTAAAAAAATTAAAGGAATAAAAGCCCCTAACATTCAAATGTCACCAAACATCCTGTGTTTCTAGTTGCTAAAACAGATATTCCTCCTACTGTGTGGTGGAAAACAATGGGGCAGGGGGGTTCAGACAATCCTAGCAAGACCCTTCTGTATATTCCTGCTCTGAAGAGAACTGTGGGTGTTTAGCTTAAAAAGTTCTGGGGAGCCCAGAGAAGGCCAGGCATTCCTGGCAGAGGTGGCTGGCCTGCCTCAGAGAAGCCTCAACCCTGGCTGGCACCTGCTTGCTGTTTTGAGCACAGGATATTTAAACAGGGCATGGGGCCTAGTTCTTCCAAGAACTAGATGGTTCTTTGAATGGAGGTGACTCAGCAGTCACCTTGAATAACATCTGTCACACGCATGTGCTCCACTCCAAATGGAGTCCCCTTCCCCATTCCTAAACAGACCTAGGTACTTCCTTCTTGGCAGTTTCCTTTTTCCTTGGCTTGCATTTCTAGGCACTTTTCTCTCTGTATGGCTTCTATCTATCCTTCAATACTCAGCCCCCAGTCCCCCTTCCTCCAAAGTCCTCCTTGATGTCTCCTAATTAAGTATTTTTATGTTGCCCTTTCTCGTGGTTTACCTTATTTTTTCCACGGCTACAACCTTACCCTCAATTATACTGTGAGTTCTTAGGAGATGAGGCCCGTGTTGATATTTACCATAAATTCCCATGATACCCAGCACCATGTAAACAATCAATATTTGCCAATCAATTTGTTGATCATCTGCTGAAGAAGCAGTTATGCATATAAACAAAATTCATTTCCAGGGACTTTATTGCCCTTGATGCAAGAAAAAGCAGAGTTTTCCAATGGTGGGGAGTAGGGATTCACAACAACCAGGTCCCCATTAGCTGAGTTCCCACTCACAAAACTTGCTATTAACAGTGAAATACATACTTCTCAATTATTTACTACTATAAATTGGAATTCACAGTTATTTTATGATATTATCACTTATGCATAGTTGCTTTCTGGTGGCTTTTCTGGGATGAAAAGGAAATTATAGAATTGTTGCCATCCTGGGCCAACGAGATGGGCCACTGGGCTCATAAACTTGCTGCCAAGTCTGATGGTTTGAGTTTGATGCCCCAGGCCCGCGTGGTAGGAGAGGACAGGCTTGTCCTCTGACCTACACGCACACTATGGCATGTGCATGCGAGAACATACACATACACAACACACACAAACACACACTCCATGGCACTCATGTGGAGGTCAGAGAACAACTTTCCAGGGTCAGTTCTGACTTTCTACCGTGTGGGTCCCAGGAATCAAACTTGGATCATCAGGCTTCAGGGAAGTGCCTTGAGCTGATGAGCCATCTCTCAGGCTAAGCCTTAGTTTTAAGAATATGGGTCTCCCTGGGTCAGGTGAGCTCAGCCTTGGCTGAGAGCGTTATCTAGCGCCCACCAGCTGGTACTAAATCAGAGTTCTCAATCAGAGGAAGCCACAGGCCAGGTTCTAACAGACGAAAGGAGCCTCTTTGATGTACAATTTTACAGTACGGTCACCTTGCTGCTGATTCACCTTTTGAATTGAACCATGGTACAAGAGAAGGTTTCGAACTTTGTGCAAACTTTAGATCAGCAGCAACTTACAGGATCCTACCCTGGGCACAGAACCTGCACCTCAGCCAACTTGCCTTTGCACCCCAACCACAAACCCGTTCCTGCCCCCTGTCTGCCCTTTCAGAATCTAATGTTTCTGGCAGACATAAGGCAAAAAGAAAATGATTTGATATATGTATAAGCAGAATGAATTCCTTTGGCCTTTGTCTACTGTTGAATTTACACAAGGAGAGACATGGGTTCTCCCAGAAAGCGGCCCTTAAAATTTAAGTGCAAATACACTGATGTCTCAGTACCCGTCCAGGACAAGTTCAAGGGCACCCATGTGAGATACCCAGATTCCAGATGCTCAAGTTCTCTAGTCCTCCAATAAATGGCATAGTATTTGCACAGAACTTGTTAACATCCACAATAACTATCCCCCTGGATAGTTTACCCTTTATTTTTATTACATTGTTTATTGTGTGTATATGTGTGCAGGCATGGGTGCCATAGTTCATGTACAGAGGTCAGATGACAACTTCTAGGAGTTGTTCTGATCTAAAAGTCATGTGGGTCCTGGGGAGTAAACTCTAGAGTCAGCAGGCTTATCTACAAGCACCTCTACCTGCCACACATCCCCCTTCCGTAGATGATCTCTAAAACATGATACAATATACATGTCATGTAAATAGTTATTATCCTGTATTGTTTAGGGGAAATGACAAGAAAAAATAATCTGTTCATGTTCCGTACAAGCAGCTGTTTTCCCAGATACACCTGATCTTCGGTTGACTGAATCTACGGATCCGTATGGAGAGAGCTGACTGCTTTGCTTGGGAGGGAGTTGAAACGGAGAAGGGACCACTGCCAATTTAGGGTTATTAACATCAAATCATTTACAGCCATGGGCAGTTCCGGAGTGGTCCCCATGGGAGAACCAAGCCAAGCTTTGTGGGAAGTGCCTTTAACTTGCCCAAGTTTCTGAGTGTGGGGCAGGGGTGTGAAACAAAAGAATCCAGCCCACAGGCAAAGTGTTCCAGAGTTTTTAAGGGTGAAAGCAACTGCAGCGAGCTAGGTGGGGCTCGGCCACCCATCTTCAACACACGAGAGGCAAGGACAGTGAAAAGCAAGAGGAGATTTATTCAGAGTGGCCACATTGGGAAGAGAACAGATAAGAGGTACAATGACCTCAGATCTGTCTTTGGGGTCCTGACATAAGGCTTAGATTTTAATAGAAGGCAAGGGGTATTCGTAAATAAATACTCCTGGTCAGAGTGTGGTCTCATCCATCATTGACTCATCCATGTCTTGGTTCTGATTTATTCCTGAAAGGTATTGTGGGGACTGTGTGAAATATCTTGGGGAGGGGGAGGTAAGGTTCCCTTCTGGTTGGCCTTTTCCTTCCCCCAGCATGAGATTCCTGAGGAAAATTTGTTTAGGGCTCATTTGTTTAATAGTCTAACTGAGTAAATGTCTTTTTTTTTTTTTTTTTTGGTGTAGCTCAGGCTGGCCTTGTACTCGCTTTGTAGACCAGGCTGGCCTCAAACTCAGAGATCCACCTGCCTCTGCCTCGAGTACTAGGATTAAAGGCGTGTGCCTTCAAGTGCTGGGAGTAAGGGCATACACCACCACTGCTTGGCTCAGGGTGAGCTTTTAACCCCATGCCGTGGGTTGACATACCTCAGTTAGCAAAAACAGTTAGCCAGAAATGGAGCTACAGAAGCTAAAAGCAAGGTTAGTACATTCAGGGACTTTCCCAGAACTGTGGGCTCTGAGAGATTAGGCCTTTCTTTGAGTTTTGGCAGGTGATGCTGTTTGCATGTTGAGTTTTATATCCTGAATGACACTCCCACCATGGAGTCAGTTGTGGTAAGGTCTGGGGCCCTGTTACATTGGAAAGAGATCCTAGCTCCTTGGTTTGTGAGCTTCTCCATAGCATAACAGGTCCCCATACCTTAGCACAACTGACCCCACATTAGAGGCACCATTCTGACCTTGCAAGCCAGAACTGTCAAAATGAGAACAAAGACCTAATCCATCAAAGACCTGGTCTGTAGTGCCAGGATCCAGGAAAGCCTGGAAATTACTAACCTTGCTTTATGGCTTCTGTAGTTTTGTTTCTTGATTACTGTTCTAGCTAACCAAAGTGTGTCAATCAGGATGTGGTTTGGGGGCATAAAAGACACACACACACACACACACACACACACACACACACACACACACACAACCACAGTGAGGTTTGGGCAAGTTCTCCATGCAGCCACTGGCCAGCCATACAGACTTTTTATTCAGCTTTAAGAGTGCCCATGTGTCAACCAACAGATTGGGAAAAGATCTTTACCAATCCTACAACAGATAGAGGCCTTATATCCAAAATATACAAAGAACTGAAGAAGTTAGACAGCAGGGAGGCAAATAACCCTATTAAAAAAATGGGGTTCAGAGCTAAACAGAGAATTCACAGCTGAGGAATGCCGAATGGCTGAGAAACACCTAAAGAAATGTTCAACATCGTTAGTCATAAGGGAAATGCAAATCAAAACACCCCTGAGATTTCACCTCACACCAGTGAGAATGGCTAAGATCAAAAACTCAGGTGACAGCAAATGCTGGCGAGGATGTGGAGAAAGGGGAACACTCCTCCATTGTTGGTGGGGTTGCAGACTGCTGCAACCATTCTGGAAATCAGTCTGGAGGTTCCTCAGAAAATTGGACATTGAACTGCCTGAGGATCCAGCTATACCTCTCCTGGGCATATACCCAAAAGATGCCCCAACATATAAAAAAAAGACACGTGCTCCACTATGTTCATCGCAGCCTTATTTATAATAGCCAGAAGCTGGAAAGAACCCAGATGCCCTTCAACAGAGGAATGGATACAGAAAATGTGGTACATCTACACAATGGAATATTACTCAGCTATCAAAAACAATGACTTTGTGAAATTGTGAGGCAAATGGTTGGAACTGGAAACTATCATCCTGAGTGAGCTAACCCAATCACAGAAAGACATACATGGTATGTACTCATTGATAAGTGGCTATTAGCCCAAATGCTTGAATTACCCTAGATGCCTAGAACAAATGAAACTCAAGACGGATGATCAAAATGTGAATGCAGATCGCTCATGAGAGACACAGCCAGAATACAGCAAATACAGAGGCGTATGCCAGCAGGAAACCACTGAACTGAGAACAGGACCCCTGTTGAACAATCAGAGAAAGAACTGGAAGAGCTTGAAGGAGCTCGAGACCCCATATGTACAGCAATGCCAACCAACCAGAGTTTCAGGGACTAAGCCACTACCCAAAGACTATACATGGACTGACCCTGGACTCTGACCCCGTCAAGGTTGCAATGAATATCCTAGTAAGAGCACCAGTGGAAGGGGAAGCCCTGGGTCCTGCTAAGACTGAACCCCTAGTGAACTAGACTGTTGGGAGAGGGCAGCAATGGGGGAGGGGTGGGAGGGAACACCCATAAGGAAGGGGAGGGGGGGAGATGTTTGCCTGAAACCGGGAAAGGGAATAACATTGAAATGTATATAAGAAATACTCAAGTTAATAAAAAAAAAAAAAAAAAAAAAAAAGAGTGCCCATGTGTGTTCTCTGATGGAATTCCCTCACCACAATAAAGTACCTTAATATGTCAGTTTGAGTCTTCCAGAACAAGGCGTGACGAAAAGAGCAAGAGAGATGCCATAGTGCCTTCTATGAGCTAACCTTGGCAATAACTCCCTATCACTTCAATATTCTATCAGTCACTCAGCTCAGCATTCACTATGAGAGAGAGATTCACAAAAGTGGAGTACCAGGAAGAAACACTCTCTACGGGTCCATCTTCATACCACATGTATGAAATGACACCAACCTTCTTACTCTGGTGATGCTATTGGAGAATTATCGGAATGTTCACATAGGTATCCTAGTTTTCCTCCTGTTATGACTAAATACCCTGACAAAAACGACTTTGGGGAGGGGGTGTGAGATTGCTCAATGGTTAGGAGTACTACTGTTACAGAGAACTCATGTTCAGGTCCCAGCACCCACATGAGGCGGCAAACAGATCCAGAGCACCCAATACCTCTTCTGGCCTCTGTGAGCAGCCCTGCATATTGGTATACACACACACACACACACACACACACACACACACACACACACACACACACACACACACACCAAATCACTTAGTAGAGAGGGGTCCACTTTAGCTTACAATTCCGGGTACAGTTGCTTAATAATTTTTAATTATTTTTTCATCAACCTACCCACAGAGGCCATAGTAGTCCATGCCAATGGGAAATACATCCTTGTTGGGTTGAACTCAAGTTTCAAATGAATGGGAAGCCAGCCACTTCTTAGACTCTGCACCTTCCACAGTGCCTGAAGCTACTCCCTTTATTGGTGTTAACTGTTGCAGAATTTCCAGTTACTTTCTCCATCTATGGAGCGTTTGTTGGCCCTCTGGAAGAACCCAGACTCCTGTGGCTAAAGAATGGATTTTACACCTCCTAGTATCAATTTAATGTCTCCCTCAGCTTGCATTTCTGTAAAATGGGTATAAGGACTGTACCTGGAAGGTCATCTTGAATTATCATGCCTGCTATAGTTTTCAAATGCTTCGTACTAATAAGATAATACCTAAAATTATTTGTTTTGAAATTGGATGCTCAAATACATGCTGAACATGATTGAATGTCAGGCTCCTGCTTTCTCATCTATAGAATGGGTCTGAGTAGTACTCACCTAGATGAGTACTACTCATATTTAAGCTCATCTATGAATATTCATATAAAGAGCTCAACCCAGGTCCCTGGAAATTACAAGTCGTCTATCACTCTGGCCTATGGAAATAGATTCACTATGGACCTAATGAAGCTTAAACTTCAGACCTGTGCTGGTTAGTTTTAACGGTCAACTTAGCACAGAACAACCTGGAATCAACTGGGAAGGGTCTTGCTGAGGAATTAGCTCAAGCAGATTGGCCTAGACGCTTGGGGGACTGTCCTGATTCTTGATGGATCTAGGAAGACCCTGTCCAATATGGGTAGCAGCAGTCTATGAAAGGGGAAAGCTAGAGGAGAGCAATCGTGGATCCATTCTCTCTCTCTCTCTCTCTCTCTCTCTCTCTCTCTCTCTCTCTCTCTCTCACACACACACACACACACACACACACACACACACACACAGAGTTTTAAGCTCCCTGCAATAAGGGGTTATTACCTGTACTTGGAAGGCAAATGAACCCTTTCCCTATCTTTCTTTTTGCCAGGGTATCCATCACAGTGACAGAAATGACACTAGACACCCTCTGCAGTAGGGTAGTCTCTTTTCATCCTCATGCAGGAATACCCGGGTACTTACCATTTTGGACACACTGTTGTGGTTTTCAATTCGAGTTCCTTCCTCATCACATCTTTCCTTTCCTTGGATAAATAGGATAGGGGTATCTGACTCAGGAAACTGAAGTGGGGATACAATGACGTTTTGCTTATGGGTGTGCAGCCCTTCCCGCACTGCTGATTATTACCATTGCAGTTCAGCATTAACCTTGAGGGGAGGAGCTCAAATGGTAGAGCACTTGCCTAGTAAGGAAGAAGCCCTGGATTGGGTGTCCAGCACCCTATAAACTGGGCATGGTTAGGGGAGGTTGGATCATCTGGGTATTCCTCTCTCTCTCTCTCTCTCTCTCTCTCTCTCTCTCTCTCTCTCACACACACACACACACACACACACACACACACACACACACACACACCTGGGATCGGATGGGATCTAAGACTGCAGTTAGCTAGCTATGACCTCTTCTTTGTGTGGCCTGGGCTTCTTTGCAGCCTGGTGGGAGGGTTCCTAGGACAGATGTCCTTAGAGGATAGAATGGATGCTGTAGTGCCTTATATGACCTATGTTGGAAGTCACATGGTGTTACCTGATTTGGCGTAGACCCTTTTAAGAGGAAAGAAGGCAAGGTCCCACTTCCCAATGAGAGGATGTCAGTGCTTCAGTATAAGGAAGTGACGAGATGGGAGAGCTGCTTGTGCCCACTGTGGAAAATACGGTCTGGCAGCAAGTCCTCAGCCCCCAGGACAACGTCAGGAGTGAAGAGAAAACAAAAGCTGGAAGTGCACGGAATCTGAAGCCAGCCTGTGGAAAATCTTCCCGTCATTAGATGCGGAAGATCACAAACGACAAAGCTCGTCAAAATGGAAATTTGCTTCTGTCAGAAATATAGTCTGCAATTAACCATGCCCTATATATTTTGATTTCCTTTCTGACAGGAACTGTACAAACTAGGATTTATGGGAATGTGTCTGTCTGTAGGCACAAAGCTAGAACAGCCCACCAACACAAATTGCAGTCTCTTTGGAAAGTGGTAAGTTTAGTGAGTTCCAGGGTTTCAGACTGCAGCCCTGCTTGTCTGATGCTGCTTTCTCTAATGGAAAGAGGGGAGTCTGAGGCCAGAGAGAATTGGCACACGAGCTTGCTACCAATGCAGCAAAATGGCCTGAAGGAGCAACTGCCTCAGTGGCAAAGTCATGCATGCTCATTGACCTGTCGACACAGGAAGCCTGTTTTAGTACTCAACCATACAGTACAGGATGTGTGCGTCAAGTTCACAATAATTCTCCTTGCATTGTTGGAATGACTGGTCATATGGAAATCCAAATAGGACAGAAAGGTAAAAGTGGAGCCCAGAAGATTAAGTTAAAGAAGTTGGACAGACACTTCAAAATGTCCATCTTGTGATTTCAGAATGAAACTGATTACCAGTACCAGCTAGTGACTTTCGCCATGATCAATAGTTTTCATGAAGGGGGGTGAAGCACACTAGGGGAGAAACGAACGAGCTCTTCACTGTTTCTGTAGAAAACACTTTTAAAAAGTAGTCATCAGAGAGGACTGGAGAGATGGCTCAGTAGTTAAAAGCACATATTGCTCCCCCAGAGGTCCTGACTTCAGTTCTCTATACCACATGTTAGGTTACTACCTGAAACCTGCAGAGGGGTCTGTCTCCTCTGGTCTGTGGGATACAGACACATGCATATAGCTAAAATAACCAAACATTGGTCATCATAGCAAAAGAGAATCAAAACTTTTCTATTTCTCAAGAAGTGGGGGGGGGAGAATTACAAACACCTCCAGACAGCTAATTAATAGAATACTACAGAGTTTGTTTTTTCTGGACTTTGCGAGGTTCAGGGTTTTTGTAACATTTTCAACTCCTTAATTTTTTCTGTTATCGCCTAAATGTCCATATCCACAAGGTATCTTTTCAATTGTTATTTGTTGGGCTGGAGAGATGGCTCCATGGTTAGGAGCCTTGACTGCTCTTCCAGAAGATCAGGGTTTGATTCCCAGCACCTACATGGAAGCTCAGAATGATCTGTAATCTCAAGGTCCAACACCCTCACAGACAGACATGTAAGCAAAATGCCAATGTACATAAAATAAAAATGTGTTTTAAAAAATATATTATTTGTGGGGTTGGGGATTTAGCTCAGTGGTAGAGCGCTTGCCTAGGAAGCGCAAGGTCCTGGGTTCGGTCCCCAGCTCCGAAAAAAAATATATATATATTATTTGTTGGGACTGGAGAGAAGATGACTCAGTGGCTAAGCGCACTTGTTGCTCCTTTGAAGGACTTGAGTTTGATCCCAGGCATCCACATTAAGTGGCTCACAAGCACCTGTAACTCCAGGTCCAGGGGATCGCATGCATCTGGCCTCCATAAGCAGCTGCTCATACACTCAGACACATAATTAAAGAAATAAATTAAATATAAAAATATTCAAACGATTATACGCATGTTCCTGTGTCTCAAGATCAGAGAAAATTTTGCAGCAGTGGGCGGTCTTCTCCCACCATGTAGGTTACGTGAACGGAACTCAAGTCGTCAGGCGGCAGGTGCTCGTCCTGCTGAGCCATCTCTCCAGCCTGCAGTGTACTTGGCATTTGTGATTTTGTGTTGTTTTCCTTAAACGATTCCCTCAGGGGCCTAGAAAGATGGGTGAGTAGCTAAGAGTGCTTGCTGCTCTTCCAAAGGACCAGACTTTGGTTCCTAGCACCCACACCAGGTGGTTCACAACTGGCCGTAAATCTCTTGTGCCCTTTGAGGACGCCTGCACACATGTGACACACACTTAAATGATGCCTCTAAATGAAGAGTCCCTAGAATATCAGCCTTCAGACCCTCCTGTTCCTCACAGCTGCCTGCCTCCCTTTGTATGTTGCATTGAACATCCTGGGGATAATGGAGCTGTGCAGGTGACAGATTACAAAATATGAGGTGACAGATGGGAGACGCTAGTGTCCCAACTCCCAAGCATTCTTCTCTTTGTCCTCCTCATTATCACAGGCTGGGGCTGGGAAAGCATGCCTTGACCTGCCTGACAGGCTTTACAAAGACCCATAGGCATTTATTATCTTACAGTGAAAGAGTTCAAGGCCAACATGCTTGTGAGTTTCTTCCAAGGCCTCTCTCCCGGGCTAGCGCACCGCAGACTTCTCCCTGTCCTCGCACCCTCTTTTCTCTGTGGTGTCTGGGTCCTATCTCCTATTATTAAAAAAGAAAATTCCTTTGTGGGGAAGGGTAACAAGTTTGCCACAGGATTCGTGTGGAAGGGAGGTCAGAGATAACTTCCTGGATTCAGTTCTCTCCTTCCATCACAGGTCTCAAAGACTGACCTCAGTCTTCAGGCTTGGCAGTAAGGCCTTTACCCATTGAGCCAGTCCAACCTCCTTGTCAGACACAAGATGCCAGACACTGTAGCTAGCAGCCCATCGTCAACCTGATCTCACTTGATTCACTCTTTTAAGGTCCCATCTCCAAATACATATGCTCTTTAACTTATGCCTGGATGAATTGAATATGCCCTAGGAGAAGGTGGCATTCACTAAATCCAGCTTTCCATTAAGCCCAGATTCTTAGCACAGCCAAGCTAAAGCTGCCCATCACTGCTGAGGCCCGGCGACACTAGAGTGGACTAGGCCACTCGCACACCACGGAACCTCAAGATCCAAACTCAAGAGCCAACAACACAGCCTCAGCGCAGAGCATCGTATCCTGAGGGGCCCCTCTTCTTCAGATCAGCTACTGTTGGTTAGCCAGGCTGGTCAGGGGAGCCTCCTGGAGGCCTGACAGGAGCCTTGCAGCTTTCCTTTCAAGGCACTGGACACTGGGAATCTCAGAAAGAACTTCCTCTGTGGTCCCTCTGAAGGGAAGATGTCCTGACCAGGGCCACTTCTTGGCTTAGGGCAGAGTCTGGGTTTTAACTTCAGTGCTGCTTTATCTGCAGCTCCACCCCCAGCCCCCAACCTCCAAGCTGCATCACATCTGCAGGACCTCACGGCCAGGCAGACTGCACATGAAAACCTCATTATCCTTCCCATTAGGTGGATGGAAGGCTTAATAGTCACCTAGCTGACTTCTGTCCACACTGACCTGCCGGCCTGGGTGGTCCAAATTATACTGGTCAGGACCAGTGTCTTTGTTCCCTTAGAACTCCTGTCTGATCTAGACTTTGTCTGTCCTCATGAGTTGGCTGGTATGATGAGGCAAAGAGAAGGCAGCCCCTGGCCCTGGAGGAAGCTTGGGTAGACCTGTAACTCCCCATAAAAACCCAAGGCCTACCAGCCGACACCAGGACCCTGTTCCAGTCTGCTATGTCCTTCATGTCTTTCTCTGTGCCAGTGACTTGCTGTGGGACCCCAGTCTTTGAAGCTTTTTTGGGAAGAATCGTATTGTCCCATTTTATACATAAAGTGGAGATCAGGTACGTTGAGTAATTTACACAAGATCATGCAGCTTGGATTTTCTCTTCTACATCATCATTTTCTGCACACTCCTCTTTTTCACCATGGAATGAAGTGGTTCCTGGAACCACAGCAGCCATCATGTAGCCACCAGGATAGAAGCCCCAGGTTGGAATTTTTTAGGGTATAAAGGTAACATCCACCATCAAGAGCATGTCTAGCTCAGAACAGTGATGGGACCAATGCCCAAGAGCTGGCTAGTCCACACTGAACTGCCACAGAACCTGGAGAGGAAACGACACAGAGGGACAAGGCTCTCTTCAGACATCTGAAGGCTGCTCTGGGAGCTGGAGGAGCTGATGCTTTCTGCTCAGAAGTTCTAAGGACAGGATGAGAACACTGGGGAGGGGGGGGCAATGGAAGTCACTTTGTCCACTCACAGATTTGTGACAATGTCAGCTGCTTCCAGTTGTGCTGGCCTGCGTAATGTCTGAGAGAGGCAGGGCCACGAAGTTTTAGAGCTAATTCAGGAATCCAAGATGCCCCTTTGTGTGTTCATTCAGAGCCAGAGGGAAATGTCCAGTGTCCTAGCTTGGCCTGCCTTGTTCCCCTGAGACAGGGTCTCCCACTGAACTGAAGCCTAACATTTTGACTAGGTTGGCTGACCAGTAAGCTTCAAGGACTTACTGTCTCCACCTCCCATTGCTGGACATAAAGCCATGCTTAGCTTTCTTTAATCTGGGTGCTGGGAAATTGCACTCAGGTTTTTGTGCTGGCTAGTTTTATGTCAACCTGACACACGCTAGAGTCATCTCAACTGAGGAAATCACAATTGAGAAAATCCCTCCATAAGATCAGACTGCAAGGCTTTTAATTAGCAATTGATGTGGGAGGGCCCAGCACATTGTGGGTGGTGCCATCCTGGGCTGGTGGTCCTGGTTTCTATAAGAAAGCAGGCTGAGCAAGCCAGAAAGTACAAGCCAGTAAGCAGCAGATTGCTGCCTCCGTTTGAGTTCCACTCCTGACTCCCCTGAATGATGGACTGTTACTTGAAATGTAAGATGAGAGACCCTTTCCTTCCCAGGTTGCCGTTAGTCATGGGAAATAGAAACCCTAACTAAGTAAGGTAGATCCTCATGCTTGCACAGCATTCTCTCTTACCCACTGAGACATCTCCCTAGCCCCCTTTTTTCCCCTATTCTTCTCTCATTCTTCTATTCTGTTACTTGGAATACCAATGAGGTGGCTGGAGAGCTAGCCGCCACCTTACATTAGGAAGACGATGATTGCATCCTAGCAGTGGGAAAGAAAAATAAACTTTTTTTGAAGGCACAGCTAAGTAAAACATGAGACTACTCTGGGGGCCAAGCCCTTTGGGATCTCCGAGCCTTCATAGACAATCTTCATCTATACAATGAAAATCATAAAGCAGACTTCACACACATATCTCACACTGGGCCTGGACAGGGCACAGGACAGGAAGGCTCAGCAATGACAGGATGTTTGTGACAGCACTGGGACGACTGTTTAATATGACATCCCTCCCCTCTAAAAGTCAGAAGTTTGCTGCTGAACACCAGGAAAGGGAAGATGAAGATGCGGTGAGGTGGGAGAGTCACACAGAAGAACCACGGATACTCTCTTTCTTTCTACAGTGCTTCCTAAAGTCTCTGCATTTCTTATTTCTGTAAGTTCTGATTTCTGGTCTGACCCTCCTAGGCGGAAGAAAGAGAGAAGGTTACATGACAGCATTTTTGAGCCTTCTTGTCCCTGAGTACATGGCCTCACCCCTCCCTGGTGTTTCAATACAGGGTTTCTCTGCGTTAATAGTCCTGGCTGACCCGAAACTTGCTCTGTAGACCAGACTGGCCTTGAACTCAAAGATCCATCTGCCTCTGACTCCTGTGTGCTGGAATTGAAGGTGTGTACCACCACCACCTGGTTTACATGGCATTTTAAATATTATACTAATCAGACCCTTGAGCCAAGATGAGTGAAGGGCTTTTATTTTATGGTCTACAAAGGCAAGGGGTGGCTGACCTCTAAACGGCTTACTTCTTTCCAGGATTCAGAAGTAGGATCTGCAGAGGTCCACACTGCACACCACAAGGACGCCACTGACAGGCTTGTCCTTGCTAGCCTCCTGAGAAAGACATCCAAATGTCACAAATTAGATGTTAGACATAGAGCGCATGATGACCAGAGTTAGGTGACGGAAGAGGAAACTTCTGGTGTCTTTGGAAAGTCAGTCGTGTTATATGGTGTTTTGCTGGGGCAGACTCGAGAAAGAGTGTTTTCCGGAAGCAGGCACAGGTGAGATGATGTTTCGCTAAGGCAGGCTCATGAAGGAACATTAACCTAAAGCAAACACATGAAAGGATACGTGATGTTAAGAAGGACCAAACAATGAACACTGCTACAGGTGGGTGTTAGCGAGGTTATTTTTTAGTGGGACTAGCATGTCACTAAAGCAGGCCTTTTGATATATTAAAAATTTTAAAGCAAAACAAGTTTAGATTTTGGTCAAATTTGTAGGACTTCTAACTTTACAGAATTGCCTGTTTGTTTCAATGTCTCCTTCCACTTGGCTCTTAGAGAAACTAAAACAGGCCTGGAGTTAAAACACTTGTCATTCTGTGTCCTAGTGTCCTCTCCCCCAGCAGACTGTCCCCTTTCTTCTGAAAAAGCAGATAGAGTCTTAGTTTTTTTTTCTTTTATAATAAACCCACCCCACCTTCATCCCCCCCTCCCCCAAAAGGACTGAACAGATTGTGGGTGACACTGGATGATATTGGTAAACCTTACCATTGTTTATTGGTCATCATTTGTTGGGACTCCATAGAGAGAAAAAAAAATCTTCTGGTGGCGTGCTGGTGGCTTCTTGCTGCTTCCTTGGACTTGAGCCTATTGGCAGAATGATGTCAGCTGATACAAACTCAAATGGTGTTTTGCTAAGACAGACTCATGTGCTGAGGCAAGACCCCTGGAGGACACATGATGTTTGGAGGAAGCATATAATAGTACTCAATGGGCAGTGACAGGGGCTTGCCTTGGCTTGCTTGCATAGCTAGCTTTGCAACACTTCTTGGTCTTGAGTCTTCGCTAATCTTTGCTTTGTTGAGAGAGGCGTGGCAGAGAACTTCTTCTGGCACTCCTGAACCTCTCTTGGCATTCCTGCTGGTCCTAATCTCTCCTGCTGACTTGTGCCAATTTGGCTGAGGCCTGGCCATTCCTGCTAGGTCATGTCACAGCTGCCGCTATCCTGACACTACTGAACTGGACTGCTGGTGTATCCTTGAAGTGTTTGCAAGTGAATCAAGCTGCCACTGCTGCTTCCTATGAACTAAACTGCTGATTTCACGATAGTGCAGATGGGATTTGCTCCAAAGAACAATGTCTAAACAGGTCCACTTCCCCTGTATACTAATAACCTTTCTTTTCTACTACCACTGGTGGGTGGTGGGCTAGAAGGGAGGTTAAAGCATTTAAGAACCAATATTAAAATTAGTGCTGAGAAAAACGTAAGGGTACAGGTGACAAAGCCCCAGTGCTTACAGATTGTGAAACAAATGTAAATTCCTACCTGGCATTGATGGACAGCACATGTGCCCTGTCCCCTTGTTTTCATGAGCAGTGTGTCAGCTAAGGCCTTCTCCATTGACAGGAGGCTGCTCCAGGCCCTGTAGGTTGAGCCAGTTCAACTGAGATAATCTAATATGTCCCCAGGACTTTGGGATTCCTGGCTCTCTGGCCTTGGCAAATCAAAAGCCACTGCACCCATTATCCTAGCCCCCTAGAGGTTGAGGCTCCACTGTTTACATGTTTGAAGCTAGCCTGGGCCACAGTTTGAGATCCTGTCTCAAAGGAGGAGGATAGGCAGGTATGGTGACACATGCCTTTAATCCTAACACTTGTGAGGCAGATGGCAGACAGATCTCTGTAAGTTCAAGGCCAGCCTGGTCTACAGAGCAAGGTCTAGCCCCACCAGGACTATAAAACATGACCCTGAAAAACACACCGAACTCTCCCTGTTTTGCCTGCTGCAATTTAGCCTGAACCTTGAAGTGTCCACACACACTTCAAGGCTCCCCGGTGTCTCTAGCCATGGACTTTCAGAAAGTCCCCTGGCAACTGTGAACTGGCCTTTAATGTTCTTGGGAGTCTGGAAATGACTGGGATCCCAGGCAGAATGTAAAAAGTGACAGTTTGTTAGGAAGCTGAGAGAAGCTGTCCAGACCCACTAGTCTACCCCTCTCTGCTTTTCATCTATTCAAGAGACTGAGGCTCCTGTCAGGCTCTGAGCAAGGCAGGACCTTGTGGTGCACACATTGCAATCCCAGTACTCCCTTGAGGCAGGGGGCTCTCGACTTCAAAATTACCATGAGGTACAGAGTGAGTTCAAGGTTACCCTCTCCCAGTAACTGACTGAGTAAAAAACATCGCTTGGAACAGGTGACCCTTCTGAAACTGGCAAATGAAGTCACCTAGAAAAACAAATCTTGAGAGAAGAGGGCTGCAAATGGAAGGAGAGGAAGCTACTAAAATACTTGTCAGCTTCTAAGGGAGGATGTCAGATCCCAGCCAAGGAACCACAGGGAGACAGAAGGCAGGCCAGGGATAGGTGCTGAAAGCCCCCCAAATGCTTGTTTGTGCCTCAGTTGTCAAGCCACTTGACCAAAGATGGGAGATGGGACCCATGGATGGGTTTGCTCCATTCTGGGGTTAGGGGATTAATGGGGGTAGCTGGTTACTTCTACTCAGCCAACACTTTGACCCTCCAGCCCTGACCCACTTCCAGATCCCTTGAGGTCTTGGGCAGCAGCCAAGGGCACCAACTGCTCTGGTCACACTGCTAGAAAGGCAATACAGGAAGAACAGATCTGGCCAGCATCCTTCCGGAATCCCCCTTGACATTGGCTGTGTTAATCATTGCAGAGCGTGCACTTGCAACCTGCCTCCTCCCGAGGACTTTCTCTGCAACCAAGGGAGGCAGACAGGCAGCACCAAGAGCCACTTCTCCCAGGGGCAGGCTTCAGTGACAACAAACAGAAGTTGGTGGAGCATGACCCAGGTCCCTCAACCCTCTGTGGCACGGTTCTGAAGAGACCTAAACCTGAGAAGGCTGGGGTGGGAGATTTGGGTCCCAGCAGTACTTAAGACCTGCTGTCTTGCCACCAGACAGACAGTACATTTTTAATCCCAGCACTTGAGAGACAGAGGCAGGTTGATTTCTGAATTCAAAGCCAACCTCTGTCTACAGAGGGAGTTCTAGGACAGCCAGGCCTACACAGAGAAACTGTGTTATAAAAAAAAAAAAAAATCCAGTACTCAGGAGACCTACGAAAGAACCATGTCCTCCCAAATTCACACACTGATGTTCCAAGGTGACATCTCTGCAAGGTGGAGACTTTGGGAAGTCACTGGGTCACAAGAGGTAGAACCTTCATAAGTGACATTAATCCCTTCCTCCTTCTGCCATGTGTGGGCGCTAAGAAATGGGGCCATTCATGAACTAGAGCATTGGCCCTCACCAGACACCTTGCTTTTCAACATGACAGTCTCTGGAACTGTAAGAGAAAAGAATTTTTTTCTTCTTTATAAATATAGTGATTTGAGTGTTGTCCACCATAATGTTGGGCATTTGAATACTTGGTCTCCAGTAGGTGGCGCTGTTTGGGGGGGCTTAGGAGAATGTCCTTGTTGGAAGTATGTCATTGGGGTAGGTTTGAGGAGTAAAAGGCTTCATTTATTGCCAGTGTGTCTCCGTTTCCTGCTTGTGGTTCACGAGGTGAGCCCTCAGCTTCTCGGTCCTCCTACCATGCTTTTTCTTTGCCAACAGGAACTGGAAGCCCGTGGAACTGGAAGCCTGCGAAACTCAAATCTTCTATAACTGGCCTTGCTTCTGATGCTTTAATCAGAGCAATAGAAAAGTGGCCAATACAATAAGCATCCAGCTTACAGAACGTTATTGTAGCACTTTAAACAGATAGGCCCTAATCCCAGTAGTCTCTGAGTTTCCAGAGGGCAAGCCCTCAGTGTGCCACCCCTGCATCTTTCCTGACCGAAGAAATGCACACGATACATAGAACTGAATTGCTTTGAAGCTGATCCAGACACTTTCCCTATCCATCAAACTGTGCTCTCTCAGAGCTGCCCTTCCCCTCCCATAGTGCTATTTATTCTTATATTTCATGCATTCATAAGTCCACATAAATATGATGGACAACTACTATATGCAAGGCACAAGCCCCACCCCCGCCCCACCCCGCAGGTCCAGCTGTCTTTTCTATCTTCAGTCGTCGCATTGGTCTGCCCATTCTTTCTTGGTCTATTGGTAACTGACCTTATGTCCATGCTCTATATAATAATGTTGCAACCAATAGCAAGCGGCATACAGGACAATGGTCGCATAAGGCTGTATCTCCTTGTGATATCATTAGTGTTTGTGTAAGTACACTCTAGGATGTTCACACAATATAATCACCTAATGATGCCTTCTCAGAAGAGTCCCTGTTATTAATTGATGCATGACTGCATTTGCATTTGAAATGAGGCTATTGGAGGTAGAAAATTTTCTCCAAAGAGATGACTTTCTAGCAACTATACAAGGGTAGCTGCCAATATTTTGAGACAGGGTAAAGAGACTCTAAAATCTGGCCTCTTAACTGGAATGTTGTGCTGCGTCTGAGCTAGGAGTATAGCATTATATGCTCAACCCTAGCTAGAACCAAGCCTCTGCACCTATAAAAACTCATATATGCAAAGACACACACTAAGCATAAATGCTCCCAGGAGCCCACTGCGTATATGCCCAAGCTTGGTCCCTTCCCTTCCCCACCACTGCCAGCCACCTGTCCGGCACCTGCACTGTAAATGGAGAAGTTGTGTGACTGACAGGCCAGCCAGCAGCTTACATTTGGTTGGAATCTGAGATACCATTACCATGGCGACCACAGTCCCTGGCAGCTCTGTTATCTTCCATGCTCTGGGGAGTTGAGTGCTGTACCTGAGAGACCTTCCTTCTGGAAGCCACTCCTCCCGTCAGGAGTGCCTTTTAATTTCTCCCTGGAGCCTCGCTGCTTTGGAGCAAGTTGACTTCACACCTCTCTCTGCTAATGGGGAAGGAGGTTTTAGGGTGAGTTGTTAAGCTTTAATCAGGCTCCTGGTCCCCTGAAACCTTGGAGCTGCTCTCCTGGGGTGTCTGATGCCATGTCTACAAAAGACAGTAAGAAATCACGCCTTTTCACACACAACCCCAGTCTGGAGCTGTACTCTCTGGAAGGAGGTAGCGCTCACTTGGGGGTGGGGGGGTATCGCTCAGATCTATGTGGCGAATATTTGTACTCCCGAAAATTCTTATGTTAACATTTGAAATCCTGAGGCGATCAGGATTTCTATCAGGAGTGGTATGAGGCGATCAGGATTTCTATCAGGAGTGGTATCAGGAAGTTGGACCTTTGGGGGAGGGTGATAAGGTCTTTAGGGTGGAGTTCTCATGAATGGATTAGTGCCCTTATAAGAAACTTATTAGAGAGATCTTTGCATCTTTTCTAGTGTGTGTGTGTGTGTGTGTGTGTGTGTGTGTGTGTACCCCAGTGTACATGTACATATGTGAGACTACGGCTCTTTAGCTTCTTTTTTTTTTTTTTTTTTCTTTTTTTTTTTCGGAGCTGGGGACCGAACCCAGGGCCTTTGCGTTTGCTAGGCAAGCGCTCTACCACTGAGCTAAATCCCCAACCCGGCTCTTTAGCTTCTTACAACGTCACACAGCACTTGATCAAGAAGCAGAAATGCTCTCTGGCCGATGAGTGTGACTTACTGTGGAATTTTGCTTGACATGATTGGGTTGATTGGCCAAGTCAGCTATGTAAACACGCAGAACACCTTCCGGGGCTGCTGAAGGCAACAGGGACAGTTGAGATGAAAGATAGGTGTGGTGCTGCTGTATAACAAACTGTCCCCTAAATTCTGCAGCATTAAGGAAATGAACACTTAACTATTTTATATAGTATCTGAAAGTCAAGAAGCCATGAACACGCAGTTCAGCTGTATGGTTCTGCTCCAGGGACTGCCTTGTGAGGTTGTAGTCAAAAGTATCAACTGCAGCCGAGAGCTATCTGAAGGCTTGAATGGGACTGAAGAATCTGCTTCCAAGATGGCCGACACACATAATCGTTGAAGGGAGGTCTTAGGCCTTGCTGCTCGTTGGCCAAAGACTCAGCTTCTCACCACATGGACTTCTCTACAACACTACTCCTGACACAGAAGCTGGTCTTCCCCTGAATCACGTGATCTTAGGATATTTAAGGCAGAGTAGAGAAAGGCATGAGCCCAAGACAAAAGCCACGCTGTCTTGTATAACCTAATCTGAAAATGATATCCTGTCACTCTGGCTAAATTCATATTGATTACCCAAACTGGGGACAATTTGGCAAACTACTCAGGTCTGTAGTAAATATTAAGAAACAGAAAGGTGGCGGTCTGGAGAGAAATGACTCAGCAAGTTAAGAGCACTTATTGCTACTCTCCTTGCCAATGACCTGGGTTCAGTTCTCTGCACCTACACAGCTGCTCACAACTGTCCGTTCTAGGAGACCTAACACCCCCTTGTGGCTTCTGCAGACACCAGGCACACAGGTGGTACAGACATATGTGCAGGCAAACACTCACATACACGATTTTTTAAAGAAATAAATCTTTAAAAAGCAAAGAAGTGGGCTGGAGAGATGGCTCAGTGGTTAAGAGCACTGACTGCTCTTCCAGAGGTCCTGAGTTCAAATCCCAGCAACCACATGGTGGCTTACAACCATCTGTAATGAAATATGATGCCCTCTTCTGGTGTGTCTGAACAGCTACAGTGTACTTATATATAATAAATAAATAAATCTTTAAAAAAAAAAAAAAAAAGCGGGGTTGGGGATTTAGCTCAGTGGTAGGGCGCTTGCCTAGGAAGCACAAGGCCCTGGGTTCGGTCCCCAGCTCCGGAAAAAAAAAAAAAAAAAGCAAAGAAGTAGAGACCATAGGCAGGGGCAGATCTCAGAGACACCTACTGAAAACATGTGGATGCATACAAAGACAAATGGAACCTTTTTAATAGCTGGAACCCTTGTTTCACTTCCTCCAACCTCTATGGAACAGTAAACCACTGGAAAATCTGATGTCCTTAGTCAAGACTGTGCAGGCATCTGCATCATGATCCAGAGGCTGAAGTGTAGGGCTGTTTCACCTTGGCCTTCCAAATCATGAGCAAAGGTCTGCTGTAGCCATCCTTAACAATGAGCTTGCATAGAGGAGGATCCTGGGAACTGTAGCTTCAACTTACTGAGGTGACCGTACAGCAAAGGAACCACAGGCTGGTTAACAGAGGAGGTAATCCTTATGTGTTTTCTGCCCCTTCTTGAACTGGAGCTAAGAGCAAAGACAGCCATGGATGAGTCAGAGCCTGACAATGAGAAACTCGGACTTTTCTGAACCTTGGAGAAAGCCCCTCCAATTCCCACTTTGGGGTTATGAAAAACCCACTCTGGTTTAAACTTCTTTCATTTTGTAGGAAGCAGAGAGGGAGAGAAAGAAGGGAGTTGGAGGCTTTGAAGACTGGTTTCTCAGAGTAGGTTATCAGTTCTGTCCACATCATATCAGAGAGTCAGGTGGAAAGTGTACATTCGTCAGGGATAATGAATCTGGAGAGGTGGTACTGATGCTAAGTAGGGGAGCGTTAGGCACTTGGCAAGGACAGACGAATGAAAATGGTGGAGATGCTGGGAAAAGAGCGTGCATGAGCTAAAATTGTGCATGGGCACCTAATTCTGTTTCCTTTTCTCTCTGGGGTCACAGAAAAACTATGTTGCTGGTCTCCTTTGAAGTTAGACTGGATGATATGATTGGGTTCTGGCCACCGAGATGTAAGTTGCTTCTGGTCATGATTTTTTTATCACAGCAACAGAAAAAGAACTAATATACTTGAGAAACAGTCTGAAAAAGGAAACCTATTCATCCAGAGGTGAAAATTCTCTGTATTTCAGGAGTCTTTGGGGTAACAAAAGTACCCCAGATGCCAGTGGTTTCAGTGGCAGTGATTTCTGGCATGGCTTGACTTGACAGATCCTCAACTCTACCTCCTGTTAGCTAACATCATTCTCTCAGCTGCATTCAGCTAGGGACTAGGCCAGAAGAGCTTCAGTCAATATATCTGGCTCCTGGCTGCTCTTCCATGGGACCTCTGAGATCTATGCCCAGGCCATATCATCCTTCATCAGTCTAGCTTCCTTACTGCAGGGCACAAAGGCAGAAGCTGCCAGGCTTTGTTAAACAGAAGGCCCAGGACTGATACTCCATCACTCCTGCCACATGCATTGACCAAAGTGGGTTAAAAGGTAATGGGGTTAAAAGGGTTAAATGATGTCCACCAAAAGAAATGCATGTGTTGAAGACTTGGTCGTCACCTGGTGACGCCATTTGGTTACTTGAGAATGGAGGGCCTAGATGAAGGAAATAAGTTATTGGGGATGGACTTTTTGGGTATCTTGTCCCTATCCCCCACCACTGCTCCCTGTCCACAGTGGATCGAGTAGACCCTGCTGCATACACATGCTGTTATGATGTTCTGCCTTACTGCCAGCCTAGAACACACAGAACCAAAGACCATGGCCCAAAACCTCTGCTCTTCCTTTTAAGTTATTCTGTTTTTTGCTTTATCATAGTGCCCCAAACTCTAACACGGAAAGGGTGAGAGTTTCAGTATGAAGTATCCCTTCCAAAGTACTCTCAGACTCAAGGCTCAGGCAACGCCACACTGGTACTACTGAGCAGTAAGTGGATCACAAGGATGCTACCTCACCACTGACTGACGGATGACTTCATGCTGAGTGAGAGATTGAGGGCTAGGGTCTGATTGTGGCACGCCTTTGTTCGTTGCCCCTTCCTGTCTCGCTCTGCTTCCTGGTTACTGTGACATAATGAGGCTTTCCTCCACATGATTCTGTCACAGGCCCATAGCAGTAGAATCATAGGCTCACGGGAAAGTTCTGACACCAAGCAACAAAAGAAATCTTCCTCCTCCTTTAAATGCTTCCTCTGGGGTGTTATCTCAGAGCAACACAATGCCAACTAACACAGAAGGCCAGTCTGGGCTGAGAGGCAGGTGCTAAAGTTTGGACATGGACTGTCATTCCAAGTCCCCATCTGTTAAGGGTTTGGTCCTTGCATGGTGGTCTTAGGGAGTAGTGAAACATAAGAGGTGGGCTCTAGTGGGAGGGTCTTTGACCATTGAGGATATTACCCTTGAAGAGAATTATAGGACCCCAGTTTCTTTCTGTCTCTGTCAGTCCCAACCATGAGGTGAACAGGATACTCTACCATACACTACCCACTGTGGCAGGGCAACACTGGCCCAAAGCAAAGGAACAAATTGTTCATGAATGAAACCCCCCAATGATGAGTCAAAATAAACCTTTCCTGCTTATAGGTTAATTATTTGGGGCATTTGTTATAGTCATAGAAAGCTGACCAACACAAAAGGATGGTCAGACAGGGAGCTGGAGTGAGTGGTGTGCGAGCCAGCCCAGGGAGGGAAGAAACTACAAAAGTCATGTATGGAGACTCGCATGTCTGCACATTTCAACCTTTGAGGCTAGATAGGAATTTGTGTTAATCTTCTTGAAAAGAGAGTAAGAATATTATGGAGAGGGAACAGAAGAAGAGTGAAAAAACATATATTCTAATTAATATATATGTTAATATAATAATAAATGTTAATAATAATTATTGTATATGTTAATTATATATGCTATATATAACATTATATATGTATGATATATATGTTATATGTAACATGTATGTTATGTGTTTATATATTGTATGTATATATCTCAATATATGTTAAACATACACACGTTTGTGTGTGTGTGTGTGTGTGTGTGTGTGTGTGTGTGTGTGTGTTAATCAAAAGACAAAGCTCAGTACATAACTGCTGCCAAACCTGAGAACCTGAGTTCAATCCCTGGGTCCCACATGGTAGAAGAAAAGAACTTACTGCCCCTCAGTTATCCTACCTCCATGTGGGTGTGATCTAATTAACTTTACAAACAAACTAAAACAAAAGAACATTGCCAGTAGCGGCTTCGCTCCCTCCATTGTGGCAGTTTTCCCTCCTAAATGGTTGTGTCTCGCATCGCAGTCTTCATGGATTACCATGACCTTGCTGCACTCCCATTGGCCTCTAGAGCAAATGTCTCTATTTCTTAAACCTTGGTAGACCGCTGTGACCACCTCAACTAATAGCGTATGCCAGAAGTGATGCTAGGTGATGTCCAGGGTTACAGCATGGGAGGACATAGCTTCCATGTGGCTCTGTCTTGGGACCGCATGCTTTGAGAGCCCTGAGCCAACCCGTTAAAAACTCTGGCTTCCTCAGAAATTCCATGTCTGAGAGACCACACAGAGTGGCCACATTAGGGGTGAGGGCCAGGAAAACCTCTACTTATTCTAGTTTCCAGCTGCTTGGATCTAACCGAGCCAGATGGCAGATGTGGGAGTGAGCAAACTGGAAACTTTAATCCCAGCCTTCCAAGTCACAGTCATTTCTTTCTCTCGCTGCCTCAACAGGACACGAAGAAAGGGAGTCTTCCCAACTCCTGGTTTGAGAGGACGCATCTAGCATCTGTCATAGAGGAGAAGGCACGGTGGCAGAGCATTATCCCTCATTTGGGATAGTTCTTCCCTTCTTGGTGGAATTTCTCTGAGGACATCCTCATAGACATACTCAGAGGTATGTTTTCTAGGTGATTCTAAATCCCATTTAGCTGGGACAGGAGAGATGGCTCAGAGGTTAAAGCCATCTGCTGCTCTTGAAGAAGACACAGGTTCAGTTCCTGGTACCCGCACAGCAGCTCACAATCATTTGTAACTTCAGTCCCAAGGGATCTAATGCCCTCTTCTGGTTTCCGAAGCAACTAGGTAAATGTGTGAGGCCCTGGATTCCATTCCAAGAATTGCAAAAAACGGAAAGAAAGCAAAACAAACAGAAAGGAGAAGAGATGGAAAGAGAGAGAGAAGGTAGATAACTTGGATTTCTTAAACCACACTGATTTAACATGAAAACAACCAGAGGAACTGTTTAGTTCTAAGGGGAAGCTGGAGTTTAAACTCTTCATTATTCACTCCAATTGGCCTCATATCTAAAGTCCCAGTCTGGTAAATAAGCTTTAAATATGTGCCTGCCTATGTGAGACAGCAACATGCTCCTCCCCATGCCAGCTCACTTGAGGAGTATGGCTCCTTGCCTGTCTTCTTGTAGATGAAGAGGTTACTGAACACGAAGTATAAGGAGAAAAGGAACTTTCCAGAACACAAGGACTGAAAAGAGATAATGGTTTGCTTCTGGTTGAGGAGGTTGGGGTACAGATATGAGGTGAGGAGAGTTAGAACACCTCTGTGGGAACCAAAAGACATTTGTTAGTGAAACGTGGATCACATGACATTCAGGAATGTCTCTCAGGGTCTGGTCTGCTGAGTCTACACTCCAGACCTGCAGTCAGGCTGAGCCCACAGCTAAGGGATTACCTCAGAGACAGGCAGAAGGCCAGACATTCCTGCACTGGGGAGCAGTGGATGGGCCAACATGTGCAAAAGGGCTTGTTCGTCTACATTCCAACTGAGTCCGCACCCTCATGAAACTTCCTGTGTTTTTTTCCGTGGAAAGAACACAGGCTCTGGAGTCAAGAGGCCCTTTAGCTGTTACCTTAAGCAAGTCTTTTAAGATGTCTGGGTCTCGCGAGCTAAGTGGAAATCTTACTGCCTGCTCAGAAGGCTCCGGAAGAATTAAGATGAACTTAGGAGCATCTGGCACAAAGCAGGTGGTCTCCTTCCCTCCCCCATCCTGCTGTTATGCATACTCAGAAGGATATGCTGTGTAAAGGCTCTTGTGTGTTTATGGCTGTGGGAGCCGGAGTAGCTTCCCTCCTACCCCACCCTCATTTTACATCTGCAAAAGCAAAGAACAAGAAACGTTATCTGTGTCCTAATCCCTGGAACCTGCGATGCCTTACATGGACAAGAAAGGACTCTGTAGATGTGATTACATTAAAGATCATGAGATAGGGGGATTATTCTGAATTACTCCAGTGGATCAAAAAAAAATAGCTACCACAAATACCCATAAAAGAAAACAATGGGACATAGAGGAGGAAACTAGGACATATGACCCCAGGGGCAGATAACAGAGCATCACAGTGGAAGTTGGGATGGCTAGCCACTCCCAGGAGGGTAAGATGCAAGGAAAAGATTTCTCCCTGGTGCTTCCATAGGGAGCATGGCCCAGTGGATGCTCTCACTTCAATCATATGAATAGAGAACTTCTGGTTTCTAGAACTAGAGCTGCCAAGTTTGTGGTGATTTGTCAAAGCCATCACAGGATGCTAATAGAGTAGCTGAGTCGATAATGCCCAACAGTAAGAAAGGAAAGGCCACTGGGTAGCGGTGCATGCACACACCTTTAATCCCAGCACTCGGGAGGAAGGGGCAGGTGGATCTCTGAGTTCGAGGCCAACCTGGTGTACAGAGCAAGTTCCGGGACAGCCAGGGCTTCACAGAGAAACCCTGTCTTGAAAAAAAAGAGAAGAGGGAGGGAGGGAGGGAGGGAGGAAGGAAGGAAAGAAGGAAGGAAGGAAAGATCATCTCCAAAGCCACTAGCCCCCACAATCCCACTAGCTGAGTGAACCCTGGGGCTGTTGTCTACCAGCACTGACTCTAGTCCCTCAGCCTGGCATCTACAGGAAGTGCCAGGCAAGTGAGTGAGTGAGTGAAATCAGCATCGTTTTTCCTCCATTTCCAGCATAAAATCTCCCTTATCCAAGAAGACAAGAATAGCCTGTGCCCATTGTCCAAAGCCCTGGCACCAAGACATGAAGACTGTCAGCCAGATCTGATCTCTGACTGTATGTCCTTTCCCACGGGAGGAGAGAACAGGCATAAGACAAAATGGGAATGTGGCGTAACCTCCGGATCATAACTTCTTCAGCCCGAGTCCTTTCTCAGGACCTCCAGAAGAGTTAACAATGGTGAGGTACACCAACTCCCATGGAAACAACCCACTATATGTAATGACCTACTGACCATTTGGGCCTGGAAAAATGTCCCACTGAACACCAACAGATGTGACATACTGCATATGCATGCCGAGTATGAACTAGAGACTGCGGACTACAGCTTGCCAGGTCAACTATAGATCAGAGCTTTGCAACCTCGTAGTCACCAAGTCCTCCAATACGCATCTCACTACTGCAGGTGACCTGGTTCTCTTTTAGGGTTCATTGTGCCACCATTCCATGTCCCTACCTTTCCCCTCACTAGCAGAATACTCCAGCCGAGCAGAGTTGAATGCTGTAGACTGTTAGCATTTCCTCTAGGCTCCGCCCCACAGTTACCTGGCAACAGCCAAGTATGCCCTACTTAGTATAAAAAGAGGATGTTTGCCCCCTCTCCTACTCTCTTACCCTCTTACTCTCTTACCCTCTCTGTCTCTTCTCCCCCTCCTTCCCCTGTTTTCTCTCCTCTCTCCTCCCCTCCCCTCCCCCTCCCCCTCCCCCCTCCCCTCCCTCTCTCTCCTCCTCTCCCTCTCCCCTCTCCCTCTCTCTCCTCCTTAACTCCCCCATGCTCTAAACAAACTCTATTCTATAGTAATACTATATCCGCCATATGGCTGGTATCTCAGGGGGAAGGGATACCTCAGCATGGGCCTGCAGAGGCACCCCCTTCCCCCGCACCATACTGCACCTCTACCAAACAGATCCCTGGCTTCCTTTTCTTTTTTATAAAACACAACATTAGTGCCGAGACTCTCGGATTTAGAAACTCTCAGGTTCATATCTCCTGCTGCCACATGGAATTACAGCCACGGATCACAGATTGTTAAGATACCTGTTCTCCCAAAGAGGTTTGGCCACCCTCTATGGGCTTAAGGGACAGACTTTCCACAGTCAACCCAATAAGTCTAGACTTGGCTGTATGTTTGTGGTTATTAATTTATTCTCGGAACGCCGGTAGGAATACTTCAATAACATCCCTCACCCAAAGGAAAGGTCTTCGCCACTGCCTCTGGGACGCCTCCAGGTCTAATTCACAGGCTAAACTTGGCCCCTAAACCCACTAACCAATATCTCTACATGGCCACTTAACTGGCACTATAAAAATAAACTTTTACAACTCTCTCACTAGTGATCCATAGACTTTCCCCTCCCCCCTCATTCTTTCGCCCTTGATCTCCTCTCCTGGTTCCCTGCACCGCTTTCCTGCAGCCATCTGCCCAGTCCCTTGATTCTGCCTTCTTCCGTGGGAAAAGTGGCCATCCGCCCCGCCCCCACGCTCTCACTCTTTTGCACCACCTTGAGGGCATTTGCTTTCCTGCCTCAGCAGAGTTGCTAGGAGACAGAGTGCTACTCCAGGCACTAGCTCTCACCCGGCTCACTTGTGCCCAGCTCACATGAAGCCCTACACACTGTACCGCTTAAATTTTTCTGAATGTTTGTCTCTGCTATGCTTCCGTTGTTACATGACTTTCCTCCAGGTAGAGCTGTAGCTTCAGCGCCATCTTAGCTAAGGGCAGTCATGTGTCTGGTTGCCACTTCAATGCTATCTTAACTAAGGATAGTCCCGGGCCCATCCTCCATCTTTGTTATGGGCAGTCCCTACTTTGCTGCCTTTAGGATTACAACTTGTCAAAGTCACTTAACAATTAATATAAGGTTTTTGTTCTATCATGCCTCGGTAAATAATGATTTTTAAATAGTAAAAAGTTAAAAATCACTGCTTTAAATATACATTTAGCCCTGTTTTTTGCTACTGCCATTAAGTTACAATGTGCTCTCTATTTGCTAGATACATTCTTAAACAAGTAATTAAACAAACACAGGTTGTCTAACTTGGATATGCTTAATAGATACTGCTCTCAATCTTGTCAGAAATCTACTAAATGTAACAATAAATGTTTAAGCTTATGACAGAGACTCCCAAAGCCTAACAGTGACCCCCCCACCCCCCACCCCCCACCCCCGCACTCTAAGGTCTCTAAGAAGATATGGGCACAGCAACAAGACTGTCTGGATTGTGGTGTAATAACCACTAAGAAACAGTGCTCCATTGCTTTGCCCACTGCCAGGGCTTGGTCTATGCTGTGGACAAACAGAGAATACCCAGAGAGTTAAATATCTCATATTGCCTAAGTCAAGGTGAGTCATTTCTCCTATAATACTACTCCATAGGAAAAAACTTCATATTCTGGGCCTGAAGCGCCAGACTGAGTCCACCCAACTTGTAATGGAGACCACAGGGACCTGGGAACTGTTTAGGTAGTGGACTATAGACCAACTTCTATCATTTTAATTAATACACAACTCCTAGATTATAATTTATTCTTCCCAGATTTCTGACTACAATGACAGCTAAGCTAACTGTAACTTGATAGCTAGAAAACTGACCTAGCTCCTTACCCCAAGGTAACCCACCACTATATTAGCTCATTACTCAATTTGCTAATGAGCTAAGACTGCCAGATCTCTTATCAAGGACAGACAGGTTTGCCTTGCTCACAGTCTTCATGATAAAGGATCCACAAGTTCAGATGTGAGCTCTCACAGCTGTGACCTGCTGTTACTTCCTTATCAAAACTCAAGTTTCCAGTGACTAATGCTTCATATGTCCTCTCCTCGCTATGCCACTGTCCTAACATTAACCAACAGAGTTCTTATAAATTAGCCTAACTCTAGTAAAACATTCCACTACATGATCCAACTGTAAAATCATAAGTTCATTTTTAATTTATCTATTTATTTTATGTATATGCGTACACTGTCGCTGTCCTCAGACACACCAGAAGAAGGCATCGGATCCCATTAGGTTGTGAGCCACCATGTGGTTGCTGGGAATTGCACTCAGGACCTCTGGAAGAGCAGTTGGTGCTCTTAACCACTGAGCCATCGCTCCAACCCCAAGTTCAAATTTTAAGTTTCTTTTGGTTGCCTTTTAACTACGGGCTTACAGTGTTTCCCATGCTAAACTATATAATCAACTATCATATTCACAAGGTCAAGGTTTTGAGTTTTGTCTTTAAATGTAAACTTAAAATTGTTGCTCATTATACTAAACTTATGTGTATTCAGTCCCCTAGACAGAAGGAAAAAGCCCTTCCTGCTCCTTCTGCTCTATAAAGAGGTTTTCTGTCTTCCCTAAGCTCATCTTTTTTTTTTTTTTTTTTTTTTATTAACTTGAATATTTCTTATATACATTGAGTGTTATTCTTTCCGGTTCGGCAAACATCCCCTCCCCCCCCCTTCCTTATGGGTGTTCCCCACCCTCCCCCCATTGCCGCCCCCTCCCCCCAACAGTCTAGTTCACTGGGGGTTCAGTCTTAGCAGGACCCAGGGCTCCCTTCCACTGGTGCTCTTACCAGGATATTCATTGCTACCTATGAGGTTGGAGTCCAGGTCAGTCCATGTAGGTCTTTGTAGTGGCTTAGTCCCTGGAAGCTCTGGTTGTTTGGCATTGTTACAAACATATGGGGTCTCGAGCCCCTTCAAGCTCTTCCAGTTCTTTCTCTGATTCCTTCAACGGGTCCTATTCTCAGTTCAGTGGTTTGCTGCTGGCATTCGCCTCTATTTGTTGTATTCTGGCTGTGTCTCTCAGGAGCGATCTACTCTTCTGCACTTCTTTGCTTCATCCATCTTATCTAATTGGGTGGCTGTATATATATGGGCCACATGTGGGGCAGGCTCTGAATGGGTGTCCCTTCAGTCTCTGTTTTAATCTTAGTCTCTCTCTTCCCTGCCAAGGGTATTCTTGTTCCCCTTTTAAAGAAGGAGTGAAGCATTCACATTTTGATCATCCGTCTTGAGTTACATTTGTTCTAGGCATCTAGGGTAATTCAAACATTTGGGCTAATAGCCACTTATCAGTGAGTGCATACCATGTATGTCTTTCTGTGATTGGGTTAGCTCACTCAGGATGATATTTTCCAGTTCCAACCATTTGCCTACAAATTTCATAAAGTCGTTGTTTTTGATGGCTGAGTAATATTCCATTGTGTAGATGTACCACATTTTCTGTATCCATTCCTCTGTTGAAGGGCATCTGGGTTCTTCCAGCTTCTGGCTATTATAAATAAGGCTAGATGAACATAGTGGAGCACGTGTCTTTTTATATGTTGGGGCATCTTTTGGGTATATGCCCAAGAGAGGCATAGCTGGATCCTCAGGCAGTTTAATGTCCAATTTTCTGAGGAACCTCCAGACTGATTTCCAGAATGGTTGTACCAGTCTGCAACCCCACCAATAATGGAGGAGTGTTCCTCTTTCTCCACATCCTCGCCAGCATTTGCTGTCACCTGAGTTTTTGATCTTAGCCATTCTCACTGGTGTGAGGTGAAATCTCCCTAAGCTCATCTTAAAGACTGTTCATGTTGTTAACAAATGTATCTTTTCTGTAAACTTATAAGCTGCAGGAAACCCAGTCAGATCTACCTCTCATGGATCAAACAGACTCCACCCAGATAATACACCTGCCAATCAATACCCTAAGTTCCCCCTTGCTACCTATTCCAGAGGGTGGGATTCCTCGCCTGTGCCCTGGATTGGGACTCCCTTCACCCCCAACCACCAAGACCTAAGGGTTTCAAATGTACTTTCAAATGTACACCTAAGAAATTTTTTCTCCCAAACGTACTTACCTTTATCCTCTACCTCTAATATAACATACGTGTGTGTTTCAGCATCTTGTCAAGTCCAGGTGCTTACTACATCCAGGACAGCTCCAGAAAAGGAACCCCCAGATGCTCCAATCTTCTCTCACAGACACAGACGCTTCTACTGGCCCTGTTCCTTCTGACCTATCCACAGATGGTTCCACAGACCCTGGACAGCAAGGAAGAGCCAACTCTCTTAAGACTGGACCCACATTCCCATACCCATTTTCTTAGGTTCCCAGGGACACGTTGTTCCACAGTCAGCAGGAAGCAGCTAAAGATCACAGCAACCCTATTCCTGCTTCCCTATCACCTCTTTCTAGTGTTTCCTTTTTTAAAAAATTAAACCAAAATGGAGGAGTGTTAGCATTTCTTCTAAGTTCTGCCCCACAGTTACCTAGCAACAGCCAGGTATGCCTGACTCACTATAAAAGGGACTGCTTGACTCCTCCTCACTTTCTTCCTCTCCTCTCTCTGTCCCTTCTCTCCCCATTTCCCTCCCCACTTCTCTCCATGAGTTCATGGCCAGCCTCTACTCCCTTTCCCATGCCCTAAATAAACTCTAGTCTATACTATATCTGTTGTATGGCTCATACCTCAGGGGGAGGGATGCCTGCCTCAGTATGGGCCGGCAGAGGCACCCCCTTCCTCCGCACCAAGCTTCACCTCTACCAAACAGATCCCTGGTTCTTTCTTTCTTTTTTTATAAAACATAGCATAGACTACTATGCAGATGAACCTTTCATTTCAAAAGGGAGGGGCTGCTGGTCTTTCTGGGCATTTGCCAGTTGACAAAGAAAATGGTCTTGTTTGAGGGCCCCACAGGAAAACAAAAACAAAACAAAAACCCCAAAACACCAGGAAACAAAAGCAAACCATGGGGGCTAAACAGATGTCAAAGCAATTAAAAGCATGGTGGCAGCTCACAACTGCCTGTAACTCAGCTCCAGGGGATCCACCATTTTCTTCTGGTCTCCATGGGTACCACATCTGTATACACACACATACCTGCACACACACACACACACACACACACACACACACACACACACACCTCTAAAAACTATGGTAAGACGAAGGGTGACACTCTTGATAGTGATGCTCAGATCTCAACTGTGACCTAGTCCTCTCCCTGACAATATATAGTCGTCCTGTGTGGCTTCCCTTCCATGAATAGAGACCACTAGCTTACCCCACTCAACCTACTTCCCTGTCCTTTTGGACACAGGACCAAACTACATTTCCCAGTCTCCCCTGCAGTAGGATGTAATTGTAAGACTGTGGAATGTCTTGGACCTTCCACGTAACTCTTGCCTCACTTTCCTGGGCTACCATTTAGACATCAGTCTTTAGTGCAGCCTTGAAATTAGATGACCCATTGTCCCAGTTTGCTAGGAACTGTTCTTATTTTAACACTGGAAACCTAGTCTCTAGGGAACAATTCAGTTGGAGACAAACTGGGACCGTTGGTCACCCTGCTTGAAAGGCATCTTTGGGAAGTGACAGGACTTCTGTCAGCCTGGGTGTCACCCCTCAGTGACTGCACGAAGCAGAGTATCCTCCACTCTACCCGATCCCTGGAAGTCAGCATTACCTGTTTTGGAGTTCTCATAAGCAAAAATAAACTGAGATTCGCTGTGCTGTGTGTTGCTTTAGCTAGCATAAGCCTAACTGATGTACCATCTAATATTTTTGGAGAAACCAAAAATATCCCCTGTTTTCTTAGCTATTATTTTAAGAAGGCAGAAGCTGGCTATGAATAGGAACACTGTATATTATTAGAGAGAGGCTTAGTTCACACTTGGGATCTGATCATCATTATCAATACAGCACACACACACACACACACACACACACACACACACACACCATTCACTCTCTGTCTCACAGTATCTAGCATAGAAAGTTTAGAGTGGGAATGCACGCCTAGTTTTGTTTTTCTTTTTCTTTTTTTAAATCTTGTCAGGGTCTAGAGAGATGGCTCAGCGGTTAAGAGCACTGACTGCTCTTCCAGAGGTCCTGAGTTCAATTCCCAGCAACCACATGGTGGCTCACAACCATCTGTAATGGGATCTGATGCCCTCTTCTGGTGTGTCTGAAGACAGCTACAGTGTACTCACATACATTAAATAAATAAATAAATAAATAAATAAATAAATAAATACTGGTAAAAATACTGTCAGTCAACCACTATTTTAAATGTAATATAAAAATGAACTCTTCGGGGCTGGAGAGATGGCTCAGCAGTTAAGAGCACTGGCTGCTCTTCCAGAGGTCCTGAGTTCAATTCCCAGCAGCCACATGGTGGCTCACAACCATCTGTAATGGGATCCGGTACCCTCTTCTGGTGTGTCTGAAGACAGTGACAGTATAGTCACATGCATAAAATAAAAATAAATCCAAAAAAATAAAATAAAAATAAATCTTAAGAAAAATAACAGAATTATTTTAAAAAATGAACTCTTCTGTAATAGTAGATTGTTTTATAACCAATATTCAAAATTCAGCTTTGAGGATATTTGATTTTCTCCATGTTAAATACATCATGTACTTTACTGTACATTGTCCTAAAATATAGATTTCTTTAAATTATAAAAAATGTATTTGTGTATGTGTGTGTGTGTGTATGCATGTGTATACATGTAAATGTGGTAGACAGAAGTCAGTGTCCTGTGTCTTCCTTAATCATTCTCATTGTTTTGGGGAGCAGATATCTCACTGAACCTGAGCTCACTGGTTGGGCAAACTGATTAGACACCAATCGCAGAGATTCTCCCATTTCTGCCTCCCCAGCACTTGAATTACAGGCATTGCTGCTATAGTCTCACAGTATTTGTTGAGATGTATGTGTATGTGCGTGTATGTGTGTATGTATGTACACATGTGCACCTGACTAAGAATACCCATGAAGACCAGAAGAAGAGGGTTTTGAACCCCATGAAGCTGGAGCTTCAGGTAGGCATGAGCTTCCCCATGTGAGACCGTGCTCTTAACTGCTTTGCCACGTAGATGCTGGGACTGAATTCATGTCCTTAGTGGCAAGCACTTTACTAGTTGAGCCATCTCCTCAGATCCCTGGAATCCAGGTTTCTTATAGATTTTATGCTCAGAACACAGTTGTCCAGGCAGCACTGCTACGATTTGGAAATAAAATGGTCCCAGGGGCACATGAATCCAAGACTTGATCCCAGATGATAGCGCTGCTGGGATGCCAACCTCCCCAGTGAGCTCATTCATAGATGAGTTCATAGCCCATAGGGGCTGATAGTAGGAACTAGAACCTGGGGGCATGTCTTTGAGGGGTACACCTCTTCTCCAGACTCATTTCTGTTTCTGACTGCCGTGAGATAGACAGCTTTCCTTGGCTACACACTTCTAACAATGTTTCTACTTCTCCACATGCCTAAAAGCAATAGAGCCAGCCATAGACAGAGGCCCCTGGAACAGTAAGACAAAAAGAAATCTTTCCTCCATGAAGTTGATATTCTTGAGTATTTTGTCATAGAGATAAAAGCTGACAAACACAGACAGTACTTTGTGTCTTTTGAATCCATCAATCAGAAATTAGGTCTTCTGTGTGGTCCAATAGACTGTTACTAGGCAGTAAAAAGAAACGAGCTATGCAAACAGACACAGAGAAAACAGATTGCTGAGAGCAGCCAATACTAAGAGGCTATTCCTTGTGGTTTTCACCATAAAAGATTGTGAGAAGTGCAAATATAGAAAGAGAGGACTGTCAGGTCAAAGAGCAGGAGTAAATAGATGGATACAGCACTGGGGTCATAGGGCAATGAAACTACCCTGTATGGTTCTATAATGTATGTGGCAACCGTACAGAATGTTTCCAGCAAAAATCTGGGCCATAGCCAGGTGTGGTGGTGCATACCTTTAATCCCAGCACTTAGGAAACTTCTAGAGGCAGGTGGATCTCTGTGAGTTCAAGGTCGGCCTGGTCTATAGATTGAGTTCCAAAACAGCCAGAGCTTTATAAGACCCTGTGTGTGGTGGTTTGTATATGCTTGGCCCAGGGAGTGGCACTATTAGGAAGTGTGACCTTGTTGGAGTAGGTGTGGCCTTGTTGGAGGAAGTGCGTCACTGTGGAGGTGGGCTTTGAGATCCTTCTCCTAGCTGCCTGGGACACAGTCTGTTCCTGTCTGCCTTTGGATGAAGTCATAGAACTCTCAGCTTCTCCAGCCTCACATCTGCCTGGACACTGCTGTGTTCCTGCCTTGGTGATAATGGACTGAACCTCTGAACCTATATGCCAGCTTCATTTAAATGTTGTCCTTTATAAGAATTGCCTTGGTCGTGGTGTCCATGCACAGCAATGGAAAGCCTAAGACACCATGTCTCAGAATTTAATTCATTAATTAACCAGGGCCAAAGGTCAACCATGGTTTTCAGTAGCTAATATACCACCACTGGTTCATTGACTGTTACAAATATCACTGAAAGATAGGAGGAATCAGAGAAACTAGAATGAAGAAAGGAAATACCTAGGAACTCTATGTTGTGTGAAGAATTTCTGTAAACAGAATAGTTTCCTGAAAGCAATTTTATAAGAGAAACAACAATAACATCAAAAGCTGGGTTTTTTTTTTCAATCTGGGAGCTGTTGGTAGAGTTCTTGATTTACATCCATGAAGCCCTCCCTGGGTTTAATCCGCAATTGCAGAGAGCGGGCAGTGCGCACCTATAGTCCCAGCCCTGGAGAAGTGGAGACCCAAGGTTCGGGAGCACGTGCTCATCTCCAGCTCTCCTGCTACTTCGTGAGTTTGAGGCTAGCCTGGGATTACCTAAGACCCTGATTAAAAACAAACAAACAAAGGGTTGTGGAGTAGGGCTCAGCAATTAAAAGCACTTGCTGCTGCTCTATTATGAGGAACAGAGTTCAGATCCTAGCACCCATATCAGGTGGCTCACAAACATTTGTAACTACTCCTCTAGGGAATCCAATGTTCTTTCTGGCTTGTGTGTGTGTGTGTGTGTGTGTGTGTGTGTGTGTGTGTGTGTGTGTGTGAGAGAGAGAGAGAGAGAGACCATTAATCTCAGTGTTCAGGAGGCAGAGACAGGCAGATCTGAGTTCCAGGCCAGCACATGTTATGTTAGTGAGACCTTTTAATGACATTAAAATTATGGAAACAAGTACTCTCTGTTAGACCATTGAAGGGACATGACTCACACCTCTAGGCCCTGAAAAAGGGGGTGGGGTGGAGGACAAGTGGTCTCCCAGGTTGGATCAGACAGACATGTAGACTGTAAGGTATCAGGGCAGGACAAGCAGGTGAAGGAAATGTTCCTATTGCAGAAGGAACCAGGGTCTCGAACAACCTTTAGTAGAGCTGGCAAGATGTTAAGGCCTAAGAACAAAGCACCCCCTCGAAGCCAGAATTTAGGAAAGGGAGGGCCAGACTCAGCAGTGGCCCCTGGGCTTCTTCAGGGCAGCTGTCCGCCATGGCCACAGGGAGCCATCGAAGCAAGAGGCTACTGGGCCACAGCTGGACACTGCTTACTGTGCAGTTAGCGGAGAAGAAACCAAGCAAACACCTGCAATATTGAGGGCTTTCAGATGCCCATGTTTTATTCATCCCCATTAGCATGGGGTCTGCAGGTCCCTGGAGTCTGAAGGAAATGAGAAAATCACAGAATGTCAGTGCTCTAAGAGGCCTGGGGAGTGAGCTAATCCAGGCCTTCTTTTTGCTAGGAGGAAATTGAGGCCCACAGAGGGAGGCAACCTGAGGCTGCAAACAGACAAAGAGCAAGGTTAGGGGCCCTGGGGGGTATCGCATCACCAACTTTGGCTTCATGCCTTCCTCCTTCCCTCCCTCCCCTTTCTCCTCCTTCTTTTATCTTCCTCCTCCTTCCATTTACCTCCTTTCCTTCTTCCTCTCCCCCCTCCCCCTTCTTCTTCCTTCCTCCCTTCTCTCTTCTCCATCCTTTTTCTCTTTTCTTCCTCTCTTCTCTCTCTTCCTTTCCCCCTTCTTCCTTCTTCCTCCCTTTCTTCTTCATCCCTCTCCATCTCCCTGTCCCTTTTTTCCACTTGCTTCTATCACTGTCAAGGCCTCTGAACAGGGGATGAACTGAAGCCCACTGCAGTTCTCTTTTTTGTTCTCCACGCCTGTCTTTGGACCATGAGGGAGCAAGAGGGGTGTGTAAAGCAGTAAGGATTGCACGAAGTGAGCGAGGAAAGCTCTCAGTGAATGGAGGCAGGACCTGAATGAGTTTCTAGTCATGAGTCAAGCTTTAAGAGTTATCTAAGTTCAGAGAAGGGAAGAGAACCCTATTGTCTGTATTAATGAGAGAAGACACAGAGGCCATCTATGTTAACAGAGGTCAACCACCATCCCTGTGTGCCACTCAGAAATCAAGGTCTGGAATAGTCACTCTGCAGAGGAATGGGGACATTCAGAATGGGAAAGTGGGCCACAGAGCAGGATTTCCACCGATGCACTCATCACGATTGTGGTGCCATTCACCATAGGACCTCCTTCGTCCCTCTTTGTCATTTAATGTTAGAATCTGCTCTCACTTGCCTCCTGCTCACCCTTACAGAGTCTGGTCTGCCCTTGGGAAATCAGAGGCCCTTTCGTGGGGTCATTATAAGGCCTCTGAGCCTAGAAGGTAGGAGGAGAGCAAACCTATCCTGGGGTGTCATGGAATTCCTCCTCACACTTGGTTGCCAGATCCCTTCTCTGGACCTTTGAGTCCTTGGGCAAGCTCCTTTGGCTGTTGGAAGGTTCCAGCTATTTATCTCTAGGTCCACCTGCCACCCGGTTTCATCTGTGTGATGTTATTTCCCAGGCACACCTTATATCTCAGCACCACTGCCGGACAAGATCAACATGGCCTCTCAGAGTCTCACTGCACTAGTCACCAGGGCTAGCTGCAACAGTGCTCAGTGCAGAGAGGTCTAATGCCTGGAGCTTGCAATGGGGAATGGGGAGCAGCGTTCCCACCTGCAGGCACACACAGAGGCCAGGTAAGGAGGAAAGCTCCCAAAGAAAGCTGGGCTGTGGCTCACTGTACACGGAGGAAACATTGTGAACATATTTAAGCCACCGTGCTTTGAGTCTCCCATTGCTTAAGCAGGAGGGATGGGGGGTATTAAGCTCTGTGGAAGTGTGTGGCTATGGGGACACTCACTTGATGTATCTTGAAAACGTTCATTGTCTCAGAGAACTGTGAAGTACCTGAGTAGAACCAATAGCCTTGGGGTGGCTGTAGTCCACAACATTCACGTCATCACCAGGATCTGGCTTCTTTTTGCCATTAATCCTTGAACCAATCATAAACCAGTCAGACTCACTGCCAGGAGGTCAGTACTTTCCAAATCATCCATGGTGGCATCTGCTCAGGTAAGCTATGAATGACAGCAATGTGTCACAGAGGGATGAGGTTAAGAAACTCCACCGCACATGTGCATTGAAAGGTCATTGGCAGCCCAGGAAGCAGGGGAGGTGGGGGATCACACTTTCAGGAAAAGTTGATGCTGTGAAGGAAAGAAATATACTACTACCTGATGTGAGGACGCGGGGTTACAGGAAGGTCACACAGTCATGCTCCGGTTAATGATGAGGACACATTCTGATCAATGTGTTGTCAGGTGAACTGTTGCTGCGCCAACATCCCTGTGTCCCCACACAAACCAAGCTGACCACGTCACTAGGCAACAGGAATCTTTCAGCTCCTTTATAACCTTGTGGGATCACTGCTGTATATGTGGACATCAAGTACCGTGATGTGGAAGAAAGGAGCTGCTAAAAAAAAAAAAAAAAAAAACAAAAAAAACCATTGGGGAGGAGGGCTAGAAGAAAAGAGGAGGGCTGTGAAGATTCCCAGGTTTTTTGTTTTGTTTTGTTGGATTTTTTGTTTTATGTTTTTGTTTTTGCATTTGATTAGAGGAAATGATACAGAGAAGCAACAGTGGAGATGCTAACTGGAGAACCCTGGGAGGCGGCACGCAGAGACAGCAGGACCTTGTCATCACACTGCTCCCAGCGGTCATCCTGTACTGTGTAGCAGGGCACCATAGCAGCTTCCACAGGTCCGAGTCTGGGTCCAGCAGGACTGGGTTTTCTGCTTGAATTCTCCTGAGGCACATGGTGTGTGCCCACCATCTGTCCTTCTCGCATTCAGAGGCTCCCCAGGCTCCATGGTGACTGGTGGAACTCAGTTTCTGTGGTAGATCTGAGGTCCCTATCTACTTTGCTACCTGTCAGCCAGGGAGCTGTCCCAGCTCCAGCTCCTTGCCTTATAGTCCCTCTGTGGCCATCTCCTTATATGCTGTCTGTTTCTTTCCCTGAAGTCAGCTGGGGATTTTCACTGGTGGTTTGAACCTTGTGGACTTCATGGAAAGTCTTCTGATTAGGTCAGGCCAAGCCTGAATGATCACTTTTTTGAGACATCTGATTAGGGACCTTAGTGATATTAACAAATTGCCGCCTGTTAAGTAGCAGGAGTGAGAGAGCGATAGCCCAGTATACTCCCAAATCTTACTCGCTGTCAAGAAGAGAGGAGAAAGTTAGGGTGTAACTCAGTGTGGGGCACTAACCTAGCATAGATAAGCTCTGGGTTCCATCTACATCACACACACACACACACACACACACACACACACACACATTCTCACACACACACACATTCTTACACACATACACACTCACGCACACACACTCACACACACATATACTCACATATTCACACACACATTCTTACACACATACACACTCACACACATATACCCACACATTCACACACACACATTCTCACACACATATACTCACACACATTCACACTCACTCACACACACACATACACACATATACTCACACACATACACACACACTCACACACATCCACATACACACACACTCACACACATACACACACATACACTCACACATCCACACACACACATTCTCACACACATACACACTCAAACACATATACTCACACATCCACACACACACATTCTCACACACATACACACTCACACACACATACACATACATGCGTGCACACATGCACACACATACCCCTTCAGTACAAGGCAGCCTATGTCTTATACTTCCTTTGCTTTAGGTGTATTTGGAAAAGAACACCCACGACCTCTCAGATCTGATACTTTTCCTACCTCTCCCCCAGACTACCTCCTTGTGGGTGTCTACATAGCTCTGTACCTAACCTCCATGCAATTGCCTGCTAGAATCCACCAGTCAGCAGGAGGCTGGCCAAGGTTAAGACTCCCTAAAAACCCAGGTGGGGACCTGGGCACTGAGACTCCTGAGAAGAGGACAGAGTGGGTGGCAGCAGATATGGGCTGAGCAATGGCTGCTTCCTTCCCAAGGGACACCTGTCCCTCATGCAACCCACAGCTTGCTTGCCTGCTTGCCAAATCGGGGACTCTGGTTGGATGATCCATTAACACACCCTGACTTGAATCCTGTGTGTCATCTGCCCATCCTTCATAAACGGCTGTCAGACTTAGCAAATAAAAACTCAGGGTGCCAGTTAAATGTGAATGTCAACTGAAACAATGACAAATTTTTTTAAGTATACATATTCTCCCACCTACCGTGGAGAACACTCTCCTCCTGAAAGAATTGCTGTCTCTTCAGAATTCCATTTAACCAGGCAGCCTTTATTTAGCTGGCAACAATACCCAGAATTCTTAGCCAGTGAGCAGAAAAGTTAAGGAATCCCAATGTTCCTTGAGGGCTAGGGATGTGGCTCAGTTAGCATGCTTGCCTGGTCTATCCTCTATACAGGAAAACTGAGTGTGGTGGTACATGCCTCTATCCCTAACACTAGAACTCAGGAAACGGGAGCTGAGGAGGACCCAGGATTCGAGACGAGCCTAGACTACGTGAGGCCTTATCTCAAAAGCAAACAAACATTTTGAAATACCACCAAAGCATAGCATTTCAAAAGATCTTTCTTGGACCAAAAATCCATCTGTAAAAATATTTGAAATGGGTGACAGAGGACTGGAGAGATGGCTGAGGGATTAAGAGCATGTAGTGCTTTTACAGAGGACCTGAGCTCTGTTCTCAGCACCCACCACAGACAGCTCACAATTGCCTGTAATTCTTGCTTTATGGAACCTGACACCTTTTTTTTCTGGCATCATAGGTACTGTACTCATGCACACACGTGTACACACACACGTGTACACACACACACTCATGCACGCACTTGAATGCCCACGCAGGGAGTTTGGAGGGGGTGGGGGGACATACAAATAGAAACAAATCTTTATTTAAAAAAATTGCCGGGCTGGAGAGATGGCTTGGTGGTTAAGAGCACTGTTTGTTCTTCCAGGGGTCCTGAGTTCAATTTCCAGCAACAACAAGGTGGCTCACAACCATTTGTAATGAGATCTGATGCCCTCTTCTGGCTTGCAGGCATACATGCAGGCAGAACACTGTATACATAATAAATTTAAAAAAAAAATAAAAATAAAAAAATACCACTTTGTTGAAAGTTCTGTACACAGATAAAACACACTTCTCACTACATTACACTCATCAGATAGGTAGACACAAACTCCTAGGGGTATGTGTGACAGACTAAATTTGCTGGGGACTGACAAATGACATTAGAGTAAAGTACCCAGGTCTCTGTTCTCCTCCCCACAGCCCCATTTGGGCTATCCGTTGTTTAGTGCGGCTTGTAATCATAGAACAGGATGTGCTACAGAGCCCTTCTACTCCCCCTCATCTGCAAAATGGGAGAATAAGGTTATCTGCAGTCTCCAGAAACACACACACACACACACACACACACACACACACACACACACACATCACTACATAGATCAGCCCACCATGCCCTTGTTGACTTGCTTGCCTTCAGGATGAGTCTTGGGAACATGATTGGTAGACATAAACTCCTAGGGGTATGTGTGACAGACTAAATTTGCTGGGGATTGACAAATGGCATTAGAGTAAAGTACCCAGGTCACTGTTCCAGGCAATCCTTCCTCCAGGTAAGTAAAGGCCCTGAAAGGCCAACTTTGTCAATCAGTAGCCTTTGAGAGGTAGAATTCATCACGAGGATTCTAAGAAACAAATTGTAACTCCACTCTCTGATGCCCCTAACTCCCAGTACTGCTGTACTTGGTGGCAGGTCTTGTCAATAGGTCACCAAGGTTGAATAAGGTCAGGGCCTAGCTTTATTCAAAGGGATTATTAGTACCCTTGGAAGGGAGAGATAACTCATGGATAAGGCTGCTTACTGACCTGGGTTCAGTTCCCAGTGACTACATCACAACTCCCAACTGTCTCCAGTTCTAGGAGATCCGGTGCCCTCTTCTGGCCTCCACAGGCACTAGGCCTGCATGTGGTATACAGACATCCATGTAGACAAAATGCCCATATGGATAAAAATAGCATTTTTTTTTTTTAAATTCCAGTCAGCAGAAGCAGCAGGAAGCAGGATGGAGCCAACTTGGGAAAAGTCTTGCCTCCAGCTGGATGACCTTGGACAGGTCGCTCCCAATCTGGAGCTCAGCCTTCTTGTCTGAAAAATGGGATTTTTTTTCACGTGCAAAGTTCTTGTCTAAAGCTTCTTCCAGCTCTAAATGTCTTCCTTGTATGCCGGCTACACTTCTGTAAGTCAGTGCTGTGGTATGGTGTGCAGAGACGGAGGATCTCTGAGACTTTCTGGCTACCAGCATAGCTCCAGGTTTAATGAGAGACCTTATCTCAAGAGCATAAGGTAGAGAGTGGTGAAGGACACTCAACATCGTCCTCTGCCTGTGTATGCACAGAAAACATAATATGAAAAGGCACTTACTTGGTGTGTGTGTGTGTGTGTGTGTGTGTGTGTGTGTGTATACATGCAGAAACGTGCATACGCAGCGATAGAGAGAGAAAATACCAAGATCTTTCTGTCTTTCTCCTCATCTTATAAGGATGGTAGGCTATCCATAAGATAGAATGACAGCCTCACCAGAACCAGCTACACGGTTCCTTAATCTTTTCTTTTCAGCCTCCTGTGATGTCTAGGTACAGCAGGTTTGGCAGAATACAGGCTCTGGGACAGAAGTGCCAATGTGGCAAGTAAACAAGATGGGCTCAAAGAAGATGGCCAGCTTTTGTGTAGAGAAGGCAACTCTCGCTTTCTCAGACCTCAGCAGTGACTTGAAGTGAAACTTTGATGAAATGAGGCTCTCTGTCTTGCCGAAGGGAGCCTCAGCTCTGGCAGGCAGCAAGCATCATGCCAGTCACGGGCTCTCCAAAGACATCGATAAGGCTCACCTCTTGGGAGAACATTATTTACTATTCAGAATTTGTTTAGCATAATTTTGGAGGCTGGCTGCCCCCCTCCACACCCACTCAGCTTCCCCTGAAATGTGGTAGGCAGGACAGGCCTGGGCCTCATCTGCCTTGGCTGTTGGCCCATCAGTCCCCCTGGATGTTCTTGTTTACACAATCTGTCTCCTCTCATGGTGATTAAAGTGCTGAGTTCTGAGCACAAGCAATTCCAAGACCTCTAGCATGTAGGCAGCTCTGGTTCATGGACTCCCTGCCCTGGGCTTCCTCTGGAAGACAACGATCATAAAAAGACATGGAATTATCTTCCTTTTAAGGAGACCCATAAGTCACTTCAGTCAGAGGGAGGCCAGCTCCCCAATGAAGTACCTCCTGTCTAAATCGTCCCATTCAAGGCAGTCAAGCATGCAAGGGAGACATTTACAGCTGGAAGAAGTGTCTTAGGGTTTACTGCTGTGAACAGACACCATGACCAAGGCAACTCTTATAAGGACAGCATTTAATTGGGGCTGGCTTACAGGTTCAGAGGTTCAGTCCATTATCAAGGCAGGAGCATGGCAGCGTCCAGGCAGGCATGGTGCAGGAGGAGCTGAGTTCTACATCTTCATCTGGAGGCTGCTAGAAGAATACTGACTTCCAGGCAGCTAGGGTGAGGGTCTTAAAGCCCACGCCCATGGTGACACATCTACTCTAAGGCTACACCTCCAAAGAGTGCCACTCCCTGGGACAAACATATTCAAACCACTATGAGAGGTTTTAGACATGAACTTCAGATGTGAAAACAAAGCTCCGCTTTTCCAATGAGAAAGTTGAGGCCAGATTGGGAGAGAACTGCCCAGAGATCAAGCAACTGGAGGCAGAGGCAGTACTCTTTGCAGGTCTGCCCTTCTTGCTTCCTATTTCTCCTGCCAGTTCTGCGGGCACAGGGACCTTGAGTCCTCCTTTGTGGTGGTTTGAATAAGAATGGCCACCATAGGTTCATAGATTCGGATGCATAGCTATCAGCGAGGGTACTACTTGAGAGGAGGTGTGACCTTGTGGGAGGAAGTGCATCCCTGGGGGTAGGATTTGAGGTTTCTAACGCCCACAGCAGGGCCGATGTCTTCCTCTTCCTTTTGCCTGCAGAACCAGATGTAGAATTCTTTTTTGTTTTTTAAGATTTATTTTATTTTATTTATAGTTGGTTGCAAGCCACCATGTGGTTGCTGGGATTTGAACTCAGGACCTCTGGAAGAGCAGTCAATGCTCTTAACCACTGAGCCATCTCTCTAGCCCCAGATGTAGAATTCTTAGGTACTTCTCCAGCACCATGGTTGCCTACACGCCGCCATGCTCCCTGTCATGATGATAATGGACTGAACCTCTGAAACTGTAAGCCAGCCCCAATGAAATGCTTCCTTTTATTAGAGTTGTGTGGTCATGGTGTCTCTTCACAGCAATAGAACAGTGACTGAGACATCCAGCTAAAAGTAACAGCAGAGAAGACTGGTCCACCAAGATCTAGGGCTGCTGTAGGCTCCAGGTCTCCATTCTTGGGCCTGCACTTATAAGCAGCCCACCCAATCCTGCAATGACACTGCCCAGGAAAATACCTCCATGCTGCCTCCTGGGCACTTTGTCCAGGGACAGAGGACTGGGAAAAGATCCATGGAGATGACAGATAGAGATATGACACAAGCACCCCAACTCTACACATTAAGAAGGGGAGGTTCTAACCCTAAAGGAAATCAGGCCCCACCAGTTACCAGCTTTGCTTGGGCCATGGGTCAAATTTCTCACCTGTAAAAGACCCATGGCATCTGCCTTGGCAGATTTACGTAATTATCATTCAAACCTAGTCAGAAAAAGAAATTATGAATGGACCAAACACACAGGCTTTTTTCCTTGTCATTGTTCTTCAAACAATGTATCTAGGGTCTGTTTGCATAGCATTTCCACTATATGAGGTATAGTAATTTAAAGTGTAGAAAGCATGCATGGAGGTCCTATGCAAATACTGTATTGCATAGAAGGGACTTGAGCACCTGGGGACTTAGAAGCCTATGGTGGCATCCTGCCACCAGTCCCCAATGGGAATGGGAGGATGACTGTATTTACCTTATGGGATTCTGCCACGGCTCCAGTGAGAAGGGGTGTGGAAGGAGTCTAGCAGAAAATGGACCAAGTCATTGTGGTGTGGAGCTATTTGACCAGCAGGGAAAGTAGGATTGACGAGTCCACAGGATGGAGTCTCCTGGACATATGTTGCAGAGATGAGAGCTGGTACAGAGGAAATACAGTGAGAAAGCAAGGAGATAGGATGGGGATCCGGAAAGGGCTCCCAGCTATGCCCAGTTACCTGGGCTTTAATTTCCCTTCCTTCCTTGCTTACACCACTTAGAGCTCATGATAACTGTGACTTGGATGAGTGCCTCCGAAAGTGTGTTAAAGGCTTAGTCCACAGGGTGGTGCTATTGGAAGGTGGTGGAATATTTGATAGGCAGAGCCTAGTGCAAGGTCCTGAGTCACTAGGGGTGTGCCCTTTGACACGGATCCTGGTTCATAAGATAAGTTGCCTGCTCTGCAACATACTCACGTTGTGACAGGCTCCTTTAAACAAGTTGGCCCGCCCAATCTCCCAATGAAACTTCCAGAACCATGAACCAAAATAAACCTTTTCTTCCTATAAGTTAATTGTCCCAAGTGTTTTCTTATAGTAACCTACAGCTGAACAATACAGGCTGTATCTTCCTTAACCCAAAGAAAAACTAGCCCAAAGTTTGCTTATAACTAAACAAATACTTATTCAACAGCAGCACGCAGCAAAACGACAAAACTGAGAGCTGGGATGCGTGCGCATTTGTTGCAAGAAGAGTCAATCACAGATGATTGAATGAATTTAAAGCAGCTAAAACCCACACAGAACCTCCTAGTTCCCTCTCCACCTCCACACTAGGGTAGCTTGGGAGCTAGAGAAAGAGGGATAAAATCCTTTAGGCAAGCATTCTTCCCCTGGCCAGAATCCCAGGGAAGGCTGGGAAATCCACGAGGCGGTTCCATGGGGGCACCCAGGGGACCTTAGTCCCGGAAGCTCCTACTGATTCATTTTCCTGAAAGGAGATAATCCTTGCTCTCTCTCGGAGGGAGGCCTGTGCCACAGCTTAGCTTCCTCACAAATGTCAAATGACCTCATCCTTCTGCCTCCTGTGCAGTCAGAGTGTAATAAAAACAATGGATGCACACGCAAAGTTCAGGCCCAGCCATCCTGCACTTAATTGGATGCGAAAGGAGGAAGCAATACTTTCTCCCTGAGTACCCTCATCTCCCATAATCCCCTTCTCCAGTGGAACCCCTGCTACCACTACTGATGCCACAGTGTGCTACACAGACTCACCACATCACATCCCCCAGTGCTAGCTACAAATAAACATTCTCAGGACCCTCAGACCTACACTGCTGGCTGTCACCAGCCCTCCTGGGATTCCTGGTGTAGGCGTCTGTGGCAGGCTACGAAGGATGCTGTCTTGCCAGTTGGGAAATGTACAGATGTCTGCATACCACACCCAGAGATTTGGAAGTCAGTGGTGTGGGAAGGGACGGTGCTTCGGAAGAATTTTAAACTCTCCCGAGAATCTACACGGAGTGGTCCTGAGACCCCTCAGCAGGCTAGGGGATAGAAATTTATTTCCAAAGGATTGTTTCTTGGAGCTAAGGTGGCAATAGCATTCCTCACACATGAGCTGGCGTCAGAACCCCACAGAAGGCTTGTCACAGAGCTGGCCTTTGCAAACAGCAAGCCTGGGAGTTTGGCTTTTAGTAGCTGTTTGTTAGTTTGTTCCATGCTGGGAATTTTGCTCAGGACTATGGAGGATCTCAGAGTCTTGCACATCGTGGTGAGCAAGTGCTCTACCACTGAGCTACCTCCAGTCCTGAAAATGTGTATTTTTTTTTTTTAAGATTTTTTTTTTTTTTTTTCCGCTTTTGGTTTTTATATTATGGAGCTCAAGTACATGGTAGTCGGTGAGTCATTGGGGGGAGTTTGGGGGTCACACACGACACTTCTAGTTAACAGACCATACAACAGATCACAAAATACCAAAATACCAAAAAGGTAGCTAACAAGGTTACATCTCGGTCTCCTCATCATTCAATAGCATATTGGGGATCCCGCAGCTGATGGGGAAAAGATGACCAGATTCTGGGCTTTGCAGGGTGCCCTCGAGTACGTCAACCTCAAGCAACATGAGTGCATCTTCCTCAAAAACATCTCGTCCTGCTCATAGCCTTCAGTCAGCTCTTTGGGTACCGCGGCCAAGTTTAAGGTGTCCGTGGTGTCTGCTGCCTGCACAAGCGCCGCCTACTCCACTTTGGGGTTGAACTCCACAGGGTTGATCTCGGACCTCATTGGCGAGGGAAGCCCCATGAGCCACGCCCCTGCATGCAAGCCGAGGAGATTGTGGGTGAGCAGTTTCATGTTGTCACACCGGAGCTCGGGACCTTATTTATTTATTTTATGTATGTGAGGACACTGTAGCTGTCTTCAGACACACCAGAAGAGGGCATCAGATCCCATTACAGATGGTTGTGAGCCACCATGTGGTTGCTGGGATTTGAACTCAGGACCTCTGGAAGAGCAATCAGTGCTCTTAACCACTGAGCCACCTCTCCGGCCCGAAAATGTGTATTTCTAATGAGTTCCTTGGTGAAACAGATAGTCTGGAGACCTCACAGAGGAATGGTAGAGAGGATTCTTGGCTTCACCAAACTGGAGTCAGCCTCCTGAACCTTCTTCTCAGCCCTATCTGTACTTGTTTTATAAAATGGACAGAAACACCCCACCCTTTGGTCTGGAAGTGTAACATAACCACAAAGCACTGCCTAGGATGCACAGGTCCCAGGCTCTATCCCTAACGGGGGGGGGGGAGGCTCCAACCTCGGTGTCTTACATTCCTCAGTATCGGAAGGTACTTTCATTTTTTTACCATTTCTCCAATGCTGTCCGATTACTCTGGTCCATCATTAGCAAGAATCCTTTTAACTTTGTGTATCCAGATTCCCCCTTATGCCTGAAACCACCTCCTAGTTCTTTTCCGTCCTCACTTCCTGCCTGTAAATCCTACTTCCCTGTGGATCATTCAGACTTGAACCTAATTTGTCTCCACACTCTAAGACACCCCTGTACCCCATTGCCGAGGTCCCTGTAGGTACAGTAAGAGTTCTGAACACAAGCTTGGCCTAGTGAACTTTAATAGGGATCACTTTTTTTTTCTTTTTCTTTTCTTTTTTTTTTTTTTTTGGCCCTTTAACTCCACCTAACTCACATGATCTTCATGGCAGGCCTCTGAGGTCATCATCCAGGCCTGGGTTACAGAAAGTGAGGCACAGGGCAGTTAATTGTTGGCCTGAGGTAACCTAGCTAGTGATGACTGTGGAGGGTGGAGTTAGCTCCAGGGCCCCAATTCTCTGCCAGGTGCAGTTCAGTTTAAGAATGAGAGTTTGTTCTAAGAACTACCTGGAGCTCTTTCTTCTGCCAGAGCCTTTCTCCCAGCGAGCGATATCATCAAAACTATGCAGGGGAAGGCACCAGAAGTCTTACTTCCTGTTCCTGTTCCTCTAGGATATGTCCCCCAGCTGCTCAGGGCCTGCTGGTTTTCCTTAAAGAGTCACCTCAAGCCTTTCCCTTAAGCATTGACATTTCCTTCCTGGACCTTCAAAAAGCTGTCTCTTTGTTTCTCACCACACAGTCCCTCCCAGGGTCACCTGCCTTTAACACCAGGTCCTGACAAAGCGATAAGACCTCTGAGATGACGAAGCATTAATGCCAGAGCCCCGATGATTCATCCATCCACTCCTACGGCCTTTCTGCTAAGATCTATGAAACATTCGTGAGGTTGGGGATTGAACTGCAGACAGTCTTTGTGCATAATTTTAAAAATAATATTACAAGCTATATGCACTCGGCAGAAATAGTACTTCAGATGTCTAACTAGGGGGCTTAGGGTTTTTAGGACAAGGTCTCATTATATAGCCTAGGATTTGGCCTCAAACTCTTGACAATTTCCTGCCATGGGAGTACTAGTTTATAGGCATATATGGCTACAGTGAGCTTCAGTTGTTGAATTTGGACTTTCTGCCTCAAGAAAGTCCATAAGATCATCCATGGTTTCTCATAGACTAGGCTTTTTGTACAAGGATTTTGCCCAGCTCTAGGCTAATGTGTTAGGACAGGGTGGGCTGAGCTAGAATAGGCCGTAGGTAAGATGGTTTGTTAGTGTTGTTTTTGTTGTTATGAGACAAGATCTGGTGTATCGCAGGCTTGCCTCGGACTCTTAAACTAACTGTGTAAGTGTACTAGTTAGATTTTGTCAACAAGGCACAAGCTAGAATCATCTGAAAAGACGAAACCACAACTGAAAAGAGACCTCCATGAAGATTGGCTGGTAACCAGTCTGTGGGGCCATTTTCTTAATTGGTGATTGATGTGAGAGAGCCCGGTCCACTATTGGCAATGCCACCTGGACACCTGGACAGATGATCCTTGGTTATATATGACGGAAGCTGAGTAAACTGTGGGGAACAAGACAGTAGGCAGTGTTTCTACATGAGTTCAGCTTTGGTCCATACTTCCGGGTTCCTGCACTGACTTCCCGTCATTACAGATGATCAACTAGACAATTAAATGAACTCCTTTCTCCACAGGTTGCTTTTGATCATTGTGTCTATCACAGCAACAGAAAACCAACTAGAGCAGTAGCCAGCCTCGAACTTCTGATCCTCCAGCTTCTACCTCCCAATTGTTGAGATTAAAACATGACTCCATGCCTCAAATATACAGTGCTGGGACTCAAACTCAGGACTTTGATCATGTTAGTCAAGCAACTGAACTTTTTTAAAAAAAGATTTATTTTATGTGCATTGGTGTTTTGCCTCCATGTGTCTTTGAAGGTGCCAGATCCCCTGGAATTGTAGCTACAGACAGTTAGAGTTGCTGTGGGGATGCTGGGAATTGAACCTAGATCCTCTAAAGAAGAGCAGCCAGTCCTCTTAACTGCTGAGCCATCTCACCAGCCCCTGCACTAAACTTTTAACTTGGACTATTTTCAATTTAGGTTGGTGTTACCTCAATGTAGCCCCATTATAAACTCAGGAATACCTGTGCAAGGAAATCATGGCTGCTTACCTCAAGGTAGTTTACCTAGAGGACTAGGAAACCAGGGAACACAAGCCCCAAATGACAGAGATCCCACCTGGCTTCCTTCCTGTTACCTAGAGCAGAACCTAGAGCCTGGTAGCCGCTCAATAAGGATCTGCTGGATGGATGAATGAATGAATAAATGAATGAGTGGGTTGAAAGGGCAACCACCTAAGGAGAACCATCTTGTTCTCTCTTCCCAACAGAGCCTGGAACACTGTAGCCTGATGTGAATGATATGTCTATTTGGGGTTATAATTCAACAACTAGACCCCATTTAAGAAGCACCCTTCAGTCTCTTCCGACCAGGGAGCCAGCCTCCGAGAAGGCTCCTTGGAAGTGTTCGTGGTCCCTCAGGAGGCAGTGCAAAAACACTGTACATGAAATGAACAGTGAAGCTGAAGACAGGGAGGAGGAGGAAAAAGAGGAAGAGTAGGAGCAAGAGGAAAGGAGGGAGAGAGAGAAGGGAGAAAGAGGATTGGGGAGGAAGAGAAGCAAGAAGAAAGAGGAGAGTTCATCCATTATCTCCCCCAGAGCTTTCCTGGGTGTGGCTCTGTAAGTCCCTTAAGAGGAAATGCCTGAGTCCCACACCTGGCCTCGAGTTACCCCAGCTGGGGCAGGGGAGCTTGGGATACAGAAGTGGAGGCCTGGAAGGCCAGGGCAACCTCTTAATCACAAGGAAGCAAAAATCCACTGCTGAGTTGCTTGCCTCTGGGTAGGGAATGGGGCTGGTTTCTCGCTACGTGAGTCAGGGCAGGAATTGGGATCAAGGGTTAGGTTCTGGTGTTAGGAAAGCAGACTTCAGATCTTCCCCATCTCCACACAGTTCTTGGGCTTTTTTTTTTTTTTTAATGGATAAATGAGTCATCCTTTCTATCTTGGTAAATTGCAGGGTCCTTGCAGCTCTGGCTTCTAACTCTGATGACCCCTCTTGATCTCTGATGGAGGAAGGAATGAGGTAGAAGGCTTGGATTCTGGGTGGTGTCTTGGTTCCTAGCCTGGGGCCTCTCCTCTTGAGCCCTGCTGGAGGAGGACAAAGGGACAGGACTTTCTCTTAATTGCTGCTCATGGTATCTGGGACACAGGGTACTTGGTCAAGAAGGTGCTAGGTTTACCTATGGGTACAAAGCTGCCGCCCCATTTTTCTGCCCCCCCCTTTCCTCCCCTAATCTCAAGTCCACTCACTTCCCAGGTGAGCTCCTGGAGCTCATAGGAGACTCTGGCTTCCCAGAAAGCCACTCCCATTCCAGCGTTTGTCCTTTCCCGTAACCCCTCCTCACACAACTTAAACAACACAAGGAATTGTCCCCATCATCCCTAGGCAGACATCTTCAGCTCCTTAGCTCTCTGTATGCTTTAGGGAAAATCCATCAGCCCTAGTTACCAAGAGGTCGCCACGTACTCCAGCCCACCCTCGCTCCCTACACACTGCTGGGTTCCACTCGAACTTAACAGTCATGGCCTTCATTTCGACTAAATGTGTCTCAGCCATTAGCCTATACCTTGCCAGTTATTGCCCTGGTGACAGTCTCCTAGGTGACAACTTCTCACTTCCTCCACACTCTGACACTTCCTTGTCCTCCGCCCTTTCTTCCCTCGCAGATGATGGTCTTGCTTCCTGGCTCATTCAACAAACTGAAGCCACCCCCAGCCTCTACCACCACACACTCTCCAGCCTGCCTTCCCAGTTTCCACTGAGAATGAACTGTCACATCCCAGCCAACAGCGTCTCCACTCATCCATCCGTGTACAACTGGCTCCCGCAGTCCTTTCCTCTCCCCTTCATAACCAATTATTCTCTCAGCTCGGCTACACTCTGCTGCAAATGAACCTCTCATTTTTTTTTCCCATCTCAAAAATGATAGCCTGTGTGTCCGAGCACAGCTCTGATTCCCAGCTCTTAGAAGGCAGATGTAGGAAGAGGAGGAGTTCAAGGGCATCCTTACCTACATAGCAAGCCTGAGGTACAGGAGACCCTATGGAGTGCAATTGGAACCTAACTGCTGAGCAGAGCAAAGGGGTAGGAAAGCTGAGATCGATTGATCAATTCTAACCCCCCACATCCAGAACACAGGCTTTGGTCCTCGAAAGACATTCTTCCCAGAGTGTAGACCTGCTCAGTGGACCAGGAGACTGTTTCGGGAACTGAGAAGTAGAACAAACAGATAAATATTTGCATCAAGCACTTTACCCACTGAGCTGCCTCAGCGGCCAGAAGGTCGTCTCCTTTTCATCACGAGACATAAAACATGTTGTAAAATGATGAGAACATTCATGTACTCATGGCCCAGAAACTCTAGGCCTTCATACATGCCCAAAGGAAGTCAGAACAGAGTTCAAAAAGAGTGTGGTGTCATTGCATGGCGGCAGCCTTAACTCACAAACAGTGGCAGTGTGGGAGCAGCCAGCATCCTTCCACGGAGAGCAAAGTAGGCTATAGCCACACTGTGGAATATTATTCAGTCCCGCAAAAGAATGAACTGCTGGTAAGTATGTGTTACAGCACGATGGGTCTTCAAATCTCCATGCTGGCAACATTTCTAGTGTGCTTGACACTGCTGAACATTTCAATAATTCATCCCTTTTTGATGGTAAGATTACATTGTATATCATGCCGGCGTCTGTTCCTTTCTCTGTTTTTTTAAATTATTTACGTTTGTTTACCATTTACTTATTTTTGGTGTGTATGTGTGTGTGCCTGGGGATGGTGGTGCACTTGAGCAATAGCGTGCACATGAAGGTCATAAAACTATGGGGAGTCAGTTCTCTCTCTATTATGCAGGTCCCAGAAATAGAACTTGAATGTCTCTTTCAACCATGTAGGTGCCAGGGACAGGACCCAGTTCATCAGGCATGGGGGGAAGCCCTTTACCTGCTGAACCATCACCTGACCCTTCAATTTTTTTTTCTTGATTGACATTTGAGATATTCCAGATTTGGAATATTGTGGCTAAAACTGCTAAGGCAGGCAGGCAGGCAGGCAGGCAGGCAGGCACGCACGCACGCACACACACGCACACACACACATAATATATACATACACAGATGAATAAATAAGTAAATTCTGAGTCAAAGCAGCCATAAACATATTATATAATTTTTGTTTATGTGAAATGTCTAAATAGGCAAATTCATAGAGGCAAAAGTAAGCCTAGAGAATTCCCAGTGCTGAGGAAAAGGCAGAGTGGGGACTAAGTTACCGCTTAATAGTTACGCAGTTTATTTTTAGGGTAAGAAAAAGGTTTGGAAAGCCAGGGGTAGTAGATCCTGCCTGTGATCCTTGCACTCAGGAAATGGAGACAGAAGGATCAGAAGTTCAATGTCAGTCCTGACCATATACTGTGTTTGAGGCTAGCCTGGGCTACATTCTATTTTAAAAGAAAAAAAAAGGAGAGGAAAAAAGGAAAAATGTCTGGAAGGAGATGGAGGGAAGTGGTGGCTCCATCACACTGTGACTATACACAATGCCACTGAATTGCATACAAAAAGAAAGTCCAAATGCCATATTTTATGTTCCAAATACTTTGCTACAAAAAATACTGGTATACCCAAAACCATAGAGTCGTAAACTTTATTTTTATGTTTTGGAAGCTCGAGGACATTTTTATTGAGTTTAAAAGCAGAACTACAGGATGGGCAAACTGGGAGTTTTGGTGGCTCTGAGGAAGAATATAACTTGAAGGAAGAGTCTTTTGAGTGAGACATGGAGTTAGACGAGGCCTCATGGTGACAAGATGGAGAAGAGAAGAAAGAGGAAGGAAGCCCAAGGCACCAGGCAAAGCCTGTCCAGGCTCTGGTTAGTGTCCTAAAAAGAGGAAAAGAGACGGAAGACGACGGAAAGGAGAGAAATTACATTCTGAGTACCCCCAAAAAAGCAGGCATGCCCAGACAAGCCACATAGCAGCCAAAGCAATCAATTGTTCTATTTTTAATTGTTCATTTTTTTGTTACTGATATTATTGGTGTGTGTGATCTGTATGAGGAATCATGTGTGCTTACCATGGTGGGGGGGCAGGCTGTGGTCAGTGGACAACTTTCTCTCCTTCCATCCTTACATTGATTCCAGGGACTAAACACAGATCTTTGCGCAGCAAGCATCTTTACCTAATGGCCCAACCATATAGAATATGAATTCTCTCTCAATGAAACTGGGAAAATATAACTTTAAGTACAACAAAATGGTTCAGTAGGTTAAAAACACTTGCCATCAAACCTGACAACTTGAGTTCAATTCCGGGAACCCATGTGGTAGAGGGAGAAAACGAATTATTTTGATCCTCCAACCACCACACAAACACTATGGCAGGTACTAGGCAGTATATGTGTATGCAAACGCGCACACGCGCGCACAAACACACACACACACACACACACACACACACACACCTCCCATACCCCCAATATCTCCTAACCATCCATGCTGTCCTTCAACCTACTAAAGTAAAAAGAAAGCCCCAAGCTTCCCTCCTTGGTCAGCACAGCACAGTCTTACATAGGCATTCATGGACAAACATTGTTTTGTTTTGTTTTGTTTTGTTTTGTTTTGGGGGGGGTCCAATTGCATACAAAGGGAATTGCACAGAAAGCGTTCTTCTGTGTCTATTTTCATTTCAGTCCATGTATTTCTGAGCTACAATATATTATTGGGAGTGAAGTCCAGTCTTTTCCTTTCCATTGATCTCCCAGAGTGTTCCACTGAGTGACTGACTATATTGAAATGTACCTATCTGTTCTAGTATTGGTAGCTTTTCTCAGCTGCTAATATTAGGTGCTTGAAGGGTGAAATTTCTGCTTCTGGGAGTTATGTATGGCTCAGTTCCAGTAGAAAATGCTGAACTATTTGTGAAATAGTTCTATCGGTGGCTTTTGGAAATCCTCATTGTTGTGTCCTTGCAAAGACTTAATACTGTCACTTCAAATTTAGCTATTCTGGTGGCTGTGTGAGAGTGTCTGCCTGTGGTCATACTGTCCACTTCCTTCATGACTCCTAAGATTGAGCCCCTTTTCCTATATTTCTTCCAACCCTCTTGGAATGCTCGCTCAACTCGTCGGTCTTTTGCTTATTGATCTGTTGCGTCCTTTCCTAGCTTCCATAGAAGCTCTTTGTCACATACTCAGATTGCAAACACCCACCCCCACCGTGTAGCCTGCCTTCTCCTTCACGGAATTGTCTTTTAATGAGGAGAGAAAAAAAACTCGGTTTGAAAATTCAGTCACATTTAGGAAGCCTTTCAATTAATGATGAGTGCTTCCTGCCGACTAAAGCAATAGATTAAAACGATTTTTTGATTTAATTAAGCAATTAAAACAATCTTTCCTGACCCCAAACTCATGAAGACATTCTTTTTAAAAATAATATTTTAAAAAGTTTCATTTGTGCATGAGCATTTGTCTGCATGTGTGTGCGGGCACCATGTACACGTCTGGTGCCCACTAAGGCCAGAGGGGATGTCAAATCTCCTGGGACTGGAGTCACAGACCATTATGAACCACCACGCTACAGCTGAGGACCATACCAGGGTCCTCTGAAAGAGCAGCAAGAACACTTAACTGCTGAGCCATCTCTCCGGCCACCATGAAGACATTCTTGTTACAAGGGAAATTGGGGTTCCCTCTTTTAGGCTCAGTGCTCTGGGTGGAGGCTCTCCATCAAAAAAAGGGCTTCTGAGTAGGACAAGTACGTTATCTCTCTAAGGGGATATTTAGTCATTTTGTCTCCTTAACATGGCTTCAGATGAACCAGCTTTCCTGGGGGATGGACTCTTGACCAGGTGATTGACATACCCACGAGGATCAAATCTTTCCAGGAGGAGACGGTCACATGTAATATTGCAGCTGGCTTAGGATGGGTCTTCGCCCAAGTCCAGAAGTAGAATTCATAACCTATTCTTTCTTCTTAGGGGCCTAGACAAAACCCAGATCCCTTACACCTTTTCATTTGGAAACTTAAATTCTAAGGAGTGGCAAAGCTGTTTCTAATGTTACCAAGGAAACCGGAGGTAGGGCCAAAGCCTCAATGGCCTCTAAGGTTACTGTTATAGTCTTAACTCATCCAAAGTTTTGTTATTTACCCTTACCCTTCTATAGGCTAGTCTTTGGGGGAGGGGTATTTTTTATTTACATTTCAAATGTTATCCTCTTTCCCAATGGTATCCTCTTTCACGGTTTCCCATCCATAAACCCCCTCTCCCATCCCCCTCCCCTTCTTCAATAAGGATGTTTCCTTTTCCCAACCACCCATCCCTTTCCAGCTCCCTGCCCTGACATTCCTCTACACTGGGGGGTCCAGCCTTGGCAGGATCAAGGGCTTCTCCTCCCACTGATGCCCAACAAGGCCATCCTCTGCTACCCATGTGGCTGGAGTCATGGGTCTGTCCATGAGTCTTTGGGTGGTAGTTCAGTCCCTGGGAGCTAAGCTAGTCTTTATTTTGCCTGGAATTGATTGCTGTATAGGGTGGGAAGTAGAGACCCAGTTTCACTTTTGTAAATATACATGCCTACTTCCCAGCAAGCCATTGAGTGAGACAACCATCTTTTCTCCACTGTCCTGAAAGATTGCCTTTGTCATAAACGAAGGGTATCTACCTTAGAAGACTTGTTCCTTGGCTTTCTGTCACAGTAATTTATTTTCTGACTTTTAACCAATTGCATACTATCAGTTTAGTGACTATCAGTTTATGCTGCATCTCGATTTAGAGAGGGGCATGGCTTCTTACTCCATTATTGAAGCATGGCCCATGTCTTCCTGGACTTTTGACTTTCCATAAAACTTTAGTATAAGCCGGTCGGTGGTGGTGCATATCTTTAATCTCAGCACTTGGAAGGCACAGACAGAGGCAGGCAGATCTCTGAGTTCGAGGCCAGCCTGGTTTACAAAGCAAGTTCCAGGATAGCCAGGGCTACACAGAGAAAATCTATCTTGAAAAACAAAACAAGGGGCTGGAGAGATGGCTCAGCGGTTAAAAGCACTGGTTGCTCTTCCAGAGGTCCTGAGTTCAATTCCCAGCAACCACATGGTGGCTCAGAACCATCTGTAATGATATCTGATGCCCTCTTCTGGTGTGTCTGAGGACAGCTACAGTGCACTCAGACATGAAACAAACAAACAAATAAATAAATCTTTAAAAACAAAACAAACTTTGCTATGGATGCATGAATTCCAGAGGCACGGACACATAAAACAGCTTTAAGGTTTGGATTGTGAGTGTGTAAAGTCTGCAGAGCATCTCTACAGAACTCACATTTGCAATGCTCCAACAGTTCTCCTTGGCCTGCTTAACAGTCCTCAGTAATGCCTTCAAAAATACCTTATTAATTCTTCGAGAATTTCATACAATGCATTTTGATCATAATCACCACTTGCTCTTCTCCCTACCTCCTCCAAGTCCCACCCCCACCTCTCTACCCTCTCCAACTTCATGTTTTCCTTTTTAAAATTTGATAACCCATTGACTCTTAATTTGTGCTGTTTATACTTCTTGGCTTGGAACCATCTACTGCAGTGTGGTCTACCTACCAGGAGCCGCACCTTTAAAGAGAAGTACCTTCCCCCTCCCCGACTCTGACCCCAAGACATCAACCATAGCTCCTTAATCAAGGTTGGGGCCCATGTGCCTTTCCCCACTCCAAGCTAGAATGTTGACTGGCTTAGCTGTAGTTGACAGGCAACCACAGCTGCTGTGAATTCATGAGGACAGTGGTCCTATCATGTCCTGAAGACTGTTTTTACTTGGTCCTTATCAACCTTTGGCCCTTTCAGTCCTTCCTCTTCTCTCCCTGAACCTCGAGGGTGGAGGTGGTAATGCAGCTGTCCCATTCATTGCTGATCACTCCACATTAGTAATGTTTATCAGTTTCCAACAGGACAGTTTGGGCCCCCCTTCTTTAAAATTACTGAATACTCAATATGATTTTTTCCAGAGATGTGCGTAGTGTCCAGGGCCTCAGAGATGCTAGGTAAGTGCTCCACCGCTGACCTGCACCCTCAGCTCACTGCTTGCTCTATTTTGATGCTATTGTAGATGGCATCAACCTTTAGTTTCTGTATGTTCTGCCCGAGGAGAGTTCGTGGAAAGCTTTTACTGGCAATTAAGTTTGTCAGTGCTGTCAGGAGCAATGGGTAATACCTAGGCAACCATTAGACCAACAGGAAATCTTGGATGATAGAGCAAAATGAGAGAATTGAGAGAATAGGAGCTTTGAAAATTTTGTTCAATATATTTCCTGGAATCTAAAGAGCTGCATGCATGCCTTCCTAGGAACAATCTACAAGGGCCCTAAGTGCTCACGTCTGGGTGTCCTTGAGGGAAATGAAGGATAGAGAAGCAATGGAACTGCAGGTTCGAACAGAAGACAGACTTGAAAGGCTACCATAGTTTTGTTTTTTGTGGTGCTGGGCCTTACACATGCAACACAAGTGCTATATAGTCGACACGAAAATTTTGGGGTATCTTTGAGCACAATGGAGTCTTTCTTGGCTGTGGGTAAGCTTAACTCTGTAGTTTGGGTGTTGCACACTGACAATCACACAAAACTTCCATCGAATGATGGCTTTTGAGTTCTTGTTGTGCGTATTTGAAGAATGAACTTCCTGGACCATGGACCCCAGAGAGTGAGTGGGCTTTTGGAAGATGTATTTTATTTGGGAGAGTTAAAGACAAAGAAAGAAGGTAGAACCCCCTTATAGCAAGAATAATACCAGAAAATAGGATACCATCTGTGTTGCTAGCCTGGGTGCCTTTTGAAGGACTTAGGAGAGAAACTAGGATGCGGTATGGGGAGGAAGATGAGCTGGTCAGTCCAGTTGGCTCATCCAGATGTTCAGGTGCCCACTCTCAGTTTCAGTCACGCCTTCACGTGTAGCTTCCAGGAAGGGGTAAGAAATAACAAGGAAGCAGGAAGCAGGATTATCTTCTGGTGCCCTGGTCTCCTGAGAGGCAGTCTTAGAGCTGCTGCTCTGAAGTCTCTGCCTGTCCTGACCAGTTTCTATTCTGCTCTCCTCCTTAATTGCACTATTTCCACTGCGCTAGTTTCCACCGAGCTATCTTCCACTGTGATATCTTTTGCTACCCTCCGCTGCACTATCTTCCCAGGCCTCAATGTGTTTCATTCTATCTACTTAAGAAAATCTCTCATGTCAGGCAGGTTGCCACCTGCCATTAGGCAGATCTCTGTGAAGCAGATCCTGGCTCTCCATATAGCTGATCTCTAAGCTACTATAAGGGAAGGAAAAGGAATGCTTGTCTAAGTAAACTAGTTTAAACCCAGCATGGTGCTGCATACCTGTAATCTCAACACTTGGGAGGCTAAAGATAGAGGGGTCAGTGAGTTAAAGATCAGCCAGAGCTACATAACAAGACCTTCTCTCAAAAAAGAAAGGTAATAATAGCAAAGAAAGCAGATTCCAACAGAATGGCCTAGAGACAATGATTGGCCTGTTCAATAAACCTCCAAAAGTACAGGGCTGATGGACTGTGTACTGCCACACCTGCCTGTGAATAGTTTTAATTTGTGATAACAGCAGCACAAGAGAAGTGAGGGTATTAAACTGTATAAGACAAAAGCTTTCTTTGGTATACTATTGAAATTAACTTATCATTGAACTGAACTGAATTGTTATAAATGTAAGATATTAAATGTAATTCTCAGGGCAACCACTAAAAAACAAACTGGAAAATATAAAGTAAAATAAATGTCAAGAAAATTTAAGTGATACTCTACAAAATATTCATTTGATATAGGAACAAAAAAAAAAAAGAAGAGAAAAAAAAGACAGCCATGAAGATTGAGGAAGAAATATAAGACATCCAGGAAACAATACAATGGAAAAAGTTGTTCCCTATTAGTAATTACATTAAATGTAAATAGATTAAATTTCTAATTAAAAGGGACAAGTTAATAAAATGGATAAAATACACAATCCAATGATATGCTGTCTATAAGAGATTTGTTTTAGATATAGACACACAAATAAATTGAAAGTAAATGGACGGAAAAATATACCCCTTGTCAACAGCTACTATAGACAAAGCCAAAGTGACTACACCAACAACAAACAAAACGGACTTTCAGGCTAGTGCTTCCCTTTTGTCTGAAGATAAAATAGGCATCTGCTTTGTAAGATAACATATATTCTGCTTTCCTTAAAAAAATCTCTATGTGTACAAACACATAAATACTAAAGTAGATATAAGGAGGTCAGAGGACAGCAACATAGGAGTTTAGTGCTGAACCTAGTTCCAAATAGTGGTTTTTAAATGATTTTTAATTATTTTATGGTTAATGTGCTTTGTGTGACTAAAATATGTACCTATATACCCGGGCTCATATACACATTTCATAGATGAAAAAATGATGACAAATTAGAAACAGCATAATTTAAGAAGGCCTGGTTTAAAGAAGTTATATTCAATTAATGACCACTCGCAAAGGAAAACAGTTTCTCCAAGGGACTCTTCCTAGGTATTAAATCCAACTTAAGATGGCCAACACAGAACAAACTCAGGGGTATTTTGGACTTTTTTTCTTAGCTTACTGGTTTTTTGCTTGTATATTATAGTCTCGATTTTGAATTTTTATGGATTTTATTTGGTGTGTGTATATATGTGTGTTTATTTACATATTTATGTAGGTGTTTTTGTTTGTTTGCTTTTTTTGTTCGTTTGTTTTAGACAGGGTTTCTCTGTGTAGCCCTGGCTGTCCTGAAACTCACTCTGCAGACCAGGCTGGCCTTGAACTCACAGGTCTGCCTGCCTCTGTCTCCTGAGTGTTGGGATTAAATGTGTGTGACACTAAGCCCCAGCATGTGCAGGTATTTCTCATGCTCTTTCTTAGTTTCCTTTTTAATATTTTTGTTTGTTTGTTTTGTTTCACCTTATTTTTTGTTTTTTTAAAAAATCCTGGGGTTGGGGATTTAGCTCAGTGGTAGAGCGCTTGCTTAGAAAGCGCAAGGCCCTGGGTTCGGCCCTCAGCTCCAAAAAAAAAAAAAAAAAAAAAAAATCCTGCCCTATTTGTTTTCTTGAGAGAAAAGGCCAGGCAGTAGTGGCACATGCCTGTAATCCCAGCACTTGGGAAGCAGAGGCAGGTGGATCTCTGTGAGTTCCAGGATACCCAGGGCAAAAAAGAGAAATTCTATCTTAAAAAAAAAAAAACAAACCAACAAAAATCAACGAAACAAAACAAAAACAAAGGGACAGGGGTATGGGACGGTGGGGAGGATCTGGGAGAAGATGAGAAACAGTGATCAGAAGATATTGTGTGAAAAAAACGTTATTTAAAATAACTTTAATTTAAATATTAAGAAAAAAAAGCCCTGGTTTAAACCACCAACCCTTGGTGCTTCATGAGGTAACCCGAGAAACTAGTACAGGAGCTATATCTAGAACCTGCTAGATAGTTTCACTTCACAGAAGGACCCCAAGGACACTCTTATTCAAATCAGTAAGCAATTCATGGGTGACAAGGGAACCAGACTCATTGAGATGCTCAGTGACCACCCTCCACAGGCCAGGAACAGCAAGTAACTCTGCTGTTACAGAGCAAAGCTCTCCTGATATGGAATCCCAAAAAAACAAGAGTGGGCAGGTGGTAAGGGTGAGTGCCTGCTAGAGACAAGTGTTCACTTGATGTTCATGAAGTGATCAGATAGCCAAAATTGACCATCATGGGCTGAGTTCTGAGGTTTTTGTCTTGTTTTTTCTTTCTTTGTTTGTCTGTTTGTTTACTTATTTGTTTGGTTTGGTTTCTTTTGAGACAGGTCTCACTATGTCACCCTGGCTAGCCTGGAACTCTCTATTATAGATCAGGCTGGTCTCAGATTCACAGGGGTGTGCCTGCCTCTGCCTTCTGAGGGCTGGGATTAAAGACAATTCCTACCTCACCTGGCTTGGACTGAGTTCCATTAGACCTATCAAGTAGTAAGTCTGAGAAGGTCCTTAAAGCAATCTTTGGGCAAAATCATCATCATCATCAACAACAACAACAACAACAACCCCCCAAAAAAACAAAAAACAAAAACAGACAATCTGTCTTCCTCAAGCCCAGGAGTTCTTAACCTGTGGTTCATGACACCCGTTTGGTGGTCAAATGACCTTTCACAGGGGTTGCCTAAGACAATCAGAAAACATAGATATTTATGTTATGATTCATAACAATAGCAAAATTATAGTTATAAAGTACCAACAGAATAATTCCAACAAGAAGCAATTACAGAGAGCAGAGTTTCACTTTGGTTCATGAGGTATACAGTCCCTCATGGCTGTCGAGTGCCGGGAACGTGAGGCTGCTTGCTCACAGCTTGATAGATAAGGAAGCGCAGAGAGATGTCAGTCTGACTTTCTCCTTCCCTTCTTTTTATTAAGTCTGGGCTCTTGGCTTATGAGAGGGTGTCATGGGTTGGGGATTTAGCTCAGTGGTAGAGCGCTTGCCTAGCAACCACAAAGCCCTGGGTTCGGGTCCCCAACTCGGAAAAAAAAAAAAAAAAAGAAAAGAAAGAAAGAATGAGAGGGTGTCATTTACTTTCAGGGCGGGTCTTTCCTCCTCAGTTAAATGTATCTGGAAACACTCTCACAGATACATTCAGTGGTGTGTCTCACTAATGCCCTAGGCATTTTTTTCAAGAATTATTTATTTATTTTATCTATGTGAGTACACTGTCATGCTCTTGAGACACACCAGAAGAGAGCATTGGGTCCCATTACAGATGGTTGTGAACTACTATGTGGTTGTTGGGAATTGAACTCAGGACCTCTGGAAGAGCAGTCAGCATTCTTAACCACTGAGCCATCTCCCCAGTCCCCTAAGACATTTCTTAATCCAATCCAGTTGGCAATCGATTTTGATTCCACAGTGAGGGTATTCCTTATGACCAGGTAAAGTGGAGAGGAAAAGCAAAAATTAGTTCATGGAAGGGAAAACTCAAGACTCTTGAGACAAAATAAAAATGGATAGTGACAAAGATTGAAATAGAGGATCATAAAAACAATGGACCTGGGCAAGACAGCACAGGCCTATAAATCCCAGCACTCAGGAGGCTGAGGCAGGAGGATTGCTGGGAGTCTGAAGCCAGCCTGAGCTACACAGTGAGTTTGGGGCCAACCTGGACCATAAAAGACCAAAAAGAAAGGTAACAATACAAAAGCTGCTTCTCTAAGAACATCAGCAAAATTTACACATCTTTAACTACAGTCACAAAGAAGGATGAAAAAAAATCACAACCTTTCAAAACAACTTTAGAGAAATTTCAAGGATTCTGGAATACTATGAACCTCTGTGTACAACAATAAATTACATAATGTAAATAAAATAGAAAAAATAACATAACCTACTCTTGGTAGTTTGTACCAAAATATAAAATTACAGTATGACTAGTTTATGTCAACTTGACATAAGCCAGAGTCAATTTGAGGAGAGGAACTCCCAAGAAAATGTCCCCACAAGATTGGCCTATCAGCAAACTTGTGCAGAATTTTCTTGATTAACGATGATGTGAGAAGGCCCAGTCCACTGTTGGGGATGCCACCCCTGAGCACTGGGTTGTATAAAGAAGCAAGCTTGAGAAGCCCTGAGGAGAAAGCCAGTAAGTAACACCTTTCGTGGCCTCTGCTTCAATTCTTAGAGTGTACGAGATATCTTTATTGTAACATTGCGCTACTATATTCTGTGATTTTTTTTCCTAAATTTTATTAAATTTCTTTATTTCTTTGATGGGGTCACACTTGTGCTGAAATAAACACTATCCTTCCCAAGTCTTTGCTCATATTATTTAATCACAGGAATAAAGACCTTAACTAAGGCAGACATATAACAAAATAAAGACCTATGTGATCCAATAAAAGAAAAGAAAGAAGGAAGGAAGGAAAGGAAAGGAAGGAAAGAAGGAAGGAAGGAAGGAAGGAAGGAAGGAAGGAAGGAAGAAGGAAGGAAGGAAGGAAAGGAGAAGACATTTCCCTCCTAGCGTATGCTGGAAGGACTGCATGCTCCAGGCTAGCCTAGGCTATACAGTGACTAATGAGACTGTGACCAAGAAAGAAGGAACTAAGGAGGAAAGAGCACACAGGGCTTCCTCCCTGGAAAAACTGACAAAAACAGTAAGAGAGGGAGATGGCTCAGTTAGTACAGTGCTTGCCACCGAGCCATAAAGATGTGAGTTCCATCCCCTGCACCCACTTGAAAAACGCGATGTTCTAGGATTACAGCTTTGCTGCACAGCTGTAGTCTCAGGCCCCAGCCTTAATCATTCTAGCTCCACCCTTAGACTAGCCCAGAAAGACTAATTCATAGGGTAAAAATAAGTCAAAAAATACTTACAGACAGACGTCATACTTCTTTATCTGCATTGAGACAGCTGAAACCATGCTTGACGGACAGTCCCACAGCAACTGGGCAGGGCTGGCTGCGAAAGCTGAACAATGACTCACCCAGAAGCCGCATGCCAGCCTCGGAGATCCACTGGCTTGTTAAAGGCACAGGTGAGGTGCTGGCTTGAAAGTGATACCCCGTCATGCTCCTGGGTGCTGCGTCATAAGTTAATGGGCATTCTGTGCCACTGTGTCCCCAGTTGATGAAATTAAAGGGTGCAGTGAGAAAGGAGGAGGGGAGAGGCATTCCTGCAGGCTGTTATTCTCTCCAATCGTGGGGAGGAGGGTTCGGGCGGAGGTGTGTGTGGGGGATTTGTGCTTTTTGTCTGATTAGTCTCTCTTCTAGTTCTACGCCTTAGGAGATTAGAACTCCTACAGGGCTAGTTCCTCCACCAGGGGCCTTGTGGGAATGTAAACTATGGCTTCTACTCACTACCTAAGAACATGACGTGACTCTTGCTGTCTTGACATCAGAGCAGCTTCCATTACTCACATAAGACGCTCACAAGATCAGATTCACTAGCATTCCCTCGTGGAGGGAGGGGCAGGTGCAACTCCTGAGAACCCGCCCCTCCCCTCCCCAACGATCTACAAGTGGTTAACCATTGTTAGGGGAGGGAGAGGCTCTGGTGGTACAGCTGCCCACATCCCATGAGTAATGCCAATTGAACTGATTGGTTCACCAGGCTAGATCTGGGGCAGAACCGTTGCTTCAGTCTGTTGTGTGCCTTGTGTGGGGTTCATAGAAACACAGAAAAAAAAAATGCCAGGAAAAATCACACAGCAACAGGAAGTAGTCAAGTCATGACCCTGACTCAAAAAGAACCTGGTAACCAAAGTTCAGACCCCTCAGAAATGAGACTCTTCATCACAGTATCAGATAAGCTATCTATACTGACAGTTGTTCTCCAAGGATGAAGCCATTCTAGACTGGGTAATGGAGGGGTGTGTGTGTGTGTGTGTGTGTGTGTGTGTGTGTTGTATCTGTATGTCTCTGAGTATGGACACTGGAGGTTAACCTCAGGTGTCATCCACCAGGAGCTGTACACCTTGGTTTTGAGACATGATCTGTCACTGAGACTCAGGATTAGCCAATTAGGCTCCCATCAGCACTGGGCTTCCAATCATGAGCCACCACGCCTGGCTTTTTTAATGTGGGGACTGACCTCAGGTCTTCCTGCTTTCAAGGCAAGTACTTTACAAACTGAGCCGGTTGGCCAGCCAGTCTTCACCTTCTTTATGTAAGCTTTTCACTACGAAGCCCTGTATGCTGGAGAAACTGCTCCCCAGTTTGCCTCCATGAAGCAAGGGACCAAGGTATGGATATAACAGTGCCAAGGATCTTGGTTGAAGCGTTCTTTTCTCTCGCCTGTGGGAGTGCTGGCTGCCCTCCGTGGAGATTGCCTTTCAGCTAAGGATGCTGCCCTCCCAACACACACACACACAAGGTCCCAACCCAGGAGTATCCTCTGTCCTGTAGCTGGCCAATGTGGGAATACAGGCCTGAACCCTTTCCTCTCAACTGGGAAAAAATAATTGAGGGCCATCTGAGCTCCCGAGGTGCACGTGGAGTCAACTGGGTCTTAGCCGCAAACGTGGCCCAGTACAACTGTTCCCTCTGTCCGATTCTATGTGCCCCTCCCCCTAGGGTGTAGTTGCTGAGATGTTCCTCAATAAACTTCCTACATGCAAATATCCGCCTCAGGGTCTGTTTCCCAGGAAACCTGGCCGGTGACAAACTGTTTTACAGTAGTACTCTTGGGCACCTCACTCGTGAAATACTGGGTAGGGCTGTCGAGGCTGAGGAGTTGCTTCCGTCTGTACAGCTTGGAGCAATTCTCATGAGTCTGAAAAATCAACGCCGGTGACTTGAAGAAGACATTTATTGGTCTGTCTTCCCCTAGCCATCCTGGGAGGGAGAGTTTCCACTGATCAATTACACAGTGCCACACCACCACTACACACACACACACACACACACACACACACACACACACACACACACACAAAATGCATTTTGAGGATCCTGGCATTAATTTTCCTGCCGGCAGATCTCCTCCCCTCCACTATCAGGTTAAACACACACACACACACACACACACTCACACACACACACACACACACACACACACCCTGCCCCAGACTAATTCATGGGGTAAAAATAAGTGAGAGCTAGCTACAAACAGAGTGGCTTTCGGGCACGTTCCTTATTTATCTGTGAGGAGACAGCTGAGACCAGTCCTGATGGATAGGTCCACAGTAACTCAGCAGGGACTGACTGTAAAAGTTGAATAGTGTGTGAGATTTTAAGCAGGGAGAAAGCTGGTGAGTCTCAGAGCTCATCTCTCCATTGATCTCCTTTGGAGTAGCTCCAACACGAGCTGCCAGCCTTTACGGATGCCCGCTCATCTAGGGACAAAGAGAAGGAAGACAACAGGGACATGAGCTTCCTGTCTGTGAACCTTCTCTGCTTGCTCTTCAGTGACAAAGGCAGAGCCATTAACAGATAAGTGGCTTGCAGTGCCCGTTCCATAAATCACCTACCAGAACCCTGAGGATTTGCGATGACCAGGACTTCCGGTCCTTCCTACAGAGACAGTCCATGCAGTAAACATATTGAGTTCTGCCATGCATCAGCAGTATTCTCCTTCTAATATTGAGACCCTATTCTTACACCAGGTATGGTGCCTCTCACTGTTAGTCCCAGCACCTGGGAGGCAGAGGCAGGTGGATATCTGTGAGTTCGATGCCATCCAGGTCTACAGAGTGAGTTCCAGGACAGTCAGCGTTGTTATATGGAGAAACCCTGTCTCAGAAAACAAAATAAAATTAAACAATCAAACAAACAAAAGGAATCTAATGTCAGGGCCTGGTGAGTCGGTTCAGGAGCAGCATTTCCAGCAAGTTTCAATAACTTGAGTTCAATATGGAAGGACCCACATACTAGAAAGACAGAACCATCCCAAAAGTCATCCTCTCACCTCCACACATGGGCCACGGCATGCCCTCTACCAACACAAATAAATATAATTTAAAAGAATAATAATAAAATAAAATAAATGATAAAATCGTCCAGTCTTATGTGCCTGTGAACTGGTCCCAGATATATGTATGACAGCCAAGGTAACAGATCGGCAAATTGACTGACTATATTGTAGAAGATACCAGTCACCAACTATTGGTCACCGACACTGGAGCTGACCGTCATCAGCTTGCATGCTCAGCTGGTATTTGGATGAGAAAGCCATACTTTGGCTGGGTCCTGGCAGAATGCCATGAAATGAAGCAGCAACAAAACCAGTAGGAATTACTCCCAGGCCCATGGTGAGACTTACCAAGAATAAGAGATGGGAGTAAAATACAGAAAGAGGAAGACACAACTACAGACAGAAAACAATGACCATTAAATGGGGGAAAGACAGTTTAAGTCAGTCTGCGCAGCTGAAATGGAAAACAAAAATACAATTAAGTCCTTGTAATCTAGAACATGTCAACGTTTGATCAAGGTGACCCTTTCCAAGGCAACAAATAGGAAGGGATTAAAGACAGCCCCCCTCCAGGAGCTTCAGGTGAGTTCTATTGTAGTCCATTTGAACACATTAATAATAAGTCTGAGTCACCAGCAATGCATCGGTGTCACATTAAGGAAAGAAATCAAAGCACTTCCTCTCGGTGTCATTTAACCAAGAGCAAGTCCAGATTTGCGTTTTCTACGTTTACCTTCCCATGTCTTCAGTCCTTTTGCTTCCTATTGTATGAGTCAAAATTTGTGCCTGCCTGAAGAATGTCTTGTGACTCTGTCCCCGTGTCCGAATGTCTGGGTGTGCCCCTAATGAAAGGCTTTGCTCTGTCTCTTACAGAACAGCACAGAAACCATCATATGTGGACAGAGTGAAGGACACTTTACAGAAATCTTTAACAGAGTCCACAAGGGATTAAGTCTCTGGCTCCAACTGACCCCAACTGACCCGGATAACAAACATCATTGTTTATCAAGCAATATCCGTATGTTGTGTTCAACATTTATGGTGGATATTAATTTTATAAAATCGCTTCCAACCTCTGTGTTTGCCACTTTCGGCAAATGATACAAATGCATAATTTTGGATCAGGGGCATGGAAGAGTGCATAATTTAAGAGTACAGTTAGGCATAAGCTTAGGTTGTAAAAGCTAATGGGAAATTCAAGGCAAATAAGGTTGGCTGTTACATTGTTCTCCTAAAAGTAAGTTAAACAAACAGGCTGAGTCCACGGTAGGATAGCAATCTTGAGTTTTAAATGACCTCAAGGTGTATTATTAACTCTGGCTGTAAGGTCCAGAAAAAGTTCCAGTCTCCTAGAATGTTAGGGACATTTTCATTACAATATTGCATCACCACGTTCTGTGAAACATTTTCTAAATTTTATTGCATTTCTTTGTTTATTCGGGCGGGGGAGGTACGTACACTTGCACCACAGCTTACATGTAGTGGGTTCTCTCTTTCTAATATGTGGGTTCCGGGGATGAAACTCAGGTTTGACAGGCTTGGCAGCAAAAGCCTTTACCCTCTGAACCATCTCCCCAGACCAAATTCTATGAAACTTGGCCAGTTGGTGGTGGTGCATGCCTTTAATCGGGCACTCAGGAGGCAGAGGTAGACAGATCTCTGTGAGTTCGAGGCCAGCCTGGTGTACAAAGTAAGTACCTGGACAGCTAAGGTTACACAGAGAAACTCTGTCTTGAAAAACCAAAAAGAAAAAAAGAACTTTTTGATTCTGGATTGATATGATACCCTGTGTCCAGAGAATGGTTTTAGCCACTTTAATTAATGTAATCAAGATAACTCCCTACAGGGATACCCAGAGGTCCATCTCCCTCATGATTCTAGAGTCTGTCAAGTTGACAATTAACAGTGACCACTACAGATGGCCTAGCAGATGATAGATTGAGTAGGGTCATCTATGTCATCCACATAGTACAGTCTCGCAAATAGGATTCTCAAAGGATACAGGAGACCCAGATGTGCTATAAGAGCCAATGTCAAGTATGGCCCTGAGAGTGTGGTAAGTAAATTGCTCTGGAATGAAATTCTGATGGAGAAATTGTCACTTCTGTCACTGCTTGGTTGGTTAGCAGGGCAGCAGAGTGCTGTTCCAACTGGCTCCAATCCCAAACCACTTTCGCTGGCAACCTGGCAAGCAAAACAAAGCTAAGAGCTAAGGGGTGAATAACCTCTGCCTTTGCTCTCTCCAAGAGGCACCTAGCCAAAGACATAGAAAGGCAAGCTAATTGGCATAGGTAGTGATTATACATGCTTACCTGCATGGTGAACCATCTCGGTAGACTATTCTTTCAGGTTTTGATTAAAACACTTTGAGGGGGGTTGGAGAGATGGCTCAGCAGGTAATAGCACTTAAAAATAGGAGGACCTAGGTTCAAATTCCCAGAACCCATGTGAAAATCCAGGCTTGTCACACATACTTTGAACCCCATATAACTGTGCCCAGGAGTCAGAGATGGAAAGAGGGCTGGGGCTTAGTGTCCATCAGCCTAGATCCAGGTTCAATGAGCGACCTTGTCTCAAAAGAATATGGCAGAGAGCGACGGAGCAGTATGCCTGACTCCCCCACCACACACACATACATATCACACACATACATTAAACAGAACAAGAAATAATGTAGACACTAATGTGGTATATGGTGAATTAGGCTGTTCTGTAACCCAACCGGAGGTAGGGTACACATCCTGCTACCGAACAGAGTACTCCCTACTCAGTTAAGGGAAATTGCATCTCACTCCATCCACGAGGCAGCCACACTTAAGCATCGGTGAATCTTTCAATTTAGAAGCTAAGGAAAAAGACTCAAAAGTTGGTTCAGTAGGTAAGGGTGCTTGCAACCAAGCACAACAATCTGAGTTCACTCTCCAGAACCCACACGATTGAAATCGAGAACCAACAACTCATACAAGTTGTTCTCTGACCTAAACATTTACTCCATGAACAAGAGCATGTGTGTGCTTGTGTGTGTGTGTGTGTGTGTGTGTGTGTGTGTGTACATACACATACAATAGATTGGTAAGTGGGTAGACAGATAACTAGAGAGAGATAGACAGGCACAAACAGAGAGAGAGAGACAGAGACAGAGACAGAGAGACAGAGAGAGAAGAGGGAGAGAGAGAGATGTAATTTTTTAAAAGGAGTGGGTGAGCTGGGTATGTTGGCGCACACCTTTAATCCCTGTACTTAGGAAGCTGAGGCAAGGGAATATCAAGTTCTCCTGAACTACAAAAGACCTTTCCCCCAAAGCAGTGCTGAGTTGCAAGTGATGCTCTATTTCAGGACTGTTTTAACTTGACCGACATGTAGAAATTCACTTAAAACGTGGGCACTGTCACGTGCTGAACTTGAATGAAAAGTTCATGGACATTCTAATGAGCTTTTAAATATTTTTGTTTCATGTGTCCAGGTGCTTTGCCTGCATACTCCACATACGTATCTGGTGCTGTGGAGGTCAGAAGAGAGCATCAGGTCCCCTGGAAGTGGGACCTTAAGTGTGGCAGCCACCACGTGGGTGCTAAAAAATGAACCAGTATCCTTTGGAAGTGGTGTTCTTAACTTCTGAGCCATCTTTCTAGCCCTTCCAATGAGGTCTTTTGTGTTTACTTATATATAGTATATAACTACACTGTAGCTGTCTTCAGACACCAGAAAAGGGGGCATCAGATCCCATTACAGGTGGTTGTGAGCCATCATGTGGTTGCTGGGAATTGAACTCAGGGTCCCTGGAAGAGCAGTCAGTGCCCTTAACCACTGAGCCATCTCTCCAGCCCCCTTTTGTTTTGTTTTTATCATTCATTTTAGAACCCAGGTTTGGCTTCCATGGAGTTTGAGCTAAAACTGGTGCACAGGGTGGGAAAATTGGAATTAGACTCCAGTTGAATGCAATGAATACATGGGACTTGACTGGTAGTCAATCTTCATTGTCAGTTTGACTAGATTCAGAATCATCTAGGAGCATGTGACTGTGAGGATCTTTCTAAAGATTTGTTTTGTTAATTTATTCTCTCATATATACCATTTCAACTGCAGTTTCCCCTCCCTCCCTTTCTAGAGATGTTTACCTGGGGAGGAGAAGCCCAACCCTTAGTGGGTGTCACCATCTCAATGACAGTGGTTCTGAACACAAAAAAGAAACGGAAGGAAGCTAGCCCATTTATCGTCAGCATCCATCTGTCTCTGCTTCCTGACTGGGGGTGCAGTGTGACCAGCTTCCATGACCTCTCCTTCATGATGGGCTGTTTCCTTCAAACCATGAGCCAAAGCAAACCCTTGACTCTGTATCTGCCAGGTGTTTTGTCACAGTGACAAATAGTTGATCGGAGCCTGTGCATGGAGAAAGCAGAACAAATGTGGGGGTAGGGGACCATGAAGATTAAAATTTTGCTGGGCAGAAGATTTCTTAGATGTGAACCAAAAGGTAAAATATGAAATTCGATGCCATCCACATACACCAGCTGAGATGAGGCCCCCAACCATATACTACAGAGGACTCCTGGGCCTGGGTTCAGTCAGAGAAGATGCACCTAACCCTCAAGAGACTGGAGGCCCCAGGGAGTGGGGAGGTCTGGTGCGGTGGGGTTTGGGGAGGGGACATCGTCATGGAGACAAAGGGTTGGGGGAGGTAAGGGATATGGAATAGTCAGAGGGTGGACGGGAGGGGGGGATAAATCTGGACTGTAAAAAATTGATTAAATAAAATTAAATAATTTTTAAAAAAAATGATATACTAAGAAAATGAAAAAAAAAAAGAAAAAAGAAATTTGATGCCCACTAAATCTAAGCTTTTTGTTTATTCAAAGAAACAACAGGCAAAGGGAATAAACATATGGCCAGCAATGGGAGGAAATATTTGCTGTCTTTCAAAGCAACAAGACAAGAACATGTAGACTCTGAGAAATACCTTCCGAGCAACAACATTGAGCAACAGCACCAGAAAACTGGCAAAGGATGCCAACAAGGACGTTAGAGGAGGGGGCCGTGCTTGATTAGGTGCAAAATTCAGAGAAAGCAAATGAAAACAGAAGGACTTTTTATATATTGATTTCAAAAGCTTGTCATTTGCACATTACCAAATGTTGGGGTACTGTGAAGTGATAGGGGGTCCCTGATGTTTCTGGAAAAGAATCTGTCACCTTTGCCATGAATAAAACAAGGGTGTTAAGAATAACTCAGGAATTCCTTTTCTGAGTCTAGCCTGTGGAAATACAGAGGGCCACATGGTGTGTACCAAAGCCTGGGGAATGCAGAAGACACAGGTAGCATGCATAGATAGCTGCAGGAGTAAGACACAGGTAGCATGCATAGATAGCTGCAGGAGTAAGACACAGGTAGCATGCATAGATAGCTGCAGGAGTAAATCTGAGAACTGTCACTAATGAAAAACTTAAAACAAAAGACTGTCCAACAGTGGTGGCCTATGCCTTAAATCCCAGCCATGAGGAGGCAGGAGAACCACTGTGAGTTGAGGCCAGCCTAGTCTACAAAGCAAGTTCCAGGGCAACCAGGGCTACGCAGAGAAACCCTATCTTGAAAAAAAAAAAAAAAAAGCAAAAATATAAGACAGGTCTGTACAGAATGTATGTAAATTTAAGGTCTCTCAACAGGAGACTGGGTAAACAAATAGTAACACAGTAGACAATAGACTACTACTCAGCATGTGTAAGAACACAGATGAGCCCCTCCCCCCAAACACTCCCCTCACTGGGTGTGATAGCCTAGACCTTTAATGGCAGCACTCGGGAGGCAGATGAAGGTGGGTGGATCTCTGTAGTGAGAATTTTGGTTTCTTTAAAACCACAGAAATGTTATGTGACTACGTTTTCATTTTAATCCCAGGTGTGGGATATGGGACTGCTTCAGATTGTCCACAACAGCTGACTGTGACTTGTTGTGTGCTCTTGCCAGCTGAAAATTGTGTTTGGAATTCTGGGGACTCTTCAAAGGGTATATAAATACCATAGACCCAAGAGAAAGGGGAGGCTGTGGCAGCGGCTCCTGCTCCTGCTCCTGATTGCTGGTAGCTGGTAGCTGGTAGCTGGTAGCTGGTTGCTGGTAGCTGGTTGCTGGTTGCTGGTTGCTGGTTGCTGGTTTCTAGTTTCTGGTTGTTGGTTGCTGGTTGCTGGTTTCTTGTTGGAGATATCAAAATTTGCCCCACAGTACTTGATACCCTTAATCATCAGCAAGTAGTCTAACACGATTGATGCTCTGTTTCCTATCTCTCCTCCTTAGTGTTGGGATGTTGGGAGGGTGGTAGGAAAAAGAACCCAATAAAGTAGCCAAAAGTAAAGTTACAAATCTCTGTGAGTTTGAGGTCATCCTGTTCTATACAGAGTTCCAAGACAGCAGGGGTTATGTAGTGAGACCCTGTAAAAAAGAGAGAGAGGGTGGGTGGAGGGAGAGAGAGAGAGAGAGAGAGAGAGAGAGAGAGAGAGAGAGAGAGAGAACGAACTCCAGTGAGCCAAAGCCACAATAAAATGCAGCATGTAGTTCCAGGTCTGTGAAAGTCCAGAACAAGCTATGCTATTGTCCAGTGGGAAAAGGTAATGAGTGTTGTATAGGAATAGAGCAAAGGGTTTGGACAGAGGCCTAGGCAGGAGTCGAGGAGCAATGGAAATGATCTAGACCCTGCCTAGGGCACAGTGAGATGGGTGTGTGCTTCTCAGAACTCATCCAACTGTACATAAAAAGTGTGGGTAAACTACACATCAATGAAGTTGTTTTTAAAACTAAAGAAACCCACTGGGCACGGTGCTTCACTCCCATAACCTAGCACCCAGGCTGAGGCATGACAGTTATGGAACTTTCCTGGCCAGCCTAGGCTATACTATGAGCGCCAGGCCAGCCAGAGATAGTGTGAGACTGTCTCAAAAATAAATAACTGAAAGAAACATACACAAAGGGATCCACAGTTTCTAAGATATTTTTAAAAGAATTATTCGTGTTATGTATAGAAGTCCACTGTAGCTGTTTCCAGACACACCGGAATAGGGCATCAAACCCCTTTACAGATGGTTGTGAGCCACCATGTGGTTGCTGAGAATTGAACTCAGGTCCTCTGAAAGAGCAGTCAGTGCTCTTATATTGAGCCATCTCTCCAGCCCTTCTAAGAACTTTTAGACATGAGAAAACTGCTAATAGAGAGACTATGTAGCCATTTCACATACCAAAAGTGTGGGCTCCTATGACAAAATAGTTTAGGTGGGGGTGAATTAAAACAACAACAAAAAAAAAAAAAAAAAAAAAAAACAAAAACAAAACAAAACAAACAAACAAAATAAAAAACGAGAGACTTTAGGTTTTTTTTTTTTCTTATAGTGTAGAACTGTGAAGACCAAGATCAAAGTGACAACTAATTCAATTTCTTGGTTTAGACTCTTCATGGTTTGCAAGCAAACATCTTCCTATTTAATGGGGCGGTAGCGGTGGGTACTGGTCTTTTCCTCATCTTTTAAGGACACTAAACCCTTCATGGAGCCCCCCCCCCCACATCAACTCTGTCTTTTAATCTAATTACCTCTGAAAGGCCCTCCTAATGCTATCTCCTTGGAGATTAAGGGCTTCAACATAAATTTAAGGGGACACAAACATTCAGTCCATAATATGGCTGGCAAAAAAAAAAAAAAAAAAAAAAAGGAGCTACAAGCTCCCTTCTGGGGGGCATATTGGCTGTGTTATTTAAGCTCTGATCCTCTGCCCTTCTATCGGTTTTGGCCTCCGGCCTCAGTAGACTTAAGGACTATGGCATCTCAGGTGGACCCCTAACCTGTTCTCCACCCAAGCACGGTGTTGCTGGAGCCCGAGTAACAAACAAGAGCTTTGTGTTGCCTTCCTGTGGCCAGGAGACAGTAACAGAAATGACACAAGTCTTGAAGACATAGTGACAGAAACTAGCAGCAGCCAGTAGGCAACCCACCAGGGTACCCCCGCCGGTAATGTAGTCCCTTGTTAACTGGACAGCAGGCGCAATGTCTTAGCCAGCACTGATTCCCTGTGGAGGACAGGATAAAGAGTACTGGTTAAAATGTTCATATGTGGGACTAGGGACAGAGCTCAGCCAGCCTAGCCTACTTGATGACCCTCAGGTCCCAGTGAGAGACTATCTCATAAAACAAAGTCCACAGCTCCTGGAAATGACTGAGCATGTGTGCTTAGTTGAAACTCTAGTTTCTAGGCTGTCATTTGCCCTCATCAAAACTCCCTTCTCTGGAGGCTGGAGATGGCTGAGTGATGAGGGAGCACTTAACTGCTCTTATGGAGGACCTGGGATAGAATCCCTAGCACCCAAGTGCTCACAACCATCTGTAACCCTAGTTCTAGGGGATCCAACTCCCTCTTCTGACCTCTGACCGTACCTAAGTATGCACAAGGCATATAGAGATACATGAAGACAAAACACCCACCCATACAATAAAGTGAATGAATGTAATTTTTAAAAAAGTTTCTCTCCACCTAGACCATTGACTTTTATATGAAAGGCTGACCTCAAGTGCAAACCTCAAAGACTTGTCTATAGCCAAGGCTTTATTAATTAGCAGGGTGAACATCGGATCAGAAATAAGTTTTTAATTCTTGAAACTGGCAGCATGTTAATTTTATTTTTTTTGGTTTTGTTTTTTTTTTTTTTTCTGAGACAGGGTTTATCTGTGTAGTCTTGGCTGAACTGGAATTCATTCTGCCGACCAGGCTGGCCTTAAACTCACAGAGATCTGCCTGCCTCTGCCTCCCACGCTGAAATTAAAGGTGTGCACCACCGCTCCTACCACCCCCCCATGTCATGTCAGTGTTTTGCCTGGATGGATGGATTTCTGTGTGGTACCCTCAGAGGTCAGGAGAGGGCATCGGGTCCCCTAGAACAGGACTTACAGATAGTTATAGGCTGCTCATGTGTCTGGATCGTCCACTGGTAAAACCAGCATATCACCTCCTACAGGGAACACAGCACCTCTCCAGCAGCACAGTTCAGAGGTCTGCAGCATGAGCAACAGCAGGCAGATGGCCCTTGCTCAGGCCTCAGAATCTTAGCGCCATGTCTCTCCTCAAAGACTTCTTGTTTTCCCTGATGTTCCCCAAGACTGCTAGCTGTTACCTGAATAGTGTTACTTCTATAATTCCTTTGATTTTTTTTTTTCTTTTCACTCCCTTCCCTTTGGCTCTTCGGTGCTTAGTTAATAATTCCTTATACTTAGCTAACAATTTCCTATAGTCAATTCTCTCTGTTGAAACAGCCAGTGTGGGTTTTGGCTCCTGCCTGATACAAGAGGATATGTTAGAAAGAACTTTAAAGTGATGCATGACTAACTTGGCTTAGGTCAACATCCAATAAATATTAATGGAATAAATAAATGAGTAAATGACTAGATTTCTTCCTGTAAATTAGTAATGACTTCCCCAGTTTTCAGTTATTAGGATATATTATTTGTACAAAATAATGTGTGCATGGTGACATTTTCACTTCTATACACAATGTGCTTTTATCATATTCAACCCTGTTACCCTGCCTTGTCCCCCTACTGCCTTGATTGATCACCCCAACCCCAAATGCCCCCCTTATACTTTTTCTCTTTTTTACAGTGTTTTTGTTTCAGACAGCCTTTCATTGTATATATAGCCCTGGCTAGTCTGGAACCCATTATGTAAACAAGCTTGACCTCAATCTCACAGAGATCCACCTGCCTCTGGTTCCCAAGTACTTCCTTGGTTTATTTATTTTATTTTTTTACTTTTTTATTTTAGTTTTTTTTATTAATCATTTTACTCATTTACATTTCAAATGATATCCCTTTTGTTTTATTTTTAGGACTTATTTTGAGAGAGAGAGAGAGAGAGAGAGAGAGAGAGAGAGAGAGAGAGAGAGAGAATGTTTACATGTGTGCAAGTGCACAGGCAGGCGTGCACACCACATACGTGCAGTGCAGATGCCCTTGTGAATGTGTGCATACGTAGTGTGTGCCACATGAGTTCCGATGCCCTTGGAGGCCAGAAGGTGGCATTGGAGCCTCTGGAACTAGAGTTACAGGTGGTGGTAAGCCCTCCAATGTGGGTGCTAAAAATTGAATTTAGGTTCTCTGGAAGCACGATACACACCTTTAATCGCTGAACCATATCTAGCCCCTCTTCTCAGTTTTTATAACAATTTTATGTGACTTGAATTAATACGAGGCAGTCCCCAGGGTCCTCTTGTTTCTAAAGGAATGTCCCTTACCAGCCATGGTCATGATCAACTGTGCACTGGAAAACATTAACAGCTATAGCTATGTAGCATCCCCAGAAGGCATTGTTCATTCTAGGGAAGGGGTTATGCGGCTGCTCCAGGTTCCAAACCGTTAATCCAGATCCCCATTAGCACCACCAGGTGTATTTTAGTCTTGGTACTCTGTGCTCACTGTCCATGGTCTAGTTGAACAGAACTCCTCCTGTCCTTTTGGCACCTATTGTTCTGACACACTGATCGGCAGCTATACAGCCTTGGCCCCCATAAGTTCACCCACCAAGACAGAAGGTGTAAACAATAGCCAGAAAGGTGGAGGGGGCATTCATTCCCCCAGAAAGAAGGTCCAATCACTTCATAGAACTCCTTACATTCTTTTTTTTTTTTTTTTTTTTTTTTTTTTTTTGGTTCTTTTTTCGGAGCTGGGGACCAAACCCAGGGCCTTGTGCTTCCTAGGCAAGCACTCTACCACTGAGCTAAATCCCCAACCCACTCCTTATATTCTTATTCCTTTTTATGAAGTTATTTTACAGTCAGGAGTAGTGCACACACCTTTAATCCTGGCACTCAGGAAGCAGAGACAGGCAGATCTCTGTGAGTTCATGACCAGGTTGGTCTACATATTAGGTTCTAGAAAAGCCAGGGCTATGTAGAGACTCCATATCAAAAATAGATAGATAGATAGATAGATAGATAGATAGATGATTTATATTATTTTATTATTTTGTGTGTATGGGTATGTTTGTACCACATGTATGTCTAGTACCTGAGGAGGCTAGATTCCATGATCCCATGGAACTAGAGTTACAGACAGTTGTGAGCCACCATGTGGGTGCTGAGAATTGAACCCAAGCCCTCTGGAAGAGCAGTCAGTGCTCTTAACCATGGAGCCATCTCTCCACCCCAACCCTCACCCCCCCCCAGGAGATAGTTGGTAAATTGTCTGCCTAGCAAGCCAAGGACCCTAAAATGGTGGGGAGTGGGGAGAAGCCAGGTATAAGGCCTAGTGGTACACACTTCTAATCCAGTAATGAAGATGTAGGGACAAATGTCACCTTGGGGCTTACTGGTGAGCCAGCCTAGCCTACCTAATCAGTGTGTCATGGTTCCATGAAAGACCCCGTCTCAAAAAAGAAGAAGAAAAACAAAACAAACAAAACAAAAAACCCCAAAACTAAAAAAACAAACAAACAAAAAAACCACCAACACCAAAAAAACCCAAGGTAGATGGTCCTCAGAAAGGACACAGTCTGGCTTCCAACACTCACATGAACCTGAACACAAGCATATTCACAAACACATACACAAAGCAAGTTCACAGTCTGTCTCTTTGCCTCTGACTCCGTCTGTCTCTCTCTGCATGTGTTCCTGTATGTGTTCTGACACGTGAAGATCAGAGGTAAATGTTAGGTGTCAGGCTGGAGAGATGGCTCAGTGGTTAAGAACACTGGCTGCTCTTCCAGAGATCCTGAGTTCAAATCCCAGCAACAAGATGGTGGCTCACAACCATCTGTAATGGGATCTGATGCCCTCTTCTGGTGTGTCTGAAGACAGCTACAGTGTACTAATATATGATAAATAAATAAATCTTTAAAAAATGTTAGGTGTCTTCCTCAATCTCTTTCTACCTGGTTTCTCAAGACAGAGTTACTCACTAAACCTGGGCCAACCTGGGCAGACAGCAAGTCTCAGGAGTCCTTCTGTCTCTCCCTCCCTAGCACTTGGATTACAGGAAGAAGCCATTGAGCCTGGCTTTTATGTGGGTGCTGGGTATTGAACCCTGCTCCTCATCCTTTACTGACAAGTCCTTTATCTACTGAACCAAAGTTCTCTATCCTGACCCAAAGTTCTCATTCTTTACAAAGAATTTGCCTCTGTGGTTGGTGGTTTAGTTCCTGGGAACTTTGGGGAGGGGGGGTGTCTGGTTGGTTGATATTGTTCTTCTTCTTATGGGGATGAAAATCCCCTTCAGCTCCTTCAGTCCTTGCCCTAACTCCTCCATTGGGGTCTTTGAGCTCAGTCCAATGGTTGGTTGTAAGCATCCTCATCTGTATCAGTAAGGCTCTAGCAGAGCCTCTCAGGATGGCTCCAGCTGCATATGTAGCAGAGGATGGCTTTATCTAGCATCAATAAGAGGGAAGGCCCTTGGTCCTGTGGAGGTTTGATGATTCCCCAGTGTAGGGGAATGTTAGGGCATTGAGGTGGAAGTGGGTGGGGGGTGGGGGATGGGGGAGCACCCTTATAGAGACAGGGGGTGAGGGAGGGGATAGGGGTTTTGTGGAGAGAAAACTGGGAAGGGGATAACATTTGAAATGTAAATAAATAAAATAACCAATAAAAATGGGGAAAAAAAGAATTTGCCTTTGCTACTTCAGCACACTTTGGTTTTCAAGAGCTGGAATTAGCTAGAAATGTATCTCCCAAGGGAGGATAGACCTTAGTCAATGGCTGTTCGAGAGGGCACTTGATAAATCTAGCTCCCTTGCCTTATAAAGAGAGAATTCTGAGGAGCAACATTCTAGAACTTTCCACCGCTCCTAAACCAGAAGAAAGTTACTCCTGCCCATGACCCAGGCTTTATCCGAAGTGGACTGTTGACTTGGCTTCTTCCATAACCTAACTTCCATAACTAGGTCACCTATCTGGAGTAACTGAGTAGAGTCACCATCTGACTGGCACACGACCCTTCCCTGTGTCAAAGGAGGAAAGAACTCTCAAATTCCAGACAGGACTCTCCTCTGACCACCTTCTCACCAGGCACCACCCAGCAGAGATGCTGAGTCATGGAGGGTGCTCCCACCTCAGGGCCTGCCGGTTCTCTTCCCACATCCAGACCGCCAATGAACTGAGCCCTCATTCCTGAGCCCTCCTCTACCTTTCCCCACAACTGTTTCACCTACGTAGATAACACGTGAGCAAAGCCTGCATACTGATGCAGCTGTGAGGACTAAAGGCCAGTACCGACCCTGGGGAATATTCCACAGAGTTCTTCGGCAGCTGGAGGAATGAGATAAGTGCTTTGCCTCCCATCTGCTAAGAAATACCACAGATCCTTCCAGTAATTAAAAAGGCCCCTGGCCCTGAGATCCATTGAGATGGAAGGTCATTAGCCAACATTCCTGCACTGGCCAAACATCTCAGAGGGTCATTTTGCAGATAGGAACTGTGACCCTTGAGGGAAATCTCGAAACTTCGTGCCTCATAGGTAGAAACTGGAATGAGAGCAGATGCTTTCCAGAGCTGATAGGGGGATCAATGTGTCATCCAAACGTTATTACAGGCACAGAGACGTAAACCGAAAGGTGAATGATGACACACAGGATGAGAAAAGCGGAAAATCTGTGGAGGTGACCCAAACCAGGAAACTGGGGACATTAAATGCTAGCTAGTTTTCTGTGTTGACTTGGTTGGACTAAGGGACACCCAGATATTATAATGTTAGAATAATGTACTCATTGTTTGGGGGTTGTGTGTAGGTGTTTCTGGAAGAAGGTAGAATTTAAGTTGGCAGGCTGAGGAACACAAGTGTAAGTGTAAGGCCCAAGAAGCACACATGCTTGCTGTCATGCCACTCCTTGTGTTGGAAAGGCCAGAAGCTGGCCTTAGTTGTAATTGCCCTAGCTTCTGAGCCTATGGTCTCAGACCAGGACTTACATTGTCAGTCGTGTGTGTGTGTGTGTGTGTGCTGTCTACCTTGCAGATAATGGTTGGTGAGATTTCTTGGACAACAGAATTGTGTGAGCTGATTCTTACATTAAATATATATGTATTTTTCCATTGATCATATTTTTCTGGAGAATCATAACACAAGACAAAAAAGATGTGACAGGTTGGGTTCTCCAGAACCAGATGGTGGGGTAGGGTGACTTTTGAAGGGTGATATGTTTATTAGGGATCAGATCCTGTGAAAGGAAGTGGGAGATGCCAGGAGAGAGTAGGATGAGAAACTAAACTGGGATGTGGGCTTGGTAAAGGCCTAGGCAGCCTGACAGAAAACTCTAGACTCTAGAGTCTAGAGCAAGATGCATCCAAGAGAGTTCCGCATTAAGCCGAGTTAGGCTAATGCATGGTCAGTCAAGTGTCCCTCCTCAGTCATCTGGTGTAGACTGTCCGGAGGACGATATGTCTTGCAGTGAGACGACACTCTTGTCTAGGAAGACTATAAGAGCTGACAGCTAGGGACTATATGCTCTTTGGTCCCTTCATGGATTTCCCTTGAAGAAGGATCAAGTGACAAATATGCCTTTCATGAGAAGGATTGAGCATAGTAGAAAAGCGGTTGTTCCAATCATTCATTAGTTCAGTATCCACTAAGACAGACAGAAGGCCAGTTGATAGCTATTACTGATGACTTGTTTTATGCTGTGATTTAAACTAAGTGCTGTGGTAGGTTGCACCATGGTTTAGGGGTACCCCCAGAAGCAAGTCCCAAGATGAGAAGACAGTGTTAGCCCAGCTTAGTGGTATATATATGGACAACCCCAGCAGTTGAAAGGTCTGAGAAGAAGAGAATTTTCAAGGCCAGCCTGGGCTACATGAGCCCATGTATCAAAAGAGGGAAAGAAGGAGGAAAAGGAGGAAGAGGAAGGAAGTCAAAGAAAAAAGAAATATTAAGTATTACTTTCTGGTTAATTTGGGAGGCCCCAGGAGCACCAAAAGGAGAACAAGAGAAGAGAATTAAAGAAATTAATTCTGGATTTATGAGCCCGAACAATGGCTCAGTTAGGAAAATCTCGCCTGTGCAAGCATGAATGTAGATTCCCCAGAACCCATGTAAAAAGCCAGATGTGCAGTACACACCTGTGATGCCATTTTTGGAAATTGGGGTGGGAGGGTAGAAGATGGTGACAGGCAGAACCATCCTATAAGCTCAGTGGCTGGCCAGTCTAGCATTCAGTGAGCTTCAGGTTCAGCAAGAGCTCCAATGACAATAACGAAGGTTGTAATTGAGATGGCTACGAGGGTGGAAGCGCTTGCTGCCGAGTCCGGTTACCGAGTTCAAGCCCCAGGACTCACATAGTAGAGAGAAAGAAGCTACTCTCAGAAGTTGTCTTCTGTAGTTGCAGGTTTAACTGGTACCTATAACTGATGTTACTGGGTTATTGTGGGTCCTGCGTCTCCTCCACCACAGGGCTTGGGAAGCTGGTGGAGGCTGGATGCAGGAAGTTTGACCATGCTTACCCGACACTGCCCCCAGGCGGGTCTTGGGCTGTGGGAAGCCACGGGACACCACTCCTGGGGTGAGGAAGAGCGGTCTGAGGTGTGGGAGCTGGCTCCGGGGTGCCCGAGCCTGCAAGGAGGCCGGAGCCATTGGGTTCTCAGGGACCATTGAGTTCTCAGGCTCTTGGTCATCCAGGTTCTGCTGAGATGCCATAAAAGAGCTGAGAATGGAGTGGGGGCCCGCGGGGCTGAATCAAGCCAGCCCGGGGCCAAGGCGGGAAGACCCGGAGAGCTCCAGCTAGTCCCACGGAGAGAGTCATTGGCTTGATGGCGGTTGGTGGTGGGCTTGGTGGCTTGGTGGCTTGGTGGCTGAGAGCGCAGAAAGGCCTTCTTCGGGAGATTAGACAGTGGCTCTGTAAGCAAAGGGCTTCTCTTCAGCTCCCCAGGGCATATCCCGATGAAAAGAGGGATCCCATGCTTCTAAGCAGTTTATTGTCATGGCGGAAAATGGATGGATGCATAAAACCACACCCCACTTCTCAGGGTGGGCCTGAGATTAAATATGTTTTGCAGGGAGGAGTGTCTGGGAAGAGAAATTCATTGGCTAAGCCTCCAGGCCTTTAGGCATCTCATTATAATGGGATCTGTCTTGAGCCTATGTGACCTGTGGTCATGTCCTCTACCTGTGGAGGGGCTTGGGGTGTTGCCTGATGCAGTGTGGACTGATGGCCACAAATCTATGGAGGGCTGTGGCTAGTGACCGACCTGGTTTCCTGGGAGTCAGGCAAAACACATACTGTTCTTCAGGGTCACCAAGGTTTCAAACCTCCTCAACCAGGAACCAGGGTGCCTTTCACGGTCCCACAGTCCTCTGCCATGGTATATGTGTGTGCACACACGCGCAAATGTAATAACAAAAACGTTTAAAAAAATAAAGGTAAGGCAGGGGGGGATGACAGCATTTAGGAGCAGAAGCACATAGACCTCTGTGAGTTCGAGGCCAGCATGGTCTACATAGTGAGTTCCAGCATGGCCAGGGCTATAAAATGAGACTGTGTCTTGAAGGAAAGGAAAGGAAAGGAGAGGAGAGGAGAGGGGAGGGGAGGGGAGGGGAGGGGACGGAAGGGAAGGAGGAAAAGAAGAGAAACAAGCAAGGTAGACTACAATTAAGGAAGACACCCCAACACCAGTGTTGACCTCTGACCTCCACGCACAAGCACACATATTATGCACATACTTAGCTAACAAGTACAATACCACACACAGACACAAAAATGTGGCCAGCACTGCAAGCCCCTGGAACACATTCCCACTGGGAAGTTGAAACAGGGCACAGGCTTTCCCTTACCCAAAAGAGCCAGGACGCCCAAACACCAGTTAACATCAGGCAATGGCTGAGAACTGCTCTCGAAAACATCAGTGCCTGGCACTTTCAGATTGTTCTATGCCAGAGTGTGGACAGCGTGGGGATGGTGAAGACAAGAATCGGGGTGGTATGGGCTCTGGCAGAAGGTACTGAGCTCAAATCAGTTCTTTAGAGACCGGGGGTTTGGGGAACAAACTATCAGGAAACAGCTTGTCACAGCAGGTGGTTATGGCACAGGCCTTTGATCCCAGCACTCTGGAGGCAGAGGCAAATGGATCTCTGAGTTTGAGGCCAGCCTGCTCTACAGAGCGAGTTCCCACACAGCCAAGGCTATACAGAGAAACCCTGTCTTGAAAAACCCACAAACAAAAACAAAAAAGAGGAAGAAGAAAGAAAATAGCGTGTGAAATACAATAGCATGTGCTGACTTTAGACACGCCATACTAAGGAAGCCCATGCTATGGTCGGAATCTTAAAGGTCTCCGGACTCCATAAGTTTGGCTGTCAGCTTCTGGCACTACTGGGAGATGGTGGAAGCATTAGATGGTGGGAAATGAGGATCACTAGGGGATGTACCCCTTCAGGGGCATATTGGGACCCGGAGCTGTCCTCTCTCCTGTTTATGAACGCCATGTGAAGAAGTTTTATCCCACATAGGTTCCCTACATGAAGTATTGCCTGGTCACAGCCAAAAGCACCAGGCCTAACACAGACAGGAAAATGTTGGCCTGGAAGGAAGTGTCAGGGAAAAAGCCTTAGAGAGTTTCCCAGCTGGCCTGCTTTAAGACTTTTGAGTCATCCAGAGAGGGGACAGCAGGTCAACAGGTAAATGAGGAAGAGCGGAAGAAAGACTGGGAGGGAAAGTGCTTCTCCAACAAGCAGAACCTAAAGGAAGCCTTCTAACTCCTAGGCAGGGGTCGAGGAGGCTCTGCCATGAACCCAATACATTACCTAGAGAAATCTCAGTGACTGCACAGCAGAGAATGACTTTAAGGAAGTAGGACTAGGGGTGAGGGAGGAGAGAAGAGGGCCCACAGAGGGGACCTGGAAAGTAGGAGAGGTAAAGACTGCACCTGGCCCTATCTAAAAGAGAAAGGAGAGCTGGGAATTGGCCTGGAGGTCAGTCCTGGATTCCCACTCCTTTCACCATGGAATTCCCAAGAAGATTTTCATAAGATAAGCCCCCTCACAGCCCTAAGCCTAATGAGTCACATGGAGTGCCACCAGCTGTCACTAAGTTGAGCACGTCCCATGACCAAACTTAAACGGCAGGCTGAAACTTTTCATTCAAGCCCATTTTTCTTTTTTAATTAATTAACTAATTAATGTCTATGAGTGCTCAGCTGCATGTATTCCTGCATGACAGAAGAGGGCATCGGATCCCATTATAGATGGTTGTGGGTGCTGGGAATTGAGCTCAGGACCTCTGGAAGAGCAGCCAGTGCTCTTAACTGCTGAGTCATCTCTCCAGGCCCCAAACTCATTTCGACCAGGAAGATTGACCCTTTAATTTCTAAGGCATTCGAAGAATTAAAAGTAGCCTTTCCCGAGCCAGGTGGCAGTGTACACACCCAGCACTGAGGGACTGGAAGCAAGAAGATTGCCAGTTGGAGATGAGCTTGGTCCGCTTAGCAAGAGCTCATCTTAAATAAACAAGTGTTTGCCACACAAACATGAGGAACTGAGTTTGACGCCCAGCACCCACATTAAAACCAGCAGTACACACCTGTAACTCCAGCCCTAGGAAAGTGGGCACAGGAGACTCCTGGGAGCTCGCTAGGCAGGCAGTCTGGCTAACTAACCAGCTCTAGGCCCAGTGAGCCACCCTACCTCAAAACTGAAGGTGAAAGGGGGGAAAATGGAGGACGATTGAAATCCATTGTCAACCCCGGACCTTTGCACACAGGCACATGTGGACATACACGCACACAGGCAAACACAGACACACAAACAGCAAAAGATAATCGCTCCCACAGATGCTGTGTTGTTTTAGCTTTCTCCTTTCCCCAGGGCTGTGTTCATTGCCCTCTTGGTCAGTAAATGCCCTGCCTAAACCCCAGTGTTTTATGTGCTGTTTATGATTTTTTTTTTTCCTGACAGGCACCAAAAGCAAACTGTATCCCACAGAGGCGAGGCCGGAAGCAGTAAGGAGCTGGGACTAAACATTCCATCTCTTCAATTGCTGCACTAATTTTGGCATCTGGCTATGATGACAGCCCCCCCCCCCAACAAAAAAACCAAGTCTATCCTGGAAGCAGCAAACACCCTTTCCATTCACACCCCATCAGCAAGAACTTAACCACAGAACTGTATTTAGCTGCAGGCAAAGTTGAGAAGTATAATTTTTAACTTCAGGTGGCCATGTACCCAGTTAACAAACTCAGCCTTTCAAAACACTTTTTAGTTTTGTTTCTCTATGTGTGTGTTGGGGGGTGTCTACTTGCACATGTGCAGGGGCCGTGAACACACACACACACACACACACACACACACACACACACACGACAGTCGGCAAATCCACAGATGCATGTGTTCATGCAGGCACAGGGGCTAGAGGATGACATCACTCTGCTTTATTCCCTTGAAACAAGCTCTCTCACTGAATTGAACGTAAGAGTTAAGCCAGCAGTCAGCAAACCCAGTGACCCTCTGCTTCCCACAGTCTCTCTGCCACACACACACACACACACACACACACACACACACACACACAGGGATTCTGATAGTCGTGCCAGTGTTTTACTAGGAGGTGCTAGGGGTTGGAATTCAGAAGGTACTCATATCTGCTAAGCTATTCCTCCAGCCTCTTCCCTCAGACCCCCCACTCCCCCCAAAAAAGAAAAAGATATTTTGCTTGTATCAGTTAGCTCTTGCTGCCTAACAACTCTCCCCAGTACTTGACAGCTTAAAGCAACTGCATTTTAGCTTCTCAGAGTTCTTGTTAGTCAGGTTTCTCTGTCCCATGTGATACTATCTACAGGCTCTTGGTCAGACTGGAAAACCCAAAATGGCCGCCGTCACACAGCCAATGCCTCTGTTGGGACAGTTCCGATGAGCAGAGCTAACTAGAAAGAATGCACCTCTCTTTTGGTGGGGTTAATAAAGTCCTTTAATAGATACAGGACTTTGCTTCCCATCCAAGAGGTTCCTTTCTCCAGCAGGATACAGTGAGTGTGACCTGAAAATCCTCTCTGGCAAAAATAGAGATGACAGGGCATCTTAAGGCCTGCGCTCAGGTGCACATGTGTGTGTGTGTGTGCACGCATGAATATACACAAGCACACAGAGACATCACTTCTGTTTTAAAGACTCAATCACCCTTGCAATTGAGGATGGTATACTGCTATGATTTGGATCTGTGCCCCACCACCAGAGACTTTGTCCCCAGCCTAGTACTATTGAGAAACAATGGAAGCTGCCAGGATTGTAGGCCCTAGCTGGGAGGAGTGGGGGGAGTAGGTTTCAGGGGGGCTCCTAGTAGCTGAGCCCTTCCTCTTCTTTCTTTTGCTTGCTCGGCACATGGTGGACAGCTCTGCTCCCCATGTAATCTCCACCAGAAGAATTGTCCCTCTATAGGCCTGGAAGGGTGCTGCTTACTTGCTTGTTCCAGATGGCTTGCTCAGCCCGCTTTCTTATACAACTCTGGGTTGCTGGCCCACAGAGGGACCCACCACAATGGGCTGCGCCTCCCTCATCAATCACTAACTAAAAGAAATGCCTTGACAGACTTGCTTCACATCCCAATCTCAGGGGAGGCATTTTCTCAACAGAGGTCCCTCCCTCAGATGACTTAAAACTACCCAGCACCCCAGTGCTTCTAAGCCAGTCCTGCAAACAGCTCAGCATTTCCTCCTCAGTTCCACCAAATACATAATGTAGCCTTGATGGGCTTATATAGGGAAAGGAAAGAACCAATAAATAGCTACAAAATTATACCCAGTACTATTCATGCAGGAGGCAGGCCTCTTAGGCTGCTAAGGGCTGGTAAAAGCGTGGCCCCCCCACCCACGGGACCAAATCAGAACTTTTAGACCTCATTAGAGGGTTGACGTCATAGCATAAGCACCTGAACAGAATTCTCAGGATCTGTATAAGCGCCTCCCAAGAGAGATGCCATATCAGCACCACAGGCAGCAAAACCGGATGAGACAGGCATCTAAACAGAGACAATAAAATATAAGGGGAATGCGATGCTCACTATTAATTGCCAACTTGACAGGACCTAGAATCACCTGGAAGATGAGCCTCCGATTCTGCCCAGGAGAAGGGAGAATCTTGATTATGCTGATTGGCGTGGGAGGAGTCTGGGTGGTACCATCCCTGACTGAGGCCCTATGGAGAACAGGAGCTGAGCTGCAGCATACATCCATGACTCTGTGCGGACACAATGGGACCAGCCAGCCTCCTGGCGCCACACCTTCCCTGTCTGCTGCTTGGTCTTGCTTCCTTTGAAGGAATTTACCCCTCTGGGGCTATAATGCAAAACAATATTTTTTTTTTTTGAGAGACGGTCTCATGATGCATCCCTGGCTGTCCTGAAATTCACTTGCTAGACCAGGCTGGCCTCAAACTCACTGAGATATGCCTGCCTCTGCCTCCTGAGTGCTGAGGTTAGAGGTGTGCAGCACCACATCTGGCAGTAAGCTAAAGGAACACCCTCTCCCTGCCCAGGTTGCTTTGGTCAGGGTGTTTTATCACAGTAAGGAGAAAGACGCTAAGACGAGCAGTCAAATGGCGATGCTAGGAGTGAAAATACAGCTTGTGTTGGCTGAGTTCATCATGGGGCTGAAGACGTAAACACAGAAAGGCTGGTGCCAAACCATAGATTTCCAAAGCTCAGAGAAGCCCAAGCAGGGGAAACACAAAATCAAATCAACACAGCAACAATAGCGAAAGCAAATTAAATACACATCATATTCACATTGCTCAAAGTCAAAGACAACGGGAAAAACCAAGAAACATTACCTTCAATAGAACAGAGACAGGAATTATGAAAGGCTTCCCATCAGAAAGCTTAAAAATCGGAGGGCAAGAAAACGTCTTTAAAATGCTAAAAACAGCAAAAAAGAACATCTCTGCCAAAAATTCAACACACAAAAAAAATATAGTTCAGAAATTAAAAGGAATATTAATTTTTAAAAAGTCTTTGTGTCGGAGTGTTTGCATGCATGTATGTTTGTACACCACAGCACGCAGTACAGGGCCCACAGAGGCCGGAAGAGGGCAAGGGATCCCCTGGAACTGGAGTTACAGGGAGTTGTAAGTCATCCTGTGGGTGCTAGAAACAAACCTAGATTCTCTGCAAGAGCAGCAAGTGCTTTGGACCCACATGCTCCCTCACTTTCATATTATATATGTGTGTATGCATATATATATATATATATATATATGAATGAAATAATGTTAGCCAAGCAAGCTAGAGAGTGTATCAGCAAGCAGCATTACTGCATGATTCCTGCCTTGAGCCCCTGCCCTGACTTGTCTCGAGTGGATGTGACCTGGAAGTATAAGCCAAATAAACTCTTTGCTCCCCAAATTGCTTTTGGTTGGATTATTTTGCCATAGCAACAGAGCTCAAACAGAACACGACTGGCCTTTGTGATCAAGAAAGGATTCTCTGTGAATTCAAGGGGCGTGGTCTAGATAGTGAGTCCAGGTTAGACAGCACTTCATAGAGAGACACAGACATGCACACAGAGTAAGTACGTGAAATGTAATAATGGTTTTTGAGGTACAGACTCATTGTATATCTCCGGCCTGCAACTCACTAAGGAAACCAGGCTGGCCTCAAAATCAGAGATTTGCCTGTGTCTGCCTTAAGGGCTAGGATTAAAGGTATATATACTATCACACACAGCTAAATGTAATAATTTTAAAGTAAATGAATCTTTGACCTTTTCCTTCCTTCCTCCTTCCTTTTCTTTCTTTCTTTGCTCTAGTTTCTAAGACAGTGTCTCTCTGTTTGCCCTGGCTGTCCTGGAACTCACTCTGTAGACCAGGCTGACCTCAAACTCAGAAAGATCTGCCTGCCTCTGCCTCCTGAGTGCTGGGGTTAAAGGTGTACGCCACCACCGCCCAGCTTTTCTTTTAATTTCTTTCAGTGCTTGTGATGGAGCCTAGGGCCTCATGCATGCTAGGCACGTGGACTACCAGCCAGCTCCACCCTAGTCCTTGAATCTTTTGATAAGTTTTAAAGCTTCATTTATTTATTTTATGTATATGCATACACTGTAGCTGTCTTCAGACACACCAGAGAGGGCATCAGATCCCATTACAGACAGTTATGAGCCACCGTGAGGTTTCTGGGATTTGAACTCAGGACCTCTGGAAGAGCAGTCAGTGCTCTTAACCACTGAGCCATCTTTCTAACCCCGAATCTCTTAATATTTGAAACTCTAACTTTCGCCTATTTTCCCGGCCCAATCCAACTACATGTCTTAAGAAAACAGACAGCTTGGAGGAAATATAGACAAAATATGAAATGTCCAACTCAGCACAAATTGTCACAGCTCAAGATTTGCTGGTAAAACTGGGTGTGACCTAAACCAAACTCAAGAACTCTACAAGTTAAGTCCCTTCAACCCGCTTCCTCTTAGAAGGGACAATGGCATGCAATGACAAGAGATGTCTTCCAGAGTGTCTGGCCACTTCCTATTGATATTTTCTAGGGTTTTCCTTGTTTTGAGTCACTGGGCCACTGTGAGGAGGATTCGTGTGCCAGAGGTCTCTGCTTCCGGGAAAGACCAGGAGCAGGAAGAGGCAAGGACTCAAGCTTAGTGGAGCCTTGGCCTGACCTCACAGAGGTGCTGGGCTGAAGTATAAATGGCACATGAGTGCTCTTTCTGACCCCAGCCAAGGGAGCTGGGCTTGTATGTTCCTGCCTGAAGAATGAGTCACTGGCTACAGGTCATGTGAATTCCCAGGTGTGGCTAAGTGGCTGCAGTCACCTAAGGGCAGGCCTCTGGAGCAGGTCACAGGTGCAGGCTGTCACTGAGCTGTCAGAGCAGGGGCCTAGGGACATCTGGAGCAACAGGGATCTGTGTGAAACTGGGTCTACGTGACCCTTTCCTTTGGTGAAATGAGGGGAGGGGACACAGGGAGACTGAACCTCAATACTAGAAAACCCCTGAGACTTGGTATTCAATTCCAGGAGGCAGAGGCTAAGGAAATCCCTAGTTTCTTAATACAGAAGCCCAGATAGGGATCTGGGTTGAAGCAGAACACAAGACTCATTTCCCAGGCTTGAGCAAAGCCATGTGCAGCCAGTGGAAAGTAAAATGGAGTTTGGTGTGTGGTTTCTGTGCCCTATGTTTTGGGCTTTCTTGGTTTTTGCAAGGCTGAGGATGGAATCCAGGGCTTTTTTAATGCCAGGCAAATGTCCCTCCACTGAGCTACATCTTCAAGCCCCATGAAGGGCGTTTGAAGGAAGCGTGGCCATTCCTCATTCCTTCGGCCTACAGTTGTTCTTCAAGCAGGCATCTTGAGCCATGGGAGAGAGACAGAACTGCCAGATTTAGCAAATAGAACTCTTTTCTTTTTTAATTTTACTTAATATTTTTATGTTTATTTGTTTTATGTGTGGGTACTCAGATTGTCTGGCTGGGTGGCCCACTGAGCCATCTGACTGGTCCCTTCGCTTAATTATTTAATGTACACAATATATTTATACTAAAGAGAATTATTCCGATTGAACTGATAACCCAGTGCACATTCTTGTTAACCTTGTGGCACTGAGAGACACCTAGGAGATGCACAAAGAACACTTCTAGGTGGGTCTCTAAGGACATTCCCAGAGTTCAGGTTACCTCTCAGCCCTGACCCCTTCTTGTTCCTCTTTCTACTTCTTAGTCACCATGAGGCGAACAGCTCTGACATCACTTGTTCCTGCCATAAAATTCCTCTGCCCCATAGCCCAACAACAGAGCCGGGGTACCATGGACTAAAATTTCTGAAACGCAAATAAAGCTTTCCTCCTTTGAATTCTGCCTCTCAGGAATTTGACCAAGAACTGATCTCTGACTAGCATACAAAACAAGTTAGAAGGCCCTTGGGTAGCCAATGAATCCCTAGACTGGAGTTAGACCGCCTCTAAACTTTGGAATGTTTTATTGCATGTTTATTTGTTTATTTACTTATTTAAGAGAGAGAGAGAGAGAGAGAGAGAGAGAGAGAGAGAGAGAGAGAGAGAGAATGTGTTCAGAAACCTGGAATTGAACTGAGATCAACCATCTTGGCAGGAAGCACCTTTACACACTGAGCCGTTTCACTGGCCCCAAACTTTGCTTTGCTAAGAAGGAATATCTACCTCATTTAAGCTTTGTAACAATGGGCTGTTTCTTCCCTATCTATAGCAACGAATCTGATAACTTCAACCCAGCCACTAACTTGTTGCATGAACCCAGGAAACTTCTCTAAACCCCAAATCACCACTCACAAAGTTGGGGTGGCAGTAACTCTTATCTCAGGGCTATCTGGTAAGCATTTCAAACAGTCCAATGTAGCTAGCAGGAGTTGGTCAACGGTTTCTATGACCGGAAATGGGCTATTCCTGGCACATCTGCACTTCAGATAGCATTAACACCCAGCATGCAGGCTTGCATCCTTACCCTCGAAGACTAAATCCTGTCATCTCTGAAGGCTGGACACTCACTGGTTTCCAGAAACGCACCTCAGCATCATGGATGTGCCCTCTGGAAGAGGCTCCTGAGTCTGCTGAGCTGGAACTAAATGCGTGACATGAAAGCTTCGACAGAGAAGTCCTTTCTGTCTTTGCTCGGAACACGGGAGAGCGCGCACTAGTACATTCTCACCTCCCCTCTAAACTTAGAACTGAAAACATGGGGTTGGGGATTTAGCTCAGTGGTAGAGCGCTTGGGCCTAGGAAGCGCAAGGCCCTGGGTTCGGTCCCCAGCTCCGGAAAAAAAAAAAAAAAAGAACCAAAAAAGAACTGAAAACATTGTTCACTATGCCAGCCATTCGGGGACCTTCCTTGTGGGATGGGATTGGGAATGAAAACTCAGCATTTCCTCATAGGGGACAGCATGGGGAATGAGGGGACATTTGAGAACTTAGAAGACAAAGCTTTTCCTTCAAAAAGGAACCAGTCAGGCCAGTGAAGAAAGCAGCTTTACATCTGCTTGCGACCTCTCAGCAGTCTGCTGGCATCTGTTACTGAGATCTGTATCTGTCTCATCTTGAGGACCCATTTAAAGTCCCACACACTCCACACTAAAGGCACGGAGAGAGCCCACCCAGGTCTGACAATTTTCGTAGATTCCCTTCTGTCCACATATTCTAATGACCTGATTAGCAATTCTACTGTATTTAATTTGCACCCTGGGTAATTTACTGTCAGCCAGAAGAGCCATCAGCTTGAAAAATGGCACCCAAATTAAAAACCAATAGTGAAGTTTCAGTTGGAATGAGCTCTCCTGGCACAATGATGAAGCAGGATTAGCTAGAGTCGATAGGTGTAGTTCGCAAGTGGCAAACAGTTTACGTCCTAACGTGCTGCTAGGATCGGAAACTCTAGCCTTGCTGAACTGTAGGAATCCTGCAACCAAGAAAACGGAGAACAAAGTGGAGACCGGTCCAGTTGGACAGTTACATGAAGCAGTGAATGCTGCCCACCTCCTGGCTCCTTATGACGTGAACTCCAGTCCCCCTCCTCTCGAACATGAGTGCTGCCCTTCCTCAAGGGGGGCGTGGGGCATAGTGGAAGCAACACTTACCTTTCTTGGCACAGGAACAATGTCCGTGCCATGAGCAGCCATGTTGGGGAGCCATTTGGAGAGAGCACAGAAAAAAAGCTAAGAGGTTCCAGTCGCTTCTCCATAGACCTGTTGGAGTTGGTCCAGCCTTAGAACCAGACATAAGAGGGAGGAAGAGGGGCTCCACCTGCCATGTCACTGTAGCCTAAGGCCACCTCCTCCAGAGAACTGCTGGTGACTTGACTCAATCTTCAGATTACCCAGCAGCCCAGTGACTGTCAGAGCGGCCACTATTTTGGAGTCATTCAGTAACAGACAAGGACTCCCAGAATCTTTCAGTCTGCCTATTCCTGTGCCTTGGAGCCATGTGAGCCTTGTAGGGACCCCTGGTCAAAGGTACACACTCCAAAGGCAGAAAGATCACCAGCCTACCCACTGTCTCCCTAAATGTCCTGGGACTGGGTGAACGTCCCTGGACTTACCAGTGTAAATCCACCTCCGCGCACACACTCTGCCCCTTTCTAGAATCTATTGCCACCATGTACCAGGGACAAATGTTATCTTCCGCAGAGGCATTCTTTATTTGAAGGAACACAGGGCCTTACTCCCACTTAGAAAAGATCATGCTGGGGCTAGAAAGTTGCCTCATTAGTTGGGCGTTTGTACTACTCTCTTCCAGGAGACCCAAATTTGGTTCTTAGCACCCCCCCCCCAGGCAGCTCACAACTGCCTGGAACCTGCTCCACAGAGTCTACTTCCTTCCTCCAGACCCTGAGGGCACCTGCACTTACATGCACGCATCCACACAGAGATGCACACATGAACACATAAGTTAAAATTAGTAAAGATAAATCATTTTAAAAGGCCAAGGCTCTGTGCTGGAACCTCCTAACCCCAATAGCCAGGACCTGCCCTTGAGAACCATCGAATCTCAAGGAAGTCTCACAGAGAGGCAGGCACAGTGTGGAGCTGGGACAGCATCCTACGGAAGTTGGCACAGAGTATCAGAAAGTTCCATTCTTTGCCCTGTACCTACGCATTCACCAGAATGTTCTTGGCGGGAAGCCCTGCTACCTTCCCGCATGTCTGGAGAGTATCTCTAGCCTTCCAGAAATCCTAGGACACAGATTCAAAGAGCTGTCTCAGTCTTACCTGCTGCTCAAGTCCAAACTCAATGAGGGAGAGCAACCTGCCTCAGGCCTTGCTAGGGAACCCCTCAAAGCTGCTACCCATTGTCCACAACTTCTGTTCACTCTAATGGCTTTGGTATGGAAACTAGCGAGAGATAGGCTTCGCAAATGACCTTTGTTGATCAGTTATATAATGTTACACAGAATAATCAAGAACAAAAGTCTGAGCTGGGCAGTGGTGACACACTCTTTGTATCCCAACACTTGGGAGGTAGAGGCAGGCAGACCTCTGAGTTGGAGACCACCCTGGTCCACAGAGGGAGTTTTGGGACACCCTGGGCTACACAGAGAAACCCTGTCTTGAAAAACTGAGGGGGAGGAGGGAATCTGTATTTTATCTAGACTATGTCTTCCTGTCACTGCATAAATCACATACCCACTCCATGGGATACAAGCCAAGTTTACTTAGCTTCCAAACGGGTTCCTGAAATGTTCATGCTTTTCAGTTCTCAGGCCCGTGAAGGAGTGATGACCATCGTTACCTCATACAGAAGCCCTTCCCTCTAACTCTGCAATACCTTCCAACCCAATTTCCCCTTGATGAACCTTTGCCTCTCTTCATCTGGGGTTTCCTACTGATTGCTGAAGCTATTTTGCCTGCTGGAAGTGAACTGGACATATAGTCCCCTGGAAATAGCTCAAAGGAACGACTGACACAAACTATACTTGGAAGCCTCTGTTTTACATTGTTTCCCCCCAAAGAATCCATGTGTGCGAGCGCGTGTTTGTGTGTGTATGTGTGTGTGTGTGTGTGTGTGTGTGTGTGTGTGTGTGTGTGTCCTCAAGGTCATGTCTATGGGGCTTATCCCACATTACTCTGGAATCTTGAGGGTTACAATGTCAACAAAGTAATCTAGTGGGGCACAATCTAGCCCTTCAGCAGTCACCAGACGTCCCTGGCTTGCTCCTTCAACCTTCTTCTTATTTATTTTTTAAAAGTGGGGTCTCATGTAGCCCAGACTGGCCTTGACTTGCTCTGTATCCAGAGATGACCTTGAACTCCCAATTCTCTTGCTTCCACCTCCAGAGTACTGGGATTCCAGCTATGCACCGCCATAATCTGTTTATGCAAGGCTGGGGCTGGAACACAGGGCTTTGCTTCATGCATGCTAAGTAAATAACATCCCCAGCCTCCTCCGGCAGCCATCTTTAGCTGTCTCTCCTGACACCCACAATTCCCCGGTTGCTGCTTTGTCTCTGCCTTGCTTCTGGAAAACTCAACCTAAGATAGCATGATTGCTCCCTCCGTCTGGACAGCAGTGGCCTAGATGGGGTCTCTCCCCTGGAGCTGAAGCAGCATTACAAAGCTTGGGCAGCTCCGGGGTCTCATACTTTACCATGGAAAATTCTTCGCCTCTGACTGGTTCCCATGGCAGGTTTTTTTCTTCGCACCTTTGCTACAATTGGCTGAATGCAAATTAGCTAAGCCAGCTATGTCTATCCTAGTTACGATTCATACACCAACCACTAGCCCTGCTGGCTATATGATTTCGGTGGATATGCAAATTAAGCAACACTAATTTGTTGATGCTGATAAGATGCTGGACTCAGCTGCCCTCCTGCATGGTGCTGATAAGGCACAGAAACCCGAACACAATTCATATGCTCACATAGTGACCATGCTAGCACACCAAGGAGCCAGACACACTAGCTGAGAAGCTGACAGTCAAGACTGTCTGGTCCTGGTGGTATTTCCTGCTTTTCTATCAGTTGGTTGGGTGTCAAATCACACCTAGGCCTGACAGAAGAACCCAACTGAACAAGAGACCTCATTCCACCACCCACCTCCCAAACATACCATGTAGTACACTCACAAAATGCCTCTTCCTACCTTTGCCTCTGTGGCAAGTCTTCAAACTGCTAGCATGGGAATTGTCACTGTCATCTTTCATACATTTCTATTTAACTCCTGAGGGTTCGAAAATTGCCTCTGGCCTACTGCTCAATGGCTCTAAGACTACATACACACTGCCTGGATATCACCTACATATACTTTTCGGACTCAGGATATACCACCTTTAAATATGACCGCGAAAAAAAAAAAAAGCAGAATATACCACCCCAAAACATCCCTCTTTGGAATATTGATTGTTTGGGGCTGGTTATTTTGAGAAACTGCAAATACAGAAATAGCTCTGTAAAGCTCCAGTTTTATAAAGGCAAATTTCATTAGTGAAAGTGCCTGCATCAGGAAAAAAATCTTCCCACCTCTCAAGACCTGGGAGATTTGGGTCTGTATATCAAGGCAGCCTTTGAAAGGGGTCACTGCCTATTGTCCCAACTCCTTAGGTGATTGCTTGCTTGACCAAGGAGTTCAGGGCTACCTGAATAGCGTAGCAAGCAAGACTCCAAGTAGTAAGAGGTGTGTGTGTGTGCATGTGTCTGTGTGTGGATGTGCGCACGTGTGCATGTGTGTGTAAGAGAGAGAGTGAGTATGCATGTGTGTGTAAGCACACACATTCTCATCACATGTATGAAGGGGTTCTCTCAGCCAGAAGAGGGCTTCGAACTCCTGGCACTGGAGCTACATGTGGTTGTAAACTAAATCATGTGGATGCTAGGGACCGAGCTTGAGTCCTCTGCACACCTAACCACTGAGCCATCTCTCTGACTCCTTTCTAAAAATTGCATTTCAAACCTGTATTCTTGGTACATGTCCTCCCTCATTCTCTTATAATTAGTTTCTATCACTCGTAGAAGCCCCTGGGCTCCTATTCCTCCCTGCGGCTGAGGATGCTGGGTGAGTTTCAGTCCATCTGGCCTTCTTTGACACTTGTGTTTTTTGTGGGACTTGTATGTGTACTTGCAGTAATTAATCTATTCATTTTTCATCTGTTAATCTGTTTCACATCCATCTAACACAGAGTTCAGTAGTCAAAAGCCCTAAGTAATGGGGAGCTACTGTCCCTCTCCAGGAACCCTCCGAATCCTGCTGCGATTACACTCGGGGGTGGCAGTGTTTGGGTCAGCCTGGGCAGTGCCCCCCTTCCCAGGATCATAAGGGAACAGGTTCTGCAAGCTCACTCTCCCACCCCTGCCTTGGCCTGTTTGTAATTGTGCATTTTTCTTAGATCCTGACCTTGGCTTTAAGCAGCCCAGCTGTTTTTGATTCCAAGAGCAGAGCTGGGGGTGGGCAGGCAAGGTCAGGTTCACGCAGGCACCTCCTCAGTGGAGGAACGCACGCCCTGACAGAACTGCGCACAGAGCATTTCGGTGCCTCAGATGGGTTTATTCAAAGTTCATAATTACCCTGAAATCTCTTAAAATGAAAACATGATTGAAGAATTAAACCTGGTAAACAAATTAGTCAGAAAGAAAACCTCCGCATAGCAAATGACAAAATCCAAAGAGCCAAGCCAGCAAATGAATGGGCTTGCGCTGTAATTGGCAGCCAGGGCTACAGAGGACTCCCAGGCCCTGGCAAAAGCAGGATTGTAGAGCAGCCAGCTCCCCAGGGTATGGGGAGGCCAGAGCTGGGGTGCCGGGGCTTTGTGGTCAGTCAGGTAGCCACCGCCTGGGGAGGGACATGGCTGAGGGCCCGCAGTCCTGAGCAGCTGGTGTGGGAGATGCGGCTGCAGCTGGCTCCACTGTTACCCACGGTAGTCCAGGTGCTGTGATCCCAGCTTTGGCAGAGACTGGCGAGGTGACTGTGGGGGACCTGGCCTCTGACTACCCCAGCTGAAGCTGTGTGTGTTTTTTACACATCTCCCACCAACTCACCTCCCCTAACCTTCCATTCTCTCTTTTTTCAATCTTTCCTGAGCACCCCAGTCCTGATTCATGCTCATAATCTCCCCTGCTACCTCCTCTCTTGGCCCCTCCCCACCCCTTCTCTGATTCATTCCTGTATTCTTAGAAACTGCTACTCTACACTCAGAACACACACACTCTCCTTCCTTCCCTCCCTCCTCCCCCGCTCCCTGGATCCTATTGCTGTGTGAACACCCACCCCAAGCCAGACAGGTATAGTGGCACATTCCTGTAATCCCAGCCATTCCAGAAGTCTTGAGGCTAGATCACAAGCAGTTCAGGATTTCAAAGCCAAGCTCATCTGAATCTCGGGTTCCAGGCCAGCCTGAACACCACGAGACTCTCTCAAACAAACAAAACACCCCAAAACTGAGAAGCAAAGTAGGAGAGATGGCTTCACAGTTAAGAACATTTACTGATCTATCCTGAGGAACTGACTTTGGACAGCACCTCATTGGTCCAGAAATGCCTCTGATTCTAAACCTAAGGGATCCTTCTTTGACTTCCTTGGGCATCTGCATACACTCACACGGATATACAGAGACGGGCTAATCATAAAATAAAATAAGTCTTTTTTTAAAAAAGCTTACTAGCAGCCACTATTTAAACTCACGGATTCCCTGGCTTCAGCCTCATCTTGGAAGCCCCTTCTGTAGGGGCTGATTAGATAGCCAGGGCTGGAATCATCTAGAACCCTCTTTGCTCTGGTCAGCTAGGCCTTTGCTGCCTGTCACTGGGACCTTAGCTTGAGCTGTTGGTCTGAATGTATTCCATGATCTCCCCATGTAGCCTGACTTTCCTTCCAGTATGGCAGCTGAGGACACCCAGAGTTTCCTAATTGCCCCAGCGATCTTAACAAGATCATTGACAAATCCAACTCCACCTCCGGTATCCAGTGGAGGCCGAATGGTGACTTCAAAGTTAGTGTACCTGCTAACCTCTGGAAGTTCGGTGCCAAGCAGGCTCTTTGTATTTGATCCCCACCCCCAACCCCCAGCAGTGAAGAATAAGTCAGGGAGGGGGAGCCTTTGCTGGTAGGGATTTTGATGTATAGATTCTCTTGAATTATCAAATTTGGCCATAACTCCTGGACAGTTATCCTTGTATGAGACACCCTTGCCAGCTTCTTTCTGGGGAAAGGGATTGCCTTGGTATAGACGCCTTTGGCTATCAGACATTGAGACAATGGGTCTTAAGAAATGGAAATTTTGGGGTTGGGGATTTAGCTCAGTGGTAGAGCGCTTTAGGAAGCGCAAGGCCCTGGGTTGATCCCAGCTCCGAAAAAAAAAAAAAAGAACCAAAAAAAAAAAAAAAAAGAAAAGAAATGGAAATTTTCCTCCCAGGAATCTCATGCTGGGAGAGGGAAAAGGCAGAAGCCTGGTGCTAGCCAGAGGAGGACCTTGTCTCCTGCAAAGAGATTTCACAGCTTTCTCACTACTCGTCAGCGTCAGCCCGCCTGAGAGACTGAAGCTGGGGGTGGGAGGGGAGTACACCTTGGCCAGGACTGCTTAATGATGCATGTCCTTTATCCTCTATTCAAAGCTCCTCCTCACATCAGGACCCTGAGCAGGGACGTCTTTCTTCCACTTCTTAACAAGACTACATAGAAGAGACCTCCTCTCGGTGTTTCTTCTTTTTTTGTTTTGATTTTTGAGTCAGGGTTTCTCTGTGCAGCCCTGGCTGTCCTGGAACTACCTCTGTAGATCAGGCTGGTCTCAAATTCTGAGATCCACCTGCCTCTGCCTCTGCCTCTGCCTCTGCTTCCCCAGTGCTGCGATCAAAGGCCTGTGCCACTACCACCCAGTTTACTGGTTTTGGGGGGTTTTTTTCTCTCTCACAATTATCTCTTTAATTGGCCTGCTGAGGATGAGAGGCCAAGTCTAGCTTGATAGAAGGCTGGGTCAGGCTCTGACCCTAACAACTTTGGTAACAAGGAAACAGAAAAGCATCTATTCCTCCCAGATAGGGTACCAACAGATCAAAGAAAAGATTCCACCCAAGCCCAGCATGGTGGACCAACGAATTTATTGGGATTACTTATAGGAACATGAGCGACTCAAAAGCAGCTGCGTCACACAAAAGCACCCCCCTCCTGTGACAAATGTGACCATGGTTAAGAACTAATAAAAACTACACAACTGGAGCCCCCTCCTCAATCAACCTCCCACTCATATGCACTCTAACACACAGGCATGCATGCACAACCCTGGACAGCTGGGAGACAGGAGAGAGTGGTGAGTGGAGCCTCAAATAAGGGTCTCGGGTGACCGTCCCCAACCCTGCTCTCTTGGAGGGAGTGCCATTTGCTCTACTGCTACAGATTTAGCTCTCACTGTGTAGTTGTTTGCCATAATAGCAGCATCAAGGGAGTCTCAAGTTCTACCCATACATAAAATTTATTTTTATTGTATGTGCATTGGTGTTTTGCCCACATGCACATTTGTATGCAGGTGTCATGGGATCCTCTGGAGCTGGAGTTACAGGCAGTGGTGAGCTGCCATGTGGGTGCTGGGAGTTGAACCCATATCCTTTGGAAGAGCAGCCAGTGCTCTTGACTGCTGAGCTATCTCTCCAGCCAGATCTACCCTCTCAGACAGTGGGGTTGAATCCTGTGTAGAGTCGCACACCGAATGTGGGGTTGTGCAAATTTTGGCAATGGTACAAGTTTTCTGAACGCACAACAGCCAGGAATAAATGAAACACGAAACAAGGAATCCAAGGTGCTCCTGGCAATGTTCCCTGCACTGTATTATGAGATTTCTCTGCAGCCTTTGGATCTGAACCCACAAGAGCACTCTGCACTGTGCACGCACTTTATATACCAAAGATTCTGCTCTTATCAAAGCATAGCGGTTTGATTATAGAAAACAAAGGCTTCCAATATTTCCCCACTACTGCCATTCCTCATATAAGCATGAATTAGTGTATCTTTAGACTCTACTGGCTTAGATGTTAGGTTTTATTATTTTTCTCTCTGTGTATAACATATGCATGATGTGCCTGTCTCTAGAGGCTGGAGGTGTGCATTGGTGTTGGACCCTCCCCGCACCGTCACTTTTCTATTGCCAAGAGTCTATCGTGGTAGGGCAGAGGCAGCAGACTCAGTATCAGGGGCAGGATGCTGAGAGCTCCCATCTTGGACCAGAAGCATGGACGAGAGAAAGAGAACTTAAAACACACAAGTTTAAGTTTTCAAAGTCTCCCTCCAGTGACCTATTTCCTCCAAGGCCACACTTCCTAAGCCTCACCAGTGTCACCAGGTATTTAATACAAATATTCAAATGCCAGAAACTATAGGGGATATCTCACTGAAACCACTATAGGCAGTCTTCCTGCTCTCCATCTTGGTTTTGTTGGTGTTTGGGTTTTTCTTTTCCCCCATTGTATTTATCTGTGTTTGAGTGTATTTGAATATGTGTGCACAGGTGTATGTATCTGTAAACATACACAGAGGGCAAAAGACAATGTTGTGTGTCCTTGTCTGTCATTCTCTGCCTATTCCTTCAAGGTAGGATCTCTACCTGAACCTGGGGTTCCCATTTTCCTTGCCAGACTAGGAGCCAGCCAACCCCGGTGAACCTCTTGCCTCTGTCTACACCTGTTCAGAGCTGTCTGGAAGCCCAGCTTGTTACCTGGATGTTGGACTCCAATGCCCAATATTCAGGATTACAAAGTAAAGTCTGTAACCATTGGGCCATTCCTTCAGCCACTGAGCCTTGTTTTTTGAAATGGAGTCTCACTAGGCCTAGAACTCACTCACTAGACCACAGAGGGGTGACCTCTGCTGACCGGCTTATCTCTCTGCCCTTCAACCATCCCAGGACAGACAGCTAAACCAGCACCCCAGCTTTTACATGGGTGCTGGGGATCCAAACTCAGGTTCCTATGCTTGTATGACAGGTATTTTACCAACTGAGCCATTTCCTCGGCCCCAGAAAGTTTCTTTTTTCCTGTTTGTGGGGCTGGCAAGATGGCATGGGTCAAAGTCTAGTGGCATGTGTTTGAGCCTCAGAGCCCATGCCAAGGTGAATGTCTACAAGGTTGTCCTCAATGTCGTGTGCCTTGTGTTCCCAACCACCAACAATAATGATATTTTAATTGATGTTTGAGCTGATAATTTGAGTTTCATTTTAAAAACTAAGTGAGTTTTGGCTTTGGAGAGAATTCGTAACAATTTCTGAAGTAGCTCAAAACATACTTTGTTTTCTACTACATATATATGTGAAAATGGTGTTCTTGGCTTCAACTATATAGCCAAAATTTAATTTTTAATGTGAAAATAAATAGCATATCCATCTCACACGTCTAATTTGCTTCCATCTTTAATAAATGGTAACGTGATATGTACACCAAGGACTTGTTTTAAAATAACTTGTTTATTATTTATCAGTCAATGTTCAATGTGTGTGGTTATTTTATATACCTATACACCCAAGGCCACGTAATAATTTCTTGGGCAAAATGGTGTCGAGAGTGGAAAAAGCTTAAGCAGCCTTGCTGGTGCCTTTAGGACAGCCCTCTCTGAGGCGTGATGGTTATGTGCATGCCACACCCAGAGGAAATAGACCCACTGAGAGGGATACAAAAGCAAAGAGAAGAGGTAAAGTGGTCCAGTGGCCCCCATCTTTGAGTTTGTGTCATGAGCCTTAGGTATAAATAGAGAATAGAGTATGGAGGTAGGAGTATTGTGAGCAGCAGATTTCTGGCCCACCCTCTCTGTTCTTGATCAGCTTCCTCCCTAACGTCCAATGCAATGCACAGTCTACATGGTGGGCACTCCTCCCTCGATTACTTAGCTTCTCTGATGTTTCAAGCCTGCAATCCTGTACACAGGTTTTTCAGCTCTGGGAATTGCCCTTTTCTCTCTGTTCGCCTGCCAAAGTCTTGCTCAAATATCTCTCCAGAAAGTCTTCTGGCTCCTCTGATCCCGGGAAGTGCTGTACCCCACACCTGTCACCTCAGTGCTTTGTGTGGTCATTGTTTTCTGTCCTATTTTTAACAAAATGGTGTACACACACACACACACACACACACACACACACACACTGCACCTGGAACGAAGAAGATGCTGTACGCCTAACAACCAGGACGCACAACACTCAGCAGATACCAGAAACTCAATAGTACGACCTTCACAATGTCCCTCTTCTTGCAGGAGACTTCAGGAACATCCATGCTAGAAACACCTGTGCCTGTCTGAATAGTGTCACGGCCTGTACTTTTGGCACTCAGGAGGTAGAGGCAGGAGAATCTGAGCTGGAGACAACCAGCCTGTGGGACACAGTAAGAGTCTCAAAAGGCGCCAATGGCTTAGCGGCAAAGAGCAGTAAGCTTTTCCAGTGGGCCTGAACTATGCTTTGTTTCTCAGCAGGGGCTTTAATTGTCACCTTCAGGAGGATTCTCTGATCACTCTATTCAATACAGTCACCACCATAGCAGTTCATTGTCCCCTCCCTCTTCCCTCTCTGTCCTTTCCTTTTTCTGTAGCATTATTTGTTATGTTGTCGCCTGTCTGTGTCTCTGGGTCCCTGCAGTGCAAGTTGCGCTGCTGGTAGGAGTTTCTGTCTGTTCCAGATTGGCTCCTAGCACCTAAGGCTGTAAGTCCCACTGCTGTAGAAAAAGCCACTCGGCCGAACCCTTGTCATTTTAAAAGCTTTACAGTTGCTGTGTAGGTGTGGTAAAGCTGTTCTATTCTCCCAGCCCGGCAGGGGGTAGGGAAGGTGAGAATCAAAGTTTGAGGCCAGCCTGGGTAGGAAGTTTCAGACCAGCACAAGATACAGAGAAGTGTATGTGTGTGTGGGGGGGGGGTGTGTGTGTGTGTGTGTGTGTGTGTGTGTGTGTGTGTGTGTGTGTGTGTGTGTGTTGGGGGTGACACATGCCTTTGGAAACAGAAGCAGGCTCTCTGAGTTCAAGGCCAGCCCTGATCAACAGAGTGAGTTCCAGGACAGCCAAGGCTACAAACCCTGTGGGAGGCCAAGCAGGGGTAGGGTTAGCAGTGGGGGATGGTGAACAAGCAGTTGCCAGCTGTGTCCTCGTCTCTGCCGCCCTGGAACAGGTGGGGATAGAGGGGCTCCCTCCCTCTGTCCTCCCTAGCATTGCTCTCCCAGATATTCCCTATCTCTGAACAGCTGTTTTCCTTTGGCAAGGGTTACGTCCCCACCAGGTGAACCATGGTCTTTAGCAGGACGGACCAGAGTCCCAGAAGCAGACTAATGGAGCTTGGTAGCCAGTTTAGGAAAAGGGAGGCCTCCTGGTCCCCTGTGCCTCAACTTCCCTTCTCATGGGAGAGTGCAGCCGCCCTGCCCACCGAAGCTCTCACTCACACTCTAAGGAAAATACCTCAGCCTCTTCAGGCAAGCCCTCACAAGGGCGTCTATCCTTAAAAAAAAAAAAAAAGGGGTGGTGGCGGAGTGGAGATTATCCTAGCCTACCCTGGGCCAAGGTCTGGGAGACTCAGCGGGATCTGCATCTAATTAGAGCCCAGAGGCAGGCAGCCAGTGTTTGCTGGCGCATCCTTCCTTTACAAACAGATTGGGAGTCACAGTTTTTTTTTTCTTTTTCTGTCTTTCTTTCTTTTTTTTTTCGTTTTGTTTTGTTTTGTTTTTCTTTTTTTGCGAGAGAAGCTCACGTGGAACCTGCTGGCTTTCGCCAGCCTGGCCTGCTGCAGTACACCGAGCACCACCGGAGCCGACCTCCTTAGCTGCTGAATCAGTAAACAAATTGGTCCCTGCCACAAGCCGACTTGCCTTGCTGGTCTGGCTGGGGAGCAAACCGGAAGGAATGGCAAGGACTCCAGGGTGGTAGTGGGGGTTGAAGGGATGCTGGCACATCAAAGGGGTCCCCTCAGGCCAAGCCCATGGAAACTGCTTTGATCTCCTCATTACAGCTATTCATCTTGGGTCCAGCCTGAGACAAAAGGAGTACCCTGAAGGGGCAGCCTTGGAGGGCAAGCCCTACTCTCTGGCTTTTCTCTGTGGGCTATAGGGACCTCAGGCAACTGAGGCAGGCTCAAGATCCCCTGAGCCCCAGCCAGGTCCTAGCTGACCAAGAGCCAGGGAACTGCCAATAAACAGAAGAGAACAGTATCTTCTGGAATGAGACCTGACCAGTGAAAAGCGGAGGTTAAACCTGAAGCAGCAGCCCGTGCGGGAGGAGAAAGTCCGCTGTGACTTTGAATCCTCACCTCTCAACACCTTAGTGAGAACAGCACTGTTTTTGCGCCTGGTATTGTGCTCCCTGTTTCTAGTATCACCCAGAACTCCACCCAATTCGCCTGGTTTACAGACAAGAAGACAGGCGCAGAGAGAAGTACACCAGCACTCAAGAACGGTGGCCTAGGAGGCTTCGACACTCCGCTCCCTCTCACTTTCTTCCCTTCCCTGCTCCTTGTTGAGAGGTGAACAATAAACCCATCACTCAGCCACAGAGAAGGCCCGCTGCTCTTTTCGTTTCTCTTCCAAGCTCCCTTGGCTCCCTGAGAGATCAAAGTTCTGAGAGGTGTGGAGTGGAAGTTGTTTGAGGAGCAAAGGGGCAAAGGTGTGGAAATGAAGGCCACTGGAGCCTTCTAGCTGGAGAAGGCTTGACAAACTGCTCTGTTGGGACTTTGGTAGGTCTCATGACCCCCAGAGGCGCCATCCAATGGGATATCGTGTTCATACCCCCACCACCAACCCCAGACTTTCCATACATGCTGCCAGGTTAGGTAGAGTGAGGAAAACTTTTAGAAAGACATTTCTGTCAAGGCAACAGTCAGTCCCAGTCCAGACCACAGTCCCCTGGGTGCGGGGAGCAGGAACTGAAGACCTGAGGTGTTGGGGGAGGAGGATGCAGGGAGAGGGCAGAGGCCAAAGGAAGGGTGTGGAGAAGGCAGGCCAGTGCTGGGGAGGCCCTGCCCCCATCCCCACCGGTTGGGGGAGGGAGACCCTGACCACATCAGGAGTGTGTGGTGAGGAAATGAGGCCTCCTCAAGAACGAGCTGCAAATGAGAACCGTATGGAGTCTCCAGATCCCCAAGGAACACAGGGAAAGAATACAGTGGCGGTGGCCTCCATGGGCGCCTTATCATCTCTACTGAAGTTAGCCAGTCAGGAAGGTCTGCTTTCCGTCTTCACAGCCTGGGAGCCTGGGACAGGGAGCCCTGGGAGGTGAGGTACTTCTCAGTAGGTCCACAGGACAGAGAGAGGGCTGCACCAACCTACCAGGCCGTGGGAAAGTACTGTGGGTATGTGGTGTGATTGATTTTCTCAAGTACCCAGGAAAGCCATTGTTCTCTCCTGTGCCTGCTGTGCTCTGCTCTGGGAGCTGAGGGAAGCCACTGCAAGCCTCCTGGACAGATTAGGAACAGAAAAAAGAACCTGCTCCCTTAACCTGGCCTCAGTGAAGTGAGTATCAGGAGTGAAGACCTCAGTTCTCCCCTAAAAGGCAGGGAGAATGGAAGAGAGTCTGGTAGAGAGGCCTGAGCTCAGGGCTCCGGCTCCAGGTGCTCAGGCTTCGGGATCTGCTGGTGACCTTTAGGATAATTAATGTGCCGCCTACTGCCGCAGCAGCCCTCTGAGGTCAGATTTCAGGGGATCAAGTGCTCAGAGCACAGGACGGTGCAGCCTGAGAATCGTGCAAAAGCAGACACCCATTTGAAAGTCTCAAAGGTCTTCATTCCCTCAGTGTGGGAGTGGCATTAGAGCCTACCTCACAGCTTCTTCTCATCCTCCTTGGCCCACGGCCTTCTTGAGACTTTCTGGTTCTTTTTCTAGAGGATTCCAACGGGAAAGACAAGAGATTTAAGAAGGACCCTTCCTGCAATACCCTTCCTCTGGACAGAACCACACAATCTCTGAGACCAATCCCCTCTCCTTTCTTTTTTTTTTTTTTTTTTTTTTTGGTTCTTTTTTTTGGAGCTGGGGACCGAACCCAGGGCCTTGCGCTTCCTAGGCAAGGGCTCTACCACTGAGCTAAATCCCCAACCCCTCCTCTCTCCTTTCAAAGTGATGGGAGTTACTCCGGTGACCAGAATGGTTTTGAAGATTTGCTGACAAAATTAAATTCTCAGAAGGGAAGCATGAGCCCTTCCTTTCTCTCTTCCCCTATCCTGGGTCAGCCTGGAGGAGACTCAGACACTGAGGACTGAAAAGGAAACTAGTTAGCATTTCAGGACAAGTGCTAATCACAGACCTAAGTCCAGAAGTTTACACAGCTGTGATTCCAGAGGTAGACAGTCTAAGGCTGGACCAGTCATCAGGGATGTAAGCTTTCTACATTTCTAAAGCATCTGACTTTCCTCAAGGTCCCAAGTTGCCTGCCAGGCACCAACACTGCTCCAAAGCAGGACAGGTTTAGGAAGAAAGGAAAGGACAAATGTGACCTCTCTTAGCTGAATGAGCCTCTTTGGAAACTTGTCTTTCTCTAGCACGGACCACTTCTAAGCCTCAAGAGGGATGGGAATGTCTGAAGATGATGCTTGCCACTAACAAAAGCAAAAAAAAAAAAAAAAAATTGAATGCAGAGCTGATCTCCAGAGCTTCAGCGGTAGCATTATTAAACTATTAAAATCCCTCCACACTCATGACAAATGTCTCCTTTCTTCAAGGCTCACCACCCTGGACTTCCCTGACCTGTCTTCAGTGCTCCCCATAGCCTAGTAACAAACAGTCTAATTCCCGATGGCCACAGCACTGGATTGGCATGTGCTCTGGTTGGCCACTGCTGATACTTCCTGACAAAGTATTTTAAGCAGACATTATAGGCGGTTACAAACGTAAATAAAGGCACCTAGTAACTGTCCAGGAAGAGGAAAAAGGAAGTGATCACTCACAGGGCAGAGTGCCTCTACTGAGCAAGGCTGATCTGCTCTCTGAGATAAAAATAATCTAGCCATGTATACTGGTGTGCATCGCCGTCCCAGCCCTAGAGAGCCTAAGACAAGAGGGTGGTGAGCTCCAGGTCAGTCTGATCTATACTGAGAACCCAACTAAAATAAGCAAACAAATAAAAAAGGAAGGTACAACTGGACAGTCTGGCCATGCCCGTGCATATGAACAAGAATCCCCCCAAATCAAAGAGAGACCAACCTGGGATTTGTGCTCTTCTTTTGAGTATACTCTGGGACCCTGACAGTCCAGAATTCTCTGTCAGACAGACCTCAGGCCACCACCAGTGCCTATTTAAGCCTCCTTTCTTGCTACTCTAACAAAATACTTGAGACTAGATAATTTATAAGTCACATATGTTTATTCATTTATTTCTAGAACTGTGGTTCTAGAAGCTGGGATGTCCACGATCAAGGCACTTGCTGATTTTAGTATGTGGCATGTACTGCTTTAGTAGGTCTTCAAGATTTAGTACTGAGTGTGGTGCGTGCTCATTTAGTATGTCCTCAGGATGCCGTGGCATCTCTTGCTCACCAAGGGACACGGTGAGCAGCTTCCCCACACGTCTCTTAATTTGATTACATTGTATTTGTTTACTTATTCTATGTGTGTGACAGAGAGCATGTGCATGCGTGGTGTACGTGTGGAGGGCAGAGGACAATGTGTGGGTGTCACTTCTGTCCTTTGTCCAATTAGTAGGCTCAGAACATCAAGTTCTGTGCAGATCCCTCCCTCTCCCCACAGTGTGTGTGTGTGTGTGTGTGCGTGTGTGCGCGCGCGCACACACACGCACACCCCTTTACAAGGGCACAAGTCCCATTCATGAACGTTCTTTCTCTCCCTTGTGACTTAATCACCTGCAAACCCAGACTCCTGATGTTAACACACGGACAAAGAAACTAACAGAATAATTTGGGAGGCAGGTTAGAGTGGCTATCATCAAGGGGAGGGCTGACTGGGAGTAGGATGGACCAGAGAGCAGATCAAGACAAAAACGGATGGGCTGGGGGTAGGATACACATGTTAGCACATAAGGCCCCTTTTGGCTTCATCAAAAGAAAAGGACAGAGAAAATGGGAGCCTGTTCTCTAGCATGTCAATGCTTCAGACTGAAACAAACTCTGGGGAATTTAAAAAAAAAAAATCTAAATTCATACCTGGTCTTCCCTATCACCAGGAAGGCATACTCATGGGCATATTCTAAGAAACAGCCCGCAAGCTCCATTTTCATTGTTAAATATTTACAGATATGGTGTGTGGGCCTCTGTGTGTACACTTGTCCTAGATTCCCATAAAGTGAGGGCCGATCAATAGTAAGCTTGGGCTCTGTCTCTTTGAGAAGAGGATTATCTGAGCACGGCATACCAGGATAGAGCCAGCCAGCTGGAAGGCTCAGGAGGTAAGCCTGGGCAACTCCCGTCCAATCGCCCCAGCTCTTTCTGCCCAGGCTGTACCTTCCTGCCTAGTGTAGAAACCCTGAGTTTCTCGAAGTAATAAGAAGTGGGAGTGTGGCTTTTGGGAGTCAGGCTGTGTGAGCTGGAGCGATGGAAAGTGGGGAAAGGCCCTTCCTGCAAAGCCTGAAGACCCAAATTGGACAAATTGGATCCTTGGGACCCACATGGAAAAGGGAAAAATCCAACTCCTGCTGATTGTCCTTGCAACACATACACACACACACACACACACACACACACACACACACACACACACACATTAAATATAGTATTTTTAAAAGTCAGGCTGCATGTTGAGGTGGCATCCGTGCTGGTGACATCTACTGAGCATGTCATAGGTGGAGGGTGCAGTCACTGGCAGAGCAATAGCTTCCACTCACAGTGGACGGTGGGTGGGGATGCGCCAACTGTGAGTGCCCACCTTCAGGTCCACATCACAGCCACACTTGGGAGAGCACTGCATGTGACAGGTACCATGGCAGGCAGATGGAAAGGAGCAATTCCACACACAGGAAGCTACCACCCTGTTCACGGAGGGAAGATCAGGTGCTTCTGGAGCAGCCTCAGGCCCGCCCTTTTCTTTCAAGACCTATTTCTTCCATTTTCCTGGGCTGTGACTGACAAGCACAGACATGTGACAATGGCTGGGACAAACTTGACTTGCTCCTGGTGCTTATCCACAGCCTACAAGTAATCTGCACTCCTCTGGGCTTCCCGAGTGCGACTGGTCTTTCACCTGCCAGTGTGTAAGTTTCTCCTTCCCTAGAGCCAGTTCTCATTCCTTGTGCTTGGGTTTCTGGAAGCAGAAGGTCCTGGCTGAGACATGGCCCATAAAGTGTGCTCTCTGACTCCCAGGGACTAAGGATTGCTCCCAAATACAGAAAACACACACACACACACACACACACACACACACACACACACACACACACACGGTTTATAAGAGTGGCTGACAGACTGTGATCCAGCTAGTTCAATAAGGCCTGCCTCTCAGAGAGACCAAAAATAAATAAATAAATAAATAAATAAAAGCCCGGTAGTTGTTTAGTCCATGAGGTTGAATGTCCCAGCTAGTGTTCAGTCTATGTCGGAGTCCCAGAGAAGTGGGTTCTAATACCCATGGAAGAATGCCTCAGCAACAGGATAGATGAACTCGCCATCCAGAGTGAGAGCAAGCGGGAAAAACCCAAAAGCTTCCTTGTTCTATGTCCTTTAATATGGACAGCTGCCAGAGGATGTGGAATTTAAGACATTTTTAATAATCCAATCAAAGAAATCCCACAGGCATACCCAACTGCTTTGATTAGTTGATTCTAGATGGAATCCAGTTGACAACATTCTTCAGAGAGAGCCCCTACTTTCTCTGCATTTCCCAATAAATGCCCATAGTGTCTTCTAGCGTCATTTATCCAACTACCATTTTTAATTTTTTTTTAATCTCATTAACTTTAGAAAATGCTGGGGATATAACTCAGTGACAGAGTACTTGCCTAGAATACTCTAGACCCTTGGTCTCATCCTCAGCACCACAGGGTGGGCCACGTTCCATGCCTTTAAAGAAATTAAGTCAGAAAAACAGAAGGAAGGATGTAGGGAAGGAGGGAGAGAGAAAGACCCTAAAAGACACTACATTAGGATTTGTATTGCTGTAATAAAATGTTGAGAACATAAGCAACTTGGGGAGGAAAGGGCTTACTTGACTTATACTCCCACATGACAGTCCATCACTGAGGGAAGTAAAGGCAAGAACTCAAGGCAGGAACCTGGAGGCAGGAACCATGGAGGAATGCTGCTTACTGTCTTGCTCTCCGTGGCCTGCTTTGTTTTCTTACACAATCCAGGACCACTTGTCCAGGGCTGACACCACCCACAGTGGGCTGGGCCTTCCACATCAAACATTTATCAACAAGATGCCCTACATGCTTGCCCATCGAGCAAATTGAGGTTGTCTCAGTTAAGGGTCCCTCTTCCTAAATAGCTCTGGGTTGTATCAAGTTAACTTAAAAAGTAGCCAGCAGACACTTTACCAACATCCCAAACAGAATCCAGGTCCTCTCTTATCCTCTTAAGCAGCAAGCACTGACCGTTTCCTTGGAGCATTTTCTCTGTTGGGGATTATATATTTACTTATAAAATCATTTGTTCCCTGAGATTTGTTCTGTGCCCATCTCATGCTCGAGTGTATAAAGCCTTCTTGTTAGATGAAGAAATGAATTCTTTAAAGAGGTGAGACCCAACAGAAAGTTTAAGATTTTTGCAAAGGGGTGAGCCAAGCTTCCTCATACTCATAAGCCAAACCCAATTATTAGTTAGGATTCTTTCTCCAGAAAGACAATAACCAAGACTCGGGCAACATCGCCCTGACTCCAACTATGTACTCAACCTCTCCAGCTGTCTATGTTTGAAAAGCTGGGTGATAACATTTCCTGACGTTTGATGGTAAGTACATAGACCCAGTAGAGTGATGGAGTCTAAAGATGGGAAATTCGAATGAGGACAACAGACTCATCTGTCTGCTTCTTCACATCTGAGACTTAAGCCGGAAGACTTGGAGGCTGGAGGCTGGGAGCTGGGGGCTGGAGGATAATAGTAGGTCACTAGGTAGAGCCTAAATGTATCTCCCTTTGACTCCATGGACTGTGTGCTGGAACTGTTTGGATTTGCTTCCTGCCTGGGCCCTACAGAAGAGCCCTCCCACCTCTCAGTCATTGCCTGTGAAGCCGAAGCCATGGAGGAATACTGCTGACTGGCTTGCTCCCCACAACTTGCTCAGCCTGCTTTCTTATACAACTAATGATCACCTTCCCAGGAGTGGCACTGCCCACATCAATCATTAATCAAGAAAATGCCCCACAGTCTTGCTGATCTGATAGACCAGTTTTCTCAATTAAGGGTCCTTCTTTCCAAATGACTGGAACTTGTGTCAAGTGAGAAAAAAAATTACCAGCACAGAGAGCTACTCGAGCTGTGCCTGTTCATAAGTGAGTGCTGCAAGAGCTTTTATATTTGGAGCAAATTAAATCCATCCTGTGCCTAATGCAAGAGTGCAATCCTCAGGCCTTGTTTACTCTTTCTCAGCTCTGCTTTGTGAGTATGTTTTCTGGCAGTGGTGGAAGGTACTAGAAGAAGAATGGAGGACTGAAAAAAAAAAAAAAACCGAAGCCAAGGTATCTCTTCTCTTCATTCTCTGCCTCGACTCTGCAGCTCCTCTGGGGTCCTAAACCCCGTGGGCAGAGACAGAACATCTTCAGCCTTGGCTGTCAGAATGCAGCAACCTCTGGGCAGTGGTGGTGCATGCCTTTAATCCCAGCATTCGGGAGACAGAAGCAGGCAGATTTCTGTGAGTTCAGATCCAGCCTGGTCTTCCAAATGAGTACCAAGATAGCTACACATCTAACCAACCAACCAACCAACCAACAAACAAAAAGTAGAATGCAGCTCTTCCCAGGTCCCTCTGGTGTCAGCCTATGCAGCTGAGACTCACCTTCTTGCAACTATCTCATCTCCGGATTCACTTGTTTTTCCATCACATGTGTAAACAATTTTGTGCACCATGTTGTTCAGCACACCTATGCCTAGAGCTAGAGTCTTACACCTGGAGTCCCAGTCACTTAAGATGTAGCGGTAGGAAGGTAGCTTGGACAACAGCGTAAGACCTATCTCGAAGAAAACCATACCAAAAGAAAAGGCCACCAAAGGTTGCAGCATATACCTGTAATTTCAGCATTAGAGCTATCCTGGGTTACATAGTAAAAGCCCATCTCTTTTTTTAATATTATTTTTATTTAATATATATGACATGTGCACTGTGGCTGTCTTCAGACACACCATAACAGGTCATCAGATCCCCATTACAGATGGTTGTGAGCCACCATGTGATTGCTGGGAATTGAACTCAGGACCTCTGGAAGAACGCAGAGCTCTTAACCACTGAACCATCTCTCCAGCCTGAAAGCCTATTAAGCAAGAGCCATCTCAACAGCCTCCGAATGATGGTTTCGTAGGACAATTTGTGGTCATCTGTCACAGTTGACTGGCCTCATCTGGAAGGTTTCCTGTCAAGTCTCTAAGTCCCTTGTTTACATTCAGGTGTCCTCTGCGGCTGTACTTATCTAAGGCTTAGTGAAGCTGAACGTCCAAGATGGAGCACCACAAGGCTGTCAGTTCCTGTTGGGGCAACTGATCCTAAGCTGTTAACTTAGAGCTGTGGTTCTCAGCCTTCCTATAATGCTGCGACCCTTTAGTACAGCTCCTCATGCTGTGGTGACTCCAACCATAAAATTATTTTTTTGTTGCGACTTCACCACTGTAATTTTGCCACTGTCATGAATCAGAGCATGAATATCTGTATTTTCCAATGGTCTTAGGCGACCCCTGTGAAAGGGTCCTTCGACTCCAAAGGGGTCAAAACCCATGGGTTGAGAACCACTGACTTACATGGTATGCGTCCATCATTGTTTAGTTGCTGTGGCAAAATAACAGGAAATAACTTAGGTTTTTGTTGAGGTGGAGGGGTGCTGGGCAGGGTGGGGACAGAGACAGATCAAAGGAGCAAGGTAAAGTCTTACAAGGCATGTGGGACCCTGCCGCCTACGGTTTTCATTACCTCCTAATAGCCCATTCAATTACAAACTAGTCAATGAACCAATCCAAGAAGTAGGTTAGAGAATGCTCATGATTCAGTCGTGTCCCAAGGTTATCTGTGAATCCTGTTACATTGGGGACCAAGCCCTCACTCAATACAATGAGTCTTCAGGGGACATTTGAGATTTGAACCATGAAAGAGTTGTTTTGACACGGCCTGGGTCTACTTGGTAGAGCATGATAGCTGGGTTCCAAGAGGGAGGGCGTCAAGAGCAAGAACTCTAAAGTTGCTCAGAGAGAATACCTAGGTAGGAGCTGCAAGGCTTTCTGTGGTCTTGCTCTGAAAGTCCACGAAGTCACTTCTACCCTGTTTTGTCAGACAGAACCCTCCTAGAACTCAGCAAGATTCGAAGGGACGAGGAAATGCTGATTTGTGCTCCACTGAAGGAGAAGCAGGTACATTGTGTGTCTAGTTTCAGCAATCTTGTTGTTGTTTTTAGATGTTTGTTTGTTTGGATGCAGTGCTGCTCAGTGTAGTCCCAGTGGTCCTGGAACTCACTCTGAAGAGCAGACGCTAACTCGACTCTAACACAGACCTGGGGAAGGCAGGACTTTACTGGTGATCAGCCCAATTATCTATGCATTATGCCACTCTACAGTTAACAGTCCTCAAATAACTGCTGTGCATTCTACCATTGCCCTCAGAGGGCTTCATAATACTTATTTGTTCCAGGATGCTTCTCTGCTGTTATCGGCCCCTACTCTTCTGTCTCTGAGTGGCACCTGACTCTACCTTCCCAGCTCCCGGCATGCCCATCTCCACTCTCCTCTGGCTAGGCCAACACAATGTCTTGTACCTCATTTCATCATGTGACAACCTAACTTTTGACTTAGACACTTTGGAGGACTTAGACCTACCATTTTGGAGGAAGAACTAGAGGATGAGGAGGGGGAACTCGAAGCTATCAGGAAAAATGTTTCTATTTCATGCCTGCCTTGAAAGGTATGCTTTTGGTTTTTTGTTATTGTTTGTTGCTGTTATTTTTTTCTTCTCCATCTTTCTTGGCAGCTGCCACGATTTTCACCCAACCTGCCCTATATTTTTTTATTACATTCTAATTAAATGGTCCTTGAGCATAAAAAATTAATTAATTCAAAAACCACATTTGTTAGGGTTTGAAGTTTGATGATATTGACTCCTATTCAAAAAGTGCCTGTGATAGTTATACTAAGTGACCTGGACGAGCCAGTCAACGAACATTGATGAATCTACTAGTGTGTCAAAGGCATTCTATAGACCTTCAAAGTGGGTTTACAATAAAAAAAGAAATGAAAGTACCTTCAAGGTGATATGTGGTAAATTTCAAGGCTACCATAAGACTATTCAGCTATGGTCAAGTGGAATAGGATAATAAGGAGGAAGCAGGGAGAAGAGGGAAAGGGAAAACTGATGCTCATGGGACGTCGTTGGACAAAGTATGGAGAGAAGTGGACAGAGTGCTTCAAAAAAGCCACACCTCTATCTTAGTCACTGTTCTGTTGCTGTGAAGAGACCCCACAACCAAGACAACTCTCAAAAGGAAACAATTCGGAGCTTGTTTCCAGCTTGAGAGAGTCAGGCTGTTACTGTCATGGTAGGAAGCAGACAGGCATCGTGTTTTTAACATTTATATTCTGGTTGCAAGGTAGAAAGAGATAGAGAGGGAGAGGGAGAGGGAGAGGGAGAGGGAGCTGGGCCTAGTGTGAGTTTTCGAAACCCCAAAAGCCTATTGCAGTGACATACTGCCTCCAACAAGTCCCCCCCCCACTCCAATAAGACCACACCTCCTAATCCTTCCCAAACAGTTTATCAACTGCAGGTTTATATACAAGCCTATGGGGAAACATTTTCATTTAAATCACTACAGCTTGTGCAGAAGATTCTGTAGAATGACTCATTAGAACTCCAGGGCTATGCAGAGTCCTCTTAACAGCTTTGTAATGCCCATCACTGTAGTGAGAATTTAGGTTTCCTTTAAAAATGCAGAAATAGGAATGTGCTTTCATTTTAATGCCAGGTGTAGAGACATGCGGCTGCTTCAGACTGTCCACAGCAGCTGACTATGATTTGCCCCATGCTCTAACAGGGGCATGATTTTGCCAGTAGCAGATAGTTTCTGTGATTATGTGACATTTGGCGTTCTGGGACTTTTTGGGGAGTATATACATGCTAGAACCCGGAGAGGCAGCGTGGGTTGGTGGTTAGTTGTTGTTGGTCTCGGTTTGTTAAGTAGTTGTGAGCAAAGAAGAAGAAAATAGATATCCTGACATGGAAGATCAATCTTGACCCAAGGAACTAGATGCCCCTGATCAGCAGAAAGTTGTCTAATGATAAGGTTCCCCCCTCCCTTTCTATTCTTCTTCCTCTATTTAGTGTCGGGGGTTGGAAGGGAGGCAAAAGGGTGGAGAAAGGTGGAAGAAAGAACTCACAAAATAGCAAAGATGGCTACACGAGTCTGTATCTGATTTAATATTCTTTTAACTATCAGGCAAAACCTGTGAAACATATTGCCACTAGCTCTCACAAAGCCAGATTTAATCCCGGTATCAGATAATACTGTCAATAGCAGAAATTCACCCCACACACATACCTCATTCACTTTGCTGTAGGCTACCTTCCTGGTGTTCTCACCAATGCATCTGGTGAACACATTGATTTTTAAGACTTTATTTTGTTCTATGACTATTAAAAAAAAAAATCGTTGTACCTGCTTCTATGGTGGAACTCAGAACAGTCCGAATCTGTGTTCCCAGACCATGGGCACACCCATTGGGCATGTAAGTGAAGTAAGGGAAGCATCACTTACTCCCTTTGGACTGGGAGTTGTGTTTTGTGTTGATGAAACCAACAGTGGGGAAATGAACTGTAGAGAAATACAGGCTTCACTAGCATGGGGAATGCAGACAAGTGTTAACATCAACAAACTATTGTACCAACAGGAATCTCAGGGATTACCCAGCCCCAAACTTAACCTCTGCAGGGTCACTGTCGGCTAGAGAAACATCCAGACCTGAGGCATGCCTCTGACTTCTGAGTTTGGGTTCTCTTCAAACATTGAGCAAGTATGATACAATGTAGGCAAAGAACACTGTAATTAGTCAACCGTTCCAAGGGCAGCATCGCTTTTTACTTATTTATTTATTTTTCCAATCCTGCCGAGGATTGAACCTAGGACCTCACACATGCTGGTCAATCGTTCTACCACTGACCACCACCTTCCAGCTATAATCTTTCTTCTTCTTTCATGGAATTCAAGTCCGTTCTCTGCCTCCCTGGGGGATCTTGGCAGATCAAGTCTCCACTCCCTGAGCATCTTCCTTGGCCTCTACAGTGCAGACCCATGGGTGCAACACACACACACACACACACACACACACACCCAAAAAGGTCAATGGGCATGATCAGAATGGGGAGAAAATAGGAAGGCGTGTAGGGCGATGGCAAACAGCCATTTTGCCAGCCAGCCAGCCCTGTTGCTGTTGCTCTCCGTGTCTGTTCGTTTGCATAAAGGATCTGCTTTTCCAAATGTGATGTTTAAACTGCAACAGAGCGAAAGCAAAATAAACAGAGAATGGTCGGCTGAGGGCCTGCACTTTCTAGGCCCCGGTTACAAAGTAAAATTAGCTAGCTGGTAGCCAGGGCTAGGAGATTTATTTTGGTCTGAAGTCAACCCACAGATTAACAATATTGGCAAGAACTGTATAGGAGAGGAAAATATTTTGGACGAGGCTGCATATGTTGTAGATACAAGTGTCTCCCACTGTGCAGTGGCCAAGGTTAAAAAAGAATGGGAGAGAAGAACTGTTCCTGGGAACAGTCACTGTCCCCTGTGTTGCCACATCATGCCATCTTGGATTGGTTGCCCCTCACACTATATGAATGAACAGGAAAGTACACCCCAGATATGATTTAAAACAACAACGAAAGAGAGAGGGCCTGGTCATTCTCTCCCCTGACCCTTTCCTTCCAAGGCCCACAGAAATTACTCAGAGAGCAATTTCCAGGCAGTAGCTATTTCCGGATTCTCCAGGGCTTGTCACGAATGGTATCAGACAAAATTATCCCAAATTGGAAATAGGCAAAGGAGATTATTGGGGGTTCTTTTGGGTGCTTACACTTTTGATTGATTTCCGGAGGCTAGCCTGTTTCTCAGCCCCCGCCCTCACACAACCAGGGTCAGAGGGTAACTTTGTGATGTTTTTCCCATCTGCTAGTAGAAATGGAAATAATTTCTAACCAACCATCTCACTTATCTATTAAATTATATAGAAACACAATTCTCATGCCAACCAGTTTTGACATCTTGTAGGTTCTCCTCCTGAATTAATGAGTAAAATTAAATCCTTGGCAGATGATTATTTTAATTTGAACAAGTTTCTCATTACTACATTTTTCTCTCTTTTGTGTGCATGTGTGTGTGAGTGCATGTGTGTGTGTATCTGCATGCTTATATGTAGATGCGTGCCTGCATGTATGTATGTGTGTATGCATGCATGCATGTATGAGTGGGTGTGTGCATGCATATGTATGTGCATGTATATGTGGGGGTGTGTGCATGCTGAGCTCACCTATGGAAGGTCAGAGAACAATTTTCAGGTATTCAGTTCTTTCCTTCAACTCTATGGTTTCCAGGTATTGAACTCAGGTCCTAAGCCTTGGCAGCAGGCACTTTTATCCACTAAGGCATCTCGCTGGACTAAGAGAGCCCAGGTTTTTTTTTTTTAACCTCTTGGAGATTCTACTTTAATAAAGAAGCACTTGTGTGTGTTGACATGGCATTTTCCTCTGGCGTGCTTGCTACAACTGAATCTCTGGCCCGTGCCCCATAGTCTGTGAGGTGAATCGTCCACATGGCTCTACAGGCATCCCTGGCCCCTTTATGAGAAGGGCTGCAGATAAGACACTTGCCTACACACCACTGAAGCGTGCTAAGGAGCCATCACAGGTATCAAAAAGTGGCCAGGACACACAGAGGTCCGAAACCCTCTTCTCTAGATGTTTCTGAGCTCCAAGGGAAAGAAAGGAATTTTCTACTAATTTTTGTTTCAATAAGAAAAAAATGTAGCCATCTTTTTTGTTTGTTTCTTTGTTTGGGTTTTGGTTTCATAGTTTTGAGAAAGAGGTCTCCCTTTGTAGCCCAGGCTTGATCGCAAACTAGTGGCACTCTTCCTGCCTCAACCTCCCCAGTGAAGGGATTCCAGGTGCTGGTCACCACAGCCAGCCAGTCACCAATTGCTTGAGGATACTTTGTCATCTTCAAATTGGCAGTCATTTCAACATCACATCAGGTGCACATACCGCACTGTAACAGGTCATCTGGAGGTCTCTTTCAAATAACACTGGGATTCTAGAGGTCTAGTGTGGGTCTGAGGCTCTGTCTTTCTCAGGGCTTTCCCAATGCTGCAGCTGCCAGCCCTCCCCCTACTTTGACTAGCAAAGCTCTAAGCAGGAGCCTGGCCTTGATTTTTGTTTTTGGTTGGTTGGTTGGTTGGCTTATTGTTTTTATTTTTAACTTCTAAAAATTACATGTATTTATTTCTCTGGGGAGGGAGTGGGTGTGTGGATGTGTACGTGCCACACCCACATGTGGAAGTCAGGGACAACTTTTTTTTTTTTTTTTTTTCCGGAGCTGGGGACCAAACCCCGGGCCTTGTCGTTGCTAGGCAAGCGCTCTACCCCTGAGCTAAATCCCCAACCCCAGGGGACAACTTTTAAGAGTTGGTTTTCTCCTTCTACCATGTGGGTCCCAGGCCTTCAAACTCAGGTCATTAGGCTTGGTGACATGTACCTTTACCCAGTGAGCCATCTTGCTTGCCCGAGCCTGCCCTTCGAAAAGAGCAGGGGAGAGCATTGGTCTATTGGGAACTATGGTCAACACTGAAGACTTCTCTCCCACAAGGCCTGAGCGCACATGTTGGAATAAATACCAGGAACAGGCAAATCCTGAGCCTGTAGAGGGCCAGAAGCCCTCAGTCCCCTCCACATACCTGACCTCACTCCCCAATAGCAGCTTGTGAGGAAAGAAACTCTTACCAGTCCTTGTTTACCAAAAAACAGAAAACCAGACCCAGAGAGGGAAAATGGCCCAGCCCTGAGCCTACAGGCATGCTAACTATGCTAGCTCCAATCTGAGCATGTTCCCTTCCTGCTCCACAGTCCTGCTGACTGTGCAGAATTAGAGAGGGAAAGGGACCACTTCCCTCCTTACCACAGCTCACCATTTCTGTGTACCCCCTGATTGATTGCTTCATCCAATCTCACTGAAGGCGACAGAGGGGGAAAGAATGGCAGGAGAAGGCCTGCAGGGCCTTCAAGAGGTCAACCCTCAAGGATGTTGTGTAGGCCAAGAGAAGCTGTTGTGTGTACTCAGATTCACTGCCGCCTGTGAGGCCGTTGTTTCAAGGAGGCCCTGTGTCTTTTGGACAGGTTCGTTTGTCAGCACAGCTTTTAGTTTTGGGATATAACACTTTTGAGCCTTTGCTTGTCTGTCTGTTTGTTTGTTTTAAATGGACTGGGTGTTGATAAAGAACAAGTCAGGCAGCAGATGAAGTGGTTGGGAGTGAGGGTGGGGGAAGGGCGTCAATGAACAAGCTTTTCAGTTGAAGGTGTGACTACAGGGACTCAAGGACTGGGTGCTCCTTCGCCCAATGTAAACGTCACAATAAATGTTAATGTAGCATGAGAAAGTGCTGACTTGGGAGAAAGTTTGATCATTTAGAAGAATTTGTCACAGAGGCTGTGCAGGCCATTCCAGTTTCCAGGGACATGGGGGACAGAAGCAAAAGAGTGGGACGGTTCAGACTGCATGGAGGGGGCCTAAGCAGCACAGATAAAGTCAAATTCCTGAAACTATGGCACCAGTAAAGAAGACAGCAGAGATGGCCTGGGGGTATGGGAAAGTTCTGCTCAGGAATGGAGCCTCCTCGTACCTGTGATCGCTGCATTCAGAAGGTGGGGGCAAGGGGCTGGGTTCTGTGTTATCCATGTGCAGGGCTACCCTGGGAGAGATGAGATTCTGTTTGAAGAGACTGAAACAGGAGCAGCAAGCTGGCTAAGTAGGTAAAGACACTTGCTGTGTAAGCTTGGAGACCTGACTTTGATCCCCTGAATCTACAGAAAGGTGAGAGAAGAGAAGTGACTTCACAAAGTTGTCCAATGGCTTCCACATGTATCTCTCTCCCTTTGAATACTTTTTAAAAAATTTAAATTAATATTTTTTTAATGAGAAAGTAAAACAAAAAAAAAAAACCATAAACAAACAGTTTTATGTCTGCGAACCTGACACTTTGCCATGTTCAAGATTCTTGTCATCTTTCTGGCCTTCCTGAGCTGGGCCCAGCCATATCAGCCTGTCCTCAGGGACCCATTTGTGATGGTTGGCTTCAATCATTTCCCTGTCCTCCTCCCCAATCCCTACCCCCATCACACCATCTACACTTTCAGGGAGAAGATTGATACAGGTTCCCAACATGTAGCCCAGGCTAGCCCCAAACTCATGTTCCTCCTGCTTCAACTGCTCACTCTTCTGTCAGGATCTCCCAGATCTCAGACATATTGGAACCTCAAATCTGCCAACTTTACCACCTCACACGGACTCAGGAGAGTCCCTGCAAACACTCATAAACTTGATTCCCTGTGGATAGCTTTAAGACTAGAGAGCAGGGAAGTGTTTTGGAAGAAGGCTTGACTACTTGTTAAAGCGACTGGGCACTGGGAGAAGATAATAGGCCTTTCTGAGCCTAGAGACCTCAGTTGTTTCTCCAATAGAAGGGGGCGATTCCCATAGGAAGAATTAAATGGGAAAACGTACATGTCCAAGGCTTGATAGCCTGTAAAGTGAGTGCCGTAGATACTTTTCAGTAGGATAAGTGGCCTGACCCAGAACATAAACAGCAGCTGGGTCTTACCTTAGACAGTCTGTAGCCTGTGTCCATGACATTATGACTCAAAATGAACTGGGTTCCAACCTGTCTGGAGAGTTTCTGATCCCAGGTCACTGAACAGAGGGAGAGTCACTTGTTCACCACTGTCCCCATGTCTTTTCTAAACTCGTCATCTAGTCTGGTCAAATTCACATCTCAGTGTCTCTCTGGCCTTCCTCTTCTTGCCCTTCCTTCTTTGTCAGAGCTGTGACCTCAGTTCAGATCTTCAAGTAATAGTGTGTGTGTGTGTGTGTGTGTGTGTGTGTGTGTGTGTGTGTGTGTGTCTTCTCGCTTCTACTGCTGTGATCCAAAGGCAAGTTGGGGATGAAAGGGTTTATTTGCCTTACTTACACTTCCACATTGTTCAGGAAGTCAGGACAGGAACTTGAAGCAGGTGAGAACTTAGAGGCAGGAGCTGATGCAGATGCCATGGAGGGATGTTACTTACTGACTTGCTCCCCCTGGCTTGCTCAGCCTGCTTTCTTATAGAACCCAGGACCACCAGCCCAGGAATGGCACCAAGGGGCTGGGCCCTCCCCCTTGACCACTAATTGAGAAAATGCCTTTCAGCTGGGTGTCACAGAGGCATTTCCTCTGTTGAAGTTCTCTTCTTTCAAATGACTCTAGTTTGTGTCAAATTGATATAAGACTAGCCAGCACAGTGTGTGTGTGTGTGTGTGTGTGTGTGTGTGCGCGCGCGCGCGCTATGTGTGAGTGTGGCCACACAAGTTGCCATGATGTGTGTGTGTGAAGGTCAGAGGACAACCTCAAATGTCAGTCCAGCCTTCCAACTTGTTTGGAAACAGGTGTGGCCCATGAGTCTGTGGATTCTCCCATCTCTGTCCTTCATCGTCCCACAGGGGCACAGGGATTACAGACAGGCGCTACCGTTTCTATGACTTCTGAGGATTGAAACTTGGGCTTTCTTACTTGCATGGCATTGACCACGCTGAGCTACAGCTTCAGCGCCTTCATGACGTTTGCCTAGATACTTATAGGCTACCTGCTTCATGGCCTTCATCCCAGCTCCTTGTGGCTACCTTAATTGTCCCACTATTCAGTTATACTCTCTAGTAATGTCTTAGTCTTATGTTCCAACCTCACAGGCCCCGCCCCTACTTCTCAGGAGTCTCACAACTTACTCCTTGCCTCCCTAGCTCCTCCTTTCCCACCTCAGGGCCTTGATCCAGCCATTTATCAGTAACAAGTACAGCCAGTCTTTCTCTACCCAGAACTCCTGGCCCTCAACTATGCGAGACGCTCCCTGTGGAGTCTTCTAGGGTCTTTGCAGTGTCTCCGCCTTGTATGATAGTTATTTGGGCTTCTATGAAGTGGACTCAAGAACAACCAAAGAAGGCCAGCAAGATGGTTCCGTGGGTCAAAGCACTTGCCATCAAATCTGGCAGACAAGAGTTCAACCCTCAAGAGAGAACCAGCCCCTCCCTGCAAATTGTCTTTAAACTTCCACTGGACAACTGGTGTTTGTTTGTTGTGAAACCCACCCCCACCTCAGAACAGTCACAGAACCCTACATGACCCATTTTGGAAACCGGATTCTAGGATATTCTGACCACAGCACAAATGGGACACTCAGGCCTCTGAGCACAGCTGCTCAGGTAACCCCAACAGTCAGCATCAAGCTGCAGGCCCTGAGGATATGCCCCTGGGGAGCTGCTGCTGCAGCTGGCCACATTTTCAGGTAGTTGCGCTCCAATCAGCTTCCGGTGCAACCACTTGAGCCACTCTAAGCACAACTGCCCGGCCAGGATTCGTTCCAAGTCACAGAAGAAGAAGAAATTTCGTCTTTGTTTTATTTGGGTTTTTTTTTGGTTGTTTTATTTCAATAAAAGACTTTTGTTGTTTTAAACCATTAAGTTTGGGATGACTGGTTCTCTGGCAATCTATTATTAATGCCTTGCCGCAGATGATTAGATTCAGGTTGCAGCAGGCAGAGGGAAATAAATACAATTATCATGATAATAGCTACCAGGGCTGGAGTGCGGCTCAGTGTTGGAGTGCTTGCCGAGTGCAAACTAGGCCCTGGATTTCATCCCTGGCACAGCAAAACCAAAATAAAACAAACAGAAAGCTCCCTGAAGGGGCTGAGGAGACGCCTCAGCGGGTGAAGTAGCTGTGTGAGCACCTGAGTTCATCGCCACAGCACCCACATAAAAGTGGAGCTTAGCAGCTGTGTCTGTATCCTCAACACTGGGGGATGGAGATGGGCAAATCCCTGCGGCTTGCTGACCGGTCAGCCTAGCCAGTCAATGAACTTGCAGCTAGGCTCCGTGAAAGAACCTGTCTCAAAAAGTAGTGTGGATGCCAGGCACGGTGGGGCATGTGGTTAGTACCAGCACTTAGGAAGCAGAGGCAGGTAGATCTAGTTCTGCGAGTTTGGGGCCAGCCTGGGCTACATAAGACCATGTCTCAACGCTTGCCAGGAAGCTACATGGCCCTGGGTTCAGTCCCCAGCTCCGATCAAAAAAAGCAAAACAAAACAAAAAAAAAAAAACAAAAAACAAAAAAAAAAAAACCCTCAAAACTAAACCAAACCAAAACAACAACAAACAGACAAAAACAGAGTGGGCCAGTGGGGGTTGGGGATTTAGCTCAGTGGTAGGCGCTTGCCTACAAAGCGCAAGGCCCTGGGTTGGGTCCCCAGCTCCGGAAAAAAAAAAAAAAAAAAAAAAAAAAAAGGAAAACAGTGGGCCAGTGGTAGTGCATGCCTTTAATCCCAGCACTATGGAAGCAGAAGCAGCCGAATCTTTGTGAGTTGGAGGCCAGCCTGGTCTACAGACAGAGTTCCAGGTTAGCCAAAGAACACAGAGAAGCCTTGTCTCAAACAAACAAACAAATAAAAGTGAGGTGGAGATTAGTAAGGGCAGACAGCCAATGTTGACTTTTAACCTCCACATCTGTGTGAAACAATGTGCATATGAACCTAGGTACACATATACCACACACATACACACACACACATACACACACTCACACACACACACACTCACACACACATAGACACACAGGCACACATGCACGCACGTGTGTGCTCACACAACGCACACACACACTTCAAGAACAGTTTAACAGCTACCATCTTTTGAGTGTCCCCTATGGTCCAGGCACCAAGTTAGAATTTTAATACCTCTTTGGTATCTACTCATCCTGATTGTCCCGAGACCAAGACTTGGCATTCCCCACTTAGGCTGAAGGGACACAAATGCTAAGTCACTTGTCCCACACAGGCAGAGCTTGGGACACCGTGCTATGTGGCTCATCTCTTTCTCTCCCTTGTATATTCCACCAAGCTCAGGCTGAGGCCAGCATCTTGATCCCTGTACCCTGTGACAATAAATATCATCTGCTGGGTGGTCTCAAAATGACAGGAATCCATTGCTTTCTACCCTAAAGACTGGAAGTCCAAGTTCAAGGCTCCAGCAGGTTTCACATCTGGCCAGAGTTTTCTCTTTCACAGATGGTGTCTTCTAGGTGTCCCCACATGGCAGGGACAAGACAGGGACAAACAGGCTCCCTCGGGCCTCTTCCATAAGGGCACTAATGTGACCTAATGGCCTCCCCAGGGCCCCACCTCTTAATTCTACCATTGGGGATTAGAGGGACACAAACATTCAAGTTGTCACAGCCAGTAACCGGCAAGCAAGAACCCCTACCGAAGGAGCCTCCCCGGGGAACTTGGCCCAAGCCCCCCCCCCCCGCCCCCAGCCTTCACTGTTCCCACCTTAAAGACATCGAGATCAGTGCAAGCCACAGACAGCATTTTACAAACCATGTCTGGAAAATATCAACCAGCCCTTCTCTTGACTCCTGGCAGCCATGTGATTGCTTCAAGCAACAAGGTAGAAATGAGGCTAGGTGACCTCCAAGGCCACTATCCCACAATCCCCAGCTCCGGTGAAAGGGGAGGGAGTGCATTGGGAAAGAATTGCTTCTAAAAATGTGTAAGGAAGAGAAAGAGGAGAATAAGGAAAGGGGAAGTCGAAGAAGGACACAGGGACACGGAACAATTACTTCTACGATGTGTGGAGACCAAGCAGGCTGTGGAGAATTGTTTTGCTCTATGCAGTCCCAGCTGGTGTGGAATTTGCTCTGTATAGCAGACTGAGCTAGAATCCCCCTGCCTCAGCCTCCCAGATGCTGGGATCAAGCCTGTAGTCCTGGCCTCGAATGTAGCTCATCCCCACATTTACATTTCAATAAGTAAGAACAAGCACAATTAGCTAGGATGCTTGCCCTACAAGGTAACTGCTTCTAAAGTTAGGTGTGGTTGGCATGGGCTTGTAATTCCAGCCCTCGGGCGGTAGAGAGGCCAGAGGGATGGGGTTCATTCTCAGCCACTTTGTGAGTTCATGGTTAGTCTGCCCTCCATGTGACCTTGCCTCAAAAGAAAGAAGGGGGTGGGGAGGAAGTGGGAGGTGGCAGGAGGGAGAAAGGGGAAGAGGAAAGGGAAAGAAAGGGAGAAAGGAGAGGGGAGGAAAGGAAGAAAAGCTTGCTTTTGGAAGATAAGGTTGAAACCAACAGTAACAAACAAAAAACCACCATTAACAATCAAATCACCCTGTTATCAAGACCAACACTAGTTCACCCAGGCATTTGCCCATTTGCCCTGCCAGAAGCTCTTTGGGCCTAGTCAATGTCTCCATCTTGAAAGACCTGTCTGGGAAATGACCCAGTATGGGTGCCTGGATAGAGTTCAATAATAAAGCTCTTGTGGGGACATGTGCTAGGGTTCCTGGAATTCTAGCTCAACCTCAGAGAGTCTCGGAAAATCACCCAGTCTGCCAGTTCCTTGCACAGAGACATTAAGCAGTGTGCCCTCGAGGGGTGGGAGGTACCATCCCTTAGTGGTTCTGGTAAGTGGGGCCATTTCCAAGGCCACTGAGAAGTTTTTCTGGTGGTTTTTTTGTTGCTGTCGTTGTCTCTGACAGTCCGACTGCAGTAACTGGTCTTGAACAAAGGTTCGTTTTAGATTTTATTTGTTCATTCTAGCAAACAACAGCCACATGTGGCTATTTTAAATTAATTACGCTTGAGATAAAATACCCCATTGAGTTCTTTTTGGTGACATCAGCCACATGAAAAATTCTATACAAGTTAACCATGGCTAGCGCTGGTTAAAGCAACAATCATATGATAGTTTTTTACCCCACAGCAGCCCTCTCAGCATCCCTCTCCTTGGGGGGAGGGAGCTGTTTGGCTTAGAGTGTGATTGTCCCAGAAGTCAAGTGTAGAGTCCCGTTCAGTCTACAGCTACAAAAGAAGACACCATGCCACGTCTGTCTGTCCAGCTTGCAGTATCACCAATTTTCTGTTTTCAGAACTCACTGTGGTCTCCAGGACTCTATAACCAAGTCTCCTGGATCCCTGTCATCTCCCAGATTGGGAAGAAGTTTGGGAGTACCAAGGTCCCTGGAACTTGCTGTGTGACCAGACTGGCCTTGATCTCACAGAGATCTGTCTGCCTCTGCATCTTGGTCCCCCCCCTACCCCCCCACCCCCGGAGCTGGGGACCCAACCCAGAGCCTTGAGCTTGCTAGGCAAGTGCTCTACCACTGAGCTAAATCCCCAACCCCCTGCCTCTGCATCTTAAATGCTGGGATTACAGGCATGTGCCACCACGCCCAGCTGGAGAATTTTCACAATATTTTTCATAGTAACTTCCTGGTTGGGGATGTGTCATTTTGAGTAACTCTGTCCTTAAAAACTTTGGTCTGAGGGGCAGAATATGTCCACCTCACCAAGCAAATCAAACAACTAGCAATCTGCTGGAGAACTTCAAACGCGCTCAGGTCCAATTACACTTCATTTGGGGTGTGAATTGAGGAACTCTGGGGGAGGTGGCCAGGGTGGAATGTGTCAGGGTCTATACTGCGGTAATGAACTGAGGCCTTTGTTCCCGAGCGCCTAGCAGCTGACAACCGAGCTATTTCCGGAAGGGACAGAGGTGCCCTGAGTCCCCTGCCAGGTGCAGCAAAGAGGGGAGTGAGAACAGGGCGGGAAGCTCTAACTGCCACAAAGATATTCTGGGGTGGGCTTGGTTTTTTTCCTTCCCTTTGAAAAAACAGAGGTTCGAGAAAGCTGGGAACGTTAGCTGGGAGTGTAGTAGAGCATTTACCTACCGAATGGCATCTTCAGGCCACAGTGTCGTAAATAAATTAGGCAGGCATGGCCGATCACACCTGTAATCCCAACTGCTTAGGTGGGAAGATCTTCTCAAGGGTTGAGGCCAGCTTAGGTTACTGAGTGAGATCCGGTTTTCAAAACATTTTAAAAATAAATGAATTTCCAAAACCAACCAACCACCACCACCAAGGACAAAATCAGAGGTTTGCCATAATCTGAAATGAACAGTGAGGCAAGGGAAACGGGCAGCCTAGGCTCTTTTCATCTTCTAAGGAGAACCACACACTCCGAACTGGGGGAATCCGATACATTTCTAACGTGTGGCATAGATGTCAACCTTGATTCCTCTGGCACTGGGAGAGGTCAGGGAAGGAAGAACTATTTAGCACGGGCCTTGACCGCCTAGTTACATTCTGTTCTGTTTTAATGACTTGGGGTTTGCTAGCTGGTGAGCATGACTATAATGTACTGGTTCTAGCCTTGGAGACTGTCGGCAAGATGGAAGGCTTTAGAACACTCAAGAAAGAAACATTAACGTGTTCTTCTAGCACCCATTCGTCTCCCAAAGACCTCAGATCTCAGATCTCCGACTGAGGTAGGAGCTAGTGGACTTCCAGACGGGGCGTGTTAAGAGCAAGCCAGAGAGCCCAGATCAAACGTTCTGCTCCTGTGCTTGCTGAGATGCTGGCTGTGATGCGTGCTTATTTGCTTATTATCTCATGCCTTCATGTTCCGTTTTCAAATGCAGATGTCTGGGGAAAGGTGATACATTTGCCTCTCGCACCTCCATACGAAGTAAGTGCATTCCTGGCAAATGCTCGCCAGGGCAGAGGCAGCTATTGAGACTGCCTGTGAGCTGGAAAAAAAAACTGCAGATGCTGGAGGTGCCTCCCCCTGCCCCCCCTGCCCCATGCTGGAGTTCTAGGGTGGAACACTAGTATCAATATAATTCTCACAGCTACCCAGGTGATGTCAATAGGTACCAAGCTGCAGCCAGGCTTGGTGGCTCGCATTTATAATCCCAGCACTCACTGGGGGAGCTAAGATAAAATGTGTGTGTGTGTGTGTGTGTGTGTCTGTCTGTCTGTCTGTCTCTGTCTCTGTCTCTGTCTCCCTCTCTCTAAGACAAACAGAAATAGAAATAAACAAAAAGTAAAAACTGCTAAATTGTGAACTCGTTTGAAACGGAAAGAAAATGGAGGGGCGGGACAAAAAAGACAAAAGACAACAGTTCTGGCCCTGCTTGCCGGCCTCCCAGTCCAGCTAGGGTTGCTTACCGAGCCTGAACTTTGTTTGCCTGTCGGAAATCTGTTAGATGGAAATGATAAACAGAGGCCTTCAGAAAGCTTGTTAAAATAGATTCCCAGGGAGGTGTCTGAAACAGGACCTCTGTGTGTTGGAGGCTAGCCTATTTTATGGACAGAGTTCCAGGCCAGCCACGACTACTATGGGGACCCTATCTGAACAGCAACAATGACACCCTGATAAATAAGTAAAATAGATTTTCAGGTCCTATTCTGACCACAAAGATTCTGACAGAGGAAGTCTAGAGGAAGAGAGTTTACCTCTAAAATTTGCATATTTTTTGTGGCCCCTGAAACTGCTGACAACAGAACCTAAGGCTTGAGGCATCGAGGCCTGAGGACTGAGCTACATCTCAGCCCTTCAAAATCTTAAAAGTGGACCATTAAGATGACTCAGTGGGTAAAAGAGCCTGCCGCCGAGCCAAATAACATGAGTTCGATTCCTAGGACCCACATGGTGGAAGGAGACACTTGATTCTTAAAGCCGTCTTCCATATGTGTATGTGCATGCACGCGCTCTCTCTCTCTCTCTCTCTCTCTCTCTCTCTCTCTCTCTCTCTCTCTCTCTCTCTCTTGCATGGCAGCGCCTTGCACACACACACACACACACACACACACACAGGTTGACTTTTCTCTCAGTTAAAGAATTAAAAGGCAAGAAAGATCCGAAGCACAGGTAGCAGCAGAGAAATCTCAAGCACCGCAGACGAATCAGCAGTTGAAGGAGGGCATTTACTGGGGGTGCGGAAGCACAGGCAAGCAGTGGGCACGGAGAGAGAAAGATTGACTCCAAAGAAAGTGGGACTCAGAAGGTGAAGTACTCTTCTCAAGGGCTGCAGTTTTTAATGTCTTCCTCCCCTAACTTAACGTTTGAAGACAGACATGATGGTCGATTGGCGCTGGACCATTTGTCCCAGGTCCTGAGCAGGCCTTGAACTTGTTGAGCCAGTCCATCAGCAGGGGGCCTGCCCTTGGGAGACAAAGACCCAACAAAGCCTTGGTTTTAAGCAGCCAGGATTTTGTCCTAAGTCAGGAGGGTGAGGAAGAAGCTGGCCATCTTGGAAATTCTCCACCATTAATACCTAGCCATGGCCCCTCTCCCTCTCTGCTTGCTTATTGGGGAGTCTTTTTACCTCCTGGCTTCTCAGGTATGACCAGTTAAAGCTGCTGTTTGAAGCAGAAAGGACTACCGCTGGATACACAGACTCTTTCCCCCTTATTTCTGCCACTCTCAAGCCTGGCCTTCCCTCACCGCCTCTGCACTTCTGCAAAGGTCTGCCTTCTTTCTGCTCCTGGCAGGTGGCCAGCCAAAACATCCCAAGGAGCAGAGAAAAGAAGATAAAGAGATCCCGGTCAGCCTGTGTTTGGAGGGTGGAGGAGAGTGCTTTCCTGAACCCTAGCACTTCCCCCCTGGGGGAGTGTCTTTCCCATCGTGCAATCTTCGCAATCTTCGTAGAAGCCTAGGTCCAGCAGACTCTTCATTGAGAAAAGAGAAATTGAAGAAAGAGAAAAGAACACTGCAGGTACTGGTTTCATCTGCTACCTGAGGATGGCTCTCATCCTGAGTGCTACAACCACCCATGGGTCTAGCTATTCAAGGCAAGCCTGGGGAAAAGGCTGCCTCAGACACCTCAAGGTTGTCTTCTATGAAAAAACTTGAGGACTGTTTAATAAAACTGGAATATACCAGCTCATTCTGCTTCGACGGGGCCTTGGTCCTATTTCAGCACAGCTGGGATACATTGCTTTTTTACCAGAGCTGGTAGGCTAGGCCCACTCATGGTGCACCCAGTCTCAATTACCGCTGAGGTCACCTCTTCCATATGGTGCCAGTTTGAGATTACTTGCTTTTCTAGGCTTTGGGACCTGAGATGATCATAACCTGAAGTTATCGGTTTGAGAGATTTTATTTGTTTTGCTTCCTTGAAGTAATTTTTTTTTAAAATTTCATCTTATATATTTGTAAATCATGTCATTTGTTAAAATGTTGTAAATAGTTAGGCAGGACCTAGGCAAAGGTGGGAGGATCTCTATGAGTTCAAGCCAGCCTGGTCTATAAAGTTCCAGGCCAGCCAAAATGTGCAGGTGGTAGGTGGATGGATGGCCACGAGTGGATAAATGGAAAATAGCCGGATAGATAGATGGAGGGACATTTGGGTGACTGTGTATGTGAGTAGAGGATCGATGGATGGACGGACAGATGGATGGATGGATGGACTTGTCCACTGTGCTAAAGTACTTCCCCTGTGAATACCCTGACGCTGAGACCAACAGTTCTCACAGGTTTAGTCCTTGGGCCCTCTTTATTTCTTCCTTTTTTTTTTTTTTTTTTTTTTTTTTTTTTTTTTTTTCGAGCTGGGGACCCAACCCAGGGCCTTATGCCTTCCCTAGGCAAGTGCTCTACCACTGAGCTAAATCAACCCTATTTCTTCCTTTATTATTAAGGATGTCAAAAGCTTTTGTCAGCATTGGCCATATCTCTCAGTATTTCCTATATTAAATGTGAAAACAAAGGTTCTGGAGAGATGGCTCCATGGTTAAAGAACACTTGGTATTCCTGTAGAAGACCTGGGGTTCAATTTAATCCCCAGAACCCACACAAGGGCCCACAAGCATCTAGTGTAACTCTAGTACCAAGGGGTCCAACACCCTCTGTTGACCTCCCTGGGCAACCAGGCACACATGTACTGCCCAGATACACTTGTGGGCAAAGCACTCATGCTCATAAAACAATCTAACAAGTTTAACAAAGCACAAAGGAAGAAACAATAAAATGGAAACAGTTTCTACTGTTTGTATATCTGACCCTCTCTTCTGAACTTTGCAGCTACCTGTGCTCACACGTGCACATAACCACACAAAAACACAAGCATATAATTAAAAGTTCAAAATAAACCTTTAGGACCAGAGCGATGGATGGCTCAGTAGGTAAAGGCAGAAAGATGACTATATGAAGGCGAGTGCATTTGCGACTGACAGCCTCTTAAGATTGCCTAGAATCCCCGCCCTCCCTTGTATACTGGGTGACTGAAAGCAGCAGCCAGCTCCTCTCCCTGAGGAGCTCTGAGATAGAGGATTGTAGCCCTGGACCACACCTTTGTTACAATCTCCTGAGAGGAGTGTACACACCCAGAGCCACTCCCACCCAGCAAGGCTGCTCCTGTTTCAGGGACCCACACAAAACCTTGTGAAAACAAACACATTTGTTACTTCCAGTCACTAAAGGCTGGTATCATTTGTAACCTAACAATAGATCATTATGGTACATAGGACCATCAGCAGCACACTTTGATTTAAAAACGAATGGAAATAGGGGTTGGGGATGGCTCAGGGGCTAAGGTTAAGAGAATCTGCTCTCCTAGAGGACTCCGGTTGTTTCCCAGCTTGGAGGTTGGGCCCTTCACAGTCACCTTGAACTCCAGCTCCAGGGAGGCTCTGCTGAACTCCACTCAACTAAAGTGGTGGCTCCCACCTCCAATCTCAGCCAGCACTTGGGAGGTGGAGACTGCTGCGAGTTCAAGACCAAACTGAGTTAGTGAGTTCTAGAACTTGGGCTACAGAATGAGATCCCATCTCAGAAAAACCAAAACTAAACAACAAACAACAAACAAAAAGACAAAACCACTTTATTTTTCCAAACCAAAAAATCTAGAAAGTGGCAATAGTTGTACATTTCATGAACTTCTTTGATATATGGGGCCTTTCTTTCTTTCTTTCTTTCTTTCTTTCTTTCTTTCTTTCTTTCTTTCTTCCTTTCTCTCTTTCTTTCTTTCTTTCTCTCTCTCTTTCTTTCTTTCTTTCTTCCTTTCTCTCTCTCTTTCTTTCTTTCTCTCTCTTTCTTTCTTTCTTCCTTTCTCTCTCTCTTTCTTTCTTTCTTTCTTCCTTTCTCTCTCTTTCTTTCTTTCTTTCTCTCTTTCTTTCTTTCTCTCTCTCTCTCTTTCTTCCTTCCTTCCTTCCTTCCTACCTTCCTATTGCTGTACTGAGGATGAACCCACAGTAACCTTGGGGCATCAGTCTAGATTCCAGCTCCTGAGCGTTTCCCTTTGGAATTCTAAAAATTACATGTATGGGTGCTGGAGATATGGCTGAGCAACAAAGAGCACTGTCTGCTCTTCCAGAAGACCCAGGGCATCTCAACATCCCCATGGCAGCTCACAACACCTGTAACTCCATTCCCAGGGGATGGGCTGCCTTCTGGTCACTTCTGTGGAGCCAAGCACACATGGAGTCTAGTCCATGTAGGCAAAACACCCATGCACATATTATACATAATACATAAATGTATATATTTATGTGTTTACATATGTGTATATGTTTGTGCTCACATGCCCTGGCGGACTGAAGATAACTTGTGGAAGATGCTTTTCTCCTTCCACCAAGTGAGTCCAAGGCATGAAAGAACTCAGGACCTCGGACTTGGTAGTAGCAAACATTTTTCTTTCTTTCTCTCTCTCTCTCTCTCTCTCTCTCTCTCTCTCTCTCTCTCTTTTTCTCTCTCTCTTCCTTTCTTTCTGACAGCTGCTGGGGCTTCCACTAAGTTGGGATACTGACATGTGGCCTTGGATTAATGAGAGACCAGCCTCCCCTAGGTCTGCAATCACAAAGGCCTTTTCAGAGGTCCTGGATCTCAGAGCCCTGACTACCAGAGGGTTCCTGAAACCACACCATGGGAACTACTGACCTAGATAACTAGGGTCCCCGCCCAAGGCTCTAGCTCTAGATCCTTTAACCCCCTCCCCATCCCATTTTCCTGTTTGAGATCTTTGTTATTTGTTTAATGATTGGCTTGTGACTGATGCCACCCAGGAGGCATTGTCCCCAGTTAGAAGGCATAATGAACAAATCCCCAGTCTTGCCTGTGTGGTCTCCAAGATATTACACAAAGAGGGGGAGGATGCCTACCTAGAAGACCTATGGTGAGAGCTGAGCTATATCTGGGGTGGGGAGGCTGGAGGACCTTGTTCTACCAAGAAGAGATTCTGGAGTTCCTCTTAGGCCTGTGAGGAATCTTCAGGGATTTCCCCCTCTCTGTCCCTTTCCTGCACCACCAACCACCTCTCTCCCCAACCGTCTCGTGTCACCTCCACACCGCCCTCCACCACCACCCTCAGAAAGTTTACACTGTTTTCAGCCTGGAGAATTGTCCCTGACTAGTCCGTCAGAAAAACGCACGCAGCTGTAGCAAAGACTAAAAGTATCTCCTCCGTGACCAGTGTCTTCCCACGTCCTTTTCTCCATGCTCTCCTCCTTCTCTGTCCCCACCTTCAGCGGAGGCAGGAAGGCCCTTGGGAGGATGTGAGCCCGCTGGGACCTGCCAGACTCCCTAGCCTTTCCCTCCCAAGCAGCACAAGTTCCAGATTCTATTTTGCAGTGCCCTCGGCTTTGCCACGCCCAATTCCGGAAAGCCTGCATCTCCCCAGTGGGTGGAAGGCTATCCCCTCTTGGGCTGCAGATTTTCTGGCACTTTAGAGGTTAAACGGGAAGCCTGGCGGGGGTGGGAGGGAGAGCCTCCCGGTGCTATGCGCGCAGGCTCCAGGCGGTGTCCCCAGCGTCGCTCTTTCTCCGTGAAGCAGAAGATGGAATCCGACCGCGACGGTTAGTCTTTCCAGTTAGCCGCGTTGAGCCGCCCAGCCTGCAGCGGCTCAGCTCGCCAGAGCCATAACGTTGTCCTTGCCTTCTGGGAGGCTGCATTTTTTGCAAGCATCCACACCCCGCGCTGTGGGCGCGACCTGGGAGTTCGATGTGTGGCCAGGACCTGCCTGGCCTCTCTTTGCCCTGATATCCTGGGACATGCGCCTGACAAGATCCGCCACCTCCTGCATTTCAGGGGTAGCTTGTGGTGTCCAGTGACCTTTGCCACTGTGTGCTGCTGCAGTTTCGAAACGGCAAAGAATAAGGAACTTTGCCAAACCACACAAAACTTCAAACCTCACCAGCTCCAACTGGGCACGCCCGGGGAAAGCTGCCTTTATCTGTCTCCTCTGTCCTCTGTCTCGCAGTTGACTGGGGCTGGATGAAAACCACTAGAACATTTTATCCCTCCCACTCATCCTCGAGCCCCCTGAAGATCCTGGATTGTTCTGGAAGCCAAACCCAATCCGGCTTCCACCCAGCTGGGGGATCTGAGAGCCACCTGCCAGGCTCGGCACTTCACAATGAGTTTCCATTGTGTGGCAGAAAGCTGGGTGGATACGAGCCAGGAGAGACGGAGAAGAGTTGAAAGGTTTGGGTCCCAGAGAGTAGGGAAGGGGAGAAATGAAAGATTTGAGCCCTGAGGGGAAAGAAGCAATCTGCCTAGAGCAGGGTTGGGCGCTAAGATTCCTCAGAACTCTGTTTTTCTACAACCCTAAGAATTTTCTGCTCCTCCCTCAGTGGCTTGAAGAGCCCCCAGAGCTCCTGTGCTGAGCTGGGGGCTCAAACCCAGCATTGGTCCCCAAGCCCAGCATTGGGTTTGAAATCCCCACTTCCCCTGGCAAGTCCCGGGAGAAAAGTGCCTATCTTTCCAGGTTTTTCTCTGGAAATTTTAGTTCGCTTAAGACCAGAGTCTCGTGTAGCCCAGGTTGGCCTCAATCTAGTTGAAATGATCCTGAATTTCTAATCCTATTCAGATTACAGGCAAATACCACAGGCTAGCTTTTCCAAAAACTCTTAAATGTCAGTCCCACAGCTATGAACGTCTTTATCATTCCTCACAGAAAGAGATCCTTCTTCAGGTCGATCTTCAAACCTGGTGGCAGAGGGACAGAGCAGAAGGCTTCACAAATAAAAAACATTTAATGGTGAGGTTGTAATACTGCTGTCAATGGTGAGAACACAGGCACAGGGCTGGGAGAGTCCTTTGGCAGCTGACTTTCTCTCTTCCAGGGAAGCTTGTCACCTTTCCCAGGTGTCTGTGGCACCTCTGTGGTGCCAGTCATCACTCTGAAGAGAGGTGGGATCTTCGCTCCCAAACGAGCAAACACCAGTTCAGCCTGAGGAAACAGGTGACCCACAGGAATAATCTGAATTCTCTCACACTGCTTTCTGCCCCAGTAATTCTTTGTAAAACGAGCGACTAGGAGCTGGTAAAGTGGAGTGGCACCACACAAGACTTCCACTCACATCTAGTGCAGGGTGCAAACGGACATACCCTTTCTTGGAAACTGCCAACTGTCTGCAAGGGGCTTTATAAACAGTGTACTAGGCAACACCCGCTATCCCATGGCCCACATCAACACCTGGGCCACAAGCATGGAGGTGTCACCAACTCCCCCAGCTAGAGTCCAATTGAAGGGAACAGAGAATGTTTCCAGCTATTTTAAGCAAGAATAGGAAATTACTCCAGGAAATTAGGTGCTCACAAAATTCCTGGAAGGCCCGAGAAGAACAGTCTCTGAATTCACAAAAACACTACCATTGAATTGGTCCCCAAGATTGCTGCCCTCTCTGCCACTAGCAGGAAGGTGAGAAGTGGGGGGGGGGGGCGTTGGTGGTGGGGGGGAGGGGACCTGTCTCTAAAGATGCAGATTGCAACTGAGATCTAATGATTAGGATCCCATGCCATCACGGCCTCTCTCAAGGGCCACAAGAGCCTGTGGCTCTACCTACAAGAACCAGTGTCTGAGTAATTGCCAAAATATTGTCACGCATAACCCCCACCTCCCACCACCACCACACAAAGTGTCCAGCAACTACAGCCAGAGCAGAAGTCAGTCTGCTTCACACCTTTCTTCCTAACCTCACACAAATGTATCTAATTGTCAAAACTGAATTCTCATCCACAGCCCCAGCTGCAAAGGTGTCTGGGAGATGTAGTTTTTAGATTTCCATCCTTCGGAGTAAAAGGGCTGATATGACAGTCGTGCCTGATACCACACCTCCATTTTACAGCTAAGGAAGCTGAGGTCCCAAGGAGCTAAAGAATGTACCAGGGTCACATGGCTGGTGAACAGGGTCTTTCTGTTTCTACGCTACAAGACCCACACTCTTATGCATTATACAAAACCAGCGGCTTTAGTGCATTTGGTGGTTCAGCAATCTCAGAGCATGTCTTTGTCCAAGAACCCAGAGCAGAGCAGAGGCCGCCACACAACACCTGCCACAAGTTCAAAGACTGGATGGTAGGCAATGAAATACAACTGAGACTCAAAGACCATAAACAGCTCATGTAAGGTTGCTAGGAGAAGGGATTGAAAAAGGAAACCCAAGGTTTCTAATTTCGGCTACTCTTCTTTGCTCCCAGAGTAGTTGGACAGCCAACCACCATCCAGGCCCTGCTGCCACATTCACAGAACCCTCCTTATTTGTCGCCCATCAGAGTTAAAACTACCAGACAGCTACTCTTCCAGTTGTCTTGGGCTCTGGATCAACCGATCAGATGCCCCCATCTAAGGTCTGGGAGTCAGGGGACCGCTGACAGAGGCATGAGGAACACAGAGATCCATTGTGACAGCATATGGCACTGGGGCAACAGGGACCATCTCCATGTCCACACGTGACAATATACGCCAGGGTTTTATAGACTTCACTGAAGACTTGTCACCCAATTGGCCAGACTTGGACCATGCTCCAGACTGCTCCAAGGTTTCCTTTGTTCCGTCTGCTTTCCAAACCACTCGCCAGCCCTCCTGGTTATTTTTCGAGTTCTCCGAGATCATTTTGATAAAAGTCCTTTTCTGCTTAAATAAGCCAGAATTGCTTCCTGTTGCTTGGAGCCAAGAGCCCTGGCTGTTAGAGCTGAGTCGCCAGATTTCGCCTGGCTTCCCTCAGTGAGACCACACAGAACACCACTAATTCCTAGATACCTCAGGCATCCCAGACTACTTCCTGAAAGCTCCCAGTCCCAGGACGTTTGCCTGGTGATCTGACGTCAAGAGTTCTGGCAGGGCATGCTGGGGCATGCTATAATCCTAGCACTCTGGAGGTGGTGAGAGGGTTCAGAAGTTCACGTCAGCCTCGGCAACACACCGAGTTCAAGGCCAGACTAAATGAGGTACACGAGACCCTGCCTCAAAATAATTAGAGGGTGAATATGCAATTCAATAGGCAGGGTACCTGAACTCTGGGTTCAATCCCTAGCACTGCATAAACGATCTCAGGTTCAAGACTCAGCATTGTAGTCTGTTTTTAGCAGAGCGTGATTGAATGGTTGTCTTGAGGCTTTAAGAAGAGAGGAGGTGAGGTAGCAGCTATGGTCCACTGAGCAGTGTTCCTTATCAAGGCACGACAGGGAGTGGGGAAGGCTGGGGAGAGCCTGGGAAGGTCAGGGATGGGTGAGAAGGCTCTGGGAAGTTTGGGGGAAGTCTGGGAAAGAGTGTGGGGGAAGGCAGCCTGGGAAGGTCTGGAATGGCTGAAGGGAGCTTGGGAGGCCTGGGAAGGTCAGGGAAGCCAGCAAGGGTCTGGGCACTCATCACTCTTACACAGGACCCAGACTTTGTTTCCAGTGCCTACATAGTGTCTCACAGTCATTCATAACTTCAGTTCCAGGGAGATCCAAAGCCCTTTTTATGACTTCCACGGGTAATACACATAACTACCTGCAGGCAAAAACTCCTACACATAACACAGGAAGTTTAACATTTTTTAAAGTAATTAAATGAAGGTCAACCAGTGAGCACGCTCCAGGTTCACTAAGACGACAGTGTGCTACAAACTTGGGCTTATTTCTGTGACAATCCCCACAATCTTACTTCCCTACTAAAATTCCCCTCAGTGCAATTGGAGAGAAGCTTCACAGCTAGGAGTGCTACTGCCCTTTCCAGAGGACCAGAGCTCTGCAGAGACAGGTAGATCAGCCCTAGGGGGTAGGCAAGAGGAGCAGGAGCTCAAGGTCATGGTCAACGACATACTGAGTTAAAGGCCAATCTGAATACCAGGAAATCTTGTCCTGAACACACACACACACACACACACACACACACACACACACACACACACACACACACACACACACACACACAAAAGAACCCCCGAGGCATGGAGACAGCTTGGGGTGTAAAAGGCCCGTTCCATAAGCATGAAGACTGGATGGTGTTGGTTCATAGAACCCAGGGTTGGTTTGTTTCGCTTTAATTTAAAGCTTTGATTGGACTGGTTAAGAGCACTGACTGCTCTTCCAGAGGACCAGAGTTCAATTCCCACACAGCAGCTCACAACTGTCCATAACCTCAGTTGCAGGGAATCTGACCCCCTCATACTGATACACATGCACCAGTGCACATAAAATAAAAATAATTTTTTTAAAAAAAGAAGTTTGTAATCAAAGGCAGCCGGCCAAGTGAGAGACAGACTCTGTCTCAAAATAAAAGAGACAGAAAAGACAATGCGGATGACAATGACAACAAAAAACATAGAAGCAAAGGTGGGAGGAGAGGAAAAGGTAAGGAACAACACCTGACATCGACTTCTGCCTTCCACATACACATGTCGGTGCACATAGGAATTACCACAGAAATGCACAGAAGAGAAGGAAAGGAAAGGAAAGGAAGAAAGAAAATGAGTGGGTTGGGGATTTAGCTCAGTGGTAGAGCACTTGCCTAGCAAGCGCAAGGCCCTGAGTTCGGTCCCCAGCTCCGAAAAAAAAAAAAAAAGAAAGAAAATGAGCTGAGAGTCAAGGAGGAGCATGTGTCTTAAAACCAGCAGCGTCAAAAAAAGCCACTGGTCCTGCTGTGGCCCTAAGAGAGCAGAAGTGACGAAGCCACGAGCATCCTGGCTGGCTGGGACTCCGGAGATAACAGGAACCACAGAAGAAAGACGGTACCTCCTCTAAAGCAGGCAGGCCTGGCCTTCCCACTAGACCCAAACTGGGAACCCCCCAAACACCAGCCCAGACTGTGCCTTGAGGAAGCTTGTGGACTTTGTAGTCAGTCCAAGTTGGGTTTGAATCCCAGCTATGACAATCCACATCTATGGGATCCTGACAAGCCTTTTAGGCTAACTAGTTACAAAGGTGATGCCCAAGGGGCTATACCTCCAAGAATTTCTGTCCTCTTGTCTCTAAGTTTGTCTATGTGACTTTCTTTGGTCAATTTAATTTCTTTGGTTATTAGAAAGCATGATGACAAGGTGGGGGGAGGTATTTGAATAATGAACCTTAGAGTCATCTCTCCTGGACTATGACTGCCATGTTCCAGGAAGCTCAGCCGGTCTGTGTCAAATGTCCTCGGGGGTCAACAAATGGCTCACTGGGTAAAAGGGCTTGCTGCCAAAGCCTGATAATGGGACTTCAATCCTTGGAATTCAGGCAAAGGTGAAAGGAGAGACCAGTTCTATAAAGCTGGCCTCTGAGTTCTCCACAAACACACGAGGGTACACCTACCTGTCACACATACATACCAATAATAACAATAATACACTTGTAAAATAAAGGTCGTGAGAATAAAAGCTTAGGCCTCCAACCACGCCAGTACCAAGGCCCCACTCACGGAAGAAGCCTTTGACTTTCTAGCCCAATCCAGCTGCCAGTTGATAGTGTTCACCTGAGATACCCCAGTTGCCACTGCATAGAGTTCGAGAACCACCCAGTTAGCCTGGGAAATCTTGATAGAGAATCATCCACTTCCTTTCTAAACCTTTAAATAACAGAACCCCAGTTGAGGCCTTTTCTGAGCCTCAGTAGACTTTCTATAAAATGGGATGAGAGTTACTGCTAAAACCTCTGCGGGGGAGGGCTATAGACATAGTTCAGTCTGAAAAGTGCTTGTCTTTGAAGCATGAGGACTTGAGTTCAAGGTCCTGAACCTATTAGAAAAAAATAGAATATGTATGTATGCATGTATGTATATATGTGTATGTATGTTTGTATATATGTGTATATGTATGTGTGTGTATGTGTATGTGTGTATATATGTTTGCATGTATACATATGTTGGGTATGGGCGAATGTTAAATATATGATACCACCTCTGAGATGGAGAAAGGTACATCCTGGGGCTTGTCCGCCAACCAGTCTAGCCTACTTTGCTCCAGGTCAGAGAGAGACTCCATCTTTAAAAACAGCGTGGATTGGTCTGGAGAGATGATGATTCAGAAGAAAGGTTTCTCTTTCAAAGGTCCTGAGTTCAATTCCCATCAACCTCATGGTGGCTCACAACCATCTGTAATGGGATCGCATGTCCCCTTCTGACATGCAGGTTTAACATGCAAATAGAGCACTCCATATACATAAAAATAAATGTTAAGAAAACAAACAAGGGCTGGAGAGGTGGCTCAGCGGTTAAGAGCACCGACTGCTCTTCCAGAGGTCCTGAGTTCAATTCCCAGCAACCACATGGTGGCTCACAACCATCTGTAATGGGGTAAGAGCACCGACTGCTCTTCCCGAGGTCCTGAGTTCAATTCCCAGCAACCACATGGTGGCTCACAACCATCTGTAATGGGGTTGGGTGTGTCTGAAGACAGCTACAGTGTACTCGTATACATTAAATAAATAAATAAATCTTTAAAAAAAAAAAAAAAAGAAAACAAACAAACAGGATGGATTGGGTGGGCAGACCAAAGTGCCGACTGCCAAACTTGACGGCCTGATTGGATCTCTGGGACCTACATGGTAAAAGGAGAGAACCAATTCCCAACTCCCAGGAATGGTCCTCCAACTACTGCAGATGTGTTGTAGCATTCCCTCTCCCCCAGTAAATACGGATACTTTTAAAAACAAAGAAAAACAAAATAGATAGCCTGAGAAACAACACTTGAAGTTGTTCTCTGTGGATGGAAATACACATTGTGTTTGTCAGTGTTTCCATTGCTGTGAAGAGACACCATGACCAAGGCAAGTCTTATAAAGGGAAACATCTAATTGGGGCTGGCTTACAGTTCAGAGGTTCAGTCCACTATCATCATGGTGGGAAGCATGGCAGTGTGCAGGCAGGCATGGGACTGGAGAAGGAGCTGTGAGTTCTACATACAGATCTGCAGGCAGCAGGAAGACTGGAACTCTGGGCTTGGAATGAGCTTTTTTGAAACCCTAAAACCCACCCCTAGGAATACATTTCGTCCGACAAGGCCACATCTCCTATCCTTCTAAGTAGTGCCACTCTCTGGTGACGAAGCATTCAAACATTTGAACCTCATTCACACCACTAAACATATAAATATGCACCTGCACATGGATGTGCACTTCTACAATACACCAATATGCATAATCGTACACAGACATATGAGTAAATTTAATCCACAGTAACAGTGATCATCTACTCGGTACATGTTGCGTCTCAGGCACTGTGGGGAATGTCTGATGTCTGCTTGGCATTTAAAGCAGAATTCAGAGAAGTTGAGTAGCTCGTGAGTTAAGCTGTGTTAGGCTCTGACTATGACCAAAATAGTTGGGAGTACAACCTAAAAGAAGGAGAGATATATTTCAGCTCAGTTTAGACCACAGTCCTTGGAGCCATTGATCTGGGCTCACGGTAAGGCAGAGAGCATCATGGCAGCAAGGACATATGGCAGATCTGGGTCATTCCCTTCACAGCGGACTGGAAGCCGAGCAGAGCTATAACAGAGCTATCACAGGATAGGACCGCTAAAGGCATCCGTTCCCCAGATACCTACTTCCTCTGACTAGGCTCCACCTCCTATTTTTGACCACCTCCCAATCATGCCACCTTACTAGGAATCATCAAGGGATTGATCTGTTGATTATATCAGAGCCTTCCAGTTCCCCTCCCAGCACCCACTGGTGTGCTTTACTAATCTCCACAAGTCTCTCAAGCCAATCAAGGTGACAGTCAATGTTAACCATCCGAAATACCCATAGTGGGACTGTTCATCAGGTCCAGTGGTTGATGAAGGAAGGGAAGTGCTCAAAAGGCCAATTTGGATAGAAATTCATGTCCCCGTGAGGGAGTATAAGAATGAACCCTTGAGGGAGTTCTGTTTGGCCAGTCCTGTGCTCGTGCGCCTTGTTTCCATACACTCTATGTGCCTCAGTGTCAAAAGAGATGACAGAACTTGAATCGAGTCTATTTTCGCTTCTAGGAACACTGCTAATAAGGGTTGGCGGCACCTGGTCAAAGTCAAAGGCAGCAGGTTTTTCAGAGGAGGAAAAGCCTCTGCTTAAGAGACTATGTTCTCAGCTTCAGAGGGTCTCAGAAATCAGAAGCTAGCCCTACACACGTGTGTGTGGACACACACACACACACACACACAGGAGTGGATGGGTTGCCATGGGACCTGACTCAGAGGGGTTGGGGTAAAGTACGAATAGAATTCCTTCCTGCCACATAGACAGGTGCTATTAAGTGGCAGAGAGAGCTGTCCTCATGCCAAGCTGACAGAATCCTTTCCTAACCCAGTCAGAGACCCAGGTGGTGGGGTAGAAGACCCCAGCCACACAGCAGACCCCACCACTCCTTTCTCTGGTTCCAGCTGGGCTTTGTCTCCAGTAAAGTCAGTCTCTCCCCATCCCCGCTTCTGAGACAGATTCTAATTATATAGCCTTGGTGTCCTGGAACTGTACAACAGGCTGGCCTTGAACTCACAGAGCTCCTCCTGCCTTGCCTTCCTTGGTGCTGGGGTTAAAGGCATGTGCCACCATGCTTGGCTATGACCTTGAATTTGGAAGATCGTCCTGCTTCCATTTCTCCGATTCTGGGAACACAAGTTTGTACCTTGTTTGGTTTATGAAGTATGGGAGGATGGAGTCCAGAGGTTCGGGCATGCCAGGCAAGCGATCTACCAACAGCGCCATCTGCCCAGTCCTTACCTTTTCTCTATATCTTTCTCCATGAATTGTTTTCATACTCAGAAAACAAACGGCTGTCTGTACACATCTGGAGGCTGGGGATCAACAACAAGTGCCGTTGTCTTCCTCTACCACCTGCCACCTTTATAATTAATTAATTAATTTTGATACAGGGTCTCACTATGTAGCACTGACTAGGCTAGAGCTCCCAAGTACACCAAGCTGGCCTAGAAACCCGAGACTGACCTGTCTTGGCCTCAGATGCTGGGATCAAATGTGGGCATCTCTATCTTGGCTTCACCTTTAGTTTTTTTTTTTTTTTAAACCTTTTTCTCTCCCTGAACTTGGGGCTTGCTTACCAATGGAGCTTACCTAGGTTGACTGTTTAGGGAGGGCCAGGGGGCCTTGTGCTTTTGCCTCCCTCCCCAGCACTGGGGTTATGGAATGGCAAAGGGGAGGTGGGAAGCCAGGTTCTCAGAAGTATCTTGGCTCACACTGGGCCCCTTCAGTTACACAGATGGGTCCTACCTCACAGACAAATAAGCAGAGCTTAGCACAGTCTTGGACATTGGGTACATGCAGTTCTGAAAAATGCATCTCACCAGCACAGACTTCTTTAGGTAAGCTTAGCACCTCTGTCATCCCAAGCCAGAAAACGACCTGACTGCTTTGCTCTCAGCCGGCCAGCCAGCCAGCCAGCCAGCCAGCCTGTGTTTTGTTCCTTGTTAGATCTGTTCTCTTTACAGACAGACAATCCCCTTCCCCCAAGAGTTTCTAGGATGTGCCACTTTGGCCTAAAGCAAACCTCTTGTTAGCACCCGGTTAGGGGTGTCCAGATGATGCACCAAAGGCCATTAAATAGCCCCAGATGGTTGAGGGTGTTTGTTTTGCATCCCATCGACTCTCCTTGGAGCTCTGCCAGCCAGAATAGGAGCCAAGTGTGCAGAGAGGGCCTGCACAGCTGGGTATGGCAGAGTTCCCTCAGGCAAGGTAGTGAGGTGGGAGCCCAGAGGTTCCACTCCCGTCCTCCAAGCTGACCTCATCCAATTATTCCGTCTATCCTGACTCACGCTTATCACAACGAAGGAGTTTGAGACCAGTCATTTACATTTCAGTCTGAGTGTAAGTGTTCCTTGAGCCTTTTTATTATGGAAAGAAAAAAGACTTTATTTTCTTCTCCAGGAATTCTAGCATGTGTGAGGTCTTTGGCTTTAACTGAGTAACAGAGAAGAGAGTAGGAGGACACAAACAAACAGAAGGAAAGACAAACATTATGTAAAGTTTCTCTGGGCATCCTTAAAATAGAAGGAATCAGAGAGTAAAGAAGGAAAATGATGTGGCAAACTGGCTAAGGGGGGGTGGGGGGAAGGGATACGGAACTCCAGAATCCAAGTGGAAAAGACAGACTAATGTAAAAATCAAAAGTCCTTTGCAGTAAAACAGAGCACCAAGCGAAGGCTGCAAAACTGCTGTCTTGCACATCCAACCTGGCCCAAATAGGTCTTTTGCAAAGCTTAACATTTTCCCCAAGAGTCCTGGAGATGTAGCTCAGTAGAGCAGCTGCCTACGGTGAGCGAAGTTCAGGGTTCATTTCTCAGTAGTGCGTAGACCATCTGTGAGCGTCCATGTCTGTAATCCTTTCACTGGGGAGGTGAAAGCAGAAGGTTCAAAAGTTCAAGGTAAACCTCAGCTACACAATGAGTTCAAGGCCAGCATGGGCTGCATAAGACCCTGTCTCAAAACAGAAAAGAAAGGAAAGAAAGAAAGAAAAAACCAACCTAGAACTTTCCCCATAAAAATTCAAATTTCCGGCATCTCCAGGAAAAAGAAGATCTCGCTAGCACACTGGCTCCCATCTTGGCATGTGGTGGCAGCTGGCTTGTGGCCAGTAGGGGCTGCCAATCTTAGAGAGCCAGCTTCACTTGCATGGGTTGCTTGCCTAGCCTCAGCAGGCACAGAGGTTTTCCATAAACAAAAGAAAAAGACAAAAGATACTCCAGGAGACTGTTTACAGTACATCCAGCAGAAAGATCTTATCCAGTCTGTGTAAACAGAAAAGCAACAGTTCAATAGAAGAATGGGGGCGGGGTGGAAACAGGTCCACCATAGCCAAAGAACTTCAAATAGCCATGAACAGGAAAGACTCAACTTCCTGGCAAGCAGGAAAAAGCAAATGAAAATGAGAAGATACTTTTTTCCCTCCCCGAGGCTGTCAAATGGCACAAAATCAAAAAACTGTCTGACACTCGCTCTTGGTAAGGACATGGAAGCTTGTGGGTGCCGTTGGTAAGGACGCAGGAGCACGTGGGTGCTGTTGATAAGGATGGGGGCTGTTGCTCTAACTTTCCTAGAGGCCCGTCTGGCAGTTCCGGTCCATCTTTTTGTTTGCTTGCTTTCTTATGAGGTTATTTATTTATTGGTGTTTTTGAGACAGAGCTTCCTGTGGACCAGACTGCCTTCAGTTTCACTAAGTAGCCTAGGATGATTGTAAACTTCCACTCTCCTGCCTCCACTTCCTAAGTTCTTTCTTTAGTTTAGGATAGCGTTAAGACAAAAACTCACATATTTGTGCATCACCACTGTGCTGGAGGTCAGAGAATGACACTAAGGCGTTGCCTTTCTCCATTCATCCTGTGGCTCTCGCACACTAAACTGAGGTCTTTAAGCTTGATGTTCCGTACTTTTGCCTGCTGAACCATCTCCCTGCACCCCTAAGTCATTCATTCATTCATTCACTCAGTCATTTAGTGATTTATTTATAAACAGGCTTTCACTATGTAGATCAAGCTGCTCTCGAATTTGAACCCTTTCTGCTTCTACTTTCCAGGCGTTAGCTTTGCTGGAATGGGACACCATTCCTTCCAATAGTCATTACCTTTTTCTTTTCTTTTCTCTTCTTTTCTTCTATTGCCTTTTCTTTTGAGACAGGGTCTAGCATGTGGTCCAGGCTGGATTGGAACTCAAGGAAATCTGTCTGCATCCCGAGGGCTAGAATTAAAGGTGGTTACAATATAAACACATTTTAAAACAAGTTTCAAACCATTACAACAGGGAGTCCCCAGGAGACAGCTCAGCAGGTAAAGGGGCTGGTTGGCAAGCCCTAACAACCTTAGTTCATACCCTGGGACTGACATGGTAGGAGAGAATGAAATCCTGCAAGTTGTCTTCTGACCTACACACACACACACACACACACACACACACACAGAGAGAGAGAGAGAGAGAGAGAGAGAGAGAGAGAGACAGAGAGACAGAGAGACAGAGAGAGAGAGACTATAAAAGCAAAAATAATTAGAAGAACAACGCTGTACTAGTGAATAGTGGTGTGTACAGTGCGCATTAGACCTTTGGAAGCTATGAATATACTTAGCACCATGCACAAAGCTGGTAGCACACTCATAGTGAGGGAATGGCTCCATTGTGATACTCTAGTCCCCTTGTACTTGTACATCTGGCTGAGTAGACAAAGACTTGGCAGAGTTCTCAAGGTCAACAAAGTAGGAGAAGGGAGGTTGGGAGGAACCACTCAGGCTGGCATGACAAGTGTCCCATACCAGGAACTTCAGTGACAGATGTGATATGGTCCTTCCCTTACTTCCCATTTGTGGTGGTTTGAATAAGAATGGCCCACATAGGCTGACATACTCAAATGCTTAGTCATCAGGGAATGGCACTATTTGAGAAGGATTAGGAGGTGTGGCCATGTTGGAAGAAGTGTGTGTGTCATGAGGGCACACTTTGAGGTTTCAAAATCCACCCAGTCTCTCTCTCTCTCTCTCTCTCTCTCTCTCTCTCTCTCTCTCTCTCTTTCTCTCTTCCTATGGCTCAGGATGTAGCTCTTAACTACCTCTCCAGCACCATGCCTGCCTGCATACTACCATGTTCCCCACCATACTGATAATGGACTATAACCACTGACATTGTCAGCAAGCCCCAATCCATGGAACAGTGACTAAGACACCATTCTGGGGGCTAGCAGTCACCATCAAGATGTCAGGAGTAGGGACTAGGAAGACAGTTCATTGCTTTAGCAAGCATGTGGACCTGAGTTCAAAGACCTGACTTTGTTTTTCTTTTTTTTTTTCTTCCTACTATGCATTGGCAATGAATGACTTGTCTTCCAAAGGTCATTGTGCTGCTGAATCAGGAGGATTGCAAGTTCAAGCCCTTCTTGAGCAATTCAGTGAGCCTTTTCCAATTGAAAATTAGGAAGGCTGGGGATGGGGCTCACTGGTAGAGAGCTGGCACATGACCTGGGTTCAATCTGAAGCACTGAAGAAAAAGAAAGAAAAGTCACATACTGAAAACTTGGTCCTCAATGGAATGCTCTGAACAAGGAACAGGACCTTGAATAGATGGAGCCTAATGGGAGGTGACTAGGCCACAGGACACTATTCTGATGAATAGGCTGAAGTTCCTCTTGAGAGATTAGTCTTTTTGAGAGTGAGTCAGAAGATACCTATGATGATAAAGGACTTAGCCTCTGAAACTGTAAGCCAACCCCAATTAAATGTTTTCCTTTATAAGATTAGCCTCCCATCCTCTTCATTGTCATTGTCATCATCATCAGGTATACATGATCTGCGGGGATTATGCAAGTCACTGTGTAGAGCCAATTCTCTCCTTCCACCTTTACATGCATTTGAGCTCATGTCACCAGGCTTGTGCCATAAGAACCTTCACTTTCTGAGCCATCTCGCTGGCTCCTTGCTTCCTGACTCTTGCACACATACTTCCTCTAAACATACTCTAAACCCCTTCCACTGCTTCACCATGTTTTGATGAAGCCTGAGCCAAGAGGGTGTCACCAGAAGCCAAGTAGGTGTCAACATGATAACCTTAGATCTCCACAAAAGAGAAATAGTAATAATGATAACAACAACAACAACAACAACAACAACAATAATAATAATAATAATAATAATAATAATAATAATAATAATAATAATAATAATAAAACTTCTTTGGTGGCATATGCCTATAATTCTAGTGCTATGTAAGATGAGGCAGAGGATCTAGAGTTCTAGACTAACCTGGGCTACACAGCAAGACTCACAAAATGAAACTCAGCCCTCAGACGGCAGAGGCAGGTAAATATCTAAGAGTTCAGGGCCTCTTTGATCGACATAGGCACTTCCAGTGTTAATTTCACCAGATAAGACCACTACCACAAATCTTGAGGCAAATCTGAAGCACCCCTTATAAAATACTGGCCAGGATGATGGACACTGGCCAGGTCCATACCTGGCATTCCCTGAGTATGGCACCAAATTACATTAGTCAGAAGCTTATATGGGCAAACCCCACAAGGCTTTAGGGGCAAGCATACATTCTCACATACTTCCTGCCTATGACCTCCCATCTATGTGTAATCAATGCATCCTGTAACAGTTGGTGTTATGTTTATAAAAAAGGATAAGGAGGGGGGGTTATGCTTTATGGCGGCATGGGGGAAGGGGTGCCCCAGTGGCCCATGCTGAGACATCCCTTCCCCGCTGAGGGACCAGCCACATGAGGGTATAGTATAGAATAGAGTTTATTCAGGGCATGGGGAGGGGAGTTGAAAGGGTGGTAGGGCAGAGGGAAGGAAGGTAGAGAGGAGAGAGGCAGTCAGAGCATGTGGAGAGAGGGAGAGAGGAGGAGAAAGAGCAAGAGGGCAACAGAGAGAGGAGGGGCAAACAACCCCTTTTATAGTGAGTCAGGCACACCTGGCTGTTGCCAGGTAACTGTGGGGGTGGGGCCAGACAGAATGCTAACAGTTGGGGCAAGCACCTTGTATCCAGACGTGAAAGCACGTGGCTTGTTATCTTCCATGAACAACAGAGAGCCCTGCGTTCTGGGAGGTTGTCTGTGTTGGGGAAGTGGGGCTTACAGGTTACAGGCATTTTGTTTTATAGGTCTCTCAAGTGCAATAATTCAAACTTAAAACATAACTTTAGCCTTCACACCAGGCTACCAGTCAATGCTGCGTAGTGACACCCTGTCTCAAACAAGTAAACAAGAGGGGACAAGGGAGAGGACTTAGTGGGAAAAGGTTTGAACATGCAAATGTGAGAATTTGAGTTTGAATCCCTAGGACTTGGTAAAAGCTGGGCACATCTGTAATCCCTGCTCTCTGGATGGGAGGCAGAGGCAGCACACATGCGCGCTCCCAGGCATGCTAGTTTGGTATATGCTGAGGTGAAAGACAGAAAGGCCAAATCTCTTCGTTGCGAGGTGGCAAGTGAGGACCAGTGCCAAAATGTCTCTCTACCCCTACCTATCACACAGTGAGCACATATATACACTCACATGTACACTCACACACACACACACACTCACACTCACATACACACTCACTCACGTACGTACTCACACATACACTCACATACACACTCACACTCATACATACACACAGATACACACATACTCACAAGCACACACTTATACACACTCACATACATACACACAGATATACACTCACACACACACACACACACACATTCACACATTCACACATTTACACTCAGATATTCCCAGTGACACTTGTCTTTATTCCCAATACTTGAGAAGAGGAGGCAGGAGGATCTCTATGAGTTTGAGGCCAACGTGGTCTATATAGTGAGTTTCAGGACAGCCAGGGCTGCTTAGTGAGACCTTGTGTCAAACAGGAAAAAAAAAGTAATTACAAGAAAGTAGAATGGAGAATGAGAGAAGACAGTATCAACTTCTGGCCCTCATGCACATGTGCAAGCACATACATCTGCACACATGTATACATGAATATACACCAAAATGAAGAAGAGGAAGGGGCAAATGAAAAGGCGGAATTTAATAGTGTCTGAGGTGTAGCTCAATGTTAGAGTTCAGGCAGAACTGGATTCAATCCTTACTACCAAAAAGAAGAAGAAGAAGAAGAAGCCCAAGAAATTGAAAATAAGTAGTGAATTGAGGATAGATAAGGGCTGTAGATACAGCTTGGTGGGAAAGTGCTTGTCTAGCATGCTTGAGTGCTGGGCCAGATCTCTCCCACTGCAAAACAAAACAAAAGATAAGACACAATTATAGTGGATACATGTGTGCATTTGAATATTAAGCAGGTAATTTTGCATATGAATAGGTGACATTGATGACCCTGGAAGAAGGAGGAACAGAGTTCCCAGAAAGGTAGAAAAAGGATTTTAACATTTTATACCTGTCTCATACATCAGCACCGGCCATCCGGGATGTGTGAACTGCCCAACGTGGGAAGACTGGCTTCCAAGTGAGCAAGAAGGCTGGGAAGTCTGTGGAGACATTGGAATCTGTGTTGTCCTTGGGAATATAAACTCGTGGAGGGTCTGTGGAATAGAGGAATCCAGGCAGAAAGGACATGTGGGTCGTGCTCTCCCTTAGGGGAGACCTCCCAGCTCATCCAACTTACAGATGAGTTCTTTGTAGCTTAGGTTAGACAGGGAGATTTCTTCTTGTCCTTTGTTCACAAGCTGGGTGAAAGTAGGACACAGGGTTGAAGGCTGATGATAGCCAGAAACCCAGGTGTCTTCCTCCATACTTCGAGCCTCTGTTTTGCCTCTTCTTGTCACTTCCTTTACAGACGCCACCCCCCAGTCAGGGACTGCAGTGGCTATTGTCCACAGCCTCTCACCAGGTCCACTTTGCTGCTGACTTATTGTTAGTGGAGTCTCTATGGGACTGTGTTCTTACCCTGCCTACAAGCTCCTTAAAGGTAAAGTGGTAGAGTACCACGTCTACAGTCCCAACTAACTCTAAAGGCTAAGACTGGAGACCCCAGGTTAGACACAGTCTCAGCACACAGTGAGACATCGTGAAAAGAAAAATAAAATGAATGAATCAATAAATACAAAGAAGGGGGAAATTCCTCAGAGGTAAAAACTGAATCTTTGGCCTTTTTTTGAAACAGGGTTTTTCTGTGCAGCCCTGGCTGTCCTGGGACTCACTCTGTAGTCCAGGCTGACCTCAAACTCAGAGAGATCCTTTTGCTTCTGCCTCCTGAGTGCCATCACGCCCCACTAAAACTAACCTCAGAATTTTGGGAGTCTGAGATAGGAGAACAGAGTTTGAAGTGGGCAAGGGTTACACAAGAACATCCATGGGAGAAGAAAAAGGGAGAGAAAAAGACAAACTTAAAAAAAGAAAAAAATACTTTTCCTCTACTTTGAAGAAGAGAAGAAGGAAGATCAGAAGGGATGAGAAGAAAGAAGAAGGAAAAAGAGAAGAAAAGGAGAGCAAAAGGAAATGAAGAAAACAGACCAACTCTTAGTTGCTTCTAATCACTCTGGCTTATGTCAGTATCTAGTACATAGCAAGAGTATAAACCATACTAGTATACAGCCAGACAACGGGAGACATGATCCAGCCAAATGTAAGGGAGGGAGGGAAGGGGAGGAGGGAGGGAGAGAGGGAGGGGGAGAGGAGGGAGGGAGGGAGAGAGAGAGAGAGAGAGAGAGAGAGAGAGAGAGAGAGAGAGAGAACCAGAGTTGGTTAACACAGTGCAGGTTAGATCATTCACAGGATTGTCTCAAGACTGATAGTTCCCAAGACTCACCAAACTCTTATTGAGAAGTATATGTCAGAGGATAACCCAGGGAAATTGGTTCGCTCTGTCCATCATGTGGATTCAGGTCGTCAGGCTTGGTGATAAGCACTTTTACCCATATATCTGGCCTGTTTGCGTTATCATCATCATCATCATCATCATCATCATCATCATCATCACCATCACCATCATTATATACATGGCCGTTGTTGCCTGTATGCATGTAAGTGGTGCCCTTGGAGGGCAGGAAAGGTTGTTGGGTTCTCTGGAGTTACAGATTGCTGCGGGCTGGGTGGGAGCTGGGACTCCAATCCAAGTCCTCTAGAAGAGCAGCCAATGCTTGTGACGGATGTGGCATCCATCTGGCCAGCCCACATTTCTTTTTGTTTGGGAATCTCCTTATGTAGTCTGAGCTATTCTGGAACTGGTGATCCTCCCTGCTTCTGTCTCCTGAGTACTTGGATCACAGATGGGCCACCATACCTGGCTTTTTATAGTCCCTCACCCCCCCACCCCTGAACGACACCCACCCTAGAAACCAAGTCCAGGGCTGTGAGCGAGCTACCATTGAGCTGTACCCGTAGCCTATGATTGTTGGAAACAGTCTCACTAGCTAGCCCAAGCTGCCCTTGAACTCATTATGTAGTGTAGGCTAGCTTCAAACTCACTATGTAGTCCAGACTTGCTCTGGACTTGTGGCAATCTTCCAGCTTCGTGATAACAGGGATTACAGGCCTGTATCCCACATCCTACCTATTTAACAGTTTTTACAGAGAAGCCAAGTGTACTTCATTGTATTTAAGATCCTCTTTTCTAGACTAGGAGGAGGAGGAGGGGGGGGAGGGGAGAGGGGGGGAGGGGAGGGGGGAGGGGGGGAGGGGGGGGGGGGGGGGGGGGGGGGGGGGGGAGGGGGGGGGGGAAGGGGGAGAGAGGGAGAGAGAGGGAGAGGGGAGCAAAACCCCATGTGCATGAGATAGCAGCACTGCCTGCCTGCAAAGAGCTTGGGAGTGTACAGGAGGCCCACTGCAGAGACACAAAAAGCTCGAATGCCAAGAGATATTTATCAAGAAACAGCTTGACCAAAAGGCAGTGGGGTACAGCCATTTCTGGAGGCTGGTTTGTTTCCACAGCAGACCAGGACAGGCACCTATCGCAAACACACATCAGTGCCTTCCGTCTGCCAGCTGGACCCAAGATGCACAGGCGGCAACAGCTTTAAGTCCCTGCCGTTTCGTGGTGCACCAGTCATCGCACAGATTGCCTTTTCCGGCATCTTGAGCTCAGGGGGCAGGCATACAGCGATTTAGTGCCTCCAGCCCAGGGTGAGGTGGGGTGGGTGTGTGGGGGCGGGGAACGGGGGATGATCCTCACCACTGGGCTTAAGAGGGTGCTCCTGCTGTTCCTGGCTCCCAGGTGACTGCTTCGCTCAGCTGCATGCTACACCACCACCCCCTGTTTCATTTATCATCCTTTCTCTCTGATGCCAGCTTCTGATTAGAGGGCTAGAGAATAAGCCCTCCGAGAGAACTAATTACTTAAGTGGAGGACAGAGAAGCAGGCCAAGGGATGGCTTGGTAACAGCTTCCTTGTGCCACCAGGGTTATTACCACAGGCTGAGGTGACCAGCACTGTCTTAGGTCAGGTTCCCTGGGAACAGAGCCCCAGACAAGGATTCTAGGGCAACCGACTCCTTGGGGGTGGGACTCTCAGAAGGAAGCCAGTCAGCCAGAGAAAGCTGCTCAGTGGAGGTGTAGATTCTTAGAACATTAACCTCACCTGGGAGTGTCTTGGGGGCTGTTTGCATGGTAACACGTATCACTGTCCCTGTGCTTGACCCCCAAATGGACCAGTCCTTGATTAATTTTCCCTCGTGGGGGCCATGGAACATATCAGCCCCATGTCGTCATTTCTAGGTGGGCTTGTTCTCCAAGGCTTAAGCCAAGGGTCACTGTCTGGGGATGAGGCAGTGGCCAAGGCTCCAGGGTACCCAGCTGGACATCAATAGCATGAAGTGCTGGCTTCAGAAACAGTAGCTGGTCTGGCGTGGTGGTGAATGCCTGTCTTCCTAACACTTGGTAAGAAGAGGTAGAAGAACTCAAGGTCATAGGCGACCTGAACGCCAAAGTGAGACCCTACCACATTAACAGGGGCTGAGGGTGTAGCTCAGTGGCAGAGCATTTTGTCCAGCCTGTGTCAGGCCCTGATCAGTTCAATAACAGGTTCCAGTATCACAAAAGGAAGAAAGGGGTTAGAGAGATGCTTCAGTTGGTAAAGTGTTTGTCATACAAGTAGGAGGACCAGATTTCAGATCTCTAAGACTCACTTTAAAAGTCAGGTGTGAGCTGTGCTCTTCCAACCCCAGCACTGGAGAGGTGAAAGGCCGAACAATCCCAGGTCACATTGGCTAAGTAGTCACTAGCAGGATGAGGATGTCTGGCGGGGTGCTTTCCAAAATGGTCCAATATGAGACTCACTGGGAACCACAGCTTGTGACCCTATGGTCAAATACTGCTCTGACAGACCTCAAGGATTCCCTGGGAAGCATCCAGAAGTAGGTTAGCTTTAATAACAGCAGCAGGGGAAGAGGTTCCTCTGTCAAGTGCTATTCTGAGTGCTGAAAGTCTCATTTAATCCTTAAAACAACCCTCAAGTGAGCTGTCCCCATTTTATAGATAGAGAGACTGAGGCCCAGCAACGTTCATTTGTTCATGTTGTGCAGCTAGAAATGGCTATCATTTGGCTTTCTCATGTGCTGTGGCAAGTGCATTCACACATGAATAAATAAATATAATAATAAAAAAAGTCTCTAGAGGCTGGAGAGATATCTTAGTGGTTAGGAGCACTAACTATTCATCCAGAGGACTTAGTATTCGATTCACAGAACCCATACAATGGCTCACAACCATCTGTAACTCCAGTTCCAGGGATCTATAGCTCTTCTGATTTCTGTGGGCACTAGACACACCCGTGGTACATAGATAGACGTGCAGGCAAAGTGCCCATGCACATATAATAAGATGTAACAACACTACATTTTTGAAAATACTGTCAAATTTAAATGACCCATCAGTCTATATGTCATGCACTCCCATATATAGCCAAGAACTCTCCACATGTCCCTGAGTTATAGACAGTAATGAGCTTCCACGAGGATGCTGGGAATCAAAGCCAGGTCCTCCGGAAGAGCAGCCAGGGCATAACTGCTGAGCTATCTCTCCAGCCCTTAGTATTTTTTGACTTTGCAAAATTTGGAGTGCTGATTCAGATGTTCCTTGGGCTAGTGACAAGGGCCCCATCCTCTCTCGTGATGCTGGGCAGCAGCAGTGAGCTGTGACCGCACAATCAGTCCCGACGATGGCAAGTGGGGGCAATCACCAATGTTCAGAGAGTGCTGTGTCACTGTGACACCGATATGGACTGTGCATGGTTGGGCTACATAAATGTGTGTCCCTCTTACCATATTTTCTAACTTGCAATGGATTGATTGGAATGGAAAAAAAGGAACACCTGTATTTAAGTGTAGCTTATGGATATATAAATAGTAGACAAAAATCTGATAAGCCCAGTAAGTTCTTAAGGATGAGAGCTCTAGAAACAGAGGTAAGGTGTTAGTAAAGATGGTGAGCAAAAAAAAAAACAAAAAAAAAACATTACATTTGTTTATGTCATGTGTGTGCTTGTGTATTATGTGCATGTGCCAGGGTTTGATGTGGAAGTCAGAGGACAACTTTAGGGAGTTGGTTCTCTCCTTCCACTATGTGGGTTCTGTGAACTAAACTGGAGTCGTCAGACTTGGGAACAAGTCCTTTAAATCTGCTGAGCCAGCTTGCTTGCCCTCTAATTTTTGAGAAAGCATTTTATGTTGCCTAGGCTAGCCTGGAATTGTGTACATAGCCAAGGATAACCTTAAACTTGTAATTCTTCCACCTCTATCTCCTCAGTGCTAGGATTACAGGTGTAAGCAACCATACTTGGTTTCCATGGTACTAGGGATAGGACTCAGGGTTTCATGAATGTCAAACGAGCAAGCTCTACCAACTAAGCCACACTCCCAGCCCTGTGCACTCAAATGTAACTTTTTGTTTGTCTGTTTTTCGAGATGGGGTTTCTCTGTGTAGCCCTTGCTGTTCTAGAACTTGCTCTGTAGAGCAGGCTGGCCTCAAACTCACAGAGATCTACCTGCCTCTGTTGCAGGAGCACTGGGATTAAAGGCGTGCGCCACCACTGCCCGACTCAATTAGAGCTCTTTACAAAGAGAACATTTTAAACTATCACATATAAAAAAAATACTCTAATACAAAACAAAATGATTTCAAACAGGTTCACCTTTAAAAGTGCCTAGCACACGGTAGGTATTTAATTAACAGGAACTGCCAGAAATATTATGATCATACTTAAGCCATTTACAAATTACCTATTATGTATGTGCAAGTCATATTTAGTCTCCATCAGGAGGCACAGAATGCAAGACAATGTCCTTGCTCTGAGAGAGGGAGACAGGGAAGGGGGTTGGGGGAGAGCCGAATACCCCGTGGTAGTGTTTATTTTGCATCTAATGAGGATCTTATTTTGTATCTAATGAGTGCTAGAGACAATGGGACAGACATCATTTCCAGCTGGTCTCCTTTGAGGAAGTCCGGCTGCCGGGAGGCTTTAAAAAAAGGAAAAGAACTCAGCAGGAAGATAAAGGGGAAAGAGCATTGCCATAGCCCAAAAGAGCTTCCTTAGACGAGCAGATAGTCTTGCTAGGCATGCGTAGAGGAGGCTAGGTGGACACGTGACTTGGGGTGGTTGGATCTGGGAATCTGTGAAGCAGAGCAAGGTGAGCACCAGCAGGCCTCAGTGCCATCACTCCCGGCTCAAAGATTTAGTTTTCTTTTTAATTCTGGGTAAATACGTGTGTCAGTGTGTATGGCACGTGTGTGTACATTGGTGTAGTTTCTCAAGGGTGCTAGAAGACAGTGGTGCCTGCGTTGCGAGTGTGCGCACTGTGGTGACAGACGTGATGGTGTTCCTGTGCTTGTGTGACTTGCTGGGTTGAGCAATGAGTGCTGGATAGCCTAAGCACATTTCAAAAGTCTGATCTTTCTGAGTGACAGCAAAGGAGGTAAAGGAAAACCAGTAGCCCACAACGAGTGAATCCCCAGATTGGCCTCTGAGAGTCATAACAGGGTTGAACAAGAGATGCGACCAGGTAGTATGAAATGAAGTCAATTACTTGAGCTACGCACCAAGGGTGGGGATAAATACTGAAGGATTTCTGACGCTCTCTGGTTTACCCTGCCATCAGCAAAGTGCCATCCCATAGATGGGCCAACAAATAAACAAACAAACAAACAAACAATATGGACCCCAGCAAAGGTTTCTGCTACTCAGTGCAATGACCTGAGTCCAATCTTTGGGACTCACATGGTAGAAAGAAAGATCATACTTCCACAAGTTGTCATCTGACCACCACACGTGTGCCACAGCATGTACCCAGGATGCACACACACAGCCATACACACAATGAGCAAACAAATAAATGTAAGAAAAAACAAAAAACAAACCCGAAAAGATCATCTGGCTCTGGCATACTGGGTGTCTGCATGCAGTATGTGTATGGAGATACTTGGCTTTTTTTTTTTTTTTTTTTTACAACTGATTAATTAACCAAAGGTCCTGGGAAATTGAGTTTTAAGAAAATTTGGATAATTGGGCCCAGCATATAATATAAAGAATGTTAAATATACAATTAAAAGCTGAGCATGATAGCGTTCTGACAAGCTCTGATTAAAATGAAGTTTCTGATAATCAAAGTTTTAATGGCAAAGACTCATTTGAATTTCTTCTGTATAAAAGGGAGATTGGATAGCATGTGCAGAATATCTTGTGATATTTTTCCATTCTCCTTCTGTTCCAACTAAGTCACAGAAATGCTTTCTTAGATATTTCTTTCAGGAAAATAAAAGGGGATGGGGCCAAGCCCTCGGTTTGTCCCTAGCTAGCCAAAGCAGGACTTGCCACAGATGTGTTTACCAGATTGCTCTGCAAATTGGAAGAGAGGAAAAGCCTGCCTGTCATCTAAGCCCTTTCAAAAATCAAAGCCATCCTAGGCTCACCAGAAGCCCAAACCAGCCAAGAGATAGGCCAAGTTTATAAACGTCCATAATATGTTTATTGCAAGGATGTCAATTACTCAATATCCCTGCCCTCTTGGGTCTGAGATCGGAATATTTCCACAAAAAGAAATCTGCGTTTTACTGCATTTACTCCATCATAATTCCAGATGTCTGTAAGATTCCAGTGCCAGGCATGGGGTTGGGGAGGGAGACAACGAAGCTGTGGATAATTCTGTCACACTCTAGTCCAAATAAGAGGCAGCAGTGGCTGCAGGGGTGGTGTGTTTCCGGTGGTTTATTCTTTCTCTGCTTCTTCATGGTCAGGAGGCACAGGAGCCGTCATTGCAATCAGGAGAACTGGCTGTCCCCAGCCTCCAGCAGACTTTCCTGTCTGCCTCTGGAAACCTGACACGTCACACCAGAGACTTATTCCTTAATGAAATGGCTGCAGTGTGCCTAATTTACGCAGGACAGAAAACGCCAATAGGGCACAAAGGCCATTTGTTTCTGCTGCGGTAGGGAACACATATGGGCCACATCAGCCACGAAAGAATGGGAATAGCTTTGCAAGGTAGCCTGCTCTGAGAATTGCCTTCTTTCTCACTGGCTCCTATAAAGCGAGAGAGATATTTACTGTGTGCTTACACACCGGCCCATTCAGCCCTGTTTATTGGAACATGAGGTTGTGCAAGCATTTCTCCCAGGCCTGTTTATGAGCAAGTGTGTAAGAAAAGCAGGTTGTGCCATGGAATTGTCAGTGGGATATATTCCCCCAGGCTCTTCTGGCTAACATTGTCCAGCACAGCACTCCATTAAAGAGGGGCAGAATATTCTCTTCACATGTGCTGGATTGAGAAGGGTGGTCTGCAGGCTTGGCCTCCATGGCACTGGACAGCCACCAGGATAGAGCTTTGCCTCCCATCAGACTACGTGTGATCTGACCTGGTATGTAACCAAGGGCTTTTTGGGTGGCATGGCCAGGGAGGTGAGGGCTGGTATTAATACAGGTGCTCTTCAAATTTGGGGCTTTGGTCTCTCTTCAACACAGTCATGGCCAGCAGCTCAGAGAGTGAGGGCAAGAGAAGTTTCTTCACTGGTCTTTATGCAAAGAAGTCTGTAAAGTAGGGAACATACACCTCACTAGTACACAACACAATTTTAACAATCCTGGGGCAGGTTCTCTTATGGTTCGGACTTGTTGTGTCATAGAAGATGACCTTGAACTTCTGATCCTCTTGTTTCTTATTGCTAGTGGTGAGTACAGGTATGTGCCCCCCCCCAGTTTTTAGGGTGCTGGGGATTGAATTCATGGCTTTTTTGTTCATGCTAAGCAGGCACTCTACCAACTGAGCTATACCTCCAGCCCCACAAAATAATACTTTGAGGGATAATGTGGATTACCCTACACACAGTCACAGACACAAATACACTCACTAACACACACAGAGACATGAAAACACACCCTCATACACATAGACACACACACTCACATACGCACAGAGACATGCGCACACACTCAGGCATACAAAGACACACACACACACACACACACACACACACACACACACACAAGTTCGTGCAGCTCACTGAGAAATCAGAGAGGAGATCAAGTTAAAATAGTCAACAGGCTAAGCCCCGACCCAATCTGACTGGGTTTCCTTATCAGAAGGGGAAAGGTGGACATAGATGTGGACAGAGTGAAGAGAAGGTAGTTAGGGACAAGGAGCGGGCCATCTACAAACCAAGGAGAGACAATTCTCTCTGAGCCTCTAAGAAAGCAACCTTAAGCCAAGTGCCACGGTTGTAGACTTTCTCAGGAGTTCTAGTGCAGGTGGGAAGAGAGAACTGCAGAATTCTCATTTCTGTTACTGTGGTCAGCGGGCTCACTGAGCCAGATGTTTTACTCAGCTGGGAGAGAATGCTGCCCCTTGTCTGGTGCCTCTGCAGTAACTTCACGCTGGGGAGGAATTACCACCGACCCACCCCTCCCCCCAGTGACATTGGTCTTGATAACGTGCTTTTGGGAAGACTGGCAGATTTAGCTTATGAGCACACTTTTTTTAAAAAAAAGATGAATTTAAGTGTGTGTGCATGTGCGTCTGTGTCTGTGTACATGAGTATGGGTACCATCAGAGTCCAGAAGAGGGTGTCAGACCCCCTGGGGCTGGAGTTCAAAGGCTGTTGTGAGCCTACAGACTTGGGTCCTGGGAACTGAACAGAGATCCTCTTCCATAGCAACACTTTTAACCTCGAACTGTCACTCCAACTGTGTGAGCCGGCATTTTAAGCCCACCATGCTACAGCCAGATGTTGCCGAGCCAGGCCAAGATGAACCAAATCACAGCTTTTTGGGATTGTAGCAAGAAAAGAAGGTATCTGTTGTTATAAGCCATTGAGCTCTAGTGTGTTTCTCAGGAAGCATTATTAAAACAAAACTACTATGGCACCAATACGAACATGAAAATGACTCTGGTTCCTTATTCTAGCTGTATGCAGGCACTCAACACGTAGCAGTGCAGAGGAGGAGTCTTGTGAAGCGCTTTGCCCAAGTTCAGGCACTGACAAGATCTCCTCACAGAATTTTTCCACGGTCGGCAAATGGCTGCTACCAGTAACATTTGTAGGTTGTAACACCTAACTAAAGTAAGTCACAAAACAGGCAAGGGGCCTAACAGAGTTCTTCTCAAGAAACATGCCGGAAGACAGGGATATAAGCATAGGCACCAAGGGACACTAGAGAACTCTGTAAGCCGCATGAGGAGCGAGGGCTGTCGCCAGCTTCGACACGGTGTTACATTTTAAACATTTTAAAGCAATGATTAATTTTATGCATATAGACGTTTTGCCTTCTATGGATTTCTGTGTACCATGTAACTGCCTGGTCCTCAAGGGGGCTAGAAAATGGAGTGGAATCCCCTAGAACTGGAGTTACAGGAAGAGGTACAGACAGTTGTGAGCCTGTTCTATGGGGACTGGGAAGCTAACCCAGATCCACAGGAAGAGCTCTTAACTGAAGTGGAAATTTCTGGTTTCTTTGGAAACTCAGCTAAGTCATATGATATTTTGCTGAAGTAGACACGTGAAAGAATGTTGAAGCAGACAGACACGTGAAAGAATGTTGAAGCAGGCAGACACGTGGAAGAATGTTTTGCTGAAGCAGACACAGGCAAGAAGGTGCATGAGGTTTAGAAAGAACATAAATATGACCCCACAGACAGTGGGCAGAAGCTCTGGCACTGGTTTGCTTTGTATCACATTGCTGATCTTTGCGTGTCATGACTTCATAGAAAGTAACTCACCAAAGAACTTCTAGTGATATTCTGCGACTCTGACCGATTGGATTGGTGGAACGTCTATTGTTTCTTCTGGATCGAACTGCCATTGGTGATCAGTGTTTGGTGTTTGCCAAGTGGACTGGGCTGCTAGTGCTGATTTGTGTTGGTGTGTTGGTGACTAGATTGAGAACAATAAAGTTTGGAATAGCCTCAACGAACTATTTCTAAACAGGTCCACAAACCCCATTTCCTATTAATCTTTCTTTTCTACCTACCTCTGGTGGTTGGCAGGCTAGAAGGGAGGTTGAAGCATTTAAGAATGCTTATTAAAGTAGGTCCTGAAACATCTACTGTTGAACTAGTGCTTGCCAATTAACAAAATCATCCTCTATTATAAACAAAGCACACACCTTTAACTCCAGCACTCACTTGGGAGGAAGAGGCAGACAGCTTGCTGTGAGTTCGAGGCCAGCCTGTGCTACATTGTGAGTTCTAAGACAGCCACAGGTACACCGAGAAACCTAAGTCAAATACTTTTCATATATATTATAAATAAATATAGTCCTCCCCAATATCTGAGACACCAAATATTTGTGGACATCAAAATTTGTGAATGCTCAAGTCCCTTGTATACAATGTGCCACGTTTGATAGAGTCTTTAGAGAGCCTCCCATCTCTGCTAAAGTTCCTTTAGGTTACTTACCACACCTAATACAGTATAAAACGTATGCAAATGGTTGTTATACTGTATTCCTTAGAGGGTAAGAGCCAGAGAAAAATGTCTGTATATGTTGAGTGTGGGTTCTATTTTCCTCAATATATTTTAGCCAAGGTTGGGTGACTCCATGAAAATATAGTTCATGTGCACAAAGGACTCAGTAGACATGTGTAGCAAGCAGAGTGTAAAAAATATATTGCCGGCTGGAGAGATGGCTCAGCGGTTAAGAGCACTGACTGCTCTTCCAGGGGTCTTGAGTTCAATTCCCAGCAACTACATGGTGGCTCACAATGGTCTGTAATGGGATCCGATGTCCTCTTTTGGTGTCTGAAGACAGCGACGGTGTACTCACATACATAAAATAAATAAAAATTTTTAAAAAACTTTTTGCTGTTGGGGTTGAGAACGTTTGAAAGTGAAGTCACCATGTCAAGTGAGTGTAGTAAGTTGTTGGGTGACTTGACTTTGTGGTCTTGAGGAAATATTACAATGTTGTCATTGAAGTGAGAAAGACCCATCCACTGGAAGCACAGTTTGAGGAGCCACAGGCTCTTTGGTATGTCTTTTGTCTTGGAGCTATTTCTAAAGCTTGAGGGGAGAAAATGATGTCATAGGAAAAGTAAGGACACGTGTTAGTGGGAAGCTTAAAAGGAACCATCTGGAGCCTGGAGAAAGGGCATGAGGTGTCAGGGCGGGGATCCAGGGCCCTCATAGATGGAAACAAAGGTGCTGCCTTATTGTCTTGAGGCTTCATAAATTTCCAAAACTAGCATGTCCTTTACTGACACAGAGCCCAGCAGCACCCATGAAGTCCATGGGCCCCGTCCCAGGCTGAGCCGGAAGGTCTGTTTTGCCCGTTGCTTCTGCTGTGCAAGTCTTACTCGGGACACCAGACACTGAGTGGCCAGGCTATGCCCAACTTGGCTTCAACAAAAGTGTCAAGTAATCCTGACCACTACTTGCACTCTGGGAAAATAGTTTCCACCCTAGAGTCTGTTTGTGGCGTACTCATAGCCTAACATGGACATGTGCTATCCTCGATTTCTCAATCTGGCCGCAGCTCAGGGAAGGTGAGGGCAAACCTATGCAGGAGCCAAGGTGCAGCCTGGGTGACTCCTGGTCCTTTCCTCCAAGGTTTTCCCAAGGCTGCTGGGGTGCTGGGTGACATGTGTGATTAAAATAGAAGGAGAAGCCCCTGACCCTGATATAGATTAGGAGTGAATTGTGTCCTATTCTCAGGAACCTCCTGTATCTGAGGGTGCTGCAGAGAGACTTGGGCAGAGAGGATGGGGAGGGTTGGACCAGTCAGGGCTCACACACTGAGCATTGTTTATGATTACTATGGAGTGAGGTTCTTGTGTACAAGTAACGCCTTCCTCAGTAACAGAGGACCCAAGAGGAGGAAGTAGCAGGTCTAAGAAGTCACTAGCCTGCCCTTCCTTCAGAGTTGAGTGAGGCCCCAGGAGAACTCTTGGAAAAAGGAGTTCTATGGTGCTCTGTCTCCAGGTCTATGGTGGCTATGGCTCGGCAGGTCTGGCAGTGGGAAGAAATGCTGTACACAGAGTGGAAAGCAAGCATCTTCTGTGCGCACCACCTCTAACTACGGGACCAACTCAAAATAGGCAACTAGGTTAACCTTCACCCAGGGAGATTGTCACCTGAGAGGCATGGACAGAAGGAGGCTAGAGACTTACAGCACATTCCATACCCCACCACATGCAGTGTCCACAGGTGGACATTGAATGTCCCCCTTATTCCCTTGAGACATTATCTCTCACTACACTTGGAACTAGGCTGGTACCAGAAAGTCTCATTGCTGTTCCTCCCTCACTACACCATGCTGGAGTTACTGGTACTCATGACTACACCTGGATTTTGACCAAGATTCTGGGAATTTAAACTCAGGTTCTCAACTTGTACAGCAAGTTCTCCTACTGTCTGAGCCATCTCCCAGCCTGTGACCACATTCCCAAAGGAATTCCTTGTTAGTGAACTGAATTGTGTCATCACAAGATGCATTGTGGTGGATGGAGCCCTAATGGTCAATATGACTGTATTTGAAAATGGAGATTACAAGGAAGTAAGTGTGGTTTAATCAGAACTTGAAGTTAGAGGCCTAAAGGAACAAGACTGTTAACCTAATTAAAAAATAAAAATAAAAAGGCCACTAGGCCTTTGATTCCAGCACTTGGGAGACAGAGGCAGGTGGATCTCTGCGTTTGAGGTCACCCTGGTGTACAGAATAAGTTCTAGGACAGCCAAGGCTACACAGAGAAACCCTGTCTTGAAACCCCTCCCCAAAGAAAGAAAAAAGGAAAGAAGAAAGAAAGAAAGAAAGAAAGAAAGAAAGAAAGAAAGAAAGAAAGAAAGAAAGAAAGAAAGAGGAAGGACTAGGCATAATGGGGACACCCCTGTAATCCCAACATTTGAAGGATAGAAGTAGAAAGATAAAAAGTTAGTTATCCTTGGCTACACAGGGAGCTCAAGGCCAGCCTGGACTACACATGACTCTATCGCAAAACAACAAGAACAACAACAAAAACTAAAGGGTGTGTACACACAGGGAAAAGGCCAAGAGAGGGCACGGGAAGAAGGCAGCCAGAAATGGGGACCTCACAGACACCAGCCTTGCCAGCACCTTGACCTTGGACCTTTAGCCTTTAGAACAGAAGTTGATTAGGCAACCCCATCCTGCCACAGAATCTCAAGCAAACAATGAAGGTCACCACAGTATCTCCCATCCCATAGGTTCTTACAGTGTGATGATGAACTAACGACAATGCCTCTTCCAGTGGTAGGGTCTATACACGTCGCCTTTGAACCTGGTCCGGCCTTCATGACTGCCCAGTCAGTACTAGAGGTGAAGCTATGTGGCTTTTTAAAAAAGATTTTTGTTATTATTGCTTTTCAGAGAGGTCTCTTTATGTAGTCTAGGCTGTCCTGAAACTCCCTGTGTAGATCAGGCTTCCTCCAACTTACAGAGATCCTCCTGTCCAAGTGCTAGGATTTAAGCATGTGCTGCCACACCTGGCTGGCTAGCCCCATCTTTGTAAATTACCTCTCTGTCTCCCTGTCTCTGTCTCCCTGTCTCTGTCTCTCTCTGTGTCTCTGTCTCTGTCTCTCTCTCTCTCTCTGCACTGTGGAAGTTGGTTCTCATTCCTCCCACCCCGTGGGAAATCAGACTCGACATCAGCCCCACCCCTCAGCCACTGAGCCATTTCACTGGCCCATGAGCTCCACTTTTTAAAGCCACAAGAGTGATGCTGTACAGAGGGAAGAGAGGCAAATGGAAGTCTTAGATTTTGCCCAGGCTGGGAGCAAACTCAAGTGCACTGGGTGACAGCCGACAATCGGTGCTGCTTCTTTTGGGGTTGGTTTATTGTGTAGCAATACAGAGCAGGGCAAAGATCCTTAGAACAAATCCGTCCAGGAGACCACCTGAGTAGGAGTAAAGATGTCAGGATGCACAGGCATTGCCCTTTTTGTGTGAGCTTTTGGTTGTTTCAGACCATCAAACCCGGTGACACATCAGTGCACAGCTACAGGCCACCAAATGAGCACTTCTCCAGTGGTCACACCCACGTTGACAATTTCTATTCTTTTGGCCTCCGGCAAGTCTTCCTGAAAAGGTTCCTTTTTTAAAATGTTGATCAACCTTCGGACAGAGTTTAAAGACAGTAGGCGAAGAGAAAGAAATGGTGGGATGGGGGAGGCTGAGCTAGAGGCTAGAATAATTAAAGGTTAAATTCCACGTTTGCATTTGGTATTTATAGAATTTTCCGTGCTTGGCATGAGGGTTTTAAAACCAGGCTGCGCAGGGAAGCTCTTTCAGCGCTGAAAGGAGGGAAAAGGGATTTTTTGCATGAGATACTGAGCCTCCCTAGTTCAAAGTTTTCAAAGGCAGCATAATCAACCCGCTTTGTTGCGTCACTTAAGTCTGGAAAGGGGAAGAGGGTGACAGAATAGAGGGTGTGAACACAGCAGAGCCAAACAAAGCACTGTGTCTAGACCAGGCACCCAGAGAGGCCTTGGGTGCTCTAAAGCAGGTATTTTTTGGTGAGGTTTTATTTTGTTTATGCTTATGTAGTGTGGGGGGGGGGTGGGAGGACATGGGGTGGGGGGGGGACCGGCTCATAAAAGCAGACCTTGGTTGGTTTGCTTGGTTTGGGGGTGGGGATTGGAAAACTGAACTTAGGGCCTTGACTGTATGGAGACAAATGCCCCATCACTGACCCCTAGCCTTAGCCCTCTTGCATCTTTTTTCTTTCTCTTCTTTTTTTTTTTTTTTTTTTTTTGGCCTGGGGATGGGGGTGGGGTGGGGGGATTCTGAGACAAGGTCTCTCTGTTTAGCCCTGATTGTCCTGGAACTAAGTCTGTAGACCAGGCTGGCTTCGAACTTGGAGATCTGCCTGCTTTTGCTTCCTGAGCGCTGAGATTAATGGTGCAGCCAGCACTGCCCAGCTGCCCTCTTGCATTCCATTTTATTATTTTATTTTGTTTTTCTGTCTTGCTTTAAGACAATCTTGCTAGGTTACTTAAGCTAGCCTTGCTTTCTTTCTGTAGCTCAGACAGGCCTTAAAGGGAACAATCCTCCTGCCTCAACATTCTGCGTAGCTAGAATCACAGGAGAAAGCCACTACATGCCTTTTCGTCACTGTTGTCTGAAAAGTGATATGCTTAAATACTTGTCAGAAGAAGCCAAAGTGTGGAAGGTCTTCAGTCCTACACAGGATGCTATTTCTAGGGAAGCTGGCCTCCCAGGCCTCAGCTAGAGCTGAGGACCAACATTGGAACTCACTTCTGGTTTTTTATAAGTTTATTTTGCCTTCCACCCCACCTCCTTTTTTGCACCAAACTTCAAAGAAACCCTTCTGTCTTTCAGCTCCCTGATAGTTGGTTTCAGGACACTGTTGTGTCCAGTGGCTTTCTGGAAGCTTTGTGGGCAATGGGAGTGGAAGGAGCCAGAGGGAGAAAGGCCAGGGGCATCTGTGTGGGGGTTCAGAGTGACCCCCCCCACACACACACAGCAGGCTTTCTGAATATGGGCGCTGCATCATTGCCCTCTGATGGCCTATTAACAGGACTATGGGAGGCTTGTAGAGGTCACATGGCAAGTGGGACACGGATGGATGTGCTGGGACTTTAAATGGCAGTTCACATTTGCAAACTTCTCATACTGCTGGCACCAGGAAGTAGAGGAAGACAGATCTCTATAAGGTCAAGGCTAGCTAGGGCTACATACTGAGACCCCATCTAAAAGAAAAGAAAGGCTGTCTAGCACCCAGACATAGTGTTTTATAGGTGTAATACCACTGCTTGGGAGGCTGAGGCAGGAGGCTAAGTCAAAACCAGACTTAAGTTCTAGATCAGCATGAGCTACACCGTGTGATCTTGTCTGAAAAACAAAAAGACAAAGTAAAAAGGAACCATTTAAGCAGGCAGCACACCCATGATCTTATTCATGATCGGCCACAGGTAGAAGCAACCCAAGCATCTACCAGACGGCGAGTGGACAAACAATCAAGCAAGCGTCTACCAGCAGATAAATGGTTAACAAGCCAAGCATGTACCAGAGAGTGAGTAGATAAACAAAATGTGGTACAACCAAAGAACCATGGAACTAATGACTAGTGGAACATTAGTTAACTTAATAAAGAAGGAAGTCCTGGATTGGAGAGATGGCTCAGACGGTAAAGCACTTGCCACCAAGCCTAATAATGTGAATTGGATCCCAGGGACCCACGTGGTAGGAGAGAACCAACTCCAACCAGTTCTTCGCAAATCACGCAGTGGCACACACATGTGTGACCACATAAGAAATAACTTTTTTGCTGAGACGGGCAGGGTTCTACTACATACATACAACTTTGTTCAACCTTGAGGACGTAATGCTGAGTGAAATGAGCCTGACAAACAAACAAACAGAACAAAAAGACAAATGCTGCATGGATCCACTCGTAGGAGACCTAGAGTAAGCAAGTTCCTACAGACAGAAAGGAGAGTGTGAATGCCCCCAGGGGAAGGGCAAAGGGGTGGATGAAGACAAAATTTCCAGTTGGAAAAAATTAAAAAGTCCTCTACTTGGATGCAGTGACAGTCACACAATGACCAGTATATGATGCCTATGCACAGAACATTTCTGAAGTGTGGTCCTCTTGCATTGATGCACATCTGTCATCCCAGAACTAGAGAGGCAGAGAGCCAGGAGGATCACTGCAAGTCCCAAGCTAGCCTGGACTATGTGAAGAGAGCCCATCTCAAAACAAACAGACAAAAAAAGAAAGAGAGACTAAGCTGGTAAATTTTATACTTGACATATTTTGCAATAAAAATTAATTTATTGAAATGAGGATCAGGTGGGTTGGCTGTGAGGCAGGGGACTGAAGAGCAACAGCTTAATGGAACAGGGTGTAATTTAGGGAGATGAAAATGTTCTGGAACTAGATAGAAGTGGCGTTTGCACGGCAGTGTAAATGTACTAATGCCACTGAAGTGTTCGTTGGAAAATGGCTAATTTTGTCTGTTTTTTAAACAGCAGATTAGGAGGAGGTTGAAAACGAACAAGCACGGAAATGTAAAAGCTCTTTAATGCACTACAGTTAAGGACTGTGGGGGAATTCATTTTGGTTTCTGAAAACAAAACAAAACAACGGAACATTGCTCTAACAGTTTGGACAATACATGTTTTTATGTGTTTAAGGAAAACCTGTCTGATAAAACATTATTACCATTTTAAAAAAAATGATTGTTAAAGAACCAAGCCAAACCTCTGCCCTTTCCTTAGGACTCCTGAGACTAAATTGTACCAGGAGAATGACGGCTAGTTTTAAAAAAGGAAAAATGTACTGGGAGAAAAACAATAAGCAACGAGAAATTGGAGGAGATGGCGTCTGACTTTTGAATACATATTGCACACCACATGGGGATATGTTGATAATAAATAGCATATATTAATAAATAGTAAAGTGCTCATCTAGCATGCACAAAGCTATGGGTTCAGTCCTCAGCACCACACAAAACCAGGTATATGGGGCTGGTGAAATGGCTTAAGCAGATAAAGGCACCTGTCACCAAGCCTGAGGGCCTGAGTTCAGTCCCTGCAATCCACAGGGTAGAGGTCAGAACTGGCTCCTGAAAGCTGCCCGATGACATATTTGTAGGCATCCACAAAATACATCATCATACTAATTAACAGGGAGTGATGACGCATGCCTGCAATCTCAGTGCTCCAGACATGAAGGACTGTAAGAAGTTCAAGGCCATCCTCCATTACATATTGAATTCAAAGCCAGCCTGGGATATAGGACAGTTTCAAAAACAGGTAAAGACCTGGGCCTGGAGAGGTGGTTCAGTAGTTAAGAGTGCTGGCTATTCATCTGGTGGTTTGGTTCTAGCACACACATGGTGGCTCACAATTGTCTGAACTCCAGCTCTGGGGCATCTGATGTCCTCTTCTGGCCTCCGCAGACACCAAGCATGCATGTATGTGGTGTACATACATGCAGGCAGGCAGAACACCCCCACACATAAAAATTTAAAACCTCTAGTTAAGGGCTGGAGAGATGGCTCAGAGGTTAAGAGCACTGACTGTTCTTCCAGAGGTCCTGAGTTCAAATCCCAGCAACCACATGGTGGCTCACAACCATCTCTAATGGGATCTGATGCTCTCTTCTGGTGTGTCTGAAGACAGCTACAGTGTAGTAATACAATAAATCTTTAAAAAAAGAAAAGACAAACAAAGAAAATTTTAAAGCTCTAATTAAATAACTAATTGATTAGTTATTTAAATAACTAATTGATTAGTTATTTAAATAACTAATTGATTAGTTATTTAAAGTCCTGACGTGGTTGTACATTCCTTTAATCCCAATGCTGGAAAATTAGAGGCAGGCAGGTCTACATAGTGAGTTAGTGAGTTGCAGGCCATCCAGGGCTACATACTGACCTTGTCAAAATAAGTAAATGCATAGTTCTGGGAGCAAGATGGCTGTGTGTGACAAGACTTTCCCTGGAGAGATACAACACTTTACCACGGAAGTCCATCTTGGTGAACCAGTGAGTTGAACTGGTTACTTGTAGGCATATGGCTGAAGGGTTACTTACAGGAGCAGAAAGACAACTGCAGCCTCAAAGCCCACCCCAGCAAGAATGACCACTCACAAAAAGCTGGAGCACAGTACACAGGTTGCAGATAACTCAACAGGTTGGAGAGTGCCTCTTCCAGGCAGCTCAAGTGGTTTCCAGGAAGCTGATGTGGTCTCAGAGTCTTCTTTGCACTTGGCTTGTCTGAGAGTAACCCTCAATAATCTTTATTGTTTACTTTTGGGAGGGAGGAATCTAATGAATTTGGTCAGTTTCAGGGACTTCCTGAAGTTATTCTGAATCACTTATCTTTTTTAAGGAACGAGCTTCATTCCTGGGTGGAATATTTCTATCTGGGAGGAAACTGCTACACAACTATGGCTCAGTGGGTAAAGGAGATTGCGGCCATGCCAGGTGGCCTGAATTTGATTCCTGGGACTTAAAGGATGGAAAGAGAGAAGGAATTCCTCTATGTTGTCCTCTGACCTCCGAATGCATATGTGTGCATATGCACACACAGATAATAAATCAATATGTAAAATATAAAAGGTAAATAAATAGTGTGTGTGTGTGTGTGTGTGTGCGCGTGCGCGCGCGCGCGCATGCATACCTAAGACCTAAGAATTGAACTCAGGTTGTCAAGCTTGGCAGCACACATCTTTACCTGCTGAGCCATTTTGCTGGTTTCTAATCAAAGAAATCTGAGGCAGATCTTCCCATGGGGTAGTCCTGCTGCTGACCCAGGGACCTCACTTTGCAAAATTATCACCTTTGCTGGCTAGTTCTGTGTCAACCTGACACAGGCTAGCTTTGTCTGAAAGGAGGGGCCTCAATTGAGAAAATGCCTCCGTAAGACCCTGCTGGTCCTGGGTTCTATAAGAGAGCAAGCTGAGCCAGACACAGGGAGCAAGTTAGTAAGCAGCACCCCTCCATGGTCTGTACATCAGCTTCTGCCTCCGGGTTCCTGCTCTGCTCGACTTCCTGTCCTGACTTCTTTCGATGATGAATAACGATGTGGGAGTCTAAGTCAACTAAACCCTTTCCTCCCCAACTTACTTTTTGGCCATGGTGATTCGTGGCAAGAAGAGAAACCCTAAGACACCACGATAGAAGGACATCTGTAGTTGGCAAACACCATCCACGAGTATACATCTTCTGTTAGCTTGTTCTCTGCTATAAAATGTGGATGGGGCAGCTCACCAGGTATCTAAGGAAAACCTAAGTAAGCCAAAAGCAAACAGATCGAGCAACCAAGAGGAAACAGACTACACTGTGAAATGTAAACTGTATGCTTAGGAGCTCCCACAGACACGCATTCCATCTACCAATGATGTTCCAGAGGAAGCATTATTTTAATAACAGAAAAAGGGGAGTAACAGGGGTTGGGGATTTAGCTCAGGGGTAGAGCGCTTGCCAAGCAAGCGAAAGGCCCTGGGTTCGGTCCCCACCTCAAAAAAAAAAAAAAAAAAAGAAGAAGAAAAAAAAGGGGGGTATCTAAGGGGCTGGAGATGTGGCTCAGTTGGTAAAGGGCTTGGCTAGCATGCATGAAGCTCTGAGTTCACTCCCTAGCACTACATGAAACTAGTAGTCATTGTACATGCTAGTACATGCTTGTAATCCAAGCACTGGTGAGATAAGACGCTGGAGGATCATAAAGTCAAGGTCAACCATGGCTATACAGCAAGTTCAAAGCCAGCCTGGGCTACCTGAGACACTGTCTAAAAAAAAGCATTCAGGGAATTAATATTTTTAAAGAGAATTAAAATGGAACAATTAGAAATTCAAAGTATGATTTTTAATAAAAATTAAAATGATTAATGCATAAAGATGGAAACATTTCTGAGGTAATAGAAAGAAGAAAAGTGATAAATATTTTTAGATTTACTTTAATTATGAATATGGAATTCTGGGATTGGGGGCGTTGCGGTGTGCCTGTGAATGTTGGGCCCTCAGGGGCCAGGAGTATCTAATTCCCCTTGAACTGGAATTATAAGCAGTGTGAGCTACCTAAGGTGGGTGCTGGGAACTGAACTCGGGTCCTCAGAAGAGCAACAATATGCTCCTAAACACTATTATAAAATTGCCTTTCAGGGGCTAGAGAGATGACTCAGTGGTTAAGAACATGTTCTCCCAGAGGTCCTGAGTTCAATTCCCAGCAACCACATGGTGGCTCACAACCATCTGTAATGGGATCTGATGCCCCCCTCTGATGTGTGTCTGAAGACAGCTACAGTGTGCTCATATAAATAAAAATAATAAATAAATAATATTTAAATCGTCTTTAGGTGCTAGGCTTTGGCCTGCTCTGCTTCTTCCTACTCCTACTCTTCTATGTATCCACTCACCACGAGCCCCTCATATAAGAGTAAGACTTGAAGACTCCTTGCAACCTCTCCACCTCATCAACCTCTCCACCTCATCCTGTATGTATCTCCTCCATCCAGACTAGGCAGAACCTGTGCCCAACTGGCAGCCCCCTACCCTTAGCCACTTAAGCAAGGCACCCTTTTCCAAAACACCCATAGTCTTTAGTGCTCTTTTTTTTTTTCTTGGACCATGGCTAAATCATCAATTTTTCCTCCTCCTCCTCCTCCTCTTCCTCCTCTTTCTCCTCCTCCTTTGAAATGGTCTCACAATATAGACAAAGATAGTCTTGAACTCCTGCTCCTCTTGCTTCAGCCTCCCAAACACTGGCTTTCCCCCCCCACTAGCCTTTAAATAAAAAATGGTATCTTACCATGTTACCCAGACTGACCTTGAACACAAAACTCCCCTGCCTTAGGCCTTCTAAGTACCTAGATCACTGGTGTGTACCACCATGCCTCATAAGAATAAAAATGTTGGTTTTCTTTGCATCTCAGGTTTAGCATAAAGACTAGCATGAAACATCATGTAATAAATACTAGCAGACTAAATGAATAAGTACTTTCAGTGAATGTATGAATGAATATAAACCAAGGGCTTTAAAATGCTACATAATTTTATTATATCATGTGACTATCCCAAAATGGTAATACCAAAGGCATATAACTGTCTGGGAGGGGGTAGGTGAACAACTTTACAACTTTAATTTCTAGCTAATTCTGTGGGGAAAAAAGTATCTGAAGCCTGGTAGAGTGATGCACACACCTTTAATTGCAACACTCAGGGTGGGGGGTGGGGGGCAGAGGCAAGTGGATCTGTGAATTTGAGGCCAGTAGTGTCTACATAGCAAATTCTAGGACAGCCAGGGCTACTTTGTCTCCGAAAACAAAGAAACACACACACACACACACACACACACACACACACACACACACACACACAAGCATACATGGAGTTAGAATACAAATATTAGTGGCCCAGATGACTGTAAGTCACAGCTACCTCTGTGACTCCCTCAGAGAAATGGCGACCTCCTCCTTCCTCCCAGTCTGTGTATTGTGACACACCACAGCTGACAGGTGCCAACTGAGATGAAATTTACTCATCATATGGCTGACGTGTAGCTTAACTCCCCAATGAGCCACGGGGCTTAAAGAAACCACATGCTTAGAAGGAAGCTCAGTGAAGCAAGTTCTCCCGAACAAGATGAGAGCAGAAGAGACATTTTGTAGGGCATGAGCTCTTTGTCAGCAGCAGTGTGAAGCAAAACCAACCACAATCCAATCGGACCTGAGATGAAGCTGATCCTCAAGTTGAAGACAATCAAGAGGCAATTGGAAACTTGAGCTCCTAATCATTGCCATTTTCATGATAAACCTGGCCTTGAATGTACCTTGTGTATTGGGGATGGCAGAACTACACAGGATCAGATCCCCAAGGAAGGCAAGGATGTTGAAATTATCAAACTATTAAATCTGTGATGTAGAAATTGATGCACTCATCATCTAATAACACCCATCATATCAGCGTGTCGATGAGCATGAATCATCTTGCCAGATATCTGCAACTTTGGAAATGTGTTGTCGACTGTGACACTCACAAATAATGCTGATGCTACTGTGGTTTGCTGTCTACATTCATAGTCAAAGGAAATGCTAACTATCAAGGAGAGGCTCGAGAGCATCAAGATGCCGTTTTATATCCCCATCAAATTCCCTGACTCTGAATTCTATTTGAATGTCAAGATCTTGGGGTCCAGACCAAGGTCCTTCATGACCTCTTTAGCAGGTGTGCTGTTAAAATTAATTTTTAAAGATGAGCTTGGTGGCGAACATCTGTAATCCCAGCACTAGGGAGGCAGAGGCAGGCAAATTGTTAATTGGAGGCCAGACTGGATTGTATGGTGAGACCTTGGCTCAAAAACAGTAACAGAGCCCAGGACATGGTTTGGCTGGTAGAAAGTTCTTGACACCAAGCCTGAATACCTGAGTTCAAGTCTCAAACTCTCTTGGTTGAAGGAGAGAACTAATTCCCATAAACTGTTCTCAGACTTCCTCATGCTTCTTACAAAGAAATAAATGCAATTAAAAAATAATAATAATACAGCTAGAGAGATAGCTCAGCTGGTAGTTCACTCACACAAGTAATGGGATTTGAGTTTGATATAAATCTCATATAAAAAGCTCGGCACAGGGGCATGCTTAGAATACCAGAGCAGACACAGGCAGATCTCTGAGGTTCACTGGGCAGCCAACCTAGCCTATCCTAATGGGCAAGTCCCAAGGCTGAGTGACAGATCTGGTCTCCTACACAAGGTAGACAGTACAGTACCTAAGGTTGAAGAACACTTGAGATCATCATCTGGTGTCCATATGCACACACACACACACACACACACACATACACACACACACACACACACACACACACACACAGAAGATGGAGAGCAACTGAAGAACAACACCCAAAGTTATCCTCTGGTTTTCATATACACATGTACACACACACATACACATACACATGCATGTACACACACAAGCACATCTGTATACATGAACACACACATGAAAAGACAAGGTGGATGGTGCCTGAGGTACAACACCTGAGGCTGACCTCTGGCCTCCATACACAGGTGCACATGCATGCACACAAACACATATATACAAAAAATAGTAATAACTAATATCAATAAAGTTAAGGGGTCTAGGAATATTGTTTAGTGAAAGGCTTTGAGTTCAATTTCCAGCAACACACACACACACACACACACACACACACAAAATAATAGTAAGTTTTCAAACCATAACCAAGCCGAAGCAGGAATCACACATAGCCACATTTATTACAAGCAGGCATGAGTAGAGGTGTGCGATGTATTCTAACTCAGAGAGGTGCCAAGTCTCTGCCCTTAGGCATGCCAACAAAGACTTTGCATGAAAGGTACAGCAAGCATAGATGTGACAATATTTAAGTGTCAGGATTCAACCAACCCTCCAGTGAGAACAGACCCCGTGTCCTCTATTGAGTCGCACGCAGTGGGAATGAACAGAACCTATAGCCTGGGGCAGTGCATGCAGGGGCACTGGTCTTGCCAAACCCGTGGCTCTCGCTCAGGCATGGGTGCCCATGCGATGTGTCTTAATAATCCCCACATCCTATGTTTCTTTATTTGTTTCTGAGGAGTTTCACTATGACTCCAAGACCTGGGTCCAAGCCACCTTCCAGACTCAATCTCTCAAGTAACTGGGGCTGCAGATGCACCTGGCTAAGCCCTGCGTCTTGAATACCATTCATTCTATCAATGAAAACATACTTCTTTTTTTTCTTTTGGCCTGTGTATGTGTCTGTGGTATGTGTATGGGTGGTTCGTACGTGTGGGGTACAGATGTGTGGGTGGGACTGTGTGCATGTAGAGGCCAGAGGCTTGATATAAAAACGACTTCCTCAATCATGCTGGATTTCCAGATGATTCTAGATTCTGTCAAGTTAACAATTAGCACTAACCACTACATACCCAAAAATAGCACTTCCAGTTGGAACCAAACAGCGAACTCATGAGCCTGAGAGGGGCATTCTATATTCAATCCTTACCAACCACCGGACCTGAGCTGAATTACACTGCCTATGCATACATATATTAAAGCCCTCACTGGAATAGTGGGTCTTTAGAAAGGTCATTAAAGTTAAATGAGATCATAAGGATGAGGGGCAACTTCTAGAAAGCCGTGTCCTTCAAAGAGGAAGGGATACCAGGGAGCTCCCTCTTCACACACACTGTAGAAAGACCATGTGATGATGGCCCAGCAAGAATGCTGTCCACAAGCTGGGCAGTGGTGGTGCACGCCTTCAGTCCCAGCACTTGGGGAGGCAGAGGCAGGAAGATCTCTGTGAGTTAGAGGCTGACTTGGTATATAGAGACAGTTCTAGGAAAGCCAGGGCTACACAGAGTGATCCTGTCTCAAAAAACCTAAGAAAGAAGAAAAGAAAAAAAAATTGTCCACAAACCAGGACCAGACCTCTTGTCAGTACATTGAACTTCCAAATTGCAGACTAAGCTGTACCAATGTCTGTGGGCACGAGCAGGAACACTGTGTATGCTGTGATAGCTTTGACAGACTTAAGGCATCCCTGGGGAATGGGATGTCAACAGCATAACTTCCATCAACTTAGCATTACTTCTGAGGAAGAAAAGGCCATGTAGATTCTGCCTTGTTTAGGTGGCTGTGTTCTCTTTAAGTCCTGAGTCACTGTAGAAGTCTTTGGTGACCCAATGTGGTGGTACACACTTTGAATCCCAGCACAAAAGCGGAAGAGGCAGGTGGATCTCTGTGAATTTGGAGTTTGTTTGGTGTACAAACTTAAAAAAAAAAAAAAAAAAAAAAAAAAGGACATGATGGGTTGAATTGAGTTTCTAAAACCCAATGAATTGAGTAAACAAATTCCAACAAGTGAATTTATTTAGAAATGAGGTAGGGACAACTGCGATTATGTAAATTAAGATGGACATTGTGACAGCCCACACCTTTAATCCCAGCACTCAGGAGGCAAAGGCAAGTGAAACTCTATAAGTTTGAGGCTAGCCTGGTCTATATAACAAGTTCCAGGACAGTCAGAGCTACACAAAGAAACCATGTCTCAGAAAAACAAAAGAACAATGACAACAAAGAATAGACTTATGATAGTATAGGAAGAGGCCTTGAATCCAGTGTGACTGGTATTAGACAACAAAGAATTTTGGACTGAGAGGTTGGAAGAGAAAGGAGGCAAAGAGGAAAGGAGGAAGAGGAGAAGGAAATAGATACTGGAGAAGAGAAGGAAGGAGGAAGAGAAAGAGGAGGGGAGGGGAGAGGAGAGTTATATATTCATAAGTCAAATGGCTCGGGGCTTCCTAAAAATGGAATGAACAAGGAAACCCTTGGAGAGAATATGGCCCCACCAACACCTTGACTTCAGTCTCCTAGCACTGGAAATGTGAAGGAGTCAATTCTATCATTTGAAGCTGCCCAGTATGTCTGTGGTCCTTTGTTTCAGTGGCCCCGAGAAAGGAGTGTGCAGATGCTCTAGGCAAGAATAAAAGTCATCCCAGACAAGTCCTGACTTCAGCTGACTAGGCTCAAGCCCCGCCTAAGGGGGAGGCCATCTTGGAAATAGATCCTGCTCGCCACACTGTTGGCCTTGTCCCATCTGAGGTTCCAGACATGGTAGAGCGGAGACAAGCTACCTCACTCCATGCCCTTGTTGAACTGATGGTCTGTCCTCTCCATGTGCTTGTCATTATGGTTGCTTCAGGCCATGCAGTTTCAGAGCAGCATGTCACACACAGCGATGAACAAGTCCAGGAAGGCTGTTGACAAAGGGCTAAGTCCAGCTCCTAGATCAGCAAAAGCAACAGTGCCAAACATACATTTCCTTTGCTTTTACAAAGATGTGGCTTGTAGCTGTGTCCCTTCCTTCATTCTGGCTCCATGGGTGCGTCACAAGCGTGACACACTGTCATTACATTAAAATTCCTAAAGGTAGTTTTGGCAGGATTACAGAGACAGTCTGTACCTCTCGTGTGGCAGACTGGACAATATGGCTCAGTTGGATCCTCTTTGCCAGGGCCTCTCTACAGGGCTGCTGCTCCAGGGTCCTTACAACATGGTGACCAGCTTCCCCAGAGCAGGCAATCGCAGAAGAGCCAGCTGAAAACGACAGCGCTCTTTATAATTCAACAGTTACATACACTACATATCTGTGGAGGTCTGTGAGTCAGAGCAGATTCAACGGAGTCACCCCAGTTCTGAGAAGGTGTCACCAAGACAAAACTACCATGTGACCTGGCTCACTGGGGCTACTTGGGAGATAGACTGCTTCACACCATCTTCTCTGTAAGGGGATCCGCTAGCCATAGCTTTTGAGGAAGGAATAGAAACATGATCTGAAGAGACTAAGGAAGGCTTGTCCCTTCTCTGGTGCATCTTCTGTGGCTCTACACTTTTATCACAAAAGAAAAACCAGAGGCTAAGTGTAGTGTTGCACATCTATTAGGCCAGTGCTTGGGAGGTGGAAACAGGAGGGCAGTAAATATGAGGCCAGCCTGGGCTACACAGTGAGACTCTGTCTCAAAAGAAAAAAATCTTCAAAGTTCAATTGCTGAATATTGTCCTGCACACCAGACACTGTTAGGGACATCTGGAGTGGGGGTTGAGGGACACTGTAGCTTAGCTGGTAAAGTACTTAGCACACAAACATGCTGACCTGAGCTCCATCCCCCTCCCCAACACATTTAAAAAGGAGGGGGCTGAAGAGAAGGTTCAGTGGTTAAAAGCATGTATGGTTTTTCCAGAGTTCCTAACATCAGAGGCATCTGCCCTTGTGACCCATACATGTACAGAATTCAAAACTTTTAAATGTAATGATAAAGAAACGGCAGGTATGGCAACGGTCAAACATAATAATTCCAGTGTCTAGGATGCAGACGAGACCATCTCACTGGCCAACCAGTCTAACTAAATCTGTGAGTTAGGGGCTCTCTCTCGAAATATGAGGTAAAGAGGGAGACTGAGAAGGACACTTGATGTCAGTGTCTACACACACACACACACACACACACACACACACACACACACACACACACAAAAGCAGACCCCCTTTTTTGAGACAAGGATTCTCTATGTAGCCCAGGGCCTGGAATTCTCTGTTAGAACAGGCTGGCCTTGAAAAAAAAATAAACGACATATATATATGTTATAATATATGAATATATAATATATATATGACATATATATATGTCGTTATATATATATAACATATATATGTCGTTATATATATATAACGAGATATATATATATATATATATATATATATATATATATATCTCCACCTGTTTGACCTCCAAATCACTAAAGGTCTAAACCTTCATGCCCAGTTTAGAATCATTCCCTTTGCCTGTCATAGTGGTATATCCCTTTAATCCCAGTACTCCAGAGGCAGAAGCAGGTAGATATCTGAGCTCAAGATCAACCTGGGCTACAAAGTGAGTTCCAGGACAGCAGGGCTATTACACAGAGAAACCCTGTCTTGAAAAACCATCAACCAACCAGCTAAAAAAACAAATAGAAACATTCTCCTAAAACAAATTTTATTATTTTTTATCTGGGAAATGGGCACAGGCAGCACGTGAGGCGATCAGAGGACAATAGTTTGTGAGAGATGATTCTTCCTTTCTACTATGTGAGTCTGGACTCAAATTCAGGTTGTCAGCAGACACTTAATGACAGTTCTTTTTAAGAATCCTTTCAGAATACCAGGTGGTGGTTTTGGAAGCCTTTAATCCCAGTAATCCAGAGGTAGAGACAGGAGAATCCCTGTGAGACACACACACACACACACACACACACACACACACACACACACACAGTACTTAGAGGCTTATAGGGCTAGGAATGTTCTAGGCTTTGGTGCTAGAGTACTTGCCAGCTGTGAGTGAGGCCCTGGGGTTCTATCCCCAGTGCCCTAAAGAATACTTCCTACTTTCAAGAAGTTGCATGCTAGACTTCTACTTACATTTCATTGGCCAGGATGTCATGGCATAGCTACATCCAGCTGCAAGGAAGGCTGGGAAATAGAGCCTATCTTTTCTCCAGGAAGACGTTGTGCCTGACTAAAATTCTACTGCTTCCAATGTTGGAAGTTAGGAGAGTTACGTAGGAAGCAGTGCTTTTCTACTGTGGGCTCTTCTAGCTTTTAGGGACTAGGAAGCACCTCCAGCCCCATGTCCATGTATAACTCGCGCCTGTCTTTTCTTCTCAGTCAGGGGCATCCTACACAGTATAAATTGAATTTTGGGCCTTTTGAAGCCTGGGGGTGGAGTCATTATCTGTCTAGCCTGAGACCCTCAGTCTCTGTAGTCGTGCCACACACTAAGGATGAAACCGAGGCTTAGAAAGCAGGCCAGGACGTTTCACTGGTTTGCTTAATGTCTAGCCATGAACTGGCAGGAGGCATGATTTGCCTCTGGAAATCTGACAAGAAGCAGGCTTCAGTGACTCTGGGGGATGTGCTCTTGAGGAAAGACCTAGAATTCCCGCAATACACATAGCTGCTCCCACTCTGTCCTACAGAGGACACGGGATAAAGAACCTTCGAACAGTCTTGTGACCATGTCCAACTAGATGGCTTCACACCAACCAGTTCTGGGTTTCTTTATGGCCTCTGCTGCTAAACGAAGATGAAAGAAATCACCAGCACCAGACGGGCTTTTTTTTTTTGAGAGTAGGCGCTGCTGGGTATGCAACGTTTTCTTGGACGTTTTCTTCAAATGCTTGACTCCGCGGTTTAAGTTTTTAATTCATCAAGGGTTGGAAGAACAAGGCTACAAAGAGAAATTGATTAACACTTGGAGCCACTGGGCACCACCATTAAGCAAAGAGTCAAAGAGCTTTACGCTGGGGTGAGGGCGGGGGTCTTTGATGCAAATAGCTTTGGCAAAGGAGGAAGTGAAAATGTGACAGAGACCAGAAAGCTTCTGTGTGGAAACACGCCTTAGCTGATCCCAGATGCCTTTTCTTTCCTGTTCCTCAGCTTCACGAGTGATTTTCTTGGTGTTCTGACCAGATACCTGACACCCTTCCTTCCACCCCGTCAAAAAAATTAAGAAAGAAAATTTATTTTGCTTTAGGATACATAGTCAATGGCACTGGGGAAGAAACAACACTGGAGCAGAGTCGGCTGGTCTCCGCTTGGGAGGTAAGGAGGCGGGTACTCTGACTGCCGGACTCAACTCACTTTCTCCTGCATTCAGTCCAGGCCCCCTGCCCAAGGGATGGTGCAGCCTACATTCAGAGTCCTTCTTCCTCAGTTAAACTTCTTTGGAAACCCCCTCCCAGGCACACCCAGAGGTGAGTTTCCATGGTATTGCTAAATGCAGTCTAGTTGACAGTGAGGATTAACAAAAGCAGCCAATAACCGCATACTTTTGCCTGTAATACCTATTCCTCAATTGTTCTCATTTCTTTTGTTTATGTTTTTTCTTTCTTTTGATTCTTTAGGATAGGCTCTTACTATGTAACCAAGGCTGGCACTGAACTCCTGGCAAGCCTCCTCTCTCTCTCTCTCTCTCTCTCTCTCTCTCTCTCTCTCTCTCTCTCTCTCGTTTTTGTTATACGGGCCACACCGGCCTGAAACTTATGACAATGCCCCTGCATCAGCCTCCTGAATTCTGTGATTGCAGGCATGAAAACCACCCATGTGTGACTTCATGCTCTCTTTGTGTGTGTGTGTGTGTGTGTGTGTGTGTGTGTGTGTGTGTGTTGTTTCCATGCTGGGTACTGAATCCATGGGCTTAGATGGCTGAAGTAGAAGCTGAGAGCCCGTAGCTCAAACCCCAAACAGAAAGCAGAGAGGGCTAACTTGAAATGGAACAAATCTTTTGAAACCTCAAAACCTGCCCCCAGTGACATATTCCTCTATCAAGGTCACTCATCCTAACCCTCCCCCAAATAGCCACCAACTGGGGAGCATGGAACTCCATTGCCTAGGACTTGCAGAGGATATCTCATTTAAACCACCACAGGGGTGGGAGTGGGAACTCTAACTGAGATGAGGTGGCTCTGAGCTGGAGTCCCCACCTTGACTATAGCCAGATCCCATCTCCAGAAGAAAACAAACAAGCGAACAAACAGAAATACCACATCTTACCCGAAAACAACTCTTTCAGCCAGAAAGTCCTTCTCATCATGACCTTTCCCTCATTGAGTACACCTTGCTTCCCAAGCCCAGCACACCAGAGCCCTGCCCTTCTGCTAGCTACGGGAGGAGGAAATAGTGCCTTTGGACTCGGCACCCTTCCTCTAGGCATAGCCCGGCTCTGCAGAGCAAAGTTGAGGCAAAGGCTACTGTGGCCCAGCCTTAGGATATCCTAAGTGTCCCCTAGCCACAGGGAAGAATTCCCAGAAGAACAGGCCTCTGCTGGCCTTTCTTTGAGGGCAGTTTTCCTTCTCCACTGAGCAATATAGCTTTGTCATCTGTCTCCCCTGAAATCTTGGACCAGGATACAGCTGGACAATGCTGACTCCCTTCCAGGCAGGGAGAATTGCTTCAGAGACGGCCCAAGGCACCAGGGGAAATGGCAAGGAAAAAGAAATCTTCCATGACTGGTCTTCCCCGGGGCCTGTGACTGGCAGGATATGGTCACCTAGTTCCAGTAGCAGCCCCCATCCCTCCAAGCCACCTTCTGGAACACTCTGGGCAGAGGTCAAAAAGAAACTGTAGTTCGTTTAGCATACTCTTTGTTTAAACTCCATAATGCCCCATCAGTGCTGGCCAAATGACCTGATTTGACAATGACCCTCTTTGGGGCATCCTCTCCAGGTTCAGTGGATGTATCCTAGCTCTCCAGGTTCCAATAATCTACCCCTTTGAGTAGTAAGCTCTTGGCCTGACTCTCTGCCTAGGACACTTGTTTGTTTTTTATATATATACATAATGACTGTGATCCCAGTGGGCTTACCTGTCTTGTTTGCCACTGTACGTCTGAATCCTAGCACTGCTTGTGGAACCTACTAAGGACTCCTACGTTCCTTTGTCCTCTCTGATCATGAGCTCTTTCAGGTGACTGCCCGAGTCCTGCCAGATAAACTGTGTCCTGTTCTATAACACAGAAGGCCTTCCTTGTTATTCTGGGAACTAATATCATCAGGTCAGAGATAGAAGCACTCATTCACGGGTAGGCACAGCTCAGTCAAAAGGAGCCAGAAGCCAGGCCTTATGGCATAGGCCTGGAATCCCCACTACCGAAACTGGCCGAAACTGGGAGATTGAAGTTTAAAGGACTGCCTGGAGTACAGAGTTCAAGGCCAGGCCAGCCTGGGCAACAAAGTCTGGGGAGACGGGGGCAGATTACCTGACCAAGGATGAAACCAATAGACATGTTGATGTTTTGGAAAGAGGAAAACCCACAAGGCCTCAACCCTGACAAAGAGCTACAGGCAACTAAGGAATGCTGGGAACAGGAAAACAGTCCTCCTTGGAGAATAGCACACCAATCCAGTACCAAGTGGTCAGTCCTGAACTCACATATATAAACACGCATACATGCATGTATGCATATACATGGAACATTCTATCAACTGAGTAGATTGTATTTTTGTATTTCGGAATACACATACACATATATAACAACAATTTAAAAAAAGACCATGGACTTGAGAGAAAGCAAGGGAGGATTTAAAGGGAGAAAAGGAAAATGGATATCTATTTATCTAATCTATCTGTCTGTCTGTCTATCTGTCTATCTATCTAATATATCTCTCTATCATCTATCTATCTAATCTATCTATTATATCTATCTATCTATCTATCTATCTATCTATCTATCTATCTATCTAGTATCCTGCAGAAATTAGAAATACAATTTACCTCAAAATAATAAAAAGCTCTATATGAAAAATAAGTTAAAATTTAAAACAAAAAATAAAAAGTATTATGAAAAATTAAAATGTTTGAAGGACTAGGGGCTAGGAATAATGTAATCAGTGGAAGGACATTTGCCTCACATACAGAAATTGTGCCCTGCATCCAGTCACATAAAAACACACATTCAAAAGGGGGCAGAAGCATCAATATCATGGGCCTGCGTTCTGAGACAAAGCAGGATAAAGTGAGGAGGAAAGGCCAGTCAGTCGTAAGGAGGCAGAGGATGATCCTCTACATGGCAATCTGGTCTTTTTTGTAGCCTTCAGAGCTTGATGTCTTTGATAACCTGTGCTGGAGACACAGGAAACAGAGGCTGCAAAGGGAATGGGGTAAACCTCAGTCCTAAGACTCACCTGTCAGTTGCCTGTGGTCCTTGCCAGGGAAGCTGCTCCAAGCTGGGGTTGATCTCCAGTCCTGCTCACCACCTGTGGTGCAGGCCATAGCTGCAGGGCCTCCCCATCTCACCTAGGGAAGGCCTCAGGAATTCCAAGAGAGGAGAAAGGTGAACAGAGAACTGGGAATTGGCAAATATGAAGCTATTTACATATGTTTGAGACAGGGTCTCATATTGTAGCCTAGGCTTGCCTGAAACTTGCTATATAACCTAGGCTAGCCTAAAACCTGTGGGGATTCAGCTACCTGTCTCCAGAGTGCTGGGATTCTAGGCATATACCATCACACCAATTTCTTTTTCCCTGATAACTTCCCATTTCTCCCGGAACACATGGTTTGCCAAAATAAAGTCCTCATTTTACAGTAAGATGTAGCCAAATGATAGAGGTTTGGAGAAATAAGTTATGAAATTGTCTGAGAATGCAGTTCAGTGGGAGAGCATGTGTTTAGCATGCAGAGAGCCCAGGGGTTCTGTCCTAGCACTAAATGGGTGTGGGAGCTGAACCAGTTGAGCACAAGTTGCTATCAATGTCCCTTGAGAGAGAAGTCTGCCTTTACTAATATTCCCTGCTGGCCGTAACCGGATATTGGAAGCTAGGGTTCCAACAAAAGGGAGAATGGGCCTTACACAGCATAGAGATCTCACGCCCATCTTGGAGACAGAACCATGGTACAACTAGAGCCAAGGACACCTGAGGGCAACTTCCTGGCCTTGTCAACCACAGAGAAGTGGAGCTGTGCACACTCCTCCCTGCCCCAAGATGCACAGAAGTGGCTAAGAGGCAAGGGGACCAGAGTACATCCAACAGACTAGAGACCAAGGCAGATATGAGAGGTCAGTGACCATGGTAGAAAAAAAGATTGGTGTAGACTGGTCTTCAAGTGGCCTCAGCATTGTTTAAAAGTTCACCTATGGTTCCAGAACCTTCCTCTATCATGTCTGTTTTATCATCTCTTAAAATTGGGCATACCAACATAGCAAGGTGCCTCATGTCTCTAATCTTCACATGTGGGAGGCTAGCGCAGGAAAATGCAGTAAGTTTCACACCACCCTGGGCTACATAGCAAGAAACACATAAACAATATACATATGTATAATAACAAAAGATAAAATTGACTGGAGGGAGAAAGAAGTTAATCAAACCCAAAAATAAAATAAAATAATAATGTGGCACTCATAGTATATGGTACTGTTATATGGAGGTGTGGCCTTGTTGGAGGAAGTGTGTCACTGCAGGAGGGGGGTGGTCTTTAAAGTTCCACCCAGTGAGGAAAAGTCTGTCTTTTGTTTGTCTTTGGAACAAAATGTAGAACTCTCAGCTCCTCCTGCACCAGGCCTGCCTGGATGCTACCATGCTCCGGCCTTGATGATAATGGACTGAACCTCTGAACCTGTAAGCCAGCCCCAATTAAATGTTGTCCTTATAAGAGTAGCCTTGGTCATGGTGACTGTTCACAGCAATGAAACCCTGACTAAGACAAATACCAACAGCAAATTAAGCAGGTCTTTCTGACAATCTTGGCAAAAAGAATAGGATGAAAGACATACTATTTGGTTTCTGGGGACTGGGGACATAAAAGGCAAATTGACTTCCCCTGCTGTCCCCCACTTGCCAATAGAACCCAGCTGCCATGCTATGCTATAAAGAAGTCTAGGCCACAAGCAGAGGTCATTAGCTCCAAGTGACAGCTCCAGATGAAGTTACTAGTGACAGTATTATCTACTGTCATAAACACCCCATAGGTGATCCCTCCAGTGACCCTAGCTGACACCAAGTAAAACAGGGGTCTCTGCCCTGATAAGCCCTATTCATATCACAGACTTTATGGGGGAGAAACATAAATACATTTCTCTTTTCAGTCTGCTGATTGGAGGAATTAGGCAAGCAGCCGGAGACCTGGCGGATGGGCTGAAGTCATTGAGTACCAGCAGGAGCATGAGCATGTGGGAACTGTCCTCATGCTGGGCCTAGAGACTGAGCTTAGTTACCCCAGGAGAAAGGACAGAGAAGTAGGGGTTAGGGAGAGTCACCCTGAAAGGGACAATACAATGCCATAACAGTGCCAATGCCTAAGATGGGTAGGGGTGACTCACCTGCTTTTTCTACCACCAGTGGAAATAGGGCTTAAAAGCCAAGATCATTCCAGTCTCGGGAAAAGCAAGAACCCTGGTCTTTGCCTGCCAAATTGTGACCTGGAAAAAAAATAACTATCCTCTGTATAATTTGGGGCTTGAATTCAGCTCTGACTCCCGCCCCTTAGAGCTACATCGGTGTTCTCCATCACTATCGATAAGTCGTGAATTAGCCGCTATGAACCCTGGACCCTGAACGGCAGTGTGCAGGCAGACATGGTGCGGGAGAAGGAGTTCTACATCCTCATTAGTAGGCAGCAGCGGGAGACTGTGTGCCACACTGGGTGTAGCTTGAGTATAGGAGACCTCAAAGCCCGCCTCCACATTGACACACTTCCTTCAAGACCACACCTCCTAGTAGTGCCAGTCCTTATGGCCAAGCATTTAAACACATGAATGTATGGGGGCCATTCATGGTTTGATCATTCAAACCCCCACAGGGAGGAGAGAGGGAAGGAAGGAGAGGAGGAGGGAGGGAAGTGGGTAAAGCTATTTAATTTCAAAGTCCTCCCTCAGCGACTTACTTCCTCCAGCAAGGCCACACCTCCTAACCCTCCAAATAGTACCAGCAACTGTAGATAAGATATTCATCTGCCTGAATTTTTTGGTGACATTTCTCATACAAGCCATAATATTCTACTTCCCGGCTTCCGTAGTCTCATGGCCACACCATAATGCAAAATACATTCAATCTCACTTCAAAAGTTCCTATAACCTTTCATAGTCTCAACAGGGTCTTCATGATTGAGGAACACGTGCTCTTCTTTAAACTATTTAATTCATTCATTCATTCATATGCTAAGTGCATATGAGGGCAAATGCTAGAGGGCAGTGGAGGCTAGAGGAGTTAGATCATCCTGAAACTGGAGTTATCTGCTCAACCTGGGTAATGAGACTTGAACTCAAGTCCTCCGGAAGGGCAAAATGTACTGCTGACCACTTAGCCATTTCTCCAGCCTCAGAATAAGAGCTATGTTAACTGTGGAACCATAGCTTGAGCCCTGGGAAAGCATTTTTACGTATCCCTATTACAGCCTATAGCTGACGTTTTCACAAGAGGAATTCTTTACTTTGCTACACCTGAAGCAACTATTCCACCCCCTCAGCCCCCCCCCAGAGATCTTTAGATCTCCCTGGCTTACTCCATGTGCAAGCTGAGCAAAATGGTATTTTCTTCTCCTCTAACAAATTAGGTGACTATTCTCAGGAATAACACATGGTTGCCATTAAGACTCATGATGTTTGGGGTTTGGTATAAATCCACATTTTCTCCACTGAACTATTTCTCTCTCTCTCTTCTCTCCCCGCTCCCCAAAATAGTAAAAAGACCTATGCAACACAAGAGCAATTACGTGGCTTAACTTTCCATATCTGTCATGCAATGATTAAACTTGGAAAATAACGCAAGCACTTAGGTTTCTTTCTAGAAGGGCCAGAAGAAAAGGAAATGTTTGATGATTGCTTTCAAAATGCCCTAAACTACCAGGAAAAGAAGTTGGCCATTTCTGAAAGAAACCAAAATGAAAGGTGAGTATCACAGTTTAGCATCCGATAGCCCACCTACCTCCAGGATCACCCAACACAGACCTCCTAGGCTCTGAGAGGCAAGGAGTTAGCTCTAGCTATGTGAGGTTGGTGAAATGGAAACTTCCAGTTCTTTGGAAAGTTAGTTATGCCAAATGATGGTTTGCTGGGGCACACAGGTGAAAGATGTCTTGCTAAAGCAAACACTTGAAAGACTGTTTTCCTGAAGCAGACACAGGTGAAAGGACGTTTGGCTAGAGCAGACCCGTGAAAGGATGTGTGATGAAGGAGTATAAATAGGACCCCACAGACAGTGGGAGACTGGCACTGAACCTTGGTTTGGTTTGTCCCATCTTGCTATTCCTTGCTAAAAACACACATATGTTGATTCACCTTACATAGTGTTGAGCTCAACTTGTGACAATACCACTATTGAGAGACACTTGTCCAAGAACTGCTCCCAAGGTTCCTTTGGCAGCTTGCTCACCCCAGGCCAGTTGGTGAGCCTGGTGGTTTCTTCAGGATTGAACTACAGCTGCCTGGTGTCTGAAAGGACTGGACTGTAGCTGCTGGTTCGTGCCTGGTGTCTGCCTGCCTAGAGGACTGGTCTGCAGCTGCTGAGTTGTATTTGGTGTTGCTATGGGACTGAACTGCTGCCAGAAAGACCCAGTTTGCCCCCAAATAACCATTGCTGAACAGGTCCACTTCCCCCATATCCTGATAACTTTTCTCTTTCACTACCTCTGCTGGGTGGTGAGCTAGAGGAGAGGTTGAACTCTTATTAAAAGTAGGTTGCAAAAAATTTATGCCTACATGTTGGCAACACGCCTTTATTCCCAGCACTCAGGAGGCAGAGGCAGGCAGGTCTCTGTGTTTAAGGCCAGCCTAGGTTGTTCCAAGAAAGCCAGGCTTATGCAGAAAAACCCTGTCTCAAAATACAAAACAAAACAAACATAAAAACTTAGCTCCTAAGATTTTTCCCCAACATTTTTTGTGGTACTGGGGATGGACTCAGCTCCTGAGAATTCTGGGGGCGGAGTCTGGAATGCTCACTTAAACAGTTCTACCACTGAGACACAACCCTGGTTCAGGAAGCAATTTAATGAAAATCTGAGTGGATCTGACAATCTTCTCATAGAGAAATGTTTCAAGGAGCTCACCCTGAATGCTTGAGTATCCAACTTTGGTATCAAAGCCTGTAAAAGTAGAAGGAAAGAATCAATTCTACAAAGTTGTCCTCTGATCTCTATAGATGTGATGTGGCATACATGCATACACATATCCTTCACACACTATATACATTATATATATATACATATATATATGTGTGTGTGTGTGTGTGTGTGTGTGTGTGTGTGTAATGTTTAAGCATTTAAAGAATTGCTAGATTAAATTAATTTATCCGTTTAAATTTTTGAAGTGGTAAACTCCATGCTGTGTTACCAGACCTGGAAATCCACAGTAAAACAGTGCGTACTGGTTAGAGAGTGGACAGGACCTAAATATCCAGGGTAGATCTTGGTCCGGCAACACCATAAAAGCTCCAGCATCCTAGCACTACCCTGCTTCACTGTTCTGCCTCCCAAGGGAGCTCTAGTACACAGTTAACATTTTCTGGAACCAAAGAGATGGCTCAGTGAGTAAGGGTGCTTGCCATCAAACCTCATGATCTGAGTTGAGTTCCTCAGACCCACAAGGTGGAAGGAGATAACCAACTCTATAAGTTGCCCTCTGACATCCCCTGACATGCCTTGTACTTGTGTGCCAATAAACACACACATGCACACAAAAGAAATAAATGTATTGAAACTAATACAAACAACTGGCTGCCTCAGGTAATGGCTTCTCCCTGGTGTTTCCTGGAGGCCCAGTTCCAGTTATATTGAATTTAAAGAATTGGTGCCAAAGACAGAACTATTCTTCTTATAGCTAAATAAGTGGCTGGCATGATGTTTCTATTGGACAATACTTCCTTAGATTTCATAGCAAACTATATCCTGTGTGCCAAACATAGCCAGCTGCCTGTTTTTGTAAATAAAGTTTTATTGGCATATGTCCACACCCATTCTTCTCTATATTATCTATGGCTGCTTTTATTCTACATTGGGAAAGCAATTGCAGCAGGAAAGGAAACAAACTTCAAAGACTAAGATATTCATTCTCTGACTCTTACAGAAAGTTCAGCAATTTCTGATAGGGATTATGGCCTCTAGAGCTTTTTTTAGGAGCCTGTGAGATGGCTGTCAGGTAAAAGCACTTCCTGCTAAGCCTGACAACTCAAATTTGATCTGGGAAAATCTAAATAGTAGAAGGAGACAACTAACTCCTTCAAATTGTCTCTGACCACCCCCCACACAAATAAAAACAAACAAATAAAAGAAAAACTCACTCTATAGACTCAGAGATCCACCTGCCTCTGCCTCCCAAGTAGTGGATTTAAAAGCATGCATCACCACACACTGGCTAAGGAAAGAAAGCCATTTATTTATTTATTTATTTTCTTTCGGAGCTGGGGACCGAACAGGGCCTTGTGCTTTGCTAGGCAAGCGCTCACCACTGAGCTAAATCCAACCCCAAGAAAGCCATTTCTTTAAGCTGAAAACATACCTATTTTTGTGAGGGGAGAAGATTAGCATTTTTTAGAATATATGGAAAGTATGTTTAGCTAGTCATGGGTAGCAAGAAATAATATATGTGGCACATTATATGTGAAAGGTATGTGTGTATATAATTTCTATAGAAAATGGTGGGGCTAACAAGATGTCCTATTGGTTGAAGATGCATTCCATGTAAGCCTGGGGACACTTGCATTCCATCTGGCACTCGTGTAAAGATGAATGGAGAGAACTAAGTCCACAAAGTTGTCCTCTGACCTCCACATGTGGTCTGTTGCATGTATGTATATACATGCACATTCATTTTTAAAAAAACAGAAGGTTTTTACATACCTTTAAGCCCAGCAGTTGAGAAGCAGAGGCAGTGGGATTTCTGTGAGTTGGAGACCAGCCCATTCTCTACAAAGTAGGTTCCAGACTAGCCAGAACTGTTACACAGAGAAACTCGGTGTGCAAAACCCCAAAATGAAATAAAATAGGATAAAAAAGAGAAGGTAACAGCCCTGTTGAAACTATCTTAACCTTCCAAGCAAAGGAAACAATGTATTCTCAATTGAATTGATACAATGCAACTACTATGTTATTCTTCCAGAACATTATCATGCTACTTCTGATAACCACTGCCTGTCTGAAACAAGCCCAACTAAGAGGGCCCTGATGGAGCTGGAAGTACACACACACACACACACACACACACACACACACACACACACACACACAATCTAGGAGTGCATGCACATACACTGCTACCTCGTTAAATAGTCACATATAGCTTAAGCTACGTGAGACTGGAGACATGGCAGTGCGAACACTTGCAGCACAAGTGTAAGGACCTGCGTCTGAATCTCCAGTACACTGTGACCCCAGTGTTGGAGGTGGGCACACAGAGAATAGGGGCTCATTGGGGCTTTCTGGGCCCCTAGCCTACCTGAAAAAGCAGTGAGTTACAAGCTCAACAAAAGACTCCATCTCAAGGGGACAAGGCAGAAAATGACAAGACATCAACTGTCTTCCTCTGATCACACGTACATATGAACATGCATTTATACACACATGAATATATTACAGGATAAATAAAAACAAATGAACAAATAAAAATTAAGCCATTGAGTTTCTTCTAGGTAGATTACACACACACACACACACACACACACACACACACACACACACACAAAATCTACCCAGATAGAGACCTTTCGCAGAACTTTTTCTGGGTATCAAGGAAAATGTAAAGGCTCTGACCATCAAATCCCTGGAACCCACAGAGTAGGAGAGGACCAAATGCCCTCTGATCTCCACATGTGCATGGTTGCACACATCCCCCACCCCCAAGAAAGAAATAGGTCTGGAGAGATGGCTCAGCAATGAAGAACTCGCTCACATTGCTTTTCCAGAGGACCTGACCACCCCTGACAGCTAACAACTCCAACTCCAGGAATTGGATGCCTCTGGCCTCTGAACGCACCCAAACACGCATGGGATACACTCACAGAGACTTACACGTTATCTTAAAAAATAAATCTTGAAATGCTTTGTTTGGATTTTTAGGAATTTTCTAGGCCAGGTATGATTGGCATGCAAGTTTAATCCCAGCAGTCTGGAAGCAGAGTCAGGCCTGGTCTACACAACAAATTCCAGACCATCTAGGACTATATAGGGAAACCTTATCGCATACTTTTTTCTTTTTGACAAAAACAAAAAACAAAAAACAAAAAAAACCTGTAAGCTCACTGAGTGTACCATGGTGGCATATCAGGCATGACAGTATTAGAAGGACGACACACCCTTTACCAGAATGTTGCAGGGAGAAAGTAGAGTTTTAGCTATGCAGATCTCGTCCTGGGCTCTTTTCTCTCTCTCTTTCTTTCTTTCTTTCTTTCTTTCTTTCTTTCTTTCTTTCTTTCTTTCTTTCTTTCTTTCTTTCAAGACAGGGTCTCACTGCATAGTCTTGGATGTCTTGAAACGAACTCTGTAGACCAGGCTGGCCTTGAACTCAAAGAGATGTACCTGTCTCTGCCTCCCAAGTACTGGGATTAAAGACATGTGCCACCACACAAGGCCCATTCCGGTTTTTTAAAAACTGTATTCTCTGTTGCCTTAAAAAAAATTATGTCAGAGCACCCTGGTCAGAAGAAGGCTCAATGGTGGTGTGGATCAGGACCCCTGACTCATCACAAAGGGAACATTTGCCTCTGCTCCATTTCCGGTTGTCTACTGAGAGGAGTGGACTACCAGCATGGCTTGCGTGCCTGGGGGTTGACATCACCTCAGGAGGGTCTCTAAGACAGAACAGCCTGGGGGTCCTCCCAGAAGGACAGCCTCAGACATGGTAATCAGGACTCCAAAGATGCTGTTCCTACCAAGAAAGAAGGGGTGTTGCATGGCCACCTAGGTGGGTCAAGCCAGAAGCAGCCAGGATGGACATGTTTCCCATGATCCTGCACCACTAGACCACCATCTTCATGGAGGTCAAGGAGTCAAGCACCGCGTTCAAGCCCAAGCACATTGTCAAGGACATCCACAAGCAGTGTCTGTATAAGGACAACCAGCTCTTCGATGACAGAAAAACTCTGGACAAGTGTGGCTTCACTAGACAGCGTGACCACAGGCTCCTGCCGCTGTGGGCCTGGCCTATGAAACCCTGTGCAGTAAGCCTTTATCCACCCCTCCAGAGCTTCCGGACGTGATGAAGCCACAGTCTTCTGGAGGCAGTGCTAATTTACTCATTAAATGCAGTGAGGGCCCCATTCCTCCAATAACGAAAAGATGTGGCTGTCAGGGGAAAAAAGAAAAAGAAAAGAAAGAGAATGAGAGCAGAAACTCATCTACTTTTTCTGCCTGAGCCGTGCCAAGTTTTGTAGTCATTTGCACTGGTCACAGATCAATGCCACCTCTTCATGGAATGAGTATCAGAAGCACAGGCAGGGGTTGGAGAGATGGCTCAGTGGTTAAGAACACTTGGCGCGTGGGGTTGGGGATTTAGCTCAGTGGTAGAGCGCTTGCCTAGCAAGCGCAAGGCCCTGAAGCGCAAGGCCCTGGGTTCGGTCCCCAGCTCCGAAAAAAAGAAAAAACAAAAAGAACACTTGGCGCTCTTTCAGAGGACCTGAGTTCAACTCCCAGCACCTACAGGGAATCTTGCAACCATTTGTAACCCGAATTCCAAAGATTTCGGATGCCTTCTTCTGGGCTCCTGGGGGAGGGGGGCAATACACACATGTGGTGTACAGATATGCATGCAGGTGAAACCACAATAAAATAAAATAAAAAGCACATAAAATTAAAATGAATGTCTTAAAAAGAAAAAAACAAGCACTGAGAAATGAGCCTTGGGAGTAGAGCTAAAACCTTTGGAAACTATAACCTGTTGTTTTTAGTAGCCATGTTCTTCGAAAGGCCAAGACCAACTGTGTCCATGAGTGGGTATGGAGAAAAAACCCAGCCAGGAATTTGGTCCCCTGTGACACCTTAAAGACTGGGGATTTTATAATCATTCTCTAGGTGTCAGAAGCTATTTGGGAGCTGGAATTCTCGCTTGGTCATGGAATATTTGCCTAGCATGTACTAACATGAGGCCGCAAACAAGGTGGCCCATGCTTTTAGTACCGGTGCTTTGGAGGCAGAGGCAGGCAGATGTCTGAGTTTGAGGCCAGCCTGGTCTACAGAATGAGTTCCAGCACTATACAGAGAACCCTTGCCTTGAGGAAAAAGAAAAAGAAAGAAAGAACTATTGTAGAATATTCTCAGATGTTTCACAAAAAAGATTTCCTTTTTATGTTATTTTTGTCTGGGTGTTGTTGTTGTTGTGGTGGTGGTGGTGGTGATAGTGGTTGTTGTTGTTGTTGTTGTTGTTGTTGTTGTTGTTGTTGTTGAGACAGTCCTGTAACTCCTTCTGTAGACCAGGCTGGGAGAACCACCCAAGTGTTACACATCCCCACATCCAGCTTTTACTTAGATATATTTGGACAGGATTCTCATACTTTTGATCATGAATTGTGACTAGATTATGAAATTGCAAGGGAACTGCATGTATTAATTCCACAAAGACACATAAATATTTACATGAGGTAACATACTGCATGTATATGAGGGGAACCACATAGGGAGTTAGGCACAGCATTGGCCCAAAGGGCTTTTCAGGATGTGTTAATCTGGTCAGGCTACTGTAGCAAAATGCCCTTGACTAGGGTTTGGGGATTGAGGTGGGAGAGTTTGAATAAGGATGGACCTCGTAGGCTCATAGATTTCAATGCTTAGCTACCAGGAAATAAAGCTCTTAAATAGGATTAGAAGGATTAGGAGGTGTGGCCTTGTTGGAGTATACCTTATTGGAGGAAGTATGTCACTGGGTCGGGGTGGGCTTTAAGGTTTCAAAAACCCACACTAGACCCAGTCTCTCCCCCCTCCCCCAAGGTTTTGCTATGGAATCCTGGCTGGTCAAATTTATCACATTGGTAAGACTAGCCTTGAACTCGTGATCCTTATGCCTCAGCCTCTCGTGCCAGAATTATAGGAGATTGTCTGCATGATGGCTCGTTCTCTTCTAGGTCAGATCCCTAGAAAGCAAAAGGCAGGCCAGATGAGGCAACCATGTATAAAGCCTTTTTCTGCTCATGCACCTGCTCACAATCTATTGAACTAAAACATGGCACACAGTCAAGGCCAAAGTCCAGGGACAAGGAAGTGCACATCTCAAGAGGGAATGGAGAGGAGTGATGATTTGATGAACTACACTCTGTCACCTGCACTTCTCATCCCTAATAGTCTGTGTCCACCCTCCCCTCCTGCAACTAGAGGTACTGATATACTAACCTCAGAATGTGACCACAATTAGAAGTAGAGACTTTCAAAGGATGATGAGGGCTGGGTAGATGGCTCAGTAGAAAAAGTGCTTGTTGGGCAAGCATGAGGACCAGAGTTCGGATCCCCAGAATACATGTAAAAGTTAGGGAAATATGCTGGTTGCCTGTAATCCCAGCACTTGAGAGGCAGATAAGATTTCCTAGGACAAGTTGGCTAGCTAGACTAGCCAGAATTAGTGAACTTTGGGTTCGATGAGAGATCTTGCCTCAAAAAATAGTTGCTGGGGGTAGGGGGATGATACATGTTTTTAATTCAAGTGCTTGAAAGGCAGATGGATCTCTGTGAGTGTGGGGCCAGTCTGGTCTTCATAATTAGTTTCAGGACAGCCAAGACTATATAATGAGGCTGTCCCTAAACAAACAGACAGACAGACAGATACATACATACATACATAGAAACATGGATGGATGGATAGACAGACAGACAGACAGACAGACAGACAAAATAGAGAGCTACGTAGAAAGATGGCTGACATTAATTTAGGGCCTTCATACACACACATGCATCCAAAAGTGTGTGCACCTGCACATACACACATGACCACACACATGAAAATACGCATACATGCCATGCACAACACACACACACACACACACACACACACACACACAAAGGGAATAAAAATATAAAGGTTGTGAAGTGAATGGGGATGGGGTGGGAGGTGGATTCTAATTCAGTCTAAGTAGAATGCTTATAAGAGGAATTTAAACATACAGAGACACTAAGAGATGCTGTGCCCAAAGAAAGAACACTTAAGGGTTCAGAGAAAAAACGTTCCATCATATGTAAGGCCTCAGGAGGACCCAACATAAGCAGATGTAAGCCCCTTTAAGCCCCCTGTCCTAGTCACTCTCCTATTGCTGTGAGGGGACACTGTGACTAAGACAACTCTCATAAAAAGGGGACTTGCTTACAGTTTCAAGGGCTTAGTCCAGTGTCCAGTATCGTCATGCTGGGGAGCATGATGTTAGGACAGTAGCTGAAAACTACATCCTTAGGTAGTGTAGGGAGAGAGAGAGAGAGAGAGAGAGAGAGAGAGAGAGAGAGAGAGAGAGAGAGAGAGAGATTGTTTTGATTGATTCAACAAGGTGTTGGGCCCAAGATAAAAAAAAAAGACAACTGGGCTAAATTCAGCAGACACCCCCCCCAAACAACATCCCCCACCCCTGCCGCCCAGCTACTTCCACAGCCAGCCACAGGAAGTCTAAGGCTGAGTTTGGCTGAGCTGAAAACTTTTGATTCGCAGCATTATTGCCACAATAGCTAACTAGTCTAGTAAGTACTATAAGGTTAAATTGGATCTCACTAAAGATTTAGGAGAAGTATTACTTTTCCTCCCCCACCCCTTATGGCAAGAAACAAGCACAAACAAAAACAGAGCAGGCTGTTCTTTTGACTATCTAATGTAAGGAACAAGACCGGGAGGGGAAGCTTTCACCAAACACACAGCAAAGGTTTTCCTCTCCAGAGACTCTGCAGGAATCCCCAGGAGTCAGCAATGTGCTAAGTGCTGCTGGGTTCCCAGGAAGCAAGGCTCTTACCCATAGAGTCACCTAAGGACCAGGAAGCACATGAGGTCACAAGCTAAGAATTTCTTCAGGACCTGAAAGGATCATGAGCAATTATGTAATTATGAGGCTAATTAGAAGTCCTGGCCCACATAGCAGCCATGACAGGTATGAGTTTCTACAGATTTCCCAACTGAAATGTCTCAGAGCTTGTGTGGCCCTGGCATGTCCAGTTTCTGATTTCCAACTCCAGGAATCTGATCCTGGAGTGTTGGAAGCATGCCTTCCGTCCCACAGAGTTCAAACCTAGTAGCAGCATTTAACCATTCTTAGTTTTCTGATAACCTGCCAGGAGGCAAGATTTATAATCAACTGCATGGTATTTTTTGAACATTAGTTGAAATTACACTTGATATGGCCTCCAGATCATGTTTCATTCAGTCGGGCTCACCCAGTTCCATTGCATCTAGAAGCAAAGGTCATGACCTCTTTCGAAAAGGGCTCAACGGAAGGGAAAATAGCAAGTCTCCGTGTTGAAGTAAAAGAATTTGGTTCATAAAATAAAACTCAGGCGACAGAAGGCAAAGGGAGTTTCCGCTGTTTGAAAAGGGGCTTTCTCAGCACAAGCTTGGAAAAAAAAATGTTGATGATTTATGCAAATGAGAGAGGAAGTGTGCCCCGAGGGATCTTGGCATAGAAGCTCAAGTCGGAATTCTGGTTCCGAGGCTGGCTGTGTGTCTGATTCACTTGGGGACTGGGGCTGAGCCATTTAACCTCTTTGCTTCAGAGTCCCCTCATCCATAAATGCAGCCTAACAACGCCGTTCTTCTTGCCCCTGAAGGGGAGGCAGTAAAAATGAATGAAATGTCGGGGAATTACATCTAACAGCCATCGATTAGAAATAGAGCATATGGTCTTAATGACTGCTTGTTTCTGCCACAAATTCAACTCCGTCTTGGGCTAGCTCTGGGGGCCACTCCCCACATGGCAGAGGTCCTGAAGGCAGTGAGTGCTCGGCCCATGGGGGGGTGCATAATGAGCCCCTGGTTCGTGGCTCCCCCTCCCCCACAACCTCCACAATGGAACCACACTGCCCAAATCTGCCCAGTCAGTGGGGGTTTAAAATATTCTGTCCCATGTGTTAAAACATGTGTCAGATCACGTGTTCTGATCATTGCTTCAGAAAATATTGTCACTCGCACACCTTCACAGGAAAGGAAGCACCTGCTCACTGCCTAAAGTCCTTGGGAATCGTTGGAAATAGGTAATAAAGCTGGAGAGATCCATTGATTGATAGAGAACAAGGTAGAGAAAGATGAAGCTGGATATGGGGGGTGGTGGTGTGAGTTATCTACTTATAAAGCACCAGTGTTTATGCTAGGAACTGAATTAAACTCTGAGGGTCCCCGGTGCAAGGGGGTGGGGGTGGGGACAAAAAGGACAACATTGCTGGCCTTGGTGGCTTGCAGTCCAGTAGGGGACAGACAGGTTACCAAGGCAGCAGCCTGCTTTTGTGCTGTAATGAGAACAAGGGCAGCTTGTGGGATTCAGGAATGGTTCCCAGGTCATAGTGCTGTAACTGAAAATTAAAGGATGACCAGGAGCCAGGGTACCAAGAAGGGCAGACATTCAGAGCAGAATGCAGATGGAGGAAGGACTGGGGATGTAGCTCAGTTAGCAGAGTATTGGCCCAGCATGTATGAAGATGTCCTGGGTTCAATTCCCAACACTGTATAAACTGTGAATGGTGATCTCAGCACTCGCAGGATGATCACGAATTCAAGGTTATTCCTGGCTATACAGTGAGTTTGAGGTTAGCCTCAGCTACATGAGACCTTGTCATAAAAAATAAGTTGGGGTTAAGAAGATGGCTCAGCCCTGGTGGCAGGAACAAGGGTCAGCTGGCCCCACCATTAGTCTGTTGTACACTGGCATGGGCAGCATAGTAGAGCTGGCTCTGATGGCAAAGGCAAGGGCGAGCCTCCCGAGGGTCTGAGATAGGAGAGCTTGCCCCTGACACCTGCCATCTCCAGCACTGGGTGAAGCTAGCCAGCACAGCATTGGAGAGCTTACATTTGTAGTGTGGGGGTGGGGCAGGAAAGCTGGTGGGCTGTCCAACTTAGCTACCACCCGGCCCAGAATCCTGGCTTTGAGTTGGCCCACCCCAACATCTACTCCATCTGTGAACTGCTGGAGTTCATGAAGGAGTCAGTCCTACAGATTCAAAGGTACAGGATCTCCATGACACAGGGCAACAATGGAATGAATCCCAAAGGAGTCCAGGTGAGGATCTAGTATTAATAATGTAGCAGAAGCTGGGAGGCCTTGAACCAGACCAATGTCTCATTGCAGTGAACATTTACAAGTGAAGATGTGTGGACAAAAGGGGATACTGTGAGACACACTGGGACACAGTGCAACTTCCACAGGATGCTTTTGATGCTTTGGTTTGTTTGTTTATTTATTTACTTATGTGTTTATTTACTTATTGTGTTCTTTTCAGGGGAGGTTGTAAAGGCAGAGAGCAGATATATAGGAACAGAGAGATCAGTGGGATTGGGGTAAAATGATGGGAAACTCACAAAGAATCAACTAAAATTGTTTTCAGAAAGATTAAAAAAGAAGCAACAGCAGCAGCAGCAGCAGCAGCAGCAGCAGCAGCAGCAGCAGGAGGAGGAGGAGGAGGAGGAGGAGGAGGAGGAGGAGGAGGAGGAGGAGGAGGAGGTGGTGCTGGTGGTTCCATGGTTAAGAGCTGGTACTCTTGCAGAGGCCCAGGTTCAGTTCATTCCAGCACCAGTATGCAGCTCACAACCTTCTGTAATTCAGGTCCAGGGATCCAACATCAACATGGCCATACACACATCGATAAAATTAAAATAAAGCATATATTTACAAAAAAATCTAAAAGCATGAATAAACGATTTAAGAAAAGAAACAGGAAGAACAAGTCTGTGCTTTTAGGAAAGATCACACTGAAGTCTGGAAGCAGGAGAGGAAAGAAGAGGTCCCTATAGGGAGCCCGGAAGGTATCTGGTCTTTTGTTGTTGTTATTGTTGCTGCTCTGACAAGTACCTGAGAAAAACAACTTCATAGGAAGAAGGATTGAGTTTGGCTTGGGAAGCTTAGAGATCTCATGTAAGGCACAAAGGACCTTATAGGCCAGAGCAGTTCATGCAGTGACAACTGCCTGTACTTCAAGTTGTCTCCTTTTTGCCCCGCCCCCCACCCACTTCCCCACCCCCAACCCTTAGCCCTCCTTGAGAGAGACTCACCTGGACAGATGCTTTTCTGATCTCTTAGTGGCTTCTCAATCCAATCAAGTAGACAGTCACAATGAGTCATGCAAGGGAAAGATGAGAATGATGAAACAAAACAAAAACAAGGTTGAGGATTTAGCCCACTGGGTAGAGCCCTGGATTCAATTCTCAGTTCCAGGAAAAACAAACAAACAAACAAACAAACAAACAGCACCAAACAAAAACAAAAAACAAAAACCCAACCAACTAAACAAAACACCAGAGGGGTGGGGAGATCTCTCAGTCAGTAAAGCACTTCACTCAGAAACATGAGGACCTGCTTTGAATCCCTAGAACCCGTGTAAAAAGCCTGACCCAGTGCACAGTGCAGAGTCTATGAACACCAACAATGGTGAGACTAGACGGTAGAAAAAGTCACACTCTGGAAGCTTACTGATCAGTTAGCCTGGCTTACATGGTAAAACTCCAGATCAATGGGACACTCCAACTCAAAACAAAAGATAAAAGGTACCCGAGAACTGACACTCATGGTAGTTCTCTGACCTTCACACACATGCCCTACATAGGAGTGCATCACACATGCTTGCATGTATGAACACACACATACACACACTCACATACACAATAAGGACATAATACAGCATTGCTTGTACACTGATCCCTGAGCACAGTGACTTTACAGGAGTTGATATCAGAAGAGAGGGCAAATGTCCAAAGGAAGAGGAGGAGGCTAGGCTACTAGGGAAGACAGTTGTAGAAGCAGGGAAAACGGAATGTCTAGGGGATACTATCACCAAGATCACAGGACGAAGAGGTGGTTATGAAAATGATCTAGGTCATGGCTTAGCATCTGATCTAGACTTCTCGCTGAGACCTGACAACAGAGGCTGTGGTCCACCTGAGAGGATGCTTTAATAGCATGCAGGAAGTCCCGGGCTCTACACAAGCACCACATAAACTGAGTACGGTAGCATATTGTTATCATCCCAGCACTGGGGTAAAAGAGGCAGAAGAATCAGAAATTCAAGGACATCCTATGCTACATATTGAGTTCCAGGCTAGCCTGGGCTACATGAGACCTTGTCTACAAGAAGGAGAGGAGGAAACCTTTTAACAGCTCTATATTTAACCATTGATCTTGCTAAAGTCACTCTTAATTACGTGCAATAATGCTTGGACTTCAGTTTCTTTGGAATTTTCATCATACATAATATAATCCTGTCATCAAGCAATTAATAACTTGCATCTTTTCCAATTCGGGTGGATTTTGTTTCTTTTTCTTGCTTGATTGCAGTAGCTATGACTGCTACTGCCATCATGAGTAGAAATGATTACGGGCCTCTTAACCTAGTTCTTGATCTCAGAGAAAATGTGTTCAATACTTTACTAGTAGTTCTACTGTTTGCTGTAAGTTTTGTTTAGGCATACTTTATCAATTTAATGATTTATCAAATAATGAATCTCTGTTCCCTTTCTAAGTTGGCTAAGCATTTCTACTATGAACGATGAGAGGTCCTTTGCTTTTTAATGGTCTCTCTGTGTGACCTTGGGAGAGTTACTTTAACTGTAAAAATTTTAAATGACCCACAATTTCTCTCGATTTCTCTCTCTCTCTCTCTCTCTCTCTCACACACACACACACACACACACACACACACACACACACACACACACACTGCTTTAACCCTAGGACTGGCAGGCAGCGGCAGGCAGATACTGTGAGTTCAAAGCCATTCTGGGCTACAGAGCAAGTGAGTTCCATGACAGCCAGGGTTGTTATGTAGAGAAACCCTGTCTCAAAACACACACACGCGCGCACACACATGTCTATATATATGATATATGTTTTTATATATGTATATATGCACGTGTATATACACACACATATATGTGTGTGTGTTTTTATATGTGTACATATGCATGTGTAAGTATACACACACACACACACACACACACTTGATTTCAGTCTCCAAGTGTATCATTTCTGACCTTTGACTTTGGGAAATTTAAATAAATTTTTTTGTATAAAAGATGAAAAAAATCATTTTTGGTTTTGTTTTTTCCAGACAGAGTCTGTATAACAAAAAGCCTTGGCTGTCCTGGAACTTGCTCTGTAGATCAGTCTGGCCCTGAACTCAGAGATCCACCTGATCTGTGCCTCTGAGATCAAAGATGTGTTCCAACACACCCCTGACCCAGAAAGGGTAAGTTTTTAAGATTTAAAAAAAATGTCATTTTATGTATATGAGTGTTTTCCCTGCATATATGTCTGTGTATCAGATGCATCCTTGGTGCCTCCAGAGGCCAGAAGAATATACCAGATCCTCTGGAACTGGAATACAGATGGTTATGAACTGCCGTGTGGGAATTATAGTAGTGGTTCTCAACCTGTAGGTCATGACCCCTTTGACAAACCTCTGTCTCCAAAAAACAAAAACAAACAAAAAAATCTACATTACAATTCATAACATAGCAAAATTACAGTTATGAAGTAGCTACAAAAATAATTTTATGATTGGGGTCACCACAACATGAGGAACTGTATTAAAATGTCACAGCATTAGGAAGGTTGAGGACCATTGACTTATAGTAACTTTCACATAGGAATCTGAGACATTTCCTAAGTTCAAGAGGTTGGATTTGAACCATGACTAGAGGCTTTGTGTTTTTGTTTTTGTTTTGTTTTGAAACAAGGTCTAACTATGTAGCTCAGGCTAGCCTTGAACTTATGACTCACCTCCTTCTCTGCCTTCCTCTGCATTGGGATAATAATCATGTACCACCACACCTGTCAAGGATTAGGGTTTGACCACCAAACTTAGGTCTCAACAATGCTGGAGATGCTGATGTTTCCAGTACCTTTCTATTTCTATATCTTGCTCTCAGCTCAGGGCTTCCTATATCCCTTGCAATGATGATCAGGAATGGGCTCTCCCTCTCATTGTATCTCTTTGTATTTTTTACAATGAATTCCATTCACTGTAATTGGATCTCTTTCCCCAGTACTAAAGATACAAGCACACAGGATTGCCCCACTATGAAAGCTGAAGTGTTCCCAAGGGTGATGCCTGCCGGTCTCCCTTTTGCGGTTCTGCTTTGGTATCTGGGTTTGCTTATGAGTCTCTGAATGGTGTCCAGATCAAGGATTATATATAGCTTCAATGGAGGGCATTATTCTAGAAGATCAAGTCTTGCTTCTGGAGGTGCTACTTCTGGAAGAAGAGGTCCTCTAGACCAGTGATGAGTGACAAAAGGCCCTGACCGCTCTGGAAGTAGTTGGCCATGTGCTGGGAAGTAAGGTTCCTATTTCCCTGGCTGTTGCTGAAAAACTGAGAGGTCAAACTCCCAACAACAGGAGGAGGAAGAGAATAGTCAGGATGGGGAGGAGGACATGAAGGAGGAGGGAGAGGAAGCCGAAGTAGTTATGTAGAGGGGAGGCATGGAAAAAGCAGGCCACACCAAGTGCAGGATGCAGTGTAACGGTTGTGCTCACTTTTAGCAAGAAGAACCCCAAAGCTGATTGCTAAGTCCCATGTAGTCCTGGCTTTTCCTCTAATATGACCGTACTAAGACAGAGATGGGGGGCATGGAGGGAGGGGAAGAGGGAGGCAGAAAGTAGTGAGAAGCCAAGCCAAGTCAAGCCCAAAGAGTGGCTTGTTGTAAGAATTCTCTGGAAGTGAATACCTGGTGAGTTTAAGACCAGCTAGAGCTACAGAAGATGCTATCTCAAAAACGAACAAACAAATCTTGAAAAGAAACCAGCAAGAGAGGGCAGTCATTTTTACATTAAAATTTCTGAAGGCCTTTGTGCTATAAGTTGTTTTGTAACCAAGGAGAAAGGACAGAAACAAAAGTTTCCTTCTGTTTCCTTTTGATGTGGTGCTAGGGGCGGAGCCTAGGGCCTTTGGGCAGGATAGATAGGTGGTCTGCCACTTAGTTACAACCCCAGTCCCAGCACTGGTCTACCGCTAGAGAAGTGAAAGTTCATACAGTATGATGGTAACTCATGCTTCCAATCTCATCACTTGGGAGGCTGAGGCAGGAGAATCATCATAAGCTACATAGTGAATTCTAAGCCAGTCCGGGATACATCAGACTCTGTGTCAAAATTAAACAATTGAAAACAAAACTCGGAGGCTAACTTGCCCAACATCAGACACCAGGCTAAAGGGCAAAGGTGGCCCTTTAACTCAATGTAGAAAGTGCAAACCTACCTTTTTCTTATTTTTTTTATATATTCCTTTTCTTCTGTCTATCTATCTATCTACCTATTATTTTATTTTGTTTTTTCAAAACAGGGTTTCTCTATGTGATGCTTGCTGGCTGTCCTGGAACTTTCTCTATAGACCAGATTGGCCTCAAACTCAGAAATCCACCTGCCTCTGTGTCACAAGTGCTGAAATTAAAGGCATGCACCATTACCGTCTGACATACTTTTTACTTTTTAAAAGTGTGTGTGTGTGTGTGTGTGTGTGTGACAGACAGACAGATAGACAGAGAGATGTCTAGAGTTCAGCAGTCTACTTTGTAGAGTCAGTTTGTTTACCTATCTTTACATGAGATCCAGACATCAAACTCAGCTTGCTTTCTAAGCATCTTTTGCTTTGGTTGGTTGGTTTCACTCTGTAAAGGCCTGGCCTAGAACTCAGAGATCCACCTGCCTCTGTCTCCTGAGTGCTGGGATTAAAGGCCTGTGTCACCACTGCATAGTTTTAAGCAAGCATCTTTACCATCTTGCCAGTCTAGGCTTTTTGTTTTTTGTTTTATTATTTGTTTGTTGGTTGGTTGGTTGGTTGGTTTGGTTTGGTTGAAGAACTTTCTTTTGTCAATTAGGGAAATCTGTACACAGTAACACCAGGAGGAGAAGGAAATTGATTAGAAGAGCCTAGCGTACCAGAACCACCAGGCTTCTGCAGGGGCAAGCCGCAGACACTGAATCCCCCTGCTAAGAGTTTCAATCTGGCCCACAAATTTTATGGGAAACACCTTTGAGGCAACCTCAGTGTTGAGAGGTGGGGCTGAACAAAAGGTGACTGGGAGTAAGGGCTCTGCTGTCGGGAATGAATAGGTAAAGTTATCTTGGGTGGCTCTGGGGCTAAGGAAGCATGGGACTGGGAGGAGCTGGTCTGGACCAAGAGTGCGGTCTAGGCATGTCCAAAGCATGGCAGGAGTAGGACCGCTCCTCCCCTGTCCTGGACCTGCATGCCCTGGCACACATACCCTGTGCCCAGCAGCCTTGCCTCACCACAGGAAATCAAAGCATCTGGCAGCCAGGTTAAACTTCCTTTCCCTCTATAAGGTCATGTGCAAAAGCACCTAAAATTCCTCTGCATGCACCCTGACCCAGTCCAGTGATGTACACTCCCCTCAAAGGTTTAAATGGCCTCTGTTACTCCCAATAAACTCAACCAGTTCTCTGAAGCTGTCCACAGGTGTGTGTTCTTTGCCCAAGCATCCACTGCTGACCAGGTTAAAACCCCTTTTCCTTATAAAATCATGTCCAAAGGCACCTAAAATTCCTCCCCAAACAAAACAAAACAAAAACAAAAGAAAGAATGGGTTGGGAATTAAGATGGAGAAATACAAATTTGAGACAATCCCGGGCTATACCACAGAATTCTGGGACAGCTTGGGTTATATAGTAACAAGGTGGTGGGTGCTGTAGATATGAAGAGCTACATGGAGCCTAGCAGTGCTGGTGAACACCTTTAATCCCAGCACTTGGAAGGCTGAGGGGATCTCTGTGAGTTCCAGGTCAACCTGGTCTACATAGCAAATTCTAGAACACTCAGGATTCCATACAGAAACCCTGTTTTAAAAACCAAAATTAAATGGGCAGGGGGCAGGATAGGTGTGGTGGTTCATATCTATAATCTCCGTACCTACCTGGGAGATAGAATTGCTTAAAGTTCAAGGCCAGTCTAGGCTGCATAACAGCAAGAGCAGCCAGTACTACCTCTCCTTTTTAAAAAAGAAAGTCTCCCTTTGAAACCTGCTTGTTCGGGAACGCTCTATGCAGACAAAACTGACTTCAAAGTCAGAGATCCACCTTCTTGTGCTTCCCAAGTGCTGGGATTAAAGGCATGTGCCACTATTCCCCTCAAGCCCTTGTTGCAGAAGAGAAAGTAAAGGGCAGAGAGAGGAAGAGGAGGAAGGATTGTTATGAAGGGTCCGGGGGTCAGCAAGATGGCTCATCTGGTAAAGGTGCTTGTTAACAATAACAACAACCAACCTGTGTTTGATGCCTGGGACTCACGTGACATGAGAGAACCAACTGATTCTCATTAGTTGTCGTCCGATCTCCACATAAGTGTAGTGCTGTAAACACACACACACACACACACACACACACACACACACACACACACACACACACACACACTTGCATAGTAAGTACAAAGTTTTGGTCCCTGTCTCTGGCACCAAAATAAAGTAAAATACAGAAGGGAGAATTTGTCCAGTTCTTCCCCCCCAGCAGTGAATTAAAAAGAAAAGAAGAGGAGGAGGGTGGGGAAGGAGGAGATGAGTTTGAAGCGAGGGTCAGATGCCAAGGCAGGCGAGCATGAAGGATTTGAAAGGCAGCACTACACCTGCATTCCTGCAAGCACAGGGCCTGTGTCTCTTTTGCTCAACACTGCACGCCCAGACCTGGCACGGTGAGCAACTAACAAATGCTTACTAAATGAAGGAAGACTAAACGAGGGAGGCATGTTGGAGAGTGAGAGAGTGCTTTTCTAATATGGGCAAGGTTCTGGGGTCCGTCCTTAGCACTACAAATAAAGTAGATTTAAAACCCGATTTCAGGGTTTATGGATGGGAAACCGGGAAAGGGGATAACATTTACAATGTAAATAAAAATATCCAATAAACAAATATATAATTTAAAAAACCGATTTAGAGCTGCAGAGGTGGCTAAGCAGTTAAGAGCACAGGCTGCTCTTGCAAAAGACCTGAGTTTGTTTCCCAATACCCATGTGATGGTTTACAATTGACTGTACCTCAAGTTCCAGAGGATCTGACATCCTCTTTTGGTCTCTGAGGACACCAGGCGTGTATGCATGTAGTCCATAGTCATTTACAAGTAGGCAAAACACCCAAACACATAAAATAAAAAAGAAATCGTTTTTTTTTTTAAATCTTTTTTTTTTTTTTGAGACAGGGTTTCTGTGTGTAGCCCTGGCAGTCCTAGAACTAGACCTGTAGCCCATGCTGACCTTAAATTCACAGAGATCTGCCTTCCTCTGCCTCCTGAGTACTGGAACTAAAGCTGTGCACCACCACACCCAGCCCATATAGATCTTTTTTAAAAACAGTTTTAAAAAAATGTTACTTATTGGTATGTCTACGGATCTGACTGCCTGTCAAGTGTATTCAAACATGTGTGTGAGTGGGTGTTCACATTTGTGTGGAAACATCACAGGGCACTGATTGTGCTTTCCGAAACCCTGCCTATTTCTCGGAGGCCAGGTCTCTTCCTTAACCTGGTGCTTGCCTCTCAGCTCAGCAGGAAGGCAGCAAAGCTCTCATGATCTTCCTGCATTTGTGGGGATCCCTGGTTTGTAGCAGGGATGCTGGGGTCTGAAATCCAGTCCTCATGATAGGGAAGCAAGTATTCTTCTCAGACATTTCTCCAGCTCCCAGCCCCACTCCCGAAAAATTGTAAAATAAGAGTGAATGAAACGTGCCCCAACCCACTATCAGCTTTGAGCCTTCCTAATCAGAACCAGACTCAACCGCTTCAGAATTTCCATCCATAAGACCCTGCGAACCTTTGTCCCTGGGAAATACTTTCAAAGTATGGCTTCTCTTGCTTCATGTCAGCTGTATGCACCCGGTGGTCCCCATGCTCAAAGCCCCCTTTAGTTTCCTGGGGTCTGGAGTAGTACAGCCCAAAGAGTAGAGTCCTCGGAGTGCCACCACCTTGCCTGGAGTTTTTCCCAACTCCTGTCCCACGTGGTTTGCTGGCCAAGTCAATGCTACTGTTTCCACAACATCACTTCCTCTGCAGCGTGAGAAAAGAGGAAGAAAACTGCCTCTGTGACTCTCCTCTTCCCCCAGGGAAAGCACAAAGCTCTTGGAAACAATCAAAGCAGCCCTGTGTGCAGGGGAGACTTTTGTCTGTGCAGTCAGGGGTTGCTGAGCCCTCGACTTCCTGCAGGGACATTCGGCAGCTTTGCAGATAAATAAATGCTCACATTCAGAATGACCAGCCTAGAACACTTTTATGAGCCTTTCTCTTCCCCAGGCTGTACACAGATAATAAATCAAATTAGCATCCCGAACTTCCGGTTCAGTGCTCACCAGCGTCAGTTCTGCTCAAGGGATCAGTGAGTTTCGGAGAGGCTGTTTCCAACTATTATCAGCTGGCGAAGTTGAAAAAAAAATTTTTTGGACACTTCCAATGCTGGATAGGCCTCAAACTGAGGTTACAGGGTCCTTTTGGCCATTCCAGACCAGACTGTAAAAGAGGCAGCCAGAACCCCAGCCTTGGAATCCAGATTGGGTTGTAACTTAGAGAGAAAATACACATTTTCATTTCTCGGTCAATAATCATAGGAACATGAGCCAAAATAGACAACTGTCAGAAGGAGAGGGAGGGGTGGAGAGGGAGGGTGGGATGCGGAGGAGGATGCAGGATTACAGTAATAATCAGAAACAGAGCAGGCATCGTTCCCATGCCCGGCTCCCTTCATACGTGCCTGCAGGTTAAGACCAAATAAACGAGAAGGTTTTTCTGTTCAGGTAACCAGAAGTAAAACCTGCTCTTATTTCCTGATCACCAGATAGTAGAAGGGAAGGGTTAACTATTCTGCTGCACTATCTAAATATGAGAATGTTTTTGGAATTGCACCCCTTCTTGGACCACTAGGATGGGGCAGGAAAGCATCGATGTGATCACAGGTGTCTTCCCACCGAGTGGCCTCTCAGCCAGCTAGGACTGCCACTCAAGCTGTGTAGTGTGGTCCTTGAATTAATAAAAATAAAATAAAGTGACCGTAGGCTAGCGAGATGGCTCAGCAACTAGGGCGCATCAGCATGAGGTGCTGAGTTCGGTTCCCAGGGCCCACACGGGAAGGCTCACAAACACCTGTGACTTCAAGTCGGAGGAAATCCAAGGCCTCCTCTGACCTCTGAGGGCACCGGCACTCGTGTGCACATAAACCCAGAGACACACATACACATAATTTAAAAAGTAATAAAATGATTCTCAAAATAAAACAAACTGCCCAGAGGGGTAGTCCATGACTATTTGTAATTCCAGCACTCAGGACAATGAGGCAGGAGGGTTCCCATGAGTTCCAGACCTGCCTGGGGCTACCTACATACAGAGTGAGGCAGCCTCATAAAACCAAAAAATAAAATAGAATAGCCACAGAACTGCAACGCTTAAGTAGATTTCCCAGCTCCACCCTACTAGAAGGGAAGTCAGTGAACCTCAACCTCATTCAGCCTGTCTCTCAGCATGGAGCGTCTATACAGTAAAAAATAAGGGGTGTGGGGGGGGGCAAGCAGCAGCAGCTATTCCAATGTGCCTTCAATTGCTTGAAGGGATGATTGACCTGCGTAGAGGTGGAGGCAAGGGTAGGGATGGGAGGTTAATATATTTTTGAATAAGATTTCCTGTTATCTGGAAACATTGAGAGAGAGAGAGAGAGAGAGAGAGAGAGAGAGAGAGAGAGAGAGGGAGAGAGAGAAAAAACAGAAAGAGGGAAAAGCTATAGGTTTTATTCAACCAAGACAATCGTCTTAGGATGAACAATGGTTAGTGCTTTCTGTGAAGTCACTTGCCATCAATGTGCTTGTCAGTCATTTATTCAGACACTCATTCTCTCAATACTCACTGAGTGCCTACTATATGCTAACCACAGTACTCCATGCAAATATATAGGCATCAAGTGGACACTAGGTTTTCTAGATGAGTGTGTACTTTGGATAACAAGGTGACTGCTGCTACTGGTTGTTTAACTAACCTACACTTTGACAGACCTAGGTTCACATTCTCCCATGACTTGTGGGGCAAGTGAACCAGCAGTATAATTACTTTTTGCTCTGTGCCTCAGTTTCCTGCTTTGCCAAGCAAGGCCCTACCTAGCCCAGCAGGAGAGTGAGAGGCATCAGTATTAGCAAAGTTATCTCATCCCAGGGCTCCCGGGTCCACAGACCACTGCTTGGTGCTATTTCCGAAGCTGGCTAGGCCCTCTGCCGCTGACCCTGGAAATCGGGTCACGGTAGACAGGCGGAGTGTGCAGAGGGAGGGGTCCTTTGCGCGCGGCTACTCGGGTTTCCCTAGGGCCGCCGGATAGTCTAAAACTCACTTCGGAGGACTGGAAAGAGCGTGAAGTGGCTCTTTCGATCTGAGACACCCCCTCCCGGAGACATCACCCCCTCCTCCCAGCCAGGCGAGGAGTGAAATCTTAGAAGCCGAGGCTGCTGGGTTTGAACGGAATGCCGGAGTCGGTGGAAGTCGGAGCTAGTCCCCCCGAAGGTCAGCGAGTTGTTTTGAGTTCTCGTACCCGGAAAGGGGGGGTGGGGGAGCAGGGAGGAGAGGACGCCAGGGCCCGAGAGACCCCGCGTCAGAGCAAAAATTGTTTGTGTTCCGGAACAGGCAGCTCAGCGGAAGCCGCGACGGGGGCGGGTCACGTGCGGCGGTGGCCGTGCAGCTGCCGGGGGAGCCCGGCTAAGACAAGGGCCCGGCGGGGCGAGGGTGGCGCCGGGCGGCGGCTTTCGCAGCCCAAGGTGGGAGCCGCGTAGTCGGGGCTCCAGGAGCTTGGGGAACCCGGAGCTCGAGACCCAGAGGCGCGCGCGTTATGGAGGGGGTGGTGTGGAAGCCAGGGCGCTCGGAGCTCCGCGTGGTGCGGCGCGGGCGGGAGGAGGACGATGGCCGGGGGCATTTGGGGGGCAGAGGGACGCCAGCTGGGCTCCCTCCTAGCAAGAGCGAGATCCACGCGGAGATTGCGGGAGTGGCTGAGACCCGAACAGGGAGGTGCCGCTCTTGCAGTCATCGGCCTTGTTTTCTTCTCTGAGGCAAATCCCGGAACGGCCGGAACAGACATCCCTGCCTGAGTCCCAGGGCGCCTCACTACTCGTGGGGGAGGGCGCATCCTTCAGGGTACCTCGGTCAGAGGGCGACAGAGGTGGCTTAGCAAGATGTGAGCCGGTGGCGCGCACGAATTCACACCCCCTCCCCCGGGAGAGAGAGCTAGCCACTCTGGGCCTCCTCTGGAGTATTATGGGGGTCGAGGGGGGCACTGGAGACAAACCACCTGCACCACTGAAGCTTATGGTAGCTTCGCGGCCGGTGTATTGGGCCGCGCACGTGCACAAAGTGGCGCGTAATACTCTGGCGTGGGAGGGTTAAGGACACAAACTTGGTCACCTGCCAAGAACCCTTAGGAACTCTTCACTTTGGTGTCGCCCTCATTCTCTAGTGCCCTGGAATATACTTCCCTATTAAGGGAAGTCCACGATGCTCAGGTCTGGGCCTGGAAAGAGTGTAGTAGTGTGGGCTAGCCTGGGATGAGAAAGCCACCCCCGTTCCTCTCGCGAAGGCACAGAACAGTTGTCTTGCAAAGTTTCCTGTACTCCTCCCCACACAGCCCAGTTGAGGAAGGGTGGCTCTTCCGGAGGTGAGGGAGGAAGGAATAGCCTCGAAGCTAGGACTGGTGCATTAGCTCCTTTAACTATTGACCCTGGAGCGCGAGGGACAATCGGGTCCCCTCATGTTGGTGTTCCAGACACTACACTTCAGTCCGCTGTAGCGTCTGTTTATGGTCGGGGCAGCGGGTGCTGAGCCAAGTCTGGGACAACAGGAGACGCCATTTGCATCCCCCCACCCCCTGCAGGTTGGCAGGGGCGTGGGTGTCGCCCTCCGCGGAAGCGCATTTCTGGCAGTGACACTGATTAGATGCCGTGCCGCTACGTGCACGGAATCGGGGTGGGCCTTCATCACTCCTGTTCACCACTCAGTCTTCTGGTGGGAAAAGTTGTGGGTACCCCCCCTCCCTTCTCGCCGCACAGCTGCCGTCTCCGGGGGCGGAATTAGGAGAACTCGTTGGCTCAGCCTGGAGAGAGAGGATCTCCGCCCGGGAAAGCCGCCGGGCCCGGGCCTCGAAAATCCAGCCCTGGCTTTGCGTCGAGCTGCCGAGTGCGGCGCTTACGCGCGCCCGGCCAGCCGAGGCCTGGTTTCCATCTGCCCCTTTTGCCTCCGTGTTAAGTTCGCCGGGGAAAACCCAACGATCCGTGCAAAGCCCCCTCGGAGGAGCGCTACCCCCACCCCAGCTCGATCCTGACCGATGGAAAAAATGACAGTATAGGTCAGAACAGGCTGTCCGGGAGTATTAATGTGGCTGTCTCTGTTCCCGGTGCTAGGGGAGGATGGGCGCCTCGCCAGGAAACCGCCGAGGGAGGAGCCATGAGGGCCGCCTGCCCCTCTTGAGGCTAGAAAACGTGGATTCTCCCAGGGACCAAACAAATGTGGTTAGACAGCTACGGGAACTTATCCCAGTTAAATACGGATTCATCTTGTGTATTTCAAGCGACATCCCCTCCCCCACAATCAAATATACTGATTCAGTTAAAAATAAGGTGAAAACAGGTTAATCCGAAGATGCGAACCTTGCTATCTACTATCATGAAACAGGTTTTCTGGTGGCTCTGACCTGAAGCCAATCATCTTGGTACAGATAATGTGTCCTTGAGGTAGAAGGGTTCCCGTTGCACTACACCTTCGAGAACCTTTAATTAATAGAACCCGAAGAGACTATTTTAGTTGTAGTTTCTATTTGACGCTGCTTACTCTTCCTTGCACACTCCTGCAGGGTTGTTTGCACTTAGCTTTTCCAACCTAGGTTTCTCTCTTGCCTTTCTTTTCCTGCGTACGTGCGGGCAGGAGGAGGCCACAGAACTATGCTGCTGCCAAGGCCGCCGCCCTCGGACTCTCACTTGCGCTCCACGCGGCCTCTGAGGAGGGGAAATGTGAACTCTCCGGGTGGCGCTCGAGAACTGGAATTTGATTTGGGTCTGAGGAAGTGTTTCAGAGGCAGGTCAGCCACAGTTTGGAGGTGGGGGTTAGGTAGAGACTGTACAGGGCAATCCCAGAGGTGACCCAGGCTCTCAGGAGCAAACCTTAGAAGTGTCTGTGTTCTTTGTCTTGAGCGGGGCTGGCAGCCTGGCACTCACAGCTCAGATAAGGATCGACTAAGAGCCACAGCCCATCGCCAGCACTTTTAAGTGATTAGTCTACCGCCGGTAGCCACTTATGAGAAATGTCTTTGAGGAAGAAAAAAAGCAGCCTTGTGTTATGAATTGTATTGGACCCTTTAGGCCCGTCTTTGCTGCCTGCACCTATCTCCCTACGGTGCCGGACATAGTAAGGAGAATCTTTCCTAAATTGGAATCCTGGCCAATCCTGTTCACATGAACATTTATTTAGATTCAGGTGTCAGTAGAATGTAGTTCCATGTAATGACCAAGGGGACTGCCCTTTCACCAGCCCTCTAAGAAAAGGTAGCCTTGAAAATCACCTAGAAAGAAGCATTCTGAAAGACCCCTGCTGTGTCCTTCAAGACCTCGCCGAGAGTGTAAAGGGGGTGAGCCTGATCCCTGGCCGAAACTTGACAGTAATCCAAACTAAATGAATGCCCTTAGAGAGCGCTGTCCCAGGGCTTGCAGTCCTAGCACTGGAGCAGAGAATTGCCTTCAACCCACCTGGGATCCAGAGCGAGACACTGTGAGGGCTGGGGGAAGTCACTCTTCCACATCACCGAGTTAGGCCTTTAAGGTTAAGGATTCAAGGGATAGTTTGAGGACATTTTGCTTTAACTGTCTTTTGGACCAAACCAACAGACCTGGGGGAACTTTAAGGTGTGTGTGTGGGGTCTTACCCCCCTCTACCCATAGGAAGGAATACAATACCATTTTAAAAGCAGATGGCACTGGTGTTTTACACACTGGAAGCTTGTATTCTTCAGCTAGGACATTGGACACTGAGGTTGCCTTTCCTTTCACTGGCCTTCAGAACTGTTAAGCAGCTTGCCCAGAGCCCTAACGTTCCAAATAGACTGTGGATTGACTAGAAAGAGGACTGTGTGGCCTCTCCCACGCTGTAGCCTATGCGATTTATTTAAGGCGGTTTTTCTAAGGGACTGGCTAGATCCCAACCCTCCAAAGAAAAATGTGGCTTGAGATGCCCAACATCTTTGGCTGGTTTCTGTTCTGTTTGGTTTTGTTTTGCAAAGGAAGACTCCATACTAAGGTAACAGAATGTACGGTGACTCTGCAGCACAGAAAGAGCCAAGGGAGGCAGTGCAAAAGGCCCCTAGCCCACCTAGCCGCATAGCATCCGGCAGTCACGTCCGCCGGAGGTGACTAGGGCCTGGAGGTAGCCGATTGCTTAGGAACTCCTTATCGCCTATCTTCAGTGGTCCTGTGTGGCTTAGGTAAACGGCCACCCGCGGTGGTGACTGGTTCGTGCAGGTCCCCAGTCTCCTTGCGCGCCCCTAGGCTCCTCCGGTGGATCTGGCTAGTTGCCTAGTGGCGCCTCCAGAAGCTCCCGGCTTCTCTCCACTTGAGGCGCCAACCCTGGGATAAGCTCCCCTGCTTGGGGCTGGAGAGCCCAGTTCATCAATCTAAATTGGGATGGCTGATCCGGTTGTTCGCCCTCAACCCAGCCTGATTACCACCAGCTCCCTATTCCCCCAAGCGCGCGCACAAACACGCTTCGCAAGCGCGCTCCAGGCCTTCACTTTCCCTTCCTCTTCCTGGCTCGCTCTGGTGCTTCGAAAGCTCGCGGCGATTGTTTGCTTCGAAGAGTCCAGGTGGGGAAGGCTGTGCCCTTCCCCCTAGCCCGCATTTGTGCACTCGCTGCTAAAGCCTGGGGCGCACAGCCAGGCCTGTGGACTCCCGTGTCCCCCGAGAAGTGGCAGCTGCTGGAGAGGATCTATTCTATCCGCGCTTCGGAGTGACACTGGAGTAAAAATAGGAGACCTGGCCAGTAGTGCCTGTGCCTGAATTTGGGATTGGGAGAGTAAATCCTATCTCCTACGAGGTCTGCCTGCCCCCCCCAAGCCCCCCGCACAGCTTATCCCTACGTGCTCCGGAGAGGCTGAGCGGCCTAGGCGCGCTTGGGGGCTTAGTGGTTGTGGGAGCCCTGGGGGGGCTGTCCAGGCAAGGGAGAGAGCACAGGAGCCCTGGCTCCTCGAAGCAGAACACCTTTCTTGGAACCTTGAACCCCAGGGGAGCCGCTGCCATCTTCGAGTGACGGGTAGCGAGCTGCTGGTGGTTGTTTCTTTCGGGCTCCTTCCCGGGTAGCACCTCTTTTGCTTCCCACAGGAAAGATAAATCCGGGCCCGAGCCCGGGTGGGGGACTGGCTCACGGAACTGTGCTTTCAACTTTGCCTACCAAGGTCACTGTTGTCCCAGAGTGTGCCCCTCCTCTCCTGGCCACACCTCACTGGGGTTGAAGGGCCTGTCTCCGTGCTCCTTGGCTCAAAATCTCGAGTTTCGTGGATAGAGGGGACATATTGCCAACGTCACTAAGACCCCCCCCCCACGAAGTCCCATAAGGATAACCTAAACACAGGATTCCCACACCCTGGACTAATCCTTCCTCGCCTCCTGGGATTAACTGGACTCACAGGTCCATAAAACACTTCCGTTGGGGCCAGAGGGTCTGTCTGCAGAAACACTTTAAAATAGTCCTCCGTGGCCGGAGTCGGAATGGACACAGACAATCCTAAGACTGTGAAGGGAAATCATCTGAAGCGGAAAAGGGTAGGCAGATTCCAGAAACAAAACGGTGCAGCATTTGAACCAAATGACACTGACCCTGGGTAGGATGGGTAATCAACAGGAGCAGACCGGCCGCACCTGGCTTCTGACCTCTCACCCGAACGGTGAAGACAAACACTTTGAAATTTAGGGGCTGGTAGAGGCAGCCTCCTCATCTGTAAGTGGGAATTACACTACCTCTATCCACCTTTAGTAGGTTTAAGAGGCTGAAGTGATGCAAATTGCTTGCAAAATGCAGCTTGGCTGTCCATTTCACGGTGGTGTGGGTCTCTCCCACATATGGAAAACACTCAGTGCTTTGTTAATTAAGACAGAACTAAGCCCGCCCCCAAAGGATAAGGAAGATAGTCAATCCAAAAGCACGTTCATATTACGAATCCTTCCCCCTTTTACATCACTTCAAATTAAGTTTCTGAGGAATGGGAGAATCTTTGGAATGTTCTAAGAAAATTCACCATCAAAATTCAAGGTTAATGAGAACAAAAAGGGTCTTTTAAAATGGATTCAACCACATTTTAAGACGAAAACCGGAAGAATATAAATTCAAAGTAGCTTCCTGGCCTTGTCCCCTAATGTGGGTCTGGAGAGCAGATGGTGGTAGATAGCCCACCCACCACACACACACACACACACACACACACACACACACACACACTCACACTCACTCACACCCTAGGTCCTGGAATTTGAACAGCTAGGTGATGTAGGTGGGCTGGGCGAAGACCAGGAAGCAAGGCTTTGACTTGGCTTAAAATGAATATGAAAGGAAAGACTTAGGCCTGCTGGTGTTTCCTGAAGGCCTAGAGCTACTCAAAATGAGGAGGTGAGGGGTGCCCTGTAATCTTCCCTGGAGGATTCAAGCAACCCTACTGGCGCGGGGTGGTGGCCAGGTGCAAAAGGGATAAAGGCCTAGGATGAGCTGTAAGCCAGCCTCTAATTTGGCGCGCAAGCAGAGGAGGTGGTGAAGTGGAGAGGCTCTGCTTGAGCTCGACAGGCCTTCCTCTCACTTCCTCGGCTACGCGGCCTCTGGCTAAGGCTAACCAGCCTCCAGCTCGCTGCCCTAAACCCTAAGCCCTTCCTGCCTGGGTGCCCACGCTGGATCTCCAGGCTTCCCCCTGCCTGGCAGCCTCGGCTCTTTCCCTTCGTGATTCATTTAACCGAGGTTCAGAAAGCCTGTTTACCTCGGCAGCCTTGGGCGACTCGGTTTACGTAAAAAGCCCCTACGCCAGCGCCGACCAGTAGGGGGGGAATTGTCTTATAGATTATTTTTCCTCCTGGTTTTTGTTTTGTTTTGTGTTTTTTAAACCAGAAGGCGAGGTTGGAGAGGGGGTGGGGAGAGGGGGTGGGGTGGCGTGTTGCTGCTGTTTTCGAGAACACTGTATTTGAAAGAGAAACAAAAGCCGTTTAGGAGGTAGCAAGGCTGTTTTTACATATAAAAAAGTGCAACTAATACCTAGGGGCCCCCAGCAGTGATAAACTAAACGCTCGGCGGATTTCAACAATTAGCAGTTAATCTGTTATCTGCGGTCACCAAACAAGTTCCGGAGGCTCCGAGGGTACTGAATTCCTGTTCCAATTGATCCTGGATCTGTTGGGCACATCCAATGCCCATCGTTTCTTCCAATACAAATCCAGTTTTGGAGAATGGGTTTCTCAGGTTGGGGCACTGATTTGAGCCCTCATTAGGTTCATTTAGGCAGGCGAAGACTACCTGCACCGCCGCTCGGACTCTCGTCCTGTTTGATTCAGAGGTGTCTATAAAGTGTTTTCCTCTATTTTCAGGCCTCTGAATTTTAACGTAGTAGGCCTCAAAAAAAAAATTATTGTACGATAGAAACTAAAGTAGCTCTCTAGGTTTGGAAGACAGACTGATGCAGCCTCATCCTGGGAAGCCTATTCGGTGCTCCAGACCTCCCCCTAGGGGCCGCTGCAACCTGCGTTCATCTTCCGGCCTCCACGAGCCAGGGCGGGCAGGGGTAGGCCAGAAGGCACTAAGCGCCTGGAGCCTGCACGATGATAAATATTGCGCAGACAGCCCATAAATAATTTGCATTATGTTCAGCTGACAACGCAGGGCGATTAATTTTAATAGCTACATATTTGCCTGGGCTGCTGCTTTCGTAGGCCCGGTAATGAAAGGCGAGAGGCCGCCCTGGCTCCGTGCTCACGGTCCCGGAAGGCAGCCGGGAGGAATGGGAAGAAGGCCCGATGCGGTTTCTCCTCCAGGCAGTCCCCTTAGGGATCCCAGTTCCACCCCTCCCCCTGCCCTCTGCGCAGGTGTAGAAGTGGGGGGCGCAGGGAAGCCCAAACCTAGAGGCCCTCAAACAGGAGCCACCATAATGACGCTGCAGTTTGTCTGGGTGGGGAGAGCCACTTGTGGACAGGGAGAGCATGCGGGGGGCATGCTCCCCATCCAGACCAAACCCCGAGTGAATACGGGGGTGAGGGTCATAGGCCATTTTGGTCCTCGGGGACATGCTGGTGTTCTCCAACGCGCCTGCCTATTTGCTAGTGGATCCTTAGCTTGGCTGAGGGCTTTGGGTGACCCTCAGGGGCAGGAGCAAGCAAAACAAAGCTGTGGGGTCCTTGTATCCTGTCCTTTTTAAGAGTCTCTTTGCCCATCCCGCACCCAGAGAAGCCCCCCCATGCTACTGGTTTGCGCATGAGGAAGGATGGAAAGAAAGGCCCTGGTAGCTCTTGAAAAGGGGGTGGAGAACCTGAATGGAAGGCCACAACACGGCAGCCGCCGCGGTCCCGCGGTGGCCTGGTGCGTGCGTGTGCGTGTCGATGTGTGCGTTGCGATGACAAAGCCCCGCGCTGCCGTCAGCAAGCTCCAATTTTCTTAAAGCGTGGGTGGGGAGGGGGAAGAGAGAAAGTGGTAGGGGGTGGAACCCTGGCTCACGTAGGTAGCAGGGAGCTGTAGCTTCTCTGGGAAAGTTCATTCATGGCCACGAGTCTCCAGGGCGACCAGGTGGAGCTGGCCAAAAGCCCAGCACTGTGTAGTTGCCTTTTTGGAGCAAGCAAATGCATCGATCATTACCATATTTTAATTGCCTTTTCTCAAAAGGTCATCTCTAATTATAGGTTGGGGAAAGGGGGCTAAGGGGTCACCGAAAAGGCCTCTGAGGCAATCTCTAAGCTCAGATAGAAATACCATTCGAGGTGTCATGACGCCTACAAGACACATCACGATAATGCTGGATCACGCAGACCCGGCTGCGTGCACAATAAAAGCCGAGCAGGCGGCAGAGGGCCGTGCAGACCCACGGGTTTTCTTTTTAGAAACGGTGGTGCGAAGAGACTTGACAATAATAACACGCAGCAGGATTAAATCAGGGCGGGAAGAAAATGCATTTTCCTTTCTAGGACTGAGAGGGTGTTTAACCCATCTGATCCCCCAAGAGCTTTTTTTATGCCCACATAGAGACAGGTGCGGAACACACTGTGGATTGGGACAACCTATTTTTCATATTAATCTCTTCCCTTCTTGGTTGTCTATTACAGTGAGAGGGAACACTTTTAATGTTTATTCTTTTATTTTATAGAAAACTATACCAGACTAGCGGGAAGGGGAGAAAACTGGTTGAGGTGAAGTGGTCTTTTTTTATATATATAACTTTTCGAAAGTGTACGTTTTTCCTTAGGATGCTTCCTCCACACCCCGCCCCCTTCATTTAAAATCACTTTCAGAAACTCTTGAGGCAAAAGGCTGTACTCAGAGAAGCAGAGCAGAGGCCTCTGGTTCTTGGGACGGGATTGAAGCGGGTAGAAACTAGTAAAGAGTTGTCGGGTAGAGGTGGGCACCAGCCACACCGAGCTTGACTTTCTCAGAAGAGTCTGGCATTTGTGAGTCACCAGTCTGTTTCTGGGAATCCCACTTGCTGAAGCCAGAGCCTGGGTCAGGCGTCTTGGAGAGTTGGAGGGTCTTGACTGCCTCTGCTTCCTGCCTGCCCCCACACCTGGCCTCCTGGCCTCACCAGCAGCCAGCTCTGCAGGGAGGAAGGCAGAGCCAGATGACTGGTCCAAAGCCCCAGAGACCGCCTGGCTTTCTCCTCCCCTGTAATCATAACCAGATGCACTTAAACGCCTTTCATCAGAGGAAGCCCGAAGCTCTTTAACAGGCGGCAATGAAAACCTTGCAAGGTCCTATCAGACTGCGTAGTGGGGCCCTGAGCCCATTTCTCAACCAAGTCAGCCTGAGGTTGCCAGAGTCTAAGCTTTCTCCTCCTGTAGCTCTGAGGCCAAGAAAGTTACCCAATCAAGTCAGTTGTGGGTGCCAGGGCTGCTGTTAGGTGTGTGGGTACAGACCCCATAGAAAGAAACAAGCATAAAGGGAAGCCAGCAGCTAGTGCTGAAGGTGTGAGCAGCTTAGAAAGTAAGGTGGGGGTGTTCAGAACAGTTTCTGAGGTACTCAAACTGTCTCCCAAGGCCACTGCTCCCTACTAAATGCCAAAGTCGACAAGAGCAGCCACTGTAGACCCTGGCACAAAGTAAGCCTTCGAATGTTTGGGCAATAACAGCTGTGGTGGAAAAGCAAGGTATGTTTAGGTTTAACATAAGAGCTGTGCCCCAAACACTATTTAATGTCCCAGAATCTTGGTTTCCTCATCTGTAAAATGGGCAGATGAATGAATTGTACAGGAAGTTCTAGGAAGGTCATAATAAACTCTCAGTAAATATCCCGCCTTTGTCCTTTAAGAAGGATAGGGAAGGCTGGGACTGTTTGGAATGCAGCCTGGGGTGAGGGACAGGGATTGTAGCTCCTAGCTGAGTCTAGGTCTTAACGGCTTGGGGTTTGAATTAGAGAAAGAATTGCATCTAGGACTGGTGGTTTAGTAATGGGTTCTTTGGGGCCCGCTTATGAGGTTTTGGTTTTTTTGGGGGGGGGTATTCTTTACCTAGGGCCACCAAGAAAGGAGGAGGAAAAAGAGGGGAAAGGAGGAGGAAAAAGAGGGGGAAGGAGGAGGAAAAAGAGGGGGAAGGAGGAGGAAAAAGAGGGGGAAGGAGGAGGAATTGTTTCCAAATGTGCATCCACCAAATATGATGGCTCATGGTGTAATCCCCCTGCTACATGAGCTAACCTGGGTTACATAGTGAGCTCTAGGTGGGGTACAGTGTGAGACTATCTCAAACCCCCTCCTAAAAGTGTGCATTAGAGGCACAGGCAGGCAGCCCCAAAGCAGTAAACCATTGGAGGGAGCCTTTCCAGCCTTCGGTGGATGAAGACTCCTGCCCTGAGGCCAGGCTGCCGCAGAAGAGTGGCCAGTAGTTGTGGTCTAAGAGATGTCCCTTCAGCCTTGACCCCTTGGTTGTATTTAATCTATGACAAGTCCATCCGCTAGCATTAGGCAGGGGAAGGGTTGAGTTCTGCCTGGTTCTCCACATTGTTGTTCCAAATGAATTCTGGTTTGTTCCAGAGCTCCCCATTTCTTAGCCTTCCCAACCCTGTCCTCACCAGACGCCTACAATTCAGCCATTTTTTCTCTCCTCGTTGTAGGTTGTATTTTACTTGCAACACTGGGGATCAAACCCAGAGCCTTATGAATGCCGACAAGAGCCTACTAGCACACATTTTCTTGTGTTATTCATTGAGCAGGGTCTCTTAATCTGGCCCAGAGCTTGCAGATAGGGCTAGTCTCAAAAGCCAGTTTGCTTCATCTTCTCCCTAGGAGGCTAGAATTACAGATAAGCCTTCAGGCCTACTGGGCATTTCTGTGGATTCTGAGGATCTGAACTCTAGACCTGAGCACTTGGCTGGTGAGAGCTTAAACCCTGAGCTGCCCTAATATCCACCCCTCACCCCCCCAATGAAAGACCTTTCTAGGTAGCCCCGTGTGCTTTTTGAACTCTTGGCATCAAGGGATTCTCCTGCCTCAGCCTCCTGGGTCAAATGATTCTTATTCCTGCTCCTTAGCCAATGCTTGTGGTATTTGGGGGGGGGGGCTTCCCTTTAGTCTTTCACATTCAGTGTCTTGCAATCTCTCCCAGGAGGCCAGCCTGAAAGCCAAGGTCAGTGGGTTGCCTGCCTGGGGAATGGGAAAGGAGTAGGCTCCCCTTGGGGTGATTCAGCAGGAGGGCCTAGCCCTGTGAATAGAAACTCTCTTGTCTGGGGTGTGGCACAAGTTGGACTGTCAGAAGTAAAACAGTGTGGGTTTGTAAAGGACCGAGGAAGAGAATATCGTAAGCTGGGTTTACCTACCCATCCTTTTCATCTTCGAACCACAGAGACAGGCATCTTTACCCTACAGGAGACAAGAGAAATGGGGGCGGGGGGAGAATAGGTGGAAAAGCCAAACCTGCTGATGGAAGGACTTCGCCCTCTCTGCTGCTTGCCTGGGCAGCCGGCGTAGGTCATGAGAGAACAACAGGGTCTTCGGTGAAGCTCCTTCCGGGAAAGAGAGTGTGAAATCTACTCTCAGAAAGGCATAGGTTGCAGAGGTTTTGTGACGCTTACAACGCTGTGAGATACATATGTCTGTAATCTGGGCACTTGGCACAAGCAGGAATTTCACTATGTAGTCTAGGCTACATAGTGAGATTGTTGCAAAACAAGCAAAAGAATAAAGACCCCATAATTTTAAAACAAGCCATTTTTATGTTGATGAGGTTTTTGTCTATATGTATGTCTGTGTACCAACTGAGTGCTTGGTGTTGTTGTGGGGCAGAAGAAGGTGTCAGATGTCCTGGAACTAGAGGTACAGACTGCTGTGAGCTGTCCTGTGGGTGTTGGATCTTCTGAGCCGCTCACCTCTGTCCACCCCCCCCCCCACACACATGTCTTTCGGTGGGGTGGTGATGGTGGTATTGGGATAGTTTCACTGTGTAGCCCTGGCTGTCCTGGAACTCACTCTGTAGACCAGGCTGGCCTCAAATTCATAGATCCCCTTGCCTCTGCCTCCAGAGTGCTGGGATTAAAGGTATGCACTGAACTTTGTATTATTAAAAGTGGAGGATTTTCCATCTCAGATGTCCCACCCTCCCTCCTTTTTAGATTTGTTCCTCCCTCGTCTTTTTTACAGTGCTAGAGAGAGAAAATGAGGCTGTGTATACATGCTAGGTAAGCACTCTACCAATGAACTACAGGGCCAAGAGCACTTCCTTAATTTTAAATTGCATTGTTATTGTGTGTGTGTGTGTGTGTGTGTGTGTGTGTGTGTGCTTGTGCGAATGTGTGTGTGAATAAGCCATCTAGTTTCTTTTTAACCCACCCCTCCCCCTTTCTGCATGGATTTAGCAGGGTCCTGTGCAGTGGTTCTCTTCTGCCACATGTCAGTTGCAGGGAAGGAAAAGAACAGCTTTCGGGGCTGGAATCATGGAGGGGTGTCTTCATCCCTCCTTAGGTCTGGCTGTTGGCTGGGCCCTTAAATGTACATCCCACAGCAAAAACTCAAGGCTCCCCTTGAGGCCCGAACTTCCTCACAGTGTGGTGACCAAAGTGAGTGGTAGGACAGAATTTCTGAGTAGCACCTTGCGTACCAAGAACAAGTACTCCAGCAAATAAGGCTGAAACTAGACCTGGCCTTGGAGGTCATGCTGTGTCACTCCTGTCATAGCCACTAGTTGCCATCATAGTTGGCGTATAGCCCATGAAAATTCAGGGGGAGAGGACATTCACACACCCTCAAGAACAGTGGCAAGAACTTGGGACCATGGGGAAGGGGTTTTTCTTTTCTTTACAATCCAGCCTTTGCCTCCTCTCCCAGTCCCCCCTCCCACAATTCCTCATCCCATTCCTCCTACCCCTGTCTTTGAGGGGCCAGACTAGGCAGTTCTCTGCTATATATGTGCTGGGGACCTGGGACCAGCTCTTATATGCTGCCTGGTTGGTGACTCAGTGTCTGGAACTTCCTGGGGTCTGGATTGGTTGAGTCTGCTGGTCTTCCTATGGGGCTGCTCTCCCCCTTCAGCTTCTTCAGTTCTTCCCCTAATTCAACCATAGGGTTCCCCAACTTCAGTCCAATGGTCGGATGTAAGTATCTGCATCTGTCTCAGTCAGCTGCTGGTAGGGCCTCTCAGAGGACAACCATGCTAGGCTCCTGTCTGTAAGCACCACATAGCATCAGTAATAGTGTCAGGCCTTGGCGAGCCCCACCCCCACCCCCACTGAGATGGATCCCAACTTAGGCCTGTCACTGGACCGCCTTTCCCTCAGTCTCTTCTCCATTTTTGTCCCTGCAGTTCTTTTAGATAGGCACTCTTGAGAGCTAAGCTTAATTAGCAGTGGCTCTAAACAGAATACTCTACGTTCTAATAGATACTTATACCCTCCAGAGGCCTCGTAAATTATACGGGGGGCAGGGGGAGGCAGAGAGCTAAAATTAGGCCAGGGGAAAAAGAAATGCAGCGATAAGGCAAATATGGATTTTATGAAAAATAGAAAATATCAAAAGACAGCTCTCTCCACGAGCTTGTCAAGCGTGGGAAGGATGGAAGAAGGATTGAGTGGTGGGTCAGACAGCTTTTTGGCATTTCAGCATTGAAAGAGAACTAGGTAATGGACGAGACTGCCCATGTCTGCCGTTCTCTTTCACCTGCCATTGGTGAAGCAGCGGCCCTCCATTGTTCCAAGCAACATTGTCAAGATTGCCTTACAAATAATCCCACACTCCAATATAGAGATATCTTTATGGCTCAAAGCTAGGAATATTGTCAGCACAGTTCCTAAAGTATGTGTGAAGGGGAAAAAGAGAATTACTTGAATACTTGCTGTTTGTGCCCCCACCTCCGATGTGGTTTGAAATACTCAGCACGGATAGTGTTGTGACTGAAAGGGGTTGGATACATCTCCAGGGCCCCAGGTTCCCATTATCCTTGTCTCTAACCCCTGAATGGAGAGTTTGACTTCTAATTTCATGCTAGGGGTTTCACAGGCAGCATAATTGTATTTGCCTCTGCCTTTGATCTGCTGTTTCATTGTGGCTCTGACTAGGAGACAGAGATAAAAATGTGCTGGAAAAACATGATTTTGTCTGGCTTTGGAATCTCTGGTTATTATTTTCTCTGGGTCCCTTACGATGACACACCTTCCCTAAATTTCAAATCAGAGTGAATCATTTCCCCCATTTTTGAACATCCAAAAGTTCTCTCTGGGCTGTTGTCCCTTTACCTAGTGAATATATGATTAAAATTTTTTATGTGTATGAGTATTTCGCCTGCATGTGTGTTTGTGCGCCATGTGCAAGGTGCACCTGCATAGGCCATAAGAGGGGATTGCAGCCCCTGGACCTGGAGATACAAATGACTATGAGCAGTCATGCCGGTGCTGGGATTTGAACCCACCTTCTAGAGAGGCAGTCAGTACTCTTAAGTACTGAGCCATCTCACCCTGACAAATATAGCATTTTCAGCAAGGATTTGGGGTGCACTTCTTGCGGCTTATGTTTTAGATCTCACTGGAAGTCCTTACTGAATAGAGAAGCCATGGGTGACCCCTGATTTCCCTTTGCTGTTCTTGCCAGCACTTGCCAGGGTGTATCTGCTTTTAGACAGCTCCCTTAAGCTCACCAGGGTCTGCTGGCTTAGTTTTTACAGTGAAAACAAAAGAAAGTCAGATTTATCAGGAGCCTTGTGGGTCAGAGCTAAGCGACACTTGCATGTGGCCCCTGAAGTAGCTAGCTTCTTAGGCAGGGGTCACCTTATCAGGTTGTGTAGCTTGTGTGTTGCACAATGATCCCCAGCCAAGCCAGAAAATGTGGGCTGGAACTCATAGGTACTGTTTTCTAATTCTTACAGAGTTAACAAATAGGCTAGGGACTGGGAGCAAAAGGAGAGCCCCTCCCTGCCTGCCTCTGATCAAGAAGAAAAAAAGAAGATGGCAGAAGGCAGGATAGAAGGCAAAAGATGTCCTGAGAACACAGTACACTAGCCTAAGGTTCCAAGCCAGTTTTGATCAACTCCTTAGAGCAGTAGGCCCTACATTGGGTTTCCTTCCTTCCTTCCTTCCTTCCTTCCTTCCTTCCTCCCTTCCTCCCTTCCTCCCTTCCTCCCTTCCTTCCTTCCTTCCTCCCTTCCTTCCTCCCTTCCTCCCTTCCTTTCTTTCTTTTTTTCTTTTGTCATTCTCTCATCTACAGGCTCTGGTGTTCTTACCTTACTGGAACTACTCTCTGCTCTGGGGTAGAGAGGGTCAAGGGTAGTTTTGAAAGTAAGGTGGGATGATTTGGGGTGAGGCAGATAGTTTCTTTGCTTTTTGAGCATGTGACCTCTAAGGTGTGCTGATGATGACAGGCCTTTGTGTACTTGGTCTAAGCATTGGAGGATAAGACCTCACAAGGCAGTACGACATCCTTATGAATTTCCTGTGGCCCACAGGTCACACTAAGGAGCTGGAGTAGCTTAGCAAGTGCTAGAGCGCCTAGCATATACAAGGCACTGGGTTCGGGGGTCCCAGAAACTTCACTACACACAAATGAACACAACTTTGAAAGGAAAGGTATTCAGATGGAAATGAATAACTGATTCTCTCCATAGAAAGACAAATTTAAGCTTAAGTGCCTATTGTGCCCTTATAACCAGAAATATATAGACCAAGAGCAGGGAGTTCATCCCATTCATGAGTTTTCTGTGTGTGTGTGTGTGTGTGTGTGTGTGTGTGTGTGTGTGTGTGTGTGTCCTTTGGCCTCCCCTTTTCCCCCTTCTGTGCTGAAAATGGTATTCAGGACTTCTTGCGTGCTATGCAGCCTTTGTATCTCTGAGCCACATGCCCAGCCCGCTTGCCTGCCTCCTACACTGTGGACATCCCAGCCCCACCCCCACCCTCACTCCCACAGAAGGACTTTGAGCAAGTTGACTGCGGTGGTATGTTGAATGGATATCAGTTGCATCATGGTGACTGGGAATTCTCAAACTTTTACTATTCTAAGTACTTACGTATTGGTCTTTCTTTTCTCACTTTAGGTTTTTTTTTTTTTTTTAAATAGAAGCTTATGTAACGCACCCTCAAAGTCCTATACAGCCAAAGATAACTATAGACTTCTAATCCTTCTGAGTCTTACTTCATCAGAGCTGGGACAACAAGCATGTGCCACCAGGATCCGTGGATTCATAAATGCTAGGCAAACACTTTACCAACTAAATTACCTCCCGAGGACTAATCCAATGTCAATGTCATCTATTGATGCCTTAAGGTGGTAAAGGAAGATTTTCTGTGTCTATACTTTTCCCTGTCCTCATTATGGTGTGAGATCTCAAGATATTATTATATTTGTTCCCATATTTTATAATTACAATCACATCTTATAATCATATAGAGGTTGTTCATTGATCAGACAAAAGAATTTTAGTGATTACATTTCCTTTTTTTTTTTTTTTTTTTTTTTTTTTTTTAACAGGGCTTCTCTCTGTAGCTCTGGCTGTCTTAGAATGCTGTAGGTCAGACTGATTCTGAACTCACAGGCATCTGCCTGCCTCTGCCTCCCAAGTGCTCTGCCCTATTTCCCTTTAGGGATATATTTAGGTATTTGGTGCTGGAGAAATAAGCAATGGTTAAGATCAATGGCTACTAATCCAGGGGGCCAAAGTTTGGTTCTCACACGCACATGGTAGCTCATAGGTTATTCAAGTTCTAGGAGATTCGATGCTGTCTTCTGGCCTCCTCAGGCACCAGGCCTGCACATGGTACACAGATACATGCCATCAAAACACTAGAAGATACACTTAGAAAAATAGCTATTTTATCATGCCTCCCTTCCCCACCCCCCTCATCCCACCAACTTGTCTCTGTCTCTTTCTCTGTCTCTGTCTCTGTCTCTGTCTCTCTCTCTCTCTCTGTGTGTGTGTGTGTGTGTGTGTGTGTGTGTGTGTGTGTGTGTGTGTGGGCACATGGGTTCAGGTAACCACAGAGGCCAGAAGGGGCATCAGAAGCCCCTAGTGTTGGAGTTGAACTGGACAAAAATGAGTGCTGGGGAATCTCTACCTCTAGTCCTCTGCAAAACAACTGCTCTTAAAGGGCTGGGCTACTTCACTCTGGTAGAATTAACATTCACATCTTTGTCATGGTCACTGTCCCAGCCCTCAGGACATAGATGAGACTGACCTTCGACTTGTTGAGATCCTTCAGCTTCTGCCTCTGTGGCCACCATGTCCCACCCATGTTAGTTGCCTTTTCTTAAAACCTTTACTTTTAATGAAATGGGGTCGGAGTTTTACTGGTTTCAAGTGGAGTATTTTGGTTGAAAATTGTTTCTTTACCACCCACTTAATGTCAGGCGCTTTGCATTGAGTCCAGAGTTTCTCATTCTTCGTGTTTCCCTTAGTTTAAATATATTTTCACCCTTTTCCCTAAACAGCAACCTTTCTGGAGTAATGACTGTTATTCCTTGAAACTATACTCTGTTAATAAAGTTTACTGCATGTATGTATGTATGTATGTGTGTATGTATGTATTTACATATGTGTATATTCTAGACAGGCTATCTCTGTGTAGCGCTAGGTGTCCTGGAACTCCATAGATGAGGGTATGTATGTATGTATGTATGTATGTATGTATGTATGTATTTACATATGTGTATATTCTAGACAGGCTATCTCTGTGTAGCGCTAGGTGTCCTGGAACTCCATAGATGAGGGTATCCTCAAAGACAGAGCTCTTCCTGACTTTGCCTCCTGGGAGTGCTGGGTGCCACCACACCCTGATCACTGTTAATAAGTTCTTATTCTTCTTCCCCAGCACTGAGCTCCACTTCTAGAAATAAAGGCAATTTTAAAAATAATTTTATGGATCCTTCCCCCAGTCCTTTGATTTACGTCGATTTCACAGCCCTTTTATTCCTGTCTAGACATTGGCAATTCTGCCTTTCCACTAAGATTGTAAATTGATAGAAGACCCAAGGTTTCTTTAAAAATATTCACCTTTGCACGTCTGTATTCCCCTAAATCCTCAGCAAGTTTTCTTCAATGCGTTTTACATCTTTAAAAAAATGGACACATAAAGTTACATCCTTCTTCAATGAAAGGCCCTTGTAATCCGTGGCAACTTTCAAATCTTCTCTTGTCCTGAAAGAGCATGGCCTGGAAAGCCCTTGAATGCTAGGGACTGTGCTGCAGGCCTCACCACCTCACACCTCCCACTACATTTGAGGACAGAGGCCCAAGTCCCGGGCCACGGGGACCAAGCACTGTGTGCCCAGAGTTGCTAAGGTGCTGGCCAGGTTAGTCGGAATTAAAACCCGCTGTCGCCTGTGGGAAGAGGTCCACGTGTTACAGTGGAACTGACGTTCAGAGAAACACAGGTATGCCTTCTTCCGGGACTTAGGGACAATTGCCAGGTCTCTTCCAAAGCCTGTGGCTCTGTGAGCCGCCCTTGAGGGACAAGCCCAGCAGCCTCGCCTCCCAGTCAAGATAAGCGGCAGCGCGCGCAGCCTGTGAGCCACTGGCTCCTCGAGACAGTGGCTGCAGTCCCCTAATAGCCGCAGCGTGCTGTCCCAGGCGGGCCGCACCTCTAAGGCGGGGAGGGCGACCCAGGAGCTCAGTCCACTTCTTCAGACAGCCATGGTGTGTAACGTGTAGCGTCACACCAGACTACTTTCTCACTCCCCCAGTATGCCTGGGGACTCCTGTTACTAGGAGATAGGGCCCGGACTCCTGGAACAAGGAGTGTGGGGCTGGCTTCTAGGTTCTGCACGGTGGTAGAGGAGCAGCAGGGACTACTGGGTGCAGGCCTCACACCCCAGACATTTCCTCCAAACTTGGCGCACAATTCCACAATATTCGTAGCCATAAGGAAAACCCCTTTATAAGACGAGGCGGCGCACAGCCATTGAAGTCCACCAGGAATGTCTTGGAAGTCTATAGTATTATCTGGCTAGCTCCAGGTAAGTGATTGTCTCTAACCCCCCCACACACATTTGCTCCTGACGGCGGAGTAGGCTGTCTTCCTTTAGAAACCTTAAGTCCAATTTACCAGAAATGGCGTTGATGAATGCTGCATTCTGAGTGATCTCAGGCTGGGCTCAGGTTGAGAGGTCAGGACACCCCCATCGTGCACACCCCCACACCGGGGAGAGGCTGGTGCAGGTGGTATCTCAATGGGAGTGGGGGATAAGTACCCAGAAAAGCTTTCCTATTACCTTTCATAACTGTTGGCTGACACCTCCTACCACCTCAAGGTTCTGTCTAAAGTTCCCACATTGCATATCAGCTCTGGAAAACGAGGCTGAATGTGAAGTTTTGCATTTTGTTTGGATGAAGTGAAGTCGTTCTGCATAACATTTGCACTGGCTTGTTCTTCTGAAGGAAAACACTTCCTCCTCCCACCTCCTCAGCAGCCACACAGGCTACTTTTTCCTTCTCCAGAAGCTCCCCTTTTAATTACTGCTCTCTTGCCCTAGTGTATGCAGCCCCTCAGCACTTTGTTCAAATATAGCCATAAACCCTAGGCTAAGCCTAATCCTCTGTGGTCCTGACCTTCCCTGCAGTGGACCTCGAGTCAGGCCGGCCCTCGGGGTCTCCTGCTTCATGAGGATCAATGCTCCTGCTACTTGTCTTCCAACTGTGCTTTCTCTTCTCTGTTCACTTGATGCTTTTCAAACTGTTTCACACACTCCCTCCATTTCTAATAAATTAAAGTAAATAAACAAATCGTGTACAAAACCAGAAGTTCGAAACAGCCCATGAACACAAGGGTCTGGGCTCTGAGTTGGGTTCACCCCATCATTGAAACCAACTATCAGGGAAAAAATTCTTTTTGAGATAGGGACTATGTAGTCCTGGCTGCCCTGGAACTCTCTGTAGACCAAAAAGGGCCTGAAACTCAGAGTCTTATGCCCTCTGCCTCTGCCTCTGCCTCTGCCTCTGCCTCTGCCTCTGCCTCTGCCTCTGCCTCTGCCTCTGCCTCCTGCCTCTGCACCTGCACCTCTGCCTCTCTGCCTCTCTGCCTCTGCCTCTCCTCTCTGCCCCTCTGCCTCTGCCTCTGCCTCTGCCTCTGCCTCTGCCTCTGCCTCTGCCTCTGCCTCTGCCTCTGCCTCTGCCTCTGCCTCCTACCTCTGCCTCTGAGATTAAAGCCATACTCCACCTGGGCAGGCTCAAGCATTCTATTGCTAAAGCTTTCACAGAGCCAAGACTTTCCCACTGTCCTGGCACCTACCTAAAGTCTCCCCAGGTGCCTGGAGCACCTCACTTGCACCACCATCTCTAATCCCTGTCCAGCTCAGCCCCTCACTGGAAGCACTGTAACCTTAAACATCTAGTCAGGCTGCCTGCTGAGCTGGTTCAGTCCTCCTGGAACCAGCCTGGATCAACAGGCCCCATCTGCAGTCTTGTGGGACGAGTTAAAGCTGCCTAGGCCTCAGTGGTTGGGGTGGGGCCAAACTGACAGCAGGGGTCCCTAGTTGCAGGGTCGAGTCCCAGAAGACTCTGTTCCTTCAAGAATTCCCTTCTAAGCCGGCCTAGAGGAGGTTAAGGACCCCCTGGACGGTGAAGAGGTATCTAGCAAAGTTCTAAAACCTGAAATGTTTGAACCTTTGGCTCCAGTGGCTAGAAAGGGCCACGATGCAGAAAGGCAAGGGAGACTCAGTTTTCTGTGTAACCCCTAGGTGAGCTTAGGTTACTCCAGACTTCGCAGAAAGTACCCCCCACCCCCAGCAAGTGCCAGAACCCAGTGCCTCTTAGGCTACTGCTGTCTTAGCCTCACCGTCCCCGCCTGGGCCTCACAAAGGCCTTGTGGGGCCCGGGCCGACCAGAAGCGGCCACTATTCCCAGATCTTTAATTATGCTCGGAGACCCTACCCTTCCCCCACCCCATCGCCGGCTTCCAGCCCTTTAATCAATTTCACGATATTAAATATTAATTTCCCGCCAGCCACGCTTTCTCGAAGGAGGGGGGAGGGTACACACAGGGCAAAGCTAAGAAAAGGATGGCTTTGCTGGGTGTGACCAGGGTAAACTGGGCGTGGAGGACATGGCGGACTCCTAAGTGACCGTGCACCAGAACTGAGAAGTCGCGGTGTTTGCGCCCTGCATATGGGGGAACTTGGGGAGTTGAACACTGAGGTGAATGTCCTCAGGAGAGGCAGCCAGGTGTGCAGAGTTGGGGTCTGCTGGGTGACCGCCTCCTGCTCCAAGGCCCCCTCCCCACCTCCAGCGGCGAGTCAGGCTCACACGGGCCTGCGGCGCGCTGCGATGATGGATCGCGCCTGGCGGGGGTGATTTGGTGTTGATCGCACATTATCACTGGCAGGTTGGACTGGTTGCTGATGGACGACTTCTAGCGGCAGCAGCAGCAGTGTCTTCAGACACCGTGCAGATTCGCCTCATTTTACAAGGGTCTTTCCCTACCACCCTCCTCACCACCCACGCATGTCTGGGAAGTCTAGGAGAGAGAGCGGTGGTCCCTGTTCCCCATGGGGCCACCCACCTCGATTAAGGACCGGGTGTGGGCTGCAGGCCCAGAGAGGAGGGGAACTGAGAGGTCTATCCTACTTCCTCCCATTTCTCTTTGCCTTACAGCCTGCCCACCTTCCGCTTCCCCATCGGAACACGAAGGGCCTAGGTCACTTGGCCGGTGATTTCCTCCGTGCCCAGCCCAGTCCGCGGGGGCGCAGGCTCCCTCTCCCTGACGCCCACGACCCTCTCAGGGCTCCTAGCAGCGGAGGCGCTGGGGTGAAGCCCCTCCTTGCTTCGTTTTCTAAAGTGACTGCAGATACAAAAGCGGTTTCGTAATGCCTTCCGTCTGCGAGAGCGGGAGGACCTTGGCTGACCTTTCGGAAACTGATTGCAACTGCCTGTTAACAGCCCGTACTGACCGCACTGAGCGGAGCGGAGGACAATCATTTAAGTGACAGACGGCGAGGTGGCCCCGGCTCACTCGAGCGGCCTGGTTAAGCCCGCCCCTCCCCCAAGCTACTCCCCCAGCTTCGGGTGCACTGCGGGCCCTGGCCAGCTCTCTGGCGAGCAGGGAGGGCGCACCGTGCGCGCGTGTGAGTGTGAGTGCGTGTCTGCGATTATGGGCCGAAGGGTTAACCCTTTGCGGAGCGGCCGGGGCCCTTTGAAGCCGAGCGCTGCGGGCTTAATCTGCCATTTGCAAAAGGGGAATAAAGAGGCTGCCTTGTCCGACTATCCCTAACGGGTAAACTGTACCCTCTCAGCGTAACCCGGCACTGTCCCTGCTGCTGCCGAGGAAAGATCTCGACCCTTGGATCTTCTGCCATGGCGCTATGTAACCTCCCTGCGCTTTCCTCCTTTCCTCACAGAAACAAGGAACAGCGCGGGGACAGCGCAAAGCGTCCAAAGGCTTCGAGGTTCGCGATGCAGTGGACGTGGGTGTTCCTGGTGTTTTCTGTTTTGGAAACTGGAAAAAGGGGAGGTGGGCTCGCAGCGGGAAGGGCAGGTGGGGGAGGGGAGAGTGGTGATGACAGGGCACCTCGCGCTTCTCTCTCTCTCTCTCTCTCTCTGAGAGAGAGAGAGAGAGAGAGAGAGAGAGAGAGAGAGAGAGAGAGAGAGAGAGAGAGAGAGAGATCGCCTGCTGCTCCAACAGGCAGCGCCCTGAAATCTATTTAAAGAGAGGGAAAAGGGAGGAGAACAAAGGGGAGGAGGGGGCGGCGAGAGAGCAGGGAGGATCCGCTCCTGCGGGCACATCAAGCGCTCACATCTGTACACTCCGCGATCGATGGGGAGAATGGATAATATTTGTCAGCTGCAGACCTTTCTCTTCCCGGTTCCCAGGAAGGGGAGGGGGCGAGGGAGGGGGAGGGGCAGGCAGACCAGGCGAGAGAGGCCGCGTCAAGGACAGCGCGCCTCCCGCAGCAGTCCCACGGAAACCTAGTACCCAGAAAGCCGGCGAATTTTTTTTCTCTTATTATCATTATTAATTATTTTTTATTATTCCACAGCAGCCAGCGAGCGTTCAGCCGCGCCCCTCCCCCGCTCGCCTGCCGCCTCCCTTTGTTGATTTTCAGCTGCGAGCGTGGCGGGCCCGAGCCACCGCCGCCGCTGAGCACGATTGCTCTTGCGCCCCTGGGTCGCAGCTGCCCAGGGAAGTCAGGGGCTCCGCCCCTGCCCCCGCCCCCAGCAGCGGGCAGCTCCTGTCCACAAAGCACACACACACACACACACACACACACACACACACACACACACACACACACACACACACACACACACACACACACACACACTCACACTCACTCACTCACACACACTCACACACACACACTCACACTTATCCGTGGCCAGTCGCTAGCTGCCTCAACCTGGAGCCAGCCGTGGGCCGCACACCGGCCTTCACCACCCCCTTCTCGGCCGCCGCACTCTGATGCCGCCACCCTCACACATGGTCTTCATTTAGCACACTAGGGGCTTGCTTCCTCTCTGCTCTTCTCCTCGGGGCTTTTCGGAGCGAGGAGGGAGGTTTAGAGGAAGTTAAAAACCTTGCGAGCCCACGGGGAAGGGGGAAAACCCTCGTTCGCAGTCTGAGCTTCCGAGACGCAGAGGGGAGCGTCCCACGGGGGATGGGACAGAGCCTAGGTGCCCTCCCTTTCCTTGAATGCTGGGAAGGCTAAGTGAGAGGTGGCAGTCAGGAGAAAGGTGGCAAATTTGCCTCCATTCGTCTTTTTGCCTGTATCCCTTATATCGCTAAGCTAGTGGTACCCTCAGCTAGGTGGAGATAGGGATGGGGTTGGGTGGAGTGGGAGTTGAGGGGCCAGGCAGTCAACGAATGAGACCTAAGATATCTCAGACTGACCCAACCGTAATGGCTAGCTCACTGAACCTTTCCCTTTCACCCCAGGTTGAAAACCCAAAATGAATGACCCACCGATTGGCCTGGGTCCACTGTGTTGCGGAAGATGGGGGTGGGGCGCTGTGCAGAGAGAGAGATTCGGGGTTTATTTGTACACCCTCATCCTTCTGCGATACCAAGCCAGCCAGAGGTGGCGTCCCTGACTGCTCTGCGGTCCTGGGCAGGGCAGGAAGCTGGCGCGGCCGCCGGCTGGGCAGGCACCACTTGGCCTAGCCGGCTGTTCGCTGGAACTCGCGAAGCACCAGCACGCCGAGTTGAGTTCCCGAGACTCCGGCCTGGTCACCCTGAGCGGTTTTCCTCCCACACTGTCTGTTGGCCTCTCTCGGAAGTCTCCCGATCTCCTCCCTCCATCTGCTTTTCCCTTCCTTGACCGATCTGGGAACTTCGAAATGCATTCAACCGCCCTTTCTGAGATTCGAAAAGTTTTGTGTTTCCCTGGGGGTTAGCAGCCTAATGCTTCCCCGGTTTCCCGGAACAAAGCAAGTATTCAGCGGGTGGGGGACAGGCTGAGTATCCCCTCCTAGCAGCACCTGGCGCCTGTGCAGGTTCAGAGCACTCTGTTTTGAATGCAGGTGTCCTGGTGTGAGGGTGGGGGGCTTTCTGTCCTCAGTTCCTGCCACAGAAATCTCTCGGGAAGCCCGAGAGGACACTTGTGTTTGGCTTAGGTTCTCACCCTGAGCTAGGAGGGCCCACACGCGGATGTTTACAGTGTGTCTGCAGCTGGAGATCACTTGCCCACACTTGACAGCGTCGGGCACCCTCGGGCTGCCAGGCCCTCGGGCACTTCGCCCGAGGCTTTCCGCAGCGCTGGGGCCAGTGTGGGCAAGGAAAGACGAGTGGTCGTTTCGAATTTTGAGGTTTTGCAGTCCATAGACACCCCACCACCACCACCACCACCACCACCACCACCACCACCACCACAACCGTAACAACAGTCTGGATCCGGTAGTCTATCAAAGGAGTTTAGGGAGGGTGAAGAGATCATAGGAGATTCAAAGCAGTCCTTGGGTTCCCCTCAGACAGCCTACCCCCACCCCACCCCATCCCCCCAGTTCGGGGTGCACCCTGACCCACTGACGACTCAGAGGTGCCTCTCCTCTGGACAGCGCTCCGCAGCTCCACCTGTCTTTGCTACCCTACGCGATAGACATCTCACCCCAAGCAAAGAGGGAGGGCTACGCTAACTGTGACTACGAGCGCCCCGGCCTTCTCGGCGGTACAGCTCGGCCTTAGATCCCGCTCCAGCTCTTCCCTTCTCCCCGGCCTGTGGCCGGCTCCAGGCGCCTCTAGCGCGGCCTGAAACTTGATCCCGTGTCGGAAGGACAGTATGTAAACACCAGGCGCGCTCCGAGAACCCGCGGGAGGGGCCGAGCGAGGGCGGCCGGGGCGAGCAGCTCCGAGGCCCCGCGCCCCCTCCTGCCTGCTCGCCCGGGGCGTGATCGGCAGGGCCGCTGCCTAGCTCTCTGCCTTCCCTGTTGGCTCAGCTAATTGGAGCTGCCGCCACTGTGGCGGCCTCTTGTTGAATTTTCTAGATCGCAACCGTTCAGTCGTGGCTGCCTGCGGCTCCCTTCCCCCTCCCACAGCTGTTATCAAGGCCAGCAACTTGTTGGTGATGGGGACAGTCCCTCCACTGACCCTGGCGTCAGACTTCGCATTCACTTCAACAGTTCTGGGAGTGGTGGTTTTTGTTTGGTGTGTGTGTGTGTGTGTGTGTGTGGAGAGAGAGAGAGAGAGAGAGAGAGAGAGAGAGAGAGAGAGAGAGAGAGAGAGAGAGAGAGACAGAGACAGAGACAGAGACAGAGACAGAAAGACAGAGAGACAGAGAGACAGACAGAGACAGAGACTGGGACTCTTGGTGGAAGTGTGAGGATTCCCGCCAGGATTCGAGGCTCCTGGTGCTAAACCAGGGAACCTCCTGGCAGACAGCCTTGCACCAGGAAGTAGTGGCAGTCCAGAGGGCCTCCAAGAACAACTCCACTAGCTTTGGTTCCTAACAGGAAAACATTACAAAGGGGCGGGCGGTGATGGCAGGAAAATAATTTTCTCTATCTTACTGGGTCTTTTAGTCTAGTTTACACCACAATTTGGAACTTGGTATGCAAATCCCTTGAGCCTCCCACATTTTGGGGTCTAGGCCACCCAAATACCACAAAATTGCTTGCACTCTGAGCTGGTGTACCAGGCAGCTCTAGGGAAAAAAGAACACTCTGTAGGTGCAGCTCTCCCAAGCTGGGTCCCCTTCAAGCCTGTGGTGCTCCCCCCTCCTCCCAGCCACCTCTGGTCAGCCATCGGTTGTCCCAGCCACACATTTGTACTGGATGGCATCTATCTGTGCAGCCTGTAAACTGCAGGGGCCTATAAGAGGCTCAGAGTTTGGCCTCATGGCACGGTGGGACTAGAAAGTTTGGTAGACTCAGGAAGAAACCGCTGACAGCAGTACAAGAGCTCAGTTGTTTTTTCTCAAACATGCCTATAGATTGATTGCTAGTGGATTTTACAGGACCAAGGCACAAGGTTGTGAAAAGCCAGGAAGCACATGCATAGACACAGGCAAACTCCAGGATCTGTGAGTGAACCACCATTAGGGGATCTTCCACAGACCGAGAGAGAGCAGCTGCTTTTCCTGTTTGGGTTCTGGGAAGGGTGTCCCTCCCACCCTGGCTTTGATGGTTCTCTGACAACTGTTAGGGAACAAAGACTGGAGACTATAAGCTCATTGACTGCCATTTCTCCACACCTCTGGTCTTAGCCTCTGACTTTTACCCAGATGATACTATGAGGTTTTTCTGAGGTCTCTTTCTAATCTGGTTATACTAGAACACGGTTTCCCACTCCTTCCATCTTGGTTTAAAGTATGATGCAAAGGAATTTCACAGAATTAATCCGATAACTTGATGTGTAGGCTGGTACTTCCGGCAGGCCAAGTTCACTTAGGGTTTTGTTGGTGTCTAAGTTCTCAGACCCTTCCAATCAGCTAAAGTTGTTGTCTCTTATTGTCAATTTTCTTCTATTTCTATAGTTGGTGGGGGTGGGGGGTGTCGGAGTTCTGAAAAATGTTTACTCTCTCTCACCTCCACCTAATCACTCTGGGAATGCCTCATTCCCTTTTTAGGATAAAGCATATTTCTGTTTTGATAAGAAAGAGAATAATTGGTGTTCCTCTTCAGGCCTGAAAAGATAATTATACATCCCAGGAGCTTGCTGTCTCCTGTCTGTTTAACAGATGATCTTGCTTTCTTGGCCCCTTCCTTCTGTCACACCCCTCAACCCCCTTGCCACCACCAAGCCTGAAGGTTCTGCCAGCTCCGAAGACCCCACGAGTTAGGCATTCGTGTTTGTTTTTTTATCATACCAAGAATATCCCAAGCTAGCCATCGGAATTCCTGCTTCATCAGCCTAAAAGCTTATGCCAAGAGCTCCCCATGGGGCCTGCGGTGATGGATGTCTTGAGGCCTAGGAACCCGAGCTATCATGATGGGAAAAGTTGAGCGCCTGCATGCAAGACCTGAACCACAGGAAAAGTGCAAACAGCAACCAAACAACTCCGTGCACCTGGCTGGCTGACTGCATGGAAACAGCTCGCCATCCCTCCTCCATCCCTCCCGCAGCCAGTAAAGGCCATAGGCATACATACCTTTTGGTTGGCTTTGCTTTATTTAGCTCAACTTAGGAATGGTACCCTTAAGCATATCAGGAAGCTGCGATGTAGCCTTGACTCCTCGCTTCCCTTGGCACCTGGGTTAGCTTGGCTGGACTTGCTGTCCTGCTTTTTTAGAGGAGTTGCTTGTAGCTTGAATCGGGATCACACTGTGACACCTCCCCAGGGGTCCCTAGCTATTGATTTTTAATATCCGTATTCAATATTGTGTATTAAATATTGAATCCATGCATGAGAGGATGCGATGCAAATCACCAGCCGAGCCTGTGACTTTAATAGTTGTTTTATTGCCCGGAAACCACAGTTGGATGCAAGGCATCCTGCAGCCAAGGCTGGGGGTGGTGGGAGTGGTGCAGGGGCGGCAGACAGAGGGGAGGGCTGAGCAAAGCGGGGCCTCCAAAGGCTGACTTGAGACCTCTGGAATAGCTCCCGGCTGAAGGAATAGGGAGGCACTTTACAGTGTTTGCCTAAGAATGGGGACCTACTCTGGATTTTAATGGAAAGAGCTGTGACTCCTGGGTGAGACACAGACAGAGGAAGAGGTGTGGAGCCACGTCCTTCCTTCCGGGACTTCCCTAACTGGATGTCTGTTCCTAGCCAGTAACCACCCTCCCCTCTCCACACTCACCCCAGGACCTGCACGCCAGACTACTGAACAGGAAACCCTAGGCCTACTCCACTAGCTGAGCTCCGTAGCCTTAGTTTCTATCCTGTCCACTCACCTCTCTTAACCTCGGGCAGTTTTCCTCCTCTGCCGCTGTGGACAAGGGCGTCTGCACTGTCTCCCTTCTAGCTGAATGGAACTGCTGGTGCAAAGGAGATAATAATATTCCGGGGAAAGCCTTTTGTCTGCAGCCGTCCCCAGGTAGGCAGGCTGCGGGATTAGTGCTGGCTTTCCCTTTCTGTTTCCACCCCCCCTTCCTGTTTCCCCCCTCCTGGGTGTCTTCTTTCGCAGACAGAAGCCCATTCCCTTTTAAAGGCCTTGTCCTCCACTCCTCAGAGGCCTCCACTTGGCCACCCAGAGGTGACACCCATTTTCTCCACTCGGCTAGACAGTCAGGTTTTGAGGGGACCACCAGCAAGGAGACAGAAAGGGCCAGAGGAGGTATGTGGATATCCCAGAGTGTGGGTACAGGGGGCATGAATGTGCAAAGCCAATGGCAGCGGAGGAAGCCCTTGGTTTCATTTGAGGGAAGAGAGACTGTTTTGCAGCCGTGACCAGTGCAGCAGAGTTGGCGGTAGGTAGCCGGAGGGGAGCAGAACCTGGGAGGTACTGATTGGCCCAGCGTGCCAATCTGCTTGTGGCCAGACAGCCTAGGTACCTACTCCGGGTCTTTTCTCAAATTGCATTACATACAGTGCTAGTGGTTGAGGGAAACCCAGCTTGGTTCCTAATTGCTGGAAAGCCAGAGTGGGTAGTGTGCTCTAATGGTACCACCATAGGGGAGCCCAAATGGAAACTCAGTGGACCATGGCACTCCTGAGACCACGCTCCACCTATAAGCCTGTTATCTTTGTCCTAAGCTCGGAGAAAGGTGGATGCCAGAGGGGCCTGGATCCATGAAGACTTGCCCGGGGACTCCGTCTTCTGCTGGGAAGTTCCACACACCTGATTTGCCCCCGACCGACAGAGACCAACTCTGGCAGCAGGGCCCGCCAAGAGTCGGGGTGTGCGTTCGTCACTAGGCACTTGAATGGAGATATGCCAGGCAGGGCCTGGCTGCGCACGCCTCCGCGCCGGGGATCAGGCGGCTGCTGCAGCCTGTGTTTCCGGGTCTGCGGCTGAGCCTTCCTGGCGTTCTCCTCTGGCTTTGTCTCGCTGCCAGCTTCTCGCTTGTCCTCACCAGTCTCCTGGGTCCATGGGTCGCGCTCTGCCTCCCAGAGTGCGCCTTTGCGCACGTGTAGCTGCCTTCCCGAAACCTAGCCTCTTCCCGCGGGTTACTGGACACTGCCTTAGGGTCGCTGTGTGTGTCCACTTCTAGAAGGTTCCCAGTCTTTAGAAAAATTGTTCTCAGGACTATGAGACAGGAGCCTCAGAGGGTTTGGCTTTGCTTCGCTCCGATCCAGGCCGAAACTGGCGAGGGGCTTTTATTGGACCTCCTACTGCAGAGTCGATGGGGGCACACTTCTGCGGCTGACCTCGCTGTTTGTGGCCCTCTCCCTACACTCTGGAGACTGTTAGTCGCCCTGAAGAATTTGGGTACGCTGTCCTGCTGGCGGGACTTGTAGGCTGGGGTCCGAGTACCCAGAGTGCACGCGCACGTGCCAAAGGCAGGGACCCGCAGTGGATCAGCGAGCTGGGAGTGACTGGGCTGAAAGCCAGCGAACGCCTGGAAACACCCTAGGCCTCAGGGCAGGTGACACCCTTCGGAACCCCGACTCCCTCCTCCCCCCTTCACTCCCCTCCCCGGCCCGCATGCGGTCGGCCTCTGCGGCGGAAACACGGTCCAACTCCTTGAAAGTAAACTTGCCGCGAGCTGCCAGGGCCGGGAGAGAGGGAGCGAGCCGGCGGGGGTGTCTGCGTCGGGGAGGCCGGGAAGGCTAGTGTCAAGTTTCAGCCCCTAATGACAATCGATGGCGAGGTGCCAAGGCCCTGGGAAACGGCTGGAGGGGAGCGGGGGGGGGCATTGGGGGGTGCGGAGGCGGGTTGAGTGAAAGGGACCAAGCCACAGGGCCCAACTTGCGAACCTCCGAGACGCGAGGCGCCCACAAGGGCTGAGGGAGGCGGCGGGGGCGGGGGCGGGGGCGGCGGGCTGGGAGGGGCGCTCGAGGAGCCGCGGGAGTGGAGCGGAGCGCAAGCATCTTCCGCAATCCATTCATGCACTGAAGCGCGTGCAGAGCTGCTGCTCGCTGCCATTGTTACTCGCGGGCGGTGTGGGAGCAGAGCCTCCACTCTGGCGAGAGATAAATGGCCTCTGACAGCCCCTCCTCGCCAAGAGAGCTCCTCGGATTTCACCGCGCGGCGGCTCTCAGGTCTGTGCTTTGCTCGCTTCCCGGTGAGAACCTTTAAATCAGCTCCCCTGCCCTCCCTTCTCCCGGACTCTGTCCCCCGCCCTCTCCGGCCCGGCCAGGGCCCCCGGGGGCGCTGCGCACAGGCACGGGTCGCCTCCCCAGCCCGGGGTTACGAAGTGGGGGCGCCGAGAGGACCTGGGGGCCGCGGGTGGGGAGAAGCAGCTAGCGCCCCCCACCCGGGCTCCGTTCCTCCGCCCGAACGCCCCGCCTCCGCGCCCACAAGATGGATCAGGCTACCGTGCGGAGAGCGGGCTGTAAATATTTTAAAAGTCTCTCGCGCGCCGGCGGTAATGGCTTTCGCAGTTGGAATGTGTGCTAGGGAAAGAGGAAGGGTGACGTTTGTGCTGTGTTGCGGGTTGGGGGAATTGTTTCTATACCCTCTCCCTAGGTTCGGGGTGGGCTGTGCGGCCAGGATCTGGGTTTCCCGCCCCGCCGCGTCCAGTGATAGCATCAAGAACACCAGTCGTTAGGGAACTTGAGTATATAGCAGGGCGACAAAAGGCCCAGTCGAGGTGACTCCAGAGCCACTTTCTTCTTCGAGGGAGGTCTCTCAAGGTTTTGGGTCCGAGACTGACCCGAAACCGCTGTTCAAGGTCCACTTCTCATGGGTAATCCGGGGAGGGCGGGAAACGCACAAATAAGAGACCCTTGAGTTTGCGTGGCCACTAAAAGCTGGGGCTTGGGATTCTGCAGCGGGGACAGGTCCCGTTTGTGTATTTGGTCTCCTTCTCAACTCCCCTGTAAAGCCCCTATTCGCTCAAAGGGCGCCATCCGCTTCGCATTTAAATCTGAACGTAGCTTTGTGGCTAGTTGGGTTCGAAACCTGGGTAGGGGAGCGGGAAAAGGTCGGGGCGCAGAGAGGTTAATGCCCAGGCTTGGTGGCAGTCACGTGTGGGCACTCTTTTGATTCCTTGGTTAGTGTAGGCTTGGAATCTATGAGGCTGAGCCCAGCCGGATAGGAGAGGGTGGGGGAGGGGATCCAGTCTTCTCTGTCGGGAGAGACTTAATGGGCCCACCACAGGGCGTGTGTGAGGTGAGCTGGTCGCCTTTGCCAGCAGCAGCTTCCTGGCAGGGCAGGGGCTGAGGTGCTTGGAGCTGGGGCAGGCCAGGTACACCAGGTTCACAGGGTTCCGGGAGCGTGGGCCTAGGCTAGGACTGCTCATCTGTATCCTTTACCTGGTCCTCTGGACCTGCCAAAGCGTGGGTGCGGGAGGCCTTTCGGGGCGCTCCAGGGCTGCCCAGTGCGTGGAGCTCTCGGCTCTGGCAGCTCCTCTTCCAAGGGCTTGTGTTGCGCCCTTCTCGCTTGTTTGTCTCGTGTAAGCCTCGTAAACCGCCCTGATTTATTACCCAGACTAAATGCTTAATTTGTGAATATGAAACAGATTAAAAAGGGCGGGGGTAGGGGGCTTGAGGTCGGCATATTTTAGCAATCAGACCAAAGCAGCCCGGCAGATGTTTCAAATTTGTCGACATTTTCAGGCTCATGTGGAAAGCCAGTCAGAATGGTCAAGAGATCCTTTTTCCTTCCTTCAACCTGAGAACTTGGCAGTGATCAACAGGAGGTGCTTAGTAGCCACACACACAAAAAGACGCCAGCAGTCAAGGAGTTAACAGAGGCCGAGCTCTTCACCTCCAGGATGGGGTGGAGGGGATGGGGACCTAGGGTCACAAAGGCAAGCTGGTCACAAAGCCTGGAGGAGGCCTAGCTAAAAAGGCCCAAGTATTAGAAGGTAACTCTAAAGAACAAAGTCGAGGGTCCATTAAAAGTTAATTCAGTAAATAAACTTCAGTGGCGATAAAAACAACCGAGAAAGATGGCAACTCCAACTTAAAGTAGCCACCAGATAATAGAAATAGGTAGCTTTGATGTGGCCTTACCATGTGCTTTCCCCTAGGCAGGTCCCCACAGTGAGCGGCCCTAGACGGGCCTTTGGAGCACCCTCTGTCTTTGAAAAGACCCCATGTGTACAGGCAGTGCTTTTTGGCGTTTGTCATTTGGGAGCAACTTCACACATCAAAGGCGACCACAGTGTTCTTTTCAGCTCCCTGCTTCCACTCGCCCAGTGAAGCAGATACAATTTCTCTAAATTGGCCTTCTCCTCTGGGTTTTGATTGATCATCACCATATGAGATTATTGAAAGTCTAATGTCTTATTTCACTTTCTCCAAGGGGTGAGGAGGGGAACCGTTTATTGGAAGTCGGGCCACGTCAAGACCCCTGTGTTGTGCAATAGTAATTTCCATTAGCCTGGATTTATCAAGCTCCTGAAACTCCCATGCATTTCCTGTGGGTGCCTCATTTCGTCTCCCTTCCCCCTCCAGGTCTGTGTTTCTATGGCTGTTCACAGGTAGAGTCCACACTAGAGCCTTCCTATTGGGAAGGAGAAAATGGATGTTGACTAACCATAAAGGAACAAAAGATGTATTTTTAAGCATATTTATTCCAATGCTCCAAATCCCTTCTTTGGCCTTTGTTTTTCCACTCTAAACTTTTTTTGTCCCCCTTTTGCCTGGATGCGATCTTTCATTTATTTAAAGTTGATTATGGCGCCTCTGTCTTGTCCTGTGCCAGACAAAAGCTTAGGGAAAGTCAAAGAACGCGTTAATTATATGTTTCTTGTAAACTGACTTTTCATTTCCCCCTAACACATTTAGCTGGCTTGGTGTTTAGTTTAACACTCAATTGCTGCAAATATGCTGTTTAAAATGCTGTCTTTATTAAAACAAATAAATGAATTCAAAGACCTTTCTAATTTCAACTCGCGTGGGCTAGAAACAGAAGAAGAAAATGGTAGGAAAGAGCATGGACTAGGGGAAGGTAGCAGGGGAACTAGAGAGAAAAGGCAGCCACCCGAACACACACACATGTATACACAAACACACGCACATGTACACACACAAGCATGTACACACACAAGCATGCACACGCACAAGCATGTACACACACACAAGCAAGCATGTGCACACACACAAGCAAGTGTGTACACCCCTGTACACACACACATACACACACACACACACACACACACACACACACACACACACACACGCTGCATTTCTTATGCCATCTCTCCCTGCAGCCATGTTAAACTGGTCCATACAATTGTCCCTGGCTTTGCCCTGCAGCTTGCCAACCTGCCAGGGGTTTCCATCACTTGGTGCCTAAGGCGATCATTAGCTCAGAATGGACAGCCCTCTACCCGATGGCCGCCAGTCACTTATCAGCCAGGGGAGGCTGGCTACAGGCTCCTCTATCAAGTCTGGGTCCCATTTGTTCAACCTGAGAGGGGTCCTTGGTATTTGCCCCTGGGTGAGTTGGTACCTAATTAAACTCTACCCAGGGCAGTTTGCACTAATTAAACGTGGGCTGAGGGGAGGCTGGGAGGAAAAAAGCAGTCATTACTTAAGCAGAGAAAGTGACTTTTCTGAGAGCGGGAAGAAAGGGAGCCGTCTGATCACTTTGTTTACCCTAAGCAGAGCTTCAGACACCACATCAATGGCAACGGGAAATAAGGGGAAATGGGGACGAAGGGGAAAATCCAGAGACCACAGACCCCTAAACCCGGGCCTTGTCATCCTCTGGAAGCAAGAGGGAGGTTTATCGGAGCTCTAGACAACATTGGCTGCAGGGGATGCAGGGGGGAGGGGGTCCAAGTGCCCTTTTGTGGCTTTGGAGTCATTGCTCATGTGCTACAACTCAGGAGCTGGGACTGTATAAATGGCCGTGGAGACAGAAAGGAACAGATGTGTCAAAGAATCCAGTGACTGAGTGTGTATGGTAAAGTTACCCTGACTAGGCACGGAGGAACCTGAGAATGATCAGCTGAATTCTAGGCCTAGTTGGCAGGATCCTTATGATCCGAACTGGGGGTAAAGCCCTAGCTTGCAAACAAACGTGGTGGTCGTGGGTCTAGAAAGACCTTGGGTCTTCTTGAAGCCCTGATGAATTCAGAGGGTGAAAACATTAGGTCAACGGGACAAAAAATGAAACCAAACACCCAGCACAGGTAACTAGAGTTAGAGGACTTCTGGTTGGAGAAAGGGGTTCTTTCTGACTCACTATTTTAACCAGTTAGCATTTATTAAGCACTTGCTTTAGGCCAAGCAATATGCTGGACATCTGGGGCCACAAGTGCTAGACTCCTAAAAATGACCCAGCAGGGGCGACTCCTTCCTTTTATGTGCAAGATAACAAAGGACATAAAGGACTGTGGGTGAGCCACTGAGGACGTGGAGAAGGAAGTCAGCCACTCCCTGAGCTCCACTGTTACCCCTTCGCCTGTATACAACTGGATTCCCGGAGGGAGGTGAGGCTACCAGCCTCTTGGGGCCAGGAACCTCTCTACCTCCAACCTAAACTGGGACGAAGCTCCAGGGCCTTCCAGATTGTTCTGTCTGGATGATGGCAGAGGTCACATGAGTCCTTTACTCCCCTTCCTTGGAAAGCCTACCGAACTTTATTTCCCCTGGGGGCCAGAGAGAGATTTTGATGCAAATCAAGAATGCAGCTTTTCAAGTCCCAACCAGCCTGAACTGCTGCCCCAGACTGAGAGAAAAGAGCAACCTAGCACTGCCACCCCCCAACACTCTCTCTCTCTCTCTCTCTCTCTCTCTCTCTCTCTCTCTCTCCTCTCTCTTCCTCCCCTCCCTCCCCTGACTCTTTCTGGAACTCGATAAGGGAATACTGCCTCCCTTAACAAAACAAACGTGGGAATCTCCAAGGTTTCGAATTGTGAGGGGAGTCCCCCAGCAGAGAATTAGAACTGCCTTATATACAATCCCCCTTCCCTGGGCACACTCCCTCTGTGCCCTCAAGATTCCACTTGCCCCTTGGGGTGTTTCAGTGTGATCACAGGTGCCCTCCTTCGAGCCATCTGGCCTGGGCCCAGCCTTTTGCTCTTGGTTTCCCTAAGCACTGGCGAAACACGCTGGAACCTTCAAAGCGAATTCCTAAACACTACCGGGGAACTGTAGGGAAGTGTAAACAAAGGGGCTAGGAGTACTCGGGCAGTTAGCGTACTGAGTCTGTGGGCCAACAGGGCTGGCCCAAGTTCAGTCAGACTCCCTGGCTCTGGGCCAACCAGAGCTGGCAGTGTGCCCTCTCCGGCCCACTACTCAGACCTCATTGCCCCCAAATTTGGGCACCTCCCTCCGCAGCCAGCCTGAGTCTCTGAAACCGTCCTGTTGCTCTGCAGTCCTCTCTGAACAGTACTTTCTCATTCTGGTTTAGCTGGGTAGTTCCAGGTTCCCGTGAAAGCTTTCCAAGAGAGAGTAAGCTGTCAAAGAGCAGGATCCCTTCCCTTCTTCAGAGTGGCCCCGGGGACTGAGGATGGCCCAAGTTCCCTGCCTGGTAGCTACGGGATTTGAGTTGTTGTGAACACTTGGTAACTTGGATCCAAGGCTGAGTGAAAGTCCGATTGTGCTCTGTGTACGGAAGGTCTGCAAGCACAAGAAGTTCCGTATAAACAGAAAGAGGGGGTGGGGGGGGGATGGGTGTCAGATCACGTGGTTCTTCCTGGGTGGTGAGCAGAGTCATTCTGTCCCTAACCTTTAGCTTAAGTCTCCTCGGTCTCTTTAATACTATGCTGATGGCTCTTGCTAGGGAGTGGGAGGAACACCCCAGGTTTCTAGGAATCTGCTTCCTCTCTCACACAAAAGCTGGGAGAAAGTCTTTGTTTTGGAGGGGGACTCTTAACACTGAGCCCGACCTGCCTGGAATTAGATATGTAGCCCAGGGTATTCTTGAACTCCTACCTAAACCTTCTGGGTCCTGGGATTACAGGTGTATGCTCGCCCCCACGGCCAGTTCAAGTGTCTGTTTTGAAACACGGTCTCGTGCTGCCCAGAGCTCAGGAAGCATGGCTCCCTCAGTCCTAACTCAGCTTGCTGTGTAGCTGAGACTGCAGGCTTACGCCACGTACAGCTGGCTAGGACTTTTTTCTCTTTTCCCTCCACCCTTCTGGGAATTGGACTCCGAGTCTCATACATGCTAGGTAAGCTCCTTAGCACGGAGCTGTAGCCTCAGCCATGTTTCTAGTTTTTCTCAAAGACAGAATCTCCATACATTACCTAGGCTGGCTTTGAATAAAGTCTTCCTGCCTCAGCCTGCTAAGTCAAAGGTGCAAGGCGACACACTCAGCTTATATGTGGGTGCTACAGATCTAACCTCAGAGTCTTGTGCTGCACAACACTGAACCCTTTCTCAGCCCTAAGAATTTTGTGGGAGGGGGTGTGCAGGGTCTGTTTCAAGATAGAATTTCTCTGTGTAGATCTGGCTATCCTGGAACTCGATCTGTAGACCAGGCTGTCCTCGAACTCACAGAGATCTGCCTGCTCCTGCCTCCTGAGTGCTGGGACTAAAGGTGTGCACCATTACCGTTCGGCCAAGACTGTATTTTGAAGCCATAATTCCATGGTGTGTTTTTACACTTTCATACAAACATCTTCAGCCCAATCTGCTAAATGAGGACTTGGGGGCTGGTGTCCTGTGTTTTCTTCCTCAGACTCCACCCAGACAACTAGATCATATTGATTGCAAATGTTAGGGGGTAACACCTGCGCATGACTAAAAAAATTTCATTTTGGGTGGGGGAGCCAATATTCGTTTTCAGATCGGGTCTGATGGGTGTTGTTGAAGTTGGCTTTGGACTCCTGATCCTTCTGCCTCCGCCCGCTGAATGCTGGGATTCCAGATGTGTGCCAGGATAGCACATGGCAAAGCATTCTAAGGCTATCAAAGGGCGTTGGGAGAGAAATGTGATTCTCCCACTCATCTCTGCCTCTGTAGGATCAGCTCCCAGTTTCCTGCACACACTTGTCAGGATAGGTAAAACAAAAAATCAAATTAAAAAAGAGAGCGTTGGAAAAATAGAGTTTTACCTTGAAGACGCCCAAACCCAAATTAAAATCAAAAGACCAGTGCAATGAACATCTGTATCAGAAGGCACATTTTCAAAGGCATGGTATTTATTTAACATTCCTATTGCAAGGGATTCGGAAGCCCTTCAGAGGTCTGAATTAGTTTAACTTTATCTTAAACTGTTACAGAGTAATACATTCCCCCCATAGATTGTAGCAATTTCTTATTCCCCACCCTTCCAGAGCCCAGTATGGTGGCTCATGCCTGCTACCCCAGCATCTGGAAGCTAAGACAGGAGGATCGCTGAAAGTTCAAGTTGACACTGGGCTACAGACTGAGACCTTGTCTCAACAACAACAACAACAACAACAACAACAACAACAACAACAACAATCAAAACCATAGGCATAGTGATAAATGCTTATAATCTAGGGCTTGGGAGGTAGAGTCTTGAGGATCAGTAGCTCAAGGTCATAGCTATCTAGTGGGTTCTTGGTCAGCCTGTGCTACACAAGACTCTCTAAAAAAACAAACAAACCAAAACCCCAAAAAGTCAAAGGAAAAAAGGGGGAGCATGTAGCATGAGATGGCTCAGTAAGGAAAGGCGCTTGCTACCAAGCATGATGAACTGAGCTTGCTCCCCAGAACCCAGGTGCTAGAATGAGAACCAACTCCCGGAAGTCGTCCTGTGACCTCCATACTTACCTCTGTGCACTACAAATGAATCTAAATAGAATTTAAAAGTAAAGAGTAGGTGGGTTTGTCTGGGGAAGCTGCATTGCTAGGGTTCAAAAGCTGCCTCAGCCAGTTGCCTCGCTATGGGCCTAAGTAGTGACTCTCAACTCAGCCATGTAATGCAAAATATCAACATGGCCGGTCTCATAATGTGGAGAAGATTAAATTAGTCGGTGGGCATTCCTGACTTAAAGTACCTGGCACCCTGAAAGTGATCAGTGGCAGTTAGGAACAGTCAGCCTCACACACATCTGGTTGGTTTCAACCTTGCTGTGGTGTTTATGAATAAGCTATTTGTCTTTTCGTCTCTGTATCTCTGAAGCCTTGGGAGTTTGATTGCTAACTGCAAGAGACAGACGGAACCCCAACATAGTACTTGCCTGTGATACTCAGTTTCCAGCATATTTTTGGTTCCTTCAAATCTGTACTGTTGGGACAGTAACCATTGGGCCAAAGCCCTCCACCCTCACCATTCTTATTTAAGACATTGGGGACAGGGGTGGTGGTGGAGAGTACTTACCTACATCCTTGGCAGTGTATAAAAACTAGGTATAGGGCTAATGAGGTGGCTCCGTTGGTTTGCCTCAGAGCCTGAACACTCGAGTTCTATCCCTGGGACTCAGTGACACTCTAGAGGTGGATATGTGAGACTATTTAAAAAAAAATGTTTAGCTTGTATGAGGTCCTGGGTTCTAGAAGGAAAACAAAATAAACAAGATGGTGGGGTGGGGGAGGTCATGTGACTGCCACCATTCTGTAGTCTGGCCATCTGCTGTCCTCCTGATAAGAGCCTCTTAGAAGACAGAACCTGTTGTTATGTAGAAAGCCAGAAAGTCAGATCTGCTCCCTCAGGGATATATATGCCTAGGCTTACAAAGGAGCTGACGGTTGGTCAGGTGTGCTGGTGCAATCCTTTAATTCCAGCACTCTGGAGGCAGAGATAGGTGACTCTCTGGGAGGCCAGCCTGGTCCACATAGAGAATTCCAGAACAGACAGAGCTACTTAGTGAGATCCTGTATTGGAAACAAACCAACCAAAAAAGCAGAGCTGAGAGAAGAAGCCGGTGACTCCATGAATTTCCCACTGTCCTGTGAGTTAGAGAGTTTTCTTCAGACCACCCCTGCACCTGATAAAACTGTCCAGGATATACTTTCATACGATATGTTGGCTGGCAGAGGCCTTGACAGCCTGAGGAAAGACAAAGGGATTTGTTTAAAAGTATACTTTGCTCTGTGCTAGAAAACACCTCGCGTAATGTTAGGCTTTGAAGGCAATAATGTCTGCTCTTGACATTGTGGTGTTTCTGCCATATAATTTAATTAACGTGGGATGCAGGCACAAAGCCAGAATCAAACGTTCTGACAGCTCTTGGAAGCTACCTAAATCCCTTTGAAGTTCCTCCTGACACCCCAGTAACACAAAACCCCTAAGTTGAAGAAGGCCCCTGATATGGGGTGCAGAATTTTATCAGCAGTTCCAATATTTGCAGACTTCCTGATATTTTTTTCCTCTCTACAAAATGTTTTGTTTTAGCTGAATGAGGTGGCATGTACCTACCCACAGTCCGAACTGTCGGGGAGACTGAGGCAGGAGGGGACCTTGAGTCTAGGAATTGAAGACTTGGATGTCATCAAATTCCATTTTACTGAAAATGGAGAATAAATACATGCACAAAAAAGAAAATACTGCGAGTTGTGCTAAATTAAAAACTAAGAAGGGTAAGGGAATAAAGAGAGTTAGTGTATTGAAAACAATGTATTACTCTAAAAAGGGAAGCGTTCTTCTAGAAAGGAGGCGGAGAGTGCATTGTGAGTCTCGGGCAGGCAAAGGAGTGTACTTAGGCGGTGTTATCGGTCAGCTCTTTCTGAAATGAAGCCGTGTAAGAAGCCGCCCAAAGCACAGATCAGCAATTAATTTTGGTGGACGCGTCTGTTGGTCACGTGGGTTTGCTTGCTGAGCAGAGGCCTGATCATAAGTAGGAGCTGGGTCCAAATTAGCTCCATGTGTCTTTCATCCTCCGTGGATGAGTGGGCCAGTTAGGGCCATGGCAAAAATTGAAAGAGCGCAGAAGGAGACCGCAATGGCTCGTAAGTCTCCCACTCAGGACTTGCCACTGTTTCTTTTGCTTATGTTTTATTGGCTAAAAGGAATTCTGTGATCTGGTGTCACTGGGCTGGGGAACTAGGCCTCACCTCTAGTGGAATGAGTTGCAGAGTCACCATGTAGCTAGGGAGAGGGTGTGGGGCAGTGAGCTGGGTGGGGAGTAGCCCAATCTGAAACAGATGGCTCAAACCAAAGCTGTGTATCTCTAGCTATGACATTTATATATACAAATACATATATCAAATGATAAAACCGCCTTTGGTGGAATCTTGTGTTTTAGATTAAATTTAAATAAACCCATATGATAATTACACACCAGCACCCCCTGAGGTGGCTTGTGGATCATTGTTACCAACTTCGGGAAACCTGGGACTCCAGGCCACAGGTCTTGCCAATGCTGAGAGAGAAGTGGATCCTGAGGGAGACTTTTCTTATCTCCTGGACTTCTCCTGCAGAGCAGTAGTGGCGAAAAAGACCGGAGGAGACCCCAAAGGCAGTCATTGCCCCTGCTGACTTGTGTGCCTGTCTTGGAACGGCAGCTTTGTGTTGCTCTGCGGCCAACAAGGCCTTCAGCTGCTCTCCATGGCTGCCCAGGACCCAGGGCAGGGACGCAAGATTCCAGTTGTTCTTTGCAGCTCCTTGCTCCCTGAACCTACCCTGCCTTTGTGTTGCTGTACTTTAGTTTTTGGGGTTTTGTTTCTTTATTAAAGTGATCATGGCTTTATTTGCCTTCCTTCAGTGAATTCCTCCTGGGCTCTGCAGCCAGCCAAAGCTCTGGAAACTGGCCCTTCGCTTTAGGAAAGGTCGTTGTTCAATTGATTCCCGCAGCTAATGGAATCTAATCACCGAAGCCTGGAGTGATTGCAATCGGAGGAATCCACCCGGTGGAAGAGAAGCTAAGTTTTCCTCTTGTAAGCTTAGAGAGGGAGCTGCCGGGGCAGCCATGGGCTCTATCCGGCTCCTGTTTGGATTCAGATTCGGACTTGGGTCTTCGGATTCCTGCCTTCAAAGTCACGTGAAGTGATTGGCCGCCTGGGAGGAAACCTAGCCTAGAAGTGGAAGTGGGATTACTTCCAGAGCAGCCAACCTTCAGGCTGCAGCAGGCTGCGCATTCACGGAATGGCAATTTGAGCTCTGAGCTCACTGGCGACCACGGTTTGATTTCCATGGGTTCACCCTGAACTTAGCACCGTTCGAATCTCCCACTCGTCTGTGTGCCCCACTCCTGAATTTCTCTTCAAATAAATCTTCGCAGTTCTTTCCCAGAGGTCTCCTGTGCTTTCAGACTGCTTTCGCTGTTAGATGCTGCTGCTGCTGCTGCTGACGATGACGATGACGACAGGCTGGGAGGATATTTATTTTCAGTGAAACGCAGTAGCTGTGCAGAAAAGTGCACACATCATTAGCATACAGCCAGATCAGCACACTCGCCTAACTTGTACGCACATCAGGATTCAGACGAACCGTCCTCAGGCCTCCAACCAGACACCTCAGCCTTCCTTACACACCGGAGGCAGGCATTCTTGTCTTTGAGGCACATTGCCACCCTACCCTGATTCCTAATAGCGTCCGTTTGCCGCCCTGACTTGGTACTTTGTAGAAAGGAAAGGCACGGGAGTGTGCTGTGCGCCTGGCTTCTTTTCCTTTGCATTGCGGCTGGGAGAGCTGCACACATTATGTGTGGTGCAATTGGTCCATTCTCCTCATGGTATAGTATCCTGCTGCATGAGCACACATCTTATTTATTTAATGGTTCACTGTCGATGGGCATTTGGGTAGTTTTGGAGTCGTTACTAATAATGTGGCTGTGAAGGTTTTGTATGCATGCCCTGGAGCATCTACATGTCTGCTATGTGTGTGTATAAGCAGTAGTTGAATGGCCACGGCCATAGGTTCGGTCAGCTTTTGCTGTCGTCGTTGTTTTGTGGTACTGCAGATTGAACTCAGGGCCTTGAATCTAAGTTTTCTCCCACTGAGTTATGCCCTTAGCCGTATAGTCTGCGTCCATAGAGAAAGCTGAAAAGCATCCCAGAGCAGATCTGAGCGTGGCAATGCATCTGTAACCCTACCATTCAGGATTGGGATTTCAAGGTCAGCCAGAGCTACACATCGAATTCCGGGATAGCTTGGAATTCAGCGTAAGCCTGTGTCTCAAGGGGGTAGAGTCTTTTTTTTTTCCTTTTAAAATCCTGAGCCATGATGGCTCAGTGGGTAAAGGCACTTGCCACCAAGCCTGGCTACCAACTAGACGCACACACACACACACACACACACCAACTTATCGAGTAACTAAATGCTAAAATTTTGTTTTTAAATTTTCTCAAACCGTATATTACCTCAGCACTTGGGATAGCTCTGAATTTGGTACCAGGTTGGGCTGCACAGTGAGTTCCAGGTCACCCTGGGATATAGTCAGTCCTTTTCAACCCCCACTTCCCAAAAAGCAGTCATCTCAGATATTTTCTGTGAACGTCCTAGGGACATGTTATCTGCAGCTCTGGGAAACAGAAGACTGGTTTGGAAATTTTCAATAAAATAAAAAACTTGGTCCTTGATCTTTAGTGACAATAACTTTTGGAAACTGAGAAAATAAAAATTCAAATCAGACTAGAGAGATGGCTCAGTGGTTAAGAGCACTGACTACTGCTCTTCCAGAGGTCCTGAGTTCAAATCCCAGCAACCACATGGCAGTTCCTAACAGTCTGTCATGCCAGTTCCAGGGGATCCCACAGCCCTCACACAAATGCATATAATTTAAAGTTAAATGTTTTTTAAAGATTCAAATCAACTCAGGCTCCTCATCCAGCACTTGGGGGGTTGAGGCAAGGTTGGGTATTGCTGCAAGTTTTAGGCAAGCCAAGGCTAGAGGGTGAGTTTAGTTAGGCTTTTAGCTAGAGTGAGATCTTGTCTCAAACAAACAAAACACAAAACCCAGACGTGTTATCCTTCCATGGCCTAGCTCTACCCCACTCTACTGTTCTTGTCCCGAGTTCGTAGCCAGCCACAAGGTAACAGTGTCACTGTGTATTTCTTCCAGCTGCTGTTTTCTTGGTGAGTCCATTCAGAGCTCCCCCTGCAGTGCCAGCCTGCAGTTCGTCCTCACTGATTTTGTTGAGCCTGGGTTTCACTAAGCACTAAGCACCCTTGACTGGCCTGGGAATCACAGGAATCTGCCTGCCTTTGACTGCCTCTCCAGGAAGGGATTCAAAGTTTGTATCACCCTGCCCAGCTCACCCTAATTTGTAGTCCCAGGTGTCACCTTTCCCAGGGAGTGCTGTCATCTACTCTTCTGTCAGGTCCTCTCTGTTATCTTTGTGCTGATTGTTACAGCCACAAACCTTAGTGCAGCATTGTTCTGAGGAGGCCTGGTATCTAAGCTCCTCTTTAGTTAGTTCTAAGGTTTATTTGTTTTGCTTTGTTTATGTGTTTATTTTGGGCTTTCTAACAGAGGGTTTTCCTAAGTAGCAGAACAGAGGATGACTGACCCAGGCTGGTTGAAACCCAAATCCTCCTGCCTCAGTCTCTTAAGTGTGGGGCAGTTTTAGAAGGCAGGGAGGAACTATGGAGCCAATGAGGTGTCCTTGTCTGTCTCCTTGTCTGGCATGGTGGCACATAGCAATCTTAGACTTGGGAAGCAGAAAGAGGAGGCTCCTGTGTGTAGGTCAGCCTCTACTACTTAGCAAGTAGCTGCGTTCCCTGAGAGCCTGTCTCAAAAACAGAAAACGAAACAGGCTGGAGTGATGGCTCAGAGCACTGACTACCCTTCCAAAGGACCTGTGTTTGATTCCCAGCACCCACGATTGTCTGTAATTCTAGTTCCCAGGGATCAAACACCCTCTTCTGGCCTCCTTGGGCACTATACTCAGGCAAAATACCCATATGCATGAACTCAAACAAACAAACAAACAAACAAACTAAACAAGCTTAGTTGTGTAAAAAGGTCTTCCCAGGGTCTGAACAAGTAAATTTTGTCATTTGTGACTGGTATCAGCTACACATTCTTAGGCCAGCCTGGACAACAGACCGAGAGACTTCATCTCTAAAAGAAAGGGGAACTGGGAATGTTAGCATTTCCTCTAGGCTCCGCCCAGCAGTTACCTAGCAACAGCCAGGTAGGAGCCTGGCTCACATAAAAGGTCGGTCTCTCTCTCTCTCTCTCTCTCTCTCTCTCTCTCTCTCTCCTCCCTCCCTCCCCCCCTTCCTCCCTTCCTTTCTCTCCCCATCATCACTCTCCCCCGACCTGATCCTGGCCAGCTCCCCCCCCCCACCGTGTATCCTTCTCTGTTCCCTTACTTTCTCTGCCTCTACCCCCTTCCCCAGACCCCCTTCTCGTGTCTTAAACTTCATTTTATACTAGACCCATCTTATGACTGATACCTGGGAGTGGGGGATGTCTCAACATGGGCCTTCTAAGGCACCTCCTTCCACTGCACCACACCACTGCATTTCAAAAACATATCAGGGAGAGAAAAGAAAAGGTTCACATTCAATATGATGAACGTATCCGTGAGTGGCTTTCTGATCTCTTTTGGCTGTCTTATAAATAACCTGGCTGAGAAGGGCCCACTGGCTGGTTCACACACCAATGGCCTCAGGGTTGCTTGCGATGCCAGTTTAGAATACAGAGTTCTGGCTCCGTGCCTGAAAATTCTCAGTAGGCCTGGGGTGGGGCCTGGGACTCTCTATCTTTAACACTCTGACTATGACACATGGCCAGGTTTGGAAACTAGACGAGTCTGAAAAGAATGCTTTCTTCTTGGACGTGAGGAAATGTCAGGGGCCCCAATTGGGATCCAGAGACCAGGGTTGCCTCTCCGGTCTCCCACCAGCTACCTTATGACTTACACAACCCTCTGGGCCTCACTTTTCTGTGAAGTGGGAATCACACAGCAGATCTATTTGGATTACTAGTGCTGGGCAACAAATTGCCCTAGAACTTCACTTAAGGCTGTTTTGGTTTTTTGTTTGTTTTGAAACAAGGTCTCTTTAGTCCTTGCTGGCTGTCCTGGAGCTCTCTATAAAACCAGGCTATCCTCATAGTCACAGAGGAGATCTACCTGCTTCTCTGCCTGTTGAGTGCTGGGTTTAAAACGTGTGCTCTACTACTATGTAGACCAGGCTGGCCTCTAATGCACAGAAGGGATCCATCTGCCTCTGCCTGTTGAGTGCTGGGTTTAAGGTGTGCTCTACCATGCCCATTGAAGGTTGATTTCTTAGTAACATTAGGGAGATAGGGGATGGGGGATGGGGACAAGCAAGTCAAGAAGAAACCATGTGGCCTTTTCTGACTTAAGTCAGTGTCACCTCTGGTACATTGAAAAACACCCAAAAGCCCAGATGTACACCCTGTCTCCTGGTAAAAGGCTATGACACTCAATATGCAGGAGTGTTTGAAAGCAGCACGTTATGTCGTGAGCTGTCAGGCAGATTCAGTGAGGTCAACTCTTGGCAAACCCTAGACTGACAGAGCTCCTTCCAATCTGAGGTTTCAGAGCTCACAGCAAAGTCAATACCAAGAGCCACCTTTCCAGTTGTGGGTGTTGGTGTCAGGGGCCCACAGAAAAGTATAAAATGGTCAACATTCCTGGTCATCTCTAGTCACTTTGGATATAGTTCAAGGCAGCAGTGGGCCACCATCTGATGCTGAATACCTCAGCTCCCCTGATCAGATCCACAAGGCCTCAGTGGTCCTTTATGACCCCAATATCAGGCCTCTTCCCATGCCCAGTCTCAACTGTCAGCTCTTTGGCTTGGAATGGAGACTCCAGGCCATTTGCACGTTAAGGCATCATGGGACCCACTTGTGCTAGGGTGATGGCTAGAGAGTAGCTTTAGTAGCATGGGTCTTCTGCCTTCCTGGTCTCTTCAGACTTTGTTTTCTTCACTACTGTTTTGGTGACACTGAGGGAAGGTCAGGTAGAGACCTGGAGGGCTGGGGGCATTGAGGGAAGCTCCCAGGGAGGAAGGGATGGCTAGTTTCTAGACCATGCATTCTACAGGCCTCATCTGAGGCAGCATGGAAAGGAATCTGGGGCTCCCTGCAGTGCCAGAGTGGGCAGAAAGGTACCCTGAAAAGCTGAAAAGCAGAGGAAGGAGCCATTGTAGGCCTGTTGGCATTTATGAAGGGGGTCATTGACCTCTTTGAAAGGGGCAGAAAAGATTCTGTGTTTGGTGCTCTGAGGAAACTGCTCTCCTAGGCCTTCCTGCTTTTCCTCCTGGGGCTCTCCAGCTGCTACATCAGCACCCCCTCCTCTACTGGCATCCATTTAGCAACTGTCTTGTTCAGAGCTCCTGGGGAAAGAGCTCACAGGAATGTAGAAGTTTGTACTGCTTGTATTTCATGGAGTACAGCCCTGATGCCTAGAAATAGTTGCATAGTGTGTGTGTGTGTGTGTGTGTGTGTGTGTGTGTGTGTGTGTGTGTGTGTATTTTGAAACAAGGTCTTATGGAGCCCAAGCTGGCCTCACACTTGCTATGTAGGTGAGAGTGACCTTGAACTTCTGATTCTCCTGCCTTCACCTCTTGAGGTCTGGAATTAACTGATATACTCCGCCATGTTTGGTATTTGCCATCCCACTCTCACTGTGTGTGTGTGTGTGTGTGTGTGTGTGTGTGTGTGTGTCTGTGTCTGTGTCTTCATTCTAGGGTTCTAATGTAGCTCCTTATGCTTGCCTTACAAGCATTTTACTTACTGAGCTATATCCCCAGCCCCTATGCCCAGTTTTATGCAGTGTTGCCAATTGAACCCAGGTTTTTATGAATGCTAGGCAAGCACTCTACCAACTGAGCTGCATCCTTAGCCCTTTGTGTTGTCATGGATAAACACACACCACATGCTCCATGGTAAGCATCGTAGGACTTCATGGCAGGGATGGCAGGGCAAGGAGAAACAGGTCTGGGCCACTGGATAGGCTGCCTACTCTCATCTCCATGCCTCCACTTCCTTATCTGTAAAATGAGGGTAAGGGGGTGCCCTCCTAGTGAGGAGGAAGTGAGGGCTGGGTGCCTTTAACCAGGTTGATCCCCCATCTGTTAGGAATTAGCATAAGTGGGACTGTAGAAAGAGACCAGCATCATCTAGAAGGAGAATCAGAAGCCAAGAGGCTAGGGGTGGGGACTGTATTTAAGCAGCCTCCCTTAACATCACATATAGGGCTGAGGAAACACTATGTCTGTCAGAGTTCATTAGCTCTGTGATCTTAGGACAGCTACCAAATCTCAGGGTCTCTCTGTCTTTGTTTTTAAGAAACTGTTTTGAAGGGTTGGGGATTTAGCTCAGGGGTAGAGCACTTGCCTAGCAAGCGCAAGGCCCTGGGTTCGGTCCCCAGCTCCGAAAAAAAACAAAAAAAAAAAAAAAAAAAAAAAGAAACTGTTTTGATAGGTAGCCTAGGGTGCCCAACCTTGAACTCCTCTCCCTCTCCCTCAAGATGGCTTAGAGCTTTTTGAACTTAATTTAATTTTTTGAGACAGGGTCTCAGTATGTAGCTTTGGCCAGCCTGGAACTTGATAGGTAGACCAGGCTGGCCTGAACACTCAGAGATCACTTGCTTCTGTGTAGAAGTTCTGGGATCACCATATCAGGTTTGGCTTTGAATTTATGACTCTCTGTCCTCAGACTCCTGAGTGCTAGGATTATAGGAAGAAGCCACTGTGCCTGGCCTTAGTTCTATCACCTATAAAAAAGGTCATGGCCGGGCCTTGTTTTAACCATACATTCATGAAAGTCACATAAAGGAATGCATTAACTGTGCATCTCATTCTTCATAGGTCTTACCATAAAGTGGCATAAAGGAAATTAGTAAACAAATGAAGGCTCGTTCCCTACTGGCTCACAGCTGTGCATCCAGAGGGTGTTTGGCTGCTGCTGCTGCTGCCGCCGCCATGCTGAGGATTGGACTCGGGGCCTTGTCTATACCAGGCAGCTGCTCTACCACTGAGCTAGACACTAGCTCCCCAGACAGTGTTTGATTTATCGAATGTGGAGATCAGACTTCCACAGGCTTATTAGAGGCAGAAAGGGTGGCATGCACACCTTTAATCCCAGCACTCCAGAGGCAGAGGTAGGCAGATCTCTGTGAGTCTGAGGCCAGTCTGATCTACATGGAGTTCCAGGACAGCCAGGGATAGATACACAGAGAGACTCTGTCTCAACAAACCAACCAACCAAAACCAACCAAACCAAACCAAAAACCCAGAAAGAAGAAAGAAACAGAGCTTGTAAGGGTTGCTGGAGAGATGGTTTAGTTGTTAAACGTGATCAGTGTTCTTCCAGAGGACTGGGGTTTGGTTCTTATCACCCACATGGTGACTCACAACTGGTTAGGGTACACACACTTATTTGAATCTCTCTCTCTCTCTCTCTCTCTCTCTCTCTCTCTCTCTCTCTCTCTCTCTCTCCCTCTCTCTCTCTCTCTCTCTCTCCTCTCTCTCTCTCTCTCTCTCTCTCTCTCTCTCTCTCTCTCTCTCTCTCTCTCTCTCTCTCTCTCCCTCTCAATAGTGTCTTGCTATGTAAGCCTGTCTAGCCTGTAGGCCAAGTTGGTTTTAACTCAAAGGCCTTCTGCCTTCTGAGTGCTGGGTGCATATGCCATCACACCAGCTTTGCTTCTGTTCTTTAATACGGATCCCGCGTGTACTGTTATGACAACTGAAAACAAACTAAGACATGGACACATCCTCACAGTTGGGCGGTTGTCTAGTCAATTCCTCTGCTGGATACAACAGGGCTAGCTAGCTCATAGAGCTGCAGTCATGGAGGATGCCAGAACAGTCTGGCAGTTGGTGCCCATTGCCCGCTGAGATAGAACTTCAGGGCTTTTGTCTGTGGCTTCCTGTCTACTAGGATATGAGACTAGCTTTGCTTCTATGGGAGTTTCAGAACTGCCTCAGAGGGCAAAGTAGAAAGCTGCAGCCGGAAGGCCTCTTAAGGTATCACTTCAGAAGTCATGCAATACCGCTTCGGGAACATTCTTGTTGCTCAGAGCAAGTTATTAAGGCTTCCCAAGTTCTAGGGGAAGGCTATAGGTTTTGCCCTGTATTGGTCTGTTCATACTTCCATTGGCAGCATACCTGGGTGCTGGCGATAGACCCAATGGTTTTGTGGTCTCGAAGTCAAATCAAAGTGACAGTGCACTTGACTCTTTGTGAGGTTCCTGATCTTGGCTTGTAGGTGGCCACTTCTAACTGTGCTCTCATGGTCTTCCCTGTCTGTGTGTCTGTGTCCTTTTCTTCTAGGACAGAAGTCAAGGTAGATTAGAGTCTACGCTCCTGACAGCATTTTAGTTTAAGGGTCATGGATTCTCATAAGGTCACACCCTGGAGTACTAGGGCAGTAGCATGAAAACATACTCCTTTCCTGCCTTTCCAGGAGGTGCTGTCAAGAACCCATGCCTTGTTGGATGGACTCTGAGGTGGCCCAGTGTCTCACCTTGGATGGGGTGCAGACAGGACAGCTGTGAACACAACTGTTCCTGCTATTGTCCCATCTGCTTACCTGGGGATTAGTGGGGAAAAACTCACACCCTCCATTTTTAATTTCTCCCACAAGCTGGAAACTTCTCCAGTTAGCTGCTGTCCCTAAGATGTCGTTGCTGGGCACCCGGCAGACTTCTGGAACCACCTCACATGTCTTTGCTACCTGTCTTCCCCTGTAGCCATTCATTGTAAGGGGAGCTTATGGGTGGCCTCCAAGAACAGGACAGTACAGTCTGTCCACACCTGCCTTTGTCACCTCCCAGGTACAGGCCTCCATCTCCCATCTGGCTTCCTATCCCCCAAGGTGTCAAATGTCTTTCCAGAGCAGTCTTCTTGGATCGAGCATCTCAGTTCTTCTTGGACACGTACATAGGGAATGTACAGAAAACATTTGCGGAGTGGAGTTCATTTCAGAATCTTCACGGTCCTTTCAGGTCCTAGTTCAGAAGCCTGCAGCCCTGAATTTCAAAGAACACTGTTGGGATTCTGCTTTTTTGTTTTCATTTTTTGTTTATTATTGCCCCCCCCTCTCTGTGTGTGTGTGTGAGATGTGGACTGGGCACCCCTGTGCATGATGTTCCTGTTGTTCTCTCCTTCTGTCATGGGTTCTGGGGATCAGGTTGTGAGGCAGGGTTTTTCCTGGCTGATCCATCTCTCTGCCCCATCCCCCACAGGGATTCTGAAGGATTTTCCCTTGGAGCCTCCCTTCAAGGGCCATGCTCCTTCCCATTCCACAGCTGCTCATTTTAACAACAACAACAACAACAACAACAACAACAACAACAACAACAACAACAACAACAATAATAATAGAAGACAGGGTTTCTGTGTAGCCCTGGCTGTCCTGAAATTCACTCTGTAGACCAGATTGGCCTCAAACTCAGAGATCCGCCTGCCTCTGCCTCACAAGTGCTAGGAGTAAAAGGCGTGTGACACCACACCCTACCAAGGTTTTTTCCTTCCAAGATTGTATGTATCTCTGTGTGAGTATGTATATGTGGGGGTGGGGGTGGGGGTGGAGGTAGAATGCCCTCAGAGGACAGAAGCATTCATCTTGACTCTTAGCATCTGGAGTTACAGGAGTTTGTGAGCTACCTACTGTGAGTGCTGGAAATGGTATCTGGGTTCTCCGGAAGAGCTGCAAGTGTTCTTAACTGCTGAGCCATTTTCCCCACACACCACATAGGGGTTTGTCATTGCACCATATTTCCATCTGCTGAGGCTTGGAGGAAGACTGGTTTGGGGACCAAGGTGGCTCTTCTGTTTTGAGACCTTATTTGGAGCTTGCCATCCTTCCTCCACTACCTGGGCACTGTAATGACAAGTGTGAGGTGATATCTGGTGCGATGGACCATTTCTGTCTCTCCTATATCAACATCTAAACACTACCCCCCCAAATCGTCCCCCACCCCAGCCTCCATCTCCTTCCAGGTTTGGTTCTAGCCCTCCTGGAGCCAGGCAAATGAAGGACAAATAGAATTTGCAGGCACAGCTGCCCCAAGATAAATGAGAAAGGGGGAAGAAAACAGAGCAATGCAAATAAATGACACGCAGAGAAGGGCATCCAATGCCCCACTTCTGGGTACAGTCCGAGGGAAGTAGCCTTGGTGGCACTATCCACAAGCATAGCTGACAAAAGCTAGCATGTCTTGCACGAGCTCGGCTTCTGTACAGCAGTTAGGTTCCACATGGGTTCCATCCCGAACTCCATTAGGCTTTCACAGCAAGCAGCTCGTCAGAAACCTCCAGTACGCTCAGCTGGCTTGAGCAAGCTGCCAGTCTATACCCTCCGCCCTCCCACGGTGCTGTCTCTAGTGGGTGCCAAGGTTTCATCCAGAGGGGGAGTTCACTGGGGGCTCTGAGGAGAGGACCCAGCCAGGGATTACTAATGCCCACACCCCTTGTTCAGCATTACTGCTTGACTCATGGTGGGTATCATTGAAGGAAGATTAGTAAGTGTTCGAGACATGCAGACCTCAGAGTTGCCTCAGGCCCCAGGAATGAGGTCAGACGTGATAACCGCTGTGCTGTGGCCAGAGCTCCCACCATGCCATGCCTCTCTGCTAAACCAGAACATGTTTTCCAAACAGTCTGGCCAGTCAGTCAGGCCTGGGACAGTGGTGGGTAGCAACAGGCTAAGTGTGTTGCTGGGCTGTGCCCCAAAGCTTGGGCTTCCTAAATCAGCACGTTCTCTGTTACTTGGTACTCTGACTTCTGTGCCTAGAAATAGAAAACTCCCCTGCACTGGGGGGAGAGGGGGGAAAGCTAAGCCCTAGTGACAGGGGACTTTGAATTCTCAGGATGGTGACCGAAGGCTGCTAAGAATATCCAGCACTAACCACAAGCCAGTTGACACCCTATGCGGTGGCTTCTGTTGCCCTTCCGGCATGGGAAGAAAGAGGTTCCTATGAAGTCCCAGCTCATGGAGTTGTTCTTTCAGTAGGGGTATGTGTAGACATGAGAGTGAGAAGAGAGGGGGCATTAAACATCCACTGGCTCCTGCCTTCAAGGATTATAAAACTTGAAAACCATAGACTTATTGCCTATCTCTTATAAAATCAAGGCCAGTCAGCCGAAGGGGACCAGGGGCAGTATATCAGGGACCAGCAGCCAGATATATCAGGTGTATCTGAGGCTTAGCAGCTAAGGGACAAGAGCCAGGGAGACTCTAGACACACACACTCCAATAGCTAGCCCTGCTTCTTCTGACACACAGTGAGGGGCTTGGGTTAACATTTTACAAACAAATATCTGTGTCTCCTTGGTCTCATGAGCTCTCTGCAGTAGAAAGAGGCTATATATACAAGAATGCAGGTTACCTGGACTGCCCAAGGAAATCAAGTTGTAGCCTCAGTTTGGGTTTGGGGTTTAGGGTTTGTTCTTGGAGATCTGCAGAGGGCTGGGAAAAGCAGATTAAAGACTGAGCAGGAAAGTGACTCAGTTGGTAGACTAGTTGCCTGGTAGAGCCTGGGCTTTGAACTCTAGCAACACACACACACACACACACACACACACACACACACACACACACACACACGAGGTGCTAGCACACACTTAGAGGTGCAGGGTGTAGTCAGGAGAATCAGAAGTTCAAACCAGCCTACGTTACTTGAGAACCTGTTTAAAAAAAAAAAAAAAGAACTCAGCCAAGGAAACGAAAACAAAATATCCAAACAATAATAAGAAAGAGCAGAGCAGGAATGGCCACGCCTTCAGAGTCTGAAAGTGGAGCTTATAGGCAAAATTCAAGCTGAGCTTCTGCCAGGCCTTTGGTTTCATCCTCAGTCAAATAAGAAGTGGAGGAACAGAACAGAAATATATGCATATGTGTGTTGTTTGTATGTGTGTGGGAGGCAGAGGTTGTCACTGGGCATCTTCCTCTCTCCTTTCCACATTTTTCCTTCAAGGATGAACAGTGATTAACTTGCGTTTTGGATATGGTGTTTCATCACAGCAATAGGATTCAGGTATGTTTGTGTGAGGGTGTCAGATCCCCTGGAACTGGAGTTACAGACAGTTGTGAGCCACCATGTGAGAATTGAATCCAGGTTCTCTGAAAGAGCAGCTAGTGCTCCTAACCACTGAGCCATCTTTCCAGCCCCTGGCATGACTTTCTATCTCAGACAGTGATTCCACAACCTGGAAACCCTTTGCTTTCCTCAGGCTAGCTCACATTTGATAGGCATTGCATTTGTTGACTCTGAAGATATAGACATGAAGGCTGTGCAGATGGCTTTGGGAAAAATGCTTGCTATGAAAGCATAAGAACCCCAGATCCCAAGAACCCACATAAAAGTAGGACAGGAACTCAAACAGGGCAGGAACCTGAGGGCAGGAACCTGAAAGCAAGAGCTAATGCAGAGACCATGAAGGGGTGCTGCTTACTGGCTTGCTCCTCATAGCTTGCTCAGCTGACTTTCTTATAGAACCCAGGACCACAAGCCTAGGGATGGCACCACCCACCATGGGCTGGGCCCTCCCATATTATCACTAATTAAGGAAATGCCTTACAGGCCTGCCTATAGCCTGATCTTATGGAGGCATTTTCTCAATTGATGCCCCCTCCTCTCTGACTTTTGCTTGTGTCAAGTTGACATAAAGTTTTCTAGGATAGGAACCAAGGTCAGTTGTCCTTCAGGGCCTATCTACCTGTAGTTTGTTTAGCCCTGGAGTTGTCCTTGCTATAGACTCATCCAACTTGTGTCTTCTCGGCTTCTGGTCATGTCCTGAGCAAAAAAGACCTCCTGGGCTACCACTCTGAGCCCACACAGTCCTGGGCCATCTATGTAAGCCTGTCTGCCAGCTTCAAAGTTGTCTATTTGCTGTGTGGCTCATCTCCTAGGAATAGGCATGTTGGTGGTCCTGGTCACCATTGGGTCTCTGGCACTCCTGACAGCCCATGATGCAGAAGAATGAGCCCTCAAATATACCACAAGCTCCGCGAGCCAATCATAGGATCATAGGTGCAGTGCTGAGAGGAGGGGGGAGTGTGGGCTGAAGAGAAGGGGGAATTCAGAATGGTGATGCTCTAAGGGCCTGGACAGTGGTCTGGAGAAGGGCTCTTGGGAGCATGCGCTTTCTGAACAGAGCTCTGGGTGACTGGACAGAGGAGACTGAGGGAGAGTGATAAGGAACAGCTTCTGGTAGACCCCAAGGTGACTAGGGGCTGAAAACAACTCTTGAATGAAGGTCTGGGCATGCCCAGGAGAGCTGACTGAGGCCATTTATCTTATCCAGTGAATACCCTGAATCACCACAGAGTTCTGGCCACAGGTTCTGCCTCCTTTCCACCTAGTCCTTCCTCCTATTGTAGTTTTTTTTTTTTTTATTGTAGTATTGTTAGGATCCTAGGTCCCCCCTCCCCCACCCTTTCCATAGAGCAGACATCCTCCTTTGAGCAGATCTTTGCCCTGCCTGTGCCTCTGTCTCGAACGCTCTTCCTGCAGAAATCCACTTGACTCACTGCCTTACCTCCTTTCACCTTTTCCTCCCATTTCATGGCTGTAAAAGGCCCTGGGCTGGTGAGGTGTTTCCATGTGTAATGGAGCTCGCTGCCAAACCTCATGGCCTGAGTTCCGTCCCTGGCAGGAGAGAATCGATGCTGGTAAGCTGTCCTTTGATCTCCATGCATGTTCTGTGTCACACATGCCACCTCCACACTCTCAGTCACACAAGGCTTCCTCTTGTCATCTCAGAATCGTGCAAAGTTCTCCCCCACACTCTTCTTCTCAGATGCTCTTCACCCGCTCTCATGTCTTCTGCTGTGTCCATTGTCCACCATCTTGGATCACCGGATGACCTGTTACCTTGATGATTTAGCTGCCTGCCATCTGTCCTGCTGGAACACGTGTCCCGAAGGCAGCCATTTAGTTTGTCCAGTGTAGCCAGTGCCTGAACTGGCCTCTGCACACAGTGAGCGTGTGTCTTGTAGGTGAGGAGTAAAGTATAAAGGGGCGGCAGCTGAAAAGGAGAGGCAGTCTGCTGCATTGACAAGAAAGCTCTGCTGGGCAGGCGCTGGATGACAAGCAATGGGTGAGTCGTGCTACAAGAGTAAAGAACACAGGAATTGTGGATGGAGGAGCAGTGAAGGGGGCTGGTAAGATAAAGGATTCCTGGGCTTCAGTACTGAACAGTTGGTGGGGGCATTTTCTCTTGCTGCATAGCATTCTGGAGACCAGATATTTTATAAATAGAAATTTAAGATGGACGTGCTGGAACATGCCTGTAATCCCAGCGTTTAGGAAGTGGGTGCTCGAGGACCAGGAGTTCAAGGCCAACATAGAATATACAGTAGATCTGTGGCTAGTCTGAGCGCCCTAGCAGTGGAAAATAAGGAGGACCCAAGATGGCTCCGCAAGGAAAGGAACTTGCTTGAGTTTAATTTCTAGGACACAGGACCCCTGAAAGTTGTCCTCTGACCGTTGACCTACACAAGAGTCATGTAGGATACACACACATGCACAGTCTTAGTCAGGGTTTGTATTCCTGCACAAAACATCATGACCAAGGACCAAGTTGGGGAAGAAAGGGTTTATTCAGCTCACACTTCCACGTTGCTGTTCATCACCAAAGGAAGTCAGGACTGGAACTCAAGCAGGTCAGGAAGCAGGAGCTGATGCAGAGGCCATGGAGGGATGTTACTTACTGACTTGCTTCCCCTGGCTTGCTCAGCTTGCTCTCTTATAGAACCCAGGGATGGCACCACCCACAATGGGCTGGGCCCTCCCCCACTGATCACTAATTGAGAAAATGCCTTACAGCTGGGTCTCATGGAGGCATTTCCTCGGGTGAGATTCTTTCTCTGTGCTAACTTCAGCTTGTGTCAAGGTGACACACAAAACCAGCTAGCTAGCTAGCGAGCGCACGCGCACACGCGCACACACACACACACACACACGGAATAAATAAAGTATATATTTTTTTGTCCTTAAAGAATAAAAGTTTAAGCTGGGGGTAATAATGACTCACTCGTATAATTTCAGCCCTCAGGAAGGCGAGGCAGGGAGATTGCAGAAAATACTTAGCTTGGATTGAGGGAGGGAAGGTTGGGGTATATGGACATGGCTTATGTGCTTATAGGTGTGGCGTATGTGCTTAGTATGTGTGAGACCTTAGGTTTTGAGGGAGGAAGAGAGGAAAGAAAAGAGAATCTAACTACTGCCAAACAAACAGACAAAAAAATAATAAGAGACAGGGAGTGAGGGAGAGAGGTGAGGAGAGAGGAGCATAGAGGTTCACAGCTTACAATTCTGAAGGCTGGTAGGCGTAAGGGTGTGGTGGGCATCTGGAGAGGGCCTCCTTGCTACATCCCAACATGGTGGAGGCGTCACAAGGTGAGACACAGATGCATGCTATTTCCAAAAGGCTCACCCCCAAATAGCACTAACAATTGTGACTAATGGGGGTTACAGTTCCAACATATGAACATCCACTGGGCTCCAGTAGAAGTCCCTGCAGAAAAGGCAGCTGGACTGGAGGACAGGCAGAGAGCTTCCGTAACATTTGCCATTGGAACCCACTGGGCTGTACTGTAGAGAAGATTCTGTTTATGAGATTGTAGGGTTTAGTTTTCTTCTTTGAGACAGGGTCTCACAGTGTGCATCGCTCAGACTGGCTTTTGACTGTGCAGCCTTAAGCTGGTCTTGAATTTTCAACCCTGACTCTGCTCATTGAGTGTCAGGCTTGCGTGCATGGGCCACCATACCCAGCTTTCTCAGGTAATTTGACTTTCTTATTTAAAACTTCAATTCATTGTTATGGGGGCAGTGCCACATGGAAGCAGTGACAACTCCGTGCCGTACCCCACTTCCGCCTCTGTGTGGGTTCCAGGAATTAAACCCAGGTCATCAAGCTTAAGTGGCAAATGCTTTTTACTCACTGAACCATCTCACCGAGATTTGGGCATGCAATTTTGCAGTTTATCCTCCTGCTTTTATATCTAATTCTCACTCAGTTGTTTATTTTTAGACTGTTATGCTAAGGGGAGGGGGAAATGGAGAAATCAGTCAGCTGTAGGGCACCCAGTACCCTCTTTGGCCTCCTCACACATACACACACAAATAAAAATAAAATATATCTTTAAAAGAATCCATTTATTGGGGTTGGGGATTTAGCTCAGTGGTAGAGCGCTTGCCTAGGAAGCGCAAGGCCCTGGGTTCAGTCCCCAGCCCCAGAAAAAAAAAAAAAGAAAAAAGAAAGAATCCATTTATTATATTTTGAATTTCTTACCATTTTATTGAGGGATGGCACACAAAATGCATGCATCCGTGTAACCAACCTCCATATCAACATACAGAAAACTCCAACAGTCCCCACGGTGGAAGGGAAACTCCTAGTCCAACTTCTACGACCTTAGCTCTGTCCACTTTCAGAAGGGATGTCAGTGGACTCCTGTAACACATGGTTCTGGGGGCAGATTTCCTTCGGACCCCATTTTATCTGTTAGCTGCATTGTGCCATCTGTGCTTGCGTCTTCAAAACAGCCTTCCAGCAGGGCTGAGCCCTGGGAGTTCTGTGGTACAGGCAGCAGAGGATTTGTTGTTACTTTGAGCGGGACAGAGAGAATGTTAGGTCCTGGCCCTCTCAGGCTTGTCTATGACTAGCTCCGGCTAAACTGGGATCTCACCACCACCCCTGGCTTCCTATCAGGGTTTTTAAGCAATTGATAGGCTGAGCTTTGTGTTAGGCGCTGCTTGGAATTTCCAAGTGGAAGATGTGGTTGGGAAGAGGGAAGAGGAGATGAGTGTGGCTTGAAAGTCAACTGCAATGCTTAAGCTGCCAGACCTTGCCTCTTTCCTAGGGAACTTGCTTTGTGCCATTCTGGCCTAAGGATGGGAAGTATCATCACCACCACAGGATGGGAGATAATTTAGGTTCTACTGTCTAGGTCATCTGGGAATCGGGGAGAGATAGAGAGAGCAAAGAGATGAGAGCGAGAGACTCACTTCTGGGCCCGGAGGTGGTTTCTGAAACAGAAATTCTTTACAGGGGCCCCTCATGCTGTTGGAACATCGCTGGTTTCTGCCTCCCACATCCGAGGGTGGCTCTGAGACTTGCGGAGGCCTGTGGGAATTTCAGAATCCAGCGTCCAGAAAGGATGAATGCTATGGCCTTGCCCCCCCCCAGACATACACACACACACACACACACACACACACACACACACACACACACACACAAGGATTCACATGCTGGAAACTTGATCTCCAATTCAGCGGTGTTGGGGTGGGGGCAACTTTAGGTAGTGGGGTCTAGTAAGAGATAATTAGGTGACTGAGTCCTAAGAGCCCTTCTGAAGAGATTAACACAAGTATCACTGGAGTGGATTAGCTTTCCTGAAATTGGGTTGCTTCAAAGCAGAAATTACTACCGGACCCTCTCTTGTCCCCTTCTCTATGTAGCTGCTGTCCTCACTGCTTCCCTGCCATCATGCAGGCAGGGGTCCCTCCCCAAGACACCAATGTCACACTGTTGGAAACTTCCAGCCACCACAGTTGTGAGCCAAGTCAATATCTTTATTTTTGAAAATGCCCCATCTCAGGTATTTTGTTCTGCCGACACAAACATCTTGCCCCAGATCATACACTGATATAGCCAGATCCTTGTCCTCTCCAAGCTCCTTCCAGACTATGTAACACCCTTTCCCTTGACAAAGAGCCTAGTGTTGCCGCCAAAAGAATGAAATTCCCTCATTTCGAAAGGCGTTGTGAATGCAGCTCTATTGTGTAGAATGGAGCAAAGATGTCTTGAGCCGGCGTGACACTGTAATTCATGTTCCTCTAACCTTATTTATATTTGCTTGGGTTTGTGTATCTTTGGAGGCAGCCTTAAATCATTATTGGAACAAAGTAGAGAGAAAAATAATAAATATATAATTACAAATGAGGAATACACCGTATGATCCTATTAATTGCCTTCCTGCAATCTTTATTTTTGGCATTTTGATAATAATTAAAGGATTAGGCTTCAATTGGTGGCGGTGGCGAGTTAGCCTTGAACTCTATAAACAGTAGCAGTACCCCCTATAGGAATAATCTGCTGCCATCTGCCACCTGGGACCCTGTTGAGCAGCACCAGGGCTATGCTCTGCCAGGCTCGTCTGAATATTTACTCTGCTCGGAAGAGAAACGGTGGCAATGGTTGGAAAATAAAGCCCAAAGCAAGGAGGAAGCAGAGGAGTAAGGAGACTGCACGCTGCATTAATCATCACCAGCCAGCCTAGAGAAGAGGACCGTGGCTGGTTCAAGAAGACAGAGCGAAATTATCATTAAGATTGATTTCCCCTCCAGATTCCCTGTGCCAGCAAACAGTCCAGGAAGGTCCCAGTGTAGCCACTGGCACTGAACCCATGAAGGCCTCCCACCATACATTGTCAAAGAGCAAGATAAGGCTTACCACCCTCTGCCTGTGGATCATTCTAGAGTTTCTGCCAGCTCCACCTTGGCTTCACAAGCCACAGGAGAAAGAAAGAAAAAAAAGCCCTCTCCTAGGGACCTGGCAGATAAATTTACTGCAGGACAATGATGTCCTTAGGGGACATCATTTGCATGCCAGAATGCAGTTGGAAGGCCACTGTTCTCAGAGCCGAGTTATGATGAGCTGGCTGATGGGTGTAGCTGTTCACAGATCCTAGAAAGTATGAAAGTTACTACCTGTGTCTTACCAAGAGAGCAGGGGCAGAGATGACTCGGGTAGCAGTTGGATTTGTGGGAATCCGGAGGTGATAAGTGTCCAGACAACAGCTAGTCTCTAAGCCCCAGTTCCCTCATCTGTGGAATGGCGACAGCAGTCTTCTATAAGGAATGAGATCAGTGTATATTGTGTTTGGCAGATAGAAACTAGCTGTTCCAAATGCTGAAGAAAGCGAATCTGCTCCCCAGATCTCAAAAGCTCTGTGACTTCAGGAAAGAGTTGAGTGGTGGTGGGGAGGACTCCTTCCCATAGCATATCCGCCCCTCCCCACCCGTGATGGTAGGGGTGGCTTTCATTTGTTTACCGGGATAGCAAGGGCCTCACGCATGCTCAGTAAGTGTTCTAGTATTAAGTCAGATCTCCAGCCAGCCCCATGAGTGATCTCTATAGAAGCTCAAAATCAGAGAAACTTGTATTAGGAGTGGGGAAGGGCAAGGTGGCTTATAACCTCACTATCCAATGCAGAGTCACAGTTTAGTATCACCAGGAGCACAGTGAGGTTTTTCTAACTCCATTACGGGTCTGCTTGCTCTGTCTGAAGAGTGAGTTTTTTACCTTGAGTTTCCTGGCCCCACACATTTCTAAGGTTTACCTGGAAGGAAGGTACTCTTCAGGGAGACGAGAAACACTTAGGTTCCCATGGTGAGCAGGATGGATCAGTTGACACTTGCTGATCCTGGAAAGAAAGAAACTTCTTGGATGATATTTACTGCAGTTGGCAAGTGGCCAGGATGACCCAAGAAAGCTGTGATTGGAGGATTTGGCTCCAGAAGTAACTGGTTTGCAGAAGTGGTGTAGGTGCATGGCTGACAAGCCATGTACTCTGCTAACATGTGCCAGAGGGGCGTGAAATTAGGGGGATAATCCCTGTGGCCACACTTCCCTAGACTGGCTATATATAAGTTTGGTTGGCGGGGGTGGGGGGCGTCATTCTAAGAGCTTTAGTCTCCTCAGCTATAAAGTGAATGGTAGCGCCTAACCCACAGGGTTATTAGAGGGCACGCATGAGATTGCGTGGAAATGTACCAAGTAAAAGAATTGGAAGAGCGCGAAGGTCCTCAATAAACGGTAGCTATTTTTATCCTGTACGAATTATTCAAACAGACTTGCTTGCTATGAAGCATAGCACGGTGACACAGTTCCTGTTAGGAGGTCAAAGGCATGGAGCTGAGAGAAAAACTCAATTGCCCAGTGACGGTTCTGCCCAGAGCCTACATTTGTGGTTCCTGAGGGTCTTGCGGAGAAAGAATCTGCATCTTTTGCCACCGAGTAGTGGCTGAATTAGCTGAGCATGGTAAAGGAACCTGTGGTCCTGGGCTATACAATGGACCCTGTCTGGAGTGGTCAGGGATAGGCAAAGCACAGTAAAGGGGGCTCTGCACTGGGTTTTCTCTTGCTTTTAGCTAAGGGCTCCTGCTTTCCACCTCCTGGGCATGATATTCTGCTGCACTTGGGAAGGCTAAGACACCTAGGGCCTTCCAGAAACATGCATGTGCAAGTATGTCACTCTGACCAAGAAAAAGCTGTGGATATTCATTTCGTGCTCCCGTCGGTCGTTCCAGATGGTATTAACTCTTCTTGCCTTGTACTTTACTTTCCTAATTACTTCTGCCTCAGTCTTCCCCAGAACCACAGATCCATTCCCTGCACATTAGTGCCACCCCTGCAGCTGCTCTCTCAAACATGCTTCCTTTTCCGCCTGTGCCACAGAATAAGAATCAGGAATTCGATTATTCACTCGTGAATTTTTGGAGACAGAGTCTCAGTGTGCAAGCCTGGAATTCACGATGAAGGCCCAGTTGGACAGAGACCTGCCTGCCTCTGCCTCCTAAGTATACTGTCACAGTAGGTCTTTTATTTTGGAGACAGGGTCTCATGTAGCCCAGGCCGACCTTGAGTTCTCTATGGAGCCCAAAAGAACCTTTAATTTCTTCCTTTCTCTCTTTCTCCATTATATTCCTTCCTCCCCCCACCCCCACCTGAGAAAGGATTTCTTTGTGTAACTTTGACTGTCCTAGAACTTGCTTTGTAGACCAGGCTGGCCTCAAACTCACAGAGATCTGCCTGCCTATGCTTCCTGAGTACTAGGATTCCTTAAAGAGACCTTGAATTTCTGATCCTCCTGCATTCACCCCTTCACAATTCTTTTGTTTGTTGTTTTGTTTAAATGGGGTTGTTGGGGATAGGACTCTGGGCACTGTACCAATTGAGTGACATCCCCAACCCTTGTTTGTTTTTAAGACGAGGTAGCAGCCCTGGCTGCTGACCTGAGCATGTTCTACAGAGCAGGTTGGCCCTGGGCTTTCCATCTCTGTCTTTACTGCCCAGGTGCTGGGATTTCTCCAGTCTACCTCCATTTTCAGCCTAATATTTGTGTGTGTGTGTGTGTGTGTGTGTGTGTGTGTGTGTGTGTGTGTGCGCGCGCGCGCGCGCGCGTGCGCGGCACCATGATAGGCTCTAGGAAGACAGAGTGAACAACAGAAAGAGCCCGTTCAGGAGCTCACAGTAGCCTGCTCAGATGTCGCGTAGTCTGCATGGAAATAGTAGAGAACAAGTTGCTTGGTCAGAGAGTTGAGGATTGTTGGTTTGTTTTTAGAGTCATGACCTCACCATGCTGCCAAACTTGGCCTGGAACTCGATATATAGCTCAGGCTGGCTTGAAACTAGAGGTCCTCTTTCCTCTGTCTCCCATCTACTGATGTTACACCCGGCTAAGAAGTTTGAATTTTGTTAGTGCAGCCTGAGTATGGAGGTCAGAGTTCTCTCTTTCCAACATGGCGGTCATGGGGATAGAACTCAGGTTCCTTAGGCTTGGCAACCTTTAACAACCGAGCCACCCCACGAGCATCTAGTTGGTTCAATTTTTGAAACAAGCTTTTGCACTGTAGCCTAGCTTGGCTTTGAACTCATAATCCTACCATCTAAATGCTGGGATTAGAGGAGCTCACCACCAAGGCCAGATGTGCACGTTGTACAAAGAAAGGCCTGTCTAAAGTAGAACCAGTTATCTTTGCCAGAGTGCTGCAGGGGAGTGGAGCAGAAAGTGAGGTGTGTGTGTGTGTGTGTGTGTGTGTGTGTGTGTGTGTGTGTGTGTGTGTGTGTAGGGCTGTATAATGGTAGGTTACAAAGAGCATGGGACAACAGAAAGAAGGCTACCTGGATTTGAGTCCTATTGTCACAGATTTCCTTGAGTGCTCTGAAGTCCTTTACTTCAGTTTTTCATGTGAGACTTATAGCTGCTGACCTTACTGTTAGCTGTGCTTACTAAGCTAGATACGGATTCCAAGGTGAGCTATCTGGTCTACAGTTTGATACCACAGGGTAGAAACAAACCACGAATCACTAAGTGATCTTGAATCACTGAAAGCCATAAACTTGGATGAAGTTCAAAGGAGGAGGAGACTATCCAGGCCCAAGCAGGTGGCTCTCAGCCTGACCAAACCACTGGGCAACTAATAAAAGGGGTCAGGTTACGGAAGACAAGGATTGAAAAAGTTGCACAAACCTTTGATCTTAGCACTCAGGCAGCAGAGACGGGCAAATCTCTGTGAGTTTGAAGGAAGCCCAGTCTACAGAGTGAATTCCAGGGCTATGCAGAGACCCTGTCTCCAAAAAAACAAAACAAAACAGAACAAAACTTCCCCCACTCAGCATAAAGGAAGTGACTGATTCCCAGCACTTCCTGAAAAACTGCCTAGGGAGGATGGATGGAGTAGTCCGAAGAATGATGATGTATTATACAACGAAATTCTATGAACTTTGGCACAAACGAGGACCCTTATGCTGATTGAAAGTTGTCTGCTAGCTGTCTGTACCTGTAAATCCAACTGCTTGGGAGGCTGATACAGAATTGCTTTTTAGCAACCTTGAGGAAGCTTAGGGATGTAGAGAAGCTCCTCATCACATGATTTAAACACATTGGGTGGGCGCCACATGCCATGCACCCACACTTGCAACATAAACTATACACACTCCATGCCTGTTTCTTCTCTTAAGCATAGAGCCCGGAAGTCTTCCCTATCCGTAAACAAAGCAGAACCTTTCCTGAGGGTGCTATCCAATTGTTGCTGAGCGAATTACATTGTTTCCAATCCTGAAAACTTTGAAACTGATGAGTAAAGAAAGGAGACTGGTGTGCTGGCGTAGGCCTTTAATTTCTGCACTGGGGAGGCAGAGGCAGGTAGATCTCTGAGGTCAGCCTAGTCTACAGAGTGAGTGAGTCCCCTGTCTCAAAATACAATACAATGAAATAAGGACATGGCAATGTTACCTAGATGTAGGTATCTCTTTCAAGAGGTGCAGCTAGCTGTGTTGGAAAACAGACACAGAGGAAGCCAATCCGAGGCCCTGAAAGCTATTACGTCACAGAAGTTGCCTTGACCAAAGGAACGGCTGAGTCATAAAGAAGACAGACTTCTTAGAATTCAAGATGGGAAGCAGCTAGGAAGAGACTGGAAATTGAGTGAGCAGGTGTACAGTCAACTTTAAAGCATCGGGAAGATGTTCTAGATGCTGTGGTGACCCCAGAATGGGTGACTGGCTTTCAGCAAGCAGGTAAGCTTTTACAGGTTGCCTGCGATGAAGCAAGTCTGTCATTAAGGAATTGGATCTGGGGACTTCGCTAATAAGACTTTAGCTTGTGTGCGTTGGGGGAAGGGAGGGAGAATTGTCTGAAATTTGTGTATTTTTCCCCCATAGGAAATGACTTATATGTCCTGGAAGGCTGCGGAAACTTTGAAAAAAAAATTGCCTAGAATTTATAGTTCTGATGGTTTTGCTGATGGTCTTGTAAACTGTATATTTAATCAAAGGCACTCGAATGCCTCTCTCTCTTTTTAACTATTGAAGAGCCATTTAAATGTCAACATAAGTGATTCCCTACCAAATAGTGCTGGTTAGACATTAGTTCCTCTAATAGACCATAATGATTCATAAGGAGGCATTTCTCGACTCTAAATTGTAGGCCTATTGAAATATAAATTAAGATGATAAATAATTTGACCTTACCTGAGAGTACTAAGTATTTACACGTGTCAAATACGAAATTACCCTGAATATCACGGCCCCTAAAAAGGCAGCCTTCGTCTCAGTAAATAAAACGGGTTAATGAATTTCCCTTGGAGAGCGAAGGGAAAGGGGAATACACAAAAGGCTTTGCTCCGGGGGCTCGGCCCTCCCGGCCCTCCAGACGTGCAGTGGGGCTGGGGAGAGAAGCGGGCCAGGTTCCCCCGGGGCGCCTGGCGGGTGCTAGCCGCCCTCTGCTCTCGCCGCGTTCCCCTCTCCCCCTCCTTCCGCAACGCCGCTGGAGTTTCAAAACATGGAGTTTCCACAGGAACTTTGCCAGGCTGAGCTCGCAGCTCCTGAGTTCCCGCAGCGGCATTCGCGGCTGCCTCCCCGCAGAGAGCTCTGACCCAGCGGCTACCCAGCGCTGCGCAAAGCTCAGCAGCCGGGGTTCACTCCCCGAGAAGGCGGAGAGCGCCGGAGGGGGTGTGGGGAGCCCTCCCCCGCCCCCCGCGCCCAGGGTCCTGCAGAGACGACTGCGCCTTCGGCCTGGAGCGGAGCCCATCCGTCGAGCCAGAGTGCCGGCCCGGGGTGGGAGTTGCCGAGGCGATCGTGGCCGAGTAGGCACGCCGGCTGCCCGCGCTGGGGTTTGGTTTTGTTTTAAAGCCGCTTTGCCCGCCGGGGCTGCGGCGGCGGTCGGGGTTGTGGAGAGAGAGAGAGAGAGAGAGAGAGAGAGAGAGAGAGAGAGAGAGAGAGAGAGAGAGAGAGAGAGAGAGAGAGTGTGTGTGTGTGTGTGTGTGTGTGTGTGTGTGTGTGTGTGTTAGGGGGGTAGCACTTTGTCAATGAGAAATTTCCTGTTCGCAAGACTCAGCTTGCAGTTTCTGTCCTGCCCTTGAACTGACAAGTGGATCTCCGCGGCGAGAGTCCCGGAGAGCCTCAGCAGGCGCGCGCGGGGGTGGGGGCGGGGCAGCGGCGCCGAGGCCCCGGGAGCCGGGCTGAGCTGGGCCGCCGCCTGCCCTCCCGTTTCCCCCGCGCACCCGTGAGCTCCGAGCCGAGCCGAGCGGTGACTAATCTGTGGCTCCGGGCCTCTTGGCGCGCAGCCCGGGCTCGCCTCCCGCCCCCTTGTCCCTCCTCCTTCCCCAGTCCTTGCACGCAGAGCTCCGCGGGGTGAATCGTGCGGGCCGCCGCCGCCGCCTTGCCTGGAGTGTGGGAAGCGGCTCGAGGCGGGCGACTTGGGAACTGTCTCCTTCGACCCGGGCCCCGAGTGTGCGTGTGTTTCCTTCCCTGTAGGCACTTTGATCAGCATTTCCTCTGTGCCGCGGAGGAGCTAGAGCGAACTGAGGCTTTTTAACCCTCTGCGTGCCAGGGCCACTGAAGGCTCCAAGGGGAGTATGCCTCGGGAGACAGGTCCACCCGATCGAATAGATTTGGCCAAGCTGGAGTTATGTGCAGCCCGGCTGGATCCCAGGAATTTGCCCCTGTGTGGCACACTCTTCTAGGGACAGCAGGCCAGGAAGCCCAAAGCCAAGGGGCTGTGCAGTAACCCAACCTGCCCGGCGAGGCGCGGTGCAGCTTGAAAGACCCAGCGGCTGTGGTTGGAGGAGGCAGGGAAGATTTCTTGAAGAACTGCCTTTTGAGCAGCCTGCAGGCACGGGGATGCCCCTTTAGTCTAGGGGTAGGAGCCCTGCTCTGCTCCGCACGCTGGGCTCTGCCCCACCCTCCTTTTGGCTTCTTGGCCTCGCTAGGGAGTTAATGATTGATTTACTGGCTCCGAGAGGCCGGCGCCCTCCCAAGCTATTTGTCCACGCTGGGGAGTTGCTGGAGAGGCGCAGAGGCTCCAGGGAGCAGGGTCTCGCCTGGAGGGGAAGCCAAGTCACTGACGGGAAAGGACGAGCACTTTGGTTAGCTTCCACTGGGAGACTTTAGCTGTTTCATGGCGGAACCTGCGGGAGGCCCTGCCTGACGCACAAGGGTGCCTTGGGAAGTGGCACATGTAAATGGATTGGCAGCTGGTGATTAGGCCGCCGGGTTTTATGAGTCATAATAGGCCGCCCGCCTGGCCCTCAACCTGCCGGTTGTAGACTTGGTGTGCTGGGGCCCAAGCGGTACACTACTCCCAGCCGCGCAGAGCGGGGATGCTCCAGGGGGCCCTGGCCGCCGTAAGCGTTGCACAGGATTTCCTCTCATTTCTCGCAGAAAGCAACACAAACACCCTAAATCAAACTGCTCCGACAACCGAAGGCTCCACACAGACACATCAATAAGGATTTCGCCTCCCGCGTTCGAACGCACTGAAACACTTGTCCTATTTTTATGCAAATGACACCACACAAATAGATCTCGCAGGCCCAGGAGAGGGGCGGGAGGAGGAGGGACGCCGGCGCCCCTCCAGGGGGCGGCGGGGGGGCATCAATCCCGCACCTCGAGGCCCGCGCTGGCTCGGGTGCAGTGGGGCTGGCACTAACCAGGAGGCCCGCCCCGCGTGCGGTGGCTCCCTGCCAGCGCCGCCTAGTCGGCCGCGTCCCCAGGCTGCCTGCAGAGGCGGATTAGGGAAGGAGCGAAGCGAGCCTGTGACTAATCGCGGGGCCTCGGACCGGAGCACCAAGGCCATGTGCGACTGACAGGATCGACACTAGCAGAGGACACGGCGACGCCTCGCTTAATTGCAGGCTTAAAAAATTGCCGCCTGAGCAGCTCCAGTGCAGAAAGCCACCGCATTCGCGTGGGTCTGGGGAGTGCGACCTGGGAGGAAGGGGTTGTCCCGATTTCTCGCGTGGAGAGGGGACAGTTTGGCATCTCTTGAACCGAGGGAGCTACTCTGAGGGCTCCCTACTTTGCAGGGTCTCCCCAAGGGCATGCTAATAAGTGAGTGTGGGTGAGGTGGCCAGCCACCGGCGGTAAGGTTTTCTATCATTTGTTCTTTAAGTCCATGCTTCCCTCTTCTTGTCCTATATCCTAAAGAGAAGGCCTACAGTAAATGGGTAAGGTCCCAGCGAGCCGTTTGAAAAGAACCACACGTAAACACTTTACTTTGATCCTTTTCTTTATTCACTGACTGAGATACAGGGCCCCGAAGGACCAGACGAAAGCCAAGTCAAGTAAAGGCAGCAAGGATCAAGGTCACTGAGTGCCAAAAGTCTGGGGTCACAGACAAGAACCCTGGTCTCTTCGAAGTCCCTTGGTCACAGTCCCTGTGTCCCAGGCCTTCTTCCAGGAGCACTGGGGCCTCTCGGGAGAGAAGCGTCGGCGGGGCGGCTGGTCTGAGAGTGGAGGTGGGGGTAGGAAGGCGGTGGCGGGGAACCCAGCGAGAGAAGTTTCCACCACGCTCTGCTCTGTTGCTGCCAAAATCCCCTGGCCCCTCCCCGCCAGCACTGCCTTCCGTTGCTACCACAAGTTTGGTTTAACGAGAGAGCTCCGGACAAAAGCAAACCTTTTCTATAGACCCTGAAAACAAAGGGGAAAGAGACGCGCGAGGCCGCAGAGAAGCGGCTGCTAGCGTAATGGTGCCAGGCCGAAAGCAGAGCATTAGAACTGCAAAAGCCGCGCGGGCGGGAGGAAGTGCGAGGCAGGAGGCGGGAGCGCCGGGAGGGCGGGCGGGGGAGGGGCGCTGCGCCATGTTTCCGTGTCACCCGCCGAGTCGCCGGCGCTGAGCTCGGCCGCTGGCTCCCGCCTGCCTCCGTAACAGCAGAAAGCGTGCGATTAGCAGCCAGACAGGCGGGGACTCCGGGCCCGCGGGGCCGCCGCACACGCCGCCCGCAGCCCCGGCCCGCGCTTCCCTCCCCCGCCCGCCGGGTAATCCTCCTCCTCGCTGCAGCGCTGTGTGCACTCTCATTAGAGCAGGGTGGCTTTTCTCTGCGCACTCGCTCGGCTCCCGCTGGCAAAACAACGCCTTCCCCGGCCGGGCCCTGGGCCAAGGGAGTCGGGGAGGGCCGGACGGGGGCGGGGTGAGGCTGGGACAGCCACGCAGGTTAGCTCCGCCGTCCGTTCCAGAAGATGGGAAGGACCCTTTGGCCCTCCCCCACGCGCAATGCCAAGGCCGGAGGTCCACAGCAGACTCTCTGCCCCTCGGGAGAAGGGGGAGATGCTGGTGCCATCCTGACCTACTGCCGTCCGCGGCACGAGGCCAGAATGCGTGGGGCAGATGAGGCTGTCTGGGTTGAAGAGCGGGAGTGGACACTGGGGAAGGTTCCCACAACTGGTGTTTTGCCCCGTGTGACTTGCTAACGACCTCTTAAGGCCAGAAGCTGGATTTCAGGTGTTGCTGGCCTAAGATCCTCAGGGAGACTAGTGTCCTAAGAGAGCCTTTCTGGCTTTGGGGTTGACCGCCTAGAATGGGTAGGAAACTGGGGTGGGGGCAGGATGAGGCTCCAGTGCTCCGAAGCGCCCCATTTTCTGTTCCGCGATCTCTGTACACAACAGTAGACAGCTTCTCCCAGCACCACGCGCCCAGCTGCAGGGCTCGGGAGCAGGTGTTCCTGCCCGGCCGGGGTGGCGGCTCCGCGCCCCTCCTGTCCCAGCTGCGGGGCCCAGAGACAGGGAGGGAAGAGGCGTGTTGGTGGCTATAACTGGGGGACGTCTCGCCGGACCGCGGGGAGGCTCCTCCGTGCCTAAAATGGGTCCATTCCGGGGTGCGGACGATCGCCTGGAGCCAGGAGGGATTCTAGGAGGACAGGCGGCCAGCTCCGGTCTGGAACTGCCCTAGGGGCCAGCGCTGGCCGTTCGGGGCGGCGGGAGGGCTTCCGGTCCCCGTGACTGCGGCGGCGGGGCGGCCGGGAAGTTCCCGGCGCGGCCGCGAGGAGCACCCTCCCCTGGCTGTCGCCGCCGCGCAGCTCTCGGAGCAGCGCCCTAGGAACCTCAGGGCATCGGGCGACGTCGCCCTCGCCTTGTGTGGGGATGGGGGCTTCAGGGTGCTCCCCGTAGCCCGCCACCACCCCCGTGGGGACCTGGGCGCCGGGTCCGGGACCCTGCGGGATCGGCCGCGCGCCTCCCAGCCCCTCCTCGCCGCTGCCATGGCGGGCACGTGAAGCGCAGCTCGGCGCCGGGAGCCCGCCCGGGAGCGGCCTGGCCCGCCGGCTCCTCTTCGCTGCGGGTCCAGGAACACGAAACCAAATCGAACCGGGTCCCGCAGAGCTCTCTGCGGCCCCGCACCCCTCCCTGCCCGAACCGGGCCTTGAGACCGCGCCAGACGGCTCGCCCGAGGGGAACTCGAGCTGACTAATGGGACGCGTGTGGGCCTCCTGAGAGGCCCGGCTGTCAGCAGATGCCCGCTCGCTCTGCGCTGACGCTGCGACCAGGCTCTTCGGGGAAGAGCGAGAGGAGGGGTTTCCCCGACCGGTGGTTTCGGCTCCCTGGGGACAATCCGGCTGGCTCTGGGCTTTGGGTCCTGTAGCCTGACCCCGGACCGGCTGACTCGGGGCGCCTGGCTTCAGGGTGCCTACGGGGAGAAGGTACCTCAGAGCTCTGAGCCAGTTATGAGCACACGCTCAGTTCGGCCTGGGGGTTTCCTTTGCCTGCGATTTGGGGCCAGCAGCTTTACTGGGTGGGGGGCCGATTTACAGGTCACCTTGAGGGCGTGGACTTAGATACCAAAACCCTCAACAAATAGAAAGTCGTCCGGAAATCCCTCATTGAGAACCCTCTGTGGAGAGAAGAATTGATAAAACTCAGGGAGAGTCCAGTTTAGTTGAGAGTTCTCAGGGTCTCTCTGGGCTGTGTGATGCCTTCTCCGCCCCACATTACAGGGTCCTGTGAAAATCAGCAGAGTTTCCAATTATTTCCACCTCGTTGTTGACATAGTTCTTATATATATGATATATGATATATATATGATATGACATAGTTCTTATATATATGATATATGATATATATATATGATATTATGATATAGTTCTTTTATAGTTCAACACATCGCTCTGATGGTGAGACACTTAATATAGACCAGTAACTAAAAGGAAAAAAAGTGCCTTTTCGAGCTTGTGTCAGATGCATAATAAATAAATCTTCATCGCGCATTCCTGGTTTTATTGAGCTTAATTACACTAGAAATCCAGTTCCTCCACGAGAAGGCCTGAGACCCTGCAGTAGAGGTGCGACTTTTCTGGGAGAGCCTCGCCTTTGGAGAGGGGTTCCTGGTGGAAGGCAGTTAGGTTTTAAATGTCACTTCCAAATGAAAACGCTTTCCGCCAGCTTTTTTTTCTTTTTTTTTTCTTTTTCTTTTTTTTTTTTTGATGCAGTTTTCGAAAGGAGCATTTTTTCGAGATAAGAAGTGACCGATCAGAATCGCTGAGGGGAGGTTGTAAGCAGCCGCTTTGCCCCAGCTTAGCTTATCTTATCTTTCACACTTGCATGGCGGAAAAAAATTGGCTTATCTTTATCCCCACCCCATTCTCGCCTTAATTGCTAAAAAACACTGGTGTGTTAAATGGGCAGGAAGGAGGTCTCTGGATTGTCAGCAGAACAGGAAGATTAAAAAAAAGTGGGGTCCTGGGGAAAAGAAGAGGGTGACCGAGTGCATTCTTCCCCTAGGCCTTGTACAGTGTGGAGGGTCTAGTCCTGGCTGGAAGGCACCACGATCAGATTTTTTTTTTTCTTTTTTAAAAGAAGAATTAAACAAAAAACAGTATGGCTTTGGCTTGGGCAGCTTCCCCGGGTCTCTCTTTTTTCGGCACCCTGTTTACCAACCTCTCCTTCATCCCTCCCCTCAATAAAAAAAAAAAAACAACCCGGTCAGTGGGTCTGTAGTTGAGACCCCTACCTTCATCTTCTGTCTTCTCTGTTGAGGGGTGGGGGGTGCAGGGGTTGGGACGTGCAGCCTGCTGGAAATCATTAAAATATATGCGGTGTCTGCAAACACACACTTTTAAATCATGGCGTTTCCCCTCCACGCTGGTATATTTAAACTCCAGAGCGAGCTGAATCTCCTCCCTCTCAGTCGTTTGTCTGTGTCACCGACAGGCCGCTAATGGCCGGGCTTCCAGGCGCTGTGCATTATGCATTAACCTCCTCCTACCGCTGCCCCACACAGAAGGTTCTGTCAGGCCTCACAACGCAAACCACTCTACATCCCCGCAATCCAGACAAGGCGGGGTGGGCTGGAGGGGTGCTAAAGGGCTGGGGATGCTGAGGTATGGGGGCGGAGGTGAGGGCACAGCAGATTGGGCCTGGAGAAGAATGGAGTCAGGTAAATTGTGCTAGTGCTTAAAGTAAACCCTTTGGAATTCCCAGCCTGGAGAGGTGGAATGGTGACCACTCCACACCAACCACTTCTGGGTCCAATTTTGTCCCTCTGGGTACCCTCAGGCACTCAATTGCTTAGGATCACACCAGTTCTGTTTTTCTTTCTGCTGGTCCTTAGTCCCTTCCTCACCCCATCAGTCCCCAGGTAGCAGAGATAAGCAGAATTGAAAATGGTTGGTTGGGAGGCTGGTATGTTGGGTGGGAAGGCAATTACTTGGCAACTGTGTCCCCTTTCATTTACTTTCCCACTGACCCCACCCCTCAAGCCGGATAAAATATTCCCCAGTGGGCCTAGCTAAACCAGAACCCCTCCTGGACATAGTGTAAGGATTGATCTGCAGGAGCGTCTGGCTTCAATGATGGGGCCAGGCCTTCTCCCAAAGCCTCCTGTGTTTCTCCCATCTGGTCAACACCTAGTCAGCCTTTGGCAACAGCAGGATAGACTGAGATTCCAGAGTTCAGAGCCTGACAAAAATTTAGCCTAGATCAGGAATTTCCCGAGATTATTTCTGTGAATCATATCGGTTCTGTTCTTTGGACCACTCACCTCCAAATAGCCCATAATCCCAAAGGCAATTACCTTTAAGCTGCACAACCCAAAATCTAACCGTTTTCTGCCTGGGAAGGCAGCTACCTAGCTTTAGGTAGTCCACAATTAGTAAAACCCTTAGGGTCATGGATAGGCCCCTAATTGTTCATTTGAGTTTTGAAAGGAAGACAGGCTAGCTAGATTGGTCTACCCTACTCCACCCCACCACACTCGACCCTATGGATTTTTTTTTTAAAGCCCCATTGGTAAGCCTGGAGTTCAATTGCTAAATGACTGTAAGACCCGTAAATGTGGGGTCTTTGTATGTTTTTAAAAGATAGTTAACATTAACATTGTTAACATTACATAAAGTAAAAAATGCATTCTTACCATTCATGTATGGAGTGTTCCAATAACTCCAATAATAAATCCAGTAACATCAATCAGAAAACACCAGCTGAGGAGGCCTATAGGTGGCCTATAGAACTGGGATTTCCATTCTATACATACCTGTCATAAACGAATCCCCAGCCACACACCCAGTTGGGAACCCAGATTGCCCCTAATCGCAGCAGGTAGGATCTCTGCATACGATGCAGATGCAAGGCCTTAGCCCAGACCTAGGGGTGACAAGACTGGTGGAAGTTTGGGAGGTCTTAAAATCAGCAGAAGTCAACAAAGACAGGCTGGTTTCAAGTTTGCTCCCAGAAGCTCCAATTTGGTTGCCCAGTTGCAGAGCCTGCTTAGAATCTTCTGCAGAGAAGGCCTGGGAGTCTAAAGTCCAGCCATATGTTATAATCACGAGACCTTTTCATGGGGGATGAGGCTGGTGGGGGAGGGGCAACACTCGCAGCTCCACCTCGCAGTACTTCTCATTTCCTTGCTGATTTATTTCTCAGCTGGCATGACAGCCTCCCTTGCCTTGCGCTCCCTTGCTCATCCACTGCGCTTTGCTTTCACTGAAATCCTTTTCCGAGTGCAGGATGGATATATATAAAATCGGCTTGACATCAGGGTCAGCTCCAGAGGGGCTTAGGGGAGGGCAGGCAAGAGCCAGACCTTAAGCATCTGAGGCAGACACTGTGCACCCCCAGATCCAGTAGCGATCCCTTTGAGTGAGGGCATAAGAGGGGGCTGCTTTTCAACAGCTCTTTCCCAGGCAACAATTTTTGACTAACCAGGCCAATGGGTGTGATCCTTCTCCACTTAGGGACCTGGGAAAATCTCACATTTTAATTCTCAGTGAGTCAGAAACACCCCCCCCCCCACACACACACACACATACACACTTGTGTGCCTGCCTCTTAGGACTCCCTTAATAAGATATTTTTAAAATCCCACGGAATTGGAAAATGCAGTCCCTAGGAGATGGAAGAGAAAGCTTTTAATCCCACCAGCCCACTGGAGAACACCGTGGAGTCCAGAGACTCCCGTAAAGGACGGGGTGACTGCCACAAATTATGTCAAAGGCGAATTTACTGGCTTGTTTGTCTCCAGCATCAAATTTCTCCAGCAGGCAGCCTTCGCCCTTACGGCACCCCCCCCATTCATTTTAGTTCTAGGACTTAAAGTTAGACAAACAGACCCCATTGTCAGCAGTCTCAGGAAGCCCTAGGACTCCAGAGGCCTCAGGCTCCAGGCTTACCTCCTGGATTTTCTGAAAGTTCTGGACAGTTAACATAACTTGGACGTTGGGAAAGCCTGTTCCTGGGAGAATTGGGAGGTGAGAAGAGGGGGAGAGAAGGTGGCTGGGCATCGAGCCAGGGTTTCTGCGGTGTGGCCTAACCGAGCCGGATGAGCCTGGCACTGCTGTGCTGTTCGTCCAGGCCAGCCCTCCTGCCCAGCCCACAGCCAGCCGCACAGCGGCCTTTCTGCCTGGAACCATGTTCAGAGTTTCCCCACAAATACCCAACTCCAGCTTTCCCGGTTATTTAAGACTTGTTTTGAATAAAAGGAGTCGCTTCAAAAAGAAATGTTTCTCTACAACACACAACCAGGCTTTCCCCCCCCAGCTGTGTCTGTAACTTCGCATGCTCAGTCTAATAACTTTTAATGTCTAGCCCTAAAACGTCTTTATAAAAAATAGCTTTACAGCATAATAGTCCAGGTGTCTTTCTGCTTGTTACCGGAGATTAAAAAAATGTGTAGGTTAGCTTTCAGAGGCACCCCCTCCGCCCCTCAAGAAAGACCAGGAGGAAAAAGGCGTGCATTCCATTCTGCAGGCACTGGTCCTGGAAGCCTTAGCGGCCCAGCCAGCACAGCTAGGCACTACCCGCCGACCTGCCTGTCTTTTGCATCAGTTGTTACAAGCAGTTCTGGAGCATGAAGATTTAATTCTGTTCAAAGTTTCGGGTTTCAAACGGTAGAGATGTTTCACTTCTGCTTTGAGAAGGGCTGTTTTTATAAGTATGCTGAGAACTAAAACAGAATGAATAAAATTGCACCTAATATCAGTCCCACAGTCAGTAATGGGTGTCATTTTTAAAAGGGAAAATATCTTCTAGCTAGAGATGAAATTTTGGCCTTGACCTTGACTTGGTAATCAACTTGAGATGCTTTTGATTAATTTTTGGCATGTAGACGCTCCAGGATATTTAAAAACTTTCCGTGTGGGTTTACTAGCCACTTCCATTTCGGACTTAGGTTCTCATCAAGCCTGCACCATCCTGTTCCTAGGCAGAAGACATACTCCAGCCCATCCCAGAATCGAAAGACCCCATAGAAGCACCGAATGGGGTAACCTTTTGGCCTCGGTGTCAGAGCTCCCAGCCAGGGTGCCCTGACTTCCCTTCCCGCCAGCTTTATGAAGTGAAGCTGGGTTTGCCCTTGAGGCTCTGCGCTCGGGGGAGGCCGGAACCTCGCTTCTCGGCTTCCCCCTTTCGCTTGCCTGCCCTTCCCCCCTCTGGCGCCCAGAGCTGCTCCTGGTGCGTAGGAGAAGCTCGATACGTGTCAATTGAATTGAACTGCTGCGGGCGCAGGCTGTACACTGCCGCCGAGTCCTGATCTGCACGACGTTACCGAGTGAAAATTTATGGGCTGAACGGTGAAGCCAAAAGTTGTTCCCGGCCAAGTAAAATAAAACGCGGGAGATACTCTCACGAGGCCGAGGTGAGAGATGAGGGCAGACCTTTCAGCCATCGCAGGTCCGGGCCGTGAAATGCTCAAAAACTGGGAGAAACTCAGGCGCATCCCGGTTCCCTTTACGGTCCTCCTACCCCCTTGTGTCCCCGGGAACACCCCCCCCCTCTACACAATTCCCACACAATTGAAATGTCCGGGGAGCAAGGGCGCGGAACTGCCACTGTTGCCCGTGGTGGTGTTTTCACGTAGCTCTTAACGCCTGAAGGGGAAGTAGCTCCTCTGGGAAGAAGGGGCGAGGTGCTGTGGGGGTGGACGCCCACGCACACTCAGGCTTTGCTGGGCTGGGTCTCGGAGGGGACGCTAGGCCCGGAGAGCGCAGCGCTGGTGGCGAGAGGAGGCAGTGGCGCCTGCCGCTGGGGTTTGACAGCTTTGGCTGAGAGGAGTGCGAGGCGCTTTATGGTAATTGCGGTCCTCCACTGGCCTTCTGGGTAGCAAGGGGAGTCTCGGCGCGCTGCAGGAAAAGCCGCCCCCGCCGCCCCCAATTCTTGGGGCTGGGGATCTGTTGGCCGACCTAGCCGTCGCCGCTGCGGAGTCGGTCTCCACTCCCCCTAGGACGTGAGCCCTGGCTGGGCGTGAATAGCCAACTCGGCCGGAGCTGGGACGGAGAGGACAGAGGGCGGTAGAGTTGGGGGGGGGGTACTACGACAAGACCCGCCACCCAGGTGGTTTGGGGTTCAGATGTGGCGAGGCCCCAATGCACCCGGCTGGGAATCGGTGACAGCCGGGGAAAAGTCGGGCGATGAACCTTTCCTGGGAATCACCCTCCTGAAACCCCACTGCGGAGGCGCTGCAGCGGAGGGTGAGCGGAGACTGGGGGGATCCTAAACTTGCGAGAGCTGGAGGCGGCGGTGGCGGTGGCTGGCGGGCGGTTGTCGCCCGAGCGCTGCCCTGAGGGGGGGAGGGAGGCGGCTGTTGGGAGGAGAGGAGGGCGGGCGGAGGGAGGGGGAGGAGGAAGAGGAGGGAACCTGGGAGGGGGGACGCGTTGGGATCGCGGCGTGCGGCAGCAGACGGAGCCCGGGCTCCCAGCGGCAAGGTGAGGCAGAGCCGCGCTCCGGGCTGAACGGCGGCCGAGCTCTTAAGCCGAGGGGGAGACGCGCCGGAACCCAGAGCACGACCGAGAGCGGGAGCGAGGCGGGCGGTGGTGGCGGAGGGGGACCACGCGAGTCGCCGGGCGGAGAGCCCGAGCCGCGCTGTCGCCGCGGAGGGACGACTTGGCCAACACACTCGCTCACACACACCACACACACACCCAGCCTGAGCGGGCGCTCTCGGCGAACCGTCAACATGGCGCTGGGGCTCTTGCCCGAGCGCGGGCGGCAGCGGCGGCGCGGGAGCTGCTGAGGCTGACGGAGCCCGGTCCAGCTGCGGGAGGAGAGGATCGCGCGGGGCCGTCGCCACCTGCCCTAAGCTCGCAGCCCGCCCCGCCCCGCCCCACCCCCACGCGGCCCAAAGCCCACCCCTCTGCCGGGCCGACCCCTTAGGGCAGCAGAGCCGCTGCAGACAGAGGCGAGCAAGCGCGGCGCTGGGAGTGGACTGCGGGCACCCGAGGAAGCCAAACTTTGCTGCTCGCTGCGCTTTCCCGGCCGGGCTCCTCTGCTCTTTAGCGTAGCCGCCCTCTCCCGACCCCGCACACGTCCACCCAGCCAGCCAGCCAGCCGCCCCCGGATCTTCCTCGCCGCCTGGACTCCGCTCCGGGGAAAACTTCAAAGCGCCGGATCGAGGGCTCCCTGCCTACTTCCCGACTGGGGATTTCAGGTCAGTGCCCGGAACACCTTTCCCCGGGGGCCGCGGGCGGGCTGGCGCGCCGGGACTGCAGCCGACCTCCTCCCTTAAAGGGTTTCTCCTTCTACTCCAGTAGACCCCCGTCGGGAGGTTTAGCTACCTTGCTCGCTTTCGTTTTTACATCAGAGCTGCAAGTTATTAAAAATGCAGCCAACCTAAGCGGCCCCCGCATGGGCACCCGGGAGGGAGGGACTCGACGGGGGACCTGCCGCCTCCCGAGGGGTTGGGAGGACCGAGAGTTCAGCGAGTGGAAGTTTGCAGCCTCTGTGTGTCTGCGCGGGAGCGCGGTCGTCGCCGAGCGTCGGGAGTCAGGCGCGGGGGGGGGGTGCTGGGCTGGAAGCTAGGAAGCTCGTCTCGGCGTTACCTCGCTAGCAGGAAGGGGAGGGCGGCGGGTTCCCGTCTGCTTTCTTTTTCGACTCGGAAAAGAACTGTAAAAACCCCCAGCCGCCGCTGCTTCGTCTGGCCTCTCCAGGGGCCGGTGGTGCCTCCGAGTGGAACGACGGCTTGTGCGTGCGCTAGTGTATGCAGCGGGCGCCTCGGACGGAGCCGAGCTCGACCTACCGTCGTCGCTCAACTCCGGAGGGGAGTCCCGGGTTTTTTCTTGGCTTGCCCCAAAGCATGAATCACGTGGAATAACGGGGGGAAAACTACTAGGAAACCTTGGAGAGCTCGAGATTCGGACTGGGCCAGTCCGCCGGCCGGCCAGGTCAGATGCATTGTTTTGTAAAGGTTCTTTTAAGATTCTAATTCGACCCCCCACCCCGTTTTTCCCCATCTCTTCCCTTCGCGTAGGTTTTAAGTTCGGAGCCTCCTGGAGCCAGTGTAGACCGCTTGTTTAGGGGCGGCGTGGGGGGAGCGAGCAGAGCTCTCAGCCCTCCGCTGGGCTGTGGGGAACCTGGTGGGAAGCCCTGATGGGCGTGTGAAAGTCTGCGGCCCGGGGAAGTTGGTCCCACTCGGAGGGCGGGCGACGCGAAGGCTCTAGGCGAAGAGGAACTTGCGCACCGGGCGCGATCCTCGGCTGAGGCGGGGAGGGCGAGGCGGCACAGGGCCAGCGCTTGGAGCAGGCGGGAGGCTGCGCTACAGAGCCGCCACAAACCCGGGGACTCCGGGCTGTGGCGAAGAGCGCCTGCTATTTACGAAGAGAGCCTAGGAGCGCCCTGAACCGAGTAGGGTGGCTCGTGGCACGTGTAGTCCCAGCGGACTTCTGGCTGCCCGGTTGCTCAACGGAACACGTACCCACGTCCCGAAGAAGACCGAGCTTGTCCCCTAGTAGGCCGAGGCTGAGCCAGGCTTAATTTGCTGTTAATGAATCTTTTCCAGAAAGTCCGCGACCTCCAGCTAGACGCTTTGAGTGCCCGCGCGAAGGCGCGCGCCGCCGGTGTCTAGAGGGTGGGGGTTGGGGGAATAGAAAAGCGAAGAAGGAACTGGAGGAGGGTTATGTTTATTTAAAAACAAACCTTAAAAGAAACCAGCGGGCCTCAAATAGGTATTCATCCTGCCTGGTTGCGTCTAGACTAGACAGTCCAGGGTTTTAACTGTGTAACCCCCTCCCCGCGCACCCTTATTGAGAGAATGCTAGGGGACGAGTACTGCTACTTGGTTCTAAGGTGAGCTCCTTGGACAGAAAAAAAAAATCCTTTAAAATGGACCGGGAGTTTAAAAAAAAAAGAGGAAATAGCCCACCCCAGAAGGTAGTGGGTGGTGAGTAGACAGACTTGGTATTTCTAGCCATCTGACACTTCCTGTGGATTGGAAACGGACACCTCCGGGAGAGATCGACCTGTACACGGTGCTGGATTCTGCCAACAGAATTTCTTGTGTGGAAGGTATTTTAATTGTCGACCTCAGAGACGCCTATATGTGGACTCTTGGGGGAATACTCTCTTCTCGATCCTTTCCACTCCATCCCTGACTTGTTACCTGGTCTGGGTTGCAGTGTCGCCTCTGCTGTTTATTTGGGGTTGGATTGTGTCGCATAGACGCGAAGGGGTGATGATTAATTTGCCGTCCAGGTTTAATCTGAGGCTGGCCTTTGGTGTGCCGGTGAACACCACCACATACGTGAATTGCCTGCGGTGGTTAGGGGATCACGCGGGTTTCGGTCACCAGGCGCTGGGCGGGTAGGTCTGGATTGGGGCTCGATCGGCCCCAGCTCTCTCCTTTGAGGCGCTGTCACCAGTAGGTGACTGAGAGTTAATTAGGAAGTGTTCTCTGGATCAATGGGCCGCACAGCTCATTAGCGATTCTCTCCAGCCCTTTGCAGGGCCGGCCTGGCCTCCGCCTCCCACACAGCCCGGGCCCCCGCGGTCCGGGCTGCGGAGAGTGCCGCTGGGAAGTGGGGAGGGGTGGTCAGTGAGGGACAGCGGGCAGGCCAGGATAACTTCGCAGGGCTGTGTGTTGCGTGCGGCGCCGCGAGGTCCTCACAGCCCGCTCTTTCTTCCTGCTCGCGGCGCCTCCACTGTGTCTTTAACTCGCTCTAGCTCGCTTTGCTGCCTGGCTGCTCCTCCCCGCCTCCCTCGCCTATCTCTTGTTCTCTAAGCACGACGCCTGTGCTCCCCGCCCAGTTTGGGATTAGACAAGATAAAAATAGGACTGCCCAGCGCGCAGAGCTGTGACAGTGCCGGGGTAGCCTGGCTGATGCGAGCGCAAGGGGTAGGGTCTGGGGAAGACTAGCAGGGTGCTCGGGGCGGCCAGATTCTTATTGGACCCTCACCCCCTACCCCGCAGGCGCCGTCACGCTCGCTGGACTCCTTCCGCTGTGAACCGTGCGGGCCAGGGGGACCTGAGCAGGGTCTCCGCGCTCTCGCGGGTGTTGTTGGTGTGCGGGTGATAGATCGGTCTAGACAGGCATGCAGACTCCCTCCCGGCTGAAGGACGGGGGGTGGGGGGCAGTGGAGACCGCAGCAGACTCCCGAGAGCTGTGAGCCAGCAAGCTAAAGCTAGCCTGCAGGCCCAGCAAGCCAGGCTTGCTTACCGGGTGGAAAGCAGGTTGGGGGGGGTCTCTTAACCCTTTAAGTGCGGTAAATAGTTTAATGCGGGGGGTCGAGTCTAGTAAAAGTGACTGGGGGTAGAGTGGTCCGCGGGGTGGGGGCCTGGGTTCTAGACCTACTAGTGTTTTCCTTTCTCTTCTGTGTGCATCCGCCAATTCTTTCACAAATCGAATGCAGCTGCTAGACAGAGTACTAGCTTGACCTAGTACTTCTGTGTGGGGGAGCTGTGAACACAAAATGGGCTCCCTCACTTAAGAATCTGAGTTTCAGAGCAGACTGTGTAGACCTCTGTTTCCAATGGGGACCTGATGCGTGTAGGGGAGACTTGAAGTGAGAGAAGAAGGTTAATTGGGCAAAGGCGCTGACCCAAACTCCTCCAGATTAAAGGCCCCAAGCCTGAGATGCCAAGTACAGTGTGCATGCACTGGTGGGAGAACATAAAGAAACACTTAACCACGAACTTGTGAATAGTTATAGTCAGACATGTGCGGGAGACAATCCGAGGTGGTCTGGACACTTTAAAAAAATCTATCATTTGTATATCAATGGCGTAAAATTTAATGTAACTCATCATAAGTTAGTCTAGTTTAATTCTGAGCTGAATATTGATAAATAGATCCCCCAATAGATAACTTATTCCTTCCCTTCTTTTCCCCTTAACAGTTTGTGGCCTAAGGTTCCTCTGTTTACACTTAGACTGCAAAGCCATGCTGGTTTGGCCAGGAAATGAACTTCATTAGACTGATAGCCAGAGAACCTAAGGAGTAGAAAGGAATGCTCAGATTAAGATGTATCTCTGAATGACAAGTGCTGGGACAAATCAAGAGGCTTTGGTCCCTATGTCCTAATAGAACAAGAGATCATCAGAGCTAAAGAACTGGTCAAGAGGAATGTAAACATGGGTGTGCGAATGTAGGAAATGCATAGTGATAGTCTAAAAGGAAAACTAGAGATGGCGTGACGCTGGAACCTGGGGCAGGGTTTCTATGTGTTGCCAAGACAAAACCCATTTAAAGAAGTAAAGAGGAGGGTCACTTGGGAAGGCACAAAAGGCACAGAGATGCATACATAGCCTGTGCTTAGATACAGGGGCCTAATTACCAAGACCTCCGCTTTGTCTTGAGGTAGACTTTCACTAGTGATACTTACTGAAAGGAAAGGGGCAACTGTACGGGACTTTAGCTCTCAGAGAGCTAATGCTTGGGCACAGCAGCCTTCCAAACAGGTGATGGCCCTTGTTTAGGATTACTTCTAGTTCTAGCCCTGCTGCCTAGGTAACAGGAATTTCTAAAGAGCCTGGGAGTTCTTGACCTTGGGTGGCTGGAAGGTCTGTAGTAGTGGCCGGGGAGAAAGAGATGGGAGGGTGTGGTAAAGTTGGTGAAGGTGGAGCAAGGCTTGGCCTGAGAGAATCGAAAGAAGTGTGCCTTCTGGGAGGAGCAAGAGGGAGAGCAGTATGCTTGCATTTTGGCTTTATTATATATTTTTCCTCCCTGCTGGAGGACACTATGCTTGTGCAGGGTGTATTAGCAGGCGCCTCAGTGACCCCAGACATGTAAACTCCTGCTAGGGTTTAGTTTGCCCGAGGCACTGATTTGCCTGCTCCTCTTTGTCTAAACCCAGTCAGGAATTCCAGGTTTTATTGGGAAGATCACACTTGGGTGGAGCCCAGGGAGAGGGTGTGCTGGGCTGCGAGGAAGGCTGACATTCTCCTAAAAGGCCCAAATGCTGCCCCTACCCTAACATGGCCCTCAGGAGCAACCACCGTGATTCCCTCAAGGATTTATCCAGACAGACACCTAGCCAGGCAGGGTAGGGGACTCAAATGGGCCAACCTCGGGGCTGAGCCCCACTCCAGCTAGGAAGGCCCTTTGTTAGGCCCTAGTGTCCTAGGAGTCGATGAAGAGTGTAAATACACGTGTTTTTGCCTAGGAGTCTCTTGGGACACTCTGGATCTGGTCTCCTGGCTTTGTCTGGCCACCATCGGAGGAACTTGGTCAGTGTTGATGGCCAATGGGATTCCTTGCTTTTCTTTTCCTTTTTTCCTCTTTTTTTTTCTGCCCCAGAGTTGGTCTCCCTGCTGAGACCTAGGTGATGTGTTGGGGGAGGGGAGCGAAGCACAGGAACTCTGTCCACCTCTGTGGTCACCCAACAGGGCTCATCCCTGAGCACTTGGCCCGAGGCATGTATACTTTCCTAACAGATTCCCAAACTTGCTTCCAACGTGTCCCTCAAGACAGGACATATATATTTTGTGGAGTAGCAGTTTTTGTGCTCTTCCCGGGTATATTTCTGAAGGTTCTCATTCTAGGCTGACTGATGCTCAATTCCGTGTGTCTGTCCTCAATCCATATTCTTGTGGTATGACCCCATTTATTTTTTTCAGAGGGCAAGTATCACTAGCCAGCACCCACACAGGCTGGGCTCCCCACGATTAGATAAATGGAGAAGTCCACTCAGAGAAGATCCTGACAGCATAAAATATAATTTGTGATCTAAAAGACAGTTTCCAGTATAATCTCATTATGCACCACGGACTCCCGGTGTTATTTTGTGGAAGGCGGACAATGATCAATTTACATTGACCCGGGGCTGGGCGAGCTTTTAGATGGTAATTGCCATATTGATTTGCATGCAAAAAGGAGACCTGCTAAAATTAAAGACCGGAAGCTAAATTAAACTAAATTTATTGTCTAGGTGCAAACCAGGGGAACTATTGGGGGAGGGAGGTGAGTCAGGCTAGGTTGCCAGGGGCAGAACAGGTAAGAGGCTAACAGAGCTTGGGGGGCAGTTTACAACTTTCCCCAGCTATCTTTGCCTTGAGATTTCAAAATGTGGGAAAGGAGTCGAGTTTAGGGGAGTTATAAAAAGGTACAGTTTCAGTGAAGGCCTTAGGTCTTTTAATACTAACGGTAACTATGGGGGGGGTATAGGGTTACAGGGGTGGGGTGTCTTCCTGCACCATTTCCGGCATCCCCCACCTCCCATTTCTATTGTTTTGATTCTGAGGCCTTCGCTACGGTGCCAGGGACACCAAAATCTGAAGAGAGAAAGGAAGCGCGGAGGTGGGGGGAGCCCTTCTCTGTTCCCGCCTTGTCCCTTCCCCTGCCCTCTCTGGAGCGGGAGACCTTGTGGTGGGCGTGAAGGTGTTAGAGGGTAAGTACGCCCTCCACCTTGGCGAGGCCCGGTGGGTCCCCACGGATGGATAGGACTGTGGGCAATTGTCTCACGATGGAAGCTAAGGTCGCAGGCTCGGCTGGATGGCAATTGCCCGGGAAGCCGCAGACTCCAGGTGGCCGATGTTGAGGGTGGAGGGGGATGGGTGGATTGGATTGGAGTGGGAGAGGGTGCCTACCAGAGCTTCAGGCCTGCCCAGTGCTAGGGTCAGGGGGTCTCCTTTACAAATGCTGCCGTGCTAGGCCAGTTCCGAGCCAGGCCAGGCAGGAGCTGGAAACTCATCTGGCTAGCCAAAGCTGGAAAGTTTTAAAAAGAGAAAGAAAGCCACTTGCTGGAGGTCTGGCTGGGCGCCAGGTCAGCTGGGCCGCATGGCCACTCAGGGTTGGGGGTGGGGTGAAGGGAAGGAATATACGGACCTTCTCTCCTCCTGGACCCTCTCCCTCTTCCTCCCGGTGGCTCTGCGGGGTCTATTTCAGGGATCCTTTTTGAGTCTCAGAGGCTGGCAGGGGTGACCAGATGTCTGGTGCCTGAGCCAGTCCTCACTGGGCAAAGGTGAAGATTAATAAGCCTTTTGGTTCGAAAATTCCTAAAGCAACTGAAAGCTTGGGGTAGGCTTAAAAATCAGGAGGAAGTGGAGAGAGGATCTTTAGGCAATATCCTGGGAGGAAAGGTTGGGAAAAGGAAAGTCTTCCATCTTGCCTTGGTTGGCTTTTGGTAGGGACATTGGGGTACTCAGTAAATAGGGCCTGGTATCTAGAAGTCACTTGGCTGATATTTTCTCCCCCACCTGGTCACTAGGGTTGCCTCATAGAGTTTTAGGAGATACAGACAGATATGTAGGATTCTCTTCCAAAGGCCCCTTGCTCCGTCTAGATATTCGATTGCATTATGTGACAAGTTCAGGGTGGCCACCTCAACCATAGGACGAGAACAGCAGTCAGCATTTTCCCTGAGAACAGAGAGGCCTGGCCACCTACTACTGTGGGCTAGCACCTGGAGAGAAGGCCGCAGGTACCTTGTTGGATGCCTCGGTCTCCCCAACAAGGGCATCTCATTGTGAGAGATTTGTAGTCTGTAGGGGGAGATTATGAAAACCTTTTCAGTGACCTTAGAGATTGCTGTGATGTTTAGGGGAAACTGAGCTCTGGGCTCATACTGAACTCACCTGAGGTGAAGGAAGACAATATGTGAAAATGGGGATTTCAAGTCACACAATTAGGCCAATAATTGGCTCCTCTCCGCAACTCCAGGACTGAGTTTGACCATGGCCCATTTTTACTAGCTGTGTGACCTTGGGGGCAAGTTATTTATGGCCTCGGAGCCTCAGTGTGTTTCTTCATTTGTATGACTGGGAATAATTACCTACCTTTAGGATCAAAGACAATGCTTGGCACATAGTAGGCCCAGAGGGTTAATAATTGACTTGAATGACTGGTCATGTTTCTAGAAGTTGCTCCCTAGTTCTCCAGTGTCCCATGGACCAAGGATGCATTCAGGTCAGATGCTTCTGCCAGGGGCATTCCTCTGGGTAGGCCTATATGGGTTCCTCTCTTTGTTTAGAGTTCTTTGCCTTATGCCTTTAAGGGATTCCATATGCAACGACTTGGATTTCTCCTCCCCCCCAAGTCCCCCACCCCCAGTCTTAAGTGGGATCATTATATGGGTCAGAATTGATTCCAGAACTGGTATCTAGGTGCTGTTTGGCAAATTTTCCAGTCATTATTCCAGGGGAGGGGACAGGGGCTGCCAAAGGAGAAGACCTAGTTGGAAGAGGTGAAGGAATGGCCTGCTGCAGCAGCCAGAGGTGCTGTGGCTTGATAGGGATTAAGTCCGGATGTTATGAAGGCTCGATGTGGTTTTCAATAAAGTCAGCCAGAGATTGCTTCTTTATATCGCGATGTATTTAAACGAAATTACCAGCGCGAGAAGAGAAGCAGACCTGTATGGATCCAGACCGGTAGTAAGCTACTGTGATCAGGTTCCCTCTTCGTCTCCCAGAGGGGAAGTCAGCTTTTGATTGAAGCTACACTTGGTTCTTGACTCTCAGGGGATGCCTGCTCTGAAACAGGAGCTCTCGCTCCCTTTCCCTCCCCCCTATTCCCTTCTTTCCCTAAAAGCCTTTGTGCTGAAAGAGCTTCAGTAGGCATGAATCTCTGGTCCCTCTAAAGAAAGCTTGCAGCCTTTGCTGACGTTGGTTTGTGAGCAGTGGCTTTTACCAGGCCAGCAGTTTTGCCCCCCACCCCCCTCGTTTTAGCTCACTATTTTAGAGGTAGTGTATGGGCAGGATGCTCCCAACTATGGTAGTGGCTGCAGTGTGGAGCCCAGCCGCCTGGAGTCTGAAGGCTCTGTAACCTTTGAAGGGGGGCCCCTCCGGAGGGGGCAGAGGTGGGGAGCTTGAGGACCCAGGATTGTTTTCGAGGGTCTGTTTGTTTTCTCCAGCCCGAGAGGGTGGAGACAGGCAAGAGTGTGTTCTAGCTTTGAGTCTGATTTTAAAAAACTTGATTTAATTGGAGAAACTCCGAGGCATTTCACAGTTCTGTACAAATGCAAACTTGAAATAGCTCGAGACCTACGTCATTTAGGAAGGGATAAATGAAGTACAAAAATGTTCAAACTATGTAAATCCTTGGAGTTGTCTGCCCTCCCATAAACACATGACAAGTGCCAAGGCATTTCCAGTCAAAACACCCATGGACCCAGCAGTCTTCATCCTTTGTATTTATTATTTTATTAACAGCATTTTACACAGCATTTAACAAGCCCAGACTGCCCGCTTTCCACAGTGACTGGGTGGAAAATGGGTGGGGGTGGGGGAAAGTGGTCTACAAACCCACAAGCTGGTGAGATCTCCAGATGGAGAGGCAGTTTATTTCTACTGGCCAAAAGGAGCCAAAAGTAGTACTGAGAGAGCTCCCTTCCTATCCTAGGAGCGTGTTTGGGCTTCTAGAATGTGTCTGCTCCCAGCTTCTACTTGGAAGGTAAAACAGGGTCTCCTGGCTCCTCTCTCCTCTGCCCCTTGGTTCTTGGTGCTCTTCAAAGAACGAGTATTTGTCTGTCGTTATTCTATATCCTGGTGGAAAGTTTCTAACGAAAAGTAATGCCTTTCTTAAGTCATAAAATGAGCCTTGTATGATTATTTAATTAAAATCTATTTAAGGACCGATTAGGCGTGTAATTTGCGCTAATAATGACGATTATGGAAATGTTCAACTTAACCAAAAATCATAAAGGAGACATTTTGATCAGTGGGGCGACCAGTAAGTATTCAATGAGTTGGGCAATTTCTGAAAGACCAGAGGCGGACCTTGTGGCCCTGCACAGAATCCCAGACATGCCCAGCCTCTGTGACAACCTCAGGGGCCACAGGCCTCCCTGTCACAGCCCCAGCCTAGCCACCCAGTTGGCCTAGTAGCGTGAGCAGCCCTCTCTTCCCATCCAGCTTCTCCAGAGTCTACCAGAGGCACAAACTCTGGGAGAGGCTACTAAACCACAGTGAAATCACTGCGAAATGGCGGTGCTCTTGGGTTTAACAAACTGCACCGAGAAATGCGCGCTTCCTTGGCTGGCCTTGGCTAGAGCCCGGAGGGGTGGGGTGGGGGGAGCCAGGGTCCCTTGTTCCGGAGAAAGCTGCCAGCTGCTGGTCTTGGTGCGAAGGCGAAGGCAGACACAATGCTGCTGTTGTTGGTTTGATCTCTAACTGTGGATTGTTAGTCTGGCTTTAACTATGTGGTAAGGGGGGAATGTGAAGGCTGTTTACAGCGAGTGCAAATAATGTGACAGCTGTTGGCGCGCGAGCAGCGCTGCGCCTCCTTAGCACTCACACAAAGCGCGCACTATGCAGGCAGGCCCGTGGAGGAGCTGCAGAGGTGGCCACCACTTTGTGGCTGGCGCTTTCGGATGAGAGAAAGCTGGGTCACATCCCGTCACCAGTCAAATCCCTAGCACACATCTTAAAGACTGCCCAAAGGATGGGGCAGGGGTGTGGGGTGGTTTATATGTTGTGGCTTAGGGATCTTGTTAGACAGAGGTGACAGGAGAAGGCTGGAGGAAGGTGGGGGTAGGGGCTGGAGTGTCACTGTCTAGAGGGGTTTGGCCAAGATCCATGAACCTGGGTCCTCAGCTGCTTGTGACAGAGTTTGCAAGATTTGGGAAAACAACCAGCAGCCCCAAGTAAGCTGCTTTGGAAGACTTGGTAAGAATGTGTTAGTAACTGAAGGCTTTCTGGGGATCCCCGAGGCTCTGAAGGCTGTTCTTCCTCTGCAGTGGCTCTATTCAGATAAGTTAGAGACAGGCGCTGCTGTGTTCTGGGCACTGCGCGCTGTTCTTCAGGATGGAAATGCAAGTGTGTGGGTTCAGGATCCGAAGGAGTATGCATTTTCTGGGGAAGGGATGCAGGTTGACTTCGAGCCACACGGTCTCATAACCTTCCCCTGTCAGAACACACGGCCTTCAGCTACAGCCGCAAAAGGCCTGGTGGAAGAGGCACTACTCTCTGGGCATTCGTTCGGGTGGACAGGAGAGCAGGATGAAGGGGATGATGAGGACTGTCACTCTGTCTGTCCACTCATGGCCATGCCTAGCTAGAGTCAAGAACTTGGTCTGTCTCTTGGGTGGCCTGGGGCAAGCTGAGAGTAAAGTGCCTTCCCAACACCCCAGGAATCCCAAGGTCGAGAGAAGCCTTCTTGGGGTATAGAAAGGCTGTCCCCAGGATATAGGAAATCTTTGCAGGCAGACTTAGTTCTACAATCTTGCCTTCTGTGTTACCTTGGCCCTTATGAGGACAACGGATAGGATGTCTGAGTCTAGATACTCACCACCCCCCAGGTAGGATTTTTCCTACATAGTCCCCTTGGGGAGCTGGGAGATGCTTCTGGAGTGATACATGAACTTCGGTGCCAGTTCTATAAATTGGTCTCTTTTTATGACGTGTGCCATTTTCTGTAGGAATGTTGCTTGCAAAACGAGTTTCGCCTTGGAGGAAAGGCGGAAAGATAAACAAGCCTGCAACGCCAAAACACTGGCGGTCTTTCCTTCCTTCCAGCTCCCTTAAAGCAGCCGGGCTGTATTTCCAGGATTAGACTCATGCTTGTAAGGAGGGGCTCTGTTGGCTTTTTTTCCCCCCAAGCAAATGCAAATTAGAGAAAAATAATTTTCTTTCAACGATATGCAATGTATTAGTCACTTGTTATCGTGCTCCAAGGCAGGCCTCATTTGCGCGTCTGCCAGCTCGCTCACATCTGCTCGGCGCTGTTGGGGCATTTTAACCTTGGCGGTGTCGTGTCTAGTCCCATGGATCAAGAAAGAGTAATTAAGCTCTGAACAGCCACAAAAATTCTTGGGTCCCCATCTATATGGCTTTGTTTTGGGGTGCTTTGAGTTCCAAGACTGAGTAGCAGACATGGAATTCTTATTGTTCCTTGTAAAGAAAATGAATCTCTCTCCTGCCTGTCCCCAGCCCCCCAGTCTTCCCAGGACTTCAAGCTCTGCACAGTCACCGAGAAGCCTGCGTACAGATTTCGGGACCCTTGCATTTTGCATCTTACTTCCTTAAAAAGTTCTTTTGTGCTTCCTAGGGACAGCCTTTTGTAGAACTTGTTACTTTTTGTAGCAAATGTGTATACGAAGCTTTAGTGGAGACTACTAAGTACTCCACTACTTAACCAAGTACTACTAGGGCCTGTATTTAGGATTCCTCTCTGTCCGGGTGGATTCCCCAGTGGGGGACAAAACTCTGTTGGGCCAGGCCAGGTATTAGGAAGGGGGTGGGGGTGGGGAAGAGGATGGGATGTAAGAAGGAGCGCTGGCTTTCTTCCTAGGTTCTGGGTGCTGGACCCACCTTCTTTTCAAGGACTTCTTGTTTCCAAATTCACACCTCCTGCACTTTGGATGCAGCTAGAGCTCGCTGACTAGTTATGTGGCACAGTCTGAAGGAGTGGGAAAAGAACAAAAGGCAGGGAGAGAGTCTCTGGCCATTCCTGTAGAAGGGAGGGGGAATGGCCATCTCTGTCCTCGGGTTGGGAGCAGTGGTAAATCTGATCCCCATAGCTGGGGCTCTGCCTGAGTAGAGGATGGATGCCCGGCAACCGACTTTTAGTAGACTCCTGGGCTCTGTCCTACCCAGGGCTCCATGCCTGTCCTATTTTACAGTACACTAGACTCGGCTGTCATCTTCTCAGGGGAGGGTCCAGAGGAGCAACCCTGTAGTCTGACTGAGGGAAGCTCACAATGAAGGGAGGAAGGGTTTGCAGTCTTTACCCGTGGGCTTGGGAGCATGTCCCTTAAGGGCTCGAATTCTGCCCGAACCCAATCAAAAGTTTATTTTTGTTTGAAATTTGATGGTGAAGACCAAAGGAGTAGTGAAGACTCCGAATCGGAACTCCGGAAGTTCCCATGGGAACCCAGGGTTCCAGGCGTCAACTAAGGTCTTTGGGGAGGTTGGCTGACCAAGGGAGAACTGGTAGAGTTTCTGGAAGGTCTGAGAGGATTTCTGGCCCAGGACTACTACCTCTTCCTGCTGGGACCTTGGCAGGGGGCTGTGAGGAGGGGCAGAGGGGGCTAGTGAGCTTTGAGCCGGGAGAGTGTGCGCTGGGAAAGACAGTCCCTTTGTTGCAGACGCGTCACATCCAGCTCTGCAGAGGCGTGGAGAGGGGGCCGCCCCTCCTCCTCCTTTCTCTCTTCACTGCCACTGAGGGCCAAGTTTATTCCCTATCCTGATGGCTCTCTGCCGTGACCCTGGAGCCTCAGGAAGAAACTGGGGAGGTTCTGTATCCTAGGAAGATCAGGTCTGTGTGAACATTGTCGTCGTCCGTCTCCTCCTCCGCCCCTGCTCCCTGACTTTTACTAATATAAAATTTGGGGTTGTGGGTGGTGACACCCACGGAACCAGTGGTTGCGGTTTGGAGTGTGCACCTGGGCAGCCTGGCTCACACACCTCTAACCCCACACCTCAGATAGATGCTAAATGGCTCAGGACCTGGGAGCCATTTGAGGGTCCCCTACTCATCAGCTATATGACATCTGGGAAAGCAGCCCAGGAGGACCCGCCCTGCATTGCACATCCGGGAAAGCATTTTCGTTTCCAACCCCCACATAGGCCCTCCCCCCAACATTCTAAAATAGGAACGTCTTCCCCCTCCCTTCCTTGACACCCAGAGCGTGGTGCTGCTGTGACTCAGTCTGCGTTTGGAGCAACCCCAGGAAGGGCTGGCACTAGCTTTAGGCTTGGGTGAAATCCACACCAGTCTGTGTTACCCCCTCCTGGTCTGGCCCCTCTGTATCTCCTTCCTCAGCTCCCCACCCATGATAGATAGAAGACCATGTAGCCATTCTGGGACTATATTAACAGTGTGTTTAGTGGGGTCAGATGCTGTCTGATGGGGTTAACCGTGACAAGCTCCAGCTATTGCCAGGTAAAACTCAAGTCCATAGTGCAACCAAAGCCTCTAGAAAACACAGGGCCAAATTTTTACAGAGGAGGACCAAGGTTGGAGAGATTCGGCCACCTGCCCAGGGACACAGGGTGGGTGAGGGTGAGAGCCTAGGAGAGCCAACAGGTTTCTTTCCTCGGGATCTCACTGACTGGGACCAGGCTGCCTGTGTACCACCTAAGTTAGACGCTGCTACAGACAGGTTTGTCCAATCTTTGGCTGCTGCCCACATAACTGCCTGTAGGATGGGGGCCGGAAGGGCCTTAGGGAAAGAACCTAGAGAAGCCCCAAAGAACAGACTGCCGATGTTGAAGTGGACAGGTTTTTGTCTCTTCCCTAGTCGCTGCTTGGGAGCGACACTTTTCCTATTGTGGGTGCAGGTGGCATTGATGGCAGTGGAAAATGGTCTGCTACAGTGGGGTGGCAGTGGGGAACAACAGGGACAGTTAAGCCTAATGTTGTCTCTCTCTTCACTACCCTTTCCTCAGCCTCCTCACTTTTGTCTGCAGGGGTAAATCTTAAATGTCCTTAAAGATGAAACAAGTAAGTTGGCTGTGGTGGTATATGACTTTAATCCCAGTAGATACAGATCCATCCCTTGAGTTCCAGGCTAGCCGGGACAGAAAGACCTAGTCTTTTAGAAAAGGAAAAGGTGTGTTCTTTTTCTGGATCTCTACCGCGCTGTCTTGGCAGGGATTGTACACCCTGGGGGTCACCTCATGAGGCAATTGGGCTCCTTTTCAGAGTTGCGGGGGTTGGAGGGACAGCACCTAATCTTGGGCCCTCTGACCTGCTTCTGCCACTCAGGCCAAGCATGGGTACTCTAGCCACAACCTTTGGCTCAGGAGCAAATAATTGCTCAAAGTCTGTTCAGGTGACTCCTCTGCCTGTCTGTTAAACCCAGTACGTTCTACCCAAGACCTCGGTTCCAGCAGGCAGGTACTGCACTTAGCAATCAACCAGTTCCCTCACAACAGGCTGGTGCTTGTAAAGTGCTTTTTCATGAGTGACGCCCCACATCTTGGCACTTCTAGAGGCACAGCCTGCATGTGGAAGAAGGGGTAAAGAATGAGTCTCTTCTTTATATATAACAGCCAAGTGCCTTGAGGTCTTCCATATTCCATCTACCACATTCCACAGCCAAGGGTCAGCAAAGTCAGGTAGAGAGAAATGTCCCGGCTATTTTACTGGGACTTTCTAGAAACTGGATGGGATGAAGTGTTGCTCTCTTTTTTTCACCCAGGAGTTTGGGTGATGGTACTCCCTGCTCCTCCATGGTTTAGTAGAGGCAGAGTGCTTCTCCTGAGTGTATTTCTGCTGGGTTCTTGGGCTGCCCTTGTTTGTCACCCTAGAGAAGGGTCTCCTGCTTAGCAGGGCCCATCGTCATTGACTCTATTTCGCTCAGTCGCTCTTTAGCCAGGCACCTGAAGAGTTAAAAGTCCTTAGCTTGTTGCAATGAAATTATGGCTGGCGGTGGCGCCACTGTTCGTTCAACAGACCTCCACTTTTAAATAGTTCAAAAAAAAAAAAAGTTCACAGGGCAGCTAAAGATTTCAAATGTGGGTACACAAGTGCGCACAAGCACTTGCACATGTGTGTGCAGTCCACGGTGCAACTCCCCCTGGTTTAACCCGCTCCCTGCAACCACATACAGAGGAGAATGAAATGCACCCCAGGCCTTAACTCAACTCTCAGTCTGTCCCTGTGTCTGTGACACTTCATTCTGATGGCTAGTGTTATTTATCTGTGACAATAATATTGAAAAAAAATGATGCGTGAACCCCAGACAGGGGTTAAAGTTTCAGTTCTCCAGGCCGTTCCTTGTCCCTCACAGTCCGGGTGGCCTTTTCTGGAAAAACAAAAGCTACTGGGCTTTTCTGGGAAGAGGTCAGGCCTTCTATGCTGATTTTGATGGTTCTTGAGGGTCCCCGAGGTACTCTTCCCAAGGTTACTCTATGTAGGACACAGCTGGATTTCAAGCCTGAGGAACTGGACCATGGAGATCTGACTTTTCTCAGGCGGGTTCTTCTGAACCTTTTCCCTGGGGCTTGATTGTGGGATTTCTGCACTTCATCCGGGCTCCATGAGGGCATGGTCTGGCTCCTGCGGTGGCCTGCCGTTCAGGACACCTGCGCCCAGAGACAGTGCTCTTCTTGGTCAGACTACCCACAATGTCTTCCCTTTGTTGTGAGAGTGGGCAGGAAATCCTCAGGAAAGGGACACTCGATGGAATGGGTCTTGGGTCTTTCCAGTCCCCGTGATGTGACATTCCCTGCAGGAAGAAATGGTGAACAGCTCCCACACAGCCTTCCCTAGTACCCCAGTGGGTTCCTCCGTGCTCTGTGGCTAGGACATTTGGAGATCCCGTCTGAAGAAAGACCCTTCCCAGGAAAACAGCTTCGCCAAAGTCCATTCCCATGATGCCGTCACAAAGTCCATTCCAAGCCTCTTTAGGGCCCTCCCCTTCCAGCTTCATTGTTGAGCTCTAGCTGTGCGTGGTGTGTTGGTGCGTGTTGTTCTAAGGTTGGGGGGCCGGTGGGGGTTGCTGGTGGAGAAAAGGCCTAGTTAGGACAAAGAAAGGAGCATAGCTGAGCTTTCGGATTCAGTCCTCCCAAGCCTTCCCCACCCCCACTCCAGTCCCTGGCAGAAGAGTCCCTGGACGGGGTGCCTCCACCCAACCGACCTGGCAGTCTGCTTCTCGTGTGCTAAAGTGTAAAAGCAAGCATTTGCATATTTTCTCCTGCTAACAAAGGAAATGTGTCGACTTAAGGGAACATTTGGGCTTTCGGAAACTGTGTGGGTGGGTGTGTGAGGGAGGAGAAAGAAAAGTTCCCCTGATGATCATCTGCACACCCATTATTTCACACTCGCTTTTGGGTCCCGTGGAAAAATGCCGAGGCCTGTCCTGGACAAGGGAAACTGAGATGTGTTTGTGAGCAGGGAATTGCCGAGGGCCAACGGTCCCAGGCATTAAAGGCTCCCCTACTTATTAACCCAGCATTTAACAGCAGGATATGGGCTGAAGCGCAGTCAAAAGAAACGGCTCAACCTCCAAAGAGCAATTAAAATCCTGCACGAGGATAAATCACGCGCCGTGATAATCCTGTTAATAAAATGCAGCTTGTCCTGACCCTTTACTCATGCAGCAAACTAGAATGTGGTGTGGGTAGGGGCAGTGGGCTGAGAAGGTAAGTGGGGGAGGTGGTCTGGGCTCCTTTGCACCCTCCCCTCCACAGCTTCCCCCTCCCATGAGGTGGAAAATGGGTGGCTTTTGCCTGTTCCCTGTGCGCCAGCGGCTCGGAGCCCATGAGCATCAGCCCTGGCTGCAAAGACTTATGCGCTAATGATTTCTTGTCCCCAGCGAGCAGGCGTCATTGAATTACTCAGCCGCCTCCCCCTGCAGCTCCCCGGCAAAACCACCCCTGTTAGGTGCTTAATCTAATCCAGGGCTCCAGTAGAGAGGTTCAGCAGCCCACTGGACTCTCTCTTTCACCCTCAATCTTCGCGTTGGGCGCAAGACAGCTTTGAAATTCAGTCCTAACAATGTGCCGTAATTCGAGTCCCAAACCTGCGTCCTCACACTGTTCCTGCCTCTGCCACCCCAAAAGAGATGAGTGTGCCAGTGATCTAGCAACCTGTGCCTTTCTACTCCCTCCTCAAATATGGCTGCTTTCTCTGGCAAAAGGGTGGGCAGGCCCAGACCCGTGACTAGGATGGGTTTCTTCCTGTTAGCTTGCGCCTGATCTTCTCCACTCACTGGGACAGGTGTGTTCTTGGTTCATGGACATTTGTAGACAGTCTGTCAGGCACAGGTTATGTCCTGTGTGAATTACCTTGAAAGAGGCTTTGCTTTACCCAACCTCACGGGAAACACCCCCCCCCTTTCTTTTTTTAAACAGACTAGACGCCTGAAACCAAGCTGCCATCCAAGGAGACGTCATGCTTTCAGCAACTCCTCTGTATGGGAACGTTCACAGCTGGATGAACAGCGAGAGGGTCCGCATGTGTGGAACAAGTGAAGACAGGTGAATAGTCTCCAGGGCCAGGCCTGGTGAGGGAGAACAGGTCTTCTCCCCCACACTCCTGAGCAGAGCCCATGCATGCCCACCCCACCCCCCCTCCTCCTCACAGCCAGAGAGGGGGCCCCAAAGGTCTGGACAAGAGATCTCCTAGCTGGTGGCCCTTGATTTACAGTTTTAACAGGCAGCCTGGTTCAGCTGAACATTGCCGCCCTTTAAAAGATTAGCCCCTAAAGCGGCCTTTCAGTGCGCTTTCGTCCTTAATTTATTATTTCATATTTATGAAGGAGAATTAATCCCCATCTATATGCTGCTTTAACTCTAAATGTCAGGAGTGTGGGCCCAGGTGGATCGGCATTCGATGTGCTTTTAAAACCAATAGTTTGCTTAGTAATAAATGAGGAGATGGCTATCCTTTCCTTGGGTACAACCCAAGGCTTCAGGTTGCCCTCTGCTGCCCTTCTGTGTGGCTATTGGCCGGGATTCTGTACTGGACAGCCCAGTTAGGCTTTCTAATCCGAGGTGTTGGACTGAGGCAGAGACAACTGAGCTGGGGGTGATTGGAGCAGCTTTGGGGTAACTGTGAAGCCTTTCCTCTGCTGCTTCTCAGTGATGTTATCCTGAGGATTTGGAAGTTGGCGTGGAACACTGTCTTTATCAATGCTCTCTGATAACAAGTCCCAGGACAGCCCACAGCAGCCTAGCCCAGAAGTGCGGCTTCCTCTTCTGCCTGGAGTAGCTGACATGTCTCTGATATTATTGTACATCCCCACACATCTCCACATTGTTTTGATAAAGGCTGTAAATATAACTTCACTATCACCATGGAAACTAGTCTCCTGGACAGGGTCCCTAACTTGTTTGGTGGGGTGGGGGAGAAAGTTTTGAACGCCTGCCCTTGGGGTTAACGCAGAGGTGGGTAGATGAAGGGGCTAGCCTGTAAACTTCTAGCCCGCTTGGTCCATGGCCATTTGATTTCATTTCTGCCCTCCAGAACAGCTCGTAAGGGTTAGCTAAGACAGCACTTGGCCTCTGTAGAAAAGGTCACGTGAGAAAAGTGTGCTTAATTTCTGACTTGCCCACCTCTGGGACATATGTGTTATTCATGTCCCCACACATGAAAGGCCTGCCTTCGCTTTGTTCTGCCAGGGTAATATTGAATCACCATTTGGGAGCGACTTACACTATAGGTCATGGCAGGGAGGGTTAAGACAGTTCAAAAAAATAAATGAGATTAGTAGAAACTGCTCTGGTCTGGGGAGATAGATGAAAGATAGATTCAGCAAGAAATGTTTTCATGAAATTGGTGTGTCTTTTTAAATAGGAAAATTCCTGTGAATGATGGCGATGCTTCAAAAGCCAGGCTGGAGCTGAGGGAGGAGAATCCCTTGAATCACAACGTGGTAAGGGATGAATGGCCTCTCTGGATAGGATGGCTATCAGTGATTTGTAATCAACTATGCATTAGTTTGTATTTAATTAGGGAGTGTGTGTGTGTGTGTGTGTGTGTGTGTGTGTGTGTTAGCTTATGTGTGAGCTCGCTCATGCACACAACGTGAGTGGGGGAGGGCAATCAGGGCCTAGCTATGTATTGCTTTTAATACAGTCTGCCCTCGCAAACCCTTGGCCACTTGGAAGCTGGGCCTTCCATAACCATCTATCCTGTTAATGCTCCTAGCTAGAAAATAATTTTCTAGCCTCCAAGTACTTCCTGAGGTTTACATGTTCGCAAGTAAAATAGGAAACACTGGACTGTCCTTTAAGGCACAAGGGAAAGGAAGTCAAAAGATGCAGCCATACTTTAACCATCCCCTTCCCAAGCTCCTTCATTGATTTAGAAATAAGATAAGCTAAAAAGTTCTTCATACCCATTGTCCTGAGGAAAATTGCTTCTTGTCCTGTTAAATACCTTTCTGTGTCCAAGAAAAATGAATACCCCTCTCCCCAATCCAACCTGACAGGTTCCACAGGGATAGTATCTTGTACCCCACTAAGAGTGGTGCAGAGAATGTCTTATTTGGTGTTTTCCGTGCTATAGCAAAGACTTGGGACTGCAGAGGAAGAGTGTTGCACAGATGAGACTTCTGAAGGATTTGAATGTGGGAGGAGTCAGGGCACTGGACACAGCAAAGCTGTCTAACTTTTCTGTTGGGGTGTTAAGGGTGATGTCATGTGACCCAGTGGGTGGCCTTTCTTCTGGATCAGGGCTGCTGCTGTGACAGGCGTCCCAGGTAACGTGTGTTGTTCTTTTATAAAGGTGGATACCAGTGGAGCCCATCGGATTGACGGCCTGGCAGCACTGAGCATGGATCGCACAGGCCTCATCCGGGAAGGGCTCCGGGTCCCTGGAAACATCGTTTATTCTGGCTTGTGTGGATTGGGCTCAGAAAAAGGTCGGGAGGCTACCCCAAGCTCTCTCGGTGGCCTTGGGTTTTCTTCGGAAAGAAATCCAGAGATGCAATTCAAACCGAATACTCCTGAGACAGTGGAGGCTTCTGCTGTCTCTGGAAAACCCCCAAATGGCTTCAGTGCTATATACAAAACCCCACCTGGGATACAAAAAAGCGCTGTAGCCACAGCAGAAAGCTTGGGTTTGGATAGGCCTGCCAGTGACAAACAGAGCACTCTCAACATCAACGGTGCTAGTTACCTGCGGCTGCCCTGGGTCAACCCTTATATGGAGGGGGCCACTCCAGCCATATACCCTTTCCTCGACCACGCCAAAAAGTATTCACTGAACATGTACAAGGCCTTGCTACCTCAGCAGTCCTACGGCTTGGCCCAGCCGCTGTATTCTCCTGTCTGCACCAGTGGGGAACGCTTCCTCTACCTGCCACCCCCACACTATGTCAACCCCCACATCCCGTCCTCCTTGGCTTCGCCCATGAGGCTCTCTACACCTTCGGCTTCTGCAGCCATTCCACCTCTCGTCCACTGCTCAGACAAAAGCCTCCCGTGGAAGATGGGCGTCAACCCTGGGAACCCAGTTGATTCCCACACTTATCCCCACATCCAAAATAGTAAGCAGCCCCGGGTGACCTCTGCCAAGGCAGTCAATAGTGGCCTGCCAGGAGACGCAGCTCTCCTGTTGCCCCCGTCACCTCGGCCCTCAACCCGGGTCCACCTTCCAACTCAGCCCGCTGCAGAGTCCTACTCCGAGTTCCACAAGCACTATCCCAGGATCTCCACCTCCCCCTCAGTCACCCTGACGAAGCCATACATGACAGCCAGTAGCGAGTTCCCCACAGCCAGGCTGTCCAGTGGCAAGTACCCCAAGGCTCTAGATGGGGGTGATTGTGCCCCATCCATGTCTGGGCACTCCCGGAAGACAACGGTTCAAGACAGAAAAGATGGTGGCTCACCACCTCTGTTGGAAAAGCAGACCGTTACCAAAGACGTCACAGACAAACCGCTTGACCTGTCTTCTAAAGTGGTGGACGTGGATACTTCTAAGACCGACCACATGAAAAAGATGGCTCCCACAGTTGTGGTCCACAGTCGGGCTGCAAGTGGATTAGTGCTCTCTGGAAGTGAGATTCCAAAAGAAACATCTCCTCCGGGAAATGGCTGTTCTATCTACAGATCAGAGATCATCAGCACTGCCCCCTCATCCTGGGTGGTGCCAGGGCCAAGTCCTAATGAAGAGAACAATGGCAAGAGCCTGTCACTGAAAAACAAGGCTTTGGACTGGGCAATACCGCAACAGCGGAGTTCCTCGTGTCCCCGCATGGGCGGCACAGATGCTGTGATCACTAATGTTTCAGGGTCTGTGTCCAGCTCAGGACGCCCAGCCTCTGCATCACCAGCCCCCAACGCCAATGCAGATGGCACCAAGACCAACAGGAGCTCTGTGGATACCACGCCATCAGTCATCCAGCATGTGGGCCAGCCCCCATCCACGCCTGCCAAGCACAGTGGCAGCACCAGCAGCAAGGGAGCCAAAGCCAGCAACCCAGAACCGAGTTTCAAAGCGAGTGAGAATGGCCTCCCGCCAACCTCAATATTTCTATCTCCAAATGAAGCATTCAGGTCCCCACCAATTCCCTACCCTAGGAGTTACCTCCCTTACCCAGCACCAGAAGGCATCGCTCTAAGTCCCCTCTCTCTACATGGCAAAGGACCGGTGTATCCTCACCCAGTTCTGTTACCCAATGGCAGTCTGTTTCCTGGGCATCTTGCCCCCAAGCCTGGCCTGCCCTATGGGCTGCACACAAGCCGGCCAGAATTTGTCACTTACCAAGATGCCCTAGGCCTGGGCATGGTACATCCCATGTTGATCCCACACACACCCATTGAGATCACAAAAGAGGAGAAGCCGGAGAGACGGTCCCGCTCCCATGAGAGAGCCCGTTATGAGGACCCAACCCTCCGTAGCCGGTTTTCTGAGATACTGGAAGCCAGCAGCGCCAAACTACATCCAGACGTCCCCACTGACAAGAACCTGAAGCCAAACCCTAGCTGGAATCAGGGGAAAACGGGGGCCAAAAGCGACAAGCTAGTCTACGTAGACCTTCTCCGAGAAGAAACAGAGGCTAAAGCTGATGCAGGGGCATCCAAAGCAGGCCTTGTAGCTGAGAATGCGGGTCAGAACACAGACGCCGCCAAGCCCTCAGCTGACCCCGTGATCCAGCAACACCGTGAATTCATCTCCCTCAGAGAGGAACTGGGCCGAATCACTGACTTCCACGAATCTTTCACTTTCAAACAGGCCCCGGGCCAGCCAGTGTTCAGCTTAGGCAAGGATAGTGTGGCAGCAGGAAGCAACAAGGAGAACCTGGGGGTGCAGGTAGCAACTCCATTCTTGGAGACAGCTCTGGGCAGCGAGGGCCCTGCTGTGACTTTTGGGAAAACCCAAGAGGATCCCAAACCATTTTGTGTGGGCGGTGCCCCTCCAAGCATGGATGTCACCCCCGCCTATACCAAAGATGGAACCGATGAGGCCGAATCAAACGATGGCAAAGTTCTCAAACCGAAGCCATCCAAGCTGGCAAAAAGAATTGCTAACTCAGCAGGTTATGTGGGCGACCGATTCAAGTGTGTCACCACCGAACTGTATGCAGATTCTAGTCAGCTCAGCCGAGAGCAGCGGGCATTGCAGGTGAGTCCCCCACTTGAATTTCACTAACTTTATCAGTTGTCAGTTTTTGTAATGTACAAAGGGGATTTGGGGGAATGTGATAGGATAGAGCACCAGGCAGATTTGGTTAATAACACTTATGCTAATTGGAATGTATGAAGTGCGTTCAGTAAGGGGACGGCGGTGGTAGCTTTTAGGAGGTTCATGTGTCTGGATACTTTAAGCTATTCTGTAGATTATATGAGAACTCTACTGAAATGCTGATAACAAGTTGTAATTATTTGTCTAAAGACTGCATGACGTTTACCTAGCAATTGCTTTGATGTCTCTGCCTGTAAGATAACAGATGTATCTGGAAGCATTGCTTAGAATACCTTACTTGATACTTGGTGGAGATGTGTAGCAGTCGCATGTTTGTGGGAATCGTGCAATTTTTTTTTCACCAAAAGAAAGAAAGAAAGAAAGAAAGAAAGAAAGAAAGAAAGAAAGAAAGAAGGAAGGAAAAAATTCGCTTAAAGGGATAGAGTATGTATTTAATTTGCTAGTGAATTATGATAGATGTTGTATAGGAATTTCCTTAAGATATTTTACTTATAATTAAAAGATGAATAAAGCCAAATTGTTTTGCAATTGTTAAGAAAAAAATTGGTTTATGCTGATAAAAATGGATGAAGTTATCTAAATGATCCATTGAGTGCCCATTTTAATTACATAGATGGAAGGATTACAAGAGGACAGTATTTTATGTCTACCTGCTGCTTACTGTGAGGTCAGTTCTTCAAATTTTTATTACTAGAATCTTCCATAAGCCTTTTGAGTTCAATTTCATTTCCAAATATACAAAGGGAAGTTTGTGGGCCATGGTCGTCTTTATTCATTGTACATTTTGTTTCTTTTCTGTTGTGTTTTCCTTTTGTTTCCTTTGCGCTGTGGCTTTGTTTTATTTATAACCTTCAAAAAAGAATGTCTGTCTCTATGCAATCGTGTACGTATGGCTATACATACACATTGCGTCTATATCTATATACACACACGACTTTATGGATAAAGAATGTGACTATTCACATATAGACACTCTTAAATTTTATCTGCTAAACTTTAAAATATCTGAGTTGCATCTCATAAATTGTGGTTGGCTTTGGGCAAGCTTTTCTTTGAAAACACTTTCCTTTATAGTATAAGGCACATGAAATAGCCTTTATGGTAAGATGTTGTTTTTTTTCTTTTTCCATCTCCGTTTTCTTTCTAGCGTGCAATGATGCGCTTCTCAGAGCTGGAGATGAAAGAGCGAGAAGGTAGCCACCCAGCAACCAAAGACTCCGAGGTGTGCAAATTCAGCCCAGCCGACTGGGAAAGGTTGAAAGGAAATCAGGAGAAGAAGCCAAAGTCAGTCGCCCTGGAAGAGGCCATTGCCGACCAGAACGACACTGAGAGATGTAAGTATGCCGCTGGCTGCGGCACCACATTGGTGAGCAGGGCCACCTGCTTCCAAGGCCTGGGATGGAGAGGAAGTGATGGGACCCAGGAATCTCCCACATGACAGTCTACTGGGGATTGGGAAAGGGACTCAGGTTTTTTCCATCTAGACTTTGTTGAGGTGTTGAAGGTTGGTTAAAGCACCAGAAAGACGACAACAGGTATTCACTGAGTTTGTTTGCTGTCATTGGGAGTTATCACTAGAACCCAAGAATAGCGTATGTGAAAAAGGCTACCAGATAGATGGTGGTTTATGGTCTGGAGTAAATGTGGGAAAAAAAAGTGCCTTCCTGAGGATCTTTCAGTCTAAACAATGGGTCCCCTGCTGGGTTGGACTTTGGAGAGTTTTAAGGGTGCAACTCTTGGCGAAGGTCTTTGCTTTCCTCTAATGTGTATGCCTAAGGTTTGAGGCCTGCTCTGGCCTTCAGAATCCTTGCTAGGGAAGGTGAACTAGAAAGTCAGGGGAAACATGGAGGACAGCAGTTGCAGAAGCCTCCTAGACAAGCCAGTCAGTGATGTTGAGTGTTTGATAGTCCTGTGTTGTTGCCCTTGAAGGTGTAACATTACCTGGTACATACAGTTCTTGGTGCCTGAAGGAATTGGAGGATTTCTGGCCCAAGAACATGTGGTTTTGGCTATCTAGGGCGCCATCTTTCCTTCACTACCTCCAGTTCATCCTTAAGATCCAGCAATGCTCTGGCCAGCCTGCAGCAACAATCAGACCCAAGAAGGTTTGCTATGAGTTAGTCCTAAAGAAAAAGGTGGTTTCTATGGCAAGCAAGTGACACCCTTGGAAAGGGGCTCTTGATGTGCATCTAAGTATCGGAATGTTACTTCCTCCACTCTGGTGCTTAGAGTGGACACAAAGCAACCAAATCACCAGTACCTTGTGAGGTGCTTGGCAAGGAAGGAGGCCCGTAGGAGCTGAGAAGTAGTCAAGGTGTTTCTAGAAGGGAGGAGCTAGCTGCAAGTGGGAGTCCCCTTTGTTCCCAGTGAACGCTCGCTGAGAGATGCTGTAAGAAGAGGTTGAAAGGTTGGACATCTTCCAGCCTTTTGGCCTTTTCTTTAGTTTTCAAGTAACAGAGCCAGGCCCCAAGTGGCCACTACCATCAGATAAGAATCTGTGAGGCCTCCTACCTACCTGCCTGGGAGGTCTACCTCCTCCCTACTTGTTCTGTTTTGTTCACACCCCTCCTCCCCCCAAACCGTAAGAGATAAGGAATTGGAATGGCTTGGGGGGTCCTCCAAGGCTCAGACGGTAGGCTCTTTGGTAGGGGCTGGGATACCAAAACAGGGTTCCTGCCACTTATAAGAGCCGGAAATTGCCATCAAGTGCTCTCTCTGTAGGTTCTGTGCAAAAGGCTTGTTTTTCAAGAAGGAAAAAAATGTCACTATCCGGTAGATGTAGCAGGGTTGGGGTGGGTGGGGACTATGACCAAACTGTTTGCATGAGAACTAGGGGGGATTTGGAGTAGAGGGGACAGGATTCTAAGCTCTACTTATTCCGTTTGGGGCTTGTTTGTTTTGCTGGGAATGCAGTAACCACTCATCCCAGGCTGGCCTTAGTCGTCCTGCCTCACCCCTTTGGATGCTGGGATTATAGGGATACATGGCCAGTCTCTGCTCCCTTCCCTTTCTGAGGCAGCCCCCCTCTGCTCTGAGGTGGTGGGCACATCTTGTTGTGGGGGGGGCATGGTCAGGATTTTCATTTGCCCTCTTTCATAGGGTGGCTGAGTTAAATGATGCTAGAAGTTGATCAAATGAGTGAAGTGCTTCCCTTCCAACCTGACAATTCATGGGAAGGAATTCTCCGGGACAGTTTAGGGATGGGGAAGGGCAAGGAAGCATTAACTTGGTCTTTGCCAGTCTCTTGGGTGGGGTGGGCCCAGGAAACTACTAAATGATAGCCTGAACAGGAACTGGAGGGAGCCTGAGTCAGGGGATTTGTAGGAACTTCTCGTCTGGGGAATTTCTTCCCCAGGACAACAGCAGCATGCTTTATAAACTAGAGAGATCACCTACTCTGCTCAGCAGTGTACCTGCAGAGGGGAATGACATCTAGGATGGTCCTCAGAAGTCTTCAACTCTCCCATCTTGTTTAGGGCTCACTGGGCATGGCTGCCACAGTGATGAAGTTGCTTTGTTGCCATGGCGATTTGTAAATGTTGCCATGGCGATGCTTCTACAAGGTATAGTATGGCAGCACAGTCATGATAAATTATGGGATGTATGTGCTACAAAGTCATATGACCATGCTATAGGGAGCAAGTTTCAAACTTTGAGCGACACAGCCACACTCACATCTGCCTACATGGCATGACCAAGGGGCCAACAGTACGATCAGTGGTAGGCAGTAGAGCCTGGTGGTTAGGGCCTCACTTGCTTGTTCTCTATTGGCCCATGCCCTTTGCTGTAAGGATAACCTTGTTGGTAGTGGTTGGCCCTGTTTTAGAGTGGTCCAAGGGAAGGTATATAGGAATGATATGGAGCTTCCTGTGGCTGATGGCAGTAGGGGTATGTTTGCTTCGAAATTGTTATTAGCTCCTCAAAGATCACCCTGGTGCAGATCTTTGGGGCTTCTCTGAAAGGAATGAGAATGGTTGCCCTAAGAGGCTTGGAGGATGGAGGAGACTTGAAGGATGGAGGAGAAGTTGGCTATGCTGATGGTATGTGGACTGGTGTGAACCTCAGATTCATCAGTAAGAGTTCTTGATGGTAATTGCGGTGTGGAGAGAACAATAGGCCCTGCTCTGGCCTTTCCTCAGGATGAGGCAGAGGGAGGCCCAGATGAATGAGGAATGGTGAGGAGTTGAAGGAGCCAGTGAACAATGTGTTAACTCCTCTTCCCTACCAGTCTCTCTATCAGGGAGTCGTGGATGGTAATGGGGTGAATGGGGTGGTAGGGGCACCCCCTGTGTGTAGGTTTGCTCAGATGGGAAAATCCCAGAAAAGAGTAAGATGGCCCAACCCCCCACCTCCACCCCCGGTCTTTAGGGATGCTCCTGTCATGTAAGGAATGGAGGCAGGCCCCTCTCAGCTGATGGTAGGCCATGAAACAGTCTTGGGGTGGTTTTACCAGGGCACGTTGGGCAACTGATTGAGATAAGCTTCACTTCCCTGTTGACAGTGAGGCTGAATGAAAACTTGAGTGGAAAAGCTCCCCAAGAAAGATAGATAGCTTAGGCAGTGATACAGGTGCCTACTCGAGACCTGGAGTTCAACTGTTAAGACTAGGAAGTGAATGTAAAATGTTCAGGGCAGAGAGAGAGTCTTAGCGATTGATTGGCAGGAGGGGATATGATGCTGGAACAAGGCAATGGAATCTGGGAAAGACCCCACACTGAATATGCTGCTATCTGAGAGTGATGGATTCCATCCATAAGCAGTTATGACAGTACCCAGTTACCTTCCTCTCACATCACCTACAAAAGGGAGAAGTGAACGAGGTACACTTTAAAATTCTGGGCTAAATTGAGCTGGTTTAAGGATCCTGCATAAATAATTTCTCTGGTCCTTGCCATCAGCCTGAGCAGCCAGGGTTGATGAGGGAAGAGGAGAGGCAGCTGGTCATCCTGTTCCCACTTTATAGCCCAGTGCGGCCAAGTTGTAGGTGTACTGTCAGCGGCAGAGCAGTTAAGAGAGTCACAGAGTGGCTAGCACAAGCGAGACCGGGCAGCCTGCTATCTCCAAGACCCCTGCTGGACTCCGTGCAGTGGTCTCTGGCAGTCTGCATGTCTTCGCAGCCTTAATGGCGGGACATTGACATTGCTGAAGACGTGTTTTGACCATGTCCTTGAGTTAGATGTACTTGAACTGCAATGGCCTGCCATACCAGGGGTCCAGCTGCTGGCTGTTCTGTCTGTAAGGTATATCACCATGAGGAAGAGGAGCGGCTGGGGACGTGTAAGCATTCCTTAGCTCAGATTGGATCTAGTACCATGTTCCCGAAGGTGCTGCTCACCCGCAGCTGACAGCCACTCAATGCTGGATTGTCCTTGAGAGAAGTCGATGATGCATGAGCAGAGCTGGTCGGAAGTAGAGGGGGAATTTGAAATGTATCGAGCTCATCCTATGAAGTGAATGTTTATTTCACCTGCAAATGACTCCTGCAGCGCTATTACCAGAACACCAGACCCACACCCTTAGGAGACCCACACTCCCCGGAACATGTGGAATCATTTTAGTGATCGGTGGGCAAGCATTGAGCCTTATGGTGGTTGTTACATAGTGGGTTTTTGTTGTTGTTGTTGTTGTTGTTGTTGTTGTTGTTGTTGTTTAGGGGATTTATTTTCCGTGTGCGAACACGTATCACAATACGGATGTGGAGGTCAGATAATAGTTCTTCTACCTTGTAGGTTCCAGAATGGAAGTCAGTTCCTCAGGCCTACCTTTACCTGCTGAGGCAGCTCACTGGTTCCCATAGTGCTTCTATTTTGTTGGTATTGGGAAAAAACTGCCATACCATAAAAACTGTGGGCTGCTTCTTGGTTAGAGTAACAATTTGGAAGTGACACTGGGCTGTGGTGATTCAGGGAGAGGGTTGGTGACGTAGGTGTCTACTGGTCCTCTTCTCCCTTGGTCTGATATAGAGAACTGACAGAGCCCTGGAGAGCTGGAGCCAACAGTTTTGTTAATGCTTGACTGGTTACAAAAGACTGTGAAGGGGGTGAGGTCTTGTCTATAGATGTTTGCTTGAGAGAAAGAGCACAGGTTAGGTGACCTGAGTCCCCGTGGGGAATCCCCTACTTTGGACACTAGATGGGAGCAGCTTGATTGAGTGATAAGGATTTCTGTCTCTCGCTCGCTCGGCAGCCATCACATTGAGCCCTTTGAAGTTGTCTCTGAAGTTGTAGGTTTTGCTAAGGTATCCTTGCCTTTGGCTCTGCTGGGCCCCCTCCTCCCAGCAGCCCTAGGTCTGCAGGGGTTTTTGCCCCCTCTTGCCCACCCAGGTCCTGGGCTTCTTTCAACACTCCCCCATCCACATTCCTCATTTTTTCATCATCTTTTGTCTGTCTGTTCGGGTAAACATAGATGTTGCCCCTTGGGTAAATGACATTTTGGGAATATCTAGTCTTTTACTACAACCCTCTGCCCCTCTGTATTTCCAAATAGTGACCTAACACATGCTTCTCCGAAGATGTTTTAGTTTAAGCACACTTGGTTGGGAGTGTGGGTACCCCAGACATTTCTGGGTTCCCCTATCCCCCAACTACAAAAAGATTAAAGACAAGGTACCTACCTTGCTGCAGTTGCTGACTCGCTTTTTGGCATGCCCTTTCTCTGGAAAGTTCTGTTTATTCTGCTTCCGTGCTCCTGATGGGTGAGGAGATCTGTCTCCCAAGACCTGTCAGGTGTTCATCCTTGGCCTTGGCTGAGGCTGTCCCGCCTACTCCCCCATATCCTGCCTCCCTGCCTCCGTGTAAGGACCTAGATCTTTATTTCTGTATTTTCTCTGGCCCTCATAGGTGACTATAGTACTGGAAACAAACATGATCTCTTTGAAGCCCCAGAGGACAAAGACCTTCCTGTGGAAAAGTATTTCTTGGAGAGGCCGCCTGTGAGCGAGCCACCCACGGACCAGGGGGTGGTGGACATGTCACACAGCCCCACCCTCCGACTAGACAGGAAACGCAAAGCGTCAGGTGACAGCACCCACACTGAGACCACTGTGGAGGAGCTAACTGAAGACCCTCTGAAAGCCAAGCGGAGACGGATCTCCAAAGGTGAGCTCGTCCAGCTTCTGCTGCTTGCTTGGGTGGCCTGTGCATGCAGTCGCAGAGGGCACACTTGCGTGTGGTCGTGTGGGGTCACAGTGGGGTTATTGCAGCACCTCTCCCCCTCCCTCCATAGACAGCTTTGCTCCTCCCACAACGCCTCCTGAAGCCCTGGGGAGGCGGCACCCACCTCCCCTCCCTCCAAACCCAGAGGCGGCCAAAGAAAAATAAAGCGACTTGCCAAGCAGAGACAGTGGCCACACCCTCCCCCTCCCCCACCCCATTGGTGCTATGTAAGACAGTTTTTTCCCTCCCCATGGGGCTTTTTGATTAATTTGTAGTTATTTCTCCATTAGATGACTGGCCTGAGAGGGAAATGACAAACAGTTCCTCTAACCACTTAGAAGACCCACATTGTAATGAGCTGACCAACCTGAAGGTGTGCATTGAATTAACAGGGCTCCATCCTAAAAAGCAGCGCCACTTGCTGCACCTTAGAGAACGCTGGGAGCAGCAGGTGTCGGCGGCGGCCGAGAGCAAACCTGGCCGGCAAAGCAGGAAGGAAGTGACCCAGGCCGTGCAGCCTGAGGTCACCTCCCAGGGGAATAACATCACTGAAGAGAGGCCTGGCAGGAAGAAGGCAGAGGCCAAAGGCAACAGAGGCTGGTCTGAAGAGTCCCTCAAATCCTGTGACAATGAGCAAGGTATGCAGAGACCACCTCGTGACTACTCACTGTGCCTCTAGAGCATAGGTCGTGCATTCCATGGGAAAGGGCCTCTTGGGGAGCACGGGAACTTGGGCCATCCAAGTTTGTGGCAGGTGGTGCCGTTTGGTGCTGTCCTCGCACACCCCATTGCCTGTCTTTCCACTTCCTTCCTGAGTTCCCAGTATATGGCTGGGCAGGAAGGAGAGGCCGGGTGGCCCCACAATCCTTCCAGGCTCCAGCTGCCTCAGTCATCTGGGTTCCTGAGCACCTGAGCCCAGAGGGTGGGGGAGAGCAGGAAGAACCAGTTTCTGTCCTCTAGTCCTGGCCCTTTGAAGAAACTTACCACTTGGCATTTTGAGGGTTAACCTATTTGCCATTTGAATGTGGGATAATTAAAATATTAATGCTTTGAAAACATAATTGGTATATCTTTAAAAACTGAAGCCGCTCCAGTGATCAGTGCTAACAATGGGCTTTTCTTTCTGCATCGGCTACAACTGTGTAACGCCTGCTTCTTCTCCCCCTCCCCCGCCCGTCACCGCCCCCTCCGTATTTAGGCTTGCCTGTGTTCTCCGCCTCTCCGCCCATGAAGAGCCTTTCATCCACCAATGCAAGTGGCAAAAAGCAGACTCAGCCAAGCTGCACGCCAGCCTCGAGGCCGCCTGCCAAGCAGCAGAAAATTAAAGAAAGCCAGAAGACAGATGTGCTGTGCACAGAGGAAGACGAGGATTGCCGGGCTGCCTCCCCGCTGCAAAAATACACAGACAACATCGAGAAGCCGTCCGGGAAGAGACTGTGCAAAACCAAGCACTTGATACCTCAGGACTCCAGGAGGAGCGTGCAGATCACAGGAGAATACTATGTGGAGAACACTGACACCAAGGTACCTTGTGTCCCGCTCTCCCCTCGTGCCTGCTTCTCCTGGAGGAAGCTCCCATTTTCCTGGACTGCACCCTCCTTTCCATCATTCCCACTCCTGTCCTAGAGTGGCATGTGCGCTAGGTGGCCATGAAGTTTCAAAGAGTGAAACCCCGCCCCCCAACCCTCCCTTGACACACCCCTCCCTTCCTAAAAAAGAAAGATGTCTCTAGGTTTGTCACTCTGGAAGAGGAAGGGGAGAAGAAGCAATGGGGGTGTTAAAGGGTCACAGTCTTACCTGTTCATTACTTTTGTGACAGATGACTGTCGGAGATTCAGAAAACTGACCGAGCCGGAGCCCGGACTATGATTTGTCACCACCAGCCAAGCAGGAGCCAAAGCCTTTGACGTTTGCAACAATTGCTACCGCCACCCAGGCCACAGCTGCCACGCTCAAATTCTCCTCAAGAGACCACCCAGTCTCGCCCCATGCCGCCAGAAGCTCGGAGACTTATTGTCAATAAGAATGCTGGCGAGACCCTCCTTCAGCGGGCTGCGCGCTTAGGCTATGAGGTGAGTGTGTACTTGTGGGCACTCTGGGTCTGAAGCCTCCCGCTGCTGCTGCTTAAGGTTGGGCATAGTAGCTTCAGGAAGGAACTTGGAGAGCAGAGCCCAACCTCTCCACAGCAGGAGGTGTTCCAAGGCCCAGGAGGATGTTTGTTTTAGACCCTCTCTGGCTGCTGTCTCTTTGGTAGCTAGATCTGTCAAGGTGGAAAAAGAAAGGCCTCAAATGTTTAGTTCCTGGTCAGGCAGGTAAGCTGCCATGCCACGATTGCTCCCTTATCTCTGATAGATAGTCTGACATAACCCAGGACTTGGCGAGTGAGGTACATTTTAATGATTTCTTTTGGTTTGTGATTAACAAGGGTGTAGAGAAGCGATTAGCTCTATTTTCGGTGGCTTATACTATTGCTGGTAGAAAGGTGGTCTTAGGGGTCGGAAGTGACTGGGAGGATTCGCGTGGACCCACTGCAGTGGGGAAGGCAGCCTTGACTGGAATGCTATCTGAGAAAGTGGCAGCCTGAGGGGGCTCTGCCCCAAACTCACTGCTGCCAACTGGACCTGTGCCCTTAGTGTCGCACTCCACGGTGTGCTCGCAGGCCTGCATGATCCACAGTAACTCATCTTCTTTCTCATTGTCTTTGGGCTGGCAACTGCGCCTTCGGTTGAGGAAAGTTGCAGAGCGACTGAAGGACTTGGAAAGATACTGCCCCTGAGGAGTGACAGCAAAGCCCAGCCCTCTCCCATCACCCCCTTCCCCAGCCCTTCTTGGAATCTCCTCTCCAAAGGCTTCAGGAGGACTGTTCTTTTGGCAGTTTAGAACCTCCTGGAGCTAACCACCTACTTCCACCCTGTACGCACCCCACACCCACTTGCCAATTGAAGTTGCGGTGTGATAGCCCACAGGGCAAAGACTTTTTTTTTTTTAATGCTGACATCAGCCCCCTGGGAGTTGGATGGTCAGAATAAAATTCAGTTCAGCAAGCCGCTTGTGGAAGTGTGAAGGAAACGGGTGGATACACCGACCCACCGTAGGCCAGGGCCAGCAGGATTTGGCCAGCACCCTTACTTTCTCCCCAAGCTGGGGACCAAACCAGGGTCTTGAACCCAGGGTCTTGCGCTTGCTGTTGCAAGCGCTCTACCCTTGTTCTAAATCCCCAACCCCCATCCTTACTTTCATTTTGATAACATTGTACCTGGAGGTGGGATCACCCTAGCCTACATTAACCAGTGACCCAGATCCCAGCCTGAGCCTTGTAGCTTTGCGGGTGGGAACTTGAGGGAAGGATGATTCTTCCGGGCACTTGTTTCTGGTTGCGTGTGCTGTTGTTCGCATCAACACATCTCTGTTTTCTATCTCAGGACTATCTCAGAGATAACTAGAAGGAAAGATTGATAATTAGCTCAGTTACTGTGGTTTAAGTGCAAGTGGCCGTTGGTTGTTTAACCACAGGCACCAAGAGCATCGCCACCTAGGACGAGGGTGAGGCTTCGTGCTCTGCATCAGTTTCCTTTCAAGGGACTTCACCAATGCTATACTTGGGCTTCTGGCAAGCTCAGCAAAGGAGCCGGTGAGGGAACAAGGGTTCCCTCAAGGGCAGCAGGCTTCTTTGCTCATAGAGAAACAAGGCTTCTTTCTTAGCCCTTTGATCTCGGCATCAGTTCCAAAGGTCTTAGTCCTTTGCAAAGAGAAATGGTGAGGCTCAAGAGACCCTTGTGGCTTCTCTGAGGAATAGTTTTTATGCAGCCAGTAGGTCTGAGTCCTACACGAAGGAATACGTTTTTAGGCTCTGTTCCTTTGACGGCCTGGAGAGTATTTACTGAACTTCTCCATACAGGCACGTGCAATTTTCAGTGTGTAAATTCCAATACCCAATGTTTTAACTATTAATGTTAAAACCATTTCACTCACCCAGAGTCTGACTTTCCTGGGTTTCTTTTGGTAGAATTCAAGGTGTTGGATGATATGCCATTCCGATATGGCAATTTCAAACTTCCTAAATGAGGGAAGGACAATTTCCTGGTCCTGTAAGGAACTGTTGGAAACATGTAGCTATGGAGAGTTTTTCCAGCTGTGAACTTTGCCACCATTGTTTCCTAGTGGCTAAAAGTGCTTCAAGGACAGTAAAAAGGAAATCCCTCTTACCTGGACTTCATTCTCTTTTAGCTAATGTGGGTCTAGGGCTTTACAGCACCCCATCTCTTCAGGGGTGTCTTAACTAGATAGACGACTGATCAGTCAGCAGACCAGGCACACTCAACGTTGCTTGTCTCCTACTAAGAAGGCTTCTATTTCTCTAGCTAAAATGCCAGCACGCAACCACATGCTTGTGCATTTTAGTGGTGATGGTTAAATTTTCTATGAATTAAATAAATCATGTTTTTAAAAAAGTTAATGAGGCATTTAATTAATTAACAATGTCGGGTTTATGGCCTTTATGGTTACATTTTGCGGTTAATGGCATTCGGCTTATGGCCTCTTAACAGAATTGTCCAACAAAAACAGTTTGATTTTTGTTTAGGAATGGGTGGGTTGTCTTTCAAACACCCATTTCTGATGCAGAAAATAACAGAGAAGTGTATCAGGCAGGCACACATCGTCACCATTCTCTCTGTCGGGGACAGCAGTTGGCATCTGTAAAGAGGCCATCACCTTCCCACCTAGGAGAGTGGTATTAGCTTGCTTGACCCCAGCAGAGGGTCAGCCAGATGCTGATAACAACTGGATTGAGGCCCTCTAGCCGGAGCCTTTCCTTGGGCCTTTTGAGGCTTCCCAGCAGACCTGGGACTTGGCTTGAGTGAGGAGTAGAATATTTCACCTTGGTTGAGAATCTTCGCCCCTCTGGACCACAGTCTCCCAGAGTGTTAGATGGGAACACTCCCACTTTGCTTTTCCTAGACTTTGGAGAGTGGTGTGGGGCAAGATCTCAGGCCAAATGACATCAGAGCGGCTGAATGAGGATAGGCCGTGGCAAATGCCTTCACCTGGTGTGTGTTCACTGCTGCCTTTCCAGCCCTTCCCCCATGAAAAGAGCGAATTGACTTGGCCTTCTGCTCTGGCTTCTTTCATTTCTAGGTTCCCTCAAATCAGCCCTGTAGTGAGGTAGGCTTCCAAGGTGAGGGCCATAATTGTCAGAACAAATAAAACCCTGGGTTGAGAGGACACCGGGCAGACCGCCGGGATCCACATAAATTGATCTTTGCACAGCAGTCAGTGGTGCTCGCTGATCCCAGAGTCACGTGACGCGGTCTCTTCCTGGCTGGGGCACACAGCTCATTAGATTGCAGCCGTCCACTCGAGTCTGGCTAGTGAGGGCCTGCTAAAAGAGCAGCAGCTTCATGCGGTATCCTGGATACCGGTGCTCAGGGCAGGTGGCCTGGGAGCTCAGAGCATTGTGGGCTTTCTGGCAGGTTAGAACCTGAAGGAAGAAATGCCGTGGCAAGCATGCCTTTTCTCTTCCTCCCCTTGTTTTCCAAGGGAGCTGCCGTGACGACCTGAAGCGGCAGGGCACAGATGGTCAGATTTACCAACGTGCAGCTTTCGACTCACAGCGAGGCATCTGGAGCATTCTAGTTAGGACACAAGCGACCCTTTACCTTTGACTGAACTGTCCCAGAAAGGGCATTCGAGATTTTTTACAACCCACCTCATGTCTATGAGTGGTCAGCAGGAGCCCCATTTTATGTCTAACAGATGAGTTTCCCCAATGTCACAAAGGGAGGCCCCAATCTTACCTGTGAGGTTTCCCTTTCACTGATAGGCTATGTGTTAGGCCACCCCCACACTTGCCCATTCTTAGAAGTTAGGAACGATCTGCTTGGCATGACTTAGAGGAAGATAGTGTAACCGGTTTCCTGGTGACAGATACTGTTCAATGTGTTTGAAAACTTGCTTAATCATGGTAATAAGACATGGAATAAATTACTGCGGTGCTTACTGGGAGTGGTTCATAGTAATATTTTAACATGCTAAAGAAGCGAGATTAATAAGAGTGATTTGGATGCAAACTATTGACACAAACCGCCTTCTGCTGAGGGGGAGGGGCGGGCTTGTTCTGTTTTGTTCTGCTATGTGATCTATCTGATTCTTGTCATTGACTTAGGTAAATAAGAGTGTATTTCATTGATTCAGTCTTGAGTGAGAAGTGAGGAAAGGTGGGGTTATTTGAGGTCTTAGTGTCCTTGGTGGTATAAACCTTGCCTCCCAAGCAAAGGTTCTCCTGCTGAACTACTTACTGTCCCCACCCCCCCCCCCAGTCCTCTTTATGTTTTTTTCTTCCCCACACCTGTCTGGTTTGGGGGTGTTTGTTTTTAAGAGTGGATTTTTCTTCATGTCCCAGGCCATCAAGGCTGGCCTCAAACTTAAAGTCCCCCCCCCCCCCAGTCTCTTGAGTTGCTGGTATTAACAAGTATATACAACCTCACTTGGCTTCATGATGTTCCTTGGTGGTTATGTCTAAGATACCTGGCAAGAGCCCCGGCTAGATCCCTGCCTCTCATCCAGAGGCCTGGCTGCCCAGCCTAAGCCTCCTGTCTGTGATTGGAGCTGGAATCTGCCTGACCCGCTCTGGGTTGCAGGATGTGGTGACGCTGTTCCATTTTGCTTCTCTTCGATCTTAAACTTGGCTGTTTACTATCTATAATGACCTGTGGAACATAAATGCCATTGTACAGGTGAATGCACCCTTGGATTTGTTAAGGGTCTCACGTATGTTGGTCTGCTGGCCTCAGCCTCCTGAGTGTTGGGAATTACAGGTGTGAGCCACCATGCCTGTCATTGAATGAGCCCTTTTGAGATCTCTGCAGCTGAGTCTCTGCATGGTCCCTCAACACTGAGCCAAGCATATTGGGGCGGCACAGCCTTGGGCCACACAGAGCCCTTCACACTGTTCTGAGCCCCTCAATAAACATTCGGGCACCACCCAAACCACAGTGGGTTCTCAGGCCCCAGTGTGGAGTCTTAGAACTATGAAGAAGTCTTCCTTGTGAGGTGACTGTGTGGTGATCGGATGGTATTTCCCGTTCCCTCCCCACAGGAAGTGGTCTTATATTGCCTGGAGAACAAGGTCTGTGATGTCAATCATCGAGACAATGCTGGTTACTGTGCTCTGCATGAAGCTTGTGCTAGGGGATGGCTCAACATCGTACGCCACCTCCTTGAATATGGCGCTGATGTCAACTGCAGTGCCCAGGATGGAACCAGGTCAGTGGTGTGTCCTGTTCTCCTTGTGCTCTCATCCTTTGGAGGAGGAGACAGTAGCTCTAAGGGGATGCAGAAACCCGAGTGAGGGGTGGGGAGCACAAATCGCACTTGCACAGATTCCAGCCTAGAATTGAATGGAACAGATTTTTCTGCAGATATAGGCATACCCCTCCTAGTCTTGGCCAGTTCTGTAGTTCTCCCACAGACGAGAACTCCTGGAGAGTCTTTTCAAACCTGAACTGTTCATTACTGTCTGAGAAGTCACTATTCCAAGTACTTGTGAGCTGAAACACCCCTGGGGACAGACTAAAGGCCACGTGTCCCTCCCTCTACTGCTTCCTCAGTCACCACCCACATCCAGCCCTGGTGTTCCCCTTTGTCCTTAATCTTAGTTCTGAGTCAGCACAGCACCTTGAGGAGTACACTGCTGGAAAACAGGGCATGAATCTTTTAGGCTTTTGTTTTCGTTCTTTTTGGAGAGAGTATGTAGCCTTGATTATCCTGGAACTCTATGTACACCTGGTTGGCTTTGAAATCACAGAGATCCGACCACCTCTGCCTCCCCTGAGTGCCATGGCTTCTAATAGCATTGCCTCCTGTGCCCTCCTGTGAATATACCATTGTCAGGCCCTTAAGACGCTTTCATCATAGACTTACGTTCTTCCTTGGGCCTAAGAATAAAATAGATGTGTGCTTGAGATCTGACCCTGAAATAGTCCCTTCATTGGTCCTTTTGAGGAGAGCTGGTTCTGACTTTGAGCCAGTTGTTTCCCTAAAATGGTAGTGATACTACATCCAGGATGCTCACTGTAAGAGGTGTGCCTTTGCCTCTAGATCAGACAGCTTGGGAGGCACATGCATGCATACATAAATACGCATGTGTATTTCACACAAGCTTAATGCCACTATGTTCCTCTCTCCAGGCCTTTGCATGATGCCGTGGAGAATGACCACTTAGAAATCGTCCGATTGCTTCTTTCCTATGGTGCTGACCCTACTTTGGCCACATACTCAGGGAGAACCATAATGAAAATGACCCACAGTGAACTTATGGAGAAGTTTTTAACAGGTATGATGTAGTCCAATGGTTGATCTTATTCAAAACTGTGATTCACCTGTACACAGTATGATGGTGGTCACCTACAGTCCTAGGTACTCTGAGAACATAGGGATGGGAGATGCTCATGTAAGCCTGACTGACTTACAAAGGACCGATAGATGAGCACTTATTTAGCATAGGGGAAACCCTGGGCTCTTACACTATCCAAGGGGTGGGAAGAGATGGAAAATGGATATTTTTGATTTGGGTATGACTAGGCAGAAAGAAAGGGGTGGGTTTTTGGGTTTTTTGTTTGTTTGTTTTTGTTTTTGTTTTTTTGATAGTATAATCCTGTTGTAGAAAAGCCATTTGGCTTCTTCGTGGTAGCTTTGTCTGATTGCTTGTTTGTTTGTTTGTTTAGTTTCCTTTTCTACAAATCTCCCTTTCACCTAAGTATGGCCCATAAGTTTACATAGCAAGTCTGTGTGGAATTACACAATCGCCGGGGCATGCAGTTTTGGGTGATGTCTTTGGTCTTAGGATAAAGCCATCATTTAAGCCCAGATGTTATGAGATCCCCAAAACAAAAGCACAGAGGGTCTCACAACTATCAGGACTTGCAGTTGCGCTCCTCATCACACACTTGCCGGAAGAGAATTCCCTCAGTCGGCCCAAGACTCACACATGCCCATCTTGAGTTGGACTTACTGGGAGAAGTTGCTCAGTTGATCAGAGACAAAGTGTAAAGAAAGATACAGGTCTTCCTTGGTTTTATACAAAGTATCCTAGTAGGAGTTCAGAGGGGAAATGCACAGTAACTGGATCAGCATTTTGTTATTGTCACATGGGCTTTTGTTTTGTGTGGGGACATGATGCCATAGTGGGGCCCAGGCTGGCCTCAAACTTTCTGGGATTCTAGTTGTGACACCACATTACTTTGCCAGTATATTTTATCTTCCGTCACTCCCCCTCCCCCCTTTCTCTGCAGACTATTTAAATGACCTGCAGGGTCGCAGTGAGGAGGACACCAGTGGCGCTTGGGAGTTCTATGGCAGCTCTGTGTGTGGTAAGCAGCATTGTTCATGGTACTATGGGGAGTGGGTGACCTGCAGTGTTTCTGCCTACTCTGAGAGCGGGAGGTGGGCACTGGAAGAAGAACTTGGTTGCTGGACAATATTGTTAGAGGTCTGGATATCATGGCCGAAATCTGTAGCTAACAGATCCTTGTCTGTCATTTGTCTTCCATTAGAACCAGATGACGAAAGCGGGTATGATGTTTTGGCTAACCCCCCAGGACCCGAAGACCCAGATGAGGAGGAGGATGCCTATAGTGACATGTTTGAGTTTGAGTTTGCAGAGAGCTCCCTCTTGCCGTGTTATAACATCCAAGTGTCCGTCGCTCAGGGGTGAGCATGGCTCTCTGTGGCACAAAGTGGCCAAGCTGCTTCTAAGGCAATTTGCCCCATTAGGCAGATGAAGGTAGATGAGTGGGTGGCTCCTTAGCTGTCTGCAAAGCTTGGATTAGGGTCCAGATTGTTTGATTATTTATACCCAGTGGAAACGGGTGAAAACCTACCTCCTTATCTATGAATAGGACAGTCACACTTGAGTCCTTAATGTGTCACCAGATTTGGTTAGATCCCATGTTTCCCCTGTGGATATGCTGCTGCACCTTAATAATCCATCCTTTGGGTGTGTACATCTCAAGAAAGCGCTACTCTGTGTTGACAAAGGTGTTTACTGAGCACTGTTCTCCTTGCCTCTGAAGCTGTAAAACATCCGCCATTACAAACAGTGGCAGAAATCCTAAAGGGTGTTGGCTAGCGAGAGTATTAAGTATCCCTTCTCAAAAGGGTCACTACCAGAGAACTGAAGGGTGGGGGTGGAATTGGGAAAGGGGAGGAAAGATGACCTACTTCAGAAAGTGATCTGTCAATTCAGTGAGGGTCCTTGAAGAAGTCAAAGAAGTTGGGATGTAGGATGTTGGCTTTTCGGACTACAGCAGTCCACTGGAAAAGCAAGAAGCAAATTCTAGCCAGAGCTAGGTGGGCAGGACTTTCTCCATTTGTTTCCATCTGTAGCAGTCATGGTGGAGCTTGTTCAAATACTAGTAGATGTTCTTTGTAGCAAAGGAATCTGTCCTAAGTTTTCTCACCTGCAGTTACTCTCCTTACCTTAAAGTCCAGTGAGCTATGGTAGGAGAGCAGGAGAGTTGACTAGACGAGAGCTGGCCCTGGTTAGTACTCAAAAGTAGGCTGGTAGAGTAGTAGTACCTTTCCATTTGGCCAGAAATCTAAGCCCCACTCCTTTCTATTTTCTAGGCCACGAAACTGGCTACTGCTCTCAGACGTGCTCAAGAAGTTGAAAATGTCCTCCCGGATATTCCGTTGCAATTTTCCCAATATGGAAATTGTCAGCATTGCAGAGGCAGAGTTTTACCGACAGGTCTCTACGAGTCTCATATTCTCCTGCCCTAAAGACCTGGAAGCCTTTAATCCTGAAGGCAAGGAGCTGTTGGATCTGGTGGAATTCACCAATGAGCTCCAGACACTGCTGGGCTCCTCCGTGGAGTGGCTCCACCCTAGTGACACGGGCCATGAAAACTACTGGTGAGCCACCTGCCCTGTGTACAGTGTGTTATAGTGTTAATCCTTGTGCATATGTGTCATAATACAACAATTTCTGTAAAGAAAGGACACTATTACATATGAAAAGATCTCTTCTTTATATAAGAGAAGTTACTCCAGTCAGAAGAACCTAGAAGCCTGTGTTTTCTTTCGAAACTTTAAAGTCAGTTTTTATGAAGCTGTTAAGATGTCTTTATTTTTCAGTGCACACATGCTTTGAGATGTATGTTCGTTTTTACCTGGAACATTTTTCTTTTCTGTTCTTTTCTAAGGAGAAAAAAAATAAATGACTAAATGAAAAGGAGCTGTGTGCTTGGCGTAATTTCATACAAAGCTCTGGTGGCGGGTCGGGTGGATTGTGTGGTCACGACTATGTGCTTGCTTTGGGGGAGTGAATTGGGTGAAGGCACTTGGTGGTGGTGTACTTTTATGTTTTGTTTACGGAGTACCTGCTCACACCAGGTAAATGCTATTGGACTTGATCCAGTAGTATGTAATATAAATTTCAAACCATATCCACACACAACAACTAATTGTAATAAACTTTTGTATCCTAATTTAAAAGCTGTGAAATTACTTTTCACACATCAAACCGGATTGTTTATATGTTTAAACATTTTATGCTCTTATTTAAAGAAGACTTTGAGCTATTTTTTTCTGTACTCTGTAAAATATTGAAAACTAACATAATATGTTGAGGTTGCTTGAAAATGTACATAAAACTAAAATTTTCTGAATTGTGTGTTTATGTTTGAAATCTGTGTTTTAACTTTGTAAGTAAATTCTCTGCCTTTGTATTTATATTTTACAAAAATTTTACTTAAAAGGCAATAAACCTGTTGAGGAAAGGAGCAAATTGAAGTACTTTGCATCCTTTGTACTCCTGAAGAGTTAGTTACCCATCGTCACTGGGTTTCTCTTATATGATGATGATGGATTCCCTGTGGGCAACTTGTAAACAAGTTCGTCTCCACAAATCCAAGTAGACTAAGGGCTTCAGGGAAGCTATGCTGAGAACGTAATTTATCATCCCATTCCGAGAGTCTGATGCTTAGAACTCTTTCTCCCTTTTTGAGGTATTGGGGATCAAACCAGACTCTCACGCATGCTAACAACTATACTACCATTGAACCCCACCACTACCTCTTTTTTTAGAAAGTGTTCTCTCACTTTCTTCCAGGGCTCAGATTCGATCATCCTATGTCAACCTCCAGAGTAGCTGGGGTTATAGGTGTGTACCAGCATATCTAGAAAAGTCTTCTGTCCCTTTCTCCTTGCATTGCCCTGGCTTTTTTGCATTGCTTTTGACCTTTACCCACTGCAGTCCCACATCCAGTACACATCTTGGTCTTTTGGGAGAGAGCTTTCCCCTGAAATGCTATAGTTATTGTCACTTCTCTTCCTCTAGGTCCCTTTTTGTTCTGTTACTCTGTTTAACCTGATCAGCAAGGTCTGCAGTTGCACCATTTCTACTGCTTTTACTTTTTCTAGCACTATCTACTAGTATTGTCAATTAGTTCATTCCACAGTCGTTTAACTCCATTCGTCTACAGACACAGGCTCAAAAACTGGACTCCCTTGCAGCTCGTATTACCCTCCAATGACAGAAACAAAACAAGAAGATGGATTAGGGAAGCTTCTAGTTATTGCTGTAGTATTCCAACATCCAGTTATCAAGTGGAGTCTTAAGTATACCAAGCTGGGGAAGGTAGGGATGGCGGAGGTCTGCAAATGCTGACAGGCAAAAAAAAAAAAAAAAAAAAAAAAAAAAAGACATGGTTGGTAATGAAGAAATATAATGTGGTTGGACAACTCCATGAGGATTAGAGTAAGTTTGATTGGAAATATGGATTACCAAGTGAAATTTGGACTATATGCTGAAAAAAGGCAACAGGCAAGATTTCTGTTCCTTGTTTTTTGATCAACTTTTATGATCATGAGAAAAAAACCTATACAAGTATTATTCAACAGAAAGAAGTTCTTGTCATCCAGTGCCAACAGTCTCCCCAATTCAGACTGATTTGGGTGAGATTTGGTTATGTGGAACATTACCTCAAAGCATAGGTAGGAAGGCCAAAAGGGGAAAAAATGGATAGGAACCCAGTGTTGCCTGCAGAAGGGATTGAACCAGAAGAGTTCATGGTAAACTGAAACTAAGAGACTAAAAGGCTGCCAGGAGCTTCAAAGAAAATCCAAGCAAAATTCCAAGGTTATTTCAGCTGGAGGCAAAGGGAGAGTCCCAAGTTGGGCCTTGAAAAGGCTATGGGGACAAAATGAGCTCAGTGTGGGGAAATTGAGGTTCTGCCTCCATAAGGCTTTTAGGAAAGCTCGTAGAGAGCTTTCAAGAGGCCTCTGGATGTTGGGAACAAGTTTTAAAAGCTTGAGCTGATAAGATGGCTCAGCTGGATAGGGTGCCTGCTACCAAGCCTGATGACCTGAGTTCCATTCCTTGGACCCACATGGTGGAAGGAGAAAGCCAAGTTGTCCTTTGGCCTCTGTATATACACCAGCACACATGCCCCGCCCCCAACACACATAAAAGATGAACGTAATAAAATTTTAGCCAGATGGGGTGGCATTCGGCCTTAAAAGCCCAACACCTGGAATGGGAGGCAGCAGCAGGTGCTTTAAGTCTCAATATGAGACTAAGTTCCTGGCAGACAAGGCTACATAGTGAAATGTTATTCCCAAAAATGTGAGGGGGAAATGGTACCACACGCCATTAATCCCAGCACTTGGGAAGCAGAGGCAAGTGGATCTCAGCCTGGTCTACAGAGCAAGTTCCAAGATAGCCAAGGCTATGCAGAGAAACTCAAACAATAAATGAATAAACAAATAAAATAAATTTAAAATCCAAAACTTGAAAAGAAAAAAAAAGGTTGTTCTTCCACATCAAATTTATGGGGTACTGTGTTGTTTTAATTGGAGTACTGAGGTTAGAACCCAGGGCCTATGCATACTAAGTAATTACTGTACAATATAGATACACTGTTAGCCCTCAGATTTCTCTCTGTAAGCCTATTTATATAGCTTTCACATTTGAACAATATACATGTTTGTATTATTAGGGTTCTCTAGAAGAATAAAACCAATGGAATAGTATATATAATATATATTAAACGTATTAAAATGCCACACATTAAAATAGTTACAACAGCTAAATCATACCTAAGAGGCTGAGAGTCCAGTAGTTGCTTGTTCCTTGATACTGAGTACCTCAGCAGCCGCAATCTGGCACTATAAAACCTGGAAGGTTCCACAGGGCCTCCCCCTGCCCCCTCTTCTGACGTTCTGATACCAGCATAGTAACGAGCAGCAATAGTTCCAGCAAATCAGCATGGCAGCTAGAGGCAAAGCCAGGTAGAATGCTCTTCCTTATGCCTTCCCCTTTTTAGCTAGACTGCTAGCAGATGGTGCGGTCCATAGTTGGAGCATGTCTTCCCATATCTGTCAAGGAAATCTGGACGGTTCTTTGGGTGAGGCTCCCTGCTCAGATGATTCTACCTTGTGGCACGTTGACATGAAAACTGACCATAATAATGTTTGATTTTTTTTTTAAAAGAGACATTGGGTGAAAATAGATGAACAAAGACAAAGACCAAATTTGAATATAAGCCAGAGCCAATTAAAGCTTTGTCCCATTGATGACATGGCCACACAGAAAGGCTTAGACAATGTTCCAAAGATAGTACTGTGATCCCCCTGAGTCAGCTGCTCAGGCTTGCCTCATACTGTGCTACCTTTTAAAAAAAATTATTGTTTTGTTGGGTAGATTTATTTGTTTGAAAAAGGATCTAATGTAGCCCAAGATGGCCTTACTTGGTAATGCAAGGATGACGTTGAACTTGTGCTCCTTCTGCCTCTGCTTCCCAAGTGATTATAGGCATGAACCATGATGGCCCGTTTATACAGTGCTGTGATCAGACTCAAGGCTTCAGGCTTATTGCCAAGCAATCTACCAACTGAGCTATATCTCCATCCCAGACCACAGTGCCTTTTCATGTTAGTCTCGATGGACTATAACCCAAGCACAAAATGAGATGGGTCATAGATCTTGTGCACTTGGATCAGCAGAGACCCAGCAGTAGTATCTGTGTTGTACTGCTAAAAATCTTTCATATAAATTGTAGGGCCGAGCAAATACTACACTTGATACTACACAGTCACTGTGATTGATGGGACATACTCATATGGAATGTGGGGAAAGGAGAACAAAGCTTTTTTGGATGTCACAGATAAATTAGGGTTCAGGAATCAAATTAGATTTCCAAGCTTGGTCTCTTAAGGGGTCCAAGAAGCCCTGACAGCCTAGCAGCCATGAGTACTCACTCTCAGCACCAAGTTCTTGGTCTCTAAGCACCAGTTTTTATTGCCAACACCTTTTCGCTTTTGTAGACAACTAGCCAAAGTCTGTATCAAGGCCCGCTGATATGCCTGGCTAGGTTGGGGATAGCCGGGGTATGCCTCTTGAGATAACAAATAATAAAGAGCATTGAGAGAGACAGAGAGAGAGAGAGAGAGAGAGAGAGAGAGAGAGAGAGAGAGAGAGAGAGACAAGATTTTTACTATCAGGTAATGTTTTACCTGAATCCAGTTTTGAGGAAACAATAAACCCAGAATGTGGGCCATTCTGTAAGACAATGAGCTTGCTGCTGCTGCTTCTGCTGCTGCTGCTTCTTCTTCTTTCTTCTTTCTTCTTCTTCTTCTTCTTCTTCTTTCTTCTTCTTCTTCTTCTTCCTCCTCCTCCTCCTCCTCCTCCTCCTCCTCTCCTCCTCCTCCTCCTCCTTCTTCTTCTTCTTCTTCTTCCAATCTTATTTTATATATAAGTACACTGTTGCTATCTTCAGACACACCAGAAGAGGGGCATCAGATCCCATTACAGATGGTTGTGAGCCACCATGTGGTTGCTGGGAATTGACCTCAGGACCTGTAGAAGGCAGTCAGTGCTCTTAATTAGCTGAGCCATCTCTCCAACCTCCTCCTTCCTCCTCCTTTCTCTTCTTCGCCTCCTTTCTTTTCTTCTCCTCCCCCCTCCTTTTCTTCTTTTCTCCTCCTCCTCTTCTTCCTTCTCTTCTCCTTCCCTCCTCTTCCTCTTCCTCCTCTTCTTCATCATCACCATCCTCTTCGTTGTTAAAAATCAGTGTCATGGAAAAGAAAATTAGGGAGGAGTAATGTCCTAGATCAGAGAAGGCTGAAAATAAAGGACAGAAGAATACAGAGCATGGACACTGACAGACTCCTAGATGCCAGCAGGGAGTAAATAGCTGTAAGCCGTTGGTGGTTCTTACTGTGTTCTTCTTATATGTAATAAAAGAATTCAGAGCCCGACATGGTAGAGCTTACCTTTTGTCCCAGCATGCCTCTGCAGGTAATGATCACTGAGTTCAAGTCAGCCTACTCACAAAGGGAATTTCAGAACAGCCAGGGCTACACAGAGAAACTTTGTCTCAAAAAACAAACAAAGAAACAAACAAAAGAGAACTCATGTAACATTTTGTTTTCATTTTGGAAATTTTACACCCATGTCACTATTCCTAGTTAAGAAGCTACTGAAAAACTAACAGCTCACCTGCTTTCATGACGCACACCTTTCGTTTCTACACTCAGGAGCAGGCAGGTCTTTGAGGTCAAGACAGACCTGGTCTATAGAGTAAGTTCCAGGATAGCCAGGGCTGGCTACATAGAGAAACCCTGTCTCAACAGAAAGAAGGAAGGAAGGAAGGAAGGAAGGAAGGAAGGAAGGAAGGAAGGGAGGAAGGAAGAAGGAAGGAAGGGAGGGAGGGAGAATGAAAGAAAGAAAGAAAGAAAGAAGGAAGGAAGAAAGAGAAAGAAAGAAAGAAAGAAAGAAAGAAAGAAAGAAAGAAAGAAAGAAAGAAAGAAAGAAGGAAGGAAAGGAAGGAAGGAGGAAGGAGGGAGGAGGAAGGAGGGAGGAAGGAAGGAGGAAGGGAGGGAGGAAGGAAGGAGAAGGGAAGGGAGGAGGGAGGAGGAAGGGAGAAGAAGGAAGGAGGAGTGAAGGGAGGAAGGAAAGGAGGAAGGAAGGAAGGGAGGAAGGAGGGAGGAGGAGGAAGGAGGAGGAGGAAGGAGGGAGGAAGAAGGAGGAGGAAGGAGGGAGGAAGGAGGAAGGAAGGGAGGAAGAAGGGAAGGGAGGAAGGAGGAGGAAGGAGGAAGGATATGAAGGAGAAGAAGAAGGAGGAGGAAGGAGGAAGGATATGGAGGGAGGAAGGAGGAAGGAGGAAGAAGGAGGAGGAAGGAAGGAGGAGGAAGGAAGGAAGAAGGAGGAAGGAGGAAGGAAGGAAGGAGGAAGGAGGAGGAAGGGAGAAGGAAGATGATAGAAGGAGGAGGAAGGGAGGAGGAAGGAAGGAAGGAGGAAGGAAGAAGGAGGAAGGAAGGGAGGAAGGATGAAGGAGGAAGAAGGAGTGAAGGAAGGAGGAGGAAGGAAGGGAGGAATAATGAAGGATGAAGGAGGGATAGAAGGAAGGAAGGAGGAGGAAGGAATAGCGAAGGGAGGGGAGTAATGAAGGAAGAAGGAGGAAGGAGGAAGGGAAGAAGGAGAAGGAGGAGGAAGGAGGAAGAAGGGAGGAAGGAGGAAGGAAGGAGGGAGGAAGGAAGGAGGAGGAAGGATGAGGGAGGAGGAAGGAAGATGGGAAGGAAGGAGGAAGGAGGAGGAAGGAAGGAAGGAGGAAGGAGGAGGAGGAGAAGGAAGGAAGGAGGAAGGAGGAGAAGGAAGAAGGAGGAAGGAGGAGGGAGGGCGAAGGAGGAGGAAGGGAGGATGAGGAGGAGGAGGAAGGAAGGAGGAAGGAGGAAGGAAGGAATAGCTGAAGGGAAGGAAGGAGGAGGGAGGAGGAAGAAGGAGGAAGGGAGGAAGGAGGAAGGAAGGAAGAAGGAGGGGAGGAGGAAGAAGGAGGAAGGAAGGGAGGAGGGAGGGAGGAGGAAGGAAGGAGGAAGGAAAGGAAGGAGGAAAGAAGGAGAAGGGGAAAGAAGGGAAGGAGGAGGAAGGAAGGGGAGAAGGAAAGAAGGTCTCAATACTCAAAATTTTCAGGATCTTTCCTTTCAATGCCTCCTTCCCATACCCCCCACAGATGTGGGTGTATAGAGCCACCTGGGAAGTTGAAATAAAGACTATAAATTACTGGGGTAGAGAGACAGATTAACGATTAACAGCACTAGCTGCTCCTCCAGAGGACCATCTCTGTAGCAGCTCAAAACCATTCACAACTTCAGTTCTAGGAGACCCAATGCCCTCTTCTGATCTTTGAGGGCTCAAGGGACATACGTTATATGGACATAATCATACCCACACACGAGAGGGGGGGGAGAAATACTTGTACATATAAAATCAATATTAAAACCCCAAAACTATGAATTAGTAAGTAGCACATACCTTTAATGCCAGCACTCAAGAAGCAGAGGCAGGGAGATGAGAATCTTCTTTTGTTGTTGTTGTTTTTTGGTTTTGTTTGTTTGTTTTGTTTATTTATTTATTTATTTTTTGAGACAGGGTTTCTTTATGTAACCTTGGTTGTCCTAGAACAACTTACCTTGTAGACCAGGGTGGCCTCAAACTCAGAGATCTGCTTGCCTCTGCCTCCTGAGTGCTGGGATTAAAGGCCTACGCCACAACTGCCTGGTAGAAGATGAGGATCTGAAAACCAGACTTGGCTACATAGCAAGTTGGAGGCCAACCTCCAACTGGGTTACATGACACCCTATCTCAAATCAAAAACAGGAAAAAGCTTTAGGCATAGATGTTAGGCCCAGGAGATATGAGAGATATGTCACACACACACACACACACACACACACACACACACACACACACACACACACACACACACACACAGAGTTCAGGATCAGAGTTCCAGGTTTAGATTTAAATTTGGTTTGGGGTAGGAGTTTTTCCTCACATTGATGCTACTGTCCTCCTAATGCACCCTGGATTTACTAGTCAGATCTCCCTCTGAGCAGGAAGGTCCTCATGAACACATTGAAACAAGGAAGGCAGAAGCCAGCTGCTAGGGAGAAGCTAGGCCACTGTAAGAAGAAGCTCAAACCTTCTTGTAGGGCTACAATACTCTCGCTCATTCACACATTGTTTCCAGTGCTAAACTCATTCATCCATCCAGGTAGGATGCAAGTCCAAACTAGCCCTTTTGGCTCCAGAACTCCTCAGCCTGGCTGACCTTTCTTAAAGGTAAGTTGGCTGTCTTCTTGGGCTTTCCCTACTCATCCTCTTTCTCCTTCCTTCTTTTCTTCCACACCCATCAGAAGGCTCCTAGGCTAACAGCCCCACCTACCTTCTCTACCGTCTCTACCTGTCAACACTCATGGTGGTGAATCATCAGAGTCATATACATTCTGGACAAGCTTGTGCTCAGAGTAGGACCTTGTCCCAAAATACCAAAAGGAAGGGTATATGTGTGTGGAGAAGTAGGGTAGGGAGGAGGGGAAAAGAAAGGAAAAGACAGAAAAAGTGCTTTGGATGAGTGGCAGGGGTCACAGAAGGCCCCTAGAGAGAGGAGCCACGAATGAAAAGTGGACAAAGAAATGAGCGTTGCTTGAAACAAGATGCTATATCCCAGCTGCGCCACTCAAGAAAGAAATGTCACACACATAATATCGACCAAAATAGAAGGCAAATTGCGGAAGAATACGTATAATATGACACATTCGTATAAAGTTTAAAAATAGGCAAAATACCACGTTATAGTCTTAATGTGGTTCTGACTAGCTAGTGATGATGTAAAAAGAAAAGGATATGGGCTGATCAGTAGCCCCAGCTCCAGGGGATTCTAATGTTCTGCTCTCTACACCTGTACACGTGAGCACACACCCACAGGGGTGCACACACAAGTACATGTAAGTTAAAATGGGGGGATGGGGAAGTACCTCCTCAGGTGAGTATGCAGGGAGCATTCATGAAGTCTTGGGCTTGATCCCTGGCACTGCAGAAGCAGAGATCAGGAGTTCAAGGTCATTCTCTAGGACAAATTCAAAGCACGCCTGCTCTATGAGAAACCCTATCTTAAAGCAAGAGAAACAATAACCTTGGGACAGGTATGTTGATGAGTAAGAAGAAGCTCCCACGTCCATGAGACCATCAGAGGAGATGTCTGCAGCAGGCAAATCCACAACAGAAAGTTAACCAGTGAGTCCCAGGAACTGGGGAGAGGCTAGAGGGAATCAGGAACCTCTGGGTTTTGCAAAGGCTTCATGAAGTACAGTGTGTTTAGTTCATTATGAAAATAATTACACAACATTGTGAATATATTAAAATCACTTGATTGTACAACTGAAATGAGTGGATTTTATGGTACGTAAATTATACCTTAATAAAGATTTTGTTTTTTAAAGGAGCTTCAAGTCTCCAAGCAGGAAGAATCTGTCTGCCTAGGAAGCTGCAGATTGTCTCACCCCTGATCCACTGGGCATAGGCTTCGGTGGCGCAAGGACTGGGCTGGAATCTTCTAGACTAAAAACCTCTAAAACCTAGAGGTTCCTTTACCCCATCATCAGTTGGTTCTGGGCTCGAAAACAGCTGAGTCTAACAACTGAACCAAGTTAGTTTTGCCCGTGGCCCAGGCCTCTTGCCTTCATGGTAGCTGGATGAAGGAAGGGGTTATTCACAAACTGTTTCCTTCCCTGATCTAGGTGTCAACATCACACATTGTGACTTTTGCCACATCCTTTTTGCTAGAAACCAATGGCTAAGACCTGCCCATATTTTAGAAGAATCTATTGGAGCTTGCTTGCTATGAGAAGACATGGGGAACTGATTTATTTAGATATAGGGTCTCCTGGTGCCCAACCTGGCATCCAACTCAGTAGGGAACCAAAAATGACCTTGAGCTCTTATTTCTCCTGCGTCCATCTCCTGCATGCTGGGTTAACAGGCTGATTCCATCACACCCAGTTTATGTGGCACTGGAAATTGAACCCAGAACCTAGTAATAGGCAAACACTTTACCACTGAGCTACAACCCAGTCTGGTCTGCAGAGTGAGTTCCAGGACAGCCAGGACCACACAGAGAAACTATGTCTCAAAATAAAGAAATCTTTCTTTAAAGGTTTCTTCTTCTATATTTATCTGTTATTTTTTTATGTGTGTGGGTATTTGGCCTGCATATATGTGAGTGTACCCCTTTTATGCCTGGTACACACCAAGGCCAAAAATAGACATCAGGTAGCCCCCTGAACTAGAATTACAAATGGTTGTGAGCCGTCCAATGTGGGTGCCGGGAACTGAACCAGGACCCTCTGCAAGGGCAGCAAGAGCTCTTTCTTAACTGCTGAGACATCTCTCCAGACCCTTCTCTATTATATTTGATAGCTAATGTGGCTTTTTTAGTGCACTAGAATTTTAAAACTTTTTTTATATTTGGTCTTTAAAGCTTTATTTGTGATGAAAGAGCATACACAGGTCACATATGTGCAGAGGTCAAAAGACAATTGTGGAAGTTAGCTCTCTGTCCTACCATGTGGAGCCCTCTGATCAAACTCAGCTTTTTAGCCTTGTGGGCAGGCATCTTTAGCGGGCCTGTATTTTGCATATTGAGACCCAATCTCACTCTGCAATCCAGACTCAAGTGAGACTCATTCTGTAGCTTAGGCTGCAGTCAAGTTTACAAAGATCCTCTTGCCTCAGCCTCCAGAGTGCTGGGATTACAGATGTTATTTCATCAGTGGCCTGGGTTTCTGTTTTGTTTTGTTTTGTTACTTGGTTGGTTTTCATTGTTGTTGTTTTCCCTTTTTATTGTTTGTTTTGACACAGGGTCTGACAATGTGGTGCAGTAAAAATGATAAAAAGGCAAAACAGTTCCCGTGCGTACCCTGGCGATCGCTCTCTAGCTAGTTCCAGTTCCGGTGGGCCATTGGAACTATCGCTAATTTATCTCAGCGTCTCCACACGGCTCCTAAGTGCTCTCTGACCCAGGCAGTTCACAAGCCGCCCTGTCCTCACTCACAGCTCCCTTGGCTGGTTGCTGCCTCGCCAGTTTCATACAGAGACCGCCTATCTCGAGGCTCTCTTACTGTGGACTCAATTAAGTCACCCAATGAAAGAACACATCACACAATAACCTCTGATCCAATTAAGATATAATCTGCCCATGTAGACAGCACAAAATCCTGTACACACCCATCCCTTAAAAAATAGTCATAACAACCTGTGTCTATTCGCAGAGAAGAATCTTAACATCAGCTGCCATGTTCCCCCAGCTCCTCCTCCTCCGGCTCCTTCTCTCCTTTCTAAAACTCTTCTCTCGTCCATCCTTCCTTCTCGTCCAATGACAGGCCTGTTTATCCTGTACCTGCCTTCACTTGCATAATGACATCAACCTACAACTATGTATATATAGCCCTGGCTGACCACCATGCCTGGCAATGCCTTGTTTAAAAAAAAATTAAATTAGATTGATTAATTGGCTGGCTGTTTGCCTGCCTATATTCACATGTGCAAGGGCCTGAATTTACCATGGAGAGTATGTGGAGGTCAGAGGACAGCTCAAGGGAGTTGATTTTCTACTTTACTATGTGGGTCCTGGGTACTGAACTCAAGTCATTAATCTTGGCGGAAAGGTTCCTAACTTACCAAACCATCTTGGTAATCTTGTGTTTTGGGTTTTGAGACAAGATCTCTTTCTTGTAGCTTAGTCTTGCCTGGAACTCACTTTATGGCCCAGGCTGACTTTAAACTCAAAATCCTCCTGCTTTGCCTTCCAAGTGGTAGGAGAAGAGAGACAGACATGTACGCCATACCTAGTCCAATACCATGCTTTCTCAGTCATTCACAGCTTTGAATTTGAGGGCTAAACACAAACAGGCGAATAATAATAGCAACCACCCAAATAATACCAGTCCGCCACAGTAGTGATGCAGGTCTATAGTCTTGACACTCAAGAGTGTGGAATGCAAGGACAGCCTTGAATTTGACACCAACCTGAACTACCACAGTGAGTCTCAAGCCAGGCACGGATCCATAGCAAGGCTGTGCCTCAAATATAAACAGCACAGCTACAGACAAGCCGACTAGCATAAACATCTCCCTGCCCCCACCCTCTGTCTCCAAAGCCTCTAACAGTGGAGTTACAGGAGGTTGTGAATTCCTGACATGGGTGCTAGGAACCAAACTCCTGTCCTCCTCAAGAACAATAAGGGCTCATAATGGTTGAGCCACCTTTCTGCCCCCATCACAAAATCAGAGCATAATCACCAGTCATTGGTGGGGAGTTTCCAAATCTTTCTTTTCCTTGCACTCCATCCCCAAAGCTGCTTTTCCTTTTGATCCAGTACCACAGTTTTGAAAATAAACAACACACCATGACGTCCCATTTAGACCTCTAAAAGTTTAGGTGCTGAGGATGCAGCTCGGTGGATAGAGTGTGTGGCATTCTTGAAGCTCTGGGTTCTATCCCAACACTACACTAACGGGACACAGTGGCACTCATGCCTGTAGTGGAGGGATCAGGAGTTCAAAGTCATCTGGGGCTACCTAGCAACTTTGAGGGCAGCCTAGGATACCCGGGACTCTGTCAAGAAAAGAATTCCATGTTGAAAAATGAAGCTTCCAGAAACCCACAGAAAAGTTTGTTCATTTTCTTTTCTGGTCCCAGGTGCCCTACATTTCTGTTCCTGGGTGTCCTAAGTTCCTTGAAGATAGTCACCAAGGTCTACTCAGCACTCTGCTGGACAATGGCCCCCTCCATCAATGATGGAGACAGACTTGGCCTGGGTCCCTTAATTACTGGTTTAAAGGAGACTGACAATCACATCTCTCAGCCCTGGGTTACTCTCTATACACTGGCTACTTGGTATCCCAGGCAACCTACCTGCAGGAATTTGTATTGTCTGTTGCTAAATTGGAGATCTTGGTGGCTGAGAATTTTCTTTGTGTTCCCTCAGCCTTGGTACCAGATCCAGCTGGGGGAAGGCCTTGTCTCATGTGTGGAATTGTCATTAGTTAGCGAAGAGAGAGGACATGTACTCTTATACCCTCCAGGAAGCCTAGTGTACAAACACCACCCCTTTTACTCATTTGTCTCTTTGTTTTTGAGTTAATTAAACGATCGGAGTCTTTCTGGAGCTAAGAGGCCCAGCACAATTTCAGATCGGTAATCTCCCCAAGGCAGCAGGACCTTCAGCCTTAGAATTTGATGTTCTCTCGGGTACTATGACAGCTAAGGTTAAGGGGAATCACTTGAGCCCAGGAGTTGTGGGAAAGCCTGGGTAACTGAGAGCTTGCCTTAAACAATCAAAACAAAAGAAAACAAAAAGCAAGCTAGTCAACAAAAGGGCTGAGGTGGAGTGCTTGCTCACTATGTGTGAGGACCTGGACTCAATCCTTAACAGCAAGCACCAATTAAAAGAAAATGAGAGGACTTGAAAAGGTCTAAAGAAAAAACGAGGCAGAAATGTCCCAAGAGCCTCTATTCCCAATCCCCTCCCCAATCATTTATGCCATCCCATCTGAGTCCTCTACAATTGCCTGGAGCAGAAATGAAATATCCTACCAGTCCCCTGCCTATGTTTTGTTTGCTTGTGTTTGAGGCAGCATCTGACTGTATAGTCTGGGCTGTCCTGGAACTCATTAAGTAAACCAAGGTGGCCTTGAACTAACAGAGATCCACCTGCCTCTGCTTCTGCCTTCCCTAGTGCTGGGATTAAAAGGGAGCACCAGAACATCAAGCCTCTATTGCCCTGCCTAAACCATGGGCTTAAGAGCAAAAGCTAGCCAGGTATGTTGGCCAATGCCTGGAATGCTGGCATTCAGGATGCCGAGACAGCGGGTTGCCATGAGTTCTAGTCTGGCCCAGGCTATAGAACGAGACTCTACCGAAACAAAATGACAACAAAAGCCCTGGGCTCCATTTCCAGAACCTCTTAAACCAGGGGTGATGGTGCATGATGGTAATCCCAGTACCCAGAAGGTGGAAGTAGGAAGAAGAGGAAAAGGATGGGGAGGAGGAGAGAAAAAAGAAAAGAGAAAAGGCTCATGAGAGGACAAGGGGAAGAGGCCTTAATGGGCAAGGAGGTAATAGTACTCCTGTGCTGTGAAGGTAGGTGGGAGGGGATACTGAAAGTTAAAGTTTCAATTGGAGGGGCTGGGGATTTAGCTCAGTGGTAGAGCGCTTACCTTGGAAGGCAAAGGCCCTGGGTTGGGTCCCCAGCTCCAAAAAAAAAAAAAAAAAAAAAAAAGTTTCAATTGGAGATTGGGAGTGGAGGAATAGGGGTGGGCTAACCAAATCTAAGAATGCATAAAAGAAAGGAAGGAAGGAAGGAAGGAGAGAGAGAGAGAGAGAGAGAGAGAGAGAGAGAGAGAGAGAATATTTATGGAAAGCAGTGACTGTGTAAGCTAATTAAAAATCATGACCAGGTGTGGTGGTACATAATGGTAATCACAGAACTCTAGAGGTAGATGCAGAGGAAAGCAGAACTCTGAGCTCAAGTCTGGTCTACATAGTGAGTTCACGGCCAATCAGCACAACATAGTTAAACCCTGTCTTAAGGGGCATGGGGGGAACCAGGTATGAGTATGCATAGTTTTAATCCCAGCATGCAAGAGGCAGAGGCAGGCAGATCTCTATGAGTTTGAGGCCAACCTGATCTACATAGTAAGTTCTAGAAATATTCAAGGCTACATAGTGAGACCTTGATCTTAAAACACACACACACACACACACACACACACACACACACACACACACACACACACAAAAATCTTCTGCTAAGAATGGAGAGACTACTTCCTCAGATGAGACAAATCCATCAGAAGCTGAGGGTTCAAAGTCAGTAGTCTCCTTTTGGTCCTCCCCCCCACTTCCATCCCAAGTTTCAGAATCTCACTCTTTACCAGCAGTGCCTTTAGTTTAGCTGTTAACTCTCTGAGGCTGGGACTTGAATTTTCATTGTAGGTCAGCCAATCTCATCATGAGGTCTTAGGTTTGATTTTCTGAAGTTAAAGCTCTTTGGCTGCTAGAGAGAAGATTCTTTCCCAGGAAACTCTTAAAAAATTTTTTTAGACTGTTTGTGCAAATCTGGAGCTGGTTAATTTTTTTCCACTGAGTTCATACTTTTCCTTTGTCAATTTTAAGCTTCTAGACACCAACATTTCTATTTTCCTCATTCTTCCCATAAATTGTCCAAAGTTTATAAATGGTGCCACTAAATTCCTTATTCTTCAAAGGAGTCTGAACTCAGATGCTCTTCGTGAGTGGAACACACTTCTCCCAGAAGACATGAGTTATCAAACAAAAATCTCAGTACCATGTGTAGGCTATTTCTCTATAAATTATTAGTCAGGGAGGCCCCAGAGGCCTATAAAATAGCACAGGCCATTGCTGTTGCTCTTGGTTACCCACTATATGGCAAAAGCCTATTGCTGAAGATGACACATTGGTTCAGTCATGGAAAAATCAACCTGGAACTGATGTGAAAAGGTCTTCCCTTCTGCTTGAGTTTCTTAGTGTCAGCAGGTATCATGCAGATATCATGGTACCAGCCAGTGGTGAACTCTTCTGCTGACCTGCCAGGCAAGATGTGGCCATGGGTACAACAGTGGCACAAAGCTTATGACAACAGCCAGTTGTTCTCTGATTGGATTTGAGGCCTGCTTCACAAGAGGGAATTCATACCTGGTACTGTAAACCTGATCTAACCCCCATGGCTCAGAGGTTCTTGTGTGGAACCTATAGTTTTGCTAAATGGACACGCTATCAAACTGTATTCTAAATATACATGTTCAGATTGACAGACCTGCTGTCAACTTTGGTCAGGGAAGCTTCATTCTGCAGTGGGCAGCCGTGAGTGCAGAGACTCAGAACTGGTCATGTGATAAGAGGTGACTGTTGAGGTGACTGTTGGGACATCTATACCAAACTTCCAAGGTTCAGGGAAAATTGAGGAAAAGCAGGTTGGAAAAGGATGAGAGTAGAAGGATGAATGGAAAAGAATACTAGGAAATGTCTTAAGGACATGACCTGGCTATTGTCCTCATGAAATCACTGCCACCTGCACAAGATCTTTTCAAGATCAAGCCACCAAGATCAGTCATCATTCCAGCAGGCGACACTAATTGGGTTCAGGGGGATGAAGATGAAGAGGAGGAGGAAGAGGAGGAGGAGACAAGGACAGCATGAATGTGGGGGAGGTGCATTGGGATGGAGGGATGGATAGGATCATATATATATATATATAGATATAGATATGTATAATATTGTCAAGGAATAAATAAAAAATTTGAAAGAAAATTTAAAAACCTTGTTGTTTTAGCCACTAAATGTGGATGATACTTTGCTCCATATCATGAATAACGTCAACACTGAGGGATTTGCGAAGACTTTTTCATTATAAATTAAATAAGATCAACCAGCAGGCCCAGCAAACATCATAATCTTGAATTAGTGATGAGTAGGAGTATGATCAATATATTGAGATAACTGAATCAATTGTAATCTGATATGAAAAGCCTGGTGATTTTGATTGGCAATGAAGTCCCAGGTGCCGCTCAGAGGGTTGTACCCGTTGCAGACTTGTATATCCGGAAGGAAATGCTAAGTAGCGAGGGTAAGAAAAAGAAAATGAAAAAAATGTTTGCCATTCAAGTTCACAAGTCCCCTGAATTTGAGCTGTGGATGCCAAGGTAAGAATCTATTTCAGAGAAAATTCGGGGCATCCCTTTGATGGCTGATCCTGTGCTTAAGAATTCAAGGACACTGTCTTTGTAGAGACCTGAACAGACTGTATTTTTATATGTGTATCCAGAAGCTTTAAAAATACCCCTTTCATTCCTCTGTTTGCTTTCGGTCTTTCCCATTCTTCCATTGACCTGCCCCTTAAAATTCTCTCCCTGTTCTTCTGTCTCCTCCCCCCCTCCCCATCCCTCATCACTTACCTAGACTGAATTTAGGAAGGTTCTAGGTCTCCAGTCCTGCCGGTTACTCAGCTACCACTCTTTTCTTTTTTTTTTTTTTCCGGAGCTGGGGACCAATCAGCTTACTTTAGGCAAACGCTCTACCACTGAGCTAAATCCCCAACCCTCAGCTACCACTCTTGAAGTGAGCTTCTTAGAACACAAATGTCTTGTCCTGTAGGGATTGATTTAACTTGAGTCACGGGGAACAGAGAAAGGACAGGCACACATACAGAAAAAGCTGGGATTGCTTGGGCTGTGTGCTCTACAGCAGCCAAACTCCAGCAACTCAGAAGTTTATAGTCTACAGCTTGCACCAGGCGGAGGGGGTTTAAGCTGATCTCAGTAGGAGGTCTCTAGGGGAGCTGTCTCAGGTTGCAGTCACCTGGGAAGAGGGAGGGGGAGGGAGGAGGAAGGAGGAGTCTGGGTTGATAGCTTCTGCAGCAATGTCAGCATGCAGACCCTAAAAGGAAGATGCAGTTGATATTTTCTGCACACATTGGTGTTTAGCGAAAGGTCGACCACTGGTCAATATTTGCACTTGGACCAGAGGAGGAAGGCTTTGTTATTCCTCTGAAACTGGTCAGCAGAGAAGGCCTTGTCATTCCCATGGCTCTGAGGCATTGGGATCTTTGGCATGACCGTGCTCATGTCAATAATACACATTCACTCAGGACTTTATCCGCTCCCACAAGTCTTCCTTACCAGGTCCGCTGCCAAATGATACTGGTAAGGAAGGGCTGACTTGTTTATATAGCGCTTGCCAGTAGCTGTCTCTTCTTTCCTAATGTCCACTTTCCAAGCCTGTTTATTTGTTTTTTTTTTTTTTTTTTTTTTTTTGATTCTTTTTTTCGGAGCTGGGGACCGAACCCGGGCCCTTGCGCTTCCTAGGTAAGCGCTCTACCACTGAGCTAAATCCCCAGCCCCTTGTTTATTTGTTTTTGAGACAGAGTTTCTCTGTGTAGCCCTGACTGTCCAGGAACTCACTCTGTAGACCAGGCTGGGCCTCAAACTCATAGAGATCTGCCTGCCTCTGCTTCCTCAGTGCTGGGATTAAAGCTGTGTGCCACCAACACCAGGCTCCCCAGGCCTCTAATGCATTTCCCCAGGGCTCAGGCTACTGCCAGCCCTTCTGCTCTTACTTGAACATCTGCCCATATATCCCCTAGGGTAAAATTGACCTTCCTGTGTAGACCAGGCCTGAGATGGGTGTGGCACACAGAAGGATCGCTGTGACACAAAAGACTACCTGTTTAGGACTAGCATTATATAGTTAATAGCGTTTTAGGCCAGCCTAGGCGACATAATGAGAATATAAGGCATTGGGGGTGGTGTCACATGCATGACAGTCCCAGTACTAGGGAGGCTGAGCTAGAAGGATGGCTGAAAAGTTGAGACCACAGCAAGTACCAGGTGAGGTAGGTCTCACAAAACCAATCATAACTCAACCAACGAATAGCTGCGAGTGGTACATTATAATCCTGTTGCCTAGGGTAGATGCAGGAGTTCCAAGTCACCTTACCTGTATAGAATTCAGGCCCAGCCAAGGACATATAAGCTCTTGCCTCAAGCAACATAGCAAAAGGCTCAGTGAGATGGCTCAGTCGGGAAGGGCACGTGTTGCTGGACCCGACGATCTGAGTTGGAGCCATAGGGCCCACCCACACAGTGGAAGGAAAGAAAAGGCTCTCTCAAGTTGTCTTTTGACTTCCAGTCTTTCACTGTGATGTGTACACACGCCCCATAGATATATAAATGTTAAACAAACAAACAACAAACAAAAAGAACAAATTAAAAAACAAAACCACAACCTCATCACCTTTTGCAGAACTGAGACTGCCTGCCCTGCCCATTCCTTCCTTCCTTATTGGTCCATACACTCCAGCCAAGGGAGGACTTTTGTGGGCTTTGCGAAAACACATGTTACTGATGTACTGCAGACACACAGAAAGTGCAAGTCTTACCAATGGATTCTCATAAACTGAAGAGACATGTTGCACTTGGACACAAACAGCACCCAGTTAAGGAACAGAACATTCCCTGACTCCCAGGCTGTCCCAGTGGCCACCTCCCATCATCATGTCCCTCCCTAGAGTGAGATAACCATCTTTCTGGCTGCTGACTGCATGGGTCAGTTTGCTTTGAAACTCTGTCTACAGGGAAATCATACAGTACTTGCCTTCCTATATCTGGATCCTTCAACCCTATACCATATAGAAGGGATCCCTCACACTGTAATGTGCAAGGATCCATTGTTGCTTCTCACTGCTGTATAGTATTTCACTGTGTGAGCATACCACAGTTTCTTTTCTCATCCTGGCGTTGATGGGCAGTTGGGCAGCTTTTAGCTTGGGGCCATTACTAACAGTCCCATTTCCTGGCCACTGAGTATTCTTCAATATACTTTTTTTTAAAGATTTATTCATTTATTATATATAAGTACACTGTAGCTGTCTTCAGATACACCAGAACTCTTTACAGATGGTTGTGAGCCACCATGTGGTTGCTGGGAATTGAACTCAGGACCTCTGGAAGAGCAGTTGGTGCTCTTAACCGCTGAGCCATCTCTCCAGCCCAATATACTTTTTTTTTTGAGACCTGGTAGCCCAGGCTAGCCTCAAACTTGCTGATCCTTCTGCCTCGGCCTTCTAAATGTTGTGATTAAAAGGCATACATCACCATACTTGGCTCCAAAGCCTTTTGTGGAAGTAGCTAGAACACTGGGTTGCATAGCACACTATTGTAGACTGAGCATCTTTCTTTCCTCTTTGTTTTATCCTGGGGATTGAACCTAGGGCCTCTAACATGCTAGGCAAGCACTGTAACAGTAAGCCACACCCTCTTCCCTTCTTTATACTTTGTTTCATTAACTTTTACATTCTAATAGCTGATTGCCTAATGGTGGTGGTGCCCACCTTTAATTCCAGTACCAGGGAGGCAGAGGCAGGCAGATCTGAGTTTGAGGCCAGCCTGGTCTACAGAGAGAGACCCAGGACAGCCAGGGCTACACAGAGAAACTTCATCTTAAAAAAACAAAAACAAAACAAAAAACTGCTCAATAAATATCTTTCAAATGAATGAATATTGAGAGAGTATTTCCAAACCGCTAGAAGAAAGTACTGTCCTTATGGCTTTCCTGTAATTACATCCTTGTACTCTTAGCGCAATTCCCTCTGGGGTTAGGATGTAGCTCAGATATGCACAAGGCTCAGGCTTCAATCACTACTAACCTAAAAAACAAAGAAAAGCCCCTCCCTGTTCTACAGAGTTCGTTGTTCTGTTTTGTTTGTTTGTTTTTAGCTTTCTGAGACACAGTCTCCCAGAGCTCCGCAGGCTGACCTGCTTTGTTATGGAGGGTAACCTCCTACCATCTGAGTGCTAGGACCTGAGGCATGTACTACTATGGTTTTTTTTTTTTCATTTTGTGTGTATGTATGTGTTCCTCTGTGTACATGTGTGCATGGGAGTATGTAGAGAGAATATCTTGTGTATTGCATGGATATATCACCTGCCAATTAAAAAGCCTATGGCCTATGGCTTAGGCAGGAAATAGAGGTGGGCAATCTTGGAGGCAGAAAGGACGTTGGGATAGAGCCGAGCTGGATATTGGCTGGGAAGATGTGATGAGACAAAGGCATGTTACCTGAGCACAGGTAAACAGCCATGTGATAGAATGTAGGTTAAAATAACTGGAATATTTTAAGTTATATCCAGTCAGAGTAGAGCCTAGCTATATGACCAAGGTATTTGTAAATATATTTTGAATCTGAGTCTTATTTTTGGGAGCATGGGACTAGGAGGAAGAACCAGGGTTCAATAGGGTTATGTCTTAGTTAGGGTTTTACTGCTGTGAACAGACACCATGACCAAGGCAACTCTTATGAGGGACAACATTTAATTAGGGCTGGCTTACAGGTTCAGAGGTTCAGTCCAGTATCATCAAGGCAGGAAGGAGCATGGCAGCACCCAGGAAGGTGTGGCGTAGAAAGAGCTAAGAGTTCCAAAGGCAGACAGGAAAAGACTGGCTTCTAGGCAGTTAGGACAAGTCTTAAAGCCCACACCCACAGTGCTGGACTTCCTCCAACAATGCCACATCTAATCCAACAAGGCCACACTTCCAAACAGTGCACTTCCTGGGCTAAGCATTTCCAACCACCACATTCCACTTCCTGGCCCCCATAGACTTGTTCAAACATATGAGTCTATTGGAGCCATACCTAAACATAGTATAATGCATTTAGTCCAACTTCCAAAGTCCCCATAGTCTATAGCAGTCTCAACAATGTTAAAAGTTCAAAGATCAAAGTCTCTTGAGATTCGACCGATCACTTAACTGTAATCCCCAAAGCAAGACAGGAAACCAGCTGGGCAAACTCCAAACTCTGCATCTCCATGGCTGATGTCAAAGTGATCTTCAGATCCCCAATTCTTTTTTCATCTTTGTTGACTGCAACAAAATTCTTCCTCCTCGACTGGTTCCTCAGCAGATATCCCACAGCTCTGGCATCTCAAAAAAAAATCTTTGGGTCTCCAAGGCAACGTCAATGTTACAGCTTCTTGTTCCAATGTCTAGGATCCACACATGGTCTTCTGGGCTCCTCTAAAGGGCTGGTGTCACTTCTCCAGCTTTGCCCTCTGTAGCACTCTAAGCTCAGGTTGATCCACTCCACTGCTGCTGCTGTTCTTGGTGATCATCCCATGGTACTGGCATCTTCACTGGGGTCTTCCACTGCAACTAGGCTTCACCAATTACCTTTCATAGGCTCCCTTCATGTTGCCAAGCCTCAACCTCAGTTCTAGGCCATCAACTGAGGCTGCACCTTCACCAATGGCCTTCCATGGCCTTTCACAGTGCCAAACCTCAGCTGCTGTCCACGACCCCTTCATGCCTTCAAAACCAGTACCACCTGGGAGACTTTTAACAAATTACCAAGTCCAGCTGCAGCACAGGTACAACCTCGGCTCTCTCTGGAACAGCTTCTCTGTGCTCTCAGAAAACACTTCCCAGAAGATTTTACCTCAGCAATGTTAGTCTCTTCTTAAACACCACTAATTTCTTAGCTCCACCTGACCAGCATCAATTGTCCCAGTAGTCCCTTCTATTCTTGACTGTAAAGCCAGAGCCACATGACCGAATCTGTGAGTTCTGCTTGCAGGAGTTGGAACATGGCCCCCCTTACCTATTACATCATCAACAGCTTTCTGTTTTCCAATTCCCTCACTGCCTAATCTTGGCTGTCTGGGAAATTGTTCAGTAGATTGAACTCAGAGATCCCGGTGACTCTGTCTCCTGAAGTCTGGGATCAAAGTCATGTACCGCCACACCTGGACTTAAGCTTCTGTTTGGTATTTTCTCTATACCAGGCTGGCCTTGAACTCAGACATCTGTCTGCAGGTCTCCTGTAATTAAAGGCACACAGCACCTTGCCTAGGCCTAAGCTTTTCATGGCCACTGTTCAAGATCCGGATCAAAAGCCTGTGTGTTTCATTTCTGGATTGTAGTTCATTCCAGATTAAAAGTCCAAGTGAAAACAATAACCAAGTAATAATAATGCCTAATATGATAGAACTATTCCTTGTTCAATGGCAAACACATAAACAATAAGCTTAGCTGGGTAGGATCTTGCCATAAAGTCACCGCTCCCTTAATCTATTTATCTCCTCGAACACAGGACTCAGCTCCATTTCATTTCCAGGTGGCCCTCCATTACTCGAACCATTCATTTTATTTTTTTCCTTTCGAAGCTTGCTACCATTGCTCAAAACTCACTTCATGAGAGTTACCCAGAGAACAAAGTCTCTGTTAGGCTTTTTTGGAGACTTCCTTTGTCAACACAATTAATACAAATCTCTTTACCTCAGTCTACCTCAGGTAGACTTTATAGACAGGGGCAAAAAGCAGCCACATCCTTCACCAAAATATCGAAAGAACAGTCTCTTGGCCACATATTACAATTCTTTTCCTCTGAAAGTTCTAGAGCCAGGCTTACACAGTTCAACAACTACTCCAACAAGGCCACACCACCACCTGACTTGCCACTCCCTGGGCATCTACCAACCATCACAGGTGGGTATACATATAGCGGTCAATGACAGGTGTCACCTTAAATTATGTCCCTCCTTATGTTTTTGAGTCAGGGTCTCTCACTGACTCTGGACCTCAGTGATTCAACCTGGTGATTCGACTACCAAGCTGCAGTAGGGGTGCTGCTTGCCCTGTTCGGTTTTTTGCGTAGGTGATGAACTAAGTCCAAGTCCTTGTGCTTATCAAATCCTTTCTGGATGATATTCTCTCTCTTCTTTCCTCTTCCCTCCCCATCCCTCCTCTCTCCCTCCCCCCCTCCTCCCTTCCCTTTCTTCTCTCCTCTCTCATCTTTTCTCTTCTTTTTGCCTAATGTGAGCTACCATAAAGGAATGACACAAATTGATTCTATAATATCCCGATGTGAGGACAGGAAACAGTAGGAATCATTTAGGTCACACGCTGATCATTTTATCATTGGAGTTGTTGAAAAACTACCAAGAAGAAGGGAAAGAAAGCAAGTTACCTTTTTTTGGCAAGTCACCCCTCAGGGAGGGGCATACCTCTCCAGAAATGAATGATCCTGGTTTTCTCTTCAGACTTTAAGGTGTGTTTGCTTTCATTTTGACTGTACCCTCAAGAATGGTTCCTCTCTGTGAGTGAATATGCTAATGAGCTCTTGCAGAGATCCGACTTGCAACTACAAAGTGATCAAAAGAACTATTTAAAACTGTCTTACCGCCTCTGCTTCTGAGTACCGGCACAGCACGGGAAACTTGAGTTTGCTCCATCTCCTCAGTCTTCTCTCTCCCTCCCAGCCATGTAATGTAGGTTAGTCCTCCATGAGTTTTTGGAAAATGGTTCTCAAGGTTGAGGGGAAAAAACGGAGAGGGACTGGCAAGATGGCTCTGTGAGTAAAGAACCTCTTGCTATCAAGCCCTGACCTGAGCTTGATCCCTGTGACCTAGGTGGTGGAAAAAAAGTTCTGTTCTCAGCCCTGCAGAATGTTTGTGTGGGGGGGTCTGTGTGTCTGTCTGTCTGTCTGTGTCTGTCTGTCTGTCTCTCTCTCAGCATATAAAAAGCAAGAGTGGGCTGTTGGGCTGCGGCTGCCCACACCTTTAATCCCAGCACCCAGAAGGGGGAATCTCTGAATTCAAGGGCAGCCTGGTCTACAGTGTTGAGTTCCAAGTCTATGTAGAAAAGCCCTGTCTCAAAAAACCAAAGAACGAGAGAGAGAGAGAGAGAGAGAGAGAGAGAGAGAGAGAGAGAGAGAGAGAGGTGAAGTTAGGAAAACTGAGTGGAAGCTCCATCCACATGCAAGATATATTTATGTTTTAGTTATCTACTGCTATAGCACGGCACCCCACCATTAGTGGCTGGAAATAGCACCATCTGTTTCCTAGCGTGCCTAGAGGTCAGGGCATAAGGAGCACCTTAGCTAGGTACTTCTGGCTCTCACTACCTCGTGCTGTCGGTGAGATGTCAGTAGTGGCCAGGGTCATGTGAAGATTCAACTGGGGTCTGTTTCCAGGGATCTCTTTCCAAGATGGCTCTGTCACATGGCTGTTGACATGTGGTTCACTCTATGGTTCTGCTTGAACGTCCTAGCGATCTGACTGTTAAGATTTCCCCAGATTTCGAAGACTAAGCCATAATGCCTTTTATGTCTTAATACTGGGTGTCACACAGTCATTTCTGTCCCATTCTATTTATTAAAAAACGAGTCTCTAAATACAGCTCCTAACTCCAAGGGAAACTGGGCTCCACCTTTTGGAGGGAGGAGTACCAAAGAATTTGTGTACATATTTTAAAAGCGGTGCAGACAGTAAGTAGGCTAATTGAATCCAACCAAGTGTCTCAGCAACACAGGAGGTAGCTACAGATTTCTTTTCCTTCTATGACAGAGCTGAAACACAGTGTTAAAAATGAATCAGGTAAGGATTTACCTTGAACTTCAAACTTGAGGTTCAGAAAAAAAAATTCCACCTGAAGGGTATGGCCTTGGATTTTCAGTTGTCATGGCAATTTTAAATAGGATAGAAGCTGGGGGATGGGGGAGTGGCACAGTGATTGAGTGTGTGTGCTTAGCATGGGAGAGGCCCTGAGGCCCTGGGCCCATCCTCAGTATCCTAAGTCTCATTAAAGGTCTCTGTTGGCTTGTGTAGGGTGAAAGCATATTTTCCCTGGAGATCTCTACCCTGACTTCTAATTACTATCTAAATGTAATGCTGAACTGTTGACCAATGTTAAAAAGTTAATTTTCAGTGTCTCAGAGATGATTCAGTCAGTAATGTGCTTGCCATGAAATCATAAGGCCCCACATTTGGGTTCCCCAGCATCTATGCAGAAGCCAGGCACTTCTGCCCATGGCCGTAAACTCAGACCTGGGGAAGTGGAGACAGGCCAACCTAGCTAAAGAGGTAAGCTCTGGGTTCAAAGAAAGAGACTGTCTCCAAAATCCGAAGTGAAAAACAACAGAGGAAGACATTACACACGGGCCTCTGGTGTGCGTTCACAAGTGCACAAACATGCCCCTCCACCCACGCTCAAAAGACATTTTCAGTCAGGAGAGATGGCTAATTGGTTAAGAGCACTCACTGTTCTTCCAGAGGACCAGATGCCTTCTTCTGCCCTCTGAGGGCACTGGCATACATGTGGCACACATACACAAGAAATATGTTTTAAAGTTGGCCCACACCTTTAATCCTAACATTAGAGAGGCAGAGGCAGGCAGATCTCTGTGAGTTTGAGCCCAGCCTGGTCTTACAGAGTGAGTTTCAGTATAGTCATAGCTACACAGTGAGACCTTGTCTCAACTCTGTGTGTGTGTGTGTGTGTGTGTGTGTGTGTGTGTGTGTTATATGTAAAAGAATGTAAAAATACTTTTAGAAATCAGCAAAGGAGTTGGAAATGTAGCTCAGTGGCAGAGTGCATCCTGGGTTCAATGCACACAGCATGGCTAAAAATAGAAAAATAAAAATAAAAATTTTACTGGAGTCTTTAGTTGAGGTAGTGGGTAATATAGCCCCAGCTACTAATTCAAAAGAGAATTCCAAGAACAGACATATCTATAAATAAGGAATGTAGGCTTAGATTTTTCAAAGCCTGCTTTAGAAAAAGTTCTCAAATGCTTCTAGCCCACTGTTCAAAGGTAGGGGAGAAAGGATGGGTAACTGAACAATGGGGATGTGGACCTGTTTAGAAGCAGTTCTTTGGGGGGTGATTTCAATCTTCATTTTGTCAGGATACCAGCAGTCCAGTTCAGTAATGTTATGATATCAACAGTCCAGTTCAAACATTATCACCAAACACGAATCAGCACTGGTGGTACGATCCAGCGGAAATAGCCAGGCCTCAGCTAAATCATCCCAAGTCAAGACAAGAACCAGCCGGAATGCCAGGGGAAGTTCTCTGCCACGCCTCCGTCAACCAAGTGAAGATTAGCAAAGATGCGAGACCAACCAAGTGTTGCATGGCTAGCTATGCGAGTGTCCTGTCACTGTCTGTTGCCTTCTACTTGTACTCTCTCCAAACATCATGTGTCTTTCTTGGGTCTTGCTTCAGGAAAATATCACATGAGTCTGTATCATGTGACACAACCAGAAATTTCTACTTCAAAGGAATGTTGAAATACGTTTGTAAATGGTCACATAACTGGCTTTTGGGGATAGGGGCCAACTCTCCTTCAGAAGTTACTTCAGAAGTATTCCCATTGCTAACGATTATGGTTTACTCTTTCTTTTTTTTTTTTTTTTGTTTTTCTTTTTTTGGGAGCTGGGGACCCAACCCAGGGCCTTATGCTTCCTAGGCAAGCGCCTACCACTGAGCTAAATCCCCAACCCCAATTTCTAGAGTTTAAAAAGCTTGAGATCATTAAAGAATCTGATAGAGTACCTTCTGTTTCCCCTTAAAAGGCACGGTGCAGCAATGGGCCTTGTTGCTTCATTGTCTATAAACCCAGCACTTTGGAGGCTGAAAAAGGATCGCAGGAGTTTGAAGTTAGCCTGGGCTACTTACTGTCTCAATTAGGCTTTTTGCTGCTGAGCTAACCACCACATAACACAAAGCAAGCGAAAGATCCTGGAGGATCACTGCTAACCAGCTTGCTCCCTCCGGCTTGGTAACAGATGTAACCTTCCTTTGTTTGTTTGTTTAAAATGTCTTACCTGCATTTGCTCCTGTGTGTGCATATGTGGACACGTGTGTGCCATGGTATGCAAGTGGAGAACAGGATTCTATCCTTCCAGGACTCTAGCGATGTAACCCAGGTCACCAAGCTTGGCAACAAATTGCCTTTACCCCCATGAGTCACCTCTCCCCTGCCTCCTGGAATGGACTGTTAACCTGGTGATTTAAAGGAAAATGGAATTTAAAATATGACTTTCTATCTGATGTAACGGTCACCTAGCTTGGGCATGGCCCTGATTGATTCTTAGTACATCAATTAAGTAAATGCACAGGATAACTAAATCACTTCTTCAAGACAGTGGTCTCTGTAGTCCATGCTGACTTCCAACTCAATATGTAGCTGGCTTTGAACTCCCGCTTCTGCTTGCACCTGAGCTGGGATTACACTTTTCTTTTTTAAATTAAAAGAATTAAACACTTTTATTCAGGAAGCAGAGTTGCAGAGTCTAAGACAAGTAAACATTTGGCATGTTGAACAAATTCATTTGATTTACAAATGTTTACGTCCTTGGAAAGATTTCATTTCTCAAGGTCATCAATTTGTCCATCCAGGGAGGCATAATTAAATAAGAAAACAGTCAAAGTTTCATATACGAAGGGGTCACATTATGTAGTATTAAGAAAGGTTTAGCTAAACTTGTTGAATTTGCCTTGAGTGAGCTTTTATCCAAAGTCCCCTCCCCCAGAAAATAGTTGCATTTATTTTTGATAAAAATAGCAAGGCCAATAAACTGAAGCTTAAGACTTGTAAAAGTCTTAAAACACTGAGCACTTAGACTTAAAATAACTTAGTTTGTCAAAGTACTTGCCTAGGATGCTTGATGTCCCTGGGTTCCATATATCTATTGCTAGCTCCCCCCCTCCAAGGGGTGGGGGTGGGAAGCTGGGTTAGGCATGAATGAAGAAATGAAGTCATATATTCTGTATTCTTCTGAAGTCACATATGTAGCAGTTTTCAAACAATAGCCCTGACTTCTCTGACACACTTCCCTTTGTGGGAAGGGTTTGCTTCCTTTCCCTTTCAATCTGGCCTCTGCGACTGCTTAAGCAATATATTATTGCACAGATGACACCACCATAGGGTGCTCTTTCCGTAAATCTTTCTCTCTCTCTGTGTGTGTGTGTGTGTGTGTGTGTGTGTGTGTGTGTGTGTGTGTACGCTCGCGCATGCGCATGTGCATGAGCTCATGCGTGTGAATGCGGGCAGGCACTATGGAGCTTTAGAGGACACATCTGGTGTCGGTCCTCACCTCCTCCTACCCTGTTTGAGACAGGGTCTCTGTTTACCTTTGTTCAGCATCTTCGTCTCCATCTTCCGTTTCATTGTAGAAATGTCAGGACTACAAAATCATGCAGGGTACCTCCTGGCTCTTCTGGGGTATGGACTGAGGCTCTTGAGTCAGAGCCTCATGCTTGTGGGGCAGCCCCCTCCCCCTTGAGAGAGAGTTCTGCTGTGGGTCCCAGACTGGCCTTGAGGTCTGGTCCTCCCTCATTTCGCAGGGCTGCCACACCTGGCTTAGGACTTGCTTAATGCAGGTGAGCGGGCCCATGAGCATTTATAGATCTAAACTGCTACTCAAAGAAAGAGGCCAAAATGGCTTTGGGGAATCTTTAAGCTGGGAAAACTCCTCTGAATCTGCTTCTAGGCTTAGGCTTTAAGTAACTGGCAGCTTCCATTTCCTCTCTCTTGGGATGCTCTGCTCTTGGCACACAGCCACCATGCTGTAAGGAAGCCCAAGCCACCCTGTGGCGCGGCCCACATGGAGGAGAAGCACAGCCAGCTTGGCCTTGCCAGCTCTGGGTGTGCACCATCCTGAAAGCGGGTCTCAGTGGAGCTACCCTGACCCACACGACACACAGCATGCTCAGGCCCCACACTAGATTTTTGAGCCAAATAAATGATCACTAACCCCGGGGTAGCTTAGCTTAGTAATAAGTAACAAGGTAACTCAGACATAGCAGACTGCGCAAATCTTAAATGTTCTTTTTATATGTTTATAAAACCATGTAATTGCTAACTAGGTTGCAGAGAGAAGGTCTGCATCTCTCTAAGACAGTTCTCTAGAGAAATAGTACCTGAACTCTGAGTCTACTGCCTAACATTTATTATTATTATTTTTTTCAGAGATGTATGTTTCCAAACTTAACTGAATGAAAAATACTCTCTTCAGCATCCTTGGATGAAGTCAGCACTGGCTCTGGTGTGTAGGCCAGGAGAGTGGAAGGTCGGTGGAAGACAAGCAGACTTCAATCTGTAACCACTGGGAAGTAGGCTGGCAGGAAAAAACTGATCTGCTCTTAAATCTGTCAGCAAAGTCGCCTTGTAAAAACCAAGCGCAAGAGCCAAGCGCAAGAGCGTGGGGTGCTCTCTTAGTACCTGTGATCTACCTGTGATCAGTAGCACCCCCGAGGCCTAACTTGTCCCCATCCCAAACAACAGAGGCGGGTAAAGGCTTCGGGGGTGGGGTGGGGTGAATCTTGAAACTGGGTGGAGAGAGGACCCCTCCCTCTCTTCCCAATCTGGTTCACCAATTGCTTTATTCCAAACTGTGCGCTGATTTCCATTAATCACACTTGGCCCTAATTACCCTGGAGCAACCATTCTTCCCCTGGCCTGGAGCTGGAATTTTAAGGGGCTACTGACAAAGCAGGTCCGTGGGTCCAAACAATAGTGATAGCTTCAGGAAAAGGCTGGTGAGGTGTCATCCATCCCCAGTCCTTTCCTTCTAGACTGTGGAAGTTCCAGGCCTGCTGGTGATCTCCCCAGGTAGGAACCCGAGTTCCTCCACTAAATAGATTTTCCTTTTGTTGTCACATTAATTTGCAACTCATTAATAGTGACAGAAGTGAGGTACTGCAACGATGTCATTTGCATATTCATGAGTGACTTATTATTAAACAAATAAGATTTTCCTATCTTCGCAGCACCCAAAGTAAGGCTGAACAGTACATTACACCGGCCCCGTGCTTTATTCTCTCTTTAATATGTTAATAGATGCAGTTGATTTCTTTAAGTAAATACGCATCTATAAAACAACACGTACTTTATAAAAAAGAAATTTAAATAATAATCCATTAGCAAAGTTGGCAACAATTTAAGAGGAACAACCATTAATACTAACGCGGTGGGAATCAATTTTTAACTCGGGTGGTGGGTTGGGACGATTGAGGGGGAGGACCTGCAAGTGTTGTGTGAGCTTCAAAAAAAAAAAAAAAAAAACACACATTTTAGTGAGTTTCAGGAGACAAGGACTGAGATCCTTTACATCTTTCGGGCGCCGGCTCCCGGTAGGTGGAAAGCTGTCCGAGTCTTCACCTCCACATCTGCGTTTTCCCTGCGTCCTCTGAGATCCGAGCAGTAGGCTGACATCTAGCACGTGGCTTTTCACCGGGCCCCTAGGCTGCCCTAGCAGCACAGGGTTAAGCGGGGTGGGGGTGGGGCAAGGCCTGGCGTCCAGGAGCTTCTCCCACCCCGGCTGAGGCTGGGGCTCTCCCCCTCCTGTCCTCCATCCCCGGGCACCGGCTTCAGCACAGCCGATTCTTTCCAGCTGGGGTCAGGGTGGCCTCCCCCCGCGGTGTCGCGGAGCTCAGGGCCAACCGCGCACCCTTATCTCGGCCGAGTCAGACACTCGCCGCGCGGAATCTGTTGACATTTACTATTGTTCGCAGGAGTCCGGAGCGCCGGGCGGAGCGGGCGGGGCGAGGCGAGGGGGGCGGCAAGTGTAAAGGCCAGCGCTCCACGTGTGTGCGCGCGCGCGTGCTCGCCGAGGAGGTGGGGAGGGCGGTCTTCTTGGAAAATAAAGTGGCCGGCGGGCCCGGAAGCTTCAAGCCTGCTGAGCGGCCCACGCCGGGAATTGAAGTGGTGGCGCGCAGGGGTGGGGTGGGGAGGTGGGTGCAGGAAGGAAGACCGGGCAGCGGGCCGTGGGCACCGCGGGGGAGGGGTGGGGACGGCTCCAGCCGCACGGCCCCCAGTGACCCACAGGACACAAGTGCATTTGTGCCTAGCCGTGGTAGGGGATTAAAAGTGCCATACGGCCTGAGCTGGAGGGGGGGGCGAGGCGGGTGAAAAAACAACCCGCGCACAAAGCGCGCATTGTTCCAGCCACCTCCATTATGCCGCGCTGCAGCCAAGAGCCCTGTTTCGCAACTGCCGTCCCGGCGATCAGGGCGCGCGCACACACACACACACACACACACACACACACACACACACACACACACACACACACACACACACACACACACACACACACACACACACACACACACACATCTACCTCCCTGGCCAAGGCACTGAGTGCGTGACTGGAAAGGGCTGCCGGGGCAGGGCTGTGAGTAATGGGGACTCGCGGGTATCTTGAAGAGCTCGGTTGAGCTCTTTAAGGGTTTTCGTCCTCGTCTTCTCGGCACTTTTCGTTTTTCTGGCTCCTGCCCCGAGCGCACCCCGGAGCGAGGAACTTCCCCTGGGGAGGAGGCGACGGCGGGGGTGTGAAGTGGAGAGGGCGCGCTCTCAACCGCTGTCACCCGCGGATCGCAGCCCCAGGCGCACAGCGCTTGCCTGCTCTGCTGAAGACACGTGCGCAGGAGGAACGGGGACAGCATCCTTGCTTTCCAAGGAGAGGCTCCCGGAGCACCCACTCCAAGGCTTCCTGGCACTCGGGGACTTCCCCCTGTCGGGAGCGGAAGCTGTGGAATCCCGCACAGCGCTGCTTGGCCTGCTGGTGCGTGCCTGCCAAGTGGGCCAGCTCAGTCTTCTTTACACTAACCACGCAGGGCCCAGGCCCTGGCCTCCACCCGCTGTGGCATTAAGCTCCCTGTTTAGGCACACTGAGAGGGAATTTAAGCCTTGGCAGCATCAGAAGGTTCCTTCTTTAGGTGCAGAGTAGGGGGAGGATTAGAAGCCACCCCACTTTCCAGAACCCTTGCTGAGCCCTCTTGTAGGCAGGTGGGGACCGAAAGGCGCTCAGGCTCCGCAAGCTAGCGAAGTCTGGTTTCCTTTACGTTTTACAAGCTATAAATAAACTTCCCCTTGGGCGGATGAGCGCTGCGTCCAAGGGCGGCTTCCCGCCGAATCCGGCGGGCGGTTTACGATCTGGGCCAGGAGCTGGTCTTAACGCGGCCTGAGCCCAGGGTGGGGCGATGGCTCAGGGAAAGCTCAGAGGTCGTCCAGGAGTGGTCGAGTGACCCTCCTCTTCCCCGCGGGGCTGGGGCGCCTCAGCTTTGAGGCCTGGGGGTGGAGCTGGTTGATTTATGAGCCGTCACCCCACCCCGCCCCTCCCGTTTCACTTGTTTTCCTCATCTTCTCTAGCTCTAGCCATGTTCCCAAAGCCTCACCCCGCAACCATGCCCAGTGAGGATTTGGCAACATCGGGCGGCTAGAGCACTGGCCGGGGGCCCCGGGCGAGGAACGGGGTGCAAAGGGTACGAGTGAAGCCTTTGGTGTTTTTTCACCCCCCTGTACCTTAGCCAGCCTAGCAGGACAAAGCTGGGTGGCCAAAGCCTGAGAGGCTGAGATGAAGGGCTGGCCTCTAGGGGTGGGGCAATCCCAAGCCTTTGGGGTAGATTCCTGATTTTCTCAAGGTCATCGGGCTGGGGGACTGGGACCATTGGCTCATACCAGAGCAGTAGCCAGGGCACCAGTTAACACCTTGCCAAAGGTCTTCATATTACCTCATCTTTGAGGCTGTTACGTTTCCTAAGGAAGTAGAGACGCAGCAGCCATAAAAGACAGGGCACGGAAGCCACCCTGGCTCCCAAGACTGTGCTTTTCGTCGAGGGAGTGCAAGTTTGCTCTGCTCTGATGCTCACACTGTCTAAGTAGGAGGCCTGGCCTCCAACACACAGGTGTAGACGGTGTGTGGATGTGGGCCTAGGCCGGAAGTGGAGTGGAGGTGACTCAGGTAGTTGGCTACCTTCTTTCCATCTGAGATTTAGGAGAGGTGAGTTGGCCAAACACAAGTGAAGGTCCTCTTTAGCCCGGGACAGCATTGCCCCTTTGCCCTCTGTAGCTGGTGGCAGAGGGATTCCTGGTGGCATTAATCTCAGGGCTGGATCCTAACCTTGATCTCCGGGGACACCTTCCTCCTCCTCCCCATTCTCAAGGTCCAAAGTCACAGGGTACTGGCGCCCCACCACCACCACATAAATGGATTTGGGGAAAGTCAGGGGTCTAAAGAAGGGGACCTTTGGCAAGGTCTCCATTGTTTGGGGGGGGGGGCTGGGAAGCTGACTCACTCCGAGCACAGAGCAATGCAGAGTGTTTTCTCGGCAGCCTTTACCCGAGTGCTTTATTTAGACAGGCTTTATTTACAGTACACATGTTTTCAGCTTGTTAATCTGGAGGCGGGAATGGAAACTGGGCAGAGCTTTTCTCCCCCGTGAGCGTCCGCCTTTAGAAGGGGTTGAGGATCCGGAGCAGCCTCGAAGGATTCCGTTCTTGATTGTCTCCCGTGTTCCTCAGTAAGATCATATGTGAGAAAACTGAATGGAGCAGAAGAGGGTGCTGGGAGACCCACAGCGAGCCAACCCTCCCAACAGTACTCTCTTACAGACGCAGGACACCAGGAGGGAAGTGAGACATCCCCATGACCACTTGACAAGAGTTCAGAGTGGGCAGGACAATAGAAGGTCACAGGGCCAACAATCAGTTTAGTGTGAGAAATCTGAAGTCAGTCTGTTTCTAGAGCTTCTTCATATGGTTTGGACCTCCGGAGTTCCCTGGCCTTGATCTCCTTTGGTTCTGTTAGTAGTCTTGTGGCTGCTCCAGCTGGAGAGCCTCTAGTTGCCAGCCTGCAGTCAAGACGGATTTTTGGCAGCCTCTCAGTAAGTGGGGTGGTCCAGTTAGGGACTGCAGGAAATTGTCTGAGCTAGATTATTTTACAAAACCATTGGGGGGGGAGGGGCTACGGTCGACTTCAAGCTGGCAATGTTAAGCCAAACAAAAGTTAACGCGCTCTCTCCTCTGACTTTTTTTTTTTTTTTTTTTTGTTCTTTTTTCGGAGCTGGGGACCAACCAGGCCTTGCGCTTCCTAGCTCTTCTGACTTTTAAGTCAGAGAAAAGGTGGGGGTAGTGCTCTTTAGAGGAAGCAAATTTAATGACTTTCCCTCTTATTTTTCTCCACATCCTTCTCCCTGGTGTTTACAGAGTTCACTACTCTCTGGGATTGGGGTGGTAGAAAGACCCCCGCCCCAGAGTTCCCTTTTTGAGGGGAGCTGCAGCAGACTCGGTATCAGGTGGTTGCGGAGTCCTAAGCCCAAAGCTGTTAGCTTCTGATTACTGCTTAGAGTTAACTGCAGCCTATGGGGAGCGAACGGGTCCCAGACTGCAGGGACACTTAAAGCAGATGCCAGAGGCCTCTTTCCAGATCTGTCCCTAGGAGGTGAAGGGCCTAAATTCTTTCTGCATTTCTAACCCCTCCCCCTTCTTTAGTTTCTGGCTGCAAAATCTGAACTGCTTCTGAGGTTTGCAGTGTTTCCCTCCTTCAATCCTGCACCCCTTGCTTCTTACTCTGGGCTTTGGTGTGACCCCCATTCTCATATTTAGGCTGCTGTAGTGTAGAGAAGCTCTGCAGGGAAAAACCAAACTGTGGCCACTCAGAGGAGGAGGCTTGACCTTTGCCGGGAGGAGGCAGATTCACAGCCTGAAGCTCTGCAGGGAGACCCAGAGCTGCAAGGGGGCCCAAAGGCATTGCCACAGCCCCAGCGGCTCCAAGAAAGCTTGTAAAAGGAAACCAGCCCTGGGAGGCAGGGAGCCAGGAAGCAAGGGAGCTTCCGTACTGTGAGTGTGCCCTTGGAGACTGCACAGGCCACGGGGAGCAAGAGAAACTGCTTGGGGGAGCAGAGAGCTGCTGCTAGGGTGGGAGGCAAAGTCGGAGTTGTAGTGGAAGATAATTGCTGGAGGAAGGTACAGGAGGAAGAACACCTGGAGGTGCTTCAGCAGACTGGGAGGGACCTCCAATTGTCAAAGGTTGGGTTTTAAGCGTTCATATTTGAGGTAGCATTGTTTTACCAAGGTAGGGTTCTTTCCGTAGAAAATAGCAAGCTCTTTGCTACTAAGTCTAAACACCCCCCCTCCCAGTTTTAGTCGGAGCTAGGGCCTCCTGAAAATTGCTTCACAGGCTGGTCAGGTTTGGGGGAGAAGGACCCAAGGGCCTACCCATTCACAGTAGACAAGATGGTGTCCCTTTGGGGCTGGAGTGGGGAAGGTGCACTAAACCATTGTTCTGAGTCTGAATCCCTCGCTTCTCCAGCCTGATTACTTCTATACATGTCCAATTTTGGTGTCTGAATTAAAAAAAAATAGCACAGAAACAAAACCATATGATAAGACTGGCTGCAAGCCTTAAAGAATTGAGGGGGGGGGGGAGGGGTGGCCTGGAAGGGGGAGGGTAAACTATTCGGGAGGCAGTGTATAACTCCCAAGTTTTGGCTATTTTCTACCCCCCTCCCCCCACCCAGTGCCGCCCATCTGATGCAGCTCCACTCCCTTCACTAGACTCCCCACCCCCCGCGCCCCAGCGAGCGCGGAATCCCAGTCTGCAGACAAGGCGCTGCCACACGAGGCAAAGCGAAGCGGAGCCGGGCAGTGCAGAAGCTCAGGCCAGCAGCAGGAAGACACTCCACCCCCACCCCCACCCCTGCCTCTGCCATTCAGTCCTCCTTTAGGTCCATAACCAAGAGGTCGATTAACACACTGCACACAGGCAGTCTGGGGTGGGGGTGGGATAAGGGGAAGAGTGGCAACAGGGCTTCTCCCAGCAAGCTAAGTGGAGGCTGCCTATTTCTCCGCCCTGCCCCAACTTCCTGAGATCCAGCTCTTTAGAGGCCAACCAGAAGGCCAAACAGACTTTCGTTGAGCCTTTCCATACCCATTGCCCACCCCTTTAAAGGTCTGTTTCCCTTCCCCCTCCAGGTCCCCATCCCTGCTTTCTCCCATGCAAGAAGAGGTCACTAGTCACTTGTGTGACTCTTTGAGTCCAAGGCAAAGAGCTTTGTTCTCAGGGCTTCCTCCCAAATTATCCCCTGTTCTGTATATTACATCTCCTACACTTACCTGAATACAAACAGCAGGGTTTTATAATCTCATTATCATAGGCCTAGGTCTGGGTGACCTCGGAGCTGCCTTCCCATGGGGCATACTCTATTACGTAGCTAGCTGGCGTTTCCACCATTCGCCCATACACACACACACACACACACACACACACACACACACACACACACACACACACACACACACACACCCTACCTCGTGCTCCTGAAATCCCAGTAGCGGTGGCTATAAGGAATATTTTGGGCTGTGTTGGCTTTAGGGCAGGCTAGGAGGAGAAGGCCCCCAGGGGCAGCCTAAGCAGCGGGAGGACGACCCCTTCTAGCGCCCAGTTGCTGTGGTCCCCGGAGCAGATGGCAACTTTGTCTCCTGGTGTGTGCGCAACCACTTTCAACACATTCAAAAGACAGCGCTCAGGCTGTCGGGGAAGCCTCACTGACATTCAGAACCGATTAAAGACGAGCCGGTGGGCACAGTGGAGGGTTATGAATTAATCATGGGGTTGCAAATGCATCTGAGGTCCCCCCCCAGGGCAGCCTCCATTATTAAGCAGCCCCTGCCCATTCCTGACCCCCCACCCCCTACTGCAAAGGGGTGGGAGGGGGCGTCGCCGACCTGCCCCAATTAACAGGCACCCGGTAATGTGAAAAGTGTTTGCCCTGCCACCCTCCGAGAGGTCTCAGGCCGTGTTGCTGGGCCTGCCAGACACGCGGAGCGGAAAGCTCAACCTTTGGGACGCGCTGGAATCAAACCCTGGAGTAAGGGCTGCTCTCAGTCGCTGAGGCTCAAAGACACCTTTATCTTCCCTTTTCGTGAGGCAGGGGTCGGGCTGGTGGGCGATGCCCCAGGCCACCCACAACTGGGTCTGTGTCCTAAGATCCCAGAGGAGTCTCAACCTTGAGGCTCTGGCTATGTTCCAGACATGGAAAAAAAAAAATCAGGTTCTTGTATTCTGTGAAACCCCTTCGCAGCTCCCGGCCTCTTAGGAGCAGAATCTCCTAACATCTCCATGCTTCAAGCAACCTGGGGTTGGCCTAAATGGCCCATACCCCCGGGAACCCAGGCACACATCTTAACCGCGGAACCGGCTGTCTGCGCTGTCGACGTATTGTTCTCATCTACCCTATTTATTTCTCGGGCCTGCCTGGCCACAGATTTCTGCAAGACGGAGCAGTCCTCGGGTTCCTCCTGCTTCCAGAGGGGCCATAAAAAACAGATGGTCTCATTAGGAACAATTTATGCATATATATTTCGAAGAGTTCAGCAGAGTCGGGGTAGGTTTGCAGCCCCTGCGTCAGGCAGGAGCAAAATATCACCACTTGCAAATGTTTCCAGTTTGCAAAATAATGGCCTATCCAAAGTAGCTAAGCAACGAATTACTCAAACACCAGAAGGTTGGATGCCAATATTATCACATTCGTCCTGTTCTTCAAACCGTCCTTCTCCGCGGCCATTGGATTTCGGAGGAGGCTCCCGGGCCTCACACCCTAAGCCTGCGGCTTCCTTTCAATGACTATTTCCAATCTCCAAGTCAAATCACTTATTAATTATAGAGGCAACTCGAGCAAACCCAATTACCCGTAGGCAGCCCTTCCCAGATGGGAAGTCTGTCTCGCACGGCTCCCACAGTGGCCCAAATTCTGGGGAGGCTTCTTTGCGTCCTATTTCTTTTTTATTCGGTGCCCCCTCCAGCGGCCCGAAATGCTTTTTTACCCAGACCCTTTTCCCAGAAGCGCTCCTTTTCCTACCCTGTTCCTTTCCATCCATCCAGCTAGAGACATCCCTACAAAGAGGCGCTTGCCTTCAGGACCAATTACTGCCGCACCAGGTTTAAGCCTCAGGCGTTGTAGACCTGGCGTTGGAATGGCAGAAGCTACAGACAGAGCCCTATTCATTTGCAAAGGAAGGCTGAATGATTCGCTTGGTTGGCAACCCCTCACTTCCACTGTCCTCCCTTCAGGCCTAGCTCGTGGCTTAAGTGCACCTTGTTTTGTGGGAAATGTGCCAGAACTCCGATAGGCCTTACCCTCGGGTTTGTGTGTGATGGTGGTGGGGATCTGACTTTTAATGTCACCACGGTTGTGGCCTTGTGGCAATAATGATTTCCCCCAGGACATGTGCCAAGCATTTCACCTACTATTCATATCTATCTCTTCCCAATCCAAGCAGCCGCCCTTACATGGGCATCACGTCTTCTGCTTTTGCAGACGAAACACCTAAGGTTAAGAAACTCGCTTCAAATCACGCAGCTAGGTGGAAATAAAGCCTTAATCCAAAGCCCGAGTTTCCATTCACAGCTTCAAAGACACCTTCCGGAATTGTAGAAGCCATACGGGGCGGGAGGGAGACTGTTAATTTGGTGCCGAGGACTCAGCCTGGCAGAGTAAAGGCCTCGGAGGTTTCTGGCCAGAGATTTAATCGTGTCCTGGGGCTAGGAAAGGACACATGGGTCAGGGGGCACCCGGATTACTGGCTCCCGAGAGATTGGAGGGGAGTAGGGGTTGCTGTGTTGGTTGGGGCTGGGCTCTTGCAGAGCCTCGGGAAAGGGTTTGGCGACCCTTCCACCACCGGCAAAATCGCTCCCCAGGCTGGTAGTGGGGAGGACGAAGAGTGCGACGGCCTCGCCCCAGCGATCTGGGCAGCTCACGGAGAGCCAGAAGCCTAGGGAAGTCCCCAGAGGCCGCCGGCCGCCGCCGCGTTTCCGCGGCGCCCTCGCTAAGATGGAGCGAGCAGTTGTGCGGAGGAGGGAGGGGAGCCGGGGAGGGATGCGCCGGCGAGCTGGTAACCGTCTGCAGCGAGGAGTGTAATTGCCCCTGTGACCGCGGGCGGCGAGGGCGGGGCGCTCTCCCAGCTTCCTCCCTCCCACTCCACCGCAGGCGCGGAGCTGGCCGCCTTTTGGCTGAGTAGACGCGAAGCACCTACGAGGCTTGGCCCTGTACGGCCTAGCGAGGCCAGCTCATCCGCGCCCGGGTCCCGCTCACCCATCAAGCCCCTAGAATCCCAGACCAGAGCAGGTCACAGCTTTCGTCTCTTTGAGGGTACGCCTTGCCCAGGCCAGGGCTGATGATCAGATTACACTGGGTGACCCTGCCCGCCCATTCCCTAGAAGGGAAGCAGCAGCTTTCACGGTCTTGCATTTCATCCCCACCCCCACACCTCCAAAGCCCAAGTGCTAAGGCTGTGCTTCTCGACAATCCGGGGAAGAGGAGAGATGAGACCTCAGAACGGAGCTCAGTCCCCGAGCTCCCACAGCCCTTAGCGCGTACACTTTGCCTTTTGATGAGTTCCTGGCCCTGGGCCCCGCCAGAGGTAGAGAAAGGGGCCGCCACCAGCCAGAGACTCCAGAGTTTGTAACCCTGTGTGGTTTCTGGTTTTTCACTGCTCGTTTGAAATCCTTCCATAGGAAGATGTCTGCCAAGGAGGCCTGCGAGGCCCGGAGCCCCGCTCCACCACCCGAGTGCTAGTGTGCCAGGAGTGAATGTGCACGAATGAATTCGCGACCGCGGGTCCGGGAGGGTTGGAGGGAACACTTTACCCTGCAGCAGCGCTGTGAGCATGACATGCGACCTTGAACCTGGCACCCACGGGCCCCCTGTGCTGCCGCCTTGGCCCAGGCTAGCACCCCAGTGCGCCTCTCATGCCTTCCTCCTGCCCTTATGGCAGGCACTGTTAACCCAGGCAGGTGACAGCACTCCAGCGCCCATCGTGCGTTGGTCTTTATACCTCGTGAGTTCAACACTAATGAGTTATGGGTTGGCCCACGAAAACATAATGTGTAAATTAGGAATTTAATGATGTGTAAGATTAAAAGCTGCGCAGGGTTGCATTTATTTAAGGCTGCCATCTTGTGTTCGCAGAGAAATTACTTGAACGACATTGACCTCCTTCGCCCATGCGATTGGGAGTGGTGCAAGGGCTGGGTGAGGTCTGGGAGGGTCCCATGCGTTGGGACTTGAGTCCCCTTGGGCTCTTGCAGGGCCAGAATGTGGTCTGGGGAGGCAGAAGGCTCACTTTTGATGGGCCCCTTGGTTGGAAGCCTGCCCAAGGCCAGATAAAGCCCCGGTTCTTTCTCAGGTCCCAGGTTAGCAAGGCATCAGGGGTTGCCAATTCCTGGGACATTCCTACACCTTCTAGTCTAGATGCTCTCTCCCACTGTAGGGCCCTTTCCCCCTTTTGTGTCAAAGTTCAGGAAATCTAAGGCAGAAAGAATATCCTCCGTTCTTATGTCCTTAGTGAGGGTTTCCTGTCCTGTGTCGCATGCCTGGGCCCAGGCCAGAAGCACCAGACCCCCACCCCCTCCTGGCTGAGGTTTCTGGGATGGAGACAGTCCTTCAGTTTTCTCCTGCAGCTGGACTGTCTCACGTGCTTCTCCCATCCAGGGGAGACATGGGAAGCTGTACCAGGCAATGCGGGGCAATCCTGGGGTATACAGAGTCTGGCTGCCTGGGAAAGCCAAGCATAGTGCACTAGAAATGTGTACTTTCCTCCTTAGCTAGGTACACAGCTGAAACGGATTTGGACGACCTGGAAGAGGGAGTAAAAGTAGACACAGAAAGGTTGGGTTCTAGCAGTTAAGAGCACTGACTGCTTTTCCCGAGGTCCTGAGTTCAAATCCCAGCAACCACATGGTGGCTCACAACCATCTGTAATGGGATCTGATGCCCTCTTCTGGTGTGTCTGAAGACAGCGACAGTGTACTCACATACATAAAAATAAATTAATCTTTAAAAGAAAAGGTTGGGCTCATGAACTTTGGTTTAGAAGTGAAGGCTTGCTTTGGTAAATAACAGAGGAACCAGTGCTACTTTGGGGGTGCAGGTGGGGGTGTCGAGACAGGGTTTCTCTGTGTAACCTTGGCTGTCCTAGAACTCTGTAGTCCTGGCTGGCCTTGAACTCAGAGATCCACCAGAGGTCTACTTGCCTCTTTGTCCCAAGTGCTGGGATTAAAGGCATATGCTGTCACTGCCTAGTGGGTGCCTAGGGATTTAAAAACAAACAAACAAACAAAACCTTCCTAGAAAGGACTGAAGGAGCTGAAGGGACTTGCAACCCCATAAGAACAACAATACCAACAACCAGATCTCCCAGGCACTAAACCACCATCCAAAGAGTATACATGGACAGACCCATGGCTCCAGTTGCATATGTAGCAGAGTATGGCCTTGCTGGGCACCAGTGGGAGGAGAAGCCCTTGCTCCTGCCAAGGCTCAACCACCACCCAGTGTAAGGGAAAGTCAGGGCAGGGAGGTGGGAGGGGTTGGGGGGATAGGTAGGGGAACACCCTCATAGAAGAACGGGGAGGGAGATAGGATAGGGGGTTAAAACGAAACTTCCTGTGGCTGTCTTGTAGGCTTTGAAAGAGTTAATGGGAACACTGCCACTCCTGGTTTCTCTGTTTGCTCAGGCCCTGCTCTTATCTAACCAATTGCTAAAGGGTTATATAACTTTAGAAGTTTTTCTTCTTTCCCACTGGCTGGGAGTCTCAGAAAACCTCTGCTTAAGTAATCAAGATAACCTTTTTAAATTCCTTAGGGTCTAAGCTTTTTGGTGTCCTCCTCTGGAGTCCTGTTTGAAAAAAGAAAACAAAACAACACCCCTCCCCCCCCAAAAAAAAGGAAGACAGAAGAGGGGAGCCTGTAGTCGCTAATATCCACTGCAGCCTCCCTCTTTGTCATACATACACCATCCAGATAAACTTTCTAAGTGTGTACCCAAGTTTCTGAGAAAAGTTTCTGCTGGACAGTGGCTAGGAAGGGAAAGAGGACCCAGGTGAGGGACATATTTTCCCTTTGGATGGTAAGGCGAAGGGTGCACGTGGCTGGACTGGGGATCTGGCCAGGAGCGGGTCAGATCAGAGAGACAGGCTGATAAGACGGCCTGTACTGCCACTATTTGGAAGACAGATGGTGCGTGGTGGCCCTGAGCACCTTCATTTTTTCTCCCTTACGTATGTAGTATGATAGCTGAGGCTGGGGGGTGGGCAGGGCATGACCTCAACCCTGCACCTATCCTCAGCCCAAATCATCTGGTTCTTAGTCACACTAATCTAACTTTGAGAGTCATGCCATGGCATCTCTGCACAGAACATTTGTCTGTGAGGAGGTTTTTTTTTTCCCCTAGAGATGGTCTTTTACTCCCCTCCCCCCTTTCATTTCTTTTCTTTCTTTTTTTTTTAGTTTTCTGTTAATGAGTCTTGATTTGTAGCCAAGACTGTTCTTAAACTTTTTTTTTTATTTGAGTTAGCGTCTCTCTGTAGTCTTAGTTGTCCAGGAGCTCACTCTGTAGACCAGGCTGGCCTTGAGCTCACTGAGATCCTCCTGTCTCTGCCTCGTTGAGTGCTGGCGTTAAAAGGTGTGTGCTACCACACCTGATTTTGTCCTCAAATTCATGCTCCTCCTGTGACACACTCACAAGTACCGGGAGACTCGGCATGAGAAAGCATACTTAGTTTCAAAGGTGCACTGACCTGGTAAGGAGGCCAGATCCTTACCCATTGTTGGGGATTTTCTCCACTGTTCTCCAGTGTCTCTTAGAACATTTTCCCAGGCTTTGGGCAGAAGGGAAAGTCAGGGCTGAAATACCAGTTTGTTTTACTGTGTTTGTGGCTAGTCAGCTCTCATGCTCAGGCTGCCTTCCTCCCTCTTTGCTTTTGGGTAGCAGAGGGAGAGACGAAGTGACTGTTAAGCTTCTTTTAGCTCTGATTTTCTGATATTCTCTTTGGCAGAGCAGGAAGTAGCCAGGGTTCTGATCCCCAAGACTGGATGTAGCTGGATGCTTGCAAAAAGCAACTTTTGAAGGATTGGGAGGTCTAAGTGTGGATGGCTCTTTTGGCAGCTCTGTAGAACCACTGTGATAGACAGCTGTGGCTTTGCCTGTCCGTCATTTGACCCTCCTGGAAGCAGGACTCATACTTTGTTTGGGTGAACACTGTTCTTGGATGCTGAGTCTGTTGGAGTCTTTCTTTCTGGTCTACAGGTATTGGATGAGTAGGACACTTGGTCATGTTCCCTCCTATGAATCTGGTCACTGTGATTTGCTCACAGGTGATGTGTACCCAAGATCCCAAGGGGTGGGGGTGGGGGCGATGTAGTTTGCTGTTTCTAACAGAAGAGAGGATCATATTTTTACTGTAGTTGCCAAGAAGCTGGGCTGACTGGCTGCCCAAGAGTAGAGTAGAGCTGGGCTACAGTCTGCACTGTTTGAGCTAGATCTACCTGAACCGGAATTAGATTCATCTCAGTTACACAGGCCAGCAAATTCCCTTTCCTCTGCTTATGTCCTTTTGACTTGGTGGTTTTCAGCCCAACTTGCTTGTTCTGGAGATGAGCAAGTCATGCTTTCTCTGCCACCTCAAGGAACTACAGAGGAGGCCGTCCTCTGATAGGCTTGAGAAAGCTCAATTTAGGAGGTAGACACTCAGCCTGGAGACCTAAACACCTTTGGCCACTGTGCATGACCTGGGGAGCTTTGTCGTCAACCGAGCTTACTTTTCTGGTACCCTGTGTGTCTTTCCAGAGGTCCTACCTAGAAGGGACTTTTTAAAAAATTCCCATCCACTCATCTCAAACAATCTCCCTTTTCTCCTTTGCTCTCCACTCCCACTCTCCTGTGCCCGTGGAGCCTCAAGGTGAACCTGGAGTTTTGTTCTTCAGGAGCCGTTCATCTTTTTTTATGACAGAATTTTGCATTTCAATTTCAAGTTGGTCAGTTGAGCTAGAATGGCAGCCAATAAGCTCCGTGAGTCCTGTCTCTGCCTCCACTGGACTGAGATTACAACTGCATGCTAGTCACCATGTCTGCCGGTTTATAGGATTGCCAGGGCTCAAACTCATTTCCTCAGCTTGCACAGCCAGCACTTTACTGACTGAGCCATCTCCCTAGCTGCTAACATGCTTTTTCCACTCTGCTCTGTTGACTCTGTGTTCTGGGTCTGAACACAGGGCTTAGCACCTAGAAGCGCATGCCTGGTATTTGCTTCTTTGTTGTGGCGTGAATTCCGTTGCCCCCTTCCCCCATCTGCTATGCATTCTCAGTATGTTATCTTCTTCCTTTTGAACAGTTCCTAATGCCCCATGCGTGTCTTCCATGAAAGCTTATCAGTATGTGTGAGCTGGCCATCTTCCCTGCTTCTGGCCTAGATAAATGAGTGGCCCCCTTCCTTCCTATCCTGCAGCAGGCAGCCCTGTCACAGTGTAAAATATCGAGCGCCCTGGACCAATAGATAAGAGACCTGGGGTCAGTGTCACTTACTTCCCATTCAAATTTCCTTTTGCTTTTTCATCTTTTATTATAGTGCCTAAATAGTAAAACTCTCAAACCCCCAAATTCCTAGTGGTGGTTACACGATGCAGAGCCAGTCCACTGGAAGTGAGCAGACATCCCTGGTAAAGGAATTTTCTTCTCAAATAAAGCAGACCTTGAGTGGAGAATTTTTTTTTAACTACTTCCGCCTTTTCTTTTTCCTGCCTGAAACATGAACGCTGTACTTACAAGTGCAGCAGCCATTTTGGCACCATGAGGATGAAAACCGTGTCTTCTGTATGATGGGGCAGGAAGTTAGGAGTCTGCATTCTTGGTAACTTGCGTAGGTACATGACCGCTGGGTTCTGTATATTCCTCTGTATTTCTTTTCTTTTTCTTTTTCTCTCTTTTTAAAATGCCAATTAATTAATTAATTGCATTTATGTGTGGGGTATACATGAGGCACAGCGTGTGTCTAGAGATCAGAGGACTACTTTTTGAGGTCAGTTCTCTCCTTTTATTATGTGGGTTCCAGGGACTGAAATCAGGATGTCAGGCTTGGCAGGGCCTTTACCCACTCAGCCATCCCACCAACCCCTCCTCTGGATTTCTTCATTTATCAGAAACAAAAATCCATTATGTGCATAACCCATTGCTTGTTGGGATTTCTGTTAGGCACAACATTCCTTTTTAAGCTAGGATCGCACATATCATAGGCTGGCCTAAGACTAGGAATGGAGCTGAGGCACACATGTGGAAGGGAGGATACTGTAGAGCTAGTTCTCTCCTTCCACCTTGACTGTGGTATAGGGATTGAACTCAGAGCTTCAGGCTTACACAATGTGGTGGTTTGAATGCCCTTGGTCCAGGGAGTGGCACTAGTTGGAGATGTGGCCCTGTTGGAGTAGGCGTGTCACTGTGGGGGTGGGCTTTAAGGCCCTCCTCCTAGCTGCCTGGAAGCCAATCTTCTTCTGTTTGCCTTCAGGTGAAGATGTAGAAGTCTCAGCTACTCCTGCACCATGCCTGCCTGGATGCTGCCATGCTTCTGCCTTGATGATAATGGACTGAACCTCTGAACCTGTAAGCCGGCCGCAATTAAATTAAAAAAAAAATGTTGTCATTATAATAGTTGCCTTGGTCATGGTGTCTCTTCACAGCAATGGAAACCCTAACTAAGACACACAAGAAGCACTTTTAACCACTGAGCATCCTTAACTAATACACCTGTGCACTTTGCCCACCCAGTTCCACTCTAGTTTTTTCTGTGGTCCTGGAAAAGTGACTTGACTTCTCTGGGCCCCCGTTTCCTTATTTATGGGTTGACTATTTATGAATACCTGTTTTAGAAGGTTCATCATCATCATCATCATCATCATCATCATCATCATCATTTTGAGACAGTCTTCTCATGTAGGATGACCTCAAATTTCCTATGTATTCAAGATGACCTTGAACTTCTGATCCTCCTGTCCCCACACCTCCCCAGTGCTGGAATTAAAGGCATGTACCATCATGCCCAGCTAAAGATTGTAAAATAATTAATACATTCTTGTTTTTTTTCCCCCCAGGGCATTGAACCCATGGACTTTATAGGAACTAGGCAAGTTCTCTACTATAACTTACATCCCTAGTCTTATCATTTATAGGTGGGATCTCCCTTTTCTGGAATATCAACCCTATGTTTAGGCCTCTTCATGTTAGAGGCTTAAATATGTATGCAGTCTTTTGAATTGAGGTCTGCTCCATCTTCAATTTCTTTTCTTTCTTTCCTTTTTTTTCTCTGTGTAGCCCAGGCTGTCCTAGAACTCACTTTGTAGACCAGGCTGGCCTCAAACTCTGAGATCTGACTCCAGAGTGCTGGGATTAAAGGCGTGCACCACCACCACCTGCCTCCATCTTCAAAATTTTATACCTTGCTGGGCCTAGTGCTGCAGGTCTGTAATTCCAGTGCTAGGGAGGTAGAGGTTGGGGGACTAACATTTGAGGCCAGCCTGGGCTACATAATGACATATGTCTAAAAAAAAAACAAAAAACAAAAAGTCTGTTTGGCTCACTTAGAATTGTGTTTGAGGGGGCTGGAGAGATGGCTCAGTGGTTAAGAACACTAGCTGTTCTTCCAAAGGTCCTGAGTTCAAGTCCCAGCAACCACATGGTGGCTCACAACCATCTGTAATAGGATCTGATGCCCTCTTCTGGTGTGTCTGAAGGTAGCTACAGCGTACTCATATTAATAAAATAAATCTTTAAAAAAGGATTGTGTTTGAGCAAAAACCAATGGTGGCCAGCATCTATATCTTTGGATCAGTATGGGTCAAAGCAACGATACTTGATTATGTGACTTTACAGCCCATGTTCATATAGTGCTATAGTGCCCAGCAGCTGATGAGATCCAGCCCATCCATCTCTCCCTACTCAGGGTATGAACTTGGCAGCTTGGAAAGCCCTGGGGAAAGAAGGGAATTTACACTGCAGCTAGCTATTCACAATGGTACAGACATGCTTTTTCTTTTTCTTTTTTTTTGAGGCAGTCTCATGTATCTTGCTTCTACCTCCTGTGTGTTGGGATTATAGGTGTGAGCTACCCCATATGGTGCTGGGATCAAACTCAGGACATTGTGCATGATAGGTAAGGACTCTACCAACAGAGTCACATACCTTTTCTCCTCTTCCCCCCTTCCTCCTCTTCTGTCATTATTGGAGACAAGTCTCTGTAGCCTAAGCTGGCCCGGCACTTCCTTTTACAACCAAAGCAATCCCCCTTGCTTCAGTCTCTTTAGTGTAGGCTAATAGGGGAGAGCTACCCTACCATGCTTGGTTCTCAGGCTTGCTTTGTTTGTTTGTTTATTGTCTTTTTCTGGAGAAAGTACTCGTTAAACATAGTTACCAGTGCGTTGTTACAGATGGGAACAAGTCCCTGCCATTGGACCTCTGGAGAAACATTAAGTTCCTTAGAAATCTACTGTCCCAGTGGGCCATGTCGACACAAACATGTGCTGTGATCTCAGCACTTGGGAAAGAGGAAACAGAATCAGGAGCCCAAAGTTCAAGACCAGCCTGGCTATATGAGACTCTGTCTCCAGAACATCATCCCCTCAGAGAAGAAATAAATCTACTGTTCCCCCTGAACAGTAGTAGATCCAAATGGAAGTTGGTTGGTCGGGAGGGGTGGGTATAGAGGAGAATTAAGGTGTGTGTCTATGAAGGGGGTCACCTTCCCTCACAATTTGTAGCCCCCCTTCTGTGACAATCTCACTGTGTAACCCAGGCTGTCCTTCAGTGCCTGCTCTCCTGTGAAGTGTGTGCCATTACTCCCAGCTCCTGTTCATCGTTTGCTCTTCAAACCTTCCTTAGGCTGCTTCATTTAACCAAGTCCTGCAGGAAGCTGATTGCCTGCACTGCAAGAGTAGGAGGCAGTGACCAACTCAAAGGACAGTCTATACCTGTCCTTTCCCATTGAACACCTATGGACCATTTATCACCAGCACAGATATAAATCTTCCCACTGTTGAAAGCTTGAGGGCAACTAGGGATGGAATTGAATATAGCTGGTGAGAGGGATCTTCGGTGGACAGTCCTTCAGCATTCTTCTGGATTGTGGGGTTACCAGGGGACTATAGCAAACACACTGAGAGAGTGAGCAAGAGAGGGAGGGTGGAAGGATTTTTGCAATGGCCGTGCAGCTCCGTGTCTTTCTGAAGCACGTTTGTGTTGACTCACATCTCTGAGGCACTCCTGGGCGTCAGTTTGCGCAGCTTGTGGCTGCGGCTCTTGGCTTTACTTGTGTGATCGGAGGGCAGGGCCTGGCTCTCCTACCCTTTGGGGCCATGCTGCTGCCTCTCTGTTAGTCCTTCTGCATGACATTGGCAAACTCCAGAGAAGAAAGGAATAATTTTGTCTTCTGTTATGTAGTAAAATAAAAGTTGTTGGCAAGCAGGAAGACTGGAAGGTCTTCAGGGCCACAGGCATAATTAGAGTTCTGACAAAAACCAGTCCTGAGGAGTGAAATATATGCACTTCAAGGCTCATGCTTTTTTGGGTATATTTTTGTATATTTATTTCTTTAAAAGTAAGAGAGGAGGAAGACAGGCGTGGTGGTGTTTGCCTGTGATCTCAGCACTGAGGCAGGAGGATTGCTATGAATTTGAGGCCAGCTTGGGTTATATAGCAAGATACTGTCTCAAAAGGCCAAATGCAAATAAATAGATAAGTACACATTTTGTTTTTCTATTAAAAAAAATATTAGAAGTTGCCTTTATTCCCTCGAGGACCTCTTGGCTAAAAGTTCCTCAGGGCTCCAGCAATACTTTAAAGGGGTAACATTTGGCATCCCTTGCTTGCTTCTTTAGAGGGCCGTGTTCTGAGCCTCAGCCAGGCACTTCTCTGCAGGTGTGTGGGTCATTACAGGGAATGCATTCTGGAACCAGGCCGGCTCCCGGCGCTCCATTTCCACATATGGATATTAATTTATGTGATCACTTGAATACAAACGCTCAGCTGTCTCCATAAGTTATAGAAGCAATCATCCCAGGGAGCATCGGAGACACCGAGAGTCAATTCTTGTGTAATAATTTCATATTCGAGCCGGGGATGCCACATCTCAGCCCCTTTGGATAAAATGTGGGCCTGTGGAAACGCTCCCCTCCCCCACTTTATTATTGTGCATTTTATTTCTCCATAAAATACGTTTATGCCCTGGAAAAACAAACCAACCCAGGGGGCCTGGCTGACAGTGTGATGGGGGTTTGTGTGCCTTATTGGTAGTTCTGAAAGCCATCAGCAGACATATGGCTGGGAACTACAGCTGGGAGCTACTGACAAAGCTCTTCTGGCCTGAGGTGGACAGAGGTTCTCCTAGGCCCCAACAGTCATCCCTGTGGGAAGTCCCTGGTCCTTTAACACACACACACACACACACACACACACACACACACACACACACACACACATACACACACATACACACTTAGCGCACACAGGCACATGCACATATCGCACACAAGCCAGCGCCATCCATGATGGTAATTCCTGTAATTCCTACACTTGTGAATATCTTTAGTACCAGGCTAGCCTGGGCTACATAGTGAGATCCTTTCTTTTTTTTTTAATTTATTACTTTTATTTATTTAATGTGTCTATGTATTGGCACATGCATGTCATAGTGTACATGTGGAAGTCAGAGGTCAACTTCTGGGAGTTGGTTCTCTCTTTCCACTGCGAGATTTGGGAATTGGTTCTCTTTTCCCTCCATGTGGGGCCTGGAGGATTGAACTCAGATAGACAGGCTTGGTGACAAGTACCTTTACCCACTGAATCTTTTTCTAGCTGAAGGTCCCGTATTAAATAAAACACCAAGTCGACCAGCTAGTGACAATACAAGCAACCAAAGGAGCATGTGGTGAAGAATCTTCTCCAGCTTCATGCCATCCACTTCAGGCCTGACTTTTGTACTGGAAGGCCTTCCAGGGAAGTTGACTCCCATTCTCATGGGACTGGCTGTTGGAAAAGTGGTGCAGGCTTTCCTTCTGCAAGGGCAACTGTCTTTGGCAAGATGATCTCTTCGCCGGCTGAGGAGTGAGCAGCTCTGACCTCATGCCCCCTGGAGTATCTTTCCCCTAGGGACTATCATTTTGAGGACTCCTGACAACACTGTCCATTTTGCTCCAAAGTCCCCTTCATGAACACCCCCCCCCAACCCCCACCCCGCAGTGGCTCTTCTGGGCTCAGCTGACACCACTAAATACTGAGGAAGGAGGACAAAGGGGAAATTGACACAGAATACAAAAACCATAAAAGTAGCCTGCCTTCAAAGGGCAAAGGTCACACCCAGCCTCTCAGAGTTTGTTTCTGTCTGCATTGTCATAGCCACAAGGCTCTGGACCATTGGCAGAGGCCCAGGTCCCCTCTGCTTTCTCTATTCTTCCTAAAACCCTCCCATTATCAGTCACATATTGGACCTGCCAGAATGATTCTCTATGTCTCTTATCTTTTCTCTTATGTTTTCTATCTCTTTCACTAAGCCCTATGTTCTGGAAGATTCTCTTGATTTTTTTTTTAACTTTCAGGTCTTCAATTAATTTTCTTCATTCTGTCCCCATGCTTTCAAATTTCCACAGGTTCTGACATTCTCTTTGATTGCAAGCATGGATGGACTGTCTTCTGCCTTCAGGGTGCACTAGCTTCATGAATCTCTACAGGAGTGCTGGGTAAAGCCACTGGTGCCACCACCTCCTCCTGCCCTCCACCCCCCTTTAACTTCTGTTCTCTCCTTCACTAAATTATCTCTGTTTCCATTCCCATTGGTTGCTTTGTCTAACCTTTATGTTACATGAATTTCTGTAGGCTAATTATCATAGTTCGTGGCTATTCTGGGTATAAGAGGAGCACTGCGTGGTGTGCATGTGGAATCGCTTGGTTGGTGGGTGAACTGGGGTTCCCCCAAAGATAGAGTCTGGGAGGCTTTTCCAAGTTACTAATATTCATACAAGCTGTTCTGGTTAGCTTCAGACATCATGCTCCAGGCTGGTGGCTTTTTTTTTTTACCTTTATTATTATTATTTTTTTATCAGAGACAGAACCTCCTTTTCCTGAACTCTTGATCTGCCTTCCAAGCACTGGGATTGAAGATATGCACCACCTCGTCTTCCTATTACTTGTTTGCTGTTTGTTTTAAGGGACTCAAGAGTCAGGGTCTCACTATGTAGTTGTAGTTAAGCATGGCCTTCACCTCTCCATCCTTGTGTTCCTGCCTCTCAAGTGGTTGGATTTCAGGGGAGGGCCATTGTACCTGGCTTTCTGCATTTTCAGAAAAGAGTCATTGACATTTATTGTTGGGAAATGGACACATCAGCTCCAATGTCAACCATAAGAAACTGGGAAATTTGCCCCTGCTCCTTCCCGGGCCTCAGGGTAGGACGGTAGTTGAGATGGTCAGTTGGCCTAGCTGATGCCAACTCTAGTCAGTCCTACCTTCAGGGACCCTTGCTAACTCAGCTTTGACTGTCTTCCTGCCCTCCTGCCTGAGAAAATCTCAGCTGTGGCTCACTCTGCTCTGTGTCACCTGTCACCACCTTTCCTTCTGCTCTGTCTTCTAGAGACGTGTTGAAATCTCTCATCTGCTGACACACCCACACACTGCCTTATTACTGGTTTATACCTTTCTGTTCTTTGGGGGATCCTATTAAAGGGATCTGGGGAAGGAGGGGAGATGGATGTACCATTCGAAGTAAGCTAAACAGAGAACAGGTGCTGCGCATCCACACAGGATCTGCTCTGCAGATGTCAGCTTCTGTGAATGATTGCTTACCATCAATAGGCGCAGTGTGTGCAATGTGTGTGTGTGTGTGCGTGTGTGTGTGTGTGTGTGTGCGTGTGTGTGCGTGTAAAGACCTAGGAGGCATGTGAGATAAGGGCTATAGGTATGGACCTTTTCTCTTCTCTTCCTCCTCCTCATCTTCCTCCTCCTCTTCCTCCTTCCCCCCCCTGAGAGGGGGTGTCTCTGTGTAGCCCTGGGCAGCCAGAAACTTGTTCTGTAGACCAGGCTGGCCTCAAACTCTGAGATTCTCCAGCCTCTGCCTTCTAAATGTTGGGAATAAAGCATGTGCCACCATACCTTATGAGTTTTTCTTCTTAAAATATTTATTATTTGAAATGGATTTTATTTATATTAATAGTACATGTGTCCCAGTGTGGATGAAAAAGAAAGAAAGAAAGAAAGAAAGAAAGAAAGAAAGAGAGACAGACCCATAAAGCACAGAGATGATCTCTGTCACACGGTTGTGTCTTAAAGCAGGTGGACTGGAGTCTGTTCGCTTGGTGGAGAGAGTCCCAGCAGGGTTGGGGCAGGTGCTAGGAAAGGCAAGCAATGCCAGTGAAGGAAGGTGCAACCGGCAAGCTACTGTCTAACTGAGCCCCAGCCCTAAGTGCCTCTGGAGTGGACAGGAGCCCTAGAAGGAGAGCAAGGGAGCTGGGGGATTCAGCTGCCGTGCTTGCTGGACTCTACCACAGTGCGCCTAGCTCAGTTCTGTCATAGACATACATCTCTGTCGGAAGTGAGAAAGTGCAATTGGGGAGCAATGTCAGGAACACAGCCAGTATTTATGGTGTGTGTGATCCATACATGCATTTATAACACAGTGTATGCACAGAGAAAGGACTCAAAAAGTATTGTGGTAGGCAAATTCCAACCTACAAGGTGCCTCCAGGTTCTACCCATGAGTCCACATAGGATGAGATTTCATTCCCAGGATTCAGTCCGATAGTTGGTACAGTTGAGTTCACCATACGAGTACCCTGTCTCCCAAGTTAGAATTCTTGTTACAGTGTGAGGGGTGAGGTCCTGGGCACATTAATCTTAGGCGAGGACAAGCTTGTCTTGCTGGGTAGTGCAGGGCCAAGCCCTACAGGTACTCCTCATTTACTCAGCCAAAAGGCGGCCAGCAGCAGAGTGCAAAGGAGGAGGCCGGGAGGCCTTTCTTTCATAGCTTCTGCATATATGAAGAATAGTGGGACTCATCGTTCTCGTCTGGCTTATGTCATGTAGGATGATAGTCTCTAGTTCCATTCGTCCTCAAGTGACAGAGTGTCATTTTTGTCTGTGGTTTGAATATTCCATGGTGTATGTACACCATGCTTCTTTTATCTTTATAAAATGAAAAAAATATGATTTTATTTAATGTGTATGGATGTTTTGCCTGGATGTATGTCTTCAAACCACTTGTATGCCTGGTACCCACAGAGGTTAAAAGAGGGTATCAGATCCCCTAGAACTGGAGCTGTGGATGGCTGCAAGCTGGGAATTGAGGCCAGACCCTCTGAGAGAGCAAGTAGTGCTTTTAACTGCTAAGCCGTCTCTTCAGCCTTCCAGAGCATGTTTCCTTTACCTACTCTTCTCTTGACCATGGAAGCTCATTCCCTACCCTGGCTTTGGTGAATAGTGTCACAATAAGGTCAGTATGCAGACATCTCTATTGCATCTGACAAGTTCCTTCAGGTATATATAGAGGAGATGACATGGGAATTCTCTGTTGTTGATATACATATATTATATGTAGATATATCAATATATAATACATCATATAATCATATCAATATATCAATCATATAGTACATACATGTCATATATATCATATATAAATCTTATATATGATATATATGTCTCTGTCTATCTATCTATCTATCTATCTATCTATCTATCTATCTATCTATCTATCTATCATATATATGGTCTCATGTTTCCCAGGTCTAAGGCTGGCCTTAAACTCACTGTGTACCTGAAAATGGCCTTTTTTGTCCAACCCTCCTGCCTCTACCTCCTCAGTATTAAGATTATAGATTTGTGCCACTGTGCCCAGCATGGTAGTTTTTTTTTTTGATTATTTTTGTTTTTAATTAACCCATTTATTGTGGGCTAGGGAAGTCTCAGACAATACGGCTTCTCCTGGTCTTTCGGTACCGTCAGTCTTCTGATGGCAGACTTCACTGTGACTGCAGAGGTGGTGTTGTAGGTCGAGGGCCTGATGGCCACTGTTTCCATGCAGGGACCACCGTGCCAGATGCCAATGGCTCGTCTCTTCATCTTGGTCTTGCCACAGAAGGTGCAAGTGTACTTGGCGTGCTGGCTGATTGCAATTTTCTTCACCATTTTCCAGAGGGAGGCACCATAGCAGGTCCCGTATTTCCCATGATCCCAAGATTCCAAACTTTTTGGTGTTTAGCCATGTCGATGGAACTGAAGTCCAAGCCTGAAGAGCAGTTTTTTGTTTTTTAAGTTTTTTTTTACGTTAATTTAAAAAAAATGTAGCCCAGGCTAGCCACCGATTCATGAAAATCTTTCTGCCTTTATCTCGTGTATGCTGGCATTATTGGTGTAAGTTACCATGCTTGGCTACTCCATGGACATTTTATTTGTTTGCTTTGTTTTTCAGATAAGATTTTGTTATGTTATTCAGGCTGGCTTCAAACTCCTGATCTTCCTGCCTCAGCCTCCCAAATGATGGAACTAAAGTGTGTGTTACTGTGACAGGCCCGTTTTTTAGTTTGGTACAGTTTTAACCTCTTGGAGCAGCTTAAAGTTTTTGTTGTTTTAAGACAGGGTTTTGTCCCAGGCAATGATGATGGCACATGGCTTTAATCCCAGCAGATCTCTGAGTTCCAGGTCAGCCTGTTCTACAGAGTGAGTTCTAGGACAGCCCAGGTGACACAGAGAAACCCTATCTCAAAAAACAAAACAACACAACAACAAGAAGACAGGGTTTGGCTATGAGGCCACACACGGCTGGCTTAGAATTTGTGGTAGTCCTTTTGTCTTAGCCTCTTGTGTGTTGGAATTACAGGCATGCACTACAACACGGGGCCAAAAAAAGCCGGGAAAACAAAGCATTTTCTCTGGTTGGTGGCAGAAGACAGGAAGGGGGTCAGAGACGCGAAGCATACAGATTAGAAGCACTATTTCTGCTGTGAGGATGTGTAGGGACCTGTGGGGTGGTCTCTGCAAGCAGGCAGCAGTTCACAAGTGACATCTAACTAGGACGGAGGACCCCCATCCTACCACACCAGGAGCTAAACCTGGAACAATAGCGTGGAAAAAACGGCAGAGAGTTTGCTCCACAGACCCTTGACTTTGGCCTTCTGAGAGACCCAGAGACCCAGTCTAAACAAGTCTACCTGGACTTCTGACCTTCTGAAACAGGAGGTAATAAATGAGTGGCCTTTGAAGCCATTTGTTTGCCTAAACATGTTGCAGGGCTGTAGAAAACAAGGGCAGCTCTTTGCTAAGGCGAGATTGGTGGTGGGACTTGGGAGGGGAAAGTGTGAACATGGGTGGTTTGCTTTCTCTCTCTCTTTTCTTCTGTGGGCATGGGGCTGTTTTTGAGACAGGTGTCTCTGTTTTGAGATAGTCCCTGGCTGTCCTGGGACTTGCTCTGTAGACCAGACTGGCCTGGAACTCAGAAATCCGCCTGCCTCTGCCTCTCTGCTGTAATAGTTTTTTATTTAAATCATCTTTAGAAAATATATATTTTTGACCTGGGTGTGGGGGTCCACATCTTTGATCCTAGGGCTCTGGAGGCAGAGGTGGAGGGAGCTCTGAGTTAGAGGCTAGCCTGGTCTACAGAGTGAGTTCCGGCCAGGACAGCCAGAGCTATACAGAGAAAGTCTGTCTTAAATACCACCCCCACCCCCATTTAATTCTCTGCGTGGTATGGAGTGATAGGTTTTCTCTGCTCACTAAATGAGCCAATTCAAGCCAAATTAAAGTATAAAGCAGGTTTTATCGGGGGACAGCTCTCAGGTGGGTTCACCAATCCCAAGGAATGAGGCCCAGGAAATCTCCATGTAGACAGAGAAGAGATGGGGGGGGAGGAGGGGGGAGGGGAGGAGGAGGAGGGGAGGAGGAGGAGGAGGAGGAGGAGGAGGAGGAGGAGGAGGAGGAGGAGACCAAAATGTCTGGATTATGTAATGAAGAGTCTTTAGGTTGAAGAAGCCCAGCCCTGTGTTGAAAGGTTTAGGATGGAGGGCGGTGTGTCAGCCATGCCCTGTAACAGGTAGAAACTGAGGGATGTTGGGAAAGTCTAGAGGTCAGATTGACTTTGGTATGTTAAATACGTACCTCAGCTACTTGTCCTTGGTCTGAATCCCAACACGGGGGTGGGTGATACGTGTATATACGCAGGTGCCTACTGAGGCCAGAGACATGGGATTTCTCCTGAAGCTAGAGCTAAGGTTGTGAATTGCTTGAGAACATGCTCTTCACTACTGAGCCATCTCTCCAAACCCTTTGAGAATCTTTTTCCTTAAAAAAATAAAACGAGGGGTTGGGGATTTAGTTCAGCGGTAGAGCGCTTGCCTAGCGAGCGCAAGGCCCTGGGTTCGGTTCCCAGCTCCGAAAAAAAGAAAAAAGAAAAAAATAAAATAAAATAAAACGAGAAGCTGGGTATCAAGGTGCTCACCTTTAATCCCAATAGGAGGCACATCTCTGAGTTCGAGGCCAACCTGGTCTATTGAGAGAGTTTCAGGACAGCCAGGCTACACAGAGAAATCTTGTTTCAACAAAATACAACAAAACAATACAGAACAGAATGAAACAATGAAAGGAAATGAAACAAAAAAATGAAAGAGAAATAGAACCCTAAACACTTTAGTTTTCTCCTAAGCAGCATATAGTCGTAGCAATCGTTTTTCCAAGCGCATCAAAATACAAACCATAATTATTAAAAAAATATGGGTCTATGTACTTTCAGCAGGCTCTGGGAACAGCTGATCCCATATAATCCTTCTAAAGCTTTGGCTCCGGTTGAAAACAAAACCTGGGGGAAGGGCTTGGCTTCCAGGTGCTTGACAGCATCAGTGGTGGGCATGGCCTAAGAGCCCAGGGGCTGGAGAACACCCAGGCTTGGCTACTCCCTGTGCTATGTCTTGGCTACAGAGAGGAAACAGCTTCTAGCAAACTGAAGCGAACTCCACCTTTGTCTTCTTGTCACCTGCCTTGCCTGAGCAGCCTTTCCAATTCCCCCTGGGCCTGACTGAAGCCATTTTGCTTCAAACAACTGAACAGAATGAATTTTTTTTTGTGTGTGTGTGTATGTGTGCTTTACCTGATAGGAGGAGGCAGTAGTAGAAAAGGAGGAAGTCACGTGGGTTTAATTACTTAATTGCTTTATATGATGGGGCTAATTGTGTCTGATGCACATGTAGGTGTTTACATGTGTGTCTGCATGTGCATTCTTGTGGAGGTTAGAGGTTGATGATGAGTATCTTCCTCTATTGCTCTCCAAACCTTTAAAAGTATGTGCTTACGTGTGTGTGTGTGTGTGTGTGTGTGTGTGTTCATATGTGCACACACGTGTGTAAGTCAGAGGATAAATGGTAAGAGTCAGTCAGTCTCTTCCTACTAGGTTGTTCCTGGGGATCTAATTCAAGTTGTCAGGCTTGGTAGCCAGTGCCTTTACCCACTGAGCTATCTTGCCAGCCTTCTATCTTATTTTTTTGAGACAAGGTTCCTCACTGAACCCGAGGTCTTTAACACAGCTACATTGACTGTCCCAGAAGTTCTAGTTCTGCTTTCTCAGCTCTGGGATTACAGTTACGTGTTATCATATGCAGTTTTTAAAATATCTGAGGATCGGGGATCCAAACTCAGTGTTTTATGTTTACATAGCAAGCACTTTACCAACTGAACCACCTCAGGAACTCCCAGACCTTTAAAAATATACATATATATTATGTACACCATGCTTGTGCAAGTGCCCAGGGAGGCCTGAAGAGGACGTTGGATCCCGTGGAGCTGGACCTACAGGCTGTTGTGAGTCACAGGTGGGTACTGAGAACAGGACCTGAGTCCTTCGGAAGCGCATCATTAATCCCTGAGCTAGCTTTCTAGTCCCTAGACTTGTTTAGACCGTGTGGAAAATCCAAACTACCAGAATTTCCTGTCTGAGAGCATGCCAACTGACCAACTTCATATCTCTGAGTTGGTTCTTTCTCCTTCCCTCCCTCCTTCCCTCCCTCCCTCTTTCCCTCCCTCCCTCCCCTCCTTCCTTCCTTCCTTTCTCCTTTTCCTCCTACCCTTCTTATAAATATGGAAATAGATCCCAGGCCTCAAAGCATGCTAGACAATTACTCTACCACTGTGCTACATTCCCAGCCTAAGTCTGTTGGGAATGAAGAAAACCCAGATCCCACTGAACAAATATTTATACCTATACAGTGCATAGTGATTCTTAGCATGTGGTTATGGAGAGTTCTTTACTCGATAGCCTCTTCTTTGGTGACCCCTTTCTACCTTTCCCCTCTCTAGTGTGTCCTGTAAACAACAGCCAGAGAAATGTCTTCTAAAACTCAAGCCACACACTGTCCCTTTCAAGCACAGAATGTTCTAGAAGTCTCTTGTATTGTCTGAGAGATGATCTGAGGCCTGCCCTTCTCCATCATCTGAGCTCAGGGCCAGTCATCTTCTCTCCCCCCCACCCCCCGCCTCAGTCACATGGGCCTCTTGCAGTTCTTGGAATATTCTAGGCATATTCAGAGCCTTCGCACTGGCTCTCTGTGCTGTTCCTTGGCTTGCTCTTCTTTGGTATCCACAGGGCTGTCTTTAGCACCCCTTGAAGTGTCAACTTCTCAGTGAATCCTTGGTCATGCTTCCAACCACCCCTCCCCCACCAGGCCACCCTGTAGTCACTCTTCCCTGTTCTGCTCTCTTCTTCCTCTCACCACCATAAAATATATCCTAGAGTTGCCCATTTGTTACCTCTCTGCCCCGCCCCCAAGACTGTAAACTCCCTTGGCTAGAGGAATTTGTAATTAAAAGAAAAATCTCTTCTGTTTACTAGTTTCCCAGGTCAGAGAACAGCCCGCAAGTGACATACAGCAAGTGCTTCACGACTATTTGTTCATTGCATAATGAGACCCTGTACTGTGTGTGGCAACGGAATGGGCGGGAAGGATTAAACAAGTCCATGTGTGTGAAGCAGTGGCCTGGATTTAACACAGAATGGCCTGCGGCCTCGAGTTCACAGTTGCCTCCGTCCAGGGAGCCCATTTCTCTTATTGGACCTTGTGCCTTGACCACCAGTGGTCATGCACGCTTGCAGTCATGCTGTCAGGAACTGGCCTTACTTTTGCGAGGTTTTCAATACTAGACTTCCCTCCCATGGATGGAGGAAGAATCATGTTAAAATCACTCGTGAGCTTGTTCCTGTGTGTTTTGTGGGCAGCTTTCTTGGACCAGGGGAGCCTGGGGGGCTTGGGAGAAGAGGGGGTCAGAGGCAAGGAGGAAAAGCTTCTACACCAATCCTCACCCAAGGTCTAGGCTAGAAATGCTTTCGCTTGGGGAAAGGCTGAGGGTCAGTGCATGAATGGGGGGCCTTGGGAGCTGGTGATGTTCTTGCACTGGGCTCACAGCCTAGTGACTGGCCAGCAAGCCCCAGGAATAATCCTGTTCTGTCTCCTCTGCGTTAGAAATCCAGGACCACGCATGGCTTCACATGTGCATGCCGGGGATCTCATGCTTGCATAGCAGACCCTTTTAAGCCTTCCCTACTCTTCACAGTCTCCTCTTCCTTCCAGCACTTAGCGGCTTCTGAGACCTGTGTAGCTCCTAGTTGACGTCACAGCCTGGGCTTTTCCTCTGCCTAGTAACGAGTGTTAGACCTGCCTCCAACCTGGACCCCAAGCCCTTTTCTTGTGGTTAAAACTGTGGGATTGGAATTCTGCCATAGGGCACTCTTGGCTTGCCTTGCCTTGCCATCGGTAGCAGGTGCTGTGGGTGTTGCTGCTGCATGTAGCATGCATGGCCTCTGCGCTCCAAGCATGGCTTACTGCAAATACTCATACTGCTTCTGGCTGGCCAGGGTATTTCTCCTGAAGGAGGACAGGCCAGAAAACAGAAACCACCATCAACCAGAGATTCAACACTGTCTGTTTCATCCCCCTGGCTGGGGAACTTCAGGTAAGTTCATTGTCTCCTAATGACCCCAGTACACTGTGCTCCAGTTTTGCACTGTCAACAGCCACCTGGATCACGTACATTTCACAGGTTTATTTCTCTTCCTGGGCTCATTCTCAGATTGGGATGGGTTCTTTGTTTTCCACCTCTCCTATAAGAGGTGGGGTGTTAATTTGGATTTAATTATGTCCTTCCAAAGGATATGATAAAGGTTCCCGATCCCTGGTACCTGTGATTGTCACCTTATTTGGAAATGAGGTCTTTGTAGATGGTAGTCAAGTAAAGATGAGGTCATAATGAATTAAGGTAGGCTTTAAATCCAATGCCAGGTATGTTTAGAAGAGTAGGGAAGGCTTAAAAGGGTCTGCTATGCAAGCATGAGATCCCCAGCACGCACATGTGAAGCCACGCATGGTCCTGGATTTCTAACACAGAGACAGAGCAGGATTATTCCTGGGGCTTGCTGGCCAACTAACTTATCCTAATCAGCAAATCCCAGGTAAGAAACTCCGTGTCAAAACCAAGTAAGTGCAGAGCAACAGAAGGAGATGTGGGATATCAAACTTCTGGCCTCCACATGTACATACACGCACATGCCCCTCCCCAGTCTGTGTGTGTGTGTGTGTGTGTGTGTGTGTGTGTGTGAGTGAGAGAGAGAGAGAGAGAGAGAGAGATAGAGAGACAGAGAGAGATAGAGAGACAGAGACAGAGACAGAAAAAGACACACTAAGAGAGACATAGACAGAGGAAGAGAGACAGAGAGGGAGAATTCTGGAAGGCAAAGCTTCAAAACTGGGGCGTTGGGCTAGTGAGATGATCCAGTGAATAAAGGCATTTGTTGCCAAGCTTGATGACCTATGATCGATACTGGAGACCCACATGGCTAAAGGAGAGAACCAACTCAATGAATTTTCAATGACTGAAGCTGTTCTCTTGGTGGCAGTTTGTTACAGCAGCCTGAGGAAGCTGACAAGGTATGTTCCTTCCCTTGGAATCTGAGTTGGCCCGGGATCCTTTTGACCAATAGCAGATGGGGACCAGATGCTAGGCCTAGACCTGAAGAGGCCTGGCAGTTTCCACCTCGTCTCTCTTGGAACCTATTTCACTGCGCGGTAGGGGATTCCAAGCAGCTGTATAGGGAGGTCCCCCCTCCCCCCTCAGGACGAATCATGCCTCTGGCTGAGCTGTCAGGAAGCAGCATGCACCGACTTGTTAGAGCTTTAAGAAATAAGGTCTTCCCACTGCAGCCAAGATGCTCCTGCAGATGCACATTCAAATTGTAAAGTCGTGAGCAAATGAATGTTTTTGTATTAGGCTTCAAGTACTAGGGTGGTTCACTGCCAAGCAGTAGATCACTGGAACACTTCTGAATGACTTGTACTATAGCCAATTTATTTATTTATTTATTTATTTATTTATTTATTTATTTATTTATTTATTTATGTATTTATTTACCTTCTTTTTTTTTTTTTTCCCGGGCTGGGGACCAACCCAGGACCTTGCGCTTCCCTAGGCAAGCGCTCTACCACTGAGCCAAATCCCCAACCCCTTATTTACCTTCTTATTTACTTACTTGAGACAAGGTCTCACTTTGTAACCCCTGCTGGCCTGGAATTTACATTGTAGTTAACAGCTGACCCTAAACTTGTGATCCACCTGCCTCGGCCCCCTTAACACTGAGATTAGACATGTGCCCCACCACGTCCACAGTATTCTAATCTTTGTCTCTAAAATATACCCCTGGAGACCATTCCCCAGGTCCTTCTGCACACTTAACCTTGTGGCCAATGTTGAAAACCCAAGAGTGGAGTTTCTTGGATGGCGTCCATAAGGAGAGCACACCTTTGTAGAGGGTGATATGGCTGAACCCCTGACTTTTCTTACCCTACTAAAAACTAATTCCTGGGAAATACGGAATTGCTCTTAAGAAAGGTTATTCAGAGTCTAACCTGCTTTTTCCCCCATCCAGACTCATGTTTACCTACACATCTCCTTGGATGGTCATAAGCCCTTCAAGACCTCCAAAGAAACCAGGTTAGGCACAATGCTGATGCCAGTGGAGATACCCTTGTGACTGAGCTGCAGAATGCCCCCAGTTCGCCCTTCTTGTTATTGGTACCATTGGCTTCCTTAGTACTTAAGCCAATACTGAGGATCAGAACCCATATGTGGGACATAAAATCAATTAAGTAGGCCATAGCCACCAATCAGAGAATTCAGCTAGATCAGGGGAGAACAAAAGCAAAGATAGCAGAGTGCATCTTGGGCTGTAGTGTTTCATGAAATTTTCATCCGGTGATGTGGATGTGTCAAAGAGCCGAAGTGGAAACTTATTTCATACCCTGGCTCAAGGCCAAGGAGCTCTAATGCCACTGGCTTAGGTCAATTTAAGCTGAAGTATCTTAAATTTTATTTTTATTTTTAGCTTTTTAAAAATAATGTTTTCATGCTCGCTTCGGCAGCATATATCCTAAAATTGGAACGATACAGAGAAGATTAGCATGGCCCCTGCACAAAGATGATACACAAATTCATGAAGCGGTCCATACTTAAAAATAAAGAAATAGAAAAAATGTTTTCAAGAAAGGGTCTCATGAATGCTGTCCTGGAACTTGCTGTACAGATCAGGCTGGCCTTGAACTCAAGAGATTTGCCTGCCTCTGCCTCTTGAGTGCTGGTATTAAAGGTGTGAACCACCACCTCCCAGCTTAATTTTGACCTTTTGAGACAAGGGTTCATGTAACCCAGGCTGGTCTTGAGCTTAGTACACCACCAAGGATAACCCTGACCTCTTGATCTTCCAACCTCTACAACTCAATGGTTGGGATTCCAAGTATGTGCTGGTGTGTGTGTGTGTGTGTGTGTGTGTGTGTGTGTGTGTGTGTGTGTGTGTGTGCGTGTATGTACACAGGCCACAGTGAGTATGTGTGTGTGTATGCTGTATGTACACATGCCACAGGGAGTGTGTGGAGGTGTGCATGTGTGTATGCATACATGCCACAGGAAGTATATAGAGGTATGTGTGTATACACAAGCCACAGGGAGTGTGTGTATGTGCACATATACCACAGGGAGTATGTGGAGGTCATAGGACATCTTGCAAAAGCTGGTTTTCTCCTTCTACAATATGAGTCTTAGGGATAGAATGTAGGTCTTGTGGTTCAGTAGCAAATATCTATACCTATTTAACTTGAGGCTAGCCCAAGTTAACGCTTTCTGATTGTTTAAGAGGATGTCATTCTATAGCTCTGGCTGGCTTGGAACTCACTGTGTAGCTCAGGATGACCTTGGACTTTCAGTAATCCTCATGCCTTCAAGTCCCAAATGCTGGGATTACAGTTATGTCCTATTATGTCTATTTACTCTCTTGCTCTTCTTCCTCTTCCTCTTCCTCTTCCCCCTCCTTTTCAGTGCTGGTGGATCAAATGTATGCTGGGGAAACAATAGGCTACTAAACTACATTTCAGCCCTAGGGTTTTTTTTTGTTTGTTTGTTTGCTCGTTTGTTATTTTTTTAAACTGGATCTCATTGTGTAGCTCAGGCTAGCCTAGAACTCCCACTCTTCTTCCTCTGCCTTCGAAGTACTGGCATTAGAGGTGCATATCATTTTGCCTCTCTGGCCTTGACTTTTCCAGCACAGTGAGCTGTTCCTGTTCCTCTGCCTTTAAACTTTTCTGCAGGTTCCTATCTGGCTTTGCCCTCCATATCCTCACCTCCCTTCCGACTCTGCTCCCCTCTGACCATTGTCTCTCTCCCAGTAGCCAAGTCTCAATCCAGGCTTCTTTCTTGCCAATCTGCGTGGGCCAATCTGCTTGGCCGGGGCTTTCACGACATTAACTTTGTTGCATGTTTGTCTTTGAAGTGCTATGGAAGGCGCATGCGCACCTGATGCATTCTTCCACTAAAGGTGCGGGAGGTCGTGCAATGATTCTAGAGATGGAGAAAAATGATAGTGGCGCCTCTCAGCAGCTACCTGGCATGGTATAGTGATGATCTCACCAGCATTGACTCAGAACTCATATCGAGCTGCCTTACAAAAGACACGTACCATCCTAACAAAGGGACTCTGTGACCATGGCTTTCCAGCTGAGACATAGGAAGGAGGAGTCCTTTTTACCAGTTCATATAGCTTAGATGAGGTTGGGATTGAGAGAGAGGAGGGGAAGGCGGCAGAAAGTTCAGGTTTCAGGTCAGGTTGAGAGGTTCATACCTGTAATCCCAGCACTTGGAGGTAGAAGCAGAAGGAACTGACTTAGTCTAGCCTAGGCTGCATAATAAAACAAAAGATCGGGGAGACGGCTCAGCAGGTGAAGTGCTTGCTGTGCAGAATTCTGATTCCTGGAACCCACTTAAAAGCTAGACATGGTAGGGCACTGGTCTGTAATCCCAGCACAGCTCTACTGGGAAATGGGAGGCAGAGACAGGGAAATTCCCCAAATCTCCCACTATCTTGGTTTGCACAGTAGTGGACAGCCAGGAGTCCTGTCTCAAATAAGGTAGAAGACAAGGACTGACACTTGAGGTTGTCCTCTGACTTTCATAAGTGTACCATGTCATAGTACACTTGACACGACGCTCCCTCCCTCCCAGAAACACACAGCATCAAGAAGACACTGAATGTGGAAATGCCAATGTATAATCTATAGCATTCAGAGAGGTAGAGACTGGAAGATTGCTGTAATTTTGAGGCTAGCCTGGTCTACATAGCAAGTTCAAGTTGACTCATGGCTACAGAGCAACATCTATTTCAGAATTAAAAAAGGAGCCGGCAAGATGGTTCACTGTGTAAAGGAACTTGCTGCCAAGTCTGACGACCCAAGTTTGATGTCTGGGACCCACATGGTGAAAGGAGAGAATCAAGAAAGAAGTTGGGTTTTTTGACCTACACATAGACATACACACACACACACACACACACACACACACACACACACACACACACACACACAAGCATATAACAGGCACACAGGCACACAGGCACACAGGCATACACATACACTCTCACGGCATGGTATCCACATGAAAATATCACATACATGTATAAAAAGAAATAAAATATTTAAAAAGTAGCTCCTTCCCCCTCTCCTATTTCTTTCCCCCCTCTGGAGATTTTTCCCTGTCCAAATCCTCTTGAAGCAGGGAGCCCACCATGGTGGTCCAGTGCCTTCTTCAAGCCTGGCTTGGGCTGCCCCCTCCTCAGGCTAGCTGGGTGTTGCTCCAGGCGATATGATTAAAGTTGGTCCCTCCAGAGAGGGGCTGTGTTAGAGAATCGAAGACATGGAGGATGCTCATATTTTCTGCTCATTTCCAAGGCTGAGGTGCCGGGATGGAAATATTAGACCATACAGCAAGCCCTGAAGGGTTGTCAGTTCAGAATCGGAGCAGTGAAGATGAGAATCAAGACAAAAATCCCATCTCTGAAAATGTTAGAAATTCAGGGGAGCATTGGATACCAAAAAATCCTTGCAGGGCTGATTATAAGGGAAGAAAAAAAAAAAAACGAAACAAACCCCAAAACAAAAACAAAAACAAAATCCCACAAAAACATCAAAACCTTCTGTCTGTGAGATCGGGAGCCTCTTGCTCCCACTTTTAATTGCACCTGGAAAGGGGCTTAATATCTCAGCCAACTTCTCCATCATCTTTTGCAAATCTTGGGCTGCTCAGGTCCCCGGGGGCTTTGTGTAATAAAACGGGATGGTTAAAGGGCATGTTTCTGCATTAACGAATCTTTCTGCACTGGCTGGGCCTGAACATTATGTAAATGTTTACTGTAATTAAGAGATGAAGTTGTCAAGGCACGGTATTTTGGTGGCTGGTTTGGAGTTCCTGCCACGGGTAGTCACTAGAGAAGGAAGAGGAACAGGAAGAAGCAGGGAAGAGAGAAGGTGGAAGTGGGTGCCTTCCCTAGCAGTCTGGCTTTTATGTGTCCTTTACGTGGTTTAAGTGAGAACAGGGGACAGGTGTGGAGAGGTGAGGCTTGGCTGGACTTAGCTTTGTGCCCTGGCTTGCTGCAGTGTAGGGTGTAGCTTTCTTACACTTTCTCTTATTGATACAGGGGACCTTGGGGCTGTATATGTTGATTGCTTGCTTTTGTTTGACTTGTTCTTGATAAGATGATGGTGGAGATTTTTTTAAAAGTATTTTATGTATGGGTCCACTGTAGCTGTCAGACACACCAGAAGAGGGCATCAGATCTCATTACAGATGGTTGTGAGCCACCATGTGGTTGCTGGGATTTGAACTCAGGATCTCTGGAAGAGCAGTCAGTGCTCTTAACCTCTGGGCCACCTCTCCAGCCCCGATGGTGAAGGTTTTTAACACATGCAAACATACTCCATATCCTGGAAGCTGTGGGTAATAGCTTACTGCCAGCACTGGGGAGATACAACTTTAAGCCTTTAGTTTAAGAGTAACAAGAACTGATAGATACTTTCCATGATATAGCTTTAATTTGCTTGAGTTTGAGGTATAAGTCTGTTTTGTTTTTAATTGAGGTTTGCTGGGCTGTGGTGCCACACACCTTTAGTTCCAGCACTTGGGACGCAAAGGCAGGTGGGTCTCTGGTCTACAGATTGAGTTCTGTAACAGCCAAGGCTATACGGAGAAACCTTGTCTTAAAAAAATGCACGATGTACACGGAGACCAGAGATTGATGTTAGATGTGTTCCTCAACCACTGCCCACCTTCAATCACTCTCTACTTAGTCTTTGAAGTGTCGGGAGCTCACTGATTGGCCTAGACTGGCTAGCCAGCTAAGGAGCTGCCTGTCTCTGCCTCCCCAGTGCTAAGATTATAGATACTCAGTGCTGTGTCTGATTTTTACTTTTTAAAAACTCGAGTTCTGGAAATCTGATCGCATATCCTTATGATTGTGTGACAAGCACTTTACCTACTTAGCTATCTCCTCAGTCCCCAGATCCATTTTGTCTTATACATACCTCTATGATGCCATTCATATAATGTATACAGCAATCACATTGTGGCTCTAAACATTTCCTCTTCCATTAACAAAGATTTATTCTATGACTTACTTATGTATGTATCTGCGTGCATGTATGTGCCTATACGTGGTGCACGAGGAAGCCAGACAAGGGTATTAGATCCTCTGCAGCTAGAGTTACGGGTGCTTATAAACTGTTCAGTGTGGGAACTAAGACCGAACTCTGGTCTTTTGCAAGAGACCCCACCTCAAAATCTATATCATCTGTGAATCTCTGGAATGTGTGAAAGGGCCAGTCGTCCAGATCCAAAGCTGCAGGATCTCCATGACACAGGGCAGCTACAGGATGACTGGGAGAAGTCCTGAGGAAGACCCAATATTGATGGTGTCGCAGAAGCCAGAGACCTTGAACCAGACCGATGACTCACTGTAATGAACATTTGCAAGTGAAGATGTGTGGACAGAGGGATAGACTGAGGGGACACACTGTGACATACTACAGCTTCCACAATGTTGTCCTACGCTTTGCTTGTTTGCATGTTTTTATTTTGGGGGGGGAAATTACAAAGGTGACTGGCAGATATGAGGGGATGGGGAAACTGGGGTGCATGCTGTGAATTTACAAAGAATCAATAAAAGGTTAAAAAATAGATTTTCCCTTACACAATATATTCTGATTATGGTTTCCCCTCCATCTACTCCTCCCAGTCCCTCCCTACCTCTCCTCCCATCTGGATCCTCCTTTTTGTCTCTCAGAAAATAAATAGCATTCTAAGGGATAATGAAATAGAATAAAATAAAATATAAGATAAAACAAAACCCATCACATAGAAGTTGGACAAAACAAACAGAAGAACAGAGGCCAAGAGAAGGCACAAGGATCAGAGCCCCGTTCATTCACACACTCAGGAGTCCCATACAAACACTAGCCTGAACGCCATAACATTTATGCAGAAGACCTGGTGCAGACCCATGCAGGCCCTGTGTGTGGTGCCTCAGTTTCCGAGAGTTCATGTGAGCTTGGCTCTTCTTGTGGATTTAGAGGCCTTTGTTTTTCTTGGTGTCCTCCACGCTCTTTGGCTCTTACACTATTTGTGCCTCACCTTCCACAGGGTTTCCTGAGCTCTGAGGGCAGGGATTTGATGGAGACATCCCATTTAGGACAGACTGTTCCAAGGTCTCTCATCCTCTGTGTGATGTCTGGCTGTGGGCCTCTATATTTGTTTCCATGTGCTGCAGAAGGAAACTTGTTGAATAATGGCTGAACGAGGTGCTGATCCATGCGTATAGCAGAATGTTATTAAAGGTCATTTTATTGCTATGTTCTCTTAGTAGAACAGTGGTATTTGGTGTGACTTTAAGTCCCTGGGCTATCTAGTCTCAGGGTCTTAGTCACCCAAGCAGTGTCAGGTATATGTTCCATCTTGTAGAACAAGCTTCAAGTCAAATCAGTTATTGGTTGGTTTCTCCCACGAGCTTGTGCCACCATTGCCCTAGCCTATCTTGCGGGTAGGACAGGTTGTGTAGATGGAAGGGCTTGTGGCTAGTTTGGTGTTTCCTTCTGTCATTCGGTAGTGGGCAGAGTGCATTCTTGTACCAAAGACACTAGAAAGTAGGGATGAATGCTCCATGTAGGCGCCAGCTCAACTTCCTCATGGTCAATGAGTTGTGTAGGTGTTGTCTTACAGTCAGTTTAGAGAGAACAACCTATATATTTGGCAACTGCCTGGGTTGTTTGGGGGATTCCCACGGTGCTCCTTTTGGCCAACAACTCCATTTGATGTAATTCAATTCTGGAAACTTCGTTTGATGACAAGAGATGACCAGTTGGGTTTCTGCCTCCCCTATGATTTGGCAATTTCATTTGAATTGCCTTCATATATGTTCTACTATATTAGGTTTCCATACTATCAAATGGCCTTTAATTTTAGCTGCCTATCCCCATATTCCTTACCCCTGACTCGATCCTCCCAATCCAGCTCCCCCACACTCACCCATAATTATCCTAGTTCCCTTTCATAATACAGTAACAGATTTACCCCTAGTCCCTTACCCTATACCTAACTTCTGTGGTTCTGTGGATCACATGGCTATCATGGACTTAACAGCTAATATCCATGTATAAGCAAATCCATATCATATTTGTGTTTCTGGGTCTGAGATACTTTATTCAGAATGATTTTTCTCTAGTTCCATCCATCTATCTGACACCTTCGTGATTTCATTTTCCATGGGTGAGCAACACTCCATTGTGCAGATGTACCACATTGTCCTTGTCCATTCTTCTGTTCAGTTTCTGTTTCCAGTTTCCAGCTATTTTGAATAGAGCAGTAATATGGTTGAACAAGTGTCTCTGTGGTAGGATGAAGCATCCTTTGGGTATACACCCAGGAGTGGTAAAGCTGGATTTTGAGGTAGATTGGTTCCTACTTCCTGAGGAACCACCAGACTGCTTTCCATATTTATTGTATGAGTTGCAGCACATGTAACGTGTTCTTAACTGCTAAGCCATCTCTCCAGTTGCCAAAGAACTACTTTGAATCCAGGATTTGTGCATGCGAGGACAAGTTAGATCCCTAGCCAGCCTCTTCTCATGACTCCTTGTGATCCCTGCAGCCTGCCTTTCCCTGTCTCCATACTAAACCAGTAATCGGTCACTGTCACTATAAATTACTTTGCATTTTCTAGAATTTCAGGTAACTGGGGTGGAGTGCTATGTCTTCTCACTGTGCTTTCCACAAGAAGAGTGATGCCTGGCTACTTTGTTCTGTATTTATTTGTTTGTTTGTTTATTTATTTGACAGGCTTTCTCTGTGTAGACCTGGCTGCCCTAGAACTCTCTCTGTAGAGCAGGCTGGTCTCCAACTCAGAGATCTGCTTGCCTCTGCCTCCTGAGTGCTGGGATTAAGGCCTGTGCCGCTGTCTGATTAGCTTGTTCCTTTTTATTGCTTAGAGGCAGCCTACTGTGAGAACAGGTACTTTTGCTTTATAGGACCTTTGGTTGTTTCCCGGTTGAGGCTATCTGGGTGAATGTTTGGCTACCAGGTTTGTACATATGTGCTTTTATTCCTCTTGGGTCGATACCTAGGAATGGAATGGCTAGATTGGCCACAGGGTATGTTTAACTTAATAAGAAATTGCCAAAGTCTTTTCCAGAGTGGTTGTGTCATGTCCTGCTCTTATCAGAAACATAATGGCGTTCCAGTTGCCCTACTTCATTGCCAGTATTTGGCATTGATATTCTTTTCAAAATAATTAACCAATTAAGGTTTTTCGAGACAGGGTTTCTCTGTGTCGTCCTGCTGTTCTGGAACTTGATCCGTAGACCAGGCTGGCCTCAAACTCAGAGATACCCCTTGTTCCTGAGTGCTCGGATTAAAGGTGTGTGCCACCACATCTGGCTTAACATTCTTTTTAATTTTTACCAATTTTAGATAGCTGTATTTATTAATTAATTGATTTGTTGGTATTTTGAGATAAGGTCTTGATACATAGCCATAGTTGGTTTGGAACTTGCTATTCGGACAGATCAAGATGGCTTTGACAGACCAAGTGGTGGCATGAGACACCACACCTGGTCCAATAGATGTATTTTAATGAAAATTTCTCTTTACTTTCATTCAAAGTTGTAAGGCACATAAATATATATGTGTAAAATTTCATCAAGTTTTACATTTAATACTCTTTTATCTCTTTTCTGCCTTCCTCCACTTTCTCTTATTTTCCTTATTTTTCCCAGGTCTTATTCAACGTTTAGTCTATAGCACCCACTCTTCTTCCAATTCACAGTGGAGGATTGGGAGAGCTAACCCAACATCCTGTGGGTTCAAGGAAGACCTTCCAAAGATTTTTTTCGCCTTCTGTCTTTTTCCTTCTTGACAATTCCCAAGGCATAAAGCTACACGAATGCAGGCAAAATCCCACACCAGCCCTGCCCTGTAAGACATCCAGCTCTGGGAAAAGAGATGTTGTCTAAAGTCTGTTTGAGAATCCTGACGAAGGGAAATAGCATTACCTCTGACCTCGACACACACCGATTATAAAGCAGGCACCTAGACCTCTCCCGTTCACTATTAGCTATTTTCACTCCATGGCCTCTATACCTTATCCATCATGCAAAAGCAAATACATGAGCAAATACCCCCAACCTGCAGCCTGTTAAAATGGGATCTGCCTAACATCCCTCATCCAAATGTGGGAGTGGTGGTGCTGGGAGAGTGGGCCCTGAACACTGTCAAGTGGTTAATGCAGGAGAGAAAGAAGATGGAAGACCTTAGTCTGAGCTATGATTTTGGAGACAGGAAGAAGCTGCCGGTTGGCACAGGGTTAAAACCAATGGTCGAGGACGGGGGGTTTGGCTTTATGAGACTTGACTAGGGATTGGAGAATGTATACACGCTAGTGGGGTCTGACTGCTTGCTCATCCTTGCTAGCCGGGCTCATCTTTAAAGGAGCTGGGAAGCAGTGGAAAATAAAAGCAATATCATCAGACAACTGGCACAGCAAGAGCGGGTGGCTCCGAGAATGAATGCTGCAGAGCTGCTTGTAAAGTGCTACTTTGCCATCCTCTGTGGACTTCACTGATCCTCCAAAGGGGAGAAAAGGGAGGAAATTAGCAATGGGTATAGGATTAATTTGCTTATCTCTCAGGGTGATGGTCAAATGGAGTCAGGGGTCAACAGCACTAAAGACAACCATGCTTCTCCAGAAGATTCCTTAAGACTTCAAGACAGGGAAGCAGGCAGTCAATCTCCCAGCCGGCCGAGCCTGTTCATCCACAGCGACATAAAAGATGTCGATTGCCATAGCATGTTCAGGTTTCTTTCTTTTTGTGACAGAGTTCCTAGCCCAGACAGGCCTTGAACTTGCTACATAGCCGAGGATGACTTTAAACTCCTGAGCCTCCCGACTGCTGAGATGACAGGCACTTCACCATGCCTGGTTTTATGTAGAGCTGGGGACAGAAGCTAGGCAAGTACTCCAGCACTCCACCAACCGAGTGTGGCCCCAGCCCATCGTCTCTTCTCTTCTCTTCTCTTCTCTTCTCTTCTCTTCTCTTCTCTTCTCTTCTCTTCTCTTCTCTTCTCTTCTCTTCTCTTCTCTTCTTCTCTTCCCTTCCTTCCCTCCCTCCCCTCCCCCCCCCCTCCCTTTCCCTTCCTTCCTTCCTTCCCTTTCCCTTCCCTTTCCCTTCCCTTCCTTCCCTTCCCTTCCTTCCTTCCCCTCCCTCCCCCTCCCCTCCTTCCCTTCCCTTCCTTCCTTCCCTTCCTTCCTTCCTTCCCTTCTCCTCCCTTTCCTGCCCTTCCTTCCTTCTTATTTTTCTTTTTTGAGCCAGGGTTTCTGGATGTCTCAGAGCTCTCTCTTTAGACCAGACTGGCCTCCAACACAGACACCTGCCACCTATGCCTCCTGAATATTGAGATTAAAGGGGTGTACCCCCACCACCTGGCTCACTGTTCACATTTTTCAAATTTCACAAGCAATATTTTAGAGTATTGGGGTTTGGCCTTTGAGAATAAGGATGCACTAGCTGGTCAGGTCTGTATTTTGAATCCAAAGGATAAGCCTGCTTTAAAAAAAAAGTAATCTGGATCCCAGAGGTGGTGCTACATGACTTTATTTTTTTTCTTTTTTCTCCCCCCCCCCCGGAGCTGAGGACCAAACCCAGGGCTTTGCGCTCTACCACTGAGCTAAATCCCCAACCCCTGCTACATGACTTTAATCCCAGCACTCAGGAAGCAGAGATAGGTAGATCTTTGAGTTGGAGGCTAACCTGGTCTATTGAGTAAGTTCTAGGATAGCCAGGGCTACACAGAGAAACCCTGTTTCTCAAAAACCAAACCAAACCAAACCAAAAACAAAAACCAAACCAAAGATAACTAGTCAGGGACACACACACACACACACACACACACACACACACACACACACTGGGTATGAGGCTGGAAAGAGACTCATCAGTTAAGAGCACACGCTGCTTTTCCAAAGGACCAGATTCAGGTTCCAAACACCTAATCGGGTGGCTCATTAGGTGGTTCACAACCATCTGTAGTTCCAGCTCCAGAGGACTGAAGCCCTCAGCCTCCGCAAACACCCACACTCATGTACACATCCCACACCCTTGCACATGTGTGCACACACGTATGTGTTTGTACGTGTGCATAACTTAAAATAACACAAATAAATAAAAAGCTTGGACATGGGGGAATAAATTTGTGCTCCCCCATGCCTATGGTGAAATGGGAGATGAAGACAGAAGGGTCAGTGGGAGTCCACTGGCCAGCTGTCTTGGGGTAATTGTTACTATGATGAAACACATGACCAAAGCAACTTGAGGAAGAAAGGGTTTATTTGGCTTATACTTCCATATCATAGTCAATCACTGGGGGAATTCAGGACAGGAACTCCAACAGGGCAAGAACCTGGAGGCAGGAGCTGATGGAGAGGCCATGGAGGGGTGCGGCTAACTGACTTGCTCCCAGCAGCATGCTCGGCCTGCTTTCTTATAGAACCCAGGGCCACCAGCCCAGGGATGGCACCACCCACAATAAGCTGGGCCCTCACCCATTGATCACTAATTAAGAACATTTTTTACAATCTTATGGAGGTTATTATGCAGGAATTTTCTCAATTGAGGTTCTTTCCTTTCCAGTGACTACATTGTGTCAAGTTGACATAAAACTAGCTGGAAAATCTGACCCCATATCAACTTGTCACACAATCACATCACAAAAAGCTATAACCTTTCCTTTCTTATTTATCCCGAAGATCTCACATTAGGAAGGAACATCACAATACAAAATATTCCAAATTTACAAGCCTTACAGTCTTTTCTTTTCTCTCTTTTTTTTTTTTCCGGAGCTGGGGACCGAACCCAGGGCCTTGCGCTTGCTAGGCAAGTGCTCTACCACTGAGCTAAATCCCCAACCCAAGCCTTACAGTCTTTAAAAATTCAAACAGTTAAAAATTTCTTCTTTTGAAAATATTTAGTCTCTTTTAAAATCCAAAAGTCATTGTAAAATCCCCAAATCTCTTTAAAAGTTCCAAGTCTCTCAACTGTGGCTTCTGTAAAATAAAAAATAAATTAAATTCTTTCTTACTTTGAGAGGGAAGAACCAGTACACAGCCACAATCAAATAAAAGTAAAACCCAACTTCAATAGTATAAATAACTCAATGTCCAATTATCTGGGATCTAGTCGGGATAGCGTCACTTCTCCAGCTCTGCCCTCAGCAACATATACAGCTTGTTTTCTAGGCTCAGGTTGATCCATTCCACTACTGATGCTGTTCTTGGTGCTCATCTCATGGTACTGATGTCTCCAAACTGTTTGGGTGTCTCGCTGCAATTGGGCTGCACTTTAACCACTAGCCATGACCCATTTAATGCTGGACCTTCAATTGCTACCTACGCCTTTAGCAGTGGCCTCTCCTGGCCTCTCAGAATGGCAAGCCTTGGCAGCTTTCCACGAACCTCGTCATGCTTCCCAAATCAATACCACTGGGCTGACTCTTACACTCCCAAGTTTGGCCGTCAGCACGAGGTACCACCTTGCCTGTCTGGAATACAGCTTCTGTGTGCCGACTCTCAGAAAGTACTTCCTAGAAGATTTTACCTCAGCGATGCTGGTCTCTTCTTAATCACTGCTAATTTCTTAGCTCCAGCTAACCAGTATCAATTGTCCTAGTAACACAAAGGTTTCACATCAATGGTGATGGTCTCTTGCTAATCATGGCTAAGTCTTCAGGCCCCGCTGACCGGAATGACAGAATCTTAATTTAAAATAGCAAATAGCTCCAGTAGAGTGTTTAGACTTTCCTCTGAGACGTCGCGATTTTCTGGTGGGCAGGCTACCATCTTCTACATTACCTTTAACATCCCTATCTTCCAAGCTCCTACAGAACATCCCACTGAGCTCCCATTACTTTTCCAGACCAAAGTCCCAAAGTCCTTCCACAATCCTCCCCCAAACCCAACATGGTCAGGTCTGTCACAGCAATACCAACAAGGCATGGTACCAACTTCTGGTTGAGTTCCTATTGCTGCAATGAAACATCATGAACAAAGCCACTTGGGGGAGAAAGGCTTTCTTGGGCTTACACTCCAGTTATTGTGGGATACATAGCAGTGACCAATAAGAGATACCACTTTAAATAAGGACCCACATCTTACCTTATCTTCTGACCTCAACACGTATGCTGTAGTAATGCATGTCCATGTTTACACACACACGCACACACACACACACACACACACACGTTAAACATACATGCTTCACACACATATCTTTTATATACACATCCCAAAACAAACAAAAACAAAAACAAGCCAAAAACCAGGAAGAAGATCATGGTTAACAGAAGGCAAAGATGGCAGCTTTCCCAGCTGTAGCCTGACTTTCAGGGCTTCAGTGAGGTAAGAAGGATAGACATTTCTGTCAATGAAACCCCAAAAGCAAATCGCAGCACTTCCTCAAAGGAAAATCCAGATCCGCGACTCCGAGGTTGCCCTTAGTATCCCTCTCTGGGGAGCAGGTTCTCCTTCACCGACTAAGTACAGAAGTGGCTGTCATGGGGTAATGACTATCCTCTTCTACCAGGCCTCTCTGCGCATCTGCCAGGCCACCCAATCCCCAGCTGTCACTCAGGAAGGGGTTGGCTTTTCCCTTGCCCTATTCCCTTGAGATGGGATGGGGAGAAAAGCTAAACCACAGTAGCTGCCCTCAAACGGCATTTCCTGGTGCCTCCTGGAACTGGTAGTGTCTAACTGACACAGCTCTAAAGGTTGCGAAAGTTCCAGGTTGTATTAGTTCTTTTCTAGGTGACGTGAAGGAAGAGTTCATTTCAACTCACAGTGTAAGGGCGTATACAGTCTGTTGTGGGGGAAGTCATGGAAGCAGGAGCAAGAGATACAAGCAAGGCCATAATGCATGCATTCGGGAAGCAGAGAGTAAAATTCCCCCTCATCGCCTCCTCTCCCCTCCTCCCCTTCTTCCCTCCCCTCCCCCTCCCTCCCTCCCCTCCTCCTCTCCCTCCCCCTCCCTCCCCTCCCCTCCCTCCCCTCCTCTCCTCCTCTCTTCTCTTCTCTTCTTTGCTTTTTTGAGATAATGCCTTACTATGTATGTAGCTCTCTGGCTGTCCTGAACTCAAGCTATATAGACCAGGCCAGCCTCACATTCACAGAGATCTGTCTTACTGGGACATCACACAGCTTTCCTTTATGCAGGACCCCCAAACCAAGCAATGGTACCACCCACATTTAAGGTGGGATTTCCATCTCATTTTAGCTTCATTGAGAAAATCCCCTCAGGTGTGCCCAGGTGTTTGCCTTTAAAGGTGATGCTACATCTTGTGAGGTTGACAACCGGTATAAACCATGATACGGATCATCACCCTCAACATCATTGTTGGGGTTTGAACTAGGTGTCTGAAAGAAGCCTCATACTGCTCTCCAGGAATGGGCCATTAGCACCTGTCTGGGAGGCTCCGACAAAGTCAGCTGGGTCATGCCCTGAGAGACTAGGTTAGAAAAGTAGTTGGTGAGACAGGAAAGCAAATAAGAGTTTCAGCAGTACAGTCTTATCCTGAGTGCCAGGCCTGGGCATCCTTGGCTATTGATAGGTGTGGTACATGATGGGTGGGTATCCTAATACTGGTGTCCTGGTGATCATCACTTGGGAGAGCAGGATCCACATGCATGGAATGCAAGACTTCCAAGTGCATGGCTATAACCGCAGCACTCCAGAGATAGAAGCCTCAGGCTGACCACTAGCCCAAGGCCAGCTGGGCCTAGACCTTGAGGCCCTGCCTCAAATACCACCATCAGCACAGCAAGAAATTGCTGAAAAGGGTCAGAGATACAACCCAGTGGTACTGTGTGTGTTCAGGGTACTTGAGGCCCAATAGTTCATCTCAAGTATTGAGAACAATTTCTCAGTGAAAGTGATTCAAACACTAATGTTTATCTGTGCCCATATAAGTATAATCCCAGCTCCCTGGGAAGCTGAGGTGGGAAGAAGATAGCAAGTCTAAGGCCTAGCTGGGCTACACAGTGACTTTGAGGTTAGTTTTGACAGCTTAGCAAGAACCTGTCTCAAACTAAAGTCACCATTACCACCACCACCACCACCATCATCATCTTAGTTTTATGGCTCATGTTTTGTGATCCAAACATTTGAGGGTGAGGTAGGAGCATCAGAAGGTCATTGTCATCTTCAGTTACATACAGATAAGGCCAATCTGACATCCGAGACCCTGTCTCAAAGCTACAAACAGCTGAGCAGTAGCGGCACATGTTTTTAATCCTAGCACTAGGAAGGCACAGGCTGGGGGATGTCTGTGATTTCAAGGCTAGCCTGGTCTAAAGATAGAGAGTTCTAGGGTAGCCAAGGTTACAGAAAGAAACTCTGTCCCAGAAAGCCAACCAAGAAACAAAACAAATAAAACCCCCAAACCAAAAGACCCCCAAACAAAACAGAAACCCACCACTAACAACAACAATAAAAAAAGAAGAAGAAGAAACATTTAGGGGAAAAGACTCCTTGAAATGAAACTGTGTATTCCTGGTCCTCTTTGAAGGGTTTCTCAGCTAATAAGGGACCCATCATGTGCTGTGGCAAGGTGAAGTCTCTTAGGTGTGGTTCGGGCTTGGGAGGCAAGCTGGGACCTCCGGCAGTATGGGTGCAGGTGAATCACCTGCTTTCCTGAATCCTGGAAAATTGTGCCGGGGGCATTTTTTCTAGGCGGTTCTTTGAAGTCTTAAAGATGAAAGCTTTGCAGGCTGTAGCCACTCCCCACTGCAATGAAGGTGCCTCTCTAAGTTGGGGAAGGAGAAGGCTGCTCCCTGGAAGGGAGTCATAGAAGTGGAGTAGGAAGCTGAGGACTGGGTAGAGGTGTTGTGGACAGAGGCTCAGGTACAGTTTCAACTGGGCTTGTGGGTACAAGCACCAGACCCTGCCATCTTTCTGACAGAGTCTCATTGGGGGAAAAAAATCCCCACCTGCACCAGCTTGCTGCACCTGAAACACTCAAGGTGCGTTGTCCTCAACGAGCGATGCTTGGAAATGGGTCCTTGTGGTTTTGGAGGTCACAATGCCAAGGATAGACCTGTGTGGTGAAAGAATGTCCCTCCTCCAAAGCTAATAGTGGCCTGGGTGGAGAAAGAAGTTGGCTGCAATAGGCATGAGTTAGTTAATTGCCTAAGGGGTAGTTAGTCCTGTTCTTTCAGGATCTTGGCTATATTTTGGGCTGCCAATCAGTTCCTAAGGGTTTCCTCGGTGGTGTCCAGACCACATGGACACCACTGGACTATTTCTGGGCTGTCAACCACAAAGACAACAAGAAGTGCCAAACCCTTCCTATGGTAAAGGTTGGTTGCACTGATGCCATGCCCTATTAAAATGTTCTGGCCACTTGAACACAGAATATTAGAAAGCGTTAAAGAATAGGCTTAATTTTAAATGCAATCGGGAAATTCTCCCTCTTATTCAATTTGAATTCGCTTTTTGGAGAATTCATTTCACACCTAATATTTCAGGGAAGGCTAACTGCCTGGCTGATCTTTGCAGGGAGCTGTGGGGGTTCCAGGTTGGGAGAATCCAGATGATGAGCAGAAAGGGGAGCTGGGTATTGATGACAAAGGCTGCCAGTTTCTTTCTCTGTGCTTGGGAGGGTGCATCTCCCTGTCACGTAAGCCTGCCCGGCCCCTTCAGGCCCTTTCCTGCCCAAGCAATGTGGTTATAGCCCCTGTGTTCTAAGGTCAGGAAAGGTAAAGAAAACAAGATGGTGTTGTCACCCAGAGAGGCGGGACTGGCAGCTGGTCACTGTGCACACAAGTCTTAGCTCATTGTCCTCCCTGCAGACAGGAGAGCAGATGGGATAGACGAAAAAGAAGGAGGTGGGTGCATGGGTAGAATGGGTCCAGGACTAGGACTGAGGAGGAAGTTCCAGTCACCCTGAGGTCTCTGAGGGGAGCAGCTAGGCTAAAGACACTGGACTAGGAGCCTGTGCTAGGCCCTCTACCTCCCTAGGCCTCTCCCCATGCCTGGCACCTCTAGGCTTACCTGAACAGTGTGAAGGCCTCGGGGGAAGAGGTGGCAATGGCCGTGCCACACAGGCTATCCCGTTGTGGCTATCCTTCACTTTCCAGCATGCTCCAGCAGTAGTGCCCCTGTAAGCTCACCTCTGGTGGCCTGTAAATACAGGAGGTCAAGGCAGCCCTGCCTTCACCTCACTTGAGGGAACTGGGCTGACTAAACCCTGAGCTTGGAGCCAGTAAGGGAAACACCCAGCTCTTCTGGAATGAAATTTAAGAGGAATTGGTGGGCAATAGCTTACATTGCCCACACTCAGGTTAGGGATGAATGGTCTCCACTTGGCATTTCCTCATGCCTCACCCCCTGTCCTCCAGGAAAAACAGACAGAAGATAAGAACAGAGAAGGAGATTTGAAAGGGAATTCGACTTTAGTCTTTCCTCCCTCCCACTCCCTTCTTTTTAAAAAATGTTTATTTTATTACTTTAATTATGTCTGTACGCGTTTGTGTGAGGGTGTGCACACTTAAGTGTTGATACCTGCAGAGGCTGGAGGCATTGGATCTCCAAGAACTAGAGTTACCTGTGCTCGTGAGCTGCCTGACATAGGTGTTGGGAACTGAATCAGGGTTCTCTAGAAAAGAAGTATACACTCTGAGAAGCTGAGCCATGTCTCCAGCTCCCTCCTTCCCTCCTCCTTCACCCTCTTCCTCCCTCCCTTTCTCCCTTCCCAGCTCTCTCCCCTCCCCATTTCTGCACTCACAGCTCCCTTTTAGCTTCTCCTGAGTGCTTGGATTACCGGTGTGCACCTCACATTCAGCCTTCTGTGGTGCATTCAAATAACTTCCTCCGAGTGATGTGGACTTTGCGGTCATCCACAGGGGTCTAGTCCACTTGGAAGCAGGGGCTAGCACTTTAAAGCCAGGTCGCACTTTGAGCTCAGATGTAGAAGAAGAAACTCATCTATTCTCAAGAAGGCTGACACCTGTTCTGAGCAAATTGGTCCCTTGTGGAAATGCACAGTGACTGGACTTGGGCTGTTTATGAGCTCTTGCAGGGGTGGGGTGGGTGGGGGTGGGGGCGGAGTTAAGATTCCAGCCCAGACGTCCTAGCTCAGTTGGCTCATTTTTTGCTTCCACCCAACAGCCTTCTAGGCTGGCTACTGCCTGTCTTTGCCCGGAGGTTGGGCACAGCTGGAATGAAAGCGGAGGTGGTGCCGGAAGGCTCCATCAATAGTGATAATTAATTTGGCTTGTGGTCGCCTTGCACCTCTCATTTGAGGCTGTACAGGTGCTCCAGACATTAATTAATTAGGCCTCCTGCACCTCCTGTGGGGTTTGGACAGATGTCTGATTCCAGGGGTGCTGTTTCCTGCAACCAGGGCAGAGCAACGGTGGCTTGTGGGGACAGTGAAGGAAGTACCAACTGACCTCTTGCCATCACTGCTAGGGAGGAGGCCTGGCCAGATGGGGATTCAGATTATGATGGCACTCTAGGACTTCCCTGCAAACTCGTGGGTTTGCTTCCTCCTCAGGAGGCCCCAGCAAGACAGGGAACACTGGCTCTGGAACCTACAGGGTGACTCTTACTGCATCGAGGCTTTTTTTTTTTTCCTTTGGGTGGTGGTGTAAGGCGGGTGGGGGAGGGTATTTTCATGAGTAATGGTTTCCGGAATTTCTCCTCTGAGACAATAACGAAGTCAGCTCTAGGCTTCTGAATAATTGTTCTCAGTAATAATACAGAACACGATAATTCTGTTTGTTCAAGAAAGCAGTAATTTATTCTAGTTAAGACTAAGAAAAAAAAGTTATTCATCTTGATACCTGCCCACCTCAGAGATCAAGTAGTGAGGAAGAGGTCAGTTAAGAAGTCCAGGAATTATGCATGTATTTAATGAGGGCCTCTGGCATGCATAGAAGTCAGGGTAGGGGGCAACAGGCAGGAGACTGAATAAAGAAGCCCCAATAAATGAAACTATTTCTGCAAAGATAACCCCTAGATTCACAGATCACTTGTTTCCTTTAGAATGCACATTTGAGAAAGAAGACAATGGCTTGGCATTCAGCACCCATTTCTAAAAGAAGACAGCTGAATAACGCAAGGCTCAGACTCCCTTGCAGCTAGGGTTCTAGGTATGAGGAGGTTCAGTCAAGCTGTTATATGAGACTTGAATTTGGATTTGAGAGATGATGTGTATGTGGGGGGATACTATATGTTGCTACTGTGGCCAAGGTGGAGGTCACATAGTTTTCAAGCTGTCAGTGGTAATTTCCAGTTGTGTAATAGACTCTTGATAGTGGCAGCTCAGTTGTGTGGCATGGTGTTGGTAGACTTTTCTGGAAACTCAGCATGGAGTGGGTTTCTATAGCTCTCCAAAGAATAGTTGACATCTTACAAATCCCTCCTTCAAGGAATCTGTTCTCTTCAACTGACCCCTGACCCCCAGCAGATCACTTATGGATCCACATCTTCTGTCCCTTACCATCCTATCAAATCCTTCTTGAAGAGATAACTCCAGGGCAAACCTTGGCTTTGACACCATCTCCTTTATGAGAATCTCTATGCAGCTTTCTTTGATGTGTGGCCTGCCTTTTCTGTACCATATCACTCAGTGCTCCCCCTTCAGTGCTCCCCACCTCTGTGCTCCTTTTGCTTTGGATGCTCATCATCATTTTCCTCTGTCAACCTCTGCCATGAGACTGTGAACTTATGTACAGTCATGGCTGTGTCCTTTTATTCTAGATAACTGATGTTTAGCGAAGTTCCTTGCATACAGTAGGTACTCAGGATACTTGTTAAAGTTTTAAAAGTTATGTTTTTTATTATTATTACGTGTGTGCCAGTATGGATGATGATGTATGTGTGTGGGGGTGGAGATGCCATCACACATGTGGAGGTCAGATAAACTTGAACTCAGGTCATCAGGCTTAGAAGCAAGCCCCATTACTCCCTGAGTCATCTTGCTGGTCCGAGAACAGTTTCTAATTGAGGAAGAAAAACAACATAAGGCAGAATCAAATATGAAGTCATATGATTCAAACAGGGAGAGAAGTAATGTTGCTAAGAGTGAACGATAATGTCAGGGAGAAGAAGTGACAGCCCAGGTGCCAGAAGAGCCCCTCCTTGGACCTGACTTTCTCCCTCTGTCAAATGTGAGGTGGTCTGGAGAGATGGCTTAACAGGAAAGAACTCACACTGCTTTTCCAGATAATCATTGTAAAGTTCCCAGCATCCATACTGGGTGGCTCACAACTACCTGTAACTCCAGCTCCAGGGAATTTGACCCCCTCTTTTGGCCTCGTTCAGCATCTGTACATATGCTCACACGTTCATGCATAAAAAGATATCTTTTAATGTGGAGCAGGACTTCATTGCTGGTTCCTTGAGTTCTTGAGTTTTGGGAAATGCTGAGTTCAGCAAAGGAAAACTGGTTTCTCTACTAAGGTTTTCTCAGGGCCTTTAATATGCTAATGTTCATTGTGACTCAAATGAAGGACAGGTGCCTATGCAGAATGTCTAATTGTCTTTTGCTTCAACAACCCAAAAAATAAATTACTGTAAAACCTCAGGGGTTCCCAGTAATACCAGTTTGTTTTGCTTCTGTGCCGGAGTTACCTGGTCCTTGGCTAAGCAGTTCAGCAAGCCTATCAAGCCTAGGGCCAGTCTAAACCTGTTTTGGTCTAGAAGACTAGGGCAGGTCACCTCTTTTTCAGCCATCCTCAAGGTAGGCCCAAAAGATCCAGCCCTGAAGTCCCAGTTCCTGGAAAGCTTGTTGGCCATGGGAGGGACCCAGCAGGTCACTCTGCTCATACTAGGGGTCTTTGCAAAGTTCTAAGGAAGAGACTTGGCTCTGGATTTCTCCATTCAGGCAGTCTACCACTGGTGACCCAGTGAGCCGTGCCCACCTTGGTGCGGGCAAGCTGCAGGGCAGTCCTAGCTGTGGTCCAGAGTCTACACTCTGCAGGTTCCAGTGGGGGCTTGCAAGTGTGGCTCCTGCTGAGCAGAGGGGCTTTGAGCAGTGCAGATCCTTGGCAATTCCAAGCCAGCAGTGGCAGCCTAGCAGGCAGGAGAGTCACCAGTTTGAGGTCAGGCCTGTCTCAAAACAAAAACTAAACAACAAAATTACCACTGCCACAGTGGCTGACATGTGTCCATGTGGCTAGTTACAGAGCACGTGTCCTGGGCTCCATCCTCAGCACCAGAAAAAACAAATCAGTACATTGTGGGAAGAGTCCTCTCTGTCTCTCTCTGTCTCTCTGTCTCTGTCTCTGTCTCTGTCTCTCCCTCCCTCCCTCTCTTCCTCCCTTCCTCCCTCCCTGCCTCCCTCCCTTTCTCCCTCAATCCTCTCACTGTCTCTCACTCTCCTCCCTAGGATCCTTATCAGCTCTTCCCAGGAACCTTGGGGTAGGGAGCAGAACCTTCAGGAAGCATTGCTTCCCGGAACTCTGCTGTGCAGGGGAAGTGCCTTTTTCCTGTTCAGTTCCCCCAGGAAGGCTTTTGATGCGGTCTTGACCTTGAGATAGTTTTCCTTTTCTAAGGCATGGTGTCAGCTCTAGACCCAGGACCAGTTTTCTGGGGCCAGCATATCTGGACACGTATGTGGCACAGAAAGAGGAATGCTTGCCAGCCTGGCTCCACGGTCATAAGGGCCCAAGTTCACGTGTAAAGAACACAGGGAGCCCCTGCTGGGGTGGCCCCATGGCCAGCTGCTTCCTTGCAGCCTGCCACTGCTTGTTCACATGAACACAGAATCCAAGAGTTGGCCTTTGCACAACCTGCAGTCAGGGGCTGACTCCTGTCTATCAAAGCCCATTGGACCCCTGATATATGCTTTGGTGATGAGTAGGTTTCTGGGAAGGGGAGGCTCTTGGGAAGGAAGAGGCCTATGGCTTGGGAGTCCTAGTGAGGCACATAAACTTAGCCTTGTTAAGGAAACGTTCAAGGGTGGTAAGGTTGAAGGTGACCATTTTACAGAAGGACTGACACAAGGCCCTGCCACCAGGGCTAGTGAGCATGGGGTGGAGACCTACAGAGAGCCAGTCACTCCTGCTGGTCCCAGAAGTGGCCCATCGAGAAGAATGCCTTTCCACTTTTGGGGCAGGAATCACCTGGACATTTACTGTGATTGTGCCAGAAACAAATGCAGCAAAATTAATGCATAAAAATATATTGAAAGGAAATGCTGGGCTGCTGGCTCTTAGAGAAACCTATAGCAGGCAATTAGAGACAATTTACGTTTTTTATGCCTTTTTTGATGTGTAATTTTTCAAATTTTCTACAGTGGCTACAAGCTATTGTTAAAGGGTTTGGGGAGGGGGAGAGAAAGTGACACAGAAAAGAATAGAAAGAATGGTACAATCACATTTTTGAGAAATAATTGTTCTATAATGCACTGCACTGTATATTCAATAGAATTTCAGTTTCATAAAACAAAAAGTTTATAGGGAAAGACTGAAGGACATAAAATTGTTATCAGTGTTTATCTCTGGAAGTGTGATTCATTTAATTTTCTTTCTATCCTTTTGGAAGGAACATATTACTTTTTGAAATTACGAAAAGGCAATTGAAAAAAATGGATATATTTCCATTTGTACAAGGAGTTGATTGACAGCAGGGCCATAGGGATGGAGTAAATCAGTTCCTTGTTTGGCCCAGCAGAGCTGAGGAAACAGTCAATAGCCTGTGAGTGCATGAACTTTCTACCTGCCTTGGGGCTGTGGCACTAGGGAGTCAAGGTCTTAGCCTAAAGTGTCTGTATGAGGAGATGTTCAGAGACACCACCTTTAAATTGGATTTGGGAAGATGAGAAAGGTTTCATTAGATAAAGAAGACTGGTGGGAGGTGGGACAAGGGCAGCTGGAGGGCGGGGACCTGGAAATAGGGGCCACACAGGCAAACATGGCTTCCAGAGCAACACGTTAAGTGCTGTTTGCCACGACACACCTCTCTGGGTAGGACTGTCACAGGTCCCTTTCCCTGCTGCCTCCTGACATGCCATTGATATCTAAGTCCCATTACTGCAATGCCTAATATGCCTGCTTCTCCTGGGGTCCTCAGATCCATACCTAAGCACTATCATCTGTACATATGAAGGTGAATGAGTCTTACTGTTTGTATGCATAAATATAATCTTTTCCCATGTCTGTAAGGTTGCCCTGTTGAGTAAAACATGCCATTGGTGAGCTTTTCCAAATTCTTACTTTGTAAAGGGTTCGACTTATCAATTGTATACATTGCAGGATCCTGGGGCTGTGCACATACTACTAAGGCAAGCACTCTACCACAATCGTACCTCCAGCAATGTCTGTGACCTTGTAAGATGTGATCCTTCAGCCTGGGCTCATATAGGGAGTTTGAGACCAGCCTGGGTTCCATAGTGAGACTTTGTCTTCAAAAGCAACCAACTAACCAACCAAACAACCAAACAAGGCTGTCAAGGTAACTCAACAGATAAAGATACCTGCCACCAAGCTTGATAAGTTGAGCTCAATCAGGTTATCACATAGTGGAAGAAGATGACCAACTCCTCACAGGTTGTCCTCTGGTTTCAACACATGCTCTGTGGCATATGAGTGCCTACACCAGTATAGACACATAGGTCCCTCCCCACATAAACATAATAAAATTTTTTGTAGAATGGGCTTTGAGGACTAGAGGTGTAGTTTATTGGTATAGTACTTTGTAGTACATGCAAGACTGTGTGGTTCATTCCCAGCTCCTCAGGAAAAAAAAACACACTTAAAAATCAGTCTTTTAGCTGGACATGGTGGGTAGCCCCATATGCTGGGAGAGCTGCTGGCTTTAAGCTAAGGTCTATCAGGTTCTCGGGCAATGACAGCCAATTCCCTCTCCATTTCTATCCTAATTCCAACATCTTTCCATGTCCCTAGCTAACCCTTGTAGATTTGTGGTGGAGCCCCTGAGTTCTAGGACAAAGTTTCCCTATGTCCTTTGCAGCATCCTGAAGTTTTGCTGACCAGATTTGAAGGAAATGCTGAGGTGGGATAGTTTGAGAGCATTCAAACTTTTCTGTCTACCTGTTCATTTCCACTGCTGTGGGGAAATCTTGGGGCAGGGTTTAGAGCTGGAGCAATCTCAGTGACCCAAAGAGAATGGGGAAGTAGGACTTTGTCCAAAACTGATTTCAGGAAACATTTTTTTATTCTTGAGCCTGAATAGACTGTGAATGGCTGCACCCACTGTCTTCTACCTTGCCACTTTCTATTATGCAGAATGCATAATTGACCTCAGACTCCCTTGCAGCTATGGTACCCATGTAACTGGGGCTGCTTAATTATATATAAGTGAAAGAAGCTGGAGGATAGTGGTGATTTATTTTATTATTATTGTTTGTGTGGTATTAGAGATTGAACACATTAGAGGATTCACACATGCTATGTATGGAAGGGTTCTACTGCTCAATTGCACTTCTAGTCTTTCAGTGAGGTCTTGGAGAAAGATTTTTGCCACCTCCGCTGACATGCCAGTTTAATCTTTTCTCCTTCTCCTTCCCTCCATTATCCTATATGGAATGCAGACTTCGTGCCTGGAGATGCAGCAGCTCTTCCTTAATGATGAGAATAAAAGCTACATGGTGAGGACACTAGAAGAAGAAGGAAGAGAAACAATCTGGTCTTCAGTGATGTTGTAGGGTTGCTGTAATTAGTTTTAGAAAACCTCCCTTTGTAAGAGCAAACAGTTGCCTAACTTGTTGAAGTCATATTGCTTTCTTTTCTTTTTTGTCTGTAATTAAGGGAATGCTAATACAAATGTAGCACATGATTTTATTCTTCAGACAACTGAACAGACTAAAGATTGCATCTGTGTTTCACAGACAAGGCAAGGAGTCCATCTCTTAGGCTGGGGAGGCTCCAACAAGCCAAGCTAGACAGCTGGTCAGTTGCGCAGTTAGAAAGGAGATGTGGGACTGCCTGGTGTCAAAACCCTTTCTAGACTCTTTCGGACTTGTTCCCTTCATATGGGAGAGAGTTTACCATGTTTGCTCTGTGGGGAAGTCAGTCTGTTAGAAAGAACACATGATGGCCAGGAGATACAAGCAGCACGGTTCTTGTTTTATTTTGTGCCAGGATTTCCAGTGTGTGCCCTTAAATCTGACTGCCTTTTCCTTGTGGCAATGAGTTTCCTCAAGATGACCACAAATGTGCTCTCTGTCATGGGCTAAACTATGTCCACTCCAAATTCGTCTAACTTCTAGGGCCTTCAAATGTCACCTTATTTGGAGACAAGGTCATTACAGAGCACATCCAATTCAAGTAAGGTTATTAGCTTGGACCCTAGTCCAATACAGCTGGCTGGCCTTGGCTGTGTCCTTAGAAGAAGGAGCACACAGGGAAGAAGCTGTAGTGAGTCACAAATGGGGACGTTTGGATCTCTATGGATACCTTAATCTTGGGCTTCCAGCTGCCAGAGTTTGGGGTGGGGGTAAAGAGCTTTCAGACTTTTAATTGGAATGGTTGCCTTGTCTGTTGGACTTCTGAAATAAACCCAGGGATTCCTCCTCATTATTTGCTTGAGGATGGCTCACAGGTGCTGGGATTATAGGTAGACACCACCACACTCCTCCGTTAATGCAAGGCTTGAGATTGATTGTAGGGTGCCTGCCACATGCTAGGCAAACACTCTACCAAGTTGAGATATATTTCTTAGCCCCTCAGAACCTGTGCCTTTCTGTAACTTTAATTTTTTCAAACCTTTTAAAAATGATGGTTCTTAAATGCTTTAACCTCTCTTTTAGCCCATCACCCATCAGAGGTAGTGGAAAAGAAAGGATACAGGGGAAGTGGACCTGTTTAGAAAGGTTCTTTGGAGCAACTTCCATCTGTGTTGTCTGGAAATTGACAGTTCAGTTTACTGGTTAGCAGCAGCAGCTGGATCCATTCAAACACTTCACAAATACACCAGCAGTTCAGTTCGATAGAATCAGGATAGCAAACAGGAATCAGCAGTGGTGGCACTACCGAGCAGAGGCAACTAGGCCTCCCTCTTGGCATAAGAGGGACCAGGAGGAAGGCCAGGCTGTGCCTCAATCAGTGAACTGAAGATCAGCAAAGACGAGAGACCAACAAGCATTGCACGGCTAGCTCTATAAACAAGCTAGCCCGGCCTCCATCACTGTCTGTGGAGTCCTTTTTATAATCTCTCCAAATATCTCATGTCCCCCACAGCTTTTGCTTCAGCACACGTCTTGCCTCAGCACATGAGTCTGACTCATCTGGCATCACTGCCAATCAGCCCAAGTCTGAAGAAGTGGCAGGAAACTGCAGCACACCACCAGAAGTTTTTTGGTGTGTTTCTCTCTATGGCCCCAACAAATGCAACTTAACTTCGCAATGTAAGGTGGACCAATACATGCGAGTTGTTAGCAAAGAATCCTTTATCACATGTCCTTTCATGTGCTTGTTTTACTAGAACAACCTTTCTCCTATGTCTGCTTCAGCTGAATGTTCCTTCATGAGTCTGCCTTAGTCTTTCACCAGTGTCTACTTCATGAAAACACTCCTTCATGTGTTTGCCCCAGAAAAAAACACCATCCAACACAACTGACTTTCCAAAGAACCCTTAAGTTTCCACTTCCCCTTTCTGTATCAGGTAAAAGTATTTTCAACTGCTTTTTAATAGCAAATCTGAGCCTGATTTAAACAAGAAAGGATGACAGAGCTGATTGTTGTCAGCTCTAGGAACAGGAACATTGCCTCCCACACAGAGAGTGGAAGGAAGGATTGAAACCATTCTCATAAAGCCTTTGTGGCAGCTTATGGTTTGAGTCTGATATATTCTTCACAGGCCCCTGTGTTTGGAAATTTGGTCCATAGCTGGTAGTATTGTTTGGGGGAGGCTATGGAACCTTTGATACCTGGGTCTTAGCTAGTGCACACAGACCATGGCGATGGGCCTGTTCCGTTCCTGCTCCTTGATCCACCAAGATGTAAAGCAGCCACAACCTCCCACTGCCAGCAATGGGATGGCAACGGCCTCCATGCCTTTCATGTCACCATGAAATGATTACCTATCAAACCACGAACCAGAACAAATTCATCTTCCCTTACATTGTTCCTGTCAGGTTCTGTGATAGTGATAAAAATGTAACTAATATAGGCATTGATCCACTCATGAGTGTATCACCTCATGGATGAGAGGTTCTTCTTAATGCTGTTCTAATGATAATTATGGTTTATTTTCTTCTCCCTCTCTCCCTCTTTTGTATGCATGTATCTGAGTGTAGAGTTCAGACATACATATGCTGTAGCATGCACTTGGGGATTAAAGGACATTCTCAGGGTGTCAGTTCTAGTCTGTTACCTTGTTTGCAACAAGGTTACTTGGTCACTACTGCATGCACAGGCTAGTTAGCCTTCTTTTAGTAAGGGCACTACCCTTACTAAGATAGATAGAGGTACTCCCATGGCTTTATGTCAATTTCTGGAATCTGAACTCGGCTCTTCAATTGCATGGTAAATGTTTTACCCACTGACCTATCTCTCCCTAGTCCCTTCATTTTTCCTTCTTCATTCTTCCTTCCTTCCTTCCTTCCTTCTCCTCCTCCTCCTCCTCCTCCTCCTCCTCCTCCTCCTCCTCCTCCTCCTCCTTCTTCATTGCTAGTCATCATGGTACAATCCTTTAATCCTAGCACTTGGTAGGTAGAGGCAGGTGGATCTCTATGAGTTCTTTGCCAGCCTGGTCTAGTGAGTTCTAGGGCAGGCAGAGCTATATAATAGAGAGAACTCATCTCAAAAAAGCACCTTTTACATTTCTTGTTTTAAAATTTTTTCTGTGAAAGCATGTGAGCACTTGGAGGTCAGAGGATACATTGCAGGAGGTAATTTTCTTCTACCTTTCCAGTTCTAGGAATCAAGCTCAGGTCATCAAAGTTGGTGGGTGGCAGGTGCCTTTATCTGCTGAAGCATCCTGCCAATCCATTCTTTTTGCTTTGCTTTTCTCCATCCTTTTCATGGTGCCAGAGATCCAGGTGGCACTGGCAACACATAACCCCTTTTCTCTCAGTCCTCCTTAGGTTGTAGACAGTCTTCTACCCTGGATGCATTGGGGCAGCTGGAGAGCAGCTTCCTGGCCTCCTGAGACCTGGCTCCAATTGAACTCTCTTCTCAGTTTCCTGGCAAGGGAGGGTGTCGAAAGAGGCTTCTTGGCAATAACCATCCATATTATTAACCCAAATGAGTATCCCCAGGTGAATGAAGTTTGGTATATGAGGCTTACTGCAAAACCTCATGAGAGATGGGGGAAGGGATTATTCCTAGCTTGCTGGCTGTTGAAGCTGATGATAGTGTCACAGCTTTCTTTCTGCAATTCTCTGGACCTTCACACATATCTGAACTTCTCCATAATATAATATTTTAGCCCCCCCCAATAAAACCATATTCTTTACCTCCCTCTATTTTCTCTTGCTGTTGGTCTTCTGAAATCCATTTTGTCAGGCACACTGCATCCCAAAGACTTTAAAAGCAATATCTTCTAACCATAATGTTAGGCTAACACAAGATTATTAGCAACTCATACCAGATGTGAAAGCAGTAATCTTGCTTTGCCACTTACTGTAGTGACTTAATGATCGTATATTTTATCCTGAAGCATGGAAAATGAATATGGAAAGCATATACTCTAACACAAAAGCTATTATTTTTAACATTCAACTTTATATAGAGTATGAAAAGCATTGACTTTCATATGGTAAGCAGGGAGACTAAATTGTATTGTTTTAGAGGAACAACTCTAAAGCCCAAGTTGGCACCTTCTGCACCAGGTTCGATATACATGGCTGGCTTCCTAGTAATTAGAAGTTAGGTGACCAGGGAAGAGGAACTAGTAGTTCATTTCTGCAAAGAGCCATGCATCCTCAATAATAAGGTTTCAATGCCTGGTTTGGGATGGACCCTTTACTAAAGAGTCACCAATTCAAACATCGTTCCTCATTGAATCGTGCTCTCCAGTTTCAACATAGCCACCAGTCCCAATATCTCCATCATGGCTGCCAATTAGAGCCGTTGAGCATCTCCAGGGACTGCTGTTGTTTTCTGATTTCTTTTTCTTTCCTCTCTGTTCCCTTCTCTTTTTCCCCTTCATTCCTTTCTCAACCCCTTCTTCTTTCTTGTATACAGTATCTTAGGGATGAAATGGTGGCTTAGCAGTAAAAGGTGTCTTAGTTACTGCTCTATTGTTATAGATACCATGACCAAAGCACCCTACAGAAGGAAGCATTTAATTGGGAGCTTGCTTATGTTTCAGAGAGTGAGCTCATGAACATCATGGCAGGGTGCATGGCAGCAGGGATGGTATTAGAGCAGTAACTGAGAGCTTACATTGGATCTACAAGCAGCAGGCGTGTGTGTGTGTGTGTGTGTGTGTGTGTGTGTGTGTATGTGTGTGTACAACAAGGCCAAACCCTAACACTTTCAAAAAGTTCCATCAACTAAAGACCAAGAATTCAAATATATGAGTCTACGGGAGTCATTCTCACTCAAACCCTGAGAGTAGAGGACCAGAGTTTGGTTCCTAGCACTCATAGCAGGTGGTTCCAGGCACTTTTAACTCTTGCTTTAGGTGATCTGATTGCATCTTATGGACTCCATAGGCACCAGTACTCATATGTGTGTACATAACGAAAAAGAGATAGCATCCCATATCCTGTTTGCCTTCAAACTCAATATACGGTCACAAATGGCTGGATGTCTCATCCTTCTGCTTACACCCCAGGGGCTGGTATTGCAGAAGTGTAGCACTGTGAATGTTTTGTGCAGTGCTGTAGCTGGAACCCAGAGCTCTGTGAATGCTAGGCAAGGGCTCTGCCAACTGGGCTTCACCTCTGGCCTGTTGTGAGGTTTCTGAGGGGAAATAGGTATGTTAAAAACCAAGGATCTGCTCTTTAAAAGGAGAGATCCAGTTGGCCTGTGAACAGGGACACAGAGGTGTCTTCCTCCTTGCAATATGAGGAACAAGATTATAGTTTACAGTGAAACAGCCAGTCAAGTGCATGGTATTGGTCATTTTGACTGTCTGGCTTCCGTTACTGATTGGGGGTTTGTAGAAACTACAGCCAGGGCCTTCTAAGAGGTCGGCCATCTCAGGTTTGAGGGGTCTAGCAGGCATGGAGAGGGCTACAAGCAATAGTTGTGTATGGGGGAAGGAGGATGGCAGGTCCAGTGTGTCCTCATTTGCAAGCTGTTTCTCAGGAAGCCTGGAGACCCCCCATGGTAGATGGGAGGGCAGGTCTCAGGGCCAGGCCTTCTGGAAATAGAGTTCAGAGGGTTCATAATGTCAGGCCTTTACATGGACACCAGAGAGTAGAGACCAGGCTTGGAAGGAAGGAAAATCCTTCATGAAGCTTGTAAACACTTTGTACCATGGAATTGTTGCTATAAAACTCAGGGCCCTTTCGTGGCATCGAGTAGTTCCTACTGTGTGCAGACAGGTTCCAGTGGCCTTGCAGACTCTGGCTTCAAATATAGCCAAGGCCTGGCTCTTCCTTGGCTCTGGCCCCACTCACCAACGCACAGGGAAGCCATGCCTTTCCCAGTACATCACAATTGGAACTCTGGCACAATTGGAACTTAGGGCTGTAGCTATCAGTCCTAAGATAGTTTGCCTGCCCTTCTTAGTCACTCCCCTGCTTCACAGCCTCCCATGGTAACCCCTTTGTTTCAGATAGAAAGGCAAGTTCTTCTCTAGATACCCTCATGGGGTGTTTCTTTCCTCTTCAGACTTATGAGGTCACCATCAAACACCCCATTTAAATCTGCTTTGCTTTCGTTCCTCACTTTCCTCATCTCCCACCTCCTAGCCATCACCATCACCATCATCAGTACCAGCAGCAAGTCATCTTTCCATCTTTCGTGCCTTTCTGCTTTCTGTCTTTCCTTATTCAAATAGAGGCTCTGAGAACGCAGGGACTTTCCATCTTTTCATTACTCATACATCCCCAGAGCTCAAAAACCCCAGGGGCCCCTGTAAACACTTGCCGAATGAACGAACGAACATACTCCATCTTGTACATTTCAAATATTAGTATTGTTCTTACTACTACCAGTTTGTGTGTATGGGCGTGTGCATGAGGAGATCAGAGGGAAGTTTTGCGCAGTATGTTCGTTCCTTCCATTTTACATAGGCTCTGGGCATTGAATTCAGGAACTTAGGCTTGGGTGGCAAGTGGTTTTGACTGCTGGGTCATTTAACTGGCCTTTGAGCTGTTGCTCTTCTTGGAGCCCTCTCCACAGGTTCAAAGCTACCTTGTCATTCTTCTTGTTAACCACCTCTCTGTGTTAGGGTGTTCCCACATTGTGACACTTCCGGAGTCTGCTTCCTTCCTTCACGGAGCTCCTGATCTGAGCTAGTGAGCTTAGCACTGCTCTTCTTATCTTGTCCGCTGTCCAGTGTTCAGGCCCATGATAGTTGGTGGCTCTTCCCGAGATCCCTGTGTATCCCCTGCCTATGGATCAGCCTCTCTTACTGGTCTGAAGGCAGTTCTCTACCTCCTACCATTTCTGGCACCCTCTCCCCTTAGAGGCTTCTGTTTCTCACATCCATAATCCAAAATCAATAAGGAAATGCCTAACAGCCGAGTGCAAAGATTAAAGAAGGAGAAAGGGGGGATAAGGGAAGTGCAGTTTGCCAGCTTCTGTGCAATCCCCAGCGATCTGAGAGCCTCCTCTTACTATCCCCACCTCTGTGAATAGTTCAGCCACATGCTTGGGTGTTCGAGCGGAAGGTGGACACCCAGTGTGACACCCATCTTGTCTTCTGTGGTCCTGCTGGCTTACTTCACTTGAGGCTGTCTGAGTGGCTGTGGGTGTCTATTCTCCAGCCAGGGCTCTACTTCTGGCCTGCCTCACCTTTCCCCGGGGAGATTATGGAAAGTGCTGGACAGGGCCCTTCTGCAGCCAATGCCAGTGTTTTGAAACCAAATAGAACCTAATTGGCCTTCATTAGAGAAGGTCTAGCCAAAAAGAAAGAAGCCATACAAGGTATTGAAACACAGGGGAACTGGCTTCTCAGATGCTGGAGTGGGTGAAGAGTCGGATGGGTGTGAATAGGCAAGCCAGAGATTAGCAGTGGCAGCTACTTCTCTAAAGATGGAAGGACGGAGGAAAGGGAGCTCCCAACACAATGGGAAGCACTGAGGCAGAGATGCTACCCAAGGCAGAGTGGGCAGAGATGTGTGGGTTCTCCTGCCAATGACTCTCACTGGCTGAACCTTCAGAGAGGCCACTTGAAAAGGAGCCTGGGAAATGTAGTTCTGTGTTTTTGAAGCAACACAAAAGATGGCAGGATTAGATATAAGGGGAGGCTGACAAATGATGCATATATACTTCCTGGCAAGGAAATCTTCTGGCCAGACATAGTAGCTTAGGCCTGTCATCGCAATACTCAGGAGATAAAAGCAAGCGGAGTGCTGTGAGTTCCAGACCAACCTGACATATATAGTGAGTTCGAGGCCAATCTGTGGTACACTGTGAGGACAAAGCATGCAGAAATCTTCTGTAGTTCCCCTTACCTGTCAACTCAGAACTCTTCAGCCTTTCTCCATGCAGCGGGTAGTTTGCCTATGTTTGTCCCAGCACATTAATGCTGACTCTGGTTGCTAACTGGGTTGCTGCTTCTGGCATGTGGCTCCGCCCACTTCTATTCATTTATCATTCAATATCTTCTGCCCAAAAGTCTATTCCTGCTAGTCATGCTTGTACAGTGTCATGAAGCCACCACTTTCATGCAGTCTTCTTGACCACCACTTCCAACTCAGAACAACACACACACACACACACACACACACACACACACACACACACACACACACACTCCCCCACAGGGTTCCTCTTTTTCTTTCCAACACTTCCTGCATGCCGCCTTGCCTCGTTTCTCTCCGTCTCCTGGTTATTAATGGCCTTGTCTCAGCTCCCCATTAGACTGCAGGCTTCCTAAAAGCCTTGTTCAAATGAAGCCTTTGCAGCGCCCTGCACCTGGGAAGGGCTCACTGCATCTTAGTTTAATGAATGAACAAGTAAGTCGGCAGCACACATCAGCAGGTTGCAAGGCCCAGTCAATGCAGGTGAATTAATTTTGACTTTGGCAATGCATGCCTGCCGGGGGGCTCAGGGGGGGAGTGTGACAAGGCCCTGGGAGAAGAGAGGTAGGAAGTCATTCAGGGCAGGGAGCAGAGGTCCACATTCTGCCTCGTTATTACTTCGGCTTATTGTTCCAGATTTTTTCTTTTAGAGAGAAAAGAATCCGCCCATGTTTTCATGTTTTTCTCATTGAAACCCACCCACAGGCTTTGAAACCCACCCACTGGCGAAGAGCAGGGAGGAGGGGGCGGCCTGTTTTCTTTTTCCCCATGGTTTGGGGAGGCAGCTTGTGGGCTAGGGATCCCAGGGAGCCAGCCCTTCACAGGAAGCCAAGGGCAGTGGCACGGATGACAGAGTGAAGTACCTCTTTTGGAAACTGCTACAGGTTAGGTCCTGGGATGTTACATGTCTGTGAATTGACATATGTGGGAAGCTCTGAGAAAACGCTTTCTGTACCTGTTCAATTATGGGCTGAAAGGCCCCAAGGAGTTGCAGAGGGTTAGAAGGGCTGCAGCCTACAGTGTCATTCCTAATTCAGAGAGTCCATCCATCCATCCATCCATCCATCCATCCATCCATCCATCCATCCATCCACTCATTCTTGCTCATTTACACATCCATCTAATAAGTGTAAAATGGGGATGGTGAGATGACTCACTTGATAAAGGCCTTTGATGCTAGTCCTGAGGACCCAGGTTTGATCCCAGGGACCAATACAGTGGGGAGGATCTAATGTAAGCCGTGGATTTAACATGAAAGTTGATGAAGGTTAAATGGCCTGTTAGATTCTCAGTCAGTTACCAGCCTTGGTAAAATTGAAACTTAAGTCTTCTGATTCCTAAATTCTGATGTTCTCAGAACGTTGCAGGCACTGTCAAGACACACCCAAACCGGTCCTTCCTGGGGTCCCTTAAGTGGGTAGGTAAAGGTCTAAGAGGCACCACCCAAACCTGTGCACTGTGCCTCTACCCCTGCAGCACAGGCCGGCTGCAGGCAAAGCAGGCAGCTCTCAGCTTGGAGCCGTTTCAGACTGCCTTCCTAGCCCTGTGTTTCTAAAGCTGCACTCGTCAGCCTCGGGTGTGGACAGCAGTGACCTGTGCTGTCTAAACAAACCACAACTCCTGGCTGCTAGCGTGGCTTGCTTGCCGGGGTGCGCGTGATATCCTCTGGCCCATGAGGCTGGTGCGTTCAGTGCCCCGAGTGAGTGATGTAAAGGGGTGCGGGTCCTCAGGATGGGGCTACCAACTGCCTTTGCCTTTCTTCATGTTTCCCTCACCTCTCCTAATTACCAAGGAACAAAGAGGGCCGTGTCTGTGCAGCACAGCCACGCGGCTCTCACATGGGAGAAACCAAGGGAAGAGGCACACTTGGGTGAAAAGGATGGTTGAGCAGACTGCCTTCTAAATAATGCGACTTCGGTTTACCATTCTAGATGTATATTAAAAACATCAGACTGAAGTCTGTCATTTTAAACAGCTTTTCAAGTGACACAGAAATTAGACTATTTTTAGGTCAAACACCTAGCAGAAGTTGACATTTTAAGGTTCACTTACATGTGGAAACATCTAGAGGGAATGAGCTCTCTCTCTCTCTCTCTCTCTCTCTCTCTCTCTCTCTCTCTCTCTCTCTCTCTCTTTCTCTGTCTCTCTCTCTTTCCCCTCTCCTCCTCCCAGAAACAATAAACAGGATGGTAAGTCATGGTGTGTTTGTGTGAGACCTCCTCCTTTATATTTGCATGTTCAGTGTTGACTGGTGAAAATCTTCAGGCAAGCTTCAACCTGGCAGATGTCACCTGAAGGCCACCCTTTGGAAACGCTGTCCCTGCAAATAAGCTTAGGTCATTAGACCAGTGCTGCCTTTGTTCCCTAAGTACGGTGTCTTCTTCCCTCTGCACAGAGCGCGCTATATATAAAGCCAGAGCCATTCAGTGTCACACAAGGACTATATAAAGCCTGCTGAGAGATGAGAGATGTCCTTAACTCTTTCCTCTCAGTCTCTTGTAGCAGCTTCACCCACTGGAATGTACAGAAGTCCTGTTCGGGGGTAGGGAGCAGTGAGGGTGTAGATGGGGTGCTGGGTGGGAAAAGAAGGGGTGTGTGAATGAAGCAGCAAGGTTTTGTGCCATCCCCCATGTTCAGGGGTGATAAGAGAGAAGACTCATGCCAGCAAGGAGCAGGGGCACTCTGTTCTAGTCTCTCCAGGGTGACTGGCACTGGAAACCTTTGTGGTAGCTCTTCCTGGAGTGTCATTTGTCAATTGTATTTCATTGTCCAGTGTTGTTGGTGGGAATTCACCCTAGGTCTCCCTGACCATGTGAGGCAAGCACTCTTGTAACCTTGCCTTTCTTTTTACCTTTCTTTAAAAAATTACTTGTAATTTTGCATATGTAAGTGTGTGGGGGGGAGGGTCAGGGGGCATTTGCACATGAAGACAGTTACCCAGAGTCCAGGAGAGGATATTGGAATCCCTGGAACTAGAGTTACAGGAAGCTGGGGGTCACCTGAATGCTGGGAACTGAACCTGAGTCCTCTGGAAGAGTAGCAAGCACCTTAACCACTGAGCCATCTTTCCAGCACGTCTTCTTACTTTTGATTGTGGGAGAGCACTACACTAAGTTGTCCGTGCTGTCTTGACCTCACTCTGTAGCCCAGGAAGATCTTGAACTTGTGATCAGCATCTTGCTTCAGCCTCTAGAGTGTTGGCAGTACAGGTGTGAGCCATGGCTTTCAGAGGACGGCAATGTGGAAATGACCACACATGTCTTGCCACTGAGCGCTGCAGCTGAAGTGGAAATGCAGCAGTGGAAATACAGGCTCGCGTGCTCATAGTTCTCAGTTTCCCAGAAAGGTAAGAAGAGAGAACAATGGGGAGAATCTTCCCCAGCATTCCACATAGGAATGCCTGCCCCTGGAAATCCTGAGGATCATGTCCGCTCACTCTGAGCTCACTCACATCTTTAGGAAGGGTTCCCTGACATGGTGGGTCCTGCTGGATCTGCCTCTCAAAGCCACTTCTGTTTTGTAGCGCACAGCCATAGTGGCGGACAACAGAGGAGATGCTGGGATGTGTGGTACATGAAGCAGCCATAATGTGCCCTGGATTAATAGACAGTTGAGGTTGGACCAGAGGAAAGCTGAGGCTCCCTGCCCACATGCTTGGACCACCCTGCTCTCCCCATTTGGTCTGTGTGACCAGGTGGCTATTTAGAAGACCAGGCAGATTCTTCCTGAAACTCATTTAGCTGGGTCCCGAGACTCATTCATGCCAGGTGAGATGAGTCAAGGAGCCAAGTGCACTGAGGACTCTCAGGTGACTTGTCCCCTGTCTCCCAGCCCCTCTTCATGGTGAAGACTGATCGATAACCCAGAAGCTCACCCTCCAGTCTCAGGAGAAACTTCAGATGGCTGCTGCTTGGCTTGACACTGTGGCTGTACCCTCAGTAACTACCGTGGCTCAGAATACAGACAAGCCACCCACAAACACCTGACTGCAGATGCTGCAGCGTGAGAGGCACACGCTATGCTGTAATCAGTTTGAGCAATTTCTATGTCCACCAGATAACCTTGTCCTTTATAAAGCCATTTGAGATCCACTCCCCACCCCCATGTTGAGAATAGAGTCCCAAGCCTCAGGAATGCTCGCCCCCCACCCCATACCCCACACCCCACTTTGCCTTTCCTTTCTCCCTGTCTTAGGAAGCAACTGAGAGCTAGAGAAGGAAGCTCGGTGGTTTTGCAGGAGGGCAGGGATGTTGCTGTAGGCAGACCATTGTTTATGTCCCTGCACCATCTTAAACCCCATGGGGGAGGGCACTACCAGCGTCATCCTATAGGCTAGCAGTCTGAGATAATCCGAGCATCGAGACCTTTATTCAAAAGCATCCTGCTAAAATTGGAATCTTGGGTGTCAGAGGCCAAGCCTGCATTTCCTATTTGCTAGCAGACTGGAGCTATTTAGAAAGAGAAAAGATTTGGCAAGCATCTGGCTTTGCCTCTGCTAACTGTGTGGCCTTTGCACGCCAGTACCCTGTTGGTACATTTATCGTTGTGAAAGGATATCCCACCCTTCACCTCACAGGTTGTCAATCTAGGTGTTGTCAGAGGTGTCAATCTCACTTATAAGACAGAGGCAGGAGGATTCCCATGAGTTCAAGGCTAGCTTGGCCTACATAGTGAGTTCCAGGCCTGTCTGGACTACAGAGTCAGTGTGTCTCAAAATACAAAATGAAAACCCCCAAATAAAAACAGAAAATGAAACTGAAATCCTATCTCTGTTGTCTACCTGAGCCTGGGGCCATAGGAATGAAGCGAGCATTTCTCGGGCTGGCCAACCATAGTGTCCTAATTGGTTAAGGGAGAGCATGTGATTATAGCCCGGCCAATCCAAATCTCCCTCAGGGCATCCTTACTAGTGCCAACAGGAAGGGCTTGTCCTCTCTGCTGGCATTGCTAAGCTGGAAGGCCCTGAAGCAGGTGCTACCTGGGTTGGCAGTCCTGCCTGAACAGTCAAGCAGGGCCAAGCGATGAAAGAAGCCAGACTTCTGGATCCACTTTAGCCACTGGATCCAGCTGTCCTTCTGACTTCCTACTCTACTCCCCAGTAGTTCTAGAAGTCAATCATTTCTTTGTTTGACTCTTTCTTTGCCTCCTCTAATTTGACTGGGGTCCATGTTGCTTACCAGCAAGCACAGTGAGGGGGTGGGGTGGGTGGGTGAACTTTGGAACTTCTTTTAGCATCCTGTACCTGTTTTTCTTTAAAGATTGATTTTAAATTGAGTGTAGGTGTACACTCCAGAGTATTTGTATATGAGGACGGGTATCCGTGGTGGCAAGGAGAAGGCCTCGGATCCCCTGGAGCTGAGGTTTAGTCAGTTGTGAATTGTTTGACATGGATGCTAGGAGGCAAACTCAGGCTCTCTGCACGAGCAGTATCATTGAGCTAGCCTCCCCCAGCTCTCTCTCTCTGGACCCTGTAGCTACTTTCTATGCTGACAAAACGTTGACTACTCGATAGTACACGCTTTTAATCCCAGCTCTCAGGAGGCAGAGGCAGGTGGCTGTGTGTGAGTTCGAGGCCAAGTTCCAGAGCGATATAGTGAAGTTTTTGTCACAGAAGTAGGCCTTGTTAGAGGCCATGGCAGACTACTTCCTTGCAGGCCAATGGCTTCTGGCATCTGTAGAACTGAGGTACCCTTGCTTCAGGACCAAGCTTGGCCTATGAGTGGTGAGTGGCAGATGGGGTTCAGGAATAGTTGTCGAACATGTTAGGGAATCGATGTTTGAGGAGCTACCCTGTTCTAAGGAGTCTGGAGGTGACTGGATACACCCCCGAGCTGTGTCCTCTCAGTGGGTACTTTAGTGGCAACAGTCTAGTCTTTCTGAATAAAAGCAATTGTCCCCAATGGGACCGTGCCCAGTAAAAGCCTTCCAAATGGCCTTTCTACCCAGTCTCCTTCCTCTCTTTTTAAATGGTACTAGGGATGTAATTCAGGGCCTTGTTTATACTAGACAAACATCCTGCCATCAGGGCCTCCATCCCCTATCCTCATGAAACTGTTTCCATTTTGAGACCACATTACATTGAGCTGCCCTAGTAGCTGGCCTTAAACTTAAGGTCCTCTGCTCTCTACCGTCATGTAGCTGAATGACGGGCTTGCAGCATCGCGCCCTGCTAACTTTAGCAATTCTGTAAGTTAACTATTCCCTGTGTTGGACAAATAAGAGGACTCGGTGGTGGAGTCCAGAGAAGCAAGGCAGGAATAGCAGGGCTCCGAGGACCCAGGCATTGTCTGAGACTGGAGCTTTGGACCTTTCGAAGTGGCCCAGGTACCAGAAATGTCTTGGGACCCACATAAGTACCATACCGGAGAGCTGGCCTTCTTGTCTTCTCCTTCTCCCATCTTTCCCCTCCTCATCTGTCTTTGAGATGAGGGTCTCATGTAGCCTAGGTTGCACAAAGGCTTGAACCAGCTATGTAGCCCAGGCTGACCTCCCAGTCCTCCTGCCTTCCCTCCACACTTCTGGGGTCGCTGGCATGAGTCATCTTTCCTAGACTGCCTCTCCCTTTGCCTCTGTTACTGTCCTCTCTGTCCCATTGTTCTTGCTTATGTTAAACACTGCTGATGTCAACGCCTTAGCAAGTGACACATGTGTATTCTCCTCCGTGGCTTCTGCCTCCCGATGCCTAAACTCCTCGGTTCCAGGGCTGTTGTCGATGGGCCTCTCAAGTGCCTTGGGTGTGGGAAGGCTTGCTTGATAGGGCTTTTAGATCTATTACCCTGTTACGGTACACCCCCAACCTCCCAAACCCTCATCCCTAACCCCCAGGCCCTCACCCCCATCCCCCACCCCCACCAGAGCCAGGGATCCACTGTGTTTCCTTATTACTTATTACTTCCACAATGGCATCTGGACAACAAACACTGTTTTCTCCCAATTGCATGTCTATAGAGGAGATCTAGACTGTAGGACAGAGGCATGCTATAGATCGGCAAAGGTCTGATAATCTGAAGCAGGGTAAGGCTCCTTCTAGAGTGTACTACTCTCCTTTCTCAGAGTGGTCCCTCTCCTTTCTATATTTGAGTACCATCCCCACCCCCACACCCCCAACCCTGCTTTGAGATAAGGTCTGTGGTGATTTGAATAGGTTCGGCCCCCATAGACTTGGGCTTGAATGCTAGGCCCATAGGGAGTGACACTATTAGAAGATGTGGCCTTGTTGGAGTAGGTGTGGCCTAGTTGGACAAAGTATGTCATTGTGCGGGTGGGATTTGAGCTCATATATGCTCAAGCTATGCCCAGTGTGGTACACAGTCTCTCCTTGTTGCCTGTGGATCAAGAAGTAGAACTCGTGGCTCCTCCAGCACCATGTCTTCTTGCACAGTGCCATGCTTCCTGCCGTGATGATAATGGACTAAAACTCTGAACCTGTATGCCAGCCCCAATTAAATGTTGTCCTTTGTAAGTGTTGTCATGATCATGGTGTCTCTTTACGGCAATAAAACCCTAAGATAAGGCCTTATGAAGCCTTGAATTTGCTATATAGCTAGGACTGGCTCTGAACTTCTGATCTGCTCGTCTCTACCTTCCGAGGCCTCCTATATGCTAGGCGAGCACTGCACTGGCTGACACTCATCCCCGGCACTCCTTCTTCCTTGAGCTATAGTGCAGCAGATACAGTGAAGAACGTTTAGGGCCCTGAGTGTGCCGCTTGAGAGGTGTCTCTATTTACAATTCTGTAGCTACTGTCCACATAAGAAAAGAGAATCTCCCCATCTTGCAGAAGAATCTTCCATGCACTTAGGAGTCCCTCTCACTGGTGTGACTACTTTCCCAACCTCATTATAGACAGCCTGAATAGTTTTTTAAAGATGGGATTTCACCATATAGCTCAGACTGTCTTTGAACTTCTGGGATCAGATGACCTTCCGGTCTCAGCCTCCTGGTAGGTAAATCAGGTTGATGGCCAGCTTTCCAAAGGCAAAATGAGGCTGGGACAGGATGCTGGAAATTCAAATGTAAGGAACAGAGGCTGAGATAAGTTCAAAGTCCTCAGCTATACAGCATGCTAGAAGCCAGACTGTGCTACCCAAGACTACCTTAAAACAATAAAACAAAACAAAACAAAACAAAACAAAAAACCCCCAGACCATTCCAGACCAAACCAGTCTCAATCCAACCACCACCATCACCACCACCACCACCACCACCACCGCCGCCACCACCACCACAGCAATAACAACCACCGCCATCAAACACCAAAGTCAAACAAACCTTGTTGAATGAACTTGCCAAATAGTCGCAGCTTCTGTGTCTGGCTCCTTGGAGCCAGTCTGGCAATTGTCCTCTGATATTTGCCTCCCTCAATGGTTTGAACTCTGTTATTCCTCACAGCCTGTCAGACTGAAAGTGGAGGCCATACAGAGGGTATAAAGTCAGCAGCCAGCAGCTGGAGTTCTCTCTCCCTACACGGTCTTGGCCCTGGTGGTCACTGTGAGTGTCCTCACATACAACCATGATAGGCCCATGTGCCCATTTTGCCAGCCTTAGCTTCTGAGCCACGTGTAGTCACAGGTATCAGGTTGCTGGCCCGTGCCAAGCTGCTGCTGCACCCGTAACCTTGACTGGGAAAGCCCTCTGTCTTTTTGGGATGCTGGATGGACCTGGAGCAGTACCAAACAGACATAGGATGCAGCTTGTAAATTATGAACTGTGATTTGCAAACATGCTTATGGCAGAAGAGTCACTGAGGTCTGGGACTTCCCCCCCAATTTGAAAAGTCCTTTTGTCTCCTTCTGATGGCCTCTGATTGCTGCTCTGTGTCCGATTTCCCCTTCTCTGTTTTATTAACTCACAGCGTCAGCCAAACTTCCAGGGCTTGCTGGGAGCCTGCCAAGGCTCTGCTCACAAACCTTTAGTGGCTTCCCACAGCCTGCTCAAGTCTCCTGGCATTTCAGTAAGCTTCTCCACAGGGGCTGGGAATGTAGCTCAGTTGGTAGTGTGCTTGCGAGCATTCACGAAGGCCTGAGTTGGATTGCCAGCACTGTATTAAAACAGGTTTGGTAGCACTGGTCTGTAATACCAGCACTTGAGAAATAGAAGCAAAAGGATCAGGGGTTCAAAGTTATCCTCAGCTACATTGAATTTAAAGCTATCCCGGGCTACATAAGAGCCTCTCTGAAAAAAAAAAAAAAAAAAAAAAAGGAGGTCGCTGGGATGATGGCTCAGTGGGTAACAGAACCTCTTGTGTAAATTTAAGCCCCTCAGTTCAGATTTCCAAATTCAAATAAAAAAATGGGTGTGGCCAGCACTGGGATGAGCAGGGACAGGAGGATTACTGAGACTTTCTATCTGAAAAACAGCAAGGCTAGGGTTCACTCAGTGGCCATGTCTCAAGAGAATACAGTGGGGAATTATAGAGCAAGACCTTGAGATCCTCCTTTTGCTTGTACAATCATGCACATGGGTGAGCATATTCACATACATGTATATGATCACATGCATGCACACATACCAAATGCAAAGACTGCACAGGATGAGGCAACTGCCCCCTTCTTTTAGACAAGATCCCACTATGTAGCCCCTCCTAGCTCTGCATCCTGGATGCTGGGATTAAAGGCGTTCAACCACCACTATGCTCAGATCGACTCTTCTTCCTTCCTTCCTTCCTTCCTTCCTTCCTTCCTTCCTTCCTTCCTTCCTTCCTTTCTTCTGAGCAGTCAGGACTCCAAGCCAGGATTGCGACAGTTAGTTGTCTGAGCTTCTCATGGTTTAGTAATGTGAATAAAGTCCTCTCCATTGTATGTCTCCAAGAGGTTCATCACTAACCCAGTCCATGTATGGCCGTAGTTCCCAAGGACACCTGTGTACCAAGATGTCTGGGAAAGTCCCAGTCATCACTACTACCTGCGTAGTACACAGTAAAGAAGAGGGAAGAGAAGAGGCCATGCTGCTTCCCTTTAGGGTTGTGATAGTTACAATAATAAAAGTAACAGCAGGCTTATCACCGTCATGTGCCAGCCCCTGCTCCTAAGTGCAGGTCATTTTCATATAATACAGAAGAGTGGCCACCATTGTAAGTCCCGGTGTACAGATGAGGAACAGAAGGCACAGAGGGGTTAAGTAACACACAAGGACATGGTTGGGAAATGGACGACTGGATGGGAATTCATGGTCTAGTGCCAGGGTCTGGGCTCACAAAACCTCGGCTTCAGGTCATTGTACACTTCTCTCCCAGTCCATTGGTCAGAGGTTCGGCATATGACAATACTGGTCCAAAAGGGAGGCTGGGAAATGTAGTGTGTGTTTCAGGCAGTCATAACCGCAAGTAAACTGTGGGTATTTAATTACGAAAAGGCGGGGAAAAGACATCTTGGGCTGGCTAGCAGTCATTGCCACACACTATGTTGCCTTCTTTTGGGACTTCTTCATTCAGTCAGACCCCAACCGTATTGAGGGTTGGATCCTGGCTCTCAAAACAAGGTGTCATGAGGGTTCTGAGTGGGAGATGGCTTCATTTAAAATTTTTCTTCCTCCTTCCCTTCCTCCTTCCACTCCTCTCTCCCTTTCCTTCTCTCTTCCATTCCTTTTTCTTCCTTCCCTTTCCTTCCTCCTCTCTCCTTTCCTTTTCTCTTCTTCCTTCTTTCCTCCCTTCCTTTATTTCTCATTTTCTTTCTTGTTTTTTCTCTTTTCTTTTTTTTTTTTTTTTTTTGAGACAGGATTTTTTTTTGTAGCCCTGGCTGTCCTAGAACTAGACCTGTAGTCCAGGCTGGCCTTAAACTCAGAGATCTGCCTTCCTCTGCCTCCTGAGTGCTGGGATTAAAGGCCTGCACCGCTGCCTCTTCACATTCTTCTTTCTTTTTGGAAGTAATGGAGATTGCATCTCTAGTCTTCCCAATGTGAGTCTAGTGTGTTGCCGCTGCTTGCAGCCTATCCTGCTGGTAGCCTTGAGCAACAGCAGCTCCTTCTGAGGTCCAGGTGACCCAGGTGAGATTGTGGCTAAGTCAATGGATGCTCTGCATTTCTGGGTACGAGGTCCCACCTCCCAGACTAAGTCATCTCCCTAGCTTGTCAGCTGGATATAGCGGTGCATGCTATTAGTCGCAGCACTCTGGAGGCAAAGGTAGGAAGACCTCTGTGATTTTGAGGTCTGGTATACACAGTGAGTTTGTTCCAGGCTGTCAGGGACACATAGTAAGACCCTGTATTACATTTTTTAATTAAATATTTTGCAACACTGGAGATAGAGCCCAGGGGGTCACTGCTAGGTACCTGCTGGATAAATATTCTGACTGTGAACTACCTTCTCAAGCCCTGCTCTTTTGAGAAAGGGAACTCTAGGCTGGTCTCTTCCTCACACCCTCTGCAGTGCTGATGAAGGGCCCGCCCATAAAGAGATTAGACCTATTTCCTGATTCTAGATTTTTCACAGCCCACCTCCTTGTGTGTTGGCTTTAGAAGAGGTTTCACAAGCACAAAGGCTGATGTACTCCTCAATACAGGTCCTGGCATCTGGGTACCCACCATGCATCCTGTGAACCGTCAAATGGACCTAACCCTGAATCTCTAAACCTTCTATTTCAGGCTCAGGACCCCACAAATAAGCCCCACTTGCTTTTCTTCCAGTCTTTCCTAACCCTCTCCATGAGTTCTGTAAACACCTGAAGTCTAGCTCGATACCTCAGAAATCCAAGTTCTGGCTTCATTCTACTTGTTGTTCTACTTGTTTCAACAGCACCCCCCACCCCACCCCAACCCCGGCGGTCATCTGCTCTTGCGTATGAACCCGTCCAGTCTGTTCTCCACAGTGCAGCCAGAGGGACATGCCACAGCTAGCAAGCGAGGCAAGTGCAATCAGTCACTCTCCCATGCTGGCCTGCCAGGACCTTGAGTCATGTGCACTATTCCCCCTTCAAGCTGCACAGCATCTACACCTCTAGTCTCCACGCAGGCACTGCTGCTGGAGCGAATATCACGTCAGACTCAGACAGCACCACAGTATGCAGAGTGTTGGACCGTTTGTTTCTCATCACTTACGTTTAGAACCTGCACTAGAAGGCTTGGTGATTCAGGGCCAGGATCATCTGAGGGTTCACAGGATGCACGGTGGGTACACAGATGTGTTGAAGACCAGGAGCTTTATTGGAGTATGCATGGGCCCTCTGTGCTTGCTCGACTTCAGGCCCGCTCCCCCACTTCATCTTTCAGAGACATTGTCTCGCTGTGTAGCTCTGGCTCTCGAATGTCTCTGGTGCCCTGTATCCCTTCCCTTGTACTCTGGGCTCTGCCACTTCCTACCACTTCTTGGAAGCCTCAAGCCTTTTAAGTGAGCTCTTCTCCCATTCCTCTCCCTGACTAATTCCAGCTCTTTGGCTGGGATGTCACTGATGTCCCCAGTCCCCGGCTCCTCGGTTGTACACATTGAGCATCTTGAATCCCCAACTCCAAAATGCTCCAAAATCAAAACCTGCATGTGATGGGTTTTGACTTCCTGTGATGGGTTGCAGCCAGCCCCAGGTGAAAGCCTTGTCTAAAATTACTTTGAAGCTACATGGACAAATTGTATGTGAAACATAAGGGAATTGTGAGCCCAGGCTTAGTTCTTATCTCCAAGATCTCTCATTGCACACATGCAGAACCTAACAAATCCCATCTATGAAACGCTCTGGTTCTCAAACCTCTGAACAAGGACCCTCAGCCTGTGTCCTTTCATGGTTTCTGCTGCTGTCGCCCACAGTGCCTCCACAGCTTTTCTTCAGGCTGCCTTGTGTGGTTGCTTAGTTTCCATAATAAGAAACTTCATGAGCTGGGGCAGCCAAGGTTGCTTGATTCTTTGCAGTATCGTCAGAGCTGATGAAGGCGCTAGAATAAACTCCCAGGATCTTCAGGCTGTTTTCCAAGAAGGCTGTGATTGGTTTGTGTAGAGTCATCAACACTGGGCCTTGTCTCCAGTGGTGAAGGAGCTCAGGGGAGGTGAGGTGTGTGAGCTATGGAGATGGCCATCTCAGGTGAGTCCAACCTCTGGCTCTCAGGCCAAGTGTGGCTGCCTGTGATGGGGGATAGCTAAGAATGGGTCCAACACAAACTTGCAAACTTGATTGCAACATGAGTTTTTCTTTCTTTTCTTATTTTCAGCTCAATCCATGGCTTTTGAGAATGAACTTTGCACATGGCAAAATCCTGTCATAAGGGCAAAAAGCTGGACATACCTGTTTCATGGACTGTGCTAGGCTGTGTGTATTCTTCCCCAGCTTTTAGTTTTTGAGACAGAGTCCTCCTATGTCGATCAGGGCTGGCCTCTGATTCACAGTGATCCTCCTGCCTTGGCCTCCCAAGTGTTGGGATTACACCTTCCCAACCTCTTCAAACTCAAATGCATCAGCCTTGGTGTTACAACCTGCAGGATGAAGCTGGCTGGGATTACAGGAACAGAGGAGACAATGCACACACATAGAAAAGCCGGGCTTGGGCGAGCCCTGCTTTCTGACAGAGATGCACAACCTGGAAACTCAACCATTTATTTATTATACAGAGCAGGAACACAGAGGGAAGGGTTAACTAGAGGGGGTCTCTGTATGGTAAGGCTCAGGCCACAGTCATTTGGGAGGAGGTTGGTACTTTCTGTGCACACGATTGGAAGGCTCCCCTATTCCTGAATCTGACCCAAGGAAGGCCTTGGCCTTCCCATGAGTCTGATGCATTGGAGACACTTGAAATGGCTCCTGACAGTGGAGTTTTGAAGGTCAGGTCAGGGCCCATGATGCACACACTCAGGCTGGTCAGAGTCCCACATGCTCCCGAGGGTCAGAATCTTATTTTGAAAATCTGCCCTGGGTTCCTCACATGCTTCCTCACACGCTTTGGGTAGCAAGATAGGGGGGCCTGAGGAACAGGAAGCAAGTGCTTTCTCTGGGCTGATGGCTGCCTCTGTCACTCTTCTGCCTCCCCAGGGCCCGGCCTTATTAGAATGCCTCCATCCTGAGTCAGACCGGAAGTTGCTTGCTCTGGTGTAATTACATTAAGCCTCCGGGATGGTGATGTGGGGCAGCTTGCCGCAGTGTTTTGCAGGGCAGTCTGCATTCTTGGTGTCTGGGTCAGCCTGCCTTCACAGTCTGAGGCCTGCAGTGCTGGGCTGGGCATAGGGACAGTTCTCCTTGCCAGCTCAGGTCTAGCTGCAGAGCTCTCCAGGCCAGTAAGCAGCTAGAGCCAACTTCTGGTTGCCTAAATCCTCCTGCAGGGCAGCCAGCAGGAACCTGTGTGGAAAGGCTAGGCAGAGCACCCTTCTCAGTCTGCAGGAGCTCCAGCTACTGGCCAGGGGGCATGGGCCTCTTAGCCTGCTTTTTGCTTACAGACACTGACTAAGCTGTTTGTGTTTATACACACACAGCTGCTCTTGGTGTCTATGTGTCGAACCTTACTCTCACCTTAAATGTTTAAAAATAACATCATTTATAAGCAATGCCAAGTTAGCATTAGGACTGAATCTCACACCCCATACCCAAATAAATACCAGTTGGATAAGAAAGCAAGACAAGGGCTGGGTAAAAGTACTTGCTTTGCAAGTATGAGGACCCAAGTTCAGATCCCAGCATCCATGTAAAAGCTGGCGTGGTGTTATGTGACCGTAACCATGGGGCTTGGGGAGAGACACAGGCACAGATGGATCCATGGGGCTTCCCAGCCAGCTGGCATAGCCAATTGGTGAGCATCGGGTTCTGTGAGAGACCTTGTCTGAAAAAATTATGTGGAAAGCATTAAAGGTAGACATGGGAGAAACACCACATGCACACACATACACACACACACACACACACACACACACACACAATACAGACATAATAAAAAAAAATCTTGAAGATCGAGCCAACGCTGTTTTGAAATCTCTTAGTAGACTATTAGTTGAGAGGGTAGCATGCATCACTGGTGTTTTCTCCGAAGATGCCCAACCTCCCGCATAAGCAGAGCTCAGTGCAAACAGGACATAGCACACTGCTCCTTTCTTTTACATTTGCAGAAGAAAAGTATCAGAGAAGACAGAAAGGGACAGACGGTGGCCATGTGAGCTGGAACAGCATCTTTGGAGAACAATTCAGCCATATCTATACACATTTAAGTGTAGTTTAGAGCCTATAGCCCAGAATTTCTATTATTAGAGCCAGTTCCTTCCAACCTACCCAGCACATAGACAGTGTTTTCTGGAATCACTTATGCTCACAACTGGGAATAACCTTTATGGTCAACAGAAGGGGAGGGTTAAATAAACAAGGCATACCCGTGTCACGAAATACTGCAGAATGACTGAAAACAATAACATAGACAGATATGGAAAATTCTCCAAAGAAATGAAGTGAAAAAAAATCCAATAGTAAATCCATATGTATAGCATGAGCTCATTTATGTACAATGGTCCCTGTGTGGTCAGGCTCCGATGGACTCCCCCCGGGGAAGAAGCAGTATCTGGAAGGAGAGAAAAAGGAAGTCTCACCTTTTGTTTTTTTCTTTTTCCTGGGAATTGTTTGATTTTTTTATAAGCACATTTTGCTTTGTGAATTAAAACTAGACAACATTTAAAAAACATTCCAAAAGCAAGGCGTACCTTTGTGAAAGGCGAAGGCGACACAGTGTGGGTTGGTTCTGCCTACTGAGCTCGTTTTGCTTCACCTGCTCTGAACGTCCCTTTTTAAAACAGGATCTCCGTCTGGAGCCCAGACGGACCTCATATCCGTGATCTTCCTGCCTCAACCTCCCAATATTGGGATTACAGACACCATCATGCCTGGCTAGAATTAAAACAAAAACAAAAACAGCAGCAACAACAATAACCACAGACAAACAAAACATAGCGGATTCTTTTTTCTGAGACAGGGTCTAACCTCAGACTGCGTGGATATTGACTTTGAACCTCTGACTCTCCGGCCACGTGGTGATGAGGGTTGAACTCAGATCCTTATGCTGACTGCACCACTTCCCCAGTTTCCTACGTTACCAGGCTTCACTGTATCTCAGGCTGGACTTGAACTCGCAGTCCTCCTGCCCCAGTCTCTCAGTCTCAGAGACCACAGGATCTACGTTTGGGATTCAGAAGACAGGAAGCCGTCTTAAATTTGAGGAGGGCTTGCCAGGAGCCAGAGTCGAGAAGACGGGCTGCCTTTGGGGCTCTCAGGGATTTCCGAGTTCTCTGGACCTGCCCTTGTCCCTCAGCCCTAGTCCCCACACTAGCCCACCTCGAGCCCTCAACCCCTTTCACGTTTCCACAGCTGCTCACTCCTCATTGTTCAGGAACAAAGGCAGTTTAGGTTTTTGAAAACCAAGTACAAATACACTACACAGAACCCATCTTGCTTGTAAATGAGCTGATGGCTATGGCCCCTGGGGTGGGGGTAGGGGGTCATTCCAGGGCGGGTGGCAGCAGGGGGCTCTGGGGACAGTTTGGCTGGAAGGAAAGCAGGGCAGAGAGGTGCAGCAGAATGCAAACAGTTGGTGATTTATGATGTCAATAAACACAGCGGCTTCAAGGCTGAGGTTTCCCCTCAAGACGGCTGTCTGAGCGCCAGCCTTGCAGCATCTCCTGCCTGCCTGTGCTAGGCTGCGTAACCTGAATGCCAGAACTCCAGGAGTCCTGCATCTTCCCATTAGGATGTAGGGAGAGCCCCCACTCTTTCTGGGGGTGGCAGTAAGAAGATATGCTGGTGAGGCAGGTAATACAAGTGGTAAGTTGATGAAAGCAGAAGGGCTTGGTTTTCTTGGGGACAGGGCCCAGGGGATGCCCAGAAAAGCTGCAGTGGACAGAATTCACCTTGGCTGTGGGTCTTAGGGCTTTTGAACTTCAGAAAGTTGTATGGGGTTTCCTCACTAAGATTGTGGGGAGCCCGATACTAACTTCTCTTTTTTACTTAAATTTTCTGATATGTGTGTGTGTGTGTGTGTGTGTGTGTGTGTGTGTGTGTGTGTGTGTGTGTGGTAGGGGAAAATCTGGGGAAACTCATGCATTACTATCAAATTGCTCTACCACTGAGTTAGTCTGAGCTCTTTTAAATTTTAAGACAGGGTCTGTTTGTATGTTTGTTTGTTTGTTTGTTTGAGACAGGGTCTCTCTACATAGTCCCACATATTCTGGAACTTACTCTGTAGACCAGGCTGGCCTGAACTTACAGAGATTCCCTTGCTTCTGTCTCCCAGGCACCAAGATAAAGGTGTTCGCCACCACATCCAGCCAAACAGGGTCTTGCTAAGTGATTAAGGCTAGCCCTGAGCTCACGCTGGAGCTCAGATAGACCTTGAACTTGAACTTCCAGTCTCAGCTTTCTGAATTCCTAAGATTCCAGGTCTGGTTGGTAGAAGCATTTGTTAAATGTCTGCTTCGTGCTCAACACCAAACACTTCATTTCTCTTCACCTTCTCCTGTCACTCGGCCCTCCCTTCTTACTCTTAGCTTCACTTTGAAAGTGATCTCAGGGAGTCCAAATAAGGCACGTAAGGGCTATAACCAGTCAGTGCTGACAGAACTGAGATTCAGACATAAAGCTTTGTCTTTGAATGCCACACCTGGCTAGATACCAGGTTATTTTATTTTATTTTAACCCGTTAGTTATTTTTGAAGTATTTTAGTTTTAACTATTTATATGGGTCTATGCGGGTATGAACCTGCAAACGTGGGTGCATGTGGAGGACAGAGGTGCTTGTGAGCTGCTTGATTTGGATGCCGAAAATCAAACTCAGGCTTTCTATATGAGTAGTGCGTGTTGTTCACTGTCGAGCCATCTCTCCAGTTCCAGTTTGTTGTTGTTTTGTTTTGTTTGAGACATGGTCCCATATACACTCCCATGCCTGGTTTATGTAGTGCTGGAGGAGAATCCAGAGCTTCCTTGCAGGCTAGGCAAGCATCCTTCCAACCTAGCTATTTCTCTAGCCTCCATCTTTGTCCTCCATCTTCAGATTCTTCTACCTCAGCTTTCCAAGTGCCGCAATTGCAGGAGTTCACAGAACCAGGCCCCCAGGAGTCCTCAGGACTTGAATGGAGTTCGCTCTCTGAATTGTAGGCTTTCCCCCAAAGCCTGTACAGTTTGGGGTCCACCTTGGCCTCTGGTTCTTTTGCTGGTAGACATGAAGAATAATATGTTTCTTTCTAAAAGGACTAACTCCACCTGGCCTTTAGCTTCTAGTGCTATTCCTGGGAGGGAGTGTGTGTGTGTGTGTGTGTGTGTGTGTGTGTGTGTGTGTGTGGTGTGTGTGTGTGGAGAGAGAGAGAGAGAGAGAGAGAGAGAGAGAGAGAGAGAGAGAGAGAGAGAGAGAGAGGCTCAAAGTTCAACATTCTGCCTTTCTAACCACTGGCCTCGGCCACTCTCAGCTGTCAGAGTCACTCAGAAGCTTGTCTTTGTTTGGCCATTTGGCAGGCTAAGAGCGACAGAACAGACAGCTCTGGGCATTGGTGGCCAGCCCTTTCCTGTTCTTCCCCAGCAGACTCCAGTGTATCTTTCCCCTTCTCCCTCCAGGCAGACTGTAAACATCATCATCTCCCTTGCCTCTAGAAGCTCCGGGGCTTCAAAGAGCAGGGCCTGAACTTGAGGGAGATGCTTGTGTGGAAAGAGTGTACAGAACTCCACCGCCCTTCATTTTGCTTCTGCTGGATGTGCAGTGAGACCTGCCTCTGTGGATTTGCCTGGGCAAGCCAAAGGAGTCTCCTGACAGTGGTGCTGGGCCATTGGCTCTTGGCAGGTTGCCAGGCTGCCTAAGAAGGCTGTTCCTTCGCCTGACTGGCTTTGTGGGCTTCTCCAGGGAGTCTCAGTGCTCTTCTGTGGCCCCAGAGAGACTATCTGTATATGTGGCAGGGGAGGAGGCAGGCACTTCTGCCTACAGGCTCCTGTGTCTCTTTCTCCTGCCTCCCACATTGTGCTCTAGAGCCTAGGTATCTATGGGATCACACACACTGGACGAGCTGGCACTGAGAGGACAGATTGGACGTGGACAGGCCTTTCTTGGGAGGGTCTGTCCATATACTGATTGTTAGGCCTTCTTTCCAGGAGAGCTGATTCTAGGCCACTGGAAAGGTGTAAGTTGAGGGAAAGGCAACTTACTATCTACCCAGGTGATGTGACAATGGACAAGAGGACTCCAAGACTGACTGTCACCACTTGGCCAGGCCTAGCACAGATGGGACAGAGATTTGTTTCCTTGGTGACAGAAAAGCTTGCAGACCCATTTGGTCTCAAGATTTCCTTGGCACTTAGGGAAGTGACACTCTGGTCGGACAAGCAGAGACAACTGGCAGGCATAAGGTCAATGTTGTTGTGTGCCGAGGCACCAGGAGGCCTACCAGCAGGCGGGCTAGCAAGACTGTTGGACAGCATGAGTTTGGACGTATAAGGAAGTGAATGCAGGAGCTGGGGTGTGGCTTAGTTATTAGGGACTGCTTAAGGAGCAGCGACGACGCCCTGGATTCATGAAACTGGGAAATGGTGATGTACGCTTGAGACAGGATGAAGTTCAAGGTCACTGTTAGCTAATATAGCCAGTTTCATGCTAGCTTGGCTACATCTCTAAACAACAATTACAGTGCAAATGCTGGCTCCATGATAGGAATTTGAGGAATTATTCCTCTCCAGACCCTGGCTTTTTGATCTGTAAAGTGGGAACATTAGAGAAGCATCTCACCCAAATAGGCGTGGGGAACCCGAGGCTGCGTAGTTGGGTACACTCAGTCTGCCTTGAAGCAGGGTCTGAAAATGTTAGCACCAACTGTATTTACCTATCAAGTCCTCCCAGGTCACCATATGCATCACTCAACCACAATCCTTAGCGCCCATCTTGAGCCGGGCAGACAGGTATCTAACTCCGTCTTTGTACCACCGTGATGAAAAGATGTTAGTATGATTTTCATTTGACAAATAGGGAAACAGAGGTCTCAAATTCCACAGCCATGCCCAGACCTGACTCAAATGTCTACTTCAAAGGCACTCTGAGACAGGTAGGCAGACAGACAGATCACAGACCTGCAGCTTCAGCAGTGGGTGTGATGGGTTCTACCCCAGCCTGGAAGGACTGCCTCAGAAATGTCAGGTTCTTTGATTAGGTCTGTGGATAGAGTTCATTTGACATAACGTTAGCTTCGAATGCCCAAAGCCCTGGGTTTTCTGGTTCACAGCACCGCATTAAGCTAGATCTGGGGGCACGTACCTCTGACCCCAGCACTTGGGGAGTGAAGGCAGGAGAATAAGAAGTTCAAAGCATCCTTAACTGCATGGGGAGCTACATAAAATCCTGTCACAAACAGACAACCTCCTGCTGCCCCCAAGACTGGCCCAGAATAGGAGAAAAATAAATACTGTTTTTAAAAAGGCAAAGAAAACGTCAAGTTTCTTCAAGGAAATATATTAGAGCCAAGAGATGGCCCCTATGCTGCTCAAATTTCTCTACTTTTTTCTTTATTATTTTTATTGTGTGTGTGTGTGTGTGTGTGTGTGTGTGTGAGAGAGAGAGAGAGAGAGAGAGAGAGAGAGAGAGAGAGAGAGAGAGAGAGAGAGAGAGAGACCAGAGAGACCAGTGTGTTTAAGCTTGTTATGGGTGCATGTGGAGTTAGAGGACAACCTTCAAGAATCAAGCTCTCTCCTTCCATTATGGGTTCTGGAGCGAGTTGAGGTTATTAGCCTTGTGCAGCAATTGTTTTTACCTGCCCAGTCATCATCTCACCAGTCCTCCTCCCCCCTCCTCCCTAAAGAGCTTAGGTTTTGGCCTTTGAATTCACTAGGGAGGCCAGGATACTCTTGAACGTATTTCCATAGAAAAACATACCTGTTTCTATTTCTTTTGAGTGGTATTGACGATGTGTGCTACCATGCCCAGCTTCCAACTTTCATTGATGGTTCTCAGAACATCCAAAGATAATTTGCAAATGTGTTTGTTTGAAAACACACAAATGATAGCACATATGCAGCCAGCATGGCAGGAATATGACTTACACCGAGAAAAAAATTAGTTTTTAATGATTTGTATGTGTGTGTGTGTGTGTGTGTGCGTGTGTGTGTGTGTGTGCGTGTGTGTGCGTGCGTGCGCGCGCGCGTGCGCGCATGCACACTTGCAGTTGAATGGAGGTACCTAAGAGGCCAGAGTCACTGAATCCCCTAGAGCTGAAGTTCTTGGTGGCTGTGAACCTCCTGACATGGGTGCTGGGGACTTAACTTGGGTCCCCTGCAAGAGCATCCCTTATTTAAATCACTAAGCTATCTCTCCAGCTCCCTTTCTTGAAAGCCATCCCTGCTATCAGTTTTGATATAAATATACATAATATTTATATCAATATATATAAAGAGAAAATTGATGGTATGCTAAAACATAGCATAATATGCCCAACATTCTGCTTTTCCACTTAACACTCTAAATCTATAGGGTTTATGGTTTCATACATGAATCAGGACTCACAGATCTGTTGCATTCTTTTATCTATCTATCTATCTATCTATCTATCTATCTATCTATCTATCTATCTATCTGGGGAAAAGGCTGGGGAGATGGCTCTATGGGCAAAGTGCTTGCTATGCAAGCATGAGGACCTGAGTTTGGCTCCCAGTACCCAGCTAGGCACAATGCGTCTGTAACCCCATTGCTTCAGGGAGCGAAGACATACAGAGCCCAGGGGTTTACTGGATGCTCAGTTTAGCAGAACTGATTAGCTCCAGGTTCAGTGAGCCACATTGTCTCAAAAAAGGCACCCAGCACTGACCTCTTGCCTTCACGTATTTGTAGGCAAGCATACTCCACCACACACACATACCAATCACTCATTGTATTGTGTCTTTATTATTCTATAAATTGTCTCAGTATCCTAGGATGACTTCCGAGGACGACCTTGAACTTCTGATTCTCCTGCCTCCCTCTTCCGAGTGCTGGGATTATAGGCATGAACTACAATGACAGGGTTTTAGGCATGGCTGGGGATTGGCACAGGGCTTTGTGCATACTAGACAAGTGCTCTACCTACCGAGCAACAGTCCTGTCATCAGACTCTTTTAAATGACAGTGTAGCATTATACTGTGGTAATTCATCACACCTCACTTAAGTATTATCCTATTCAAGGAGGTCCACATGGGTCATTTCCAGTCTTTTGTACCCCACAAGCGATCCTGAACTGAGAAATTCCTTTATGTACGTGGTGAGAGTTAGAGTCCCATGCATGCTAAGCATACCCTACCGCTGAACTGTATACCTCCTGCCCTCTGCACAGGTTTTGACTGTCACTTGACATGAAGGCATACATTCAACATGGAGGAACACTAAGGAATGCCTCTGTGAAACCTCTGCCTAAAAGCCAACCAAAGGTATGAATCACTAAGGGTGGAATTTGACCACCAAGCTGGCAGGTAGCATTTTCCCCAACATGCCTCCCCTGTCTACTTGGAGATGGTTTCTTCTGAGCTCCAGCATGATAGTGAGCAGAGGTGGCTGGGGCATCCTTGCTTGGGAGCCCCTTATGGGGGGCCCAGACATCACCTCCCCCAGGCATAAGTTCTCTCTTGAGTCCCTTTTCTCTAGGCACTTCCCTGGCAGCCAAGAGAGACTTTCATAACTCCTGCTATCTTTACAGTATGTCGTTCAAATTTAAAACATGCTAAAAGGGAGAAAATATTTATAGAATTTTTCTCTGGAAGGAAAAAAAAAACAAATCCTACTTTTAAAGCCTAGCCAATGACATTTCTGGAAGCCACATAGGGAAAACAGCAACAACTCAAAGAAGATAAAATGGACTAATTACACAACAGATTTCTAATTTAAGAAGCTAGCTTTATTCTTCTGGGGTGTGTGTGTGTGTGTGTGTGTGTGTGTGTGTGTGTGTGTGTGTGTAAAGATGTCAGAGAATAAAAAAATACTGTTTTACCTGCTGATTGGAAACACACACACACACACACACACACACACACACACACACACACACACACACACACCAGTTGGTGCCCTTTTTGCATGGAAGCTGTTTGTCCTGTCCAGCGCCATTAAGGGGTCCCCGGGGTGGGAGTTCTTGGCTTGCCCAGACCAGTCTCCCATGGGAAGGAACAGGGTCCTTGTTGCCTGAGCTATTTAAATCCCTCAGTCTTCTTCCGGTTTCCAAAGCTCTGGGAGTGTCCCAGTGTCCACAGCTGCCAGGGACACCCAGCTCTGGAGCATGGCTTAGGATGACTGAAGTAGGCCTAAATTCCCTGGCCCTCTCTCTGCTCAGCTTCTACAACCCCATATGGCTCCCAGGTTTCTAGAACAATTCTTCAGCTGGAGGGTGGTCATATAAGAGGCTGGAGGTCTCTCCCCCTCTCTCGTGTCTGCTACTCAGGGTCAGAGCGCTTAGTTTCTGCTTGGATTTTTATGTACACACATCCGGTGGGATCTCACTCTTTCCCCTTTCCTTATTTTTATGTATGAATGGATTATGTTTGCTGTTTAATGGGTTTGCAGCCACCGAAGGCCACTGATCGGCTTTAATGAAGTCTCTGGCTGGTCAGTCAGTGTCATTGAGAAGTCCGGGAGACAGCTTCTGGGTGCCTGCTTGAATTTGCTTTCAGTTCTCAGTCTGGCAACCGTGGCAGGTTCAATGATGCTCTGAGCTGCTGCAGGGGGGGTTGAGTAAATTCATTACTTTCCAAAGCCTACAGTGTAGACCAGAGTCATCCCACCATCATCCCACCCCATCTCCCTCCACCCCCTCAATCTCCCATCCCTGGCACCAGGACTTTAACGGAATCAGGATGAGATTTCTTCGTGGAAAGCAAAGAGTAACAGAGAATGGTAAGCAGAAGGCCTACACAGGGGAGTCTTGCGCTTGGTGACAGGGACTAGCCTAGTGGAGGACCAGGGTCTGGCTCTAAGTTTTCAGCATCGAGTGTGTAGCTAGAATTTTGGGCAGGAGCCCCAGCCGGGCCACCTGTCCCAATGTACCATTTACAGACAGCAGTTTTGGTGAAAAGCAGAGAGAGATTTATTCAATGTGACCACACTGGGAAGAAAAAGAACGATGTCTGGTGAGCCCAAGTTCTGATACTGACATGAATTATAGATTAATTTTTTTAAAAATGTATTTACTATTTCTTCATTGTAACAGATTTTTGTGAAATGTTCATTATACATATTTATGGGCTTCGTTATGACAGTTTAATGTATGTATAGAATGCATTTTGGGTACATTCATGCTCTAAGGACTTCTCGTCCACCCCAGATGAATCCCTTCCTCCTCTTCTCAACTAGCCTTGTTTCTACTTTAATGTCTTTATGTTGTAGTTGTTGGGACCTAGTGTTTTGGTTGCTCCCAGGAGCAAGGCTGAGGGGACATCACAGTAGCGAGAGCAACTTACCAATGGCTATACTACTGAAGAAAATGCCTTTCTCTTCCCAGCATGGTTTGCTTCTTATTCGCTCTGAGACAGGTTCTTGTTTTAGTCCTGGCTGAACTTGAATTAGAGATCCACTTGCATTTGTCTTCAGAGTGCTGTAGTACAGGCTCGGCCCTGGCTGGGCCTTCAGGTATTAGTAAACAGATTAGATTGGAGGACGAGAGAAGAGGAAGGTACAATTAAGTAGTCCGGATCAGGGTGCGGTCTGACTGACAGTGTCTCAATTGGCTCTGCAATCTGGTTCCTACAAAATGATCTACCTTCGTTTATTTCTTTCCTTCATTTTTCCTTTTGAGATAGTCTCTGACTGGCCTAGAACTTGCTATGTTGACCAAGCTGGCCTTGACCTCATCGAGATGGACCTGCCTCTGCCTCTCTGGTGCTGGGATTAAAGGTGAGCCACTCCCCCACAGGGCCAGGTGATCTTTCTAGCTTAACCCTCAGCAATAATTCCCCCACCGGGAAAGGGGGGGGTCTGACCTTTGAGCCTCTGCTGTGCCTGGAACCCAAAACTTAGTGAAATGGGATGGGGATGGGGTGATAGGTCAGGTAGAAAGACAGGAGTTGAGTGACTCGCATGTGTGTGCAGAGTCAAGCAGGGGTTTGACTCCAAACAAAGGAAAGAGACCCAAAACATAGGCTGAGCTACGAGGCCTTTGTCCTGTAATTAGTTACCATATGGGCCCAAGTGAGATAGATGCCCGTGGTTTTCGGCAAAATTTTCCAGTCACATATAGTGGCTCATGCCTTTAAACCCAGCACCAGGACAGCCAAGGTAGCACAGGCAGACCCTGTCTCAATTAAAAAAAGAAAGAAAAAGTCCTTTATATGTTTGGCATGGGTGACTGTGCCTCAGTTTACTGGGTTTCTCTTCTTTACCCAGTAGGCTTCAGTACTTTGGCTTCTGAGTTTAGCAGGGTTGGGGCACACTAAAGAGGCACACCTAGGGTCCTTCAAGCTGTAGAGACCCCAAGAGTGGGCCTTCTGTCCTTTGGGGACCAAAACTTTCCCAAAGACCCAGGCTGTTCTTGTTTTCATTGTTGGCACACTTTTGCTACCTGACAAACTTGACTTTGGTGGATCTGAGGCAGGACCAAGAATCAGGACATCTGCACCTTTCTTCCTCATGGATCCTTTTATAATAATCTCTCCCAGGGCACCCAGGGCACCAGCAGCTGTGTACGGAAAGCAAGAGACTGTGTGATTGTTCCTGCTTGTGTATATGTGGGGTGAGGTGGGTGGGGTACACAGCATCCCCATGCCAGGCGTCTGGGCTGCCTGCCTGAACCTTTTCACACTGTCTGAATGGGCTCTTTAAATGTACATTGGACTCCGTCATTCCCTCTCGAGAATGTTGTGAGGCTTCCAGTGCCAAGGTCAAGTGCCACCTCTCTAGGCCCAATTCTCCTTGTCTTCTGTCTCAGTGTCTGTGACACCTGGTCAGCCAGGCACCGGGCAGGCCCCACATTGCTGCCCCCAATCCCCAACAGCGTTCCCTCTTTCTAGGAGACTGCTCTCCAGAATTGCTTCTACCTTACTAGACTGTAATTTGTTCAGTGAGAATCCATTGATGGGGGTCAATTTTTGGTCATTCAGAGACACATGTGGCTGGCAGATGCTGCTGTGCAGGGGATTTGTTTGGACCTAGCCGTGGTCCAGCGGGAAGGGGTCCTTTGTATGAGGGCCTTGATTCTCATCTCCTTCAGCATTCAGCCCAATCCCTTGTCTCCAGCTGCCCCGTCCCAGCACAAAGTGTCTTGTTTCCCACCATAGACTGTCTGCTTCCCTTCTTAGATTCAAGGATGCTTTTGGCCTTCAGTGGAGATTTTCCTCAACTGTTCTGTCCTCGGAGCTTGGGCCACCTCCACTTTGGGCTTACTGACTCTTGAGGCCTGTGGCTATTCTCTGACTCATTCTAATGAGCTCAACAGGTTTCAAGGTGAAAGTTCCCTGAGGCTTGTGGTCACAGCGTGACTTGCAGAGGTGGCCCTTAGGTTTCCAATCCTCGATCTCTTCTTTGTGTTGTTCTGCCTCTTTGTGATCTGTTCCTTTCTTTCATTTTTTTTTCAGGAGTTGGGGACCGAACCCAGGACCTTGCGCTTGCTAGGCAAGCACTGAGCTAAATCCCCAACCCCTGTGATCTGTTCCTAGACCACAGCTCCAACTACTCATAGGTACTAACGGCAGTCCTGTCAAACTTTAGCCTGGGTATGTTCCATGTCCCTCAGGCTTATATGTCCCATTTCCTCCTTGGCCTTGCCACCTACATGTCACAGAGATATAAGAACCCTGGTGTGTCCTCACAACTGACCCTTGTGCCACTTTCACCATGGCTATGTCTCCAAACCTCAGGTTGTCTTTGAATTCTCTCTCACCCAAATTCAATTTAAAAATTTTAATTTTACAGTTACTTATCTCGTGCGTATGTACGTGGGAGCATGCCTGTGGAGGTCTGGGAACAACTTGCAGAAGTTGGTTTTTCCTTCTGCCATGTGGATCCCAGGCATTCAATTCAGGTCATCAGGCTTGGCAGCAAAGGCCTTGGCTCACTGAGCTGTCTCAGTGACTTTTTTTCATTCCCGACATTCAGTTCAGCTGGTATTGGAGAGTCCATCTTAACAATAATCTCAGCCCTTCTCATACATACTCATCTGGCCCAGACTCTATTCGCTCAGCCTGAATGGCTATAGCCACCCCCCCAACTGTTTCCCCACTTCTCTTTGTTGATATCCCATTCCAGGCTTAGCGTAGCACCATGGCTGTTTATAAGAATCCACGCCGTATCATATCACATGTTTAAAGCACTCTGACAGCCTTTTGTCTTACTCCAGGTAGGCTCAGGTCCTCCTTGTGGTCTGCAAGCACGCACAAAATAGTGCTTGCCTGTTATGTTTCCTGGATCTTCCTGGCCTAAGGCCCTTTGTGCTTGTCTTTCTTCCTGAATCTCTCTCTCCAGTCATCTGCAGGGCTGTTCTCTTCATTTTCTCTTTTCCTTCCCCCAGCTCCAGAGCCCTACCCTGCTTAATTTCCTCCTTAGTGTCAGCTGAGGGGTCACCAGCCCTTCTCCTGGGCTGTGGTTATTGTCTATGCCATCCCTGTTGGAGTGTATGTCTCTGTTGGGAGCAATGATTTAGCTTGCCTTTTTTTTTTTTTTTTTTATCATTCATACCTCCTTGGTGCTTGGAACAGCACCTGGCACACAGTAGGCACTTTCAAGTATTTGTAAGATAAAAGATGGTACGCGGACAGATGGATGGCAGCATCTGAAGAAGAAAATATTGTCTGGCAGTAGCCTTGCCTGCCACTCCTCGGTCTGGGTAGACAGATTCTAAAAGCTCACTGGGAATCCACCTTGGAATCCATCTTTCCACCTCAGTCCCCACACGGTCCTGACACAAAACAGTGTGGGGCTGCACACCTTGCTCCCATCCCTCAGGACCTAGACTTGCAGCCCTTTGCCTGGCCGTGCTTCAGTTCCTAGGCAGCAACAGCTCTGCGTGACGTACTGCTGTTCCTCTTGGAACATCTAGAAACTTCGTGAGTCCTAGTGAGAGAGATACGTGAGCTTGAAGCGCCATGTCTGTTCCAGGAGCCCCTAGCGTCCTATGGAGACGAAAAGGTGACATATCACTTCTGGAGCTGGCCTTGCAAGTCCTCAAAAAACACAGGCCTCAGCTGAGTGATCACGCCAATGTCTAGATAAAGTGCTTAATGTACCCAACGATACAGAGCTTAAATGACATGTGTGAGTGGCTTGCACGCTCATAAAATGGGCCAGTGACATCAGTAAGGTTCTTGGGAGGATGAGATATTCCTTTTAGTGATGTCCTGCTCCCCTGGAGGGTCAGGATCCTTTGTGGGATCTAGAAGAAGCTGGTGCCTTTTTGATGAGATCCCACAGTTCATACGTGTCCCCATCTGGAATTCTGCTCAGTTACACGTGTCTTGTGGCTAGCTTTGCTTTCCTGATGGGCTCCTGAGCCCTTGGCTGCCTGCAGCCGTTCTGAGATTTTTCTGTGAGGTTCATTAGCATTTGCTGGCAAGCTGAGATCTCATTACCCAGCAAAGAGACTGGCAAATCCTGGGCCTCTCCTGTCCAGTGAGCAGAGAAGCAGCTGGAGTGCCAGGCTCCAGCCTTGGCCTAGAAGAGTGGCTCCTGATTACTCTCTTCTACTCTTCCACAGCTGTCTGCCTGTAAACTGAGGAGCTCAGCGGATGATCCAGTTCTGACAGCCAGAATCCATGTGCTAGGTGTGATGGCTAACTGGACTGGACCAGCTGCCTCATACACCTGCTGCTCTGCTTTCCTGCCACTGCAGATGGACTGTCTCTCCTCAAACCGTGAGCCCAAACAAAGCCACACCCTTTTCGTTGCTTTTGTTGGGTATTTTGTCACTGCATGGGGAAAGGAAGTGTTTGACCACTGAGCTTTCTTCCCAGCTCTCTCTAGTAATCTTTAAATTGACCTATCTTAGACCCGGAAATAAAAGCCTTATCACCACTCTTTTCAAAGTGATGCCAATCATCTTGAAATTTGGAGACGATTCATGTGTATATCCATGGGGCTTCCCATGTTTTTGCTAAAGAGTGTTTTCTGATCCTGAGTGTGTATGCTGGCCTGGGAAAATCCCAGGAAGATATCCAGACAGGAGGAATTCTTAGCCACTATGGAATCTGCAGGCACACCCGGGATCCCAGCCTCTTCACTTTTTTGGTGGGACCACTCTAGTAGACGCTCCATAAAGATGTTCTCTGTGGTCCCTGAGGGTCTTGAGCCCTAGTTACTTATAATCCTCTGCTCAGTAAAGCATTCTTTTCTAGTATACTCCCACCTCATTTCCCTAGCCCCTCACCATGAGGTGGCAGGCTGAATCTTATGTCCTTCTAGAACACACATTTAAAGTGCTAAGCCCCGGAACCCTGACATGTGACTTGAGAGAAGTTTTTGAAGAGGCATTGGGGAACTGGAGCGATGGTTCAGCAATACACGACACTGCTGCGCTTTCAAAAGGACCCAGGTTGGGTTATTAGCACCGAAGGTTCACAGCCGCCTGCAACTCCAGCTCCAGGCAGTCACGCATTTGGCGAATGGGAACACAACTCACATGTACATATCACATGCAGACAAAAATACCTACATATAATTGAAAATAATGAAGGTAAATGTTTAAAGAGAAAATAAACCGAAAACAAGGCCATCACGATGGCCTTAATCTAATCTCATGGGTAGGTTACGTTGTTAGGTCCTTACTGTGCATCCAAGACTGAGAAAGGCCCGAGGCTGACACAGCAAGGTCTTTCTGTTTATATGGTGGGCTTTCCAGGCTACTCCAGCCTCTAGGTGTTTAAGAAACAGAGCACGAGCTCAGGCATGGTGGTACATGCCTTTAATCCCAGCACTTGGGAAGCAGAATCAGGTGTATTTCTGTAAATTCGAGGCCAGCCTCTTCTACAAAGAGAGTCAGGGACATTCAGGGCTATTTAACACAGAGAAACCATGTCTCAAAATACACCTCCCCCCAAAAATAAATGAACAAAGCCCTAAGAACCCGAATAGCTATTAAATACCTGTTAAGTCCTCACAAAAAGAACTCTAAAGGTTGCTTGCACAGGGGGATGGTCATGTGAGGACACAAAGAAGGTAGTCTCGTGCAAGCAGAGAGACCTTAAGAATCCAAGGCCGCTTAGCCTTCACCTTGTAACTCTAGCTTCCATAACCATGGGAGAAGACATGACTGTTGCTTCCACCTCTCAGCAGCCGGTATTTGGTTACAGTGTCCCCAGATAAGGCCCTCAATTGCAAATCTTTCCTCAGCGGATACTCTTATTTGTTTGTTGTGGTTGAGAGAATGAAGCTGGGAAGCATGGCCTCTTTCCCTCTCTGCCTGCCTCTCTTCCCACAGGGTTGCCTCAACACTGTATTCCAGGCTGGCCTCAACTCATTATATAGCCCAGGCTGTGACATGACAGATGTGAGCCACCATGCCTGGCTGAAAAAGAAAAAAAAAGGCCTCAGGACTCAGGGGGAAGTTGGTGTCAGAGTCAGGTACTTAGGGCGTTAAATACCTAGTCCCTGCTGTTGACCTAAGAGCAGTCTGAGGAAAGCCCAGCGTGTCCTAGTTTGGCAGTAAAGAAGGTAAAGATATTAAGGCATGGACCAAGTTTAAAACCAGTATCGCATTCCCCTTCTCCTTTTCTGACATGGGGCTGCCTCACCTAGAGGAAGCGGGATCACGTGAAGAAGTATACACCAGGAGTTGGGCCTGGGATAATACGCATTTACGCAGCACACGAATACAAATGCTTTTATTCACATGAAATTGCTTCAGAATGAAGGGCTGCTTGAAAACTGACCCCCAAATGGAGCATTTTGTGTTACAAAATAAAATTGCATCCCTTCGGCTTTGAGAAAAATGCATATTGCCCTCATCTGAAATGTGGTGATAATTATATGCCACGTTATTCATCTTGTGTCATTTCTGGTCACATTCAGCATTTGGTACAGAGGCAATTTAGGGTGTGCTGAAAACAAAGGCAGTCACGCAAAAGGCACCGGGAATGTATTTTAGGCAGCCAAGGTGACTGGTACAATGTGGGAGGACCTTAAGTTGCCCTGAGGTCCCCACCCCCACCCCCACCCCCACCCCCACCCCACGCTGACACAACTGCAGTTTCCAATGTTCTCCCTGTAGGAGGACCAACTTTGACTCACTCTTTTTTTTTTTTTTTTCTGGTTACAATATTTTTATTGGATATTTTCAATTTACATTTCTTTTTTTTTTTTTTAGTGTGGTAATTACTTTTTTTTTTTTTTATTACTTGAGTATTTCTTTTTTACATTTCGGGTGTTTTTCCCCTTCCCGGGTTCCGGGCCAACCTCCCCCTCCCCCCTCCCCTTCCTTATGGGGGTTCCCCTCCCAAACCCCCCCCCCTTGCTTCCCTCTCCCCAACAGTCTAGTTCACTGGGGGTTCAGTCTTAGCAGGACCCAGGGCTTCCCCTTCCACTGGTGCTCTTACTAGGATATTCATTGCTACCTATGAGGTCAGAGTCCAGGGTCAGTCCATGTATAGTCTTTGGGTAGTGGCTTAGTCCCTGGAAGCTCTGTTTGGTTGGCATTGCTGTACATATGGGGTCTCGAGCTCCTTCAAGCTCTTCCAGTTCTTTCTCTGATTCCTTCAACGGGGGTCCTGTTCTCAGTTCAGTGGTTTCCTGCTGGCATACGCCTCTGTATTTGCTGTATTCTGGCTGTGTCTCTCAGGAGCGATATGCATTCACTTTTTGATCATCCGTCTTGAGTTTCATTTGTTCTAGGCATCTAGGGTAATTAAGAGCATTTGGGCTAATAGCCACTTTATCAATGAGTACATACCATGTATGTCTTTCTGTGATTGGGTTACCTCACTCAGGATGATATTTTCCAGTTCCAACCATTTGCCTACTTAATTTCATAAAGTCATTGTTTTTGATAGCTGAGTAATATTCCATTATGTAGATGTACCACATTTTCTGTATCCATTCCTCTGTTGAAGGGCATGTGGGTTCTTTCCAGCTTCTGGCTATTATAAATAAGGCTGCGATGAACATAGTGGAGCACGTGTCTTTTTTATATGTTGGGGCATCTTTTGGGTATATGCCCAGGAGAGGTATAGCTGGATCCTCAGGCAGTTCAATGTCCAATTTTCTGAGGAACCTCCAGACTGATTTCCAGAATGGTTGTAGCAGTCTGCAACCCCACCAACAATGGAGGAGTGTGCCCCTTTCTCCACATCCTCGCCAGCATTTGGTGTCACCTGAGTTTTTGATCTTAGCCATTCTCACTGGTGTGAGGTGAAATCTCAGGGTTGTTTTGATTTGCATTTCCCTTATGACTAACAATGTTGAACATTTCTTTAGGTGTTTCTCGCCATTACATTCCTCAGCTGTGAATTCTTTGTTTAGCTCTGAACCCCATTTTTTAATAGGGTTATTTGTCTCCCTGGGTCTAACTTCTTGAGTTCTTTGTATATTTTGGATATAAGGCCTCTATCTGTTGTAGGATTGGTAAAGATCTTTTCCCAATCTGTTGGTTGTCGTTTTGTCCTAACCACAGTGTCCTTTGCCTTACAGAAGCTTTGCAGTTTTATGAGATCCCATTTGTCGATTCTTGATCTTAAGCATAAGCCATTGGTGTTTTGTTCAGGAAATTTTTTCCAGTGCCCATGTGTTCCAAATGCTTCCCTAGTTTTTCTTCTATTAGTTTGAGTGTATCTGGTTTGATGTGGAGGTCCTTTATCCACTTGGACTTAAGCTTTGTACAGGGTGATAAGCATGGATCGATCTGCATTCTTCTACATGTTGACCTCCAGTTGAACCCAGCACCATTTGCTGAAAATGCTATCTTTTTCCATTGGATGGTTTTGGCTCCTTTGTCAAAAATCAAGTGCCCATAGGTGTGTGGGTTCATTTCTGGGTCTTCAATTCTGTTCCATTGGTCTATCTGTCTGTCTCTGTACCAATACCATGCAGTTTTTTATCACTATTGCTCTGTAATACTGCTTGAGTTCTGGGATAGTGATTCCCCCTGAAGTCCTTTTTATTGTTGAGGATAGTTTTAGCTATCCTGGGTTTTTTGTTATTCAGATGAATTTGCAAATTGTTCTGTCTAACTCTTTGAAGAATTGGATTGGTATTTTGATGGGGATTGCATTGAATCTGTAGATGCTTTTTGGTAGAATGGCCTTTTTTACTATATTAATCCTGCCAATCCATGAGCATGGGAGATCTTTCCATCTTCTGAGATCTTCTTCAATTTCTTTCTTCAGAGTCTTGAAGTTCTTATTGTACAGATCTTTCCCTTGCTTGGTTAAAGTCACACCGAGGTACTTTATATTATTTGGATCTATTATGAAGGGTGTCATTTCCCTAATTTCTTTCTCGGCCTGTTTCTCTTTTGTGTAGAGGAAGGCTACTGATTTATTTGAGTTAATTTTATACCCAGCCACTTTGCTGAAGTTGTCTATCAGCTTTAGTAGTTCTCTGGTGGAACTTTTGTGATCACTTAAATATACTATCATATCATCTGCAAATAGTGATATTTTGACTTCTTCTTTTCCGATCTGTATCCCCTTGACCTCCTTTTGTTGTCTGATTGCTCTGGCTAGAACTTCAAGAACTATATTGAATAAGTAGGGAGAGAGTGGGCAGCCTTGTCTAGTCCCTGATTTTAGTGGGATTGCTTCAAGTTTCTCTCCTATTAGTTTAATGTTAGCAACTGGTTTGCTGTATATGGCTTTTACTATGTTTAGGTATGGGCCTTGTATTCCTATTCTTTCAAGGACTTTTATCATGAAGGGGTGTTGAATTTTGTCAAATGCTTTCTCAGCATCTAATGAAATGATCATGTGGTTTTGCTCTTTCAGTTTGTTTATATAATGGATCACGTTGATGGTTTTCCGTATATTAAACCATCCCTGCATGCCTGGGATGAAGCCTACTTGATCATGGTGGATGATTGTTTTGATGTGCTCTTGGATTCGGTTTGCCAGAATTTTATTGAGTATTTTTGCGTCGATATTCATAAGGGAAATTGGTCTGAAGTTCTCTTTCTTTGTTGGGTCTTTGTGTGGTTTAGGTATAAGAGTAATTGTGGCTTCATAGAAGGAATTCGGTAGTGCTCCATCTGTTTCAATTTTTATTGGAATAGTTTGGATAATATTGATGCAGGTCTTCTATGAAGGTCTGATAGAAATTCTGCACTAAACCCGTCTGGACCTGGGCTCTTTTTGGTTGGGAGACCTTTAATGACTGCTTCTATTTCCTTAGGAGTTATGGGGTTGTTTAACTGGTTTATCTGTTCCTGATTTAACTTGGTACCTGGTATCTGTCTGAAATTGTCCATTTCCTGCAGATTTTCAAGTTTTGTTGAATATAGGCTTTTATAGTAAGATCTGATGATTTTTGAATTTCCTCTGAATCTGTAGTTATGTCTCCCTTTTCATTTCTGATTTTGTTAATTTGGACACCTCTCTGTGTCCTCTCGTTAGTCTGGCTAGGGTTTATCTATCTTGTTGATTTTCTCAAAGAACCAACTTTTGGTTCTGTTGATTCTTTCTATGGTCCTTTTTGTTTCTACTTGGTTGATTTAGGCTCTGAGTTTGATTATTTCCTGCCTTCTACTCCTCCTGGGTGTATTTGCTTCTTTTTTGTTCTAGAGCTTTTAGGTGTGCTGTCAAGCTGCTGACATATGCTCTTTCCTGTTTTTCTTTCTGCAGGCACTCAGCGCTATGAGTTTTCCTCTTACACAGCTTTCATTGTGTCCCATAAGTTTGGGTATGTTGTACCTTCATTTTCATTAAATTCTAAAAAGTTTTTAATTTCTTTCTTTATTTCTTCCTTGACCAGGTTATCATTGAGTAGAGCATTGTTCAATTTCCCGTATATATGGGCATTCTTCCCTTATTGTTATTGAAGACCAGTTTTAGGCCGTGGTGGTCTGATATGCATGGGATTATTTCTATCTTTCTGTACCTGTTGAGGCCCGTTTTTGACCAATTATATGGTCAATTTTGGAGAAAAGTGCCATGAGGAGCTGAGAAGAAGGTATATCCTTTTACTTTAGGATAGAATGTTCTATAAATATCTGTTAAGTCCATTTGGCTCATGACTTCTCTTAGTCTGTCTACATCTCTGTTTAATTTCTGTTTCCATGATCTGTCCATTGATGAGAGTGGGGTGTTGAAATCTCCACTATTATTGTGTGAGGTGCAATGTGTGTTTGAGCTTTAGTAAGGTTTCTTTTCGTATATAGGTGCCCTTGTATTTGGGGCATAGATATTTAGGATTGAGAGTTCATCTTGGTGGATTTTTCCTTTGATGAATATGAAGTGTCCTTCCTTATCTTTTTGATGACTTTTAGTTGAAAATTGATTTTATCTGATATTAGAATGGCTACTCCAGCTTGCTTCTTCTGACCATTTGCTTGGAAAGTTGTTTTCCAGCCTTTCACTCTGAGGTAGTGTCTGTCTTTGTCTCTGAGGTGTGTTTCCTGTAGGCAGCAGAATGCAGGGTCCTCATTGCGTATCCAGTTTGTTAATCTATGTCTTTTTATTGGAGAGTTGAGGCCATTGATGTTGAGAGATATTAAGGAATAGTGATTATTGCTTCCGGTTGTATTCATATTTGGATGTGAGTTATGTTTGTGTGCTTTTCTTCTCTTTGTTTTGTTGCCAAGACGATTAGTTTCTTACTTCTTCTAGGGTATAGCTTGCCTCCTTATGTTGGGCTTTACCATTTATTATCCTTTGTAGTGCTGGATTTGTAGAAAGATATTGTGTAAATTTGGTTTTGTCATGGAATATCTTGGTTTCTCCATCTATGTTGATTGAGAGTTTTGCAGGATACAGTAACCTGGGCTGGCATTTGTGTTCTCTTAGGGTCTGTATGACATCAGTCCAGGATCTTCTGGCCTTCATAGTTTCTGGCGAAAAGTCTGGTGTGATTCTGATAGGTCTGCCTTTATATGTTACTTGGCCTTTTTCCTTACTGCTTTTAATATTCTTTCTTTATTTTGTCGTTTGGTGTTTTGACTATTATGTGACGGGAGGTGTTTCTTTTCTGGTCCAATCTATTTGGAGTTCTGTAGGCTTCTTGTATGCCTATGGGTATCTCTTTTTTAGGTTGGGAAGTTTTTCTTCTATGATTTTGTTGAAGATATTTACTGGTCCTTTGAGCTGGGAGTCTTCACTCTCTTCTATACCTATTATCCTTAGGTTTGATCTTCTCATTGAGTCCTGGATTTCCTGTATGTTTTTGGACTAGTAGCTTTTCTGCTTTACATTATCTTTGACAGTTAGTCAATGATTTCTATGGAATCTTCTGCTCCTGAGATTCTCTCTTCCATCTCTTGTATTCTGTTGGTGAAGCTTGTATCTACAGCTCCTTGTCTCTTCTTTTGGTTTTCTATATCCAGGGTTGTTTCCATGTGTTCTTTCTTGATTGCTTCTATTTCCATTTTTAATTCCTTCAACTGTTTGATTGTGTTTTCCTGGAATTCTTTCAGGGATTTTTTGTGTCTCCTCCTATGGGCTTCTACTTGTTTATTTATGTTTTCCTGGAATTCTTTCAGGGATTTTTGTATCTCCTCTCTGTGGGCTTCTACTTGTTTATTTATATTTTCCTGGAATTCTTTCAGGCATTTTTGCGATTCCTCTCTGTAGGCTTCTACTTGTTCTCTAAGGGAGTTCTTCACGTCTTTCTTGAAGTCCTCCAGCATCATGGTCAAATATGATTTTGAACCTAGATCTTGCTTTTCTGGTGTGTTTGGATATTCCATGTTTGTTTTGATGGGAGAATTGGGGTCCGATGGTGCCAGGTAGTCTTGGTTTCTGTTGCTTGGGTTCCTGCGCTTGCCTCTCGCCATCAGATTATCTCTAGTGTTACTTTGTTCTGCTATTTCTGACAGTGGCTAAACTGTCCTATAAGCCTATTGTGTGTCAGGAGTGCTGTAGACCTGTTTTCCTGTTTTCTTTCTGCCAGTTATCAGGACAGAGTGTTCTGCTTTGGGATGTAGTTTTTCCTCTCTACAGGTCTTCAGCTGTTCCTGTGGACCTGTGTCTTGAGTTCACCAGGCAAGTCACTTGCAGCAGAAAAGTTGTTCTTACCTGTGGACCCGAGGCTCAAGTTAACTGCTGGGTGCTGCCCACTGGCTCTCCAGGGGCAGCAACCAGGAAGATCTGTGCCCCTCTTTCTGGGAGGTTCCGTGCACCAGGGTTCCAGATATCTTTTGGTGTTTTCCTCTGGGATCAGTACTGTGTGCAGCGTGCAGTCTCTTCTGGTTTCCCAGGCGTGTCTGCCTCTCTGAAGGTTTAGCTCTCCCTCCCACGGGATTTGGGTGCAGAGAACTGTTTATCCGGTCGGTCTCTTCAGGTGCGGTGTCTCAGACGCGGTGGACCTGCTGCTCCTGGGCCCTCCTCTACGGGTACCCAGAGGCCGTTAACCGACTCACTCTTTAGGGAAAGAGAAGAGGACTATGAGAAAAGAAAAATGGGGTTGAAGAATGAAAAGCAGAGGCGGAGCTGGGTATGTAGGGAAGGGGGCCGAAAAATGAGGGTCAGCTGAGGGAAAGGCTAGTGCTTAGCGCAACAGTGTGAAGGCATAAGCTACAAGCCGGGCGCGTTGTGTGTTTGGTGATAAACTACCAAACTTAGCAACTTAAAATAGCAAGCATCGATGAAGTTATGGTTGGAGGAGTGTGAATGCAGACTGGACGGACTGTTTGGATTCAGGGCCTCTCAAGAGATTGCGGGTGAGACGCTGCCTCAGGTCACAGAGTGCTGAGGTCCCTTCCGTGTCTGAAGGGGTTGCTTCCAAGGCTGCTGGTGGGAGTCTTCAACACGTGTCCTTCCAGGGTGGCTCCCTGGCAACTTTGGGGTGTTGGCAGGAGGCCTCAGAAAGTTTGCTTCTAAACTCGTTCACACCACCGCCTCTTGATCCTTGCACGGCAGGTCTCTCCATTAGATTGCCAGTGTCCGCCAGTGACCACATTTATGGTTAAGAAAGGGAGGAATCTTTGTGTTTACCTAGCTTTGTCCTGTTGTCCAGTCCAGGACCCACACCGAAGCTATGGTGCTGACCACTTTTAGTGTGGGTCTTCCAGGCCTCAATTAACCTAAATTAAATAATCCCTTCACAAGCCGCACAGGTGTGCCTGAAGGCTCACCTCCCAGCTGATTCTAGATCCTGTGGGGTTGACAATGAATGCCAGCCATCACAGAGCCCAAGACACTCAGTCATTGTTTTTGTAAACTAATCTCAGAAGTACTGTCCAGCCATTTCTGCTCTATTCTGCGGGTTAAAAGTAAGTTCCTTAGCCAGTCTAGCCTTAGAGGAGGGGGGACTATAAAGGTTGAATAGGAGGGTATCATTGGACCCTTTCAGAAGCTGCCTGCTATAGCTCTTGGACAGTTTCACCATTCAGGAAGGTCATAGCCAAGAAACAACTTCATGTGTGGAATTTAGAAGATTGTATTTCTTGTTTTGATCTTTCCACTGACTGTCTCTGTCTCACAGACTCAGTTTCCCCATCTAGAGCAGGGGGCTAGTAGTGATGACCATAGGTACAGTTAGCTGAGTGACCTCAGTTGTTAAATGCTACAAGTTGGAAGGAATTTTAATTGGTGGATCATTAGAACGTTTTTCTGGACCCTCGATATGAATTCAGGATTGGAGACCAAGGCCTAAGGGTGGGGTCTTTCTGATGAGGATGGTTTTAGTGGGATGGGCTTTCCTGGCTCTTTAGCTTCTAATGTCTTAAGGACCAGAGCAGCAAATGCTTAAATAACTACTGAATTACCAGATAGCTTCTTGCCAACACTGGGGCCTAGTGATACTCTGAGGGCCCCAGTACAAGCTACAGTAAACAGTGATCAGCAAACCACATCCCTTGAAGCCAGACTCTCAAATCCCAGCATGGTTTCCTTGATGCCTCCGTTTTTTTAACTGTCCCAAATGTGAAAAAAAAAATCCTTCACTAGTTTGATATTTCTGGATCTGCATAGCTGGTATCTCTTTCAGCTTTCAAGTGTTTCCTATTTCCCCCTCTGAGAAATGAGTAGGTAGTTACTGGTGCTGTGAGACCGGTTGGCCCACAGTCCTAGGAAAAAGAGAGGGTGGGTAAGAAGTCCCAGGTTCAGCAGGACAGATCCCTACCTGGCCCTGGCCTTGCTGGCAGGTTGTGCTGGGAGCACTGTGAGAAAGGACTGGTGGCTTTTCTGGTGTGGGTCATAGTCATTTCCCTGGAACTCCCATGATGCTCTGGTGTGTGCCATCCCAAGCAAGGCTGAATGAAGCTGAAGCTGACTTGGGAGACCGGGACTCTCAGTTCGTCTCTAGTTTTGCCATTTATTAGCTCTGAGGCCAGATGGCAGCTCCCTCTGGACAGGGCTCTGCCTGTCCTCTGCAACTGTATCTTTAGCTCCTGGCATAAGCCCTGCCTACAATTCATTTTAATTTAATTTTTAATTAAAACCTAATTTCCATACATTGAAATGCAAAGAAGGTGCACACTTTGATGAGTGTAAGCAAGTCTAAGGGGCACTGAAAGTAACCTTGGCCAGAGCGCTCACCACCCCGCCCCTCCTCCCTCATACAGAAGAAATTTCTCACCCCCTTTCTAGGTAATCCTCCCCGGCAGCCCATATGCTGATTTTTATTATTGTAGACCAGTTTTGTTTCTTCTTGAATTTTCTAGAAATAGCGAAGTAGCTTACAAAATGTGCTCCCACCCCCGCCCCTTTGCTTGACACAGTGTCTGAGATTTCTTCAGGCCGCTGTAAATCTTAGAAGCAGCACACTCCTCTACACGGCTGAGTAGTAGTCCGCACATGGCGTCTACCACAGTTTGCGTCTCTATATTTACAAGTATTCTTGTGCAATTATATTTTGGGGCAAAGACTTTCGTGTGTTTGTGTGTGTTTCTTTGGTTCTTTTTTGCTTTGTTGATCTCATGCTCAGGTTGCCCTTAAGATTACTAAGTCATCTCTTGAGGGCTGGGATTACAGTCATGCACCACCACACATAACTTTTTGTTATTTATTTATCTGTTTGTTTTGAGATAGAATCTTATTACATATCCTAGGCTGGTTTCAAAGTTTTGACCCTCACGCTGGTGAGATGGCTCAGTGGATAAAGGTTCACGCTACCAAGCCTGACAATCTAGTTTGCCCCCCAAGATCTGCACGGGAGAAGGAGAGAACCTACTCCTACAAGCTGTCCTTTGACCTGCACACATGGGCTGTCGCATTCATACTGCTGTTGGCTTCAAACTTGCCCTAAGCTTTGCCTGGGGTGTGAGTCTGTGCAAAAAGGCCAGCTGCTTTTCACTGTGGGATGAAGACTACGAGCTTTAGGCTTCTCGTTTCTTTTGTCCATTGAACCTGGGCTCCCTGGACAACGTCTTTCTCCTCTTTCTCTTCTTTTCTGTGGTTGTGTGTGTGTGTGTGTGTGTGTGTGTGTGTGTGTGTGTGTGTGTGTGTGTGTGTGTTAGGTCAGTACTTCTGTTTGTCCACCCTGTTTTTCCCTTGTCATTGAACCTGGAGCTAGGCTCCATTCTGTTTCCCCATGATGTTGAGGTTTCGGGTGTCTTTATGGCCACCGCTGACGTTTCTGTGTGGGTGCTGAGGATAGAAACTCAGGTCCTTATACTTGAGTTCAGCTCTCTTCCTGCTGAGTCACCTCCTCAGTCTCTGGACATCTTTTGTAGTATTTTGGCCAAAGAAAACTATAATGCGCCGGAAGGAAATGCCATTTAAAGCGTATGTGGATTTATTTTCGGGTTTTTTCCTTCTTTTTCTTTTTTGATAGAGTCTCCTGTACCCCAGGTTGACCTTCATCGCATTAATTAATCCAGGCTAAACTTGATCCTCCTGCCTCTGCTTCTCAAGTGCTGGGATTACAGGCTCATACCACCTGGGGCTCTGTGCATGCTAGGCAAGCTATCCACCGACTAAGTACATCTGCGTGCATTGACTTTTGTGCTTTGGTCTGTCCCAGTCATGTTGGTGGTGGTTGTATTGGCTGATGGTCTTAGACAGGTCATACTCAATAGAACGTGAGTGGGGTCTGACCCACTCAGCTCTAAAGTCATGTTGGAGATTTCTTACTTGCTGTGTGCCCAGGGTTGTCTTAGAGCAGGTTCCGGGACAACTCCCTTCCCTGATGGTCCTTAGTATGATATCAACATGAATGGTCACGGTGGTCTCCACACAGATTCAGGTTCTGCCAGGGGAACAGTAGGCGAGGGGGTTTGGTCTATGGGAGTTGGCCCCAGCACTTTTGCCCAGTGTTATAGTTTGGTTCTTCTCTCTGCTTTTTTTCTTGTTGGTAATGTAGGTTCAACTCTTCTGGAACCTGCTATGTAGTCTGGGCTAGCCAGGAATTAAGAGATATGTACTCTCTTCCCTCCTTCCGAATACGGAGGCATGGCTCCTGGCTTTTTATTTTTTTAGACAAGGTTTTTTTTTGTAGGCCAGGCTGCCCTGGAACTTGCTTTATAGACAAAGCTGACATTTAGCTCATGACTCTTTTGTCTATGTCGCCAAAGTTCTGGGATTAGGCATGTGCCCCTACCCTGATTTGTAGTTGAGTCTGGAATGACTTCTAAAGGCCTGTAAGTTAAAGCTTGTTCCCTAGGGTGGACTCTCTAAGGGGGTCACTGGGGGCTGTGCCATTGAAGGGGGCTTCTTTCTTTCCCAGTCATGAGGGGAATAGTTTTGTTGACTGTCCCCAGCTCTGCTGGCCATGTCATTCTGTGCTTCCTGAGGCCCAAAACAACAGGCCTGACCCACCATGGACTAGAACCTGCAAACCTTTTGTCTTTTACGCTCTCTTAGATAGTTGTTACAGTGCTGGAAAACTGACTAACACAAATACTGGAGCACTGTTGAAATATTCTAGACCAGGGAGACAGCTCAGCAGGTTAAGACGCTTGCTAGCAAACTTGACGGCTTGAGTTCAGGCTCTGGGATCTATGTGGTAGAAACAGTAGCCCAGCTCTTGAAAGTTGTCCTCTGACCACCACACATGTGCCATGAGGTGTGTAGGACGCCCCTGCATGGCTCCTCCCTCATTTGGCTGTCATGCGCAAAACCTAGGGTTCCTTTCATCCTCAGCACATGAAGCACACGTAGGATGGTCTACAGAAATCTTTTCATAGAGCCATCTGTGATATAACTCCCTCCAGATTTAATCTCAAAAACGACAGGAAGACTCTTCAGGGCGTGAATACTAGAGGGCAGAATCTTTATGGTTTATCTTCAAGGCTGGATACCAACAAATAGTGCTGGAGAAAAGAAGAGGAAGATAGATTTCTCTCTCTTCCTAGTTGGCAAATTCTATGGAAGCCCTCCAGGGTTGGTGTGGCGCTTCTGTCTTTGAGGGCGAGATCCAGACCTCTCCCACCCTGAATTTTGGCAATCTCATATTCTAGTAAGGTTCTTCCAGTTCTCACGATCACCATGTGCTCTTGCCAACAGGCAACCAAAAGGTCCCTTTCCCTTGGCTAACACCTTCTACAAGTTGTCCTAGAACATGACACATCTACTTCCAACCTTTGAGCCAGCAATGACCCACAAGCTCACATGGAGCCTACAGAAAAGGCCGTGCATATAGTCAGAATCTCATAGCGTCCTTAGAGAATTCAGAGGCTCTGACTACCGAGATCTAGAATGAATGTGTGGGTGTTGGGGGGTGGGGTGGGGTGGGTCAGCTACCAATCTGGTTCTGATAGCCCAACTTAGAGACTGGGAACTCTTTCAAAGGAAGAAAGCAATGTGTGTGCATAAAGTGTGTGCATGGCTCTGGAAGGCTGATGCATGCCATGAAGGTCATCAGCCGATGCACACAGAGTCTCTGCTACTCCCAGGCGTGAACTGTGTTGACTCAGACCCGAAGCACAGGGAGGGGCCAGGGACAGAGCCAGGACATTTCCTCAGCTGTGCTGGTATCACTCTGCATGAACCTCACTTTCCCTGGATGACATCATACCAAAGGAAAGGCTGGGAAGGGCTATGCTGAGGCCCCACTGGCGGCAGCAGACATTGGCAGCTAGTGTTCATTCGAATTCCAAATCAGCTTTCCCCGGTGGAGATTTCAAATGCCTCGTTACAAACACACAGGCATAGAGCCATTCTCAATGCTATTCAGATTAACCATACTTCTAGAACTGAAAAATGGCTCAAGGTGAAATCACACGGAGATACTACTTCAAATCCACTAGAACGACTATGAGAAAGAAGACACAATGCCTGGTGCTGACACCAGTGAGAAGTAAGAATAATGGCCCAGTGCTGCTGATGAGGTGAACCAGGATGGCCACTTGGCAACACAGCCTGACAGCATCTATTAAAGTACACATGTATGCACCGTAAGTTCAGGCTACTCCACTCTCGAGTAACCCCAGCATTCTCTCTCTCTCTCTCTCTCTCTCTCTCTCTCTCTCTCTCACACACACACACACACACACACACACACACACAGAGAGAGAGAGAGGGGGGGGAGGGGGGAGGGAGAGAGAGAGAGGAGGAGAGAGAGAGAGAGAGAGAGACAGAGACAGAGACAGAGAGACAGAAAGAGAGAAAGAGAGAAAGAGAGACTAGAATGGGAATGTTTAGGCGCCGGTTGTGGTGACTCATGCTTGCAATCCCAGCTCTCAGGAAACTGAGGCAGGACAAACACTACATGTGTAAAACTAACCTGGGGGTTGGGGATTTAGCTCAGTGGTAGAGCGCTTGCCTAGGAAGCACAAGGCCTGGGTTCGATCCCCAGCTCGAAAAAAGAACCAAAAAAAAAAAAAAACCAAAAAAAAAAACTAACCTGGGCTCATGAGTGAGACCTTGTCTTATAGAGCCCCAAACTGGAAGCAGCTCAAATGCTCATTAGCATGTTGTTGAACACAGGATTCATGGTATATGCATATAATGGAAGACTACCCAGCATGTTATTCTTGGACACACCTGAATGAGTCTTAAGTAGAGTATGCTGTGAGGGAAAGCACGGTGTGAGCTGTACATAGGAAGTACAAGAACGAGCTAGAGGGAAGGGTAATAGAAAGGGGAGGGGTGAGAGAAAGCGGTGGCGACAGCCAGCTAGTTCTTCACAGAGGTGTGGGTTGTGTGAGAATCATCATGTGTCTGAACTCCTTACACTGCAGCTCTTCAGAAAGGTGCATTGGAACAGGGCTTGGGAGTGCGCACCGGTGATCCCAGCTCAGAAGGCAGAGACCAGCTTGGGCTAAAGACTAAGAAGGGCAGCTTGAGCCTTGTCAAAAACCACGATGATATGCTTTATTGTATGTAGCCACAAATGTACTGCCAAATGGCTCCTATGCCCTAGTGAGATCACCCAAGAGCACTGCAGTGCCAGGCAAGGGCTCCACTTGTAGCCTGTGGGAAGCTTGGAGTGGCAAGCATCTAGCTCAGAGACTCCCATGGCCCTGACCCCCAACTCCTGGGAACTCAACAAACATAGTTCTTTTCAATACTTGGCTTTAGAGCAATTTCTGATTTAGAAAGAGACAGATCACGGCCTTTCTGTCACCACTATAATCAAAGCCCACCCAAGGGTGCAACCCACAAGATAGTAATTAGACCTGAGTTGGTCAAAACCCAGAGATAGGGTAGGGAAGGAAAGCAGGTGAATCCTGAATCACCCTGTAGCATGCATCAAACAAGCTGCATCATCAGTTTGGTTCTCCATACCACATTTGTACAGGGAGACAGTTTCTGGGCATGATGCTGGACCTTCCACAGTTAAAAAGGGCAACAGAGGAACAGGACTCACAGGGGCCAGCGTTCACCATGAAACTGCTTGGGAGCTTTGTCAGGCTTTTCCCGGGCTGGTGGTGGGATGGATTCAGTGAGGATGGAATTACTTTGCTTCATTGTAATAATTAGGGCATGTTTTCCATACTGCAGTCTGCACGTGACAGGAACTGCATGTGAACTTTTAGTTTTACTTTGTTTTTATTTTTTGAAACAGGGTATATAGCCCAGGCTAGCCTTAAACATCATGTAAGCACTTTGAACTTCTGATCTTTCTGGCTCTACTTCTGAGGGCTGGGATTGTAAGCAGACCAGTGCATGCAGTTTATGTAGTACTGGGGATTGAAGTCAAGCTTCGCTCATGCTAGGCAAGTGCTCCACCAGTTGACCTACATTCCCAGAGCTTTTGTTTATGTATGTGAGAGAGGGGAGGAGAAAAAAAAGGAGAAGGAGGAAAAGGGGAGGGGATGGGGAGGAGGAGAGAGAGAGAGAGGAGAGGGAAGAGAGAGAGAGAGAGAGAGAGAGAGAGAGATTCATTATATCATTATATACTTCTATAGCCCAAACTCTACCTTCTGAGTGCTGTCAGTTTGGATCTCTGATCACCATGTTCAGTTTTGAATGAATTTTGAAAACACTGAAGTGTCATGTGAGTCCTTGCTGGTGCTGTGTTGTAATCTTTTTCATGTACTCTAAAGACACACACACACACACACACACACACACACACACACACACACACACACACACACACACATTTCCCCACTGTACCATCCCCACTGCTCCACTGCCGTACCTTATGGTCCTGGATGCCCAGCATAGAGCGGATGCTAATCTAGAAACATAGAAACCACATAGAGCAAGGCTGTCAGTGGACCTGGCCTCTGAGTCTTAGTGGCTGGGTGACCTTGAATCTCCTGCCTCATCTCTTGGACCTCAGTTTGACGTTATATGGTGGCACAAACCAGAAGTATCCAGGCGGTGCCCTAAAGCTTGTCTGAGCTGAGTTTTGTCAGAGCTCTGGAACCTGGAGCCTAAGCTTTTCAGCTTCGCAGTTGACCTTTCTTCCATTTCTGCTCCCTGGGGGCCCATCACACTTCTGGAGAGCATGACGTGAGCAGAAACCTCATCTGTGGCCAACTGGCTCTCTCTAGTCAGATGGCCCTGTCTCTAGTCATCTCTAGTAGAGATGGCCCTGGGCCACCCCATCCCTGAAAGAGCCCTCTTCCCTTAGCCTAGGAGTCCAATCTACTCTCATTGAGTGGGTGGCTTCTATAAAGCACAAAGCCAAGGCTGGAGCTTGGGGACTGTCCTTCAGAGGGAGTCCCCAGCACCTACTTGTTTATATAGGAGCAGAAAACCTTAAGAGCATGATTGTCACGCTGGAGCTTGACTAGAACAGGGTAGGCTAGATGGGGAGAGCACATCTATGGGTTAGCACAGTTGCCTCATCCAGGGAAGGTCACTCACTACCCAGAAGGATGACAGTCACAGTCGCCTTCATCTGTGCCTTCTCCCACTCCTGACACACTCATGCTATGGCTCTCACTTCTCATGGGTGACTGCTTTGTACTAGAATGGAGCTCATAAGCCCATATAAAGCTGGGAGAAACAGAGGTCAGAACTACACAGAACACTGTGGACATTACCAAGAGAAGCTATAGAGGAGATCATTACAGTTGCTGTGACAAATAGTGGTTACTCCAACGCATGCCTAGATGCTCTGGATGCTGAGCCTCAGACCTGTATCCTTCATCCATCCCTTCCCACCGGCCTCCAATACCTCAAGCCTCCTCAGCACTGGGTGGGTGTGGTGAGGCCAAGCATGCTGCCATATGCTTTGGCCATACCTGCTTATCTCTCCAAGGAGTCTGGTGAAAACCTGGCCACTGCAGGCCTGAACCCTGCTTCCTTGCTCTATGCCACTTTACCTTGTGAGTGGGTTCACCCAGCTCTTCAAGTAGCTAAACAATGACTCCTCCATTCCCAGCGGTCTATGAGCAAAATGTCAGTAAGGTTGGCTCTTGGACACCTCTTGGCTTACGGTTGGCTGCTTTCTTAATGGGTCCTTGCATGGTCTTTCCTCTGGGCACACGCCTCTTGGTGTCTGTGGATCCAAATTCCCTTGTTCAGGGAAACTCATCAGATTATGATCTACCCTCATGGCCCTGTTTTCACTCCATTGTCCCATATAAAAGCCCTATGTGCAAATGCAGTCATATTCTAAGGTCCTGGAGGATTGGACCTCAACACAAATGAACCCACAACCACTCGGTCTGGAGTGGTGAGTTATGGGATTACTGCCTGAGAGGTAGTGCCAGGACTGTGTGTGTGTGTGTGTGTGTGTGTGTGTGTGTGTGTGTGTGTGTGTTGGGGAAGGGGTAGGTGCACATCAGTGTAAGTGCCTACTGAGGCCAGAGGTGTAGGAGTCTCTTAGAGTTGGAGTTACAGGCCATTTTAAGCCATTTGATGTGGTTTTGGCAGTTGAATTTGAATCTTCTGAAGGAACAGTATGAGCTCTCAACACACCGTTCCTTCTTGCCAGCCCTTTGCTTAACCTTTTAAAAGCCAGGTAGTTTTTGCTTTGGCCTCTCAGAGCCCATGGTCTCCATGTCAGAAGTTTAGCTGCGCTACTTGAGAGACCCCATGGGGAGATCACAGAGGAAACCTAGAGGCTTGGTTGAGTCAACCTCTCAGGCTCCCCTACCTAGTTACTAGGCACACAGGAAAGGAGCCATTTTGGATTCTTTGGGCACCTTTTAGACAGTTGGTGACATTTGACTCTAATTAATCTCACACTGCATTTGGTGAAGGCTCACACTACCAAGCCCTGCTCCAAATCTTAAGACCCCACCATGACGAAGGTAAGAAAACTGACTGTTTTAAGTTATTAGATTTTGGATTTCCTAGTTAATAACTAGAGAGTTGGCTGGACTATTTGGTGGCTACAGAAAATCTGGAATGGTAGTTGAATGACATTAAGGATATCTTTATGGTAGGCCAAGGAAAAGATTGTTGAGTTTTTTTCTGCCCCCTCTAGAGGGAGGCCATGGCTGAACAGGCTGTGGGCTCTGCTGCCCTCTGGGCTAGGGCTAAAATAGCCCTCTCCCTCACTTTATGCCTTCTGGAGTTCTGGGACACCCTGGGCTGGGTACTGCTATCCCGGGTACAGCCCCAGAGGCTGAAGGAGGGTGAAGCAGAGAGGAACGTCCACCATTTTGGAGAAGCTCCATGGATCTGCTGGGTCCCTCAGAGAGGATATTCTCTTTCACCCTGACAGAATGCTCTGTGCCTTGGGGTCACACTAATATGAGACTGCATTTATTTGACCTGAGGCCTGTCATGCCCCCAGACAGCTTTCTTCCCATGACTCTACACTGTTTGAGACAGGTTAACTATGGCTGGGGTGGGAGTAGGGATCTGACAGCCAACGCACCCCAAGACAAGCTGACACATGAAGGTCTGGCAGCAAGCCAGAGGTCATGGAAGGCAGGCCCAAAGCAATAGGCCCTGGTTGAGTCTACACAGCAATCTAGATATAGACTACCATACCAAAGCCAAGGAGCATGTCTTAAAAGGCCGAGTCAGAAGATATACTGATTCTCCTTAAATGCCTGGATGGCATTAGCTCTGAGGACTGGGCCATGTGTAAAAGTGGCCCTCCCTCCCGGCCCTGGGGAGAAGAGGGGCGTACTGACTTGGCTCTGGGGCCTGGGATGGTGTATGCACATGTGAATTTTAATTACGTCCTCTGTAGTAGGAAAGTTGACTGAAAGAGCCCTTGGCAACTTCCAGTTCCAAGAGGGCTGTTTTGCTTTCTCTTTTTCTTTTGTTTGTTTGTTTTGGTCAGGGTCTTATGTTTGCCAGGCTGGCCTTGAACTTACTGTGCAACCAAGGGTGACCTTGAACTTCTGCCTCTTCCTCCACCTCCCCAGTAGTAAACTTGCAAGTGTTCAACACCAGGTCCAATTTCTGTGCTGATGGTGACTGAACCTGGGGAACTCTGAAAATGGTAGGCACGAACTCTACCAACCGAGTTTCATCCCCAGCCAAACTATCTGTATATTTTGGTGAAGTGACTCTGTCTCCCCTTCTCACACCTCATCCTCCTTCGTGTTCTTCTATAAGCATTTTGATTCTTTGTAGCAATGGATGGCGCCTGTTGTTGTGGGTCATATAGTCTCACTATAATCTCCTAGGCAATGCAGAAGATGGATTTTCTGAAGGGAGCCGTTTCTATATGTGATGAGAACTGTTCTGATACATCCTATCCTGTGTGGTCTTCTTCTGATTGGATGGCTTTGTTCAGTGCTTTTCTTTTTTAAATGAGTGTGGGACCAAACCCAGAACCTCTTCCTGAGCCACATACCTAGCCAGTCCAATTAGATGTTAGCATTGTTTACTGAGCTGTACCGTCTGTGAGAGCATGGAAATCACTGGGCCAGTGATGTTTGTGATCTAGTGACACTGAGTAACAGCTGAAGTCGAGCTTCTGCTTTGTCTTCTTGGGGCATTGACTCTAGATACCTGTTGGTTGTCCTGCTGGGAAGGATACCCAAGGCCACACCTAAAGGCCTTGTATGGATGTGTGTGTAAGGCTCCATCCGTAACCAAGATCCTGGCCAATAGCTGCTGTGATACTCCACAGCTGAGATGGAACTCAGAGGCCTCTAGCTTCAACTTCCTCTTGCCCCAGATGATATTGGATGAAGCAGAAAGCAGCAGTCTCCATCAAACCCCCGAAGACATTTTGGCATTAGCAAGCAAAAGAAATGTCATTGCTTTAAACTATTAAGTTTTGGGTTATCTGATACCCACCAGTAGGCAATTGGAACTGGAAGCTAGAAAGAAAATGTGTGATGCCCAATTTGGTAACGGTCTATACATTACACAGAAAATGCAGAGAGGGAGGTCAACTTTGACCCGCATGAGCCTGTGTTACTACTACCTGTGTGTGAGCTGGAAGCAGATATTTCTGGGACAAAACAGAGTAGAGTGAGAATTGATGATTCATACCTGCCTGTAATCCTAGTACTGAGGGGGCTGAAGCAGGAGGATGGCTGCTAGTTTGAGCAGCCTGGGCTGCAGAACAAGATCCTGTGTCACCCCTATGGACCAGAAAGCGGGGAGCAAGGCCCAGATTGAAGTGACGGAGGTCCCATGTCCCTCAGTGGACGGGGTGTAGCTGGGAGGTAGCAAGGTGGGAGGACTGAATGAAAGGAAAGGGCTGGCTTCTGTCAGTCTGCCTGCTGCAGCTCAACACGGGATCCGGCTCTCAGTGCAGGAACCAGCTCTTCTTTACACATTATTTTTTCTCTAATTGCATGTGAGGCTGGTGGCTGCCAGCCAGGCAGGGCCCTCAATCACATTAGGGAGCCATCTACAAATCTCCCTGCAGGAGGTGGCGGCTGTGGGATGCTTTCCTGTAGGGAGAGAACTCCAGACAGATTCAGTGGCTGCTGAGAGGTGGGTATGGGTAGAGCCTTCTCTCCCCTTCACTCTGAGGGGCCTGCCTCCCCTTCAGTCTCAAATTCAGGGATTTTTTTGGACATCAACTAACTGGGGTCTCTGGTCCTTTGGTATGAGGGCTGAGGAGCCCTGGACTACCCCTGGAGCCTTGGACCATTCCTATGGCAGGCAGTGGTGATTGCATAAGGTTCAGGAGTGCTGGCTTGGGTGAGGTGAAGAGTCTCAAAGAGACGCTCTGGGAACTGGCTCTTCTCTTGTGAGAAGCACCAGCCCTTTTCAGAAGCCCTTCATGAAGGTCCCACCCTCCTAACAGCCACACCAAATCCCACGGCCACTGGTTCTTTTGCTCCTAGTTAAATAAAAGAGCATTGGATGGGTGGGGGTGGCTATGAAAATGGTGCCCCATGTGCCGCAGGTGAGTATCTGCTCTGTGTGGTTCTTGGGTGAGCACCCCTATACCCCTGGGCTTCCTTATTTTTCCCGGCAGCCTAAGAAGTTGCTCTCTCCATTTTCCTTGGTGAGGAAACTAAGGCTTAGAAAGGGCACAAGATTTGCCCATGGCCATCAATGAGGTCTGTGAGTCTACTAGACCCAGGCTTTCTGCTTCCCAGCATTTCTGAATGCAGCTGCAAAGCTGTCTCTCATTCTTTACGTCTGGTCTAGTGGTTAAAAACACAGAGCTCCGGAGTCCAGCCACTTGGTAAACATCGCTCTTCCACCTGTGTGACCTTGGGGAAATCACTCAATCTCTCTGGGCTCCCAATCCCTCTTGATCTTGAAAATGGGGCTGGTGCTCGCTAGCACCTTCTGGGAGCTCTGCTGAGACTGCAATGGATTAACATGGCGGGTGAGGCAGGTGCTTCGCTCCCCACCAGTATTCTTTTCTGTTACGAAGCCTAGCCAAGTACACAGTCGCCCCATCTGATTGCACGATGCGTGGTCCTGATAATACTATCTGCATCCCGGGTTAGCCTGTGAGCTGTAAGAGGCAGGAACCTGAAAAACTTGTAGCCGCCTCCTAGAGACCCTGACTCTGTCCTGCCCCTTACCCTGTTATTATTCCTCCTTGGTTGACCTGGTCTCTCTGACTGTGGATTGACAAAGGAAGGAATTTAAACTGCTCCTTGGGGTTGCCTTTTGACTCAGGGGTGAAGCAATTACCTAACAGATGTGAGGCCCTGAGTTCAATCCCCAGCACTGCAAACAAACAAGCAGAGAAGCTGGCTTCTGCCCTTGGATTTTGGAAATTAGGGAAGAGGTAGTCAGGCAAAGATGTGGGGGCATGAAGGGCTAGGATGTTGGTCAGGGCCCCTCCAGGGAGTCAGGAAATTATCTTCCCGATATAGGCAGCCTGGGTAAACCCTGGACCCTGTGGCCTCCAGTGGTTCCCAGAACCCTGACGAATTGTCCTTGTCTTCCGGGACTTTTGGTTCTGGGCACCTTGTCCTGTCCTGTCCTGTCCCCTGCAGCTCTACACACAGTACTTGGCAAGAGCAGCCCAGACACACTGGAGAAAAGCTGGCAGCGTGGGGCAGCATCTAATGCAGTGCTTCCTTGCACTACCTCACGCTTCAGCTAAGCCTGCACCTCCAAGCCTGTCAGCAGCCTTGTAGAAAGGCTCAGGCTACTTACTGACAGAGACGGACCATTCTTCACCATGGCTAACTGGACAATTGGGGGTGGGGGAGGAGGGCAGAAGGAGTAAGCTGGGGAAGGAGAGCAAGGTCCAACTGCCTGTATCCCAAGAATAAAGGGACTTCTTGTGGCTTCCCTGCTGTGGGTGAGGTGGGGAGGGCAACACTGTCAGGGATCCTCAGGGTCTGGAGTCCAGGATCCAAACGCATAGAATATATAGGGAAGTCCTTCGCTTTCTACTCCTGGGGAGTGGTGCTTAGCTGGCCAGCCTTTGCTTTCTTCTTGGTGACCCAAGGAGATCCTTGTTTTGTCTGGTGACCCTTTGACACCCCCGCCCCCGTCCCCCAGGCTGAAAGGTCTAAAAGGTCACCTTGTCCAGCTGTGAGAGTTCCATTTGCCTTTCTCAAATCTTCCTATTATCCAGCAATGGAAACTCTCGAAATTCAACTTGGATCTCAAAAACCTTCCAGGGCTCCTCACTGCCCTCTGGAGAATGTTTGAACCCTTTAGGTGACCTTCCCTGGCCCAGGCTTATGGTGATGGGGTCCTGTGATTGTTTGCTCTTGTCTGGATGGTCACTCCACATTTCACATCGTGGTAGGCTGAGCTCTCTACTGTGGCACAGAGAGAGGGCCCCCTCAGCAGACTGGAGGCTCTTGGAGGGCAAGGCTGAGCAAATCTTTGCTGGCTTTGCTTTGGTGCAACCTAATGTCAGTAGGAATGTTAGGGAAGGAGAGCGTGGCATGGGACTCTCACCTGCAAACACAGTGTGTGTTCCCAGGAGAAGTCGTTGAGCCCATGTGCAGAGCAGCTTACAGAGGGCAGAGGAAGTTAATGGAGTGCAAATGGCAGAGAGAGAGAGAGAGAGAGAGAGAGAGAGAGAGAGAGAGAAGAGTCAGGGATCAGAAAAAGAGGGATGTCAGAGACAGAAAAAGAGATAGAAAGATGGAGGGGGGTCAGAGAGAGAGAGGACACACCCACACACCCACAACCCCCCCACAGAGAGAGAGAGAGAGAGAGAGAGAGAGAGAGAGAGAGAGAGAGAGAGAGAGAGAGGTGAGCTGGAGCACTGTGTTCCCTGGCCGCCCTAGGCTCTCTGGACAGCGTGAAAAGTCAGTGCCTGCAGGCTTTTCCTCCAGGGCTCACGAGGTAACAGATTCGAGTTGGAATTTTCAGGCTATGTTCTCTGTGTGGTACTTCTGGTAAGCTTCCCCCAATGTCAGGGGACTTCTTGGGGCCACCTGCCTGGTAGAGTGTGGAACAATTGCTCCTTTACCATGAACATTTCTATACAGATTTGCTCTCTGGTCCCACAGCTCCTCATTGATGGTAACCCTCTTCCTAGTCCCTCTCAAGGCACCTTAGAGGGCCAGGAAGACCCAACTAGGCTTTGAAGTAAGTCACTGAGAAAGAAGGTACGTCTTCAATGCCCTTTCCTTTGGGAGGAGAGCTGTAACTCCAGGTGGGGTGTCCATAGACCTTAATATTTGTTCAAATGCAAGACTCACACCAGGGCCAGGAAGGGGGTAGGGGGGTGCCTTTGTCCTGTAGGCCCTTGACAGATCTGGCCAAGATCTTCTATATGTGTAGCTAAACCCTCCCTTCCTCTGATTAGAGAGGCTTCAGTGACCTTGGACATGGTGATTCAACTCGTGGAGAGGGGACAATACTAGGCTTTGGTGACCTCTGTTCTAGCCCCAGCTCTGGCATCAGGTGACTTTGAATAAGATGCTCATTTTCTTGGAATCTCCATTTTTAACCAGTGAGACTGGGGCAAGGCCTGCCAGTGCGTTCCTTTACTAGCTTGTTCGGAAGAACCTAAGATGCGGGATGGTTCCAGCCCTAGTACCTGGTGCCATCTCCTGGAGCTTCCCAGTGGCCTTTAGTGAGCCATGCCAAGTGACCACACGCTGACAGCTGGAAACAGGAGCTGCAGTCAGGTTCTTCGGGCCAAGATTACAAGGCTTCCTTTGGTGACTCCTGGTGATGATGCTATTCTTGCTTCTTTCTATTTACGGTGGCTACCTTGGTTCAAGACTGCATCATTACTGAGTAGTTATGGCCAGCATCTATAAACCTGTCTGTGTTCCAGCCTCACAGAGCCTTCTCTCTAGATAAGTGGTTCTTAACTATTGGGTCGCAGCTTCTTTGGTGGAGGGCAGGGGTTGAGCAACCCTTTCACGGCAACTGCCTAAGACCATTGGAAAATAGATGCTTACATTACGATTTCTAACAGTAGCCAAATTACAGTTCTGAAGGAACAATAGTTTTATGGTGGGGGGTCATCACAACAGGAGGAACTGTATTAAAGGGGTCACAGTATTAGGAAGGTTGAGAACCACTGATTTAGATGCAGGAGACTCTAGGGGATCAGAGATGGTTACCCCACAGCCAAGGTCAGAGCCGGGATCACCACTGGATTTCTAACTCACTCTGCAAGTCAGACCTGCAAGGATTCTCTGGTCTATTCTGCCAGAGCCTGCTGGGCCTGGCCTGCCTCCCCAGTCTGCTGTGGCCTCCTTGGGAGAGTCCTCTGGAGCCAGCCTGTGGCCATGCCTGGCTTGACTCCAGCCAGTCAAGCCGGGACTTGAAGATCAGGCTGGACTGTGGTGTCTAAATAAAGGGCGTCCTCGGGATTAGAGCAGAGGTCAGGAGAGGACATGGCTGCAGCTGACCAGCCCGACAGGGTGGCCTTAGTGGCCCATCATTAGGCTGGAGGGGGGCTGGCTCTCTTCACAAACCAGCTCCACCCTCTAGCTCTCTGCCAGCAGGGCGATGAGGGATCCTCAGGGCTGGGGTCAGCCTAGGGTCAATGCCGACATAAAACCCAGCTGACTAGAGCCAGACCACCTACATATTTAAACAGATCTTCACGAATGGAGAGGCTGTACCCAGCCTTGCAGATGGAGAATGAATGCCAAGCTGGGAACTAGAACTTTCTTTGCTTTGAGATTTCTTTTTTTTCCTTTTAGGAGCTCATATCCTGAAAGACTCTTCCTTTCTGCTTTTTTCCCTTTTTACTCTGCTGGGAGAAATGGTAGAATGTACATCCTGTTTGGTTCCAGGGGGAAAAGGTAAATGTGTGTGTGTGTGTGTGTGTGTGTGTGTGTGTGTGTGTGTGTGTGTGCGCGCGCGCATGCACATGACGTGTCATTTAAAAAATTCACATAGACAAAAAGAACCTGACCCTGCTCACTTCATATTCCCCATTCTATCCCCAGAAAAAGGGAACCAAAAGGAGCAACACAGAAACATGGGAAACATGGCCATGGCTGAAATCTTATCTGGGTTAAAAACCCCAGGAGTGCTTCGCTTTAATTTTTTGGTATAGCAGGATCAAGGAATTGATTCATTCTGGCTATGCTTCCTGTCATTGTTTCTGCCGGCCGTGTTTGATCTGTGATTCATGTGTAGATCTGCTAGCCACGCTCTGAAAGAAATAATATATTCTGCATTGCACTAGGTCAGGCTCAACCAGGAAACCCCCCTTTTGCTGGGATGATTTCAAAGACACAACATACACACACTGACACAGACACAGACACACACACACACACACACACACACACACACACAGAGAGAGAGAGAGAGAGAGAGAGAGAGAGAGAGAGAGAGAGAGAGAGAGATGCTGGCTCATGCACACACACTGTTTGTATAAAGGATTAAAAGACGAACGAAAGGCCAGAACATAAGCACAGCTCCAAGACATGGAGTGGCTATGGCTGTGGCCCCCACCCGCTGACCTAGACCAGTCGTGTCCACTTTGAGTCAGGTATGTGTGCACCCCACCACTGCAGGCAGGAGCCATGTCGGCTCTTTGATGGGTGAGGCTATTATTAGTAACAATGGTTTTTAGTGAAGGAGCAATTTTCACAATGCAGTAGTCTTCCTCTTCCCTTGGGTCCCAAGCCGAGCAGGGACAAAATTGACATTAAGCAGTACAGGCCTGAAGAGATGAGGTACTCCACACCTCCCAGTTTAAATTGGACTGGGCGTTTACTGGCGTTTTAAGGGCCAGAGGAAAGTTGAAGCAACTACGGGGGTAACACACACGTGAAAAATGAAAGGCCAGACAGCCTGGGTAAATAAGAGACGTGCCTGGAGTTTTAGCGCAGGGTCATAAAAGTTGACAGGAGCCGTTAGGACTGGAAATGGCTGGGTGGGTATCATTGCCAGGTTTTGGCAAGCACCCGGTTGTTGACTACTACAAAACTGAATAGATTAGAAGAACAGGAGGAGGAGGGGGAGGAGAAGGAGGAGGAGGGGGAGAGGGAGGAGGAGGAAGAGAAGGAGGGGGAGGGGGAGGGGGAGAAGGAGGAAAGACAGATAGAGACAGAGAGATAGAGACAGAGAGACCCAAGGCTACAAAACAAACAAACAAACAAACAAACAAACAAAAAAAAACAAAACCACCCACAGTCCACTCACTCCCTCTCCCACTCCTCGCCCTCCTCTCCCTTTGTTTAGATAAGGTGTCTGCTACAGTTGCTGGCCAGCAGCCAGCTTTCTGTCTTCAAACTTGGGACTTTGGTGCCACACAGGAGACAAGACTCTCTGATGCTGTCTGCCTGAGCGTCAGCAGCACCCTGAGGGTCCCTGTGGCTTTGTGTTCCCGGAACGATGATTTGTTTGACAACTGCCTTTCCTTCCAGACTGATCTTCCAGCCTGGCACTAGGTGTGATCCTTTGAGGCCCAGCAGGGCTGTGGAGAGAAGGAGGAGGCACCTTGGCCACCAGGTCAGTCACTATCTAATTATGATGGCCTCATAAAGGAAGCCCAAAGCAGTCAAAGGCTGAGGAGGGTCTTTGGTCTCAGGCACAAAAGAAAGTGTTTCAGCTCATGAGGGCTGAAGAAGTTAAGTGCTAGGTAAGCAAGCCCAATAAACTGGATTTATTCTGTGGCACACAAAAGATTTTTAATAAGGGTGGAGAAAGGTCCCCTATCCCACCTCACTGGTCTTTCTGGCCACCTCATTTCAGAGCTCCTGTGGGAGTCAGAAACAGCACTCTCAAAGAACCTAGGACACTGGTGAGGAGTCTGTGGCTTTGGCTATGTTTTGTCATTCTCAGGGGTCAGAGAGGGCTTCCCTGGTAAGTGTCAGCTCAAGGCAGTTCGTGTGCTGGTGGGACAGCAGTAAGCAACCCTTCTGGATATGTTGCTCAAGGATAAGTGTGTGAGACAGTTACCCCCAGCTCCTTTCCAGCTTTTTCCAAGAATCTAGAACCTTCCATTAGTTTGACACTTTGCCTTTGGGCTCCTAAAAGCTTGTGGAGGAAAGTCAGAGGGAGTCACTTAACCAGTGATACTTACAGTCAGTATGTAGGAGCCGTTCTTCTGTGAGGACAACTCTGTCGCTCATAGAGCTTGGGGAAACAGTTGGTCTACTATGCTTAATCTTACAAACTGTTTCCTACTCCCTTTCATCTACAGGTGATCCCGGAGAGAGCTTGAGACATGCTGGTCCACCCACGACAGGAAGGGCACCATTTCAGGATCTCAAGGAGGACACTAGCCTGTCCTGTCATAGTGTTATGGTTTGACTGTGTTAAAGGTAGGGTGGTAGGCAGAGAGTTGAGTGAGTTTTATCCAGTGCCACACAGTGTGACAGTGCTGGCTGTGGCCTCCGGTTCTTCTTTCCATGATATCTGTATGATATTTTCATCACGGCTTCATTTTTGCTAAGAGCTTTAACAAAGATCACCCAGAGAATGGGGCGGGTTTTCCCCACTCAGAGAAGGCGAGAACTGTTGGTATTCACTTAGCCAGTGATCTTTGGAGTTTGTTGATTCAAACTCTAAAGTCAGGCTGGAGGAGACTGGGCTACATCATATAGAAAATTGTGATTCTAAACCAGCTCATCTCTATTGCTTCTAAGTCTCATATTTGAGAGAGCTGCTTTCCAACCCAGGCTGGCCTCAAACTTGCTATTCTCCTGCCTCAGCCTCCTGAGTTCTGGGAGTACAGGCATGAACTTCCACACCAGACTAAATCTTTTTTGTGAAGGTTTTTGCTTACTCCTACCTCCCCCTAGACCTGGTTTTACATGGACACAGGTGGAGCATGTGATGAGGTGGAGTGGGACCCCTCTCGTGGGGGAAGAGAAGAAATAAGGAGAGGGGGAGCAGGATGTACAGGCCTGTGCACTGATGGTGGCTGAGTAGATGCTCTTTCTAACGTGGAATTCTGGGGACTCCTCCTCTGGAATTGTGTCATGAGAATGGAGAAGGATAGAGAGGCAAAGAGCCTTCGAAGGAGGTAGAAAGGTCTCACCGAGCTCTTGGCTTGTCACCTGTTTCTGGAACGATTAAAAAAAAAACAATCTTGATGATGTCAACAAAAGGAAACAAAGAAATGTTAGCTATGACACCTTGCTTGTGCAGAAATGACTTGACTTAGGCAACCTCAAGTTTCTGGAACAACCAAGAAGAGCCAAAGTATGTTTGGCATTTCCTGCTTTTGAGTTTACTCTTTCACCAATCACACAAGCGCTTAGATGCCTTTTCATTTGAACCTCTTCACTCTTTCTTTCTTTGTTTCCTTCTTTCTTTTCTGTTTGTTTTTCATGAGCACATATGCACAAAGGTGTGTACATGTGTACACACACATGCATGTGGAGGTTGGAGGCTGACCTCTGCCTCCTTCTTCTGCCTCCTTCCTTCGTAGTTTTTGAGACACTTCAATGATCCTGGAGCTCACTGGTTGGCTAGATTGGTGGATAGCAAGCCTCTAAGATCTGCCCGTGTTCTTTCCCCAGCTCCCAGATCTGGGGTTACAGACAAGTGGCCCCATGCCTGGTTTCGATGTGAGTGCTGGAGATCTGAATTCAGATCAGCATGCTAGTGGGACAGGCAGTTTTCTGGGCTGAGCCATCTCCATTGCCCTGGGGCTGCTTTGTTTGATTTTACACACTCTTATACTAGGGGATTCTACAATGTCTTCTGCGCCTGACTTTGTTTCCATTTGCACCTTTCTGGCTTGGATCAGAACTAGAAAGGAAGAGGAACGAGCTTCGTTAGAGAATTCCGATTTGGGCCTAAACTGGCAGGCTCCTGAGATAGCAGCACAGCAGGGACTTTCGAGCAAAAGAGGAATAAACAGGATTGAGCTGAATAAAAACAAAAGAAATAAAAAAGGAAAGGAGACATGACTGCTCCTAGGTATGGTGGAGAAAGTTTATTATAGATATAGGGAGAGCATAAGAGGCAGACACATCTGGGAGAGTCCAGAGTGGTTATGACCCTGAACCCTGTGGGGAGATGGGGAGGGGAAGGGAGAGAGGGAAACCAAGTACAGCAGCCAGGAGGACAAAGGTACAAAAGGGACAGGTAGCCAAAATGTCTGGATTATATAGGGACAAGACCCTGGGAGAAGGGCAGCCCAGCTTCTGAGATGGAGAGTTCAGGGTAAGGGGTAGAGTATGCCAGCCAAGCCCTGGAACAGGTAGGGATTGAAGGATGCTGGGAGAACTTGGAGGGAGGTCAGGTCTACTTTGATGTGTTAAATAGGCACCCCAGCTACTTGTCCTGGGTTTGAAACTTACCAGAAACCACACTGTCTGTGAGAGTGAGAGAATGTAGCCCCTAACACGGAATCTTACTCTTTCTCTGCACAAGTCATAGTTGTCCACTGTCAGGATAAGTGGGCCACCAAGACAACACCAACTGTGTCAGTGCCACATGAAGGACAGGGGTTCATAAAACATATGGCTTCGCTTGGATTTGTTTAAAAAAGTAAGTGGGCATTTGTTGAGACCTTGCTTACAGGGGGTGGATGCTGCCCTCCCCTGTCAATTCATTTCTTTGAAAGAACACTTACTGGGGCAGGGAGATGGCTCTGTGGGTAAAAGTATTTGCTGCACAAACCTGGTCACTGATCTACCTCTCCCAGAACATGTAAAATCCTCGTCTGTAGTCCAGCCATTCCCACTATGAGGTAGGAAATGGAGACAGGAGAGTCACCTGTAAGCTCGACCCTTGAGTGCCAGCAAGCCTGGAGTACCTAAGCAGAAAACCAAGAGAGATCCTTCCTGAAAACCAAGAAGGAAGGAACCTATACCTGAAATTGTCTGCTTAGCTCCGTACGTGTATCGTGGCATTTGTGCCCATGCCACTAGCCCCGCACCCTCCCACACACGTAAGAAAACAAAAGCGAGCCTACTTTTCTCTTTGAGTCTGGCTCACAAGGGGTTAATGTTTTCCCTAACCGTTGCATCTTAAAGATAAGACATTTTTCTGCTGGTTATGGGAGAAAATGCACCAATCTCACTTAACACAAAGGCCGGACATTCCTTCCGTGGGATTTGTAAGAAGCGTGCCCATTACAGTCTTCAGTTAGAGAACAATCGAGCTGCAGTGCTGTCCCCTGGCTTTCATGGGAGAGGGGCAGGTTCTAGAATCAGAAATAGGGAGCGCTGAGCATGGAAATGGGGACTCTTCTGGTCTGGAGAAGCCCACACCAGCACTGGATGGTTGTTGGCAACACCTTTGCTTATGGATGGAGTGAATGGCTTGTGGATCTTTCCCCTTCAAAGAAACAGAAGTCATTTTAGGAATAAAATGTCCCCCATATAAAGCAGATGCCACCAAATCCTACCCTCTCTGGAGTCTGAGCAGAGCTGAGAGATTGCTGAGACTCCCCGATTGCACCCCGATGTCTGACTCTACTCTGGCCTCTCTAAAGCTCAGTCCTGTACAGTCATGACTCCATCACTCTGGGTGACTGTGCAGAGCTCCCATCTCCCAACCTCGATGCTCCTGAGAACCACCCCTCCCCCTCCCATAGTTCAGAGAGGGAAGAAGCTCAGTCAGCCACTGCTTACAGCCTGGCATTTCTCAGGCACTCACTGGATATTTGTTGGAAGGAAGGAAGGGGAAGGGAAGGGAAGAGAAGGGAGGAAGGGAGGCATAAAGTGGTATAGTACATTGGTTTGTAACCTTGGCTTCATGTTGGAACCATTGGTGGCAAGGAGCTTTCAAATATACTAATGTGAGCCAAGGAGATGCTCAGTGGGTAGAGGTGCTTGCTGCTTTGAACTGAGTTTGATCCCAAGAATTCTCATGGTAGAAAGAGAGAACAAGGCCTGCAAGTTGTCCTCTGATGTCCACATAGATGCTATGGCATGCAAACTTCACAACCCACCACAATGGATGATTAATAAATGGAAAATGTGCTGATATGACACAGGCCTTTGGCTCTTGATAACTTAGGGGTTTAGGAAGCTAAGGCAAGAGAGTTCTGTATATCAGGGTCAAGCTGGACAACTTAATAAGACCTTGTCTCAAAATAAAAAGTAAAAAGATGACTGGGACTGATGATATAGCCTTACCTAGCCTGTGTTTGATCTCTGGTAACATCCGTGATTACATACACAGACATACATGCACATGCATGCACATACACTCTCACGTTGATACGTCTGTCCTAAGAATGCAGACTTCAGAAACTCGCCAGCGAGCTCCATGTACAGCCTAGGGTAGGGATCACCAATGGTTTCAGAGCCGGGGAGGACAGAATCTTGCCTCAGTTTCGTCATCGGTCAGGTGGGTGATAGAAACACCACCTTGGGCTGTTGATTGGAGGACGGAGGATGTGACATGGGGATGGGAGGCAGAGACTCGGGGAAGGTACTAACGGGTGACTCCCCTCATTTTTAGGTGGGAAAACACTGGGTTGAGAGATATCACTTCCACCGTCATGCTGTCTAGGCCTGGAGCTGCTGTCTTCAAATCCTCTCAGTCTTCCTTGCTCTCATTCAAAGACTTGCAGTGACTGGACCTTAGCGTAGCTCAGAATCCAGCAAAAGAGGCCAAGAGAGTTCAGCAGCGCCCAGGAGTTCACTTTTCTTCCAGGCTTTGGTTGGGAAGGTCGTGTAGAAATCCAGGCGTGGTTGTATGAAGCGCTTATTGGTTGTCACAAGGACAGCTGTGTTGTAGTTGCCTTCCTTTCCAACTTCCTGCTGCCTCCAGGCAATCCTGGGACATACAGTGACCAGGTACCTAGTGGAGCACGCTGACTCCCTGCCTTTGAAGAGAGAAACATGGAGCGATCCTTAGCAGAAGGCACTTGCTCAGCTGTTGAGCTTAGCAAACTCTGGCATACAGTCCAAATAGCCCTCCTCTCCCACTCTTCCTGCTCCTTCTGAGCAGCCTTCCAAGAACGAAGGATTACAGTGGACTGCAGCCCTTGAGACTGAGGAGTGGGCACTCTGCTTCTGCCCAGCTTTTGAGGATTCTTCCTCGCCTTCTGCTGGAAAGATGGGGGCTGACTCCTCCCACCTGAGCTGGCAGGCTAACCAGTTGGCTGTGTGGATCAGTGGTGCCGACGCCCTGGCCGAGATGTGCTGGTGATGATAATGACTGCCGTGCTTTGCCTGTAATTATGCAGTCTCCACGCCTCCGGGGCTGGCATGGTATATTTGCCTGTGCCGTTTGGGGGTTGATCGTACTGTCAGCGCTTAGCAAGAATTAGCAGTGACGCTCCATGCACCACAGTCATAACACTAAATCTGATCTGCATGCTTGTGATTCAAAAAAAAAAAAAAAAAAAAAAACCACTGTCGCTGAACCCGCTCCAAGCCCATCATTGAAAGAAATTATGCTCAGTTGAAAGAGTGATTTGACGTCACCAAGGACCTACGTGCCGGTTCATGAGCTGCTGGAATTAGGAGGCTGTGCTTTAGCAAGTGGAAACGCGACCCAGACTTGGAAAGCTCTCTGCAGCCAGCAACCTGTTTTCCAGGTGTGGGTTGCTCACTTTCTAGATTTTGAAGTGCCTTGGCAGGCAGGCCACCACTGGCAGCTTATCATGATCCTCCGGGTCATGCCAAGATCCTTCTGGACAGTGTAGGTTCTGGAAAGCGCAGTTTTCTATCCAAGTTTAGTAAAAGTACAAATATAAGCGGTGACCTGCTTTCAAGGACAAAGTCCCCAGCATTCCAAAGTACAATTAATTCTGGATGATGTGTTGATGTGTCACTTTTCCAGAGAGGTGAGCCAACAGCTATTCACCTCACAGAGGGGACCCATGACAGACCCAAGAAATGATTCCACCTAAGTCTAGCTTGGTGAACCAATGAGTTTATTGGGGTTACTTCCAGGAGCATAGATGACTCAGAGGCAGCCGTGTCATTGAAAAGCCCCACCCCAATATGGTTGACCACTCCTGACCTTACATTTCCTGGAGTGCCCAATCTAACTTGCAGGCAGCTGCATAGAAGAGCCTCCTCTTGGCTAGTAATTGTTTATTGCTTATATAATGTGGAAAGGATCTTGTGAAGGTTCACATTTGGGGAGCTTCCTGAATCTGGTAAGGCTCTCTCCAGGAGTGTGTGTTGCAATGGGAGGAGATGGTTATAGTACATGTATTGCTTGTGGGTTCCTGTGGCACCCCTCTTCTTTATGACATGGATAATTAAGCATTTCCAGGTAAGCTAGAATTCACAAGGATATCCTATTCCTTTGGAGACCCAGAAGTGTTGTCCCGTGCAGAAGCCAGATTCTTCATGGGGGAGTATCAAGTTTTCCATAACCCTTGAGTAGGTAGGTAGTGGTTCCATGGACCCTTGAGTAGGTAGGTGGTGGTTCCACGAGCACAAAGTTGGGTCATAACACAGCCTCCCTTGTCCTGACTCTTTGAGTCAAGAAGGAAGGAGAAAAGTAAATAAGAGATAAGGGGATCTGATCTCTTGGCAAATCGAAGAACTCAGAAACAAAGGAATGGGCATTGTTCTCTCCCTTTTCCTCTCCCTCTCCCTCTCCCTCTCCCTTTTCTTCTTCCTCTCATTCGCTCCCTCTCTTGTCAAATTTATTTTCAAGGTGATACATAAAGACATAAAACTTGCACATATTAATGGGCTACCACAGCCAGTAGCGTTTATTTCAGTTGCTACTGTTCTATGCCAACGACAGTAAACTTAGCAGCATAAAAACACACCAGATTAGGCACAATGAGTTTAAGCAGGAGTTTAAGCAGGCTCAGCTGAGCTGTTCTCTTGCTCTCAAGCCATCTGAATTGCTGGGTGTGCAAGGGCGCAAGATGGCTTCTGTCACCTTGTTGATGTTTTGGAGATGTGCCACTGCCTGCTGCTCCCATTATCTCAAGAGAACCAGGAGGAAGCTGCGTGGCATTTGTTCAGTTTGCCTCAGCAATCACGTGGCCTCATGCCACCCTATAGCATAGTACAGGTTGAAGGAGTGATGGTCTCACTCAGGTTCAAGGGAAAGAGACACAGACCCCAATTCTAACACAAATAGTAACAAAGAATTGTGGGTTATGTTTTAAAACAGCTGTAGTTTCGATTCTTAGACAGTTGTACCTTTAACTTTATGTTTTGTAGGTCTGTCACCACTAATATTAAGATTTCTTTTGAGTCTTCCAACAAGCCTTCTGATGAAGGTCATGTGACTGTACCCATTACACTGATAAGGGAACTGAGTTTCACGGAGGTGGCGTGAAATTTGAGTAAAAATTTGAGGCATAATGGTCTGAGCCTGGAACTCAGTTTTCCAAATAATGGATTCTCAAATGGAAAATGGAAAGTAGGTGGTATCATGAAAGGGACAGAGAGCTGTCATTGTTCTTTAGAAGCAACTACCATTCCTACCTTCCAAAACTGTTTTTAATTATCTGATGAGTCCAGCACTCAGGAGGCAGAGGCAGGTGGAGCTCTAAGTTCAAGGGCAGCCTGGTCTACAGAGGGAGTCCCAGGACCCTCAGAGTTACTTAGAGGAAACCCTGTCTCGAAGAAGCAAGCAACAACAACTATCCACTGAGACGTTTTCAGGGACGGTAATGTGGGTGTGGTAGGTGGGGGCTATCACCTTCCCTAAGGCTGGATTCTTAGTGGAAGCGCTTCCTTATGAAAAACCTCTGCCTGTTCTACCTTTGGTCTTTCTCTTCTAGTCTTCCAATCCTCATCCAGGGAGGTGGGGGTGGGGCGACAATAAAATGCTAATTCGTCGAATACAAATGTAGAGAAGGCAAGCACAGTCAGAATGGCCGCTCACTGGGTAAATATTTGATCAGCAAGTAAAAATTCCAATTTGCACTATTTGCCCAAGGTGAAAAGTATATTAGGGAATGGATGTAATGGGGGTTAAGTAGGCCTGCTGGAGGTCTCCAGGACACCACCCCCAGAAGCCCGTGGCTTCTTACTAACTCAAGTTACATGCAAGACTGGGCTGGACAGCTCCAACAGTTCCTGCTGATATCTGAGGTTGGCTCCTTCTCTTTACCTAACACAGCCCAGCTCCGTCTCCTCCACCCCCACCCCCACCCCCACCCGGGCTAGAGTAGCTCTATATATTCTGTTGCGTTTACTATACAAGCAGAAGTGGCTTTTGTAGCCAAGAAGTAGCCACATTGGCTAGATGTGCAGGGCCATGTAGCTGGGAGATTGGGAGTGTCTTTAAAGGGCTAAATTTGGCCCAGAGTGTTTAGCTCAACCCTACATTGCCCCAGACCTATTAGCATCTTCAGGACCCTTACTATTAACTCAGGGAGAGAGCTGTGTTTTGATAAACCAGGAGCATGGTGTGTATCTGGAGAATGCATGCACTGTGTCAACAAAGCACGTGAGTGGAACTTGGGGCAGCAGTGTGGGGCAGCTCTGGATTCTCTGGAGGTGAGGCCGAGGGGCTGTAAAACTAGTTGCAGCTGGTGGCTGGCAAAGCTGAGGAAGAACTGGGGCTGAACTGGGGGCCAGTGAGGACCACTTCTGCCACAGATGATGGGTCAAGCGGTGGTTGCTTTGTAGTCCTGATTGGTTTGTCCTATTTAACTGTGGCTGGTCCTGGGCTGTCCAGTGTCCTGGTGGGTGACACAATAAAGGTTAATGACCAGTGCTGCAGAAAGCCAGAAGTATCAGGCCTCCTGCAGTGACAAGCTGTGATGGCCTCTGGTTACTTGGAGGCTGTGCCAAAGTGGAGGAGAACTGCACAAGGGCGAAATCAGAGCAGAGTTCTCCTCCCTGGGCCTTGGGTAATTTAGCAAATCAAACCCACCGGGGTAGGGATCAGATCAGACTGGGTACCAGACACATCAGCCTCCAGAGGAACAGTGAGGGGTAACTGGGCCCAGACGAAAAGCAAGAGACCTATCTGTACAGATGTGCTAAAACCCCAGAAATTCAGGATGTGGCTGACTCAGAGGAGCACAGCCCGGATTCCCCTTCGAGGGTCGCCCAGCTGTGGGCCTTGCCATCTGTAGGTACCTTCCAGCTGGGAGGTGTTCAAGGTCAGTTTCAGCTTCTGAGAACACTTTGCCTAAGGTCACACTCTCCTGGGGTGGTCACTTTTACAAAGGCTTCACCATTTTGGCTCAGAAACTGGGCTTTTCTGGACATGTGGAACTTTCTCCTCTAGGTGAGTGAAGACACAGCAGGGCCTGCATCTCAGTTCAACTCCCCCGACTGAACCCAGTCTGGCTCCCCCCCCCTGCCTTCCCTTCACAGGACTCTCAGTCTCCCTATAGTCCCAAACCTGTTCTCAGTGACTGCTTCTAGAGAGCTTAAGATCTGACAGAGAGTAGCATGTCTTTTAGTCATGAATTCTGTCCCAGCGGGACTGCAGATGCCATTGGATTATAGTCTCTGGGGAATTGGTCCAGTTTCTCTTAAGTTGTTCCAGAAGTTTCTACCACTGTACATTTCTACTGGACATATTTACACTTTCCTTGAGAGGTTATTCCAATAACGGGAAGTGATTTTCAGTGGTGGGGCACTCATCTGTGTGAAGAACTCACCCTGGGTTCCATTCCAGTGCTGAAAAAGAAAAGAGAAGGGAAGGGAAGGGAAAGGAAGGGAAGAGAGAGCTGGTGAGATGGCCCAGGGGTAACAGCTCTTGCCATCAAGCCTCATATCCCAAGTTTGAGCTCCTGGGACCCACGTGGTAGAAGGAGAGACCTGATTTCCTCATGTTTTGCCCTTTTACCTCTGTTTATTTACATGTGTGCATGCACACACACACATACACACACACAGAGTAATGAAAACACTTTTAAAAGACAGAAAATAAATCTGTGAGGAAACACCCCCAACCTTGGCTTTCCACACGCATTTTATCCTCTATTTCCTCCTGTCCTTCCCAGACTACTTTACCCCATCCCTACCTTGCTGAAGCCCATCCTTGTAGCACCAGCAATTGACAGGTCTGAGCCCCTTGTGCCTCTTCTCTTCTTTGTTCCCAGTGAACTGTGGCTCTCTGCCGCAGGGAGCCATCAGTGCCCCTCTGCATACAGACTCCCCACCTCCTGTCAGATACCCAGCTTTTATCGTCAGTATGGGGACAAGCTGCTTAATCATTGACTCATCAACTTGGCCATCACTGCTGCTTTAGTCTCCCCAATAAGGTTCTAAGCTTTCATGATATTCTCTGTTTTCTTCCTTTGGTAAAGACAAGGGCCAACCTGGGAATTCAGCTGTCACCTCCCGGAGGGCCTCCAGGGGAAGCCCAGTTCCCATCAACAAGAAACTTCTCTGACCTGCTTGGCAGCCGCCTCCCTTAACACCAGAGGCCTAATTAGTAGCTAGGATTTCCTCCTCCTCTTTTTCCTCTTCTGCCCCGCCTTTTTACCCCGATGGGCACCCTCAGAGTCAGGTCAGGGTGGCACAGTTGTCGGAAAAGAGGGCACATTTTCAGCCATCACGTGGTAACAGTGCGGAGTTCATGTTTTCATTTCGCATTCCCGCTTACAGCTAGCTCAGTTCAACATCTATTTATCATACGTTGTGTAGCGGTGGTGGGTGGCTGACAGCAGCTGAAAGCAGGGACTGCCAGGGTGCTGTAGGGTCAGTGAGGGTACAGCTTCAGAGGCAGCCACCCAGGATCTTGCTCTTCTAGATCTGAGCAGCTGAGGAGAAGGCTGGCCTGAGCCAGTTGCCAGATCTCGAGGGGGGCTTAATGGGGACTAGCTCCTGCCACTAGCCAGGAGACTAGGGCTCAAGTGAGACAGGTTCCTCTTGAATTCTCCTCTCTGCTCCATTTATACAATCAGAAAGGCGGCTCAGCCCAAATGAAATGCCCACATTTTATCGCTCCCAGTGTTTTAGGTCTCATTTGGCTTCGTTCGGAATAGAGGTTTTACTAAGTGGCATAAATTGAGCCTAACAAATTTTAAAACTAAAACAGCAACACCCTAAATGCTTAAAACTGTAATTGGCGAGATAAAAAGTGAGTTGTAGTAGAGGGGTGGAAGGGGTGGGAGGGAGGCAGAAGAAGGGGGATGGGCAGCCAGGCCATTTCCCCAACCCCTCTAGTCAATGCACAGGAAAGTCTCTAGACCCCAGGAGTACCTTGTGGGATGGTTTTGTGCCAGGCAGGTGTTTGCCCCTACAGCAGAGAAGACTTCCATGTAAGAAGCCCTTCCAGCCCCCTGCAGCCCCCATCCAGAAGACTGGCTTTCTTCACTTGGGCATTTGTATCCTATTTTGGAGGGGCTGATGAGGCCTGAGAGAGTCGAGGGGACGGGCACTAACTGCTGGGAGAGACGGTGCCCAGGTGGGGAGGATGGGAAGGGTGAGAAAGGGACGGTAGCCTTCTTTTTCTGCTTCTTGGGTAAACTGACGTGAGGGGTAATAGGTATGTGACAAGAACTTACAGTTGTCTCTGTCCCTGACGAGATGGCCAAGTTACAGTGGAGGCACACCAAGTGGGTCTCTTTGGGGTATCTGGAGTTTCATTTTCCTTTAAGGTTCCAGCCTTCCTTCAATGAAGATACTCTATGAAGAAACAAGCCGGAGAGACTAGGGACCATCTCTGGAGGGCTGTGTGCACAGATAGTCAGGGTTCTGGTAGCAGCCAGAGAGGCCATTTAAGGCCATCCACTGGCTACCCTAGCCAGTATTGATCACCCCCTCTCAGGAACTGGCCAGCATCTGATGGCTCAGGGCTTGATTCTGAGCATGCTTATAGGAGGCTTTGGCCTGCAGACAGAAAGTGGGGAGGGGGAGGCCTGCTTGGCAGCAGCCATCTCCAGCTGGCAGACAAGCTTTGCTCTGTACAGTCACGGGTGGCCTTGGCTGAGCCCCCAAATTCTCTAATTTTACTTTCTCCAGGGTGATGGCTACCACAACACTCTTGGCTTTGTTTTGTTTTGTTTGCAATGCTGGAGAAGGAACTCAGGGTCCCCTGGTATACCAAGCAAGTTCTCAGCTACTGAGTCACACCACGGCCCAACCACAAACGTCTTGAAAGCAGAGCTAAGCCATGCAAGATGAAAATGCTGCCCCCCCCCCCAGTTCATATGACAATGCCTTGCTATAGGATACCCTTGATATTAAGGCTCAGAACTGTACTTAAAATTAGCTTGAAACACAAGGCTCCATCGAGATACTCAACCTCAGGGGGCCTAGAATGACAGCACGGTTGGCACAATGCTGGTTGCACAATCACAAGCAACTGAGTCCCATCTCTAGCACCCACATAGAGATCCCAGCATGGTGGCGCTCGCTTGTTATTCCAATACTGGGAGGCAGATCCAGGTAGATCCTGGAGTATTCTTAATCATTAACATGCATCTCCAGTCCCACTTTTATCTCTTTAGTGTATGTGAAGATATGAGACTTGCAGATGCATATGTGTGTGTGTGTGTGTGTGTGTGTGTGTGTGTGTGTGTGTGTGTGTATGTACCTCAGGAACAACACCCAAGGTTGACCCCTGAACTCTAGATGTAATTCCTTATACAAAAATAAATGTAAAACTCAATTGCACCTCAATTGTTAGGGATCATTGAGGTGGGAACTGAGCCTTGGAAAGATGTTCATGGAGCTGAGGTCCCTGTGTTTCTTCCTGGTCTAGGGGCCATGTTGACACCCTGTGGTGACAACTAGGTACATTTATATCTCCCCTCACTGGCTCTTCTGAGCCTCATTTGTCTGAAAGCACAGGCCCCACAAATGGCAACATTAGCTCTGCGAACTGGCCAGACAACACTGGAGCCATCACTCTCTGATCTTAGGTTCTTTGTTCAAAATTTCAGAAAAGAATCTAATCTCTATCTTAGGTCAGACATGTTATCCCAGCCAAGAAGGCATACATATATTCATTCATGGGCACTCTATACATAGTCCCTAGCTTACCCTTAACAGGGATTATGGGTAGATAATCATCTCTACAATATATGCTATTCATTTGTGTGTGTGTGTATATACAAATAATTTTCTATATATGCTGGTGTCTTAATTACTGTTTTATTGCTGGGAAGTGACACTGCGACTAAAGCGATTCTTATAAAAGGAAGCATTTAACTGAGGGCTTACAGATTCAAAGGGTTAATCCATAAACATCATAGCAGGAAGCATGGTGGGAAGTAGACAAGCATAACTGTGGAGGAGTACCTGAGAGCTTTGATCCTGATCCACAGTCAGAAGCAGAGGTAAGGAGAGGGAGAGGGAGAGGGAGGGGAAGGGAGAGAGGAAGAGGGAGGGGGAGAGGGGAAGAGGGGAGAGGCAGGCAGGCAGGAAGATAGACAGACAAACAGACTGGGCCTGGCATGGGCTTTTGAAACCTCAAATCTCACTCTTAGTGACATACCTCCTCCAACAAGCCACACCTCCCAATCCCTCTCAAACAGCTCTACTCCCTGCATTCAAACATATAAACCTATAGAGACCATTCTCATGCAAATCACCATAGCAGAGAAGCTCAACCCAGAGCTCTGACCCAAGAAAAGTGCTCAGTCCAGTCATGGTCACTTGATAAGACACGGACTAGGAAAACATGTTGCTATGTGGTTACATCATTCTGCGAACATCTGATAGTGCTCCCAAATCTAAATGGTACAGGTTGATCTGACGCAATTCAACAAAGCTGTAAAAATGGGGTTGAGACTGCTGCTGGTGTGATGGGGCAGACTGTTTTACAGTAAACTTCTTTTTTAATAAATAGAAGATCTTCCTTCTAAAATGATCAAAAATATAGTAAGGTAAATGTGTAAGCCTAGAACAGGCATTTAATAGCAATTATTATGTACCTTCTAGAACCACACAGCAGCACAGAGGTTTGTTAATACTGTACCACAGACTCATGAGTAACATTCTACACTACCGTGACACCAGATCATAGGAACTTTTCATCTCCATTACAGTCTTACCGGATGATCACTGTATTTGTAGTCCATGGTCGAAGTTGCTTTATGCTGGCCATGACTGTACAAAACACTCGTTCACTGAACTCCACCATAACATACTTTTTACCTCTTATTTTGTGACAGAGTCTCGCTGAGTTCCTTCCCTAGACTGGCATATAAGTGGTGCACAAGCAAAACATTCATATATCTAAAAAGTTTTTTAAAGTTAAAAATAAATCTCAGAATTCTCTTGAATTCTGTCAAAATTTCAAATGTGCATACTCCTTGATATAGTGATTCCTCTGCTGGGAGTTGATATGTGTCCTTGCATATGTGTTACACCATGTCGCAGGCAGCTATTTCTACAAAACCAACTGTGCTGGTTTGAATGAGAATGGCCACAACAGACTCATGTGTTTGAGTACTTGGTCCCCATTTTGTGGAACTGTTTGGGAAGGATTAGGAGGTGTGGCCTTGTTGAAGGAGGTGTGTCATTAGGGGTGGGATTGGAGGTCTCAAAAGACTCACAGGATTCCTAGTATGCTCTCTATCTCTGGCTTGCCCTTAGAGACATAAATTCTCAACTTTCCTGCTGTCAGGCCTTTGTTCCACTATCCTGTATTCTAAGCCCTTGGAATCATTGATTGGCCTGGAACTCACAATGTAGACCAGGTCGGTCTTAGATATCCACCTGCCTTTGCCTCCAAAGTTCTGGGACTAAAGGCATGTGCCACCATGCCAGGCACTCTTATTACTCCTTGGTTTGTTGAGTGATCCTTTTGGATTGCATTAGACTAGCCTCATTTTAGCTAGGTTCCCCTGGTGGATCTGTGGTCAGCAGACAAACAGGTTGGGAAATAAGGCTCTGTTCCATATCCAGTGTCATCGTCCTATAGGCTAGCTTGTTCCCAGACAGCCCGGGTTTGCCTTATGCATTTGGAAACACACAAAGAAGAAACAGACACATGAAGTGCTTTTAAAAGCAGTGGTTTACATCATTTGCTAAACATGTCATGTGGTGAAGGGGCAAGGAAACATACTGGCATCTTTAGTGAGAGGAACAGACTGAGCAAAAGGTCAAAGGGCAAGAGGCAAAGACTTGGTGCTGTAAGCACAATCAATCCTCTGTATGTGTGAAATAACACTGGCATGTGGTTACTTACTGCAGCACTGTTGGTGACAGAGCCAACTGAGACAGCCATCAGGAAGAGGTGGGCTAAATGAACCATGTCTACACTCTAGAAACATCTGTGATTGAAAAAAAATGAAGAAGCGCTGTGTTTGGTTAGAGAAGTCCTGAACATAGATTGTGATGTAAAGCAGCAATTCAACAAAAATCCCTAAACGAGTAAGTGCATGACTCTGTGTGTGTGTGTGTGTGTGTGTGTGTGTGTGTGTGTGTGTGTGTGTGTGTGTGTGTGTATTGGCAAACCGTGCAGAGATATAAGACTCTATGGAGCCGAGGAGATGGTTCAATGGATAAAAGTGCTTCTTGCCATGGAACCATGAGAACCTGAGTTCAATCCCCAGGTCTTACATAAAAACAAAAAACCAAAACCCTGCCCTGGCTGTGCACGCCTATAATTTTCGTGCTGTAGAGTCCGAGACAGGTAGATACTAGAGTGCCCAGGCTATCCACTCTATCGGAAACACAGAGCTTCAGGTTCAGTGAGATACCTTGTTTTAAGGGATGAAGTTGGAGAGTTATCAGGCAGGACACTCAACATCTTGTAGCTGCCATGTATGGGGCATGCATCTACATACACGTTTGTTCCCATAGGAATATATCACAAACACACACAGGAGGAAACTGCATTTCTGTTCATTACTGCTTGCATACATTAACTCTATAAAAATGAGTGTGGCTAGGGGCTCCAGTTAGAGATAGAGGGGGCATTTTTCACTGTATGCTTAAAGTACGTCTCAGACCCATACGAGAACACAGATATAAAAATTAATATCAAACAGCTTCATGTGTGTGCTTATTAAATAAACAAGGAGAAAATACAAACAGCAGGCCTCTGTGGCTTCCAGAAACCTCTCTAGAGTTCTCTACAGAGAACTTGTCCAGTATGTTTGTGTTTCCATCGCACCAGTAAATAAGTACAAAAAATGAAAGCAGTGAAAATTAATAAATCAAAAGAAAAAACAGTGATCCTCCTGTCTCTGTCTCCTAAGTGCTGGGCTTGTAGGCATGTGCCACTACTAACATAAGCCTTGCACTGTAACTTGTTTTTCTTTTGTTTGGTCTTTTAAGACAGGGTTTCTCTATGTGGACCTGGCTAACCTTGAACTTGCAGTGATCCTCCTGTCTCTGCCTCCTAAGTGCCACTACTCCTGGCCTGTTTTGTGTTTTGTGGAGTCATTTTGAAAAACATATTGTTTGCGGAGGAAAAAGACAAGTGCCTACCCTTTCCTACCCCGCTGGGTTGTGCTGTCCCCAAGGAATGGCAACAGAATACCCTTCTGCTTCTGACCAGGCACTGACATTCGAAAGATTCAAGAGTCTATGCGCGTTGCTTCAAGCTGGGATGGATTCCTTGGCTCTTCAAATGTCAGCGTGCTGCTCTGCTGGGACAGGATCCCATTTCTCAGGAAATGTCTGGAGCCAAGTGCCGATGGGTTTCTGTGATGTCACTAAGTTCTGGCAAGCAAAGAGCTCCTGAATAACAGCAGGCTCACTTGTGAGCCTGCGGCAGGGGCATAACTAACTCAACAGGGCCTCTGGGCCAGGACTGAAGCCACGTTGGTGTGCCACTCTAGCTGTCTTATTGTCCCACTCACCCATCTCCCCTGCCCATAGGCTCCTATTGTACAAGTGGAGGCCCAGAGCCCATGTCTAATCCTCTTTTCTATCTACCACCACCGGGACACAAGAAAGAACACTGGGGCAGTTGGCGGGGAGCTACTGAAAATTCTGGAAGCCTCTTGAGTAATTAAATGGTCAGTCTATGCCTGTGCCTGTTCTGCAGCAATAAGCATGCATCAACTCCCCGGTACTGCAGCTGTTCTCCATAGGTCCACTGAGAACTGTGCCTGGAACCCTCATCCTACAAAGAAGGGTTATCTACAAGGAGGGAAGACTGACAGCTAAGCATGTGTTTATGTGAAAGTCTAAGGCTTGCTTTGTAGTGAGTCTTTCTTGTTGCAAGGGGGAAATAACTCAGCCCAAATGAACTTAAAAGAAAATGACCCCCAAGTACTCACTCTGTTTATAAGAGAAGCTGACATCTCATAGAACTCTGGTAGCTTTGGGACACAAGGAACTCAGAATGTCTTAATGTCTTTGCTTCCTGTTCTTTCTTTCATGTCAGCTTCTTCTTCTTCTTCTTCTTCTTCTTCTTCTTCTTCTTCTTCTTCTTCTTCTTCTTCTTCTTCTTCTTCCTCCTCCTCCTCCTCCTCCTCCTCCTCCTCCTCCTCCTCCTCCTCCTCCTCCTCCTCCTCCTCCTCCTCCTCCTCCTCTTCTTCTTCTTCTTCTTCTTCTTCTTCTTCTTCTTCTTCTTCTTCTTCTTCTTCTTCTTCTTCCCCCCTCTTTCCTTCCCCCTTCCTCCTTCCCCTCTTCCTCCTTCCCCTCCTCCTTCTCTTCTTCCTCCTCCTCTTTCATTGACAGACTACATAATGACTTGTGCTCCAGCTACTGGGATTAGAGCTGACTATGTTGGATCCAAAAATCCCAGGGTAGGGTTTCATTGACTCTAATCTGGACCAGTGAACTTCGGTTACATGTTACCAACTGTAGGTTGTCCTTGGGAGGTCCCAAAATTTCTTAGAGGGTAAAGGCTTGTGGAAGAGGTGCTAGTAACACCCAAAGTATTCCTTCCAGAGTGATACATAGCTCATACATTTCTACTTGTTAACTTCCTAAGAATTGGTGTCCTTATTTCTTGATTTTTTTACGGTGTGTATGTGATGATGGTGGAGGTAGGGTATGTGCACAGGGTATATGGCTTATACGCTGGTGTGCTGTCAGGCCAGAAGGCATTAGATCCCTGAAGCTGAAGTTGTAGGCAGTGCTGGGAACTAAACCTGGATCCTCTTCAAGAGCAGTTTGTGCTGTTAATGTCTGAGTGATCTTTCTAGCCCTACTTTTAAAATATATATATTTAAAAATCTTTTGAGGTAATATAATTACATCACTTCTTTCCTTACCTTACTATTTTTACACTTATTTATCTAGTGTGTGTATAGGGGGACACACAAGTGCAGGGCATGCTTGTGGAGACAAGATGACAACTTGCTAGAGTCTCTTTTTCAATCGTGTGGGTTCTAGGGATCAGTCACAGTTGTCAGGCTTGAAGGCAAGCTCCCTTACCCACTGAGCCAGCTTGCTAGCTCTTATATCTAGTTTTAAAGTGTCTTTTCAGTGTGGGTCCAATTATTGCTCTCTGCTTCTGGGAGTTTTGATGTACTCTGTGGTCTTTCTTCTGTGATGGATGATCTCTGTAGGAAGCTCACTGTTGGCATCTTGTGGCTCATGTATGGTGGGGTGAGGCTGGTCACTTGGTTGTGTGGATTGGGGGGAGGTTCCAAAGGCCATGCAATGGTAGATGTCAGCCTCAGAGAAGAGCCCTGGACGATGAACAAGTGTATATGACTCCCCTGATGGCCACATCACCAAGCAGAGGAGTACTTTTTAACCCTCATTCATCTGTATCAGAGGAGGAGACAGCCTTACTAGGTTCTGGCCCTGGGGCCTGGAGGAAAAATGGAGGGATAGGGGCCTGTAAGCCATTGCTTTGCCTAGTACCCTCTTTTAATCAACAAGGATGCTGGCAGGGCTCAGGGTGCCTGATGGCACGTGGATGGTAACCATGTGAGTTCTTTGAGAGAAACCAAAGAAGAAAGGGAAGGGGCAGGCTCAAGGCCGCAGGCTAAGGCAGAAATGTAAAGACATGTTTAAAGGCTTTCTTCTTCCATTCTGCTTCCCGTCACTCACCATCCCTTGACATCTTACCTCATGTCAGCCTTCAGTCTTCTTTGGGTCTTCCCACTGATCGTTGGCTGCCTTCTACAATCCATACTGCCTTCTTCATTTGCTGGAGTTTCTAGGTTTGGGACAAGGACCCAGTAGCCCAGAATAGCACACCTCTTGCCTTGGCTGACTTTGACCTCATACTTTCTCTTGAACTTGGCTTCTCCCCGGCATCTGCTCAGTTCTGGCTCTGGTTGAATTCAGCCCAGCTGCTGTCCTACTTCCTGATGGCTTCACAGAGCAGGGTTTAGCCTCTTAGCTCCTTTCTGGATATCTGATCCCTAACCATCCCTGGTGAGCGGCTTTATCTCTCATCTCAGGGTTAAACAGCTTGGAACTTACACATCTGCCAGAGGCCACTGCCATTGAATTCATAACTCTGAGGGGAGGGGGTAAGCTGCTGAAGTCACTGTTCTTCAGCCCTAGGAAGAGAAAGGTGTGTGTGTGTGTGTGTGTGTGTGTGTGTGTGTGTGTGTGTGTGTGTTCCAGTTGAGTGACAGCCACACATGGATATGGGTCATTCAGGATTATGCCTTGGATTGGAGGGGAGGAGCTCACAGGGCATCAGGGAACTTGCCAAGGGTGGTCAGGATGGCAGGTGTGGACACTCAGAGGGTCTGGGCCAGTGGCTATTTACTATATGGCGACAGGAGCATTTCAATATTTTAGTAATGGGTACAGCTGTCGTAGCCCGCATTTGCAGCTGAATGTCAGTGCAGGTTTAGGTGGCAGTAAGCAGCTGGGCTGTCACAGTGACAGTAAAAGCAGATGGAATGGTTACAAACTGCGACAGGAGAAATTTTGTCTCATCACTGGAGAACTTATATCACTATCTTTTACCAAGGAGGGTGGGCAAACTGTAAGCTGGATAGCAACAGGCCTTCAAAATGGACCAGGAGGCTGCCATTGGGGAATAGGCACAAAGGAGTGTTTTGAGACTCCCTTTTTTCCCTTACTTGCTAGCAAAGGCCCCCAGATTATCTGCAGCTATGATTAATGAGAGACCTTTCTAGAGCCTTTGCTGTGTGTCAGGTGTGGTGCTGGAGATGACATCACAAAGATCAAGAGGCTGGTCCCGTTTCCCTGAAGTTCATAATAATAGTGTCACTGGAAGGGTTATGGTTTACATAGGCAGTGTCACCCACAGGTTTGTTTTCTGACTGTCTGCTCCCAGCTGGTGGCACTATTTTGGGTGCCCGTGCACTGGTGGGTAGGTTAGTAGGGGAGTGAGACTTAACAGTTGTGGCTGGTTGTAGCCACTCTCTGCTGCTCGATTCACAGGGCTGCTCCAGTGGGTTATCAACTCTACCATCCCTTTCCTCGATGGTTGATCACCATCATCAACTTAACAAGATTTCAAATCACCATGGAAACAAATCTCTGGGCATGCCTGTGAAGGATTATCAAAATTAGGTTAATAGAGATGGGAACGCCCACTCTGAATGCGGACAGTTGCTCTGCGGGCTGGGTTTCTAAGAGTAGAGGAAAAGGAGAGAGCAAACGGGGCACTCTGTCTTCTTCCTGATGGTGGAGACAATATGACTGGTTGTCCCCACTCCTGTTGCCTCAACTTCCCCAGTATGACAGACTGTCCCCTCCAACTGTGAGCCAAAATAGGTCCTTCCTTAAGTTGCTCTGGTCAGTGGGTTTTGTCGACACAAGAGACTACTACATATCTTTTCCATAACAGATTGAGACCCCAAAACTCTAGGCTCCAATAAATCTTATCCCTTGTAAACATTTCTGTCAGGCATTTTTGTCACAGCAACATAACAGAAGCTAATATTGCAGGGTGGGGGTAGTGGTGGTGGCGGCGGTGGTGGTGGCGGTGGTAACAGCAGTGGTGGCAGTGACACAGGCCTTTAGTTCCAGGACTCCAGGAAGCAGAGGCAGGCAGATCTCTGGATCTCTGAGTTCGAAACCAGCCTGATCTACAAAGCAACTCCAGGACAACAAGGGTTCGTTACAGAAAGAAACCCTGTTTCAAAAAAAAAAAAACAAAATTAAACAAAGCAGCTAATACAACTAAGATAAATTCGGGGTAAGGATACGTAACCCAAAAGATGACCAACAGAGCAGAGAGTATGCCAGGCACACTGCATGAATCCACAGAGGGAAGTGTTGGGAGAGCACTTAGGGGTAGCAGTTTGGGGCTGGTATGGCTAAGGAAAGGACTTCCCGTCTCAGAAAGCTTTTCCTTTGCTTCTAGAAATCACTACTTGCTTGTGATCTTCACCTCTAGATATCAGGTCGCTACTTGTCCTTGAAGGCACTTAGAGCCTCTCACCTTGCCAGTGTGAAGCCAGCGCTTCTTAACTATGCTCGGTTGGGATCAGAGCCAGCCAGGGAAGGCCAAGTTCAGAGGAGCTCTGAGGGGCTGCTCTGGTCATACTCCTTCTGAGGCTTCTCCACTGCCATAAGGAACTCACCTGTCTTTCTCAGAGGGGCAGCCCCAAATTAAAATTCTGACTTGCAGAGAGAAGGCTGGTCTCTCTAGGTGAATGTCGGAGTGTCATTTGCCCTCTCCAGGGATTACAAGTGGGAAGATGAGTTTTGGCAACAGTCCAGAGCTAGAAACACTTGCTCTGCTCTAAGGCATCCTCAGGGTTTCCAGACCCTTCAAGACCAAAGCACTGCTTTGGAAAGTCTTTACCCCACAATCCAACACGGTACCCTCAGTACCCTCACTAAAGGCCGTGAGACGAAGGGGATGATTAAAAACAAAAGAACGAGCCAGGTGTGGCATACACCTTTACTCGCAGCACTCAGGAGGCAGAGGCAGGCAGATTACTGTGAGTTCGAGGCCAGCCTGATCTATAGAGTGAGTTCCAGGACAGCCAGGGCTACACAGAGAAACCCTGTCTCAAAAAACCAAACAACAACAACCAAACCAAACCTAACCAATGGACAAGATGCAGAACAGTTCCCAATTTCCTCTGCCATCCTTTCATTGTGTTATTTTTTAAAGCAAAACATAAAATTCATTGTCTTAGCCATTAACCATTTTATTTTTATTTATGTCTATGTGTTCTGCATGAACATATGCCATATATGTGGGCGCCTATGGAGACCAGAAGAGGGTGTCAGATCCTCCGGAACCAGAATTATAGAGGGTTGTGAGCTGCATGACATGGGTGCTGGGGACTGAACTTGGGTCTGCTAAAAGAAACAGCAAGCTCTTTTAACTACTGAGCCATCTCTCAGCCTAATCTAAGCCTCTATTTCCATGGTAGTAAATACATTCTCAAGGTTTGCAGCCATCCTGCAGAACTCTTTGCAGCCTGTAAAATGGAAACTCTACCCATTAAACACTAGCTCCCCCACAGCCCTGGTTCCTACTCCCAGTGCCTGGAATCCGCCATCCACTCTCTGCCTCCCTGATTGCCTCTTTAGTAACTCATGAAAACTGAGTGTCCTTGGGGTGAAAAAATCATTTTATAGGTGCTACACAGGTGTGAGCCCATTGAAGATGTCAGATTTGAATGATGATACCTGAAGACACACACCCTGTCGTGCTTTTGTCCCATAGCATAAACTCATGACCTAGCTAGGAGGTTAGCCTTTCTCCTGGGTCACCATCAGGGAAGGATGCATGTGGGCAGCTAGCAAAGACTGAAAAACTATTCCACCCAAATGTTGGGGTTATGGTGGTTTGGATAAGAATGACTCCTACATGCTCATAGACTTGAATGCTTGGTCATCAGGGAGTAACACTACTTGAGACCAGTTAAGAGGCGTGGCCTAGTTGGAGGAACTGTGTCACTGGGAGTAGGCTTTGAGATTTCAGGAGCTCGAGCTAGTCCCATTAGCTTACTCTTCCTGCTGCCTACACACCCAGTAGAACTCTTAGCTACGTCTCCAGCACCATGTCTGCCCATGTACTACCATTTTTCCCACCATGATGACAATGGACTGAACCTCTGGACTGTAAACCAGTCCCAATGGAATGTTGTCCTTTATAAGAGTTGCCTTGGTCATGGTGTCTCTTCACAGCAATAGAACACTGAATAAGCCAGGGGTTTTCCATATAAATAGTCTGAAGAGATGTTAGATAAAGTAAGGCTCTGGAAATTAAATGGAGCCTTAGTTTTAATTGGTTGCTGTTGACTGTTTTTTTTTTTTTTTGCTTGCCTCCCCCCCACCACTGTGGCTGAATCTTCTAACTTTTAATGCAAAACTTTTTATTTCTATTTATTTATTTGGGATAGTTTAGGTCTTAAACACACTATGTAGCCAAAGTTGACCTTGAACATCTGATTTTCACTCCTCTGGGGGCTGGGATTATAGGCATACACCAGCACACTTGCTCTCTCTAGGAAATATATTTGGTATTTTCTACGGTGCTAGAAATCAAACCCAGGGCCTTCTACATGATAGGCAGGTATGCTACCTACTGAACTACATCCCCAGCCCAAGCAAAACATTTTTCTTTCTTGACACAGGGTTCCATTACGGATTCCTGACTGGTCTAGAACTCACTACATGGACCAGATTGACCTCTGCCTCTGGAGTGCTATGATTAAAGAAATGTGTCACCCATGCCTGGTCATGAGGCAAAACATTTTCAAATAAATATTTTTCTATTTCTCTCTTTGCAGCCACATCCTTCTTTCTTTCCATCCTTGATTTGAAAATGTCCTGTTTCTTGCAGCCAAAAGCATTTCATCCTGACACCGGGCCTTTCACCAGCTCTTCCACTGCTTGAGCTCCTTACGAGGATAGTCCTACAAGGCCACACTTCCCAGCTGCCCATCCTCTTTCCCTTTCTACAACTACCTCCTCATCAGTCCGAGTCACTTTAATTTGGTAGAACCCAATGGCATTTTATTTCCTTTTGCGACTCCTCATTTACTCTGAGTGTCAACTTTCCTGCTAAAGTTTTTTTCTTCTTTGGTTTCTAGGGCCTTGAATTTCATCATGCACTTCCTGTCATTTGACTGCCTTTGCAAACACCAGGAGCTTCTTTAGCGTTCCTCCTAATTCTAGATATTTTATTTCCCAGAGACATAACCTCAGTCCTTCTATGATTTACTATATTCCTCACAGTGTTCTTACCAATACCATCGCCATCACCCTCACCCTCACCATCATCACCACTATCTCCATCATTGCTGCTTCTATTGTCAATTGACAAACTTAATGTCTACTCTTCTAAGCCTCATAACCATCAAATAAGGTAAATATCACGGCCATTTTCCAGGCAGCAACACTGAAGCTCTTAGATGTTACTCATGTTTGCCTAAGAGCAAAGAGCTAGAGACTGGAAAGACGGCTCAGCAGTTAGAACAATTGTTCCTCTGGCTAAATGTTGGATTCCCAGCACCGGGGAGGCATGTTCCAGTCATCTGACAGGGGATCTGAAATCTTATGACTCTGCAGACACCAGGCACTCACATGGTGCAAATGCGAACATTCACACGCACCAAAGGCAATCTTTTTAAAAGGAAGTAAACATAAGTAAGTAAAATGTATTCTAAAAAGAAGAGGAGGAGGAGGAAGAGAAGAAGCAGTAGCAGCAGCTAGTAGATAATGTCAGTAATGTTGACGCCCCTGCTCTCAATACACCATCCTTCGCTTTCCTTAAAATGCTATAGGGTACATCCCTTTAACCTCAGGACTCAGGAAGCAGAGACAGGCAGATCTCTGAATTTGAAGCCAGCCTGGTCTACAGGTCTATAGAGCAAGTTCCAGGATAGCCAGTGCTACCCAGAGAAAGCCTGTCTCAAAACAAACAAACAAACAAACGAACAAACAAACAATCAATCTCAGGGCTCATTACTCATTACTCTTCCTCAGGCAACAGCATGCCAGGCCCTCACCACTGAGGACTAGGTTAATAAGACAGCCTCCTAACAAATCTCCTTACTTCAAGAACCTGCCCTTCCCCCAGCATGTCTGTCTGTCAAGCAATGTAGCTTTAACTAAGCCTCCCTTGTGCCCCTGCGCAATACTTACAGTGGCTCCCTGATACCTCTTGGGCCATAGTCTGGTTCTCAAAAGCCTTCTACACCTGGGCCCATGCTCTTGGACCCTCAATGGCCTACTGTTTGTCAGGATTCAGAAGCCAGGTGGAAATGATTAGCGTCACCAACAGTTCCCTGCTTCCAGGCATGGGGGTGAGATTTCAGTTCCCTTTTATGATTTTATTGCTCTCTGCAGTTAAGTAGAGGCAGTCACGTGATTAGCTCTAGCCAATGAAATCAATCTGGATGTGTGTTACTTTGACATTGAAGCAATGCAAAGGCCCTGCAGGACTTTCCCACTTCCCTCTACCCCTTGCTGTGATGCTCTGTAGCAGTGTTCCAGATGGTGGAGTCCCCATTAGCCGGAGTCCCTGAGTGACTCTATGGAGCAGAACACGTTCCTTCCTGCATCCACTGACTCGAAGTGAACTTCAAGTGGAAATGAAATTATTCTGCTGAGCTATTGCGATCTGGCGGTTGTTCAGCGGCTTAAGACACAATGAACGTTTGGGTCTTTGACCATATTCAGGTAGATCAGCAGGAGCCTCCTCTCCTAGTCATCACTTAGGCACACAGGTAGACCGAGTGTCCATCTTTTTTTTTTTTTTACATCAAACTTGTAGCAAAGGTTACTATCAAACCCCACTCACTGGGCCAGAGTGGGGTGTTAGCAAAAACCTTGCCGCTCGTTTAGCACACTACCTATCCTTAGGAGGTCACAGAGTGTCCATCTTAACACAGGCTCTGTGATTACCTCCAAGGGAAGGGAATCTGTGGGAAATGAAGCCCAGATTCTTTAAAATGTTTGTTTGTGTGTGTGTGTGTGTGTGTGTGTGTGTGTGTGTGTGTGTGTGTGTGCATTGTATGCATATATATGCACTATGTTCATGATGTCTGGTGTCTGAGGAGGTCAGAAGGGGGCATCAACTCCTCTGGGACAGACGTTACTGGTGGTATTTTAGCCACTGTTTGGGTGCTAGGAGCCAAGCCCAAGTCCTCTGCAAGAGCAATAACTCTTAACTGCTAAGCCATCACTCCTGCCCCATACCTTGACTCTTAAAGCTCCCCCTGCCCCTTTCCCCTTCCCCCTTTTTATGGTGAAAAGAATGTATATTTAGAACTAGCCAGCTGGACTTAGTTTAGATGATCCCAATTTTGTTGGCAATATCCAGAGCATCATAATCAGGAGCCAAGCTAGCATATGCCTTCTCTCCGTCAGGCCGTATCAGGGTATCGGCTTTGGCCACATCAATGGCATAGAGGTTCTTTACAGTCTGTGTGATCTGGTGCTTGTTGGCCTTGACTTACAGAGTGAGCACAAGCCTGTCGTTGCCTTCTGTCTTCCCCATGGCTCCCTCAGTCTTTAGTGGCAATTTAATGATGGCTTAGTGGCCAAGCTTGTTTCTTCTGGGTGTGCTCTTCCGAGGGTATTTGCGTTGCCTCTGGAGCTGCAGGGCCTTGGCCTGTGGAAGGTGGGTGATGTGTGAATCTTCTTTTTGTGGCTATAAACGCCTTTCAGCACTGCCTTTTTAGCTTTCAAGACTTTCGTTTTGGCTTCGGCTTTGGGAGGTTCCTTCTTAGCTTTCAGTGCCAGCTTGGCAGCAAGGTTTCACCTAGATGGAACATAAATCATTTTGCTTAACTTTTCCTTGACAGAATTAAGTCCCCGACTCCAAAATGGGGCAGAAACATATATGCTGAGAGAGCCGGGAGCTAGAACTGTTGGTGACTAGTGAGTAGTGTTGACATCATCACTAGAACATCAGATGGGCTGGTCAACCTACTCCACTCTACCCTGCCTCTGAACTCCACACCCTTTATTATGTTTTACCCATGGCTTCTAATCCACCCTCCCCCAGAGAGCTCCCCTTGGTATTTCCAGCACACTAAGAACATCACTGGATTCTTTCTTATTCCTAGCTTTCAGGGTCTTTGTGGCAGTAAAACTTCAATTGGTCAGATTGGTCATTCACTGGTTCATATATAGGTAATGAGACCAGTTCTGCTTTTAACAAACACACCCAGCTCCGTATATTCACACATACCCACTTTTACGTCAACACTGATTCACTTTAGCTTTTTAAAACGATCACTGGATTGCTGCCTGTGTCAGCCAATGAGGGGTTCAGTGCTCCGAGATGTTTATGGAATGGCTTTGGAGTGCACAGCATATCTGAATTCTTGTCTGTCAGGGTGTGATGATTATGCTACTTTTATCCATATGCTTGAGAACTGAATGGGTTACTTTGGAAAGAACTAGAGCGCTCAGTAAACCTCAACAGTTATGATTACTCCTCTTGATAGCTCTGTGAATAACAATCTAGCTTCTGAGGGTGGGTTTGATTTCTTGTTAATGGTTCAAAAACCCCTCAGATCTGTAGAGGAGCCAACACACCCTGTGCTCATGGTCTTTGGATAAAGGCCTTGAAACTGAGGAAAGGTACTATCTGGCCTGGGGAGAGAAGAAGGTGGAGCTCATAGGTAGGCTCTGTCTTGGAGAAGGCCGGGGAAGGTCCACTTCCCAGCCAGTGATTTAGGAGACAAACGAATGGCGTGTATGTGCCTCACTATCTAGATGGGCCATTCTGTAGGATGGTGTACAGTCACTCAGAGGGGCCTCCATTCTCTACAGAAGTGACCTATCCATAACACATCCCGTTTTGTCTTGCTGACTCCTTCTTATCTCACTCTCTGTCTCAATTTTCCTTCCTAGGCTCACCTTCCAAACAGACTAGCTGTGCTTAGGAAATCCAACCCTAAGATAGGGGTTAACACCAGCTCAGTGCAAGGAAACTGTCTCTGGCAGGCCTGCCTGCCTCCCTCTCCTCCCCACCTCTTTTTCTTCAAACTCTCATCTTATAGCCTAGGCTGGCCTTGAACTTTTGGTAATCTTCCAGGCTCAGCCTCTCAAGGTCTGGATTACAGGCAGGAGCTGCCACTCTTGCCTTCGCAGTCTTTCTTTTTCTTTTTCTTTCCCACTTTCCCCCTCATCTTTATTAAATTGGGTATTTCTTATTTACATTTCAAATGTTATTCCCTTTCCTGGTTTCAGGGCAAACATCCCCCTAACCTCTCCCCCTCCCCTTCTCTGTGGGTGTTCCCCTCCCATCCTCCCCCCATTATCACCCTCCCCCCAACAGTCTAGTTCACTGGAGGGTCAGTCTTAGCAGGACCCAGGGCTTCCCCTTCCACTGGTGCTCTTACTAGGATATTCATTGCTACCTATGAGGTCAGAGTCCAGGGTCAGTCCATGTATAGTCTTTAGGTAGTGGCTTAGTCCCTGGAAGCTCTGGTTGCTTGGCATTGTTGTACATATGGGGTCTCGAGCCCCTTCAAGCTCTTCCAGTTCTTTCTCTGATTCCTTCAAGGGGTCCCGTTCTCAGTTCAGTGGTTTGCTGCTGGCATTCGCCTATGTATTTGCCATATTCTGGCTGTGTCTCTCAGGAGAGATCTATATCCGGGGTTCCTGTCAGCCTGCACTTCTTTGCTTCATCCATCTTGTCTAATTGGGTGGCTGTATATGTATGGGCCACATGTGGGGCAGGCTCTGAATGGGTGTTCCTTCAGTCTCTGTTCTGAACTTTGCCTCCCTATTCCCTCCCAAGGGTATTCTTGTTCCCCTTTTAAAGAAGGAGTGAAACATTCGCATTTTTGGTCATCCTTCTTGAGTTTCATGTGTTCTGTGCATCTAGGGTAATTCGAGCATTTGGGCTAATATCCACTTATCAATGAGTGCATACCACATGTGTTTTCTGTGATTGGGTTGCCTCACTCAGGATAATATTTTCCAGTTCCATCCATTTGCCTATGAGTTTCATAAAGTCATTGTTTTTGATAACAGAGTAGTATTCCATTGTGTAGATGTACCACATTTTCTGTATCCATTCCTCTGTTGAAGGGCATCTGGGTTCTTTCCAGCTTCTGGCTGTTATAAATAAGGCTGCGATGAACATAGTGGAGCATGTGTCTTTGTTATATGTTGGATCATCTTTTGGGTATATGCCCAAGAGAGGTATAGTTTCTGAGGAACCTCCAGACTGATTTCCAGAATGGTTGTACCAGTCTGCAATCCCACCAACAATGGAGGAGTGTTCCTCTTTCTCCACATCCTCGCCAGCATCTGCTGTTGCCGGAGTTATTGATCTTAGCCCTTCTAACTAAAGAGTCATTTCATAAGGTTTTGAGCCTTGCTCTTATGGTTGAAAGAAGTCAATGGCTTCAGAAGAAGCCAGCAGCAAGGGAGAGATGTTTGGGTGCATGTGTCCCAGGAAGTCATCAAAGCAGTCCTTCCCCCAATCTTCTCCCAGGCGTAGCCTACCTACAAGCCACACCTTCATTCTTCCCCAGGCTGGATAACACCTTCCCTCAGTTCCGAGAACTGCATGCAAGGGATGTCTGAGCACCATGAACAGAGGTGGATACAGACAGCTCCTGTTACTTTAGCTTCGACTAGGGCGAAGGGTGGGGGCAGGACACTGTACTTTGGCTTGGTGGCAGGTCTGACATGTGAGCTCTCAGGAGCCCAGCACAAGGTTGTTTAATGAATCCTGTTTGAATGACATTCTGCCCTTTGGATGAGCAGTGGATACAGGCTCCTCGGTATCTCCCTATTTCTGGAAAACCTGGAGGATGATGAACACCAGGAGATACTTGAGGTAGTTAGTCTGGTGATATTTTTTTTATACAAACAGGAAGGAAGATGCTATAGTTTGGGTATTGACAGTCCCTCAAAGGACTCTCAGTTGCCTGCAGGATCCTGGTCCCTTCACTTTAGTTTTGTTCCCTGGCTCTGTGGGGGAGGAACTTTAAATTATCATGTGCTGCTGTCCCATTCCAAAAACTTAAGAGCCACATGTAAGCCCAACCACAGACAGGATCTCCAAAACCAGGAGCCCAAAGGACCTTTTCCCTTTATGAGTTGATTAGCTCATAGAGCTGATGGTAATCAAGCTATGTTGTGTGTGTTAATGTCAGGAAGCACCTCTCAATCCAGGAGAGACTTGTGAGCCAGAGAGAGAGGAGAACCTTCACAGTGTGGAGGTGGGGAACAGACAGCTTTGAGAAGCCCCTAGAAGCCAGCTCTGCCGGCTCCTACCTGCCCTTCCTACTACCTAGATAGAGTACTCGGGGAGACAGATCTCACATACAGTGCTCTCCTTAGTGCAATGGGAGGTTTGTTTATAGCCCCGTGTTTTACATGGGTCCAGAGAAGGGAAGGTTTGCAATTGCAGATGAAAATGAACTCATTGGAGAAATTTCTAAAATTTTTGGAAGGTCCCCTGATGATGGGGACATCTGCCACACTAGTGAGGGTTAGATTGAGGTGATGATTGTAAAATGACCTCCTAGCCTCTGTACCTCTTCTCATACCTAGACGGACACTTAGCATTCTGATACTAATTACTGCTATCTAATATGCTGGGTAACCTCTCTTATGATATACTGAGTTTTGGACCAATGGATAGCTTATTCTGACCCTGGATATCCTGAGAACTATCTGAGTTGAGCTCATTCCTTCAAAGTGAACTCAAGTTCTCAGTGTCTTGGGATATCCCTATAGTCTCAGCATTTGGGATATGGAGATGAGTAGACCAGGAGCTCGAGGCTAGCCTGGGCTGCATAAAACCCTGTCTCAAAAACAAACAAACAAACAAACAAACAAACAAACAAACAAACAAACCAAAATGAATTTCAAATTGGGACTGGTGATACAGGTCCTCTATTCCCAGTTACTCAGGAGGCTGAGTCAGGAAGATTAAAAGTTTAAGGCCAACCTGGGCTACTTTGTGAGAGAAAGCCTATCTCAAAAAAAAATGTATTTGTCTTTTTGTTTTTTTGTTTTTGTTTTTGTTTTTGTTTTTCAATGGGGTTATAGCTCAGTGGTGGAGGGCTTGCTGAGCACATTCAAGGTCCTGTGCTCAATTTCAGATTTTAGTCATTTTTTTTCTGTGCTCTCCAGTACACAGTGGGTAGCACTAAGTCTGTTCACCTCCTCCAGGCTTTATCTTTCCGTTGTCTGAGACAGGGTCTAGCTATATAGCTCTGACTGGTTTCAAACTCTCGGTCCTCTGCTGTAACCTCCTAAGTGTCAGGAATACAGATGTATGCCACCATGCCCATCTCTCTCTGTGTGCTTTTAGGAGTTGGTTGGCAACACGAGGAACCCCTCTGCAGGTGCTTGACATGAACAAAGAATGGTCAAAGCAAAGTCATCTTAGCCAGACTCCAGACATCCAGACAGTCACCCCACGGGCTCTGAGCTCTGAAGACTCCACAATTGAGAACGAACAGAAGCCAGATTTAGCCAGTTACTATTATCAGCAGGGAAACCGGCTGAGAATGCGGAACACTCTGAGCTAAACACAGCGCTGGGGCCTCTGATTCAGCCTGTCACTGCAAAAGGACTGCTGGCCTTTGCAACCAAGTCCCAGACCAGTATATTTTGGGGTCAGGAGAAAAAAAAATTCATTGAAATTCTCTCTAGCTGTTTGAGAATTGTTGGAAGTAAGATTCATGCTCCAGCAAGAGCTGGCAGAAAAGCCCATCTCCAAGTCCCCAAACCACAAAGGCAGCTCTCTGCCCTCCTCATTCTTCAGCTGATTGAAACAATCTGAAGCCAGGTTCAGAACACGGGCTTTGGTGAAAGGTGGGCTACGGCTGTTTGGTGGAGAGTAGCATCTGCCTCCTGGGGCGGGGTGGGGCATTGTCCAATTTCTTACTCGTTTTCCTCTTTTCCCTTTTTCAATTTTTTTCTGCATCATTTTCTTTCATGTCAGTTAGATGAGTAGGGGTTATTGGCACATCTCACCTGGTACCACAGGGTCCTTCCACCTCTGGGGTTGCCAGGTGACAGAAGAGATGCAAAATAAGGTCCCAGAAACATGGTGGCTTTGGAAGCTGTTTGTTTCTGGGTCCCTGGGTGCACTCAGGCCATCCTCTCCTCCCAGTTTCTTCCTTACTCAAGTGGTAAATCAAATGGAGTAAGAAAAAGGCCAGGCAGGGGGCTGAGGGAGATGGCTCGGTTGGTTAATATGCCTGCACCTCACAAGCATGAGGACCTGAATTTGAACCCACAGAACCCATCTAAAAACCAGGAGTGGTAGGGAGTGTTCCCGAGCATGGGAAACTCACAAAGATCCACCCAGCTTGGGTGAATTGATGAGCTGTGGACTCATTGAGACCTTGTCTCAAAATAAAAGCAGAGACATCCGGTGTTGTCATTGGGCCTCCATATAAGCATGCCCAAAATGCACACAGACAGACAGACAGACAGATGCAAGCATGCGCCCACACCCACACCCACACCCACACCCACACCACACCCACCCACCCACCACACCACACCACACACACACACACACACACAGAGAGACAGAGACACAGACACAGACAGAGAGAGAGAGAGAGAGAGAGAGAGAGAGAGAGAGATATCCCAAAGCCTGAACATCTAACCTCATAAGATAGAACCAATAGTTTCTATGAGAAGCTAAGCCAGAATAGAAGCAAAGGACGGGGAGAAATTATTCTTTTCTCCCGGTGATAAAATTGAGTTAGTGCTGGCTGCATTAATGCCCATTTGGAGTGTGAAAGGACTGTGGTCTAATCAAGGATGGGGCTGGGGCTGGGGCTGGGGTTGGGGAGGTGAGGCAGCTGTGGCCTTACCTCCCTGGCCTGTAGCATTTCTTCCCTTTCTTTTCAAACAGAATGAATAGTCCTCCAGGCAGTGCTGTCTGGCCCCAATTGTAAAAAGGTGATCTCATGGGGAACCTCTATGTATATGAAAGCTGGGGCCTGTGGTTAGGTGTGTGTGTGTGTGTGTGTGTGTGTGTGTGTGTGTGTGTGTGTGTGTGTATAGGTGCTTCTGTTAGGACTGGTGTTGCCTCTTCAACTGTACAGCCAGTGGGAGATGAAGGGAGGACAGGCTATGGGGTGGGGAAGGGAGAAAGCCTCCCCTTGGCATTTGCCCAAGCTGGTGGGGGCGTGCTGCCTCAGGTTTCAGGCAATCTAAAGGCCCATTGCTCTTACAGAGTTCATTAACAGGCCCCAGAATGACAATTTTTATCCTGTGTTAACTGGACAGAAGGAAGAGAGAAAAGTCAGGAAGGGGAGAGAGCAAGGTTCAGGTTCCTGCTCAACTGGCATTGCTCCTCTGAACTCTAATGGTGACCTGCCCACAGCTGCCTTGGCTATCACTGGGAGGGTGGAAGTGGGAGGTGGGAAAAGAGTGTAAGTGGTGTTGTGGTGTTGTGGAGTTTCATAGGCTGCCACTTCAAACACACACACACACACACACACACACACACACACACACACACACACACACACACACACCCTTCTTTCTTTTTCATTTGATTCCAGGCTATTTGCTGGGTCCCTGGGTCACACCTAAACATATTTCCCCAAGTGATGGTTCCCAGAAAACATCTCTGACAGGAAGCTAAGCAGCAGACAGCCCTCAAGGCCGTGCCACCCTCCTCTGCCCACTGTCTCACCTGCTTCCAATCTGCCCTGGTTCTGTCCTGGGCAGCTATTGTCCTTCAAGTGTGGACAGAGAGGCCCTTAGACAGGTGGCCCACAGCAGCCACTGGACAGTTGTGTTCCTAGGGACCCTTGCTCTGGAACCTATTGTCCTTTGCTGTCCCTCAAGGTGCTATGAATTCTCAGCCAGCACTTCTATTTGCTGGGCAAACAGACAGCAAAAACGGTCCAGGGCCAGGAGGCTTGGAGGCTGGCACTTGGCCAGGGGCCCTGGCAGCACAGCGTAGGGACAGTAGGAAAGAGTATCCAGTTGGGAATTATTTAGCGCCCACCTGCGTTTTCCCCTGTACTAATGGAGAGCCCGCCAGGATGAGGGCACAGAATGCCGAGGAACTGGGGACCATTCTGTCCTGCTGCTTGTTAGGAGAGCAGAGCCCTGGCAAGAGGTTACTTGGGGAAGCTGGATGATGTTATCGACCAAATTGGGGTTTGGGGATTATCTGTGGATTTCATTTATCTGTGTTTTCCCTGGTCTCTCTTGTTGTAGGTAATTAAGAGCTGATTGCTGGTAATTAAGAGTTGTTGAGAGAGGCGGCAGGATCCAAAAAGGAGAGGCACACAGTTTGTCTTCCTTTGGACAGACTCCTGCCCCCTCCCCACCCCTGTCTGCCCCCTCCTCGTGTGCCTCCTGCAGGGAAGTGGCCCCAGAGAGCAAGTCCCAGCTTGTCAACTGGATTATTTATTTGTAAATGCCTCTCTGCCTTCTTCCCTCCCTCTATTGCCAAGCCTGGAGCCAAGCCAAGTCTCCGTTCGTTCGGGTGGGTTTTAATTCCACCTCCCCACACTCAGGTGGCCTAAAGAGAGAAAGCCTTTATTTTTCCAACAATAGCTTTCCTTGGACTCCTGAGCAAGATAACAGTCACAGCTGGCTGAATGGCGATTTTCAGAGCGATGTTGTCTCTTTGGGTCTGGACTGTCTTGTTCATTCTTCCTGGTTGTGGGCTTCTCTCCTGGGATGGCGTTGGGGGAGCCAATTCTGCACTGTCTTGGCATTGAGCAATGAATATGTGTTCACATAACTGCCTTCTGTTTCCAGGATCCACCCACTGGTCTTGCTGGCTTGGATTTGACCATGGACTCTAGTGTTCTGGGTGGTCATGGCCTCTAGTTCAGGGAGCCCACACACGACTCCTCTGGTGGGCCCCCTTTTCCTCTCAGCTCCTCTGAATGCTGCAGGTGCTCTTGGCTCTTCTCCCTGCCCTGCTGGGGTGTGCTCCAGACTCCAAGCTCACTGCAATGAAGGCATTGCCTCCTCTTGGGGCATGGTTTGGATCTGAAATGAGTGTCTTCTCCTCCAAGTTTCAGGAGTTGGAAATTTGGTCATCAGGATAAGTGATAGTGAGAGAAACCAGGTTCCTTCCTGAAAGGGTAGGGGCTTGGTTTGGGTTTTGAGACAGGGCCTTGCTGTAGTGCCAAAGCTAGCCTCTAAGTCAAGATCACCGTGCTCCAGCCTCCTCCCAGGTTCTGCCATTATGCCCACTTCAGAACAGGTTGATATAAAAACATGAGTCATTCTCTATTCTCTCATCCCCTCACTTACTCACAGTACTTCCCTTTCTGCTGCACTGTTCCTTGGTGATGCCAACAGGAGGTTCTTGCCAGGATGCTAGTTCCATGTTGTTTAAACTTTCAAGTCACCAAAACCATAGGCAAGATAAACTTTTTTCCCCCCATAGGTGACCTTCCAGCCTTGAACATTGTGTTACAGCAGCAGAAAGTGGTCAGTGGTAGCACACCTCTCTCATCCCAGCGTCACAAGTCCCTGGTTTGTTCCAGGATGGCGACACTTCAGGTAGCTGGCAAACTCCCCCATTCTTTTTTTGTGACAAGAAAACTGCTCTTGGGGTTGGGGATTTAGCTCAGTGGTAGGCGCTTGCCCTAGCAAGCATAGGGCCCTGGGTTCGGTCCCCAGCTCGAAAAAAAAAAAAAAAAAAAAAAAAAAAAAAAAAAAAAACTGCTCTTGTGCCTCCTCCCCCACCATTCTGTATCTCACGCTGCAAAACCATCCTTCCCACAGCAGAACATCTAAAAATTCCAGGTGAGATTACCCCAGCTTTCCATGTTCCGTGCCCCCCAGTGCTTGCATTTAGAAGTCATGGCTCTTGAGAACAGTCGATCTGTGAAAGATTTGCCAAAGTCTTCCTGGGACCTCACAAGCCACTTGCCTTTCTCGCAGACAACCATTTATTGAACACTTCCAGTGTGGCTGGGGCACTCCTGGCTTATCATGTTTAATCCTCACAGTGCCCTGTAATGATCTCCATTTTGCATCAAGGAAACCCAGATAGAGTGGTATTAAGAACTCACTGGATCTTTTGCCTCTGTCACCCTGCTGTCTGTCCCTTTGGACTCACCTCTGCTGCCTCGACAGTGGTTGTGGTGAGGGGGTCTCATCAGAGTTTTAACACTGACAGTGTATCTACTGGTAGTGTGCCTATGTCTTTCCTTTTGAGCCTCCAGGCTTCTGGGCTGTGACAGAAGGTCAAGCTTGTCAGGCACCATGGATTGGCCTACCTGCCTGGTAGTTATTGGTGTCTGTTGTTGCCACCCTGTTTCCCATACAGGCATATAAACTCTCCAAGTGGTTGTGTTCCATGGTCACCCATGTCCCCTCAAAGGGAGAGAGTGCCAAGTGAGGAATGTCTTTGTAGTTTATGATCCAGGGGGAAAATCACAGAGCATGACTCCTGCCATATTCTATAGGTCAAAGTGTCACTCATCTGTGTGGGTTCAAGATGAGATGAAAAAAAGACCCACCTCTCCATGGGAGTAGCGAGGTGCACCCACCTCTTCATGGGAGTAGCGAGGTGCACCCACCTCTCCATGGGAGTAGCGAGGTGCACCCACCTCTTCATGGGAGTAGCGAGGTGCACCCACCTCTCCATGGGAGTAGCGAGGTGCACCCACCTCTTCATGGGAGTAGCGAGGTGCTGGAGGAGCAGACGGGATTGGAAATATCGCTGTGGCTTTAGTTAAGGGTTAAATTCCACCACAGTGGAGGTGTGTGTGTGTGTGTGTGTGTGTGTGTGTGTGTGTGTGTGTGTGTGTGTGTGTGTATCTGAGACTATGCAGTAGAGAGTGTGGGAAGAGACACAGGCAAAAGGAGAAGGAGAAAAGGGAAGGGTAGGGGGTAGAGGAAGAATGGAAGGGGAGAGACAAAGAAGGAGAATGAAGAAAAGAAAGAGAAGACACAGGGTAAAGAGAGGGAGCAGAAAATGGAGTTGGGGAAAGGAAAACAGAAGGCTCCCATGAATGTTGTATGAAAAAGAACATTTTTGTTTCTTGTTGATGCTGTTATGATGTTGAGAACTGAACTTACAGCCTTACACATGCTAGGCAAGTCCTTTACCAGCAAGCTCATTCCCAGTCCGAGGAGGCATTTATAATGTGAGCTTGAACTGGCCTGGACACCGGGGTCATATCCAAGCTTTGAGGGCTTTCCCTCCTCTCACATACTCTGTAATCTCTTTCATTCCCATCCACAGGCACTCTCCGGCCCCAACTTCCCCACATTTGTGTTTCTCTGGTTTCATTGGTCAGCTTGATCAGATTTACAGTCACCTAGGAGATCCATCTTTAGGTGTTTCTGAGAGGGCATTTCCAGAAAAGTTTAACTGGAGAGAGAAGATCCACCCTCAACATGGACAGTGCCTTTCCATGGACTAGGGCCCCAGAATTAATACAAAGGAGAAAGCGAATGAAGCAGCAGCAGCATCCATTTGCTTCTGCTACCTGACTGCGGATACAGCACCCACAGATGTGGATCACAGATGTAAGCATCCGCCTTACTGTTCCATTGTTATGGTTTCCCTGCCCCAGCAGACCCTCAAACCCAGAGTGAAAATAAACCCTCTTTCCTTAAGTTCTCTGCTCAGGTGTTACGTCACAGCATTGGGAAAAGTAGCTGCTATCCTCGGCATGCTTTTTCTTTCTGACAACCAGATGCTGGGGTGCAGTCTAAGTGAGTCTTGTGAACTGTAGAGCAACACCTTTGACGTTCGCCATCCAGCAAGTTCTCCCTTCTTCCTCTTTTCCCTCAATGAGCCTTGGCTTGCGAGCCTGCTCTGTGTCAGGGACGAGACATGCTATTCATGTTCTCTGCGTCGCTTACGATAGTTAGGATATGACTTGGCTGGAAATCATTCTAAATCCCAAATGACAGTGGTATGTCCAAGACAGAGTTCCTTTTCATGTTTAGGATGTCTGCAAGTAGGCAATCCCAGGCAACATTGCCACTGCACAGGGCCGGGGACCTGGGGTTCTTGTTGTTATGCCAAATATGACTTGTCCAGTGCAAAGGTCCCCCTTCCCTTTTCTTGGGTTGGAATGGGAAACAAGGCGTCCTGAATTCTAAGTCTCTAGCACGGAGTCTGCTCCTAGGCCTCTATGGTGACTTGAGACCATGTCTAGACATTCTTTGACAGTTCTCCCAACCAGGTAGGCTCTCCAAACAATCAAAACGGCAGAGGTGGCAGCATGAGTGACTTCTAGAGCTGGACGGATAACCTTCCTTGATCTTCTGGGTATGTTTTTTTTTTTTTTTTTTTTTTTATTATTAACTTGGTATTTCTTATATACATTTTTAATGTTATTCCTTTCCGGTTTTCAGGCAAACATCCCCTCCCCCTCCCTTCCTTATGGGTGTTCCTCCCAACCCTCCCCCCTTGCCCCTCTCCCCCCAACAGTCTAGTTCACTAGGGGTTCAGTCTTAGCAGGACCCAGGGCTTCCCCTTCCACTGGTGCTCTTACTAGGATATTCATTTTGCAACCTCTGAGGTAAGAGTCCAGGGTCAGTCCATGTATAGTCTTTAGGTAGTGGCTTGGTCCCTGGAAGCTCTGGTTGGTTGGCATTGCTGTACATGGGGTCCAGAGCTCCTTCAAGCTCTTCCAGTTCTTTCTCTGATTCCTTCAACAGGGTCCGTTCTCAGTTCATGGTTTCCTGCTGGCATACGCCTCTGTATTTGCTGTATTCTGGCTGTGTCTCTCTCATGAGCGATCTGCACTCACATTTTGATCATCCGTCTTGAGTTTCATTTGTTCTAGGCATCTAGGGTAACTCAAGCATTTGGGCTAATAGCCACTTATCAATGAGTACATACCATGTATGTCTTTCTGTGATTGGGTTAGCTCACTCAGGATGATATTTTCCAGTTCCAACCATTTGCCTACGAATTTCATAAAGTCTTTGTTTTTGATAGCTGAGTAATATTCCATTGTGTAGATGTACCACATTTTTCTGTATCCATTCCTCTGTTGAAGGGCATGGGTTCTTTCCAGCTTCTGGCTATTATAAATAAGGCTGCGATGAACATAGTGGAGCACGTGTCTTTTTATATGTTGGGGCATCTTTTGGGTATATGCCCAGGAGGTATAGCTGGATCCTCAGGCAGTTCAATGTCCAATTTTCTGAGGAACCTCAGACTGATTTCCAGAATGGTTGTAGCAGTCTGCCCCCCACCAACAATGGAGGAGTGTTCCTCTTTCTCCATCCTCGCCAGCATTTGCTGTCACCTGAGTTTTTGATCTTAGCCATTCTCACTGGTGTGAGGTGAAATCTCAGGGTTGTTTTGATTGCATTTCCTTATGACTAACGATGTTGAACATTTCTTTAGGTGTTTCTCAGCCATTCAGCATTCCTCAGCTGTGAATTCTCTGTTTAGCTCTGAACCCCATTTTTTAATAGGGTTATTTGTCTCCTTGCTGTCTAACTTCTTCAGTTCTTTGTATATTTTGGATATAAGCCCTCTATCTGTTGTAGGATTGGTAAAGATCTTTTCTTCTGGGTATGTTTTACTGAGACAGGATCTTACTCTTTGGCCCAGGTGGCCTTGGTACTCACCATGTAACCAGGCTAGCCTCGAACCTGTGACAGTCCTCCTCATTCAGCCTCCCAAGTGCTGGGATTACAGTTATAAAACTGCAGCCCCTGGCTCAAAGGTAGGTTTTGAAGTGTTATGTGGCTTTTACATGTATCTCCCCTACTTCCCCTGTCCCTAGCTGTCTATTTTTCATTCATTCTCCTCTCCATATCTCTAGAGTTCTGAAAAGCCAGTTGTTTGAGCCCTGAGGCCACTGTACAGGAAAGAGATGCTCACGACTCCTCGTCTTCTGAATGCCGCGCCGCTTTGTGTCTGCATCTGCACATCTGCCTGCATGACTCTGCCCCTTCCAGGGTCTTCCAAGCTCGCTAGGCCTACCATCCTTGGCAACAAAGCTTCCTGAGGGTTCAGTGGGGGCCCTCTGAGGTCCTGGGACACTGATGTTCCCAGTGACTGCACTGACAGCTGTCTGCTGTCTTTCCACAAGCTGTTCACCGGGTCCCAGGTGATTCAGAACGTGTGGTTGACATGGTGCCAATTTGCTCATGTGTGTCCTTCCTTCCAGACTAGGCCAACTGGGGATCCCTGGAGCAGAGTGTGTGCGTGGGCTGAGAAATGTGAAGGCTAGTGGCAATGGGGGTGAGTGGAAGAGAGCAGCTTTCTCGGGGGCTCAGGGGGATTGGGAGAAGCAGGCTGTATGCATGCACTTACCCACAAGTATCCATGTGTGTAAATGTGGACACACGCGTGCCACAATGCGTGTATGTGTGTGGGTCAGAAAACAACCTTGGGTGCTTGTCCTTGCCTTCTCCCTGATTTGGAAACAGGGTGTCTTTTTGTGTTTTTTCTGCTGTGTACATTAAGTGCTCTAGCCTACAGTTTCCTGAGAGTCTCCTGTTTACATTTCCCATCTCACTATAAAGGCGCCGAGGGCTACCCACCCAGATTTCCGTTTTTTCAGAGGATTCTAGGACAGGTCCTCAGACTTGCATTTGAAATACTTTTCCTTAGTCCCAAGGGACCATTTTTTTTGTTGTTGTTGTTGTTGTTGTTGGTAGTGGTGGTGGTGGTGGTGGTAGTGGTGTTAGTGGTTGGTTTTCTCTGGAAGGGGAGAGAAGTCTCATATATTCCAGGCTGGCCTCACATTTTCTATGTAGCTGAGGATAACCTTGAGTTTCCGATTCTCCTTTCTCTAACTCTTAAATGTGGAGATCACAAGAATGTATTAACAGACTCGGTTTATGGTGTGCTAGGGCTTAATCTCAGAGCTTTGTATATCCTAGGTAAGCACTCTACCAATTGAACCTACCTTGAACTGATCTGTCTGCCTCCTTCTCCTGAGTGCTGAGAGTACAGGCATGTGCACTACACTTGGTTAGAGGCCTTTTGCCTTAGCTGGCAGATGACTGACCTTTCCCTATATCCTTTCGTGGCCTTCCCTGTCTATCTGTGTCCTGACTATTTCCTTTCCTTCTTGCTTTTCTGTTACCTTGAAACACAGTTTTACCGCATGGCCCAGGCTGGCCTTGAGATCCTCCTGTCTCAGCCTCCCAATGTTCCTGTGCCACCATGCCTGGTCCCTTACTCCCCTTTCTTATAAGGACATCTGTGGTAGAGGACAGGGACACACCCTAATGAGACACAAAGATGGGGATGTTAGGAACCCCATCTTTGCTTGCTTCTTTTGGAGGAGGCTGCCTCTGCACCCTGTTCTCTATCTGTGTGCCCAGCACAGTGCCACCCCAGGGCTGTCCTCCAGGTATCTCACAGCTAACAGCATAAGTGCCGTGTTCAGCAACGGAACCTTGTCGGGTATTGCAAAGCCATCGAAGCTCCCTGGGTCCCTTGCTGTGTCCCATCTGTAAGAGTTAATCCTTCACATTCCCCACACAGTGCACACACTCCCTGGCAATACAGCCGGATTCAGCTGTTTTTCTTGAAATAGGAGATGGAATTTTCCCCAATGTAAAAATAATGGTGCCCAATTCTTGTGGGAGGTGGATGGGGCTGGTGCTGGCACCGCGGGCCCTTCTTTTCCTCAGAAATAGCCCCACGGTGGCCTCATTTTCTCAAACTTGCAACTCAGCGAGCGCTTAGCCTTTAGTGAGAAGAATCCACACTGCTGAAGTCGAAAAGGGAGCCATCCATTTGTCAACACAGGCAGCCAATAAGTCATGAGAACCAAAGAAGGCCCCCAGCGCTTATCCAGCTGCCTTAGGGGTCAAGGAATGGGGCCTGACACAAACTGACTCACAGTCAAAAACCAAGACAGACAGTGACGTAAGGGCTTCCCCTGTTGCTGATAGAGACAGGACATAGGAAATGTAGGTAGGGTAGATGACATTGCTAACTGGTTTTGGAGCCTGGGACCTGACTGGAGAGATTGGGTATGGGCTTAGAGAAGTCTTGAGAAGGCAGGAACATTAGGACCCGAAACTAGGAACGCACAGGCAAAGACATAGTGGGAAAGGAAGGATTTTTTCTCAATGGCTACAGCTGAAGTTGGCAAGGACCCTGGCTTCGATTAGGTCTTAATAGACTTGACCTTCCCATACAAGCTCTGACCCCTTCTCCCTAGAGCTCAGAGCTAGTATCACACTGACATCTTTTACATCAAATGCTAACGGAGGAGACCCAGGCTCCCTTTGGACTCCATCACAGAAGAAGCTGGAAGGATGGGCATTTTTCAAATGCCATGATAGTAGCTGTAGGCCTGAGCCTGCTCGAGTTAGGGGAAAAAAGAAGGCTGCGGCGCCAGGGCCAGCAAGTACTTGAGACTTCCTTTGCAACAGGAACTAGAAAGACAACAATCTCTCTGCAACCTCTAGGCTCCAACTAGAATCCTCTTTCTCTAACAAGGGGTTTTCTTCCACTGTTGTGCAGTCTTGCTGCCCACCCCCCACCCCCCCCCCCGGGCTCTCTCAGGGGAAGGGACATCATGGCTTAGGGGAAGACAAGCTGAGGGGGCCTAGAGTGGGAGGGCTACATTTCCTAGGATATTTCCTTTTCAGACTGTTCTTTCCTTCCCCTCCACTTCCTCTTCTACTCCCTTTTCGCCTCCATCTTCCCTCCTCCTCTTCTTCCTCCCTTCCCCATCCTTTCCCTCTTCCTTCTCCCTCCTCCCACCCTTCTCCTCTCAAGGAGTGACAAGCTCACCCTGGCCCTGTGGCTTCCTTGTTTACTCTGCAGTCTGACAAGAGGAGAGAGCACTGCCTGCCTCAGGAATAAGTCTCCTGGCAAAATTAGCTGCAGGATTTGAAATCCATTTTTATTCCACCCAATATTAATCATTGTTGTTTTCTGATGTTCATTACCAGCTTGTTTCCTGGGGAAACTCTGGGGAACAAAGGATTTTCAAAGCATTTTCTACAGAGGAGGAGCCCCCACATTGCCACCCCTGTTGGGTTACTTCCATGCTCAACCCAAGGATCTTCCACCAGGGTTGGAAGCCCTTCTGGACTCCTGCACAAGGGATTTCCCCTGCTCATTGTGCCAGGAAGAGCAGGCAAGAGCCAGGACAAGCCAGATGGGACATCAGTGAGGTCCTTCCCACCCCTTTCCCTTCTTCCCTCCCTCCTCCTTTCCCTCTTTCTTCCCCTCTCCCTCTACCCTACCCCCTCTCCTTCCCTTCTTCACTCCTCAAACTCCTTCCCAAGTCTGCCAGCTTGCCCACAGCAGCTGTGCAGGAAATGCATCTTTACTGTTATTTCTGTCCCATGGAGACAACGAAGACAACACACACAGCATTACTAGAGACAGATCTTATGCCTTTACACCTAGGAATACAACCATGGTCACTTAGGCCAAGACACAGGCCTTCTAGTAACTTCCCCCGAAGCCCCTTTCGCCATCTCTCGGTTGCTGTTCTCCAAAGATATTCTGTTGTCACTGTTGGCACCAGGGTCACCACTGTCCTTTTTGTCTTCCCCATATTTCCTCAGGCTGGGCCTGAACGCCTAGGATCAGGTAATCCTTCCACTTCAAGCTCCCAGAGAACAACTGGAATGCCAGGCGCTTGGCACTACGCTTGCTTGAATTATTCTGATTTCTGAAGTCACCGACTTGGCTTGTCTGTTTTTGAACTCCGTGTAAGTAGCTCATATGCTTGCTATGTATTCTTGTGTGTGTGGTTTCTTTTGCTCAACACTGTCTAGGACACTCATCTTGTTGTTGCATGTAGTAGTAATTTATTCACTTTAAGTGTAGAACACCTACCTGGGTGGCTACGCTATGATTACTTTATCTGCTCTTCTGATGATGGACATTTGAGTTCTTTCCAGTTTAGGGCTCTTATGCGCACCAGCACTGTGTCTCTCAATATAAACCTCAAAATGAATTGAATGTCATAGGTTATACAATAAAGACATGCCTGATTTTTCAAGGAGTCAGCCAATACAGGGTAATGCTTCTGCCAAAGGTCTGAGAGAGGAAACAAGGCCATACCGTCATGACATAGGTGAAGAAAGGCTTTTACTAAGGTGCATTTGCTAAGCTGTGGCAAATATGGCTCCAAAGGACTCCTATCTCCACTCATATTGACCTTGAACTTAGTCATATGACTTGCTTTGGCCAATGGGATACCAGTAATCATGATGCTGATGTGACTTTGAATAGCAAGGCTTGTCTATTACCATATTGTAAATGTTTGTGTCTCTCCCAAATTTATTTAGATCCTAAGACCCAGTGTCCTAGGGTTATGATTAGATAGCCATGTCAGTTTGATTGCCTGCGAGACAGACACCTCAGTGATTGTTAAAGCATACCTCTGGGTGTATCTGAGGAGGTGATTCTAGAGACGTGTGGGTTCTGATCTGATCAATGGATTTCCCTTGATGGATTTGTAATATGATGACATTGTGAGAGGCCAGGATTTTGAGGAAATAGGTCACAGAGGGCAGGCCCTTGGGACTAGACCTTCCTCTGCCCCCCCCTTAAAAATTATTTTATTTGTTTACATTTCAAATTTCAAATGTTATCACCCTTCCCGGTCTCCCATTCAAGAACCCCCACCCCATCTCTCTCCCCTTTGCCTTTAAGAGGGTGCTCCCCCACCCACTCCCACCTCACCCATATAGCATCCCCCTTCTCTGGAATATCAAGCCTCCACAGGACCAAGTGCTTTTCCTCCCACTGGTGCCAGATGAGGCAGTCCTCTGCTACATATGCAGCAGAAGACATGGACCAGCTCATGTATATTCTTTGGTTGATTGTTTAGTTCCTGGGAGCTCTGAGAGGGTCCAGTTCATTGATACTGTTGTTCTTCCTATGGGGTTGCAAACCGCTTCAGCTCCTTCAGTTCTTCCCATAGCTCTTCCATTGGGTTTCCTGGACTCAGTCCAATGGTTGGCTGTGAGTATCTGCATCTGTCTCAGTCAGGTGCTAGCTAGTAGAGCCTCTGAGAAAAGCCATACCAGGCTCCTGTCAGCAAGTGCTTCTTGGCATCAGCAACAGTGTCTGGGGTTTGGTGTCTGCAGATGGGATGGATCCCAAGATGAGGCGGTCTCTAGAAGGCCTTTCTCTCAGCCTCTGCTCCATTTTTGTCCCTGCATTTCCTTTAGACAGGGACAATCCTAGGTTAAAAATTTTTAGATGGGTGGGTGGCCCCATCCCCCCACTGGGGGGCCATGTCTACTTGGAGGTGATCTTTTTAGGTTCCATCTCCCCACTGTTGGGTATTTTGGCTAAGGTCATCCCCAATGGGACCTGGGAGACTCTGTCATTCCTGTTGTCTGGTACTTTCTAGTGGTTCCCCAAGTTCCCCATCCCCCATTGCTACTTATTTCTATTCACTCTCCTAGCCCTCTGGACTTCTTCCCTGTCCCTTTTAATACGTGGTCCTCCCCTCTTTTTCTTCTCCCTCCCCTCTCCTTAGGTCCCTCCATAAAAATATGGAACACTTCACCAACTTGTATGTCATCCTTGCGGCAGGGACCATGCTAATCTCTGTACGGTTCCAATTTTACTATATGTGCTGCCAAAGTGATCACTGCTCTGGCCATTTTTATGGTCCTCATTTCTGCCTGCTTGTTGTCTGCCATGAGGCAAACACCCGTGCTTCTCCACACACTATCATTGATGTGACGTTCTGCCTGAATGCACGGGACTAAGCAACCACGGACTAATCCCTCCGAAACCGTGAGCCAAAATAAATCTTCCTCGTGGAAGTCATGCCAGTCAGGTATTTGGTTATAGCAATGACAAAAGTGACTAATGCAGCGAGTATCGAGAGGTGAGCTCTTCTGGAGGGATCAGTTCATAAGGGTTCTCTCTGGTAGCGAGATAAGTGCCTTTACAAGGAGGCGTGAGGGAACCCATTTGTCCCTTTTTGTGCTGCAAGGACACAGGAAGCAGACAGGGTTGTGTCAGCTATAACAAAAACCCTAAATTGTATGGTAGCAGGTTAGTATGCTGGGATGGCATGGAGGCTAGAAGAATAGTGAGCTCTCTTTGGTACATGTGGATGTTTGGTACATGTGGGCTGGGCTTCAGTGTCCACTGTGTTTAACTCACTTTTATTTCCTTTGTTTCATTCATATTTTCACTCCATAGGTCAAATAGCCTGGAACTCACTGTGTAGCCCAGGCTGACCTCCTGACCCTCTTGACCCCCCCCTCCAAGTTCTGGGGTTGCAAGTGTGTACCACCATGCCAAGCTCCATTATTGCTTTTATTTTATTATTTATTTTTAATGCACCGAGTTTATAACCCTGCCCTATTCACATGGGTGTAGGAGTCATATACTGAGTTATGGGTAGCCTACCAGTGGCCACATCCCCCAGAGAAAAATGACTCGACTCCAATTGCTGCCTCTTCCCTCTCCTGCTCTCTCTTCTTTGGCTCCCCTTCCTCCTTTTCTCCCTCCCCTCTCCCTTCTTCCTTCTCCTTCAAATACATGTGCATGCACATCTGTACACCACAGGTGTGCCTAGTGCCCATGGAAGTGAAAAACAGGCATTGAATCTTCTGAAACTAGAGTTCCAGATGGCAGTAAGCTGCCATGTTGGTTGTGGGAACTGAACCTAGGTCCTCTGGAAGAACAGCCACTAACGCTTATCCACTGAGCTATCTCTGCAGCTCCAGGAGTCTTTTTTTTTTTTTTTTGTAAATACAATGTTCTGTTGTATGTATATGAAGCTGAATGCATGGAGGTAGCTTTTTCTCTCCCCATGGTTCCTTGGCATTAAACTCAGGTTGCCAAGCGTGGGGGCAATGACCTTGACTCACTCACTAGTCTGGTTTATACAACTTGCCCTTCTATTTGGAGCTAGTGCCTCAGATAGAAAGGGTGGGCTCCCAGGCACTGACTTCAGAAAAGAGCACGAGCATTGTCTTCTAAGTCCCACAGAGCTGTGGAAGCATTTGGCTTAGATCTTTAGCGATTTCGGTTAGAAAACCAGAATGCAATGTTGCTTTTTTTTTATTTCTTTTAAAACATTTTAATTTTTATTATTGCATTTAATTTATTCATTTGTGTGAGTGGGTGTGGGTATGCTATATCTTGGCTCATCAGGCTTGGTAGCAAACACTTCAACTGACTGAGATGTCTTGCTAGTCTGCTTTTTACTTCTTGAGATACCTTCTCACTATGTAGGCCAGGCTGGCCTTGAAATGTCCATCCTCCTGCCTCAGTCTCCTGAGTACTGAGATTATAAGTGTGTATCTTCATACCTGACCCCAGAGTACAGCTTTCCCACAAATCAAGCATCAATTACCTCAAGATGGTGTATTTACATCTTTCAATTCCTATGAATGCTAGACTTGGGGTCAACCAGCCCCCATCTTCTCCTCCTGTGCCAATGCTACCAACCACTGAGTCCTTTCAGGCATCACGTTGATTGGGACAACCACCTTGGCCTGCCTTCATGGAGTAGTTGGGAGACAGATGTCCTAATGCTGGGGAAAGCCAATGAAGCCCACGTGAAACACAGAGCAAGTACGAGACAATGCGGCATTATTATCCACAGTGACTGCCATCGACTCCAATTGCTGCACACTGGGGCAATGGGTTTTGAGTCCACCAAGGTCGTTTTGCTTTATGACTCCTCTCTTTAGCAGCCCACATAAATTTGACACATTCAGGAGCCACAGTGGCCTCTGAAAGCTTTCTCTCATGATCTCTTGCTGCATTTTTAAACCAGTGGAGCTATGCACAAGGGCCACCACCTTTATTGGCTCGCCATGACTTCTTTCAAGAGAGATTGTCACATATTCATGACCAAGGGCCAGTATAGGTTGCACCTCATCCATACAAGAATGTCCCATCAGAAAGGAAGTCTTCTTTCCTGGACTGTTCCTATCTGACGGGGAGGTTTTGACATCAGTAGGAAGCTATCAGTGTTAAGAACTATTGTTTCAGGCTGGAGAGATGACTCAGCAGTTAAGGGCACTTCCAGAGGTCCTGAGTTCAATTCCCAGCAACCACATGGTGGCTCACAACCATATATAATGGGATCTGATGCCCTCTTCTGGTGTGCATGAAAACAGCAACTCACATACATAATCTTTAAAAAAACAAAACAAAACAAAAAAAAACCCTATTGTTTCAAAACGTTAAATGGCCCAGGGTGTCTGGCAGGAGATTGGCAAGTGGTCTGGGTAACACCATCTGAGGGACTGACTGGTGGAAGACAAGCGTAGTCTCACACTATGTGGAAGAACAGAGAAGCCTGATGGGGGTGGGTATTTTCATTTCCTGTCCTCTTTCTTTGAAAGACTATCTAGTCCTTCTTCCCTTCTCAGCTACAGGCAAGTAGTGTCACAGAAAAGGCATCTGCACTGAGAGCCCAGGGCTGACCTGGGAATTCGGACTCAGTGGGCCTTGAATAGATAGCGCCATTGGAGCTCTTCTGAGCAATGCTGGCTCTTGGGTTCTGTTTTATTTCATCTTTGAAACAGCGTCAACAGTGGAAGGAGGATGGGGGTGTGGGCTTACACAAATGATTTCTCTGCAGGAGCTTTGCTGAGAATTAACTTGCAGGGACCACCCACACTTAATCCTTACTGTAGAGTTATAGCTGGGGACTTAGTTCCTCCACAAAGCCTGGAGCCCTTGCTCACAGTGGGTGAGTAGCTGTGGCGGCCATGGCCTTGCTCTGGGTTGAAGACCATGAGGGACACTGTCCTGTGAGGACATAGCGCCTGGGAGTAGTGGGGAAGGAAAAACTACTGATTCTAAGGTGAATACTGTTTCTTTATGTAGGAACCATTCTGCTCTGTGGGAGATATTAGGAAATGGAGGTGAGTTTTGGGTTGCCAGACTGAGGCGCACGTGTGTGTGTGTGCGCGCGCATGCGTGCGTGTGTGCATGCGTGTGTGTGTGTGTGTGTGTGTGTGTGTGTGTGTGTGTGTGTATGTGTGTGTTACTGGTCTTACTAGACAGGGGTGCCAAGGATGCCTGGCATCCTATAAAGAGGAGAGTGTCTCATACAATGGGATTTGTCCTCGACCAACTACCGCCAGTGCCCCTGATGAATGAGCTGGTGTGCAAAGAAAGTTCCAGGTGTCCTTTGTATAGAACCAATTGGTTCATTTGAGACTGGAGGTCATTTTTCAAGGCAACTCAAGGGACTGGGTGAGGACTTCTCTGAGCTGGAGGGACTAATGGAAAGCCTGACAGCCTAGAGCCACAGGAAAGAGGGGTGCAGGTGCTGAGGGACCTTGTGGAGGTTAGGCAGAGGCCACCCAGAAGGGGGAGCAAGGGTCAGTGGGGAGGGGGAGGGGTTACAGGGCAGAGAAGCTTTTTATACAAATGGAAGAATGAGAAAGAAGTCCCACGGGTGGAAATGTGCCGGTGGTCCCTGTAAAGCTGGGCTCCCTCATAGCGTGACAGTGGCAAAAGCATGGAGAATCAAGACAGGGATTTAGGAAACTGGAGAATCAAGTGTTCAGGCGGGCCTAGATTAAATAGAAAGGGTCTCTGAGGCTGGCTTTGTTTTCTGCCGTTTGCTTTTCCATTACTTTAGGTCGGGCCTGGATTCTGGCTTTGCTGACACCCAGAAGGGTGGCCAGGGCAGCAAACAGTGCTCATGGAAGCTGCAAGTGTCCAGGCATGGCCTTGCCTGCTTACTGGGGGCTGTGGAAGTCCCCTCTAGGAAGTGGATTCCATATGTCCTCCACTTGGTAGAGGGACCAGAGCATGTTATGGGTGGTACCCTTCAGATACTGTATAAACAGGCCAAGCTGGAGGGGTTTTCAGGCCCTGCCAACTGTCTTTGTTGACTGTCGGCTTGTTCTGTGTCCCACAATTGTGGGCCAGGCCAAGGGACTTTTAAAAATCAGGTATTGAGGTCAATGCTGAGTCTGTATTTTGTCTTCAGTTAATCTGCGGTTTGTAAGGCAAAGGAATAAGATGACAGTGACAAGGACAGAACTCAAACACAGGGCAGAGGTGGGGGAAGGGGGGGCGCTGACTTCCCACAAGCTTGTGCGGAAGGGACTGGGGCCCAGCTGCTGACATTTTTACAAAGCAAATAAGTGTCAGGCCAAGCTGGTGACCTCAGTGTGAATGGAAAAAGATGGTCAGCTGTGTGGCTGCCAGAAATGGCATGTTTGTCAGCCCACCTGTTAGGAAGTGGAAAGGGAGATGTTGAGTAACATTGTCTCAGCAAATGGTTACCCATTGCTGACCACAGGCCCGGCATGCTCTGAGTTCTTCATGCGGCCTGGTGCCTGGGCTCTACCCCATTGCCTAGGGAAAAGGGCTCAGTTGTGGTTTTATTTTGCAAGACGTGGTAACCGAGGCTGCAGTGTTCATTTCTTTATCCTAGCTTAGACAACTAAGAGGTGGTAAAGAAAGGCTGTGAATTTTGGCAGCCTGGCACCTAGTATCTAGGTCCAGGCCAGCTGCCAGGAATGTGGAAACAGGTCCAATTGGGTGGGGTTTTTGTATGATCTCTGTTCCGGTTATGTTTGTTTGTTCATTTACTTGTACGTGTGCATGTGTGTGTGAACATGTGCATACATGTGCACACATGTGCTAAAACACCTGACAGAGGTTTTGAAAAAAGTCAGAGGGGGGTTGGGATTTAGCTCAGTGGTAGGCGGCTTGCCTAGCAAGCAAGACCCTGGTTTGGTCCCCAGCTCGAAAAAAAAAAGAAAAAAAAAAAAAAAAAAAAAGAAAAGAGTCAGCACCTTGCAGGTTTCAGTGGTTCCTTCCACAGGGACATAGGAATTGAATTCAAGTTGTCAGGCTGCATGACAAATGCCATCTCACTGGACTCTGTGTTCTTCTTATAATTATAATTATGGTGAAAATTTAAGAAGAAAAAGAGCCAATCATATGTGTAATGAATTACCCTAAAATTTCGTGACATAGGATCTGGTGAGATGCCTCAGAGGGTTAAGGTGGACTGCTATGCAATCTGACAGTATGAGTTTGATTTCTGGGACCAACGCAGAGGGAAGAGAGAACCAATTTCTGCAAACTGACCTCTGAACTCTACATGTATGATATGGCATGTATGTACCCACCATGCACATTAAAAACACAGAAAAAATTAATCAAATATGTTTAAAATAAAAGTTAGTGACTTAATTAGCTGCCATGTTGGTATAGTGCCACATTGTACTAGGACTTAATTGCCCCCAGTTAGAAGAGTTTTTGTCCAGTTCTGTGTCTCTTCTGATTATCTTTCCTTCTTCCTAGGCAATTGGCCTGGAGCTGAGTCCTAGTAAACCAATGACGTCAGCTGTTAGCTGACATGCCTCACCTGGCGCATCCCTATGTGGCCTCTTTGTATAGGATGGGCCTCCCTATAGCATGGTGATTGTATTTCAAAAGTAAAGGGGGTCACATAATGACACTTCCACCATTGTCAAAAACCTGTCCCCCTACACGGGAAAGTACAAATAATCATAATGTTTAAAAGTTCTGTGTATGTATGTAAGTATCTCTGCGTGGGTATGTCCACATGAGTACAAGTCCCCAGAGAAGTCAGAAGGGGACACCAGATCCCACAGTTGGAATTATAGGCAATTGTAAGCTGCTCTATGAGGGTGCTGAGAACTGAACTCACATCCAACTCTTCAAAATATAGTTTGCTAAAAATATGCTTTTAAAACAAAGTCTTTGTAGGTGGTCAGGGTAGCTTCAAATTTGCCATCCTCCTGTCTTAGCCCTCAGTTCCCGAGTACTGGAATCATAGATACATGCTACCATCCATAGCTGGCTGGGACCTTTGCTCTTTCTAAAGTTTTTGAACATTTCTGTATTTATGCTTCATTCTTTGACAATGGCGTAGACTTGTATGATATACTTTGATTGTTCAGTGCCCCATTCTATCACTCTTATTCCTCACTCCCTCAACAATCCCCACGCCCCTTCGAGACAGTGTTCTTCACTGGGTCCCGAGGCTTGTCTATTAGGCTAAGTTGGCTGGCCAGTCAGCCTCAGGGACCTGGCTGTCTCTGCCTCTGTACACCGGAACTCCAAGCTATACTTACAAGAGTATACCACAGTGTCTGGCTTTTTACATGGGTACTGCATGAATCATCTCCCCAGTCCTTGGATGGGAAGGGCCATGTCTTAGCACTTGGGAGACTAACAAATGAGGATCACTGGAAGTTTGAAGCTAGTCTGAGGTATAGAGTGTGACCCTGTTTGGGGGAAAGAAGCTAACATCGGAATGTAAGAAAGGCATGGGCTATAGAAGATCTTACAGCCAGCCATCTTGGGAAATATGGTCTGCTCTTTGTCCTTTTCCTTCTTAAATCTTACATTTCATTCATCCATCCATTCATTCATTCATTCATTCATTCATTCATTCATTTTTAAAAATCTCACTTATCTCAGGCTGGATGGAAACTTGTATGTAGCTGACAATGACCTTGAGTTTCTGATTCTCCTGCCTTCATCTCCCTAGTTCTGGGTTTGCAGATGTGCGCCATCATACCCAGTTTATGTAGTGCTGGGCTAGCATCCAGGGCTTTGAAGGTGTGTGCTAGGCAGGCATTCTGTTAATTGAAGAAAACCTCCTGAGCTCCATTTAATTTAATTGTTATTGTTGTTGTTGTTGTTGTTGTTGGTGGTGGTGGTGGTGGTGGTGGTGTGTGTGTGTGTGTGTGTGTGAGCATGTGTATGGTGTTTGTGTGTGTTTGAGTGTAAGTGTGGGCACATGTGACAGTCAGAGAACAGCTTTTGCGAGACAGTTATCTTTCCTCTGTGACTTGCTGAGCTAGCTTGCTTGGTGCTTATTCCCACGCCCCTCCCACCCTTTTAAAATCATACACAATCTCAACTGGTCATAAATTAAGCCCTAATTCATTCTGGAGACATGTTCCTTGGTGAAAACCTACTAAATGAACATAACCTTGTCTAACAGCTTTATTCTGGTCCCATCATAGTTTTCCTGCTGGACCAGGCACTGACCTGGGGACCGGGGATATAAAACGCTGCTCCATGGAAGATGGAGCTCTCAGCGGAAGCCTTTGGTTTGAAGGGATATTGCCTTCAGTTGCATGTACACATGCAGGAGGCTCTAAGCACAGCAAGGGATTCTGAGCTTTATCGGGTGCAGAAGTCTGGCTTGGCCTTAATTTTTTTTTCCTTGTTAGAGTTTGAATTGTGCCCCCCTCCTCCAGTACACTGAAGTGTCCCCCTCCACAACCTCAGAACTGTGACTGATTTTGGAGGTGGGGCCTTTGATGAGATGATGAAGTTGAAATGGGGTCCTTAGAGAGAGCTTTATTCAAAGTGACCCACATCCTTATAAGACGGAGCTCGAACACAGAGACGTCATAATCAGAGGTTGGATTATGGATCAGTGAGTAAAGTGCTTGCTATGCAAATGTGAAAACCCAAGTTCAGAGCCCTGGAACTGTGTAAAGTTGGATGGGCTAACTAACACATCTGTAATCCCAGATCTTCTGAGCAGAAATGGGAGGCAGACACAGAAAACTGTCTGGAACCTCACTGGCCCAGTCAGCCTTGGCTACATAGCAGCAAACAGCAAGAGACCCTGCCTCAAACAAGGTAGTGAGAAGGATCTACATCTGAGGTAGTCCTATGTGGCATGTGCACTCCTACACTCAGTGCATGCATGCATGCACATACACACACACACACACACACACACACACACACACATGCACTCATACACACATGCACTCACACACACATACACACTCACACACACATGCACTCACACACACACACACACTCATACATGCATGTACACATGTATGTGTTTTCAAAACGAAATGTTCAGCCAGGCATGGTGGTACATGCTATTAATTCCAGCACTTGGGAGTCAGAGGCAGGCATGAATTTGAGGCCAGTCTGGTCTTCCAAGTGAGTTCCAGGACCACCAGGACCATGCAGAAACACCCTGTTTTGTAACCCCTCTCCCAGACAAAAAGCAGGTAGTAGTGATGTAGCCTTCTTCCAATCAAGGAGACAAGCCGCAGAAGGAGCTGACCTTTGAACACAGACCTCTAGCCTTCAGAACTATGAGAAAGTAAATACCTGATGTTTCAGTTACTCAGCTGGCCGTGTTCTTTCCTTTCTTGTAGTGCTGGGGATTGGTCCCAGGGTTTCACACATGCTAGGGAAGTGATTGAGCTGCACCTGCAGCCCTCTTTTTCCTTTGTGAGACAGGGCCTTGCTCTATAGGCCAGGCAGCCTGGAACTTTTAGTCCTTCTTTCTCTGCTTCCTGCATAGCTGGGATCATGGGCCTGTGCCACCAGGTCCAGTTAGTCTGTGGTGTTTAGTCGTGTGAACCTGAGACATTTGTCCCAAATGTCCTTTGTAGATGACCCAAATGGCATGACTGAGGGTGGGTCCACTTTCTCAGAATGCTTCTCTCTAGGGATAGCTTCACCTGCAGGCACATAATGGTGCTTTGATGAGACTAAATTTGGGTCGTCCAGGGGATCCTGGCCTGGTCAGTGAGGGCTTACCTCAAAATAGGTCCAGATGTCAACCAGTCTGAAAGAGGATTGAGTGAGGAGCACTGTGGATACTTCTGTGTATCCTGGGCCTATTGTCTAAGGCGAACAGTCAACTCTGAGGACTTCCTCCTCCTGTGCTGTTTCCACCCCACAGGGATCCAGACCCTCCTAGTCTCCATGCATTTTTTATTTTGCTATATTCTTTCCATTGTTCTGATGTGAATAATTTAAAGTGACACAAAGGGGGACCTATCATCTCTCAGAACCCCCTGAGCCCCATCTCTTTTCTGTTCCACCCTGTTGTGCCTGCATCCCTCCTAAACCTTTTTCTCAGGTCAACACATGCACATGCGAACACGTTCCTCCTCCTCTCCTCGGTTCTCGGTGGACAGCAGAAGTGACATTTTTGTATCTGTCTCTCTCAAGCCTCTCTCGTTGCCTTTCACTCCTTGCACTCTCTCTCTGAGGTAGTACATGTGAGGAAAAGAGCTGCTTCAATTTGAGAAGCAGCTTGATCTCTCTCTCTCTCTCTCTCTCTCTCTCTCTCTCTCTCTCTCTCTTTAGTCACACACAGGGTGGGGCTTCCTTCAGGGCTAACCAGGGAAGGAAAGAAACAGTTCCCGAGAAGATTTGTCCCTTTCCCCTGGACGAAGGCATACAGGGTGAGTTTTGGGGTCATAGACACTCAGGGGATTTTGTGTGTAGCCTGGATCTTCCAAACGAAAGCAGAGCTGCAGCCGGCTGCTGGCACTGTCTGCAAAGCAGCCTTGAACCAGGAAGCAGGCTGCACTCATCAGGAGAAGGCATGGCCAGGATTTCCTGAAGGTTCTGGCCTCTAGCCTGTAACCCAGCACTGTCCAGTAGAAATGGACCTTGAACAGCGTTCAAAAGAAAACAGGTGAGGGTAATTTGAATAGTATATTTTATTTAACACCATTTATCCAAAATATTACCATCTCAGCATGTAATGCAGGCAAAAAATATTAATGAGCTGTTCCACGTTATTTTCTTGAAACTAAGCCTTAGAATCCCCTGTGACTTTCACACTTAACAGCAAATCTCAGTTTAGACTGACCACATCTCAAACTCAATAGCCACGTACGTCTGGTGGCAAGCATGCAGGATGGTGATAGTCCAGCCGAACCAAGCATGGAGGCCGCACTCCATCCAGCTACTTAATCAGTGGCATGCAGACGCCTGCTTTGTGTACTTGTGAGGAACTGGATAGGGGCTGTGTGATGAGTGCAGGGAACCAGCCTTCCTGAGTTACTGTGGCCAGCACTATTCATCATTAATGCGCTGGCAGAGCTGTAGTCCAGCCCCGTTGCTAGTGGCTTCCAGTTCACACACACGGTCCCATGCTGGGGAATTGTTGACCCACATTCTCTTTTTGGGGAGCTAAGGATACAGTTTCCAAGTGATCTGGCCCTGCCCCCCCCCCCAGCTGGGGCCTCACATCCTAGGTATTTGCTTCTCTCCCTTGCTTTAGGTCCCAGCACCCCTCTGGCCTGTCCCTTCTATATATAGCTCTCTGTGGTGACAGCTGGCCCTGGGATGACTCATCAGCCACCGTGGGTGTCTCCGGATGGAACCCTGACCATTTATTCATAGGGTGCTTTTTGCAGCTTCTGGTCTCTTCCTAGCAAGTCCTGTCCTGGGGGATTGTCCTTTAGAAACCATGGAGACTGAGGGTTTGATTAACCAGGAGGCCTCTAGCTGCAGATCTCTGGGGGCTGTGCAGGCCTGAGTCAGAGAAGTCTGTCGATGGAAAGGGATCAATCTCTTCTCGGATGTCTTGGATGGGAATGTTGCCTGTCTTTCTTCTGCTTGCCTAACTAGCCCTGGACTGCCTTGGCAGCGGGGCCCAGGAAATGCCAGCTCCCTTCCAAAGTTTATAGGGCTTCTCGCATGACTGCCGGCAAACCCTAGCTCTTTCCAGTGGGCCATCAAGGCAGTTGGCAATGCTGGGCTAAGGAAGGCAGTTCCGCTCACCTGCTGTACCATTGTGGGCAAGTCCTTTCCCATATCCTAGTTTCTGTTTTCTCTTCTGCATGGCTCTCTAGTACCACAGTGAGGGACCTCCTGTGACAACTGTCATTACTGTCCAGCCAGACCTATTACTTCCGTTTTCCCCAAAGCAAACCAAAGTGAGGATTTGTGGGGAAATCCTCCCCAGACACGCCCTAAGGGCAGAGCAGAAGTAGGGTGAGAAGGGGAGAGAGCTAACCAGTTGCAAAGTGTCTTAGTCAATTTGGGCTACAATAGCCAAATACTGTGGGCACGGTGACTTACAAGGCATGGAAGTATTATCCCTCATGGTTTTGGAGGTTGGGGGTGGACCCTTAGGACTACCATGAGGGGCGGTTCTGGGGAGACTCCTTTCTAGGTCGTTTCTCCTTGCACCCTTGCATGTGGAAAGAGGGCAGGAACTCTGAGGACTCTGTCAAAGGTACTAGACACATTGGTGAGGGTTCCTCCACCCTCACCACACTGCCTCATCTCCTGAAGGTCTCATCACCTAATCCCATCACCGTAAGAGTTGAGCTGTCCTCCATGAATTTAGAGGACATACCATTCCTTCTGTAATGAGAGACTACCCCTAGCTTGAGCCCATAGTGAGTTCTGGGGGGGTTGCACAACTCTATCTGTTTAAGTGCTGGGATGAACCAGGTCTTTCTGGCAGTCCCAACCATTGAGTTACTTCCCATGTGTGTATGCATGGTGTGTGTGTGTGTGTGTGTGTGTGTGTGTGTGTGTGTGTGTGTGTGTGTTTGAGATAAGGTTGGCCTGGGACTCACTGTGTGGACCAAGCTGACCTCAAATTTAGAGATCTAGCTACCTGTGCCTCCTGAGTGCTGCGCTCAGAGGCCCGCACTACCATGCCCATTGTGTAAGAGGCTTTTGTTCTCAGATGTCTGGTAGCTTTCTTCCTTTTGCCCCCCCTCTTTGTCCCAAACTTGTAGGGTCTCATCTTCAGGTGATCCCGCTACCAGGGCTTCTCAGGCCTGTCTTCTGAAGCCTCCTGGTCTTTCACCTCAGCTTTCAGCTTCTAACTCCTTTCCTCCAGCTTTGGCTTCCCTTTTGCCCCCTCTGAAGCAACTTAACCAGAGAAGCTGCTGGGTGCATGGCTGTACACCCTTACTCCTGTCCCCTTTATCACCCACTACTGTGACCAAGCTCAGGTATAGGGCGCATGCGATACTGAGTCTACCAAATCACCGTAATCCCTGAGTTTTCCATCCACTAGCGCAGATGAATTCATTTTCCATTCTCAGGAATTCACAGTTTGAATGATTCCCCCACTGCAGTCATCTTGCTGCATCTGGGATTGTGTTTATCGCAGGCTGAGGAATTTGCTTTTCCACCCCAGTAGAATTCTCTCCCCACGCCTTCCTCCTCTTGCATCCCCCTCCCTTTCTCCCCCTCCTCCCTGGTTTCTTTCATTTTCCTTTCTTTTCTAGCACTTCTTGGCTCCCCTTCCACTTAATTCCTCTCTGGTTTTCCACTTCCTTCCACTGCTCCTCTCCCTTCTTCTTCCCCACCCCCATTTTGGTGTTCTTAGGGTGACAGTGACCCAGGACAGAACCAGAGCTGATGCATTGTGTGAGAGAACACTCCAGAGCCTGCAGGCAAACCCATACCTGAGGTGAGCCGTCATAGCAGGGAGACAGTTGACAAGTGTCCAGGGACTGTGTTCCTGATTCAGTCACTATACAGTCTTGTTATTTCTGACTTAAAAATAAATAAGCCAACATTACTTGATGCAAGGTACCACATGCACTTGATATTTGGTCACAATGGAATTGAAGAAGGATGCTTTTAAGAGGGTCATTAAGACCAACACTATTTGAGAATTTTACGGAAATTCCATTGAGTTTGAAAAGAAGAGTGCTACCTCGCCTTCCTAACAATACCTATTCTTCCTCTTGCTCCCTTATTTCTCCCATCACTGGCTCTGACTTATTAGCATTTTCAGGGCCCCACCCACAGTGTGCCTGTGATCCTGGGGCCGTGGCGTCTAGCCATGTGAACCCGCTCTTGGAATCTTAGGTTGCAGTCAGCCAGCCTAGGCGCAGGATAAATCCAAGTGTCAGTAACACCATCTCTGATTTCCTGTCTTCTGCCTCGTACTAACTTTTCCTATCAGGGTGTCTGCACTGGGGACAAAGGTCCCCTGGCCCAGGACTGTGTAAATGATGGCTAAAAGCCTTATCAGCCTAGACCATGCCAAAGAAATGAGGTCAGAGCTTTGGGCTGTTCACCTGATACCACAGGGAAAGATTTTCTCCTGGACACAGACAGCCCCACCTTGGTTGTCTACCCAAAAGCAATGTTGCCCTGTTTTCCATTTGCACAAAGTGTAGATGAGAAGATGGCGGGTGGTCCACGGTGACTGATGATCACTGTAAACTCACAGAAAGGAGAAATCTAGAAACACTAAGGTACTTGCATGAAGTGCTGGCATGTTGGTGAGGTTTGTTGAGAATCCACAGTCTTAGTCAGGGTTTCCATTGCTGTGAAGAGACACCATGATCAAGGGAACCCTGGTAGAGAACAACCTTTAATTGGGGTGGCTTATAGGACAGTGGTTTAGTCCATTATCATCATGAAGAACAGCGTGCCAGCACACAGGCAGACATGGCGCTGGCGAGGTAGCTGAGAGTTCTACATCTGGATTTGAAGACAGCAGGAAGTGAAGCTGATACACTGGCCAAGCTTGAGCTTCTGCCATCTCAAAGCCCGCCTCCTAGTGACATACTTCCTCCAAGAAGGCCACAGTTCCTAATAGTACTCCTCCCTATGAGCCTATGGGGGCCATTTTTATTTAAACCACCACATCCACATATAACAGAAAACATGCAGATTGGGTACAGATCCTGTGTTCTTGACCTTTGAATTCATCTCCTGAGAAGCTCACTCATTTGTGAGGTGAGAGCCTTGTTCCCTTGGAATCCTCTTCTCTTTCTGCCAGTCCTGAGACCCTTGGCCCCAATGTCCCTGAGTATAAGTATTTCTATGATTAGGATTTAAGCAGTAAACGCCAGATTCCTTATCCTTAGGTGGCACAATCTGAGTGTAGTCTGCACTGTCAACCTTCTGTGTTCTAGGGGACTGAGACATTTAGTCACAATGATGGCCTGTTCAGGCCACTCTCTCTGGCTTTTTCCCTGGCTTATCCATGATGCTGGGATTACCTTCCCAAGGAAGTTCACTTATAAGCTTGCCTCAGACATAGTCTCTAGGGTAGCAAGAGACTTCAGATCTAAAGTCAGCCTCTGTCCTCTCAGGGTACCGTCTCCCCCAACTAAGCATTCACCATCTGTAATTATGAATGCTTCCTTGACAGAGCCTTCGGAGTCTAAGTTTGAAGCATCGTGCAGGGTATATGAGGGCAGATAAAATGTACATTTTATTTACCTCAAAACCCCATACATGGTCCAACCCAGAGCTTAACATGCTACACATCTAATATTAGCTCTGTGAAAAAGAATGAGTGCACAATGCTCAAGATTTTCATTACCCCCCGTCTCTGTCTCTGTCTCTGTCTCTGTCTCTGTCTCTCTGTCTCTGTCTCTCTCTCTCTCTTTCTCTCTCTCTCTCTCTCTCTGTGTGTGTGTGTGTGTGTGTGTGTGTGTGTGTGTGTGTGTGTGTGTACATGCATAGGGAGGCCAGAGGACAGCTTCAGGTATCATCTTTAGAAACAGCAACCACCTCACCTCCTTAAAGACAGGGTCTCTTCACCGGCCTGAACTAGCCAATTAGCTCCCAGCTGGCCCACCAACTTCAGGGATCTCCCTGTCTCTGCCTTCCTTGAGCTAGAAGTATAGGCATATACTACCGAGCTTGGCATTTTGATGTGAATTTTGAACTCAGGTCCGCATGGTTCCAAGGCTAACACTTGACTAACTGAACTATAACCTCCCTTATAGCTTTCTAGCTATTTACTCTTTGAGGTGGTTTTATTTAACTTGTTTTGAGACAGAGTGTCATGTAGCCCAGGCTGGATTTGAACTCACTGTGTAGCTTAGGATGGTCTTGAACTCCTGACCCTCCTGCCTTTAATTCTCAAGTGGGAGGATTACAAGCATACACCACCATGCCTGGTTATTCTATTTATTTAATTTGGGTTTGTATTTGTTTTTAGCTTAGTTTTTAAATCAACAAGATAGTAGGTATCATTTTGACACCTCCACATATGAAGATCATATACTTCGGCCATATCTACTCCCCTATTACCTCTCTGGTTCCTTTGGGGGTGATTTTAAGTGCTTTTTAGACTGATTTTGCTTTATGTGTACCAGTGTTTTGCTTGTGTGTATGTATGTGTGCCAAATGTGTGCTTAGCACCCTCCAGGCAGAGGAGGACATCAGATCTCCCTGGAACTGGAGATACAGATGCTTGGAAGTCATTATGTGGGTATCAAGAACTAAACACAAAGGCTGGAAAGATGGCTCAGGGGTTAAGAGCACCGACTGCTCTTCCAGAGGTCCTGAGTTCAATTCCCAGCAACCACATGGTGACTCACAACCATCTGTAATGGGATCCGATGCCCTCTTCTGGTGTGTCTGAAGACAGCGATGGTGTACTCGTATACATAAATAAATATACATAAATAAATCTTTAAAAAAAAGAACCAAACACAGGTCCTTTGCATAAGAACAAGTGCTCTTAACTGCCTAGTCATCTCTCTAGCTCTCTTTTGGGGGTGATTTTAAAACACACAGATTTTATTGCATTTGTTAAGATTCATTTATTCTTGTTTTTTATGTGTATGGATGTTTAGTTTACACATCTGTCTTTGCACCATGTGCATCCCTGGTGCTCATGGAGGCCAAAAGAAAGCACAGGGATCTCTTGGAGCTGGAGTTACAGATGGTTGTGAGCTGTCACATGGATGCTGGGAATTGAATCTGGATGTCTTAAAAGAGCAGCCAGTGCCCTTAACCCCTGAGCCATCTCTCCAGCCTCCAAATATAGAGTGGAGCTGGGATCATAGCTCCATGGTAGAGCCCTTGCTTAGCTTGTATGAAGCTCTGGGTTCCGTTCTCAGTGTCTGAGAATGAAGACTACACAGTGTAACTCCGAGATTTTGCATCAAACCTTGCTGTGCTGAGTGGGATCTGTCTGTGTCTCCTCCTCTTTAATATCAGATGTGCTGATGACCGCTTCAGTCAAGAGCAGGACAGAGCTGGGCTTCTGCCTTGGAGTGGCTGTCATGTAAGTTAGCCATGCTAGGCGGGAGCATAATCTGTAAAGCCACATGGAGGCGATCCAATCGACAGTCCCAGCTGAGCCCAGCCTCTCAGTCATTTCAGCCCAAACACCAGACCTGGGAGCCCAGGCATAGTGGAGCTGGGAGAAGGACCAGTGTTGGTCCTGTGCGAATTCCCCACCTAGGTAAGCCTGGCTCCTTCACAACTCTTACACTGCACTGTTAAAGGGTCACCTTTTTATGCAGATATAACAGGATTGCCCTAGTCTGTTTATTAGTTATGAGCCCATTGGACGCTCACTTAACAAGTTTCTACTAGGTACAGAAATGATTGTTCAGTGATGAACAAAGAAAAGACCCCTACTTTAAGGAGCTTACATTCTAGAGCAGTGGTTTTCAACCTGTGAGTCGCAACCCGTTCGTTTGGCAAACCTCTTATCTCTCAAAATATTTACATTACAATTTATAACAAAATCACAGTTGCCAAGTAGCAACGAAAATAATGTTATGAGTGGGGTTCACCACAATGTCAGGAACTGTACTAAAGGGCGGCAGCCTTGGGAAGGTTGAGAACCACTGTACTAAAGGCTGCTGTGGACAACCATTGTTACCTTGCAAAAACCATGTCCTGTTGAATCGTTTTTTTTTTTTTTCTTTCAAAAGCTCTTCCAGATGGTGGTGGTGGGGGTGTTCCTGATGAGTTGCCAGGGGGGCTCCCAGAGTAGGTGGAAACCCAGAGCCCTATTATTTGCTGACTGTCAAGCATGGTGTCCTTGTGTGTTGTCCAAGCTTCACGCACAGCAGGAGAATCTCTGGGAGCTGAGTCTTCTGCTCCCCAGCAGAAATCCAGGGGAAAATGGTTTATGGGAGAGAGCTAGCAACTGCCTCATGGAGAAGGATGACAGCAGCGTGCTCAGGGCAGGAATGGGGGAATACTTAAATAGAAATGATACCCTTGGGTGGCACTCCTTTAGCTCCCTAACCTGCCTCAGAGGGCCAGGTTACCCCCTGTATCCTGACACACTGTATTCCTAAATCAGAATGTGGGATTCAATGGGATTTTTATGCTGCCTGGGACCTGTTGTTCTGTCTCTGTCTCTGTCTCTGTCTCTGTCTCTGTCTCTGTCTCTGTCTCTCTCTCTCTCTCTCTCTCTCTCTCTGTGTGTGTGTGTGTGTGTGTGTTCATGTGTGGATACGCATGACTGTACATGCACATCATGCATGTGTGGAAGTCAGAGGTTGGCCAGACATCTTCCTCATCACTTTCCGTGTTATTTTTGGAGACAGGCTCTCGCACTGAGTGTGTGCTCACTAATTCAGCTAGGCTAGCTAGTCAACAAGTCTCAGGGCTCCTCCTACCTCCATACCCACCCTGCCCTGCGTGTCTACTTTGTGGCATGGTTGCTGGATACCGAAGCTCAGGTCCTCGCTTTAAATGGCAAACGTATTACTAAGTGAGTCCTCTTCCTAGTCACCTTTTATTGCTTCATTGTTGAGACAAAAATCTCAACAATACTGTGTGACCCAGGCTGGCCTGGGGCTTGCAACCTTCGAAGCATTGAGTTAATAGTGAGCCACAATGCCAGGCCGCCTTCTTCTGCTTTTAAGCCAATTTCAACAGTGCCTGCCTGTCTCTGTCCTACACAAAGAGAAAGCAGAAGTCCACAGCCTCCAGGGAACCAGTTGTGATAAAAGACGATGCTACCAGGTGGGGCCTATGGTTCCCACCCTTGAAGGGCAAATTCTACAAGGAAGGCTCAGGGGTCTACTTGGAGCTTTCCCATCATGGAAACCTAAAGGTCTGGAAAGTGTCTGAGAGAATAATCTCCCTGCCCCTTTAACAACGGGAACACCTACCTGAACAGAAATCAGGTTGGTACAGAGGGGTTGAACACATGGCTGGCACTCGGGACACGTTCCTTCCCTTCCCCTTAGCATCTCTGTCAAGTCATCCTGAGACTGGTATGCTGGCTGTCCTGGGGGTTTTTCTTCCTCAGCTACACCAGGCTCAGTCTCTCCAGACTAAGCAACTCAGGGCAAACAGAGGCCCAGGCTTTCCGAGCGGTTGGTCTATGCTACCCATCCATTCAACAAATATTTACTGAGCTGCGTTCCATGTACATGGCTAAAATACAGCTGTGAAAAAGACAGACGGAGGAAGACCCTCCCCTCCACGGAGCACACGTTTTAAATTACCTTTACTTAGTGTGTGTGTGTGAGTGTGTGTGTGTGTGTGTAGGTGGTGTGTGGAGGTCAGCGAACAACTTTCTGGAGCCAGTTCTCTCTGCCATGTAGGTACCAGGGTTCAAGTTTAGGTTGTCAGGCTTAGTAGCAAGGGCTTCCTCTTTACCCACAGAGCCGTCTGGCCAGCCAGGGGTGCACACTGTAATAAACAGGAGGTAACAAAGAAGCACAAGCCTCAGCATCGGATTTACAACTCAGAGGTGACTCATCTTCTGTCTGCTGTCCCTCTATGAAGTCCTGGCTGGCTGACATCTCATCTCAGAGGTGACATCTGCTTGTACGTGTTCTTAAGAATGTTCCAGCTAGGGTCTGGAAAGATGGCTCTGTAGTTAAAAGTGTTTGCTGCTCTTAAAGAGGACCTGGCTCTGTCTCCAAATCCCCCTACAGCAGCTAAAATTACCAGTAACTCCAGTTCCAAAGGGTCTGATACCCTCTTCTAATGTCCAGGCACACATATATACATTCACTTATATACATAAAATAAATAAAAACGTAAGTATTTAAAAAGGAGTGCCCCAGCTGACATGGTGGGACACGTTCTAGAGACTGGGGCAGGAGTATTCTGACCTGGGGAACAGTCTTCACTACATAGCCAGACTCAGTCTCAGCGAAACAAAAAACAAATTAGGGCTGGGAGATGACTCAGTTGCTAAAGCTTGCCTTGCAAACACGAAGACCTGATTTCAATTCCCAGAACCCACCTAAAAAGCCAGATATGTTAAGATATATAGCTAAACCCAATCCTGAGAGGCGGAACCAGAAGATCACAGGGTCTCAGTGGGCAGCCTGCCTAGCCTACTTGGCAAAGTTTCAAGTGAGTGAAAGAGCCTGTGTGAAAAACAAACAAACAAACACCCCCCCCCACCAAAAAAGAGCAGTGGACAGCACCTGAGGAATAACAGTCAAGGTTGTGTGTGTGTGTATGTGCACATACTCCAATCAAGTACCAGACAGCAGCAGCAGTAACACCACCACCACCACCACCACCACCACCACCACCACCACCACCACCACCACCAACAACAACAACAACAAAACAACCAAAGGACAAAAGAGAAAGTTTCATTGGCTAGGGGTGAACCTTAATTGGTTCAGTGCTCACCTAGCACCCCATCACCCTAGAAAATACCCGTCCCCCACCACACAGCCCTATAATACAACAACAAAAAGAATATTTCTAAATCAAGCCCTTTAGGTCCAAGAGAACCAGACTCATGTATTTCTCTTGATTGACTAAGGCTTACTCTTTGAATAGCAGAGGGCCCCTTTTCTAGTTCCATCCATTTTTTTCCCTGAATGATTGACAGAACAGGTGAGACCATGTTCAGGAGACACCCTATCTCCTAACCCCGACACATCAGCCTCTACACGATAATACAAGGGGAGACTTCCTGCGGGTGGTCACAGACACTGACACTGCCTACAGCAGCGGAGGTCGCTGCTTCATTACCAGGAGTTTCTTTATGAGTCTAAAAACAGATTAATAGAGGAGGTTTTTTCCCCCTGAGAGGGGAGAGAAGGGTGGAAATAAAATTTCCCCAAGACAAAAATAGTCAGGGCCCATGCAGTTAACAAGGCCCTCATCAGAAAGCCGTGTTCAGACACTTGCTCTTATTAGGACAGTGGGTGCTTCCTGTGCCTCAGGCTTAATTCAGGAGCTTCTCCCATTTGGTTTGGTCTTCCTCTGGTAAGCCCTCTGGATTAACCTGTCACACTCTGTCAGTCATGACGCAGGCAGCTCTCTGTGTCCAGGCCCTGGCTGCATTATTTATTTTCCATAGGAAATTAGACCAGAAAGCTCCACGGAAGTGGGGGTTGGGATTCATTTCTTTACTGGACTCTCTTCTTCTAGTGTCTTCTTCTAATCTACAGCTTGGACAGAATTTTCCGGCTAACAGTTGGTAAGTCCTTAGCCAAACGCTTTGAATTCTCCATGTGGCAGATGAGCAGACACTCTCGCCCCTCGTCCCTCCTCCATCAATATCACCCTGTCCTCTGTAAGACAAGGCTCTTGGAGAGGGGTGACTGAGTGTGCACGTGTTGGAATAGGGTGATGGGGAGGGAGAGGACTAGTCTTATATGGAACACATCTTTCCTGATATGCCCCTCTGTAACTGGAATGGCCTCCCAGTTCTTGCCATGCCCACAGCCTGCATCCCATTGTATCCCTCTCCCTCTCCCACACATTGTGGAGCAGAAAAGCACTTTGCAAGGAAACAGCCTATCCCCAATCTTCCCCTGTAAGGGGCTCCAAAGCAAATTCACCTCCCTGGACTCAGAGCTCATGAAGGCCTGGGGTATGCAAAACCCTTACAGTTTGGTTATTGTAGCTCTGTGCTCTGTCTTCTTCCTGTGGGTGGCTTTGTGACCTTTATTAGACTAGCCACAGAATGGTTAAAATTAGAAAGATGGAGGTCAGGACAGAGGGAAATGAATTCTCATGTGTCCTTAGTGGGAGTGGGGAAAAAAGGCCAACTACTCCAGGGAAAGAGTTTCTGATAAGGTTAAACACATGCCTCTGTGTGATCTAGCCTTTGCTCTCTGACTTGACCTAGAAGTAATAAAACTCTGTGTCCTGACAAAGACCTACATGGGAGTGTTCTTGGCTGTCTTAAGTCTCTCAGTCCCAAACCAGGAACCCCAGAGATGCTTACAAACAGGCACAACACCTCCATGCAGTCAAGTAAGAATACCACCTAGTAGTCATAAGGGACTAGGTTGGCCATAATTAAGGGTGCTTATAATCCTAGCCATCAGGTGGCTGAGGCAGGAAGATCTAAAGTTGGAAGCCAGATTGGGTTCTATAGAGAGAGCTGTCTGAATAAATAAACACAGGGAGGGCTATAACTCGGTGGTTAAGTGCCTGCCTAGAATATCTAAGGTACTGGCTTCAATTCCCAGTACTAAACTACAAAATAAAACACAACCCCAAAATATATACATGGGAACAAAAGAGAAGTCAGCTATAGGTTCAAAACAATATGCATGAATCCTAGACGTGCAGAGCAAAAGAAGCCGGTCACAAGATAAACACTATACACTTTCCACCAATACAAAGTATAAGAGTAGGCCAAACTAATATATGGTATGGGTTCTCGGAGTGTGCTAGATATCTACCCCATCTCCTCTTGGTAGACCTTTTGCAATGTCACTAGACATTTTTGCCCATTACAACTGTATGCTCTCTCTCTGTCTCTCTCTGTCTCTGTCTCTCTCTCCCTCTCCCTCTCCCTCTGTGTGTGTGTGTGTGTGTGTGTGTGTGTGTGTGTGTGTGTGTGTGTGTGTACACTGCTGCTACTATCTAGAAGGGTGATCCTGAACTCCATAGTGTCAAAATAGAGAACCCTGGTCTGTGGTAATAGAAGTTAGCAAGAGTTATTACTTCTTAAGGAGTGCTGGCTGGAAGGGGCATGAGGGAACTTTCTGGAATGATGGCAATGTTCTATATTTGTGTTGTCTAAAATAGCAACCGTTAGCCTAACGTGGCTGTTTAAATTAAAATGAAACGTAATTAAAATTTGAAGTGCCCAACAGCTGCAACTGACAGATCTAGACCATGTCCACCTTTGCAGACTAAGAATGGGCGGGGCTTGCTCTGTTTCCTGAGCCAGGCTACTTGAAAATGCACATCTTTTATTGCATGTCAATTCCATACCTCAATCCATACAACACAGTGAGGTGAGAAAAAGAGTCTTTGTACAGAAAAAGAATGGGGATGTTGGTGAAGCTCCACTCCCCACGAATGTGGCTTCGGTCCTCCAGGTGGTACCCCATGACTGGCCAGGCCTGCCTCCACAAAGTGGCACTCAGAAGGGGCGGGGCGGTGGCATCCTTCAAATGGGCTTCAAAGTCCAGGAAACGCCAAGACCATTTACTCTCTAGGGAACTCAAGAGCTGCTCCAGCTCCGGGGGAATTGACTAGCCTGTCAGGAGGACCTGAGGAAAGAAAAGGCTCTGCTTTCCCCACCCCCACCCACCCACCCATTGCCAGGTAGCCTCCCCCACCCTGGGCTGCAGGCTCTCCCAGCAGAAATTGCTCCATTCCGAGTCACTGCCGCCTCTCGCTCGCTCTTCTGGTGCGAGGGTTTTACAATAACAGCATTGTAACCACTTTGAGAAAACCAATAAAAAGGCGGTGACAAAAGAATAGCGAGCCGGCTGGAAATTGCACGCGGGAGCACAGGCCTGGGTCTTTTGCTGCTGCGTGTTTAATAGTGCTCCTGGGCTGCAGGCTGCAAAGACGCACGTGTTTATTTGGGGGATGCGCTGCGACTTAAATAATGAATCTTGCCTAAGCATTCAGATGAATGCAGGGAGCTATGCCAGCTTTCTCACCCAACTCGGGCCAGTCAAGAGAGTCCTTGTCAGACCTGTAGAGCTGGCTTCTCTATGACGTGGTATGGAGAGGTAGGAACGTGTGTTTTCCTTCGTTCATTCATTCGTTCGTTCGTTCGTTCACTCATTCAGCACCCAAAATAGAACAGCCTGTGATTGCTCCGAAGCCACAAAACCACCAGTGTAGCCTGTGCTTGTTGAAGAAAAATACCGAAAGGGTAACACATTGCGTCCAACCTAAGGCAGCTTGTGGTGATCTTGTTCTCTTCCCTGACCACAGGGTTTGTCGTCCCACTCTCTGCTGTCCCACATTCTCCATGTCTGTGTGATGGCAGCCCCTTTGTCCTTGAGGTACTTATCAATATCCATCTTCAGAAATCATTTCAGACTCACGGAAAAGTTGCAGAAATTGTGTGAATAATTTTGAAGCACCCTTTCTCCATGCTCTTCAAAAGTTAAGCCTGCCAATTTCCCTTTTCAGTCTTTTTCTCAGGCTCTATGTATTTATGTGTTCGTGTTTGCATGTATATAAGTCTGTTATGCGTCAGTCTGTATCAATTCCTTGAGGGTCTTTGGAGTCCATGAGGACTCCTTTCCTCTAACGCAGACCTGTTAAGAAGCAAGGCCATTCTCTTACACAATCACACTATAATTGCGAAGAGCAGGAAATTAATACTGATGAGGTGTTAAAATCACCACACAAAGTCAGGAGTTCAATTAATAAAATTGTACTGCTATTGCCTATCTACAGACATCTGTATTTCTTCAAGTGTCTCACTACTTTCCTTTTGTGGCAAAACAAAAATACAAAACACACAAAAACCCCAAAGCAAAATTAACAAAGAAACAAACCAAACCAAACCAATCAAACAAAACACCCCATGGGGTTTCAGGGCTCAAGACTCAACTCACAGTGACATGGTTGCCTTTTATTGGCACATCTCTTTAGTTGGCTTTGATCTAAAATAGTTGCTCTGTTTTGCATTGAAATTCTTTTTTTAAAAATTGTTACGTTTATTCATTGGTGTGTGGGTAAGGGGGGATGGGCACGTGCAGGTCATGGCACATGTGTAGAGGCAAGAGGATAACCAGCAGGAGTCAGTTCTTGTCACTTGATGCCACTGTGCTGCATACTCTGGACTAGATGGCCCTTAAGCTTCCAGCTGATTCTCCTGTTTGCCTTCTATCTCCCCATAGCAGGAGTGCTGGTGTTACAGATGTGTGACAGCTGTATTAGGCCTTTTTATATGGGTCCAGGGAAATCAAACTCAGTCCATTACTCACGGAGCCATCAATGAGGGGCCTCCCTTCATTTGTTTTGAGGGTTTTGATTTCTAGAAGGAAATGACCAATACAGGGCTGGTGGAATGGCTGCTGCTGCCACCTTTTCTAAATGTTAACACTTCATAGCTCCATTATTGAGAAGAGGTGCAGGTGAGGGGACTTCTTGAACCTTCTGCACAAACTCCTTTAAACGACCACCCTCCTACTCTTTCTTCCTAAACTACCAGTACCTAACAGAAGGTAGCAAGTGTTCTAGGTCTCCAAGTGACACCTTTCCTTGTGGAAACTGAGCTGAAGAGGTTAGTTCCCTTGAAGCATTCCATTCACCCCCACCCCACCCCAGCTCGCCACAGGGCTGGTAGATGAGGTGTTAAAATCACCACGCGAAGTCAGGAGTTCAGTGAGGGAAAAGGTGAAATCAGTGTGAACAAAGTCCCCTCACAGGAGTTTTCTGAATCGGTTTGCTGATTCTGGGTCCCTTTCCTGGTCCCCTCCTTGATTCCAGCCTCCCCCACTCTCTCCAGAATCAGTATTTGCCTCCCATTGAAGCCATCCACCAGATGGGCTGCAGCATCGAAAACATAATTTAATTTCCAAGATGGCCAGCATTGTCACCCGAGTGTGTGCCATTGTTGCTGCAGAGGGAAGGAACACCTTGACATTTCTGGTTGTGATTTCAAGTGCCCTCATGTGATAGTGCTAGCTCTCATTCCTCAGAGCATATAGACACTCAGGAAGAAGAGAGAGAATAGAAAGAGACACGGCTGACTTAGAAAGCAGGAGGGTACATTTCCGGTAAGCCACTTGTATGTTAATGGCCAGACTCTATATAGGGCTGTTTAATAAAAGGCCTCGGTGTCATACAATCTGCTATCAACCAAGTCCTGAAATTGTCAAAAATGAATATTTTGGTAGTCATACTCGCTGCATGTATGTGTGATAGGGGCTTATGTGTGTTCATGCTCCGGTGTGCACATACGCCTCTGTGTGTGTTCAGAGGTGGCGAGCTATTTACACATGCAGTGCTATGCAAAGCTATATGAACCATATGGGAATCTATTTAAAATATTGATATTCTCAGTTAAATCAACAATGCACAATAATGTCATTGCCTATGAGAGCTCTATTTTGACACCAGAGGGGGATGGGGGTAAGAATCCGACACACCTTCCCTTGCTGCAGTTTGTCTGGGATCCTGAATCAGCAACCTCGCTATAAGAATCCAGAATACACAGAGACTACACTTGAACTAATGCCTAAAACCTGACGGAGACATCCTTCATAGTTAATCTGGTTACTCGGGGTTTATTTCACAGTCAGAAGTTCTTATGATGGAAGGGGCCCCCGCTGGCTTCTCCCAGACATAGGACTGAATTAATGAATGAATGAATTCAACTTACCAGGGCAGATTTAAATTGCTTACGGAAACAGAGTCTGGTCATTTTTCTTCCTTCCGTTTTCTTTTAAAACACAAATATGAGTCTCAAATGGGTGCTGTAAGAGTCATTAATCCTTGATAACCGACTGTTTTATCTTTTGATTAAAAAAAAAAAAAAAAAAAGGCTGACTGACAGTGAGCTCACAACGATAGGTTCGTTAAGAAGTCTGGTTCAGATGTGGCCTGGCAAATAAACGCCCAGGTTTCCATTAAGCGGGGAGCACCCAAATGCGAGGTCTGGTTCTCCCAGACTTAAAATGTAAGGGACACCTAAACTAGCCTTGTCTTGAAGCAACAGGAAGTGTTCAAACTCCCCCCACCCCCCACCCCCGCCCCAAACTGAGGACTTTCAGTGATACCACCTGGCTGTCAAATTTTAATGGGTGCTTGTTAACAGGGACTCTGAAACATTGTGATTCTTTTGACCATCAGTAACTTTCAGGCCTGCCAGTGGGGTTGGGCTGCTGTATTGGAATAGGGACCTTAACAGCATAGACTAGGGGCTGCTCTGGTGGTCCTGGAGGACTCTAACAGTGCAGGTCTACTGGGTTGGAAGAACGCAGCAATGGAGAAAGCAGGGTAGGGTTCAGGGCCTCTGTCCCCCAGGAATGCAGAGGAAGAGAGGCTTTCTGTGCTGCCTTGGCCAGTGACACCTTTAAGTCTGCTTCATGCTTGCTTGCGGCTGGGAAGTCCACCCTTCTGCCTGTCTGCCATGGGACAGACAGCTTGTGTGGAAATGTTCCTAGAAAGGATGAGACTAGCCCCCTCAGCTTTCTCTTCTTTCCCTACTCTGTCCTTTTCTCCTCAACCTTTGCTTCTTTCTCTTCCTCCCATCCCTTTCCCCTTTGTCTTTCTTCTCTCTTCACCCATTTCCACTCTCTAGCCTTTCTATGACCTCCCGTTCAGTACTTTCTTCCCTGCTGTCCTTCATTTCTTCCAGATCCTTCCACTCCCCTATCCCTCTAGTTCCCTTCCTTCTGCTTCCCCCGGCCTGCCCCGTTCCAGTCTCTCCCTCCTCCTATCCTGATCTCTTACCCTCCTGTTCTTCCCTATTGCTCAACTCAAAATTTGACAGCACCCAAGCAGCTCATGTTGAGTGTCGCCAGTAAACTGCCACTTCTCTGGATGACATCCTCAGTCAGAGTCCAGTCCTTCCCTCACCATGACCCTCCACAGACACATCACTTGCTGGCATGGTTGTCTAGGAAGGGTGGCAGACAGTTCCTGGTATTTTAATGTGTAGCTGAGTGACCAAACTGGGCTTTCCAATAGGAGGGCTCTGACTTTCAGGCCAAGAACATGCCCAACCTTGGCCAGTGTCTGGTGCCTAAGCAGTCTCAACTCAGACCATAAGCCAGAGTGGCCATTCCAAGATGCTCTCCCCACCCCCACCTGGGATGGAGGAAGGGAGGTAAGCAAGAGTAGCTATTTTCCAAGAAGGTCTCAAAATAAAGTTCTCCAAGGGGAAGTCGAGTTTCCTGGACGTAGCAGAAGGTGTGTGGTTGAGCATGGTGGGATGTGTATATGTGTGCAAGTGTCTCGTGTCCCCGGGGAGAAGGAATGACTGCTTTGGCCCAGAAGGAAGGAAACATTCTGCCTGGAGCCGCTGGGCACCACCATGCGTTGTTCAGAGGATTCAAGAGTGCTTTGCTGGTGGAAAGCTTATTTTGCCCAGCAGGACTAAAAATCCAATTAAAGAAAGAATGAGGGAAATGCGAAGTCTGGACTGCGTGCTGGCACCGCCCTGGCCGACTTCCTTGGCAGGGATTTCTGCTGAGAGGAAGGGCCAGTGATGGTCCTGGGGATAGCCCAACCCAGAGGCTCTCACGAGCTATGGCCAAACATGAGGTTGCCGCCAGCTGTCAGGCCCTCTTTGCCTGCCCCCCAACCCCATCCCATGCCACAGTCTCCTGGAGGACCTGCTGATGCTGTGGAGAGCCCGACTGGCTGGCAGCAGCTAGGGCACCAGCCAGCCTTAGCTCTTGGGCCATTTGAGCCACCCACCCTCCTGTGCCTATTGACATGGGTGAGAATCGCACAGGCAGATTAAAGGCAGCATATGGCCCCCCAACTGGAAGCCAGCGGGGCTGAACCAACACTGGCAAATTGTGTTCAAACCGCATTGAGAATCCTGGCAGCTGCACCTGGCATGGGGAGCAGCCGGCGACCTGCATACAAAGGGAGTTTTATACACAGGGGGCCAAGGCAGCCGCGTTGGCGGCTCTGCCCTCACTCCCTGCAGCCTGGTTCTCACCTCCCCCTCGGCCCAGATCTGGCCACTGGCCCTGGGAGGAGAAGCTCTCTGTCCAGGTTTCCAAACCTGCAGAAAGGCAGCAATGGGGACAATCTTCAAAGGTAGAAGGAATTTCTCAGTGTCCTTTAGCCCTGTACCTGTGAGCCCCTAGGAGCCCCCCTCCCAATTCACTAAGGGCCATATTTCTGTACCCAGGCAGGCAGGGAACCTACAAAGAACAACCAGGATCTCACTTTTGTAGAACACAAAGCACCCAGAGGAGAGAGCTTCCAAGTGTCCCCCTGTGTCAGGTGACACATAAGCAGTCATCTGGGTCATTACTTGTCATCTTTCCAAAATAAATAGTCAGGAGGCAGAGGCATCTAGCTACGTCTTGAACGAAGGGGAACCATCAAGTGGCCGGCATGTAAAAATAAATAATGGAACTGGGGGAGGGGAGACCAATTAAGCTGCAATAAACCTAGAGAGTCAGGTAGAGGCATGCTCACACTCATGGGGTCAGCATGTGAAAACATGCTGCGTTGTGTCATCCAGTTAGTCAGGTGTGTGCTGCAGGTCAGCTGGGAGCACATGAGTGTGTGTGTTTAATGCTAAGATCTGCCAAACCCCGAAGGGACGTGAAGTGGGTGTGTGTGTGCTTTTAGGATCCTCTTCATGGGCTAGGGTTTGGATAACCATAGCTGTTGGCTTCCCAGGGGTGCTCTATCCTGGAATCTGCTGCCCTGGCCACATAAACCACCCATTTGGCTGGTGACTCTCCATCCCTACCCTAAGGGCATACCAGTATTTCCTCCTGCCTGGCCATCTGCCACAGTTCTAGAAATAGAATTTCCAGGATAACTGGGGCATCCTTAGACGACAGTGGGTGGACAGTTCAAGGGGTTTAGGGAAGAGTTTGGGGAGGCATGAGGCACCCTTGCATTAGGTCTACGAAAGTGCACTGTCATGAGCCCATGAGCCTGTCCCCAGTCCCTTTTTAAGAAAGGGGTTCACTATGCAACCCTGGCAGGCCTGGATTTGCTATGTAGATCAAGGTGGCCTCTAACTCACAGAGAGATCTGCCTGCCTCTGCTTCCCTCTGGATGCTTGGATTAAAGGTGCGCATGTACCTGTGAGCCTGCCTTTGAGATGAAATCAGACTATTAGATTTGCTGCCCAGACATGGGTTGGTGTCTTAGTTAATGTTTCTATTGCTGTGATAGAAGAGCATCATCAAAATCAATGTGGGGAGGAAATAATTTATTTCATTTTACATTTCTCAGATCCAATTCCATCATTGAGGGAAATCAGGGCAGGAGCCCAAGCGGAGCAGAAACTTTAAGGCCGGAGCTGCTGCAGAGGCCATGGAGGGGTACTTCTTACTAACTTGCCTCCCATGGCTTGCTCAGCCTGCTTTTTCCTAGAACCCAGGAGCACCTCCAAGGATTGCGTCACCCACACTAAACTGACTCTCTCCACAAGCATCAATCAATACAATGTGCTGTAAACTTGATCATAAGCAATTTGATGGAGATATTTTCTTAATTGTTGATTCTAACTCCCAGATAACCCTAGCTGACCAACTCAAGTTGATCAAAACCAAACACACACACACACACACACACACACACACACACACGATCAGTTGGAAAGTGGCTTCCATTCTTTATTACCCTGGCATAGGTACTAGATGCCTTCTTCCCTTGCGGTTTGAGAGGGACAGACATTTTGAAAGGGAAACCATGACACCTACATGTTTGTGTTCTGGACTGTCTCAGGCAAAGTTCAGAGTGCAGGAACATCACTCTGGTGCTGAGAGGGGGTGTGGTACCTTGCTCTTGTTTTATCTCTATGTGGAAATGGACAGGTGACACAGTGATCTGCTCAAGGTCACCCAGTGGGGACTGACACAGACTGAACCCTCACTGTAGACTCCTCCTTATTACCTGGCCAGCTGTAGAGGCTAGTCTTCCAGTTTTGACTCATCCAGTCATGGGGAGAAGACAATGTCTACCCACTTCCTCCCAGACAGAAGGTCCCTTATGAGAGGGAACAGTCAACTGTTCTCTAGCCCCACTCTCCTGGAGAAGGACAGAAAGGAAAGCTGACTACGGAGGGAGTCTGGTTTTGCCTGTCAATTTTCTCATAACAGAGCCTTCTCCCTTCAGATCTGACCTTTGTCATTCCAATGAAGATGAGCCAGAGTCTGGGACCATGGACTGCCTATAAGGACTACAGGTGGGGTTGGGGATTTAGCTCAGTGGTAGAGCGCTTGCCTAGCAAGTGCAAGGTCCTGGGTTCGGTCCCCAGCTCCGAAGGAAAAAAAAAAAGGACTACAGGTAGGAGAAGCTGGGCGCCTCTTTGAATCAGACTGGGGAAGAGCTGAGGGCACCTGGCTTCCTTATCTAAATTTTGACAGTAAGCTCCAAGAGCTGGGAATGCATGCTCTGTTTTGGTTTCTATGGAAAGATCCCATGTAAGAATGTTCCCTGTTTGTGGTCTTCATTTGTGAAAACAGCATTTTAGCCTGAGAGTACCTTATGTCATCACTGGCTAATATAGTTGCTGGTTTACTTGACCAGATTTGTTTTTCTGCTTTGAACATTAACATATCTAGATGGCCCTATGCTCCCTTCACAGTTTTAACAGTAGTCTATGTTGCCTCTTAAATTGGTCACAAGTCCTTGCACTCATTTCCCAGGTAGCCCTTGCTCACACAGATCCTGGGTTTCTCTGGGTGACTTGCTTTGCCCAGGAAGACACTGTTAATTATGGCTAATAAAGGTTTAAAGAGTCCTTGAGTGCCAGGTCTGGCTGCACATGTCTATAATCCCAGCACTTGGGAGGTAGAGGCAAGAGAATCATTGCTACTGTGAGACAACCCTGTTCTATACAGCAAGTTCCTGGTCAGTCAAGGATACACAGCAAAATGCTATTTCAATAAATAATAAATAGTAAATAAAAATTCTTTGTGCATTGGAATTTGCCCTCTCGTGCTTTATTTCTGTTACTATAACAAAATACCTTATGCTGGGTAATTTATGAAGAAAAGACATGTATATAACTCACAGTTGTGGAATTTAAGTTCAAAAGCACGCCACCAACATCTGCTGGGCATCTGGTGAAGGCCTTGTTGTATCGTAACACTTTAGTAGCCAGGCATGCTGCAACTTTGCAACTGTGCAAGCTTTGGTCTCCCTCTTTTTATAAAGCCAGAAATGCTATCATGGTGGCCCTTCTAACTCTGCTCAATCCTAATGGTCCCACCTTCAAACACTATTAAAAATATCCATTCTCAGAACTAACAACTGCCAACTGCTTGCTTGAGGCAGGAGAAGGCATGTTTATCAGTCACGGGTAACACCCAGCTGACACACGGCACCAACTAGGAGACATGCACATTCTGCATCCAAGGGGCCAGCCAATCTGACCATAGACAGATGAGTCCAGGTGAATTCTCAGGGCCGTCCAGCGTATCCTAGGTGAATTCACAGCCCTGCAGAGCTGTCTTAAGCTGCCAAAAGTTTTGTTTTGTTTTGTTTACTATTGTTGTAGTAGTGTGTAGTAAAATACACATGTCAAATTTATCATTTTAATCTTTTGAAGTGTACTTGCACCTTAACTCATGATGGGGACACGCCCTGATAAGCCTGTTATAACAAAAATATCATAGATAAAAAGATACATTCGGAGCTTGACGTGGTGGTACCTTTAATGCCAGCATTCTGGAGTGAGTGCCAGACCAGACTAATGTATGTAATAAGTTCCAGGGTAGCCAAGGCTATACAGTGAAACCCTGTCTCCAAAAACAAAACAAAACAAATAAAACACCAAAAAAAAAAAGAACCCCAAAAAACAAAAGAAAACAAAACAAAACCCAACCAAACAGCATGTTTTAGCCAGTCCTGGTTGCACAGACCTGGAACACCAGCTGCTTAGGGGGAAGGCCTGCCTAGGTTACAAAGTGAATTCAGAGCCAAGCCAAGCAACTTAGTGAAACTTTGTCTCCAAATAAGAAGACAAAGGTGCCTGCGTCCATTACTGACAACCTGAGTTTGGTCTGGAGGACTCAGATGGAGAAAAAGAGAACTGAGTCCTGTATGTTATTCTCTGACCTCTGCATGCACACCATGGCATGTGCATGCCCCTCCCATAAATGAAATGTAATAAAAATATCAATGACAAAAGGGTGCTGAGGACAAAGGTCAGTGGCAGGATGCTTACCCATCAATTAAGCCCCCAATTCAACCCTCAACACAACACATATTTGTTTTCTAATAGCACTGGGCCTATCTATCCCTTCTTTTGGAGACCTTTAAGGCCATCATCAACATGGCATGGGGTCTTTGTACTTATCTTCATGAGAAGTACATGGACATACATATATGTTGGGATGTGAGAGCCTTGTCCTAAGACGCCTGTTACCAACCAGGATGTTTACAGGTCAATACCAAGGGTCTACGGTCACAGCCTTGGCAAGAGGTTGGAAAGTCATTAGTTCTTTGAGGTTTCAAATTCTAGCTAGAAGTTAGGCATGATAGTACATGGCATTACATTTCACCACTAATGAGGTGGAGTTAGTGGGTCTCTGTGAGTCTGAGGCCAACTTGGTCTACATAGAAAGTTCTAGGCCAGCCAGAAAAATATAGTGAAACTCTACTAAAAAGTAAAATCTATCTGGAGAAGGCAAAACGCACTGGGAGGTTAATTCCAACTACCCCTGTGGGGGTTTCATAACCTCTTCTGAGACGGTAAGTATGGGGGTGGTGGTGGTAGTGGGGGTTGTGGGGGTTGGGGTATGGTGGTGGTGATGGTGGTGATGGTAGTGGTGGTGGTAATGGTGATGGCGATAGTGGTGGAGATAGTGGTAGGCAGACGGAGGAAGTAGGTAGAAATATTCTGGAGTCCTTACCAGGCAGGGATTGAAATGAGACACAGACATGAGTTTTCTTTGAATAAGTAGTGTTCTCATTGGTTTGAAGCCTAAATTCTTCTGGTGACTGAGGTCACCAGGGAGCACTTCACCCAGGTGGCCCATCTGGAAGGTTCTGGAGCCCAACTGCTGAATTTACACCCTCATTTGCTGTTTGCCGACTCTGTGACTCTGGTCAAGGGAATTGAACACGCAGAGCTGTTGAGTAGATGGAGAGTTCTTGGCTTCATGCCTTTGATACAGCAGCCAGGGTGCCTGGTAGAGGGAAGAGGGAAGGTCTGTGGTGAGAAGCTGGGGCTGACTCAGTTGCCTTCTGGCCAACCAGACCCACTCTTCTCCTCATCCTGGCAGGAACACCAGTTAACCAGATCTCACGACCACATCACAAACCTTTGCTTGCTGCCTATCTGCTTACAGCTCATTGTCCAAAGGAAGTCATCAATACAGGCTCACCATAAAGGGGCAAGAGATGTCTTCCACTTTGAGTGAGAAAATGCAAAGTCTTATGCAAGAGGAAGAATTTCAGAGTAGGGACAAATTTTAGAATGATAACCATATACCACTGTGTCCATTAGCTTACAAACCATTTATTGGGGTTGCACTAAGACAGTGGGGTTTGAGGATACATGCTTACAATCATAGCACTTGGAGGATTGTGAGCTTGAAGTAAAAGCAAGCTGAAGGAAACACAGACACAGACACACAGACACAGACAGACAGACAGACAGACAGACAGACACACACACACACACACACGAGACACTTTTGATCTATCCTTATAAAAGGTAGAGGTAAAATATCATACCATATCTATAAGAACAAGTCTCTCAAATCTCTAAATGTGTGTGTGCGTGTGTGTGTGTGTGTGTGTGTGTGTGTGTGCGCGCGCGCGCGGGAATGAATGGGGAAAGCTTTCTAGTCCTTCCTCCATCCTTATGAACCCGTGACTTGTAACTTGTAACTTGTCACCTTGGGCTCCATAAATATGTATACTGACTGATCAATGGGGACATTCTCAGGGACAAAGAATCCTATTGGGGCTTGCACTGAATGTCACATAGAGTGAGGATGTAGGCTTGCTGTAAGGATCTGCCTCTCCAGTGGATTTCTAGTGTTCATTGTCTGCTTCTTTCCCAGCATTCTCAAGCTGCTACCCCTGGTGGCTGCTGTTTGAACCCTACTGTATTTGTTTTATCCCTCCCCACCAAGGTGGACCTGGAGATCTGGTGTGCAGGTCCTCTCTTGCACAGTTCGCGTTGTCTAGGCTTCCACGTATCCACCACAAATGGGTAAATGTGTTTTGGGAGGTTGTGGAGACCACGGGTGCTGCAGGTGATGTGGGCTCAGGCAAGATGTGTGGAAGTCACGTTTGCACTGAAAGCGCCCAGTGATTTAGCTGGGGATAAGACACACGTGGATGCCAGATGCTGGGGCATTGAAAGTCGGGCGCTGCGTGGTTGGGAGGGGCGGCTCTGTGTGGGGGAAGCAGCTGCCTCTCAGCAGTCATTTGGGACCTGTGAGGTCTGGTCAAATACTGACAGCGACAGGCTGCCAAGAAACGGCGAGCCAGCCGGGACTGCTTCCTCAGGAAGAGAGCCAAGAGGGGGCCCTGGCAGGAGCCAGGGCAAGGACAGGTTCAGGAAGAAAGGGAAACTTTCCAACCTTAAGGCCAGTGGGCGAAATTTATTTTATTGTTTTGTTATTGAGACAGGTTCTTATGTATCCCAGGCTGGCTCCAAACTCACTGTTTAGTCAAAAATGACCTTGAATTCCAGATTCTTCTGCCTCCACCTCCTTAGGATTATAGGCATAAGCTACCATATCCGATAATTTATGTGGTTCTTGGGTGCTTGACTTCCGACCCAGAATACCAGGCATGTATTCTACCATCCTAGCCCACCTGTCTGGTTTTTGTTTGTTTTGTAGTCCAAGGTGGCCTCCAATCCATCATCCTCTCACCTCTGAGAGCTGGGATTACAGGTGTGTACCACCATGCCTGGCTTCACTGGGTGAGGTTTGCTGGTCAGGAATTCCATTTCTTTTTATCCTTTTTATACAAAATTGGGAATATACAGAAAAATGTAATGATATCAATGCCACTTGCTCATGATCCTTTGCTAGAGATAATTGCCTGCCCACACTTTGACACAACTTTTTCGGGGCTGTGATAAAGTGGACACATTACAGCAGTTCAGTAGGTGGGGCAGAAACGCCGCTGTCTGGATTCAAGCATGTGCCCTTATAGTATCAATGATAATCGTGTTTGTTTCCCTTCTGTAGGCCTCCACTTTTCCAACTTTAGAGTGGGGCACTGAAGCCTGGCATGGTGACGCACACCTTTAATCCCAGCACTTGGCAGGCAGAGGCAGGCGTATCTCTCCGAATTCAAAGCTAGGCTGGCCTACATTCGCATTTCCTGGCCTGCCAGGACTACACGGTGATGCTCTACCTCAAAAACAAAATAAAACAAAGTGGGACTGTGGATGGTATTTGACTTTCGGGGTTGGCTAAAGAGCTGATTGAGGTCACCCCTTATTGTAGAATCAGTCTTTCTTTTATCAGAATAAAACTCACTAGAGATGGCTGTGGGGTTTTCTACCCTATGGAGTCATCAGAATTTAGCAGCGTTATTATTATTGGACATTGATGCTATTCTTGGCTTTTCCTTCTCTCTCTTAACAGTTTTGTTTGTTTGTTGAATGTGTGTAACATGGGTATGTGTCACATGGCTGCCGCAGAGTGCAGGATGAGGTCATGGACGGAATCGGTTTGCTCCTTCCACTATGGATGGGTTCCAGGGATCAAACTCAGGCCTTCAGGCTTGGCAGCAAGCGCTTTTACAGGATGAATCACTTCACTGCCACCCCCTCCCCCACTTCTTATTTATTTACTAATTTATTAATAGACAGGTTCTTCCTACACAGGCTAGGCTGAACTAGAACTCAAATCTCCTGCCTCAGTTTCCCAAGTATCGTGAGGAAAGTGCTGCTCCGCTTGGCTGTGAAGTTTCTGTTAACGTAAAGGGTATTTTCAGGGAACAAGTCTGTTGGGAGGTTTTGTTATTTTCCTTCTATTGTCCTTTCTTATGAAGATATAATAGACTTGATATAGAAAATAACTGAAAGACAGAGGAATAAAGGGGCACACACATGGCCAGAGCTAACTCACAACTCGAGGCAAAATGAGGGATGCCCAGAGCTCCAAGGGCCGACTACTAAAAACCCTAAGTTCTCTTACTTGCTAAAAAGTGACCAGCTGGGACATGAGAAAAGAAGTCTTCCAAGTTCTTAAGGAATGCTTACTTCTGCTATGTGACAGACTTTCTGGCATTGTTAATGCCAGGAAGCACTTTCTTATGGCTTTTAAACACGGGCAGGCTGTGAGTACCAACTCTTGGGAGCCCCTGCCCCCTTGCTCTCACCCCACCTCTACCCAACTCAACTTAGGGGATGCCCCCAGAGGTTTGAGCTTGCCTTGGCCTCAGCCTGCTTCCCCTGACCTCCTTTGAAATATCTACATATTCCATTCCCCAGATGTCACTGAAGGCCTTACGGCAAGCCCCTAAGTGTCCCAAGCCAGGCTCAAAGGTGAGAAATGACTGGGAAGAAAGACCTCTGTGACATAGGCATTTCTGGAAGGGTGTGGCCTAGTGCCTCCTCTTCAGGTTCAGATTCAGGAGTGGTGATTGCTTCTGCCTCTCTCAGGCCATCTGAAAGAAGGCAGTGAACAGTTCCTCCCAGGAACTGTACTTGGCTTCCTCCCTTCAAGAAGTCACTGGGGCTTGAACAATGGCTCAGTGGTTAAGAATTCTTATTGCTAACAAAGAAAAAAAAACGTGAAAGAAAAAAAAAGAAGACTTACTGCCCTTGAGGGTTTGGTTTCCAGCACCCTCCTGGTGGCTCACAGCCATCCATAACTCCAGTTTCAGGGGATGTGACATCCTCTTCTGACCTCTGAGATCGCCAGGAATGCATTTGGTGTACTTACACACATACAGGCAAAAGTCATACATGTTAGAACAACAAACAAACAAACAAACATGATCTCTTCTCTTTTAGAGCCCAGATTGGCCTTTGGGTTTGACTTCTCCAATAAGGACACGATGGAAGTGTTTCCATGGAGCTTTGGAATTTTGGACCCTGGGTCTGTGAGATAGAATGTAGGAACATCTAGCCATCCTACCAGAAAGAGAGTGTGGCTGTCAGGAGCTAGCCCCTGCTGCCCAAGCTGTGCCTGAGGTACCGGGATGCCCCAGGCCTTGTCAATCACCTGTGGCCTGGGCTGTAGCTGCCAGGTGGAGCAGAACTGACTCAAACATCTTGAGCAAAAAGCAATGGTTGCTTTCAGTCACTTCATTCTTAGGCAGCACTGGGTAGCACAGCACAGCTTCATGTATGTGAAGGGCTTGGTCATTGGTAGAGGAGTCCTTACAGGTTCCAGGGACAGTACACTACACAGCATGCTTTGGTTCAGCAAAGGTGAGGATCCAGAGACATGTACTGTCATCTAACAGGGTGTCATGGTTTCCATCTGAAATGTCTCTACAGGCTTTTATCTTAATCATTTGGCCAGGAATGTTGGAGTTTTTGGGAAGTGGGGCCAGGCTGGAAATTGGTCATTAGGGGAAGAAGGCCTTTGAAGACATAGATGAACCCTACTTCCTAGCTCTCTCTGCTTCCTGGCTCAACACTATAAAAGGGTGTCTGTCTAATGTTCCAGTCACTAAGACCTGTGGCATGCCTGCTCCTTTGTAACGGACCCAAATACATGAAGCAGTGACCCAAACCCAACCTCCCCTCCCTTAAGTCGCTTCTGTCATGTATTTTGTCCCAGCAACAAGAAAAGTAGCATAGAGAGGGATTGATTCGAATTGCCTTGGTGTACTCATCTTAGACCATGAAGGAAAAAATGGAGGTTGCTTATTAGCTTCTGACAGGGGACCTGGGAGGGCCACCTAGCAGAAACACAGTTCTACCCTGTGCTTGTTTAATTGCTTGTTCTTTTCTACATTCACTCCATCTACCTCCCAAGTCCCCTGCCAGTGTCCTGAGGAAAACTGTTGACACCCTCCACAAGTCCTGCTCAAGACAGAATCCACCACCTCAGCGGCCTTCTGCTGGCTTAGACATTTTCATATGTACTTGCTGCCTCCTTCCAAAGACTTCGTGTGTTGTTTGGTTCTTCAGAATGAACACCATTTTATAGTTGACAGGACCTAGACTGTAGGCCCTCTGGAAAGACAGGCTGCATTTTGTTGTGTTCCTTGTGGCTTGAGACTAAAACAGACAAGTCAGCAGCCTGGGGGCTGTTCTTCCCTCCCTTACCAACCTTTGGACCAAGGAGGAGGAGGACAGAGCAATTCCAGGAGGGACCTCTTAAATTCAAGGGCAAGTGGTGGCTGGCTTGCTATGCAGGCTCTTGATGTCCAAGAACAACACACACACACACACACACACACACACACACACACACACACACACACACTATTTCAGGGATCCTCTGTGAAGCTTGCTGTAGAGCTCAATCTTACTTAGAGAAAGCCAGCTCATACACACACACACACACACACACACACACACACACACACACACACACAGCACTCTCAGGCACGAAAGAGACTGCCCTAGGGGAAACACTGTCTGCAGGAACCAGACTCCACAGCCTCCCCTGGGACTCGTCATCGTGTCTCTCGTCAAAGTGTCACTTGTCAGGCGCAGCTCTAGCTCAGCGCAACTCACCCCTCTTCTAGTTTGCTCCTGGCTCCTCCTCCCTGGCTCCCACAGTGAAAGGCCTCAGGGGGAGCCAGCACCGCCCTGTGAGTTTGCAAGCAGGTGCTGCTGTCTTGTCCTGGCAATTTTTGGCTTGGACCCCAGAACCCTAATGACCCCACGGGTATGATAAAAGGCCACTTACGTGGTTGAGGTGTTCACCCAAGGCATTGGGGGTCAATCTCACCTTGGCTGAGTGTCCTCAGGTCAAACAGCAATTCCTGGAGTTCTGTGTTTTCCTTTTTTCTTTAGACATTCCCTCCCCCCCACGAAGGAAAAGGTAAAAGTTGAGGGGGGTGGCACTAGGTAGGGAAAGTAATCTGAGGGTAATGGGCCTCAGCAGACAGTTAAGAGGTCACTGTCAACTACTGCACGCTCTACCCAACAGGGCCAAGATGGAACCTTTGCAGGGTAACTGCCTGTTGTGGCAGCTAAGAGAGGTAGGTTTCCTCTACCCTCAGCTTGCCTCTGACCCAGAGCTTCTCCAGAAGCAGCGAGGAAAATCAGAGCTGTTTACCTAGGTCTTCTTTATGTATTCTATTTGAGGTCCTCGGGCTGCCAACACCAGTTTCTTCAACCAAGAGTATATCCTCAAGTCATCTAGAAAGCCAGAGGACAAAACCCATCTCTTTCTTTGGGTATCTGGAATAGGCATTCCATTGATAGGAGATGAGGCTGTCATGGAGAGGGACATTTAGTGGCCAGGGCACTAGCTCATCAGGGGAATCAGATTGTTCCGGTTGCTGTGGAAACTAGGGTGTTTGGAGAAATCAGGTCTTTTGCCTGAGGTCACTCCACTGGACACCAAGTTGAAATCTCAATCTCTTTTCTCCTAACATGGGGTTTTCATGACATTCACGTGTGCATGTGCATCTTACAAAGCTACAGAGACAGAATTAGTAAGTTCTGAAGGACTCTAGGGTCTCCTGGTCCAGTGCCATCCACCTCTGTGTGCCTCAACACCATCTTTAGGACATTGCCATCTCAACCAGTCCCCAGTGAGTCACCACCAGAGATCAAGAGCCTGAATTTTGTAGTCACATATACTTAGGCCTGAGTTTGAGTCCATCAAGGTCTAGTTGTCTGGTACAAATCATTTGGTATTTAACCATGACCCCATTCTTACCTGGATCTTTTTGGAGGGGGGAAGATGAGACGGTGCATGGATAAGAGTGCTTCAGAGCGGATTCACTATGGTGCAAGGAGTCAGTTTCTCTGCCCATGTCAATTGGATCCTCCAGGAATCCTCAGGGACATGAGTGGGAAATAACAGGAAAGCTTACCCAGTGAAGAAATGGCTAGCCACAAAGGACTGTGCTCGGCACACGCACTGAGGAACCTTGACCTAAAGGCTGAGACAAAGCTTTTAGGCTTCAGAGCTGGAAGTTGTTAGTTACTTGCCTTTTTCCTGGGAAGTTCTCTCTAGATGGTCTGAGGAATGGGGGTCTGTGGCTGACACAGCCGCTCCGAATCCTTCCTTATGGCGTTCTTTTGGAAAGTCAGCATGTCTGGTGCTATGAGTGACTGCTGTCCGCTTCACGATTCTAAACTACATACTACATACTACATACTACAGCTCCCATTTCAGAGAACTTGCCATAGCTCTTCCTCTGCTTCCCAAGCTACTATATCGGCAGGCTTCGCCACCGAAGTTCAAGTTGAGGTGAAAAAGACTTCCCCATTCAGGGGATGGTGACAAAGCTCTGGAAAAGCAGAGACCAGAAGAAACACGGCTGGGACTACATTCTGGAAAAAAAAAATGTACTCCCAGGAATCAAGGAAGAAGTTACACCAGTGCAGACTCCTTCCATTTGTTGATGCAATTAACACTTTATTGTGTGCCTACTGTGTTCCAGGCTGCCTTAGACACTGAGGATAGAGGATGGATAAAAATCCCATACATTGTAGACATTATGTAGTAGCAGGGAAAGCCTGGCAATACACAAACAATCAAGTACTTATTGTGCCAGGAAATAACTGGTGTGTATGAGCGGAGGAAGAAGTGAACTGATGATGGAGGGGACCCCCCCACCCCCGTATCTGGAAAGGTCTGTAACCTGCAGGGAAGACTGAGCAGGCTTAGCTATTAAAAATGTATCCCAGGGATCTAGCTTATGGGACTGGATGAGCTTCCTCTAAGTGCAGGATAAACCGCTGTTTCCCAGGCTGAGTCCTTGGCCAAGGTCACCAGCTTGTTAGTGTCAGTATGGGAACAGGACCTGCGAAACCACAAGCTTGTTTGACCCTTCACCTCCAAAGATCTGTCTGGCCTATCTAGTTTCCCAGCAAAACACACCACTGGGTCTTCTAACAGAACGGGCCCTGTGGTGCCTGTGTCTGCCCCTCCACAAGGCTGAACGGTCTGAGTTAGAGTGGGTTTGAGCTTTGGAACCCGAGAGGGCCCAGGAAGGAAAGAACTTGGGGATGTGATTAGACTCAGCGAACTCTTCCTGGACCAGTCTGCCCAAGCCCTCAGAGGCAGCTTCCGGTTTCTGGCTTTCCTCCAGGTCTAGGACTGTCGGTGGGAGTGTGGTGACCAAGAGAGGATGAGGGCGGGTAATCAGGGCCAGTAGGCTTCCTACATTATCCCTCTAGTTCTTCCTGGCTAAGCTGGCAGACGCGTGGGAGGGCAGAAGAGGATAGAGTGTCCAGGAAGGTGGGGTACACTGAAGTGGCGATTGAGGAAAGGCAGAAGAGTGCATGGAGAGCTGGAGCTCTGGGGTCCCAGAAGGAGTAAGGGAATGGAATGTTCAGAGATGGCGGGTGGTGCGTGAGGGCGTTTGGGGAGTTAGTTTCGAGACACCGAGCGAAGCCGAGGTGGCTCAAGGTGAGGGGGCAGGAGATTGGGGCCCCCCTGCAGTATCTCGGACCACAAAGGGCCGGGGAGCTCGGGCCCGCGGTGTTAGCAAGCCGTATCGATCGAGGGGCGGGCGCAGCGAGCGCGCCGAGAGCGGCTCCATCCATTAGGGCCGCTGTTCGCCTCCAATTAGAAAAAAAAATCATTACTCAGCAGCCAGCAGCGGCCTGCGCGCCGCCCGGGACCGCCCGCGAGCGAGCGAGCCTGCGAGGGAGCGGCGGCCTTCCCCGCCCGCGCTCCCCACCCCCCTCCCCCGGCGCCCCGCCTCCCGCGGCCTTAATGACAACTATTAGAACTGCCTCCCCGCACCCACCGCCTGGCGAGCACAAAAGCGCCAGATTCATTTGGTAATCGGGGTAATTACAGCGGGGCGCGGGGGCGCACGCGGCGATGGCGGGCGCGCCGGCGGAATGCTAAGGGGCTCGGCGCGTCGCCGGTTCCCACCCCGCAGCCCTCCCCGACTGGCCTGGAGCCCCGGCAGCTCTCGGTGCCACAACTATCAGAGCCTAAGCCCTTTTCCCGCTGCAGTCGCTGGAAGGGAGGTCCCGATCGCTAGACAACGCGGAGCTATCACCAACCCCCCCTTCTCCAATCCCCCGCAGTCCCCGGCTCCCCTCGCCAGCGGTCTCCGCCGCAAGGCCTGCGGCGTCCCGGACAAGATTTGCTGTGTCCAGGAGTCGGAGAACCCCTCCGAGGTCCGGACGCATAATAAATACCATGTGTAATGTATTTACTCTGTTGCCCCCAGTTAATTTACACCCTCGCGCTGCGCCGCCCCCACCCCCGCGCGCACCAGCCTGCCATTCCTATTTACAGACGCGAGGCGCTGTACCTCGAGAAGGATGGCCCCCCCGCACCCTTTTTGAGAGCTTTAGGATGGATGCAACGTGTCGTTAAACCTGAAAGGAGCTGTTACTTATCAGTAATGGTGTTTTCCGCAGGCCTTTCTCCTCACCAGCACAGGGACATGAACCACCTGGGTACCACAGGTACCACCAGGACTATGGTGCCCGAAGGCCCTGGTGGATGTGTCTGTTGGAGAAGAGGGAGTAAGCATGATGTAGCTCTAGCAGAAGGCAGCTGAGGCATCTTTGAGGGGGGCCTACTCCTGAACTGCAGGGACCTGGCTCCTCAGAATAACCCCTTTGCCAGGCAAGAGGGTGCACCCCAAGGGGGAATGTTCTTCCTCCAAAACCGCCCAGAACAGCAGCTCCTTAGGCTGCCCCTTCGAGAAGCTCCCCCTCCTTAGCAGCCCTCCAGAGGTGTCTTTCTTGCAGTAGCAACTGCCTTATCTGGGGTGATTTTCCATCCACCCTCTCTGGGTAGCAGGACCCATCTTCACATACAGGACTTATCTTGTGGAGAAGCAGGGCTCTGTGCTGGAGGCAGGCCTATCAGAATGGAATGCTCACTGGGCCTTGTGTGTGTTCTTAATGACCCATAACAGCTCTCAGAGGTGAAAAACAAACCCTTACACCCCTTTAACCCTTTCTGTGCCTGTTGTGGTCTAGGAGACTTCTCAGTCCTGCTGTGGTATCTTCTATCCTACACTCTGAGTTTCAGACAATGGTTAGGCTTCTCATTGGTGGTGGTGGTGGTGGCAATGGTGGCAATGGCGGTGGTGTGTATGTTAGAACTGTGCAAGAGCTTGGAGGAGAGAACTGCAATCCCTGGAAGTACCAACACAATTCTGAGTAGGAATGCAGTTTTCTAAAAGGAGGATTCTTAAGGGGATCTGAGGCAGCACCAAAGGTTAAGAACCACCTACCAGCTATTCAACCTCTTGCAGGTCTGATTGCTGAGCGGGCTTCATTACCAGGACCAACAAGGGCATCCCAAAGCAGTTGTGATTAAAACAATGAGATAATGCTTTAATATTTGTACAGTACAGATGTCTACAAATATAAATTATTAATGATGCCCGAAATGGCTGTGCGTATGCATGCACGTGCATGAGTTGCTGGCTGGTTGTGTGTGTGTGTGTGTGTGTGTGTGTGTGTGCGTGTGTGCGCATGTGTGCGCGTGTGTATGATTGGAATGATAAGCTTTGCTCTTGGGAAGCCTGTTTTGAACCTCTTCATTTCTCTGCTCCTCAGGATCATGGGGAATTGTACCCTCTTCTCTGAGAATCAAGCTCCTCTACTTCTCTGGAGATTTTGTCCACTAATTAAATCAAAGGCTCAATGGTCTTGGTCTGGTCTGCTGTCCCTTCTCTACTTACAAATAGAAGGGACTCTAGACTTTCCCCAACCTTAGTCACTAGATTCTTTATGGTACCTAAGTTGGAAATGCCCGACAACTACTATGATTTTAAAAATAACCACACGTAAAGTAAGCCCGAATCTAGTCTGTTAAGCAGGCCCCAGGGAGGAGGAGAAATGGATCGATGAGGTGGTAGGCTCATTTTCTTCCTTTCTCCCTAAGAAAATAAAGCAGGGGAAACTTGGCTGAGATCCTGAGACCAAGATTAGAACCAGTATTCCTCCCCATGACACCCAAAGTCTTCCCACAACCAAAAGCTGTTATAAAACACCATGACTGAAAGCTACTTGGGGGGGGGGATTTATATCACTTCACAGATCACAGTGCATCTTGGAGGAAAATGATGGCAGGAACTCAGGACAGGAACCTGGAGGCAGGAACTGAAGCAGAGGCCATGGAAGGATGCTGCTTACTGGCTTGCTCCCCATGACTTGCTTAGCATAAATACTTTCATCAGGCCTGCCAGCCTAGGGATGGCATTCTCCACAATCAGCTGGCCTCCACATCAATCATCAAGAAAAAATGTTACACAGCCTTGTCAATAGATCAACCTGTTGAGGGCATTTTCTCAGTTGAGGTTCCCTCTTCTCAGACAACTATAGCTTGTGTCAAGTTGACAAAACAACTGGCTGGCACCCATACCTTCTACCCTGTATTCTTTGCCGCCATTTTCCCCAACACATTTCTTATGCAGTTATTTCCATCTTGGGAATTATTCCTAGGGGATTTGAACTGCTACAATACGTTTCTCTCCATTTTCAGCCGGCCATTATATGTATAGGAGTATTCAGAAAATAAAGCAGAGCATTCCTTTGCCCCATTCCAGAAAGTTCTAGGTACAGATGCTCTCCTGTAGCCTTTTAGGCTAGATACCACACTTCGGCTATTATGCTGCCTGTGGCTTGTTTTAATTCCTTTAGTCTTGTTCTCCTAGATAGTAAGGCCCATCTCGGCCCAGGGTTCCTGTGTTCCAGAAGGCTGGCCCTGCTCATCAACTAGTCTAGTAGCTTGGCAAAGTCCACACTGAAGCCAGACCTCAACTCTGAGACTCATAATTCTTTCCATCAAGTGCTTTGAGCAAGTCCTACAAATCAGTACACTGACTCTCCAGACGGACTTGGAAAGAAGCATTGGATAGGGCGGTGGAATAGGACCGGTCAATACAAAATCAGATCCAAAGAAGGCAAGCAGAAAAGGCATAATTGGGAAACAAAGGCACTGCTAGAGCCCCGCCTGCTCCAGGAAAAGCAGTCATCTGCCCAAAGACAGATGAAGTGGAGGACTGTTTTCTGAAGGGGAAGGGGCAGAGGTCACTAGCTAGGGGAATGTGTCATCTTTGACATGGGGAGGGTGGTTATTCCAGTCTAGGAGAACCCTGGCGGGCTCCCTCCCTAGCCTGGGAGATACCATCATACATCCCAGTCCCCGGGGAGAAAAGGCAGGCCCTAAGTTAGTGGGAGTGTGGTAGGGAGGGAAGAGGTATGTTACTGGAGTCTGATGCCCTGTCTACCATTCAAGCTTTTTGTAAAGTGGATATCTCTGCAAATTCACTAGCTGACCTGAGGGACCTGGGACTAAAGCCAGATCCCAGCAGTGGCCCTGGCTGAAGAGCTATTTCTGGGGCTAATTGGTTCACCCGCCCATCAAATTTTACAGGCTCCAAGCTGCAGCTCATTGGGGGCGGGGGCAGAATTTGGGGATAGGGAGGTAGGGGTACCTACGTAGACTCCGTGCTGTCTGTACACAAACTTGAAGCCTTCGTCCCCTCGGAGAGTCGAGCAGGGTTGCCTCTGGCCCGGAGGTTCTGTGCACTAGAGTCCTACCAGTTCTAGGGTGGGTTCCCGGAGGGACCCTGTTCACTTTGCAACCAGCATCTACCTCTACCCATACCCAGCTAGCAGCTCCCTTAGGAAGGATGCAGGTGAAGGAAGGGGCCAGGCCTTCTGAAGGTGGGAATCGCAGTGCAAGCTCCAACGTGCAGCTGCCCAGGGCTCTGGGGACCAAAGACTTGCTCTTCATTCTCCTTCAGACCATCCCTTCCCGCTCCTCCTCCTCATACTTCCCGCCAGCTGCAAGCAGCTTCTGGTATCTTCTCCCTGGTCTCGAGGCTGGGGGTTGGGGGCAGCTTTGCTCGAGCTGTGCCCCAAGCCTAAAACCCTCTTATCAGACGCCTACTCTGCCCGTTTCGCTTTCAGCTTTAAGCTCCAGGAAGTATGGGCAACCCCCACGGTAAACAAAGGCAAACGCTTTCTTTATCTGCAGCCTTTACTATGCTAATGTTCGTTGGGAATCTTCCGGAGCTGAGTGAGGAGGCCGCCAGCTTTCCAGAGCTGGCCCACAAAAGGCCTGTGCCTACTTTGCTGTCTATTAACCCTGTGTTGGGGGCGGGGGAGCACTTGGGAGATGCTCTTGGGAATAACAGCCCCTTATGACCTCACTTCCACTTCTGGACCCAGTTTGGGATTTAGCCCTGGGAAGAGACCAATCCAGTTCCTTGTTTATAGTTGCCTGCTAAGATCCAAGTGTGGGAGCCTAAAACTAATACAGGTTTTGTGCTTTTTCTTTTTTGAAAAGAAAAGTAGTTTGAAGGTACAAATTACTTGTAGGGCCCCCGCACTGATCCCAGAAGGGGACTGTGCTAGGTCCAGACCTTGAAGTTATTAGGATTCAGGTGAAACCTTCACCTGTGCCCAGACATCGTCATGGGCTCATGTAAATCCCGGAATAGCCATGTGCCCAGCCACTGGTTAGATAGGCTTGGACAGGCTCCTCAAACACTTCCATACAGCATTGCCAGGCCACATGGCCTGCCTGCTTCTGGGCTCACAGCCAGTCTGTGGTTTGCTCTGCCATCCCAGGCCAGGCCTCATACAAGTGAGTGGTCTCAGGCGTGTCCTCTTGGATCCTAATGACTGAGGGCAGAAGCAAGCTGGCTGGGCAAACACTTTCCCTCACCCCCAGTTACGTTCTGTACCATGTTCTGAGTGGAGGAGGTTGATCCTTAATTGGATCACACCACCTTGGCCATTGGCTTCCTGTTGGGTTTGGCCAATGGGAGGCACCATTGGGCAATCAGGCCAGTAGGAGGAGTTAGATTTTGGAGCTTTTGTTTCCCCAACTGGGCAGCAAGTTTGCCAGTGGCTACAACTCCCTGTCCACCCCAACCTTCACCTAGAGCTCTCTGCTGAGGTGGGCCAGCTGCTCTGGTCTTTAGATGTTTCCTATTTATCCCACGATGCTTCCCCTAAGCTGCCATGTGTTTCTTTATCTGCCTACCCACACCTCTATAAATAGTCTCTTCTTCAAGTTCAACTGACTTGTTCTGTGCCATCCATTCCAGATCCCCGCCTCCTCTAGCAGGTCCTCTCACCAATCACAGACGAGGGTCTACCTTGAGTTTCTTATTTGGTTGCGCATATGTCAAGGGTGAAGGGTGGGGGGATACGTTTTCCGTCTTCTCTCCTTGGTTTGAAGTCTCTTGCTCTAGTTTGCCATGTCGCTGAGCACTAACTGGTTTATCTACGTGGACTCTCCTTCTTCTGAATATTCAGAGAGGTTATGGAAGAGACAGACCTTTCTCAACTTCCTCAGTTTGGGAGTAGACAAGGGGACACTCTAATCTCTGAGAATCTGATAGACCTGTTCATGGCATATGAAGTCAGCCACATAAATTATGGAGCTTAAATAATGGTCCCAGTGATGGGACGGTAAATGCTTAACAACAGGATCCCTGCCTCCACCCAAGCCTTGATTTGTAGCATCTGCTGATCGCCTTGATGTAAATATTCCCACCACAGCTAGTCTGGAGCTTCCCACACAACGTGCTGACTGTGTGGTGCTGGGGTGGGGGGAAGGCATGAAAGAGGCAGCACTTCCACACAGTCTAGACTAGAGAGACTCCATGGCAGACAGAATTATAGACTGTGGCAAGGCAGGAAGATGTGAATGTGGAGAATTTGTTCTTAATATGATTTATCCCATTTCAAGTTTTAATTATTTTAATTTAATTTATCTTAATTTTTATTAATGGCGTGTTCAACAACTGGGTTGCAGGTTTTCTGAAAATTTAATGATTGGCTCTTCTAAACCAGCATCATTTGGCTCCAGCACACGTGGATGGGTTCTATTGGCTGAATGGCCATGAGGGAAAAAAAAATCAGTTTTCATCAAGGTAGAAAACAAAGGCAAAGCAAAGCTGGCATTTCAATTGCGCCACCTTGTGGCACCACCTAACAGTACCATATCCCACCCCTCATCCCCAGTCCCCCACCTTGGTCATGCTATGACCATTTGGGAAGACCAAACATCTTGGTTTGCTCATTACACTGGATTAACTCTGAGTAGCACCCATTTCACAGTCTCAGAAGTGCACTTGTCTGATCATCAATAAAAGATGCAGTCACCCAACCCGTACCCAGTAGATTGCAACTTGTTTGCAGGTAGGAAGTGGGTTCTATGTTTTTGCATCGCCAAGCCAAGGAAGCCTTCAACCTATGCTTGTCAAAAGACCAGCAAAAGTGAAGGCTGTGGAACAAGTTGTCCTGCCTTGTTGGTTATGCCGTTAATCGCTGGGGTTTGGAAATGCTGAGATTTTAAAATAACCTGGTGGTCCTGTTAGCCCTGACCCATCGTCCTTGTCCTCGCGCATGAAAAGCCAGGCTGAGAGACGTCAGAGCCTCATCTCCCAGGGAGCGTGCGGCAGCCAGAGGGTGTTGGTCTGGCCATCTGGTACAGGAACAGTTGAGCCGTGTGGGAGCCCAGCTGGCACGGGAATCCTTGGCTGTCCCCGGCAAACAGCATGGGGAGGAGAGCCATGGGATCAATAGTAATTTCCTTCAGAAGAACGGCGATGTAGTGTGGTTGGCATTGGGCTTTCCCTGGCACGGAGGGCTCTAAATGCAGTTGCTTCTCCTCGTCGCTAAGAAATGGACATGCAGCAGTACGACGGGCAGAAAAGGGAACAAGGATGGGACTTTCCTGGCCTGAGCCCAAGAGATGTTGCCAGGTTGGCTGTAGAAGCCAGCTTTTCCTGTGCTTGCCTGTCATTGGTATAGCCCCATAGACACTTTGAGGCCCTGATAGAGAGGAAATCGTGGAAGCTGCAACATTCCCACGAGCCTGCTGGAACATTCCCACCAGCCTACCAGCACCTCCCAGGCAACATCCATCCACTCAGCTGTTGAGGGGAAACATCAGTGTGTTCTGGGAACAGGCTGGGGCTGAGGTGGGAAAGAGGGATCAATGTCTACTCCTCATTGCCCAGACAGGAAGGAGCTAGCCCATGTTTCTGAAACAGGGCCGTCTCCCCACACAGAAATAGTGGTGAGCCCACGGTATTCATTCCTGACTACGGGTCTCAAAAGAACGGACCAGTTGCCAGTTGCCACTGGAAAGATGGGCAGGGGTCTTGTTGGACAGGGTGTGGATGCAAGGTTGGGGGACGTGTGCTCTATTTCCCACTTGGAATTGCCCTTAGTACTCGGATTGCCTTGACCTTCTAACTTCTGGCAAGTCATTCCATTCTGTGACTGGTCTATATGGGGACATGAAAGGACTTGTTCTCTTACTTCAATTCTTGACATCTCAGCATCTCCAGAACAGTCCGTGGGCTCAGCTGAAGCCTCTGTTAATAATTGCTCTGTCCTTCCTGTTTGCCTGCCTCCCTTACAGGTGCTCAAGGGAGCAGCAGCAACTGAGCATCTACAGATAGGTGTGTACAGTGCAACTCTTTCCAGGGACACCCAGCGGAAGCCAGGGTAGGTGGGGGCGAGGGTTCTCAGGGGCAAAGAGAGCCTGTTGCCGTGCGCTCGTGCACATGTGTGTAAGAATCTGGCTAAAGATTCCTTTTTCTATATACATGTATGTGGATGTGTACTAAGGGGAAAATGTCCTGTTCTGTGGGCCACACCCAGGATGCGAACCAAGAAAAACCTGGGAAGAGCTTCTTCGTGTCTCCATATTGGTGATCAGGGAGATTTCGTGGGGGAGGGGGTTTCTATGGTGGCTGGAAAGAATCACTTCTAGCCACCCAGTCAGATTTCTGGCACTTCTTAATTTAATGGATATGTTCCTGAGACAGGCCTCATTTGCCCCAACCTCTTCTCTCAGTTGCTGCTGTGCCCATGGGTTGAGCTGGGAGGGAGGGAGAACGGGCACTTTGAAATGAGCTACCCCCTCAGTAGCACCGCACCGTAAGCAGATTCCTAAACCCTCTAGAGTCTGTTTCTTTATCCACACGTGAGTCGGAGATAATGAGATAATGCGCATAAACGGCCAGCAGGAGACCCGCCTGCATCTTAAACACAACGTAGCTGCTTTTCCTTTCTTTCTTCCCCTGTCCCTGCTCCTGGGGATTGAACCTAGCAGCTCCGGCCTGCTGGTCGAGCACTCTATGACCGAGTTACAGTCCCGCAGAGGTTGCCTTGTGCCTTGATTTCCTTCCTGCCATTTTTTTTTTCTTTTTGGTTTGCTTTGTGCTCCTCCTTTAGTGGAATTGGTTGCCAAGTCTTCTCTGGGTTTGTGGATACAGGAGGCAGGGAGTGCCGATGGAAGGGGCTGAGCGTACAAAGAAGCTCCTAAGCTCAGTCCGCTCCAGTCAGTCCTGCCCAGTTTTAAGCAAGCTGCTGTCCAGGAGGAAGCATTTTTAACAACTCTTTTCAAAAACAACTCCATTTTCTTTATTTTTATTTATTTATTTTTTTTGAGTCAGGGGTCTTGCTATGTAGTTCAGGCTGGCCAAGCTTCCCATCTGTAGTCTAGGCTGGCCTCAAACTTAAAGCAATCCTCCTGTCTGGTCTTTCAAATGCTGGGATTCTTAGGCATGAGCCATCCCACTGGGCTAAGGACTCCCTTTCCCTAAGCGAGAGAAGCCTGTAGGGGAACCCACTTGCCCATGGTTACCAGGTGACAACAGGAGTCTGACCTGGCAGGGCTCCAGCCTCTGCCTGGCAGATTTCATGACAGGATGTGCAGGTAGGTGGCCTTCCCAGAGGCTTACACTTGCTTCTGCTGCACTTCTACATCCTCTCCAACCCCCCACGCACCAAAAAAGTACAGGCGATGGCTTTGAAGTTGGCTCCTGGAGGTAGCTCTGAGAGGGGGGGTGGGCAGACAGACAGAGAGACAGACAGAGACAGAGAGACAGACAGACACACAGAGAGACACACAGAAAGACACAGAGACAGTCAACAGAGAGGGAGGGAGGGAGGGAGAGACAGAGACAGAAACAGACAACAGAGACAGAAAGGGAGGGAGGGAGGAGAGAGGGAGAGGGAGAGGAGTGGGAGAGGGAGAGGGAGAGGAGAGGGAGAGGAGAGGGAGGGAGAGAGAGGAAGAGGGAGGGAGGGAGGGAGAGAGAGAGAGAGACCTGCTGAGGCTGTTCTTGTTTGTTCCCAAGCTTGCCAGAAGGGCACTTCCCTCCTCCCCACTGATGTCAGCCGATGACGTCTGGGCCGCATTCAGGCCATGCTGTCATTTGTCCCATGCTCATTCAGCTGATTAAAAGTCATCAATTGTTTTTAAGCCACCAGCAGGCGAGCCACCAGGCGCCATTTGTTATTGCTCGGCCATGCTGTGAAATGCTGTTTAAACGCACTGAGCAAAGCTTTCGGAAACCAGAGGCCAAAAGCGGTTTGGGAGGAAAGCAAATAGGAGAGAAATGAGTGGGCCCGAATCTTTGCCAGAGGGAACAATCAGGCCAAGCAGCTGACGTACTGGTCCCCTTTTCAGCAGCTCCCACACAATTCTTTTCAGGGGCCTTTCCCTTGGGGCCAGAGCAACAGGGTGCCCCCTTCATCTTCCTGCCTGCTAAAATCATCTCCATGATGGCTAACAAATATTCACTTGGGGATTTTTTTTTTTTAAATCTAGTCTCCTCACTTCCAAGTTGTCCCCTTGGTTTCTGACTGGGTTAATGTTTCTACAACACAACTCAATGTCATCTTTGCTCAGACACCTTCAGTGGTCCCCCACTGTTTGTGGAATGAAGGATAAAGTTGCGACTTGACACCGGAGTCAGTCCTTCATAGTGTGGCTGGATTTCTCTTCTAATTGCCACTGTTCATCGGGCAAAGCAGGTTCTTCAGCCTCCCTGAGACACAGCCGCTCCATTGTTTGGCTATCATTCCTGTTATCCCTTCAGTTTGAAATAGTGAACTAGTTCCCCAATGCCAACTTCTGAAGCCCCTCTAGGTCATCCAAGGTGTGTGCTGGGACCCATCTCTATCCTGATCTCTTTACTAAGGATACAAGTCCCTATCTTCTTTGGGTTTCCACAGCCACATGTGGAGGAGAGGCCATGGTACCTGGTCTATATCCCCTTGGTTTATCCTTTCTTCACACAGCGCCAGCACCACCAACCCTGTGCCTCAGGGCTCTGACCACCTGAGTCCCTCTGTGACTTCCGAAGCAGACAGGCACTCTCAGGAAATTATGTTCTCCAGGAGTAGGCCTCTATCAATGAGTGATGGGAACTGGGGTTGCTTAACCCACCCACCCCCACCCCCTTGCTCTGGAGTAGTTCCAGTTAGTTGCCCATAACACTAGTCTATTCAGTCAGGTGGTGGTAGCGTCCCTTTAATCCTAGCACTCAGGAGACAAAGGCAGGTGACTCTGAGTTAAACAGATACAGGCAGGGCTACATAGTGGGACAAAAAAACAACCCCAAAACAAACAACAAACAAACAAACAAACACAAAATACAGTAGCCTGTCCAATTCTTTCCCTGCCTCTTCCCAGATAAATAGTTGCCCTATGGGTGGGAGTATAGCAGAGTGGTACAACACATACCTAGCATGTATAAGGTTTCAGGTTTCACCCGAAGCACCACAAAAACAAAGAGAAAAAAATTATACCCAGATGCTTATTTCAGGGTCTGTTGCTGCTGCTGCTGTTGCTGCTGCTGGTGGTGGGGTGACACCCAAACTTAGATCATATGTCATTTTGTTCTGGCCCTTTGTCCTGCCTAATTAGCCACGAGTCCCCTGGAGTTCTGCCCATGGTACCTTGCCCATAATAAGTAGCCATGCATAATAGGTAGATGTTGGATGGCTCAAAAAAATTCTCTGAACGAAACAAGCAGACCTGGGTTCTATGTGTGGTCCTCTCTGCTCACATATGGCCGGGCTGTTCACTCGTCTCTGTGCCAGCAGATCTCTTTCATCCAAGGGCTAGTCTCAGCACATCTCCTGAACCCTCTACCTCTATCCCAAGTCTGTCCCTTCCCTGCACTGTCACTGAACTTAAATAGTGCCACCGGGCACCGTCTTAGTCTCTTTTGTTTCCTGAGTTCTTGAGTTCTATTTCACTCTCTCCTGGGTTCTCTCATTCTCAAGGGTGAATCTCCCAGTCCCAGGGGTTTCCTGTTAGTGACTTCTATTCCCAGGAGGCAGGAGTCATTTGGAAGGGTGATTCCATATGAATCAGACAGGGGTGGTGTCATTGGAGCAAACAGCTGCTTCTTCCAGGCATCACTTAAGAAATTTGTAAGTATACATAAGACTGAGCTTTGTGACTGTGGGAACAGAGACCTTGGGGCATCCAGAGATAGGAGAACACACATCTGGATGTCCCATGGTCATGATCTGTCTTGGCCCTGAGAACATAGAGCTCCGATCTTGGATTTCCATGAGATACGAGTTTATGGTGGTATGTATGTGCAGTGCAGTGGTGAGTACGTGCGTTCTTCTCCTTCTCTCTCTCTCTCTCTCTCTCTCTCTCTCTCTCTCTCTCTCTCTCTCTGTGTGTGTGTGTGTGTGTGTGTGTGTGTGTGTGTGTGTGAGAGAGAGAGAGAGAGAGAGAGAGAGAGAGAGAGAGAGAATGAGAATATGGGTCCTCAGTGGTACTGTAAGGCTTTATCAGGCTACCTCACACCATAGGGAGAAAAGTCAATGTGAAATGCTCACTACCTGCCTCCCTCTTCCTTTCCAACTCTCTTTTACCCAATGGGGAAGCACTGAAGTAAGAAGGCTCAGCCCAGGTAAGGGGTGGTGGGTCTCCCAGGCAGCCCGAGGCAGTTGCTACAGCACTTGGGAAGAGCATTCGCTCCGTTACGGACAATTCTCATTCCCACCTCTGCACCAAACAAAAGGCAGCCAGCTCGCCTGGGGCTACACTGTGGAAAAAACAAATGCTGGCTGGAGTACCTCACATCTCTAACTTTGCAAACCGCAGCCAGCCTTGCAGACTGCTGACCCACAGGAACATATTTGAGGTAGGATGGGGTGGCCGTATGGTGCTCGTAGGCTAGTGATGGGCCCTTCCCGGGAGTCCTGGTCTGGCGGGTGAGGGCTATAAGATGTGGCTCCTGAGCTCTAGGCTTGGGTTGTCACTGAACATGGCCTGAAGGAGTGGAGGGAGGGAAAGGCCTTGCTGGCTGCCTTGTATGGAGCTGCTGTTACCCTGGAAACAGCCCTTCTGGCCTCCAGGGCCTAATAACATTCCTCAAAGTTCTCAGGAGTTGTGAGTTTTGGAATGATTACATAAATGTGGCTTTGTGGGCGCGGAGCACTGAGCGGGTAATACTCCACCTCTTGAGTCAGGCCCTTGAAGAAAAACACAGCAACACAAAGGAGACCGAAGAGAGCGAGTCCGGAAGATTTGGGGGTTAAGAACTGCCATTGCCTGATAGGAACCTTCTGGCCATCTTCATTTTTCTTAGATGGCAATTCCTGGAGGTGTTTAGTGGACATTGCAACTGAAGTACAGAGTGGAGGGTTGGGTCTATCTAGGTCCAGGTCTCTTTATCTTTCTCAAAACATTTACTGTCTAGGTCACTGTGGTTCTATGACAAGTTGTCACACTACAGAAATAGCCACTAATGAAATAACTGTATAAAATCTGCCCCCACCCAGATAATCTTCCTTTCTGATCAGCTAGGTGCATCATCTATCTATCTTGCCTTGGCCTTTCCAGGGTCATAGCCCAACACTACCAGGTGTATAGGCCTGAAGCTGCTGAATGAATTTCCTGAAACCAGTGAGAATGGTTCTGGCTATGCTCCCAGCTTAGAAGGAGTCATTCATTCATTCATTCATTCATTCATTCAGGTCTGCTTCACAACCTCCCTACCCCTATCCCAGACACCAATGGAACCAGGGCCTTGTGAATGCTACAAGCACTGTTCCCCTGGCCCACATCCCAGCCTTGGGCATGGTGAGTCGGTTGGCACTATTCTCAGTGGAAGGACCCATCCACAAGCCAGGAGGGCAAAGGAGCTTTCAGAAGCAGATCTCTTGGAAAACAGCTGACGCAGCCCTTGAGCATTTTGAGTTATTCTCTTTATGATGGTGTGTAAGTCAAGTACAGACTGTTGTGTCACTAGATGATTCAGTTAGGGGAAAAGAGAAGCTTTGAATTTCCAATCAAACTTCCTAGCACATTGCTTGAACCTTCCTATGTAGCCCATACTATCTTGCCTCAGCCTCCTGAGTGCTAAGATTCCAGGTATGTACCACCACCACACCCTATCAATTTAACTGTTTGCTTGAACTCAATTATTTTAAGTTCCTCTAATACCTGGGATTAAAACAACAACAACAACAACAACAACAACAACAACAACAATTTAGTTTTGATTCAAGTGTCCTTTGGGAGATAGAGTCCCAAGTACATTCCCCCCCCACTATTTACATGGAAAATTTGATCTTTAAGTGTTTTTATTAGAAGCAAGCTTCCACTGTGTGGGTTATCATTAGGTACAAGGGTCTCTAGGATTTCTAGGGGCTTATGGGCATGGGACTTCAATTTTCCCTAGCACAGAGCAAGGGTAATGACTGAGCCAACTGAGTTCCTTCAAATGCCACCTGCCATCTCCTGCCTCCCATTTCTTCATCACCCCCCCCCCAATTCTGTAGACAGCTACTTCCCACTCAAAAGCCCATCCTTTGCTATCCCCTAATTGTCCTTTGTCTCTTTCGTAGGTGACATGTACTGATTTAGTAGACCCTGTTGGCCTACATGGCAAAGAACACTTCTAGACTGTTTTTATGGGTGGCTGTCCTCTGTGGCTTTTGCTTTCCCCCTCTCTCAAGCTAAATTCCAGTGAGGACAATACCATGCCCCTGCCAAGGCAGGTCCTCTTCTCAAAATCTAAGCTGGGCTGGAGGGAGCACTTGCTGCTTTTGCAGAGACAACTCGGAGTTTTCTTCCCAGAACCCATGACTGGTGGCTCACAGTCACGTGGGTGACTTCAGTTCTGGGGAAATCCAACGCTCCCTTTCTGGCCTCTAGAGGCACTGCACTCACACACACAGCCCCCAGCATAGGTGAGCATAATTAAAAAGAGAAAACAAGAATTAAAACAACCCTCCTAAACTCTTCCCTACCCCAATCATAGCAGAATTAGTGCCCATTGGCAATGCCACTGCTCTTTGGAAGTGGCCTGGAACTCTGGAAGGTCATGAACTCTCCCTAGCCTGTCCTCCTTACTGGCTTAGACCTCTTGGTATTATTGAACATCAGGTACAATGTAGTATATTTGATTATCTGATTTCTGACCTTTCTCTCTTAACAGCGAGCACAGTCGCCTCCCCAGGGGCGGACGTTTGTTTATATTTATATATACATTGTGTGTGTATGTGTGTGTGTGTCCTCTCATGCATGTAGAGGCCGAAGGACAAGCTTCAGAAGGCAATGGTCTCTTGTTTCTGCTGCTGGGCTCTATATACACTACGGGCTGGCTGGCCGAGACCCCCCATGAGATTCTCCCCTCTCAGCCTCCCATCCCTATTAGGAGTTCTGGGGTCACACCTGGGCTTTTGGCTGCTCACTTTTGTTTCCTTCTCTCCCCAGACAGGGTCTCTCTGTGTAGCCCTGGCTGTCCTGGAACTCACTCTGTAGACCAGGTTGGCCTTGAACTCAAAGATCTGCCTGCCTCTGTCCGGCCCCAGTGTTGGGACTTAAAGGCGGCACATGACCTACACCATCCCTCACATCCCCCAGCCCCCACACACCCTCACCATAGCCCCCACACATGGCATTTAAATCAGGTTTTAGGATAGAAGGAGTCAGAAAGTTTGTGCACTAGCGTCTTTACCTGCCAACTCATCTCCTTTATTTTTCATTTTTTTGTGTCTGTCCATCCATCCATCCATCCATCCATCCATCCATCCATCCATCCACCCACCCATCCATCTATCTATTTCTTTTCTCCTCCTCAGTTTTTCAATACTCGGAATTGAATCTAGGGCCCCAAGCGTACTATGTTAGCACGATACGTCCCTAGACCTAGAGATTTGCTTTAAATTGCTTTTTGCTACACCCCAGTCTCCAGTTCAGTGTTAGAGCATAGCAGAGCTTCACCTCTCTCATTGTTTCAGGCAGGATCATACTAAGTATCCTGGGATAGCTTTGAACATACTGTGTAGTCAAAGCTGGCATTGAACTTTTAATCCTCCTGCCTCAGCCCCTGAGTGCTGTGATTATGTCATGCCCAGCTCAGTCCAGCTTGGTGAATGTGTAGGGCTGGCAGCAAATGCTGGGATGGCACTTTGATGATAAAGTTGGCCACAGCAAAATCAGGAACCATTCTTGTCACAGGACACCCACATCTCCAAGGCCCTACTCTGGCAAGTCTTTACCTTGCAAGGGCCCTGGAAGTCACATAAGCAAAGGTCTCAAAAGTCCCAGCCTAGAGGTGAGGCTGGAGGTTTGGTACCTGCTCTCAAAGGGTTTCCAGTAAATCACCAGGGTGATATCATATCCTTCCAGAATTTGGCTTCTGCTTAGGCAGGTGAGCAAGTTAGGCTAAGCCAGGTCCTACAAAACCCTTAGGCCCTTCACAACCCGGAGGCCAGCTGTTCTGTTTCTGTTGAGAGGAAAAGAAAGGACAAGCCATTACAGCTGCTGTCTACACCAGCAAACCCTGCGAAGGTAAGCCAGGCAGTCTTTCCTCCCAGAATGAACCCAACTCACTCATCTTCCAAGGCCTGCTCCCTTTCATCCTGAAGCCTGCTCTGTAGGCTTCTGCCTTTCAGCCTTGTCTTGGCCATAATGCAACCTTCCCACAGACTGCAGGGCAGAGGCTTCTACAGACTTGAAAGCCTCCCCCCAGTTCTTACTGCTTGTTCAGCTCTGCAGTCTAGGCTTTAACAGAATTCCAAGAGGGCGTTCTATGAGCTTCCCCTTGCTAGGATCCCACTTTGCTCAACTTATTGGCATGGAACCCAAGCATCCTAGTCTTAAAAAGGCCCAAGGTATAAAAGTGACCAGGCCTTACATAGTGTGTTGCCTGTCCTACCAAACTTGGCCGTTGAGTAGTTACTCCTTGACAAGCTCATGTCCTGCCAACCTTCAAAATCCATCTCTGGCTGAGTCTTGTGACACAGGCCAGCACTTGCTTCCCCTCAGATCTCCCTCTTTAAAAAAAAATTAGAGGGACTAGAGAAATGGCAGAGAGGTTAAAAGTACCTGTTTCTGTTTTAGAGAACAACATGGGTTCCGTTCCCAGCATTCATATGGTTGTTCACAGCTATAACTAACTCCAGTTCCAGGGGATCCCACAGTCACTTGACTTCAGAGAACCAGACACATGTGTGGTACACATATATACATGAAGGCACACACACACACACACACACACACACACACACACACACACACACGCCCACCCGCACACATGCCAGCAAACACGCACACACTCACACAACTTTAAAAAATTGAAAGATTTGTACATGTATTTAATGGATTTTAGTCATTTTTATTCCTCCCCCATCCTCCCCTGTCTTCTGCTAGAACTAGTCTCAACCAGTTTCCCTCATACTTTTATGGTTTCTTTTTGTGTGTGGCCAACTGATTTTCTTGCCTGAGCCTGGGGGACTTATTAGTCCACCAGACCACCAAAGATTATCTCAACCTGTGATTGCCAATACTCCCTTAGGGATAAATGGGACCTCATGGACCCTTCCCTGCTGAGGGGCCCACTGTGGTACAGACAAACTGCACCAGTTCTCTCTCTCTCTGTCTCTCTGTCTCTCTGTCTCTCTGTCTCTCTCTGTGTGTGTGTGTTCCTATGTGTCTGTCTCTCATCTCTCTCTGTCTCTGCCTCTTTCTGTGTGTTTCTCTCTCTCTCTCTCTCTCTCTCTCTCTCTCTCTCTCTCTCAGGCATGGTTTTGAGACTAGGGCGATAGTCACTTCTTTCTGGTTCATGTTTGACCCTTGTGTTACCCCTCTTCCCCAAGGTCTCCAGCTTTGACTTGGACCTGTGTTAGACACTCTCTGGTCTCTCTTAACTTTGTTCTCTGGGGTTTAGAATCAGCAGACAAGAGTTTGGAAATGCAAGGCCCAGGCCTACAAATGAAGGGACCAATGTCTGGTCCTCCCAGGTCTTCTGTGGAAATCAGAGACTACACTAGCATATGTTTACCAGGAAGGCTGTGATCAGAGAGCCACTAGACACTCCTCTGGGAGGCTGCCTGGGCAGGAAGTTGTTCATTTCAGGGTTTCAATGGCCCCTGGGTTGGAAGGGGAGATCCCATTGCACTTGGGGAAACCTGAGGGTCCCACTCAGGAGTTTCCTGACACACAAGAAAGTCCACAACACATATTTGTTGATTGGCTAAAGACAGCCCTTGGAGCTAATAAGGAACTTTGGGGGACAAGTACCAAGCCAAGGACTATGAACAGCGCCTAATATGGATCTCCTTCTAGAGGAGAGGACCAAAGCCAGAGAGGAAGTGAAGTCACCTAGTGACCTGAGGCCCAAGCCAGCTGCCCCCTTCCTTCTATGGCCTTTAGATACTTCCTGGAAGGTAAGATTATTAAATTGATAGACATGAGGAAGGCTATGAACTTAGGCAGAAAACAATTGACACATTTATCTGCCACCCCAAAAAAAACCTAAGTGAAATGGAACATTCTCTTTAGTCCAAGTAGAAAACAAATCAGGATGATGGTGATTGTGAGTTTGTTACTGTTTTAATCCATTTTCAATGACCTATAATGAAAAAAACAGGAGGCAGGCTACTTCATAAAGAAAGGCAGTTTATTTGGGTTCATAGTTTTGGTAAAGCAAGTGCTAGGGGCTATATCTATTTGTTTTTACCACCACCACCACCACCACCACCACCACCACCACCACAAACCCACAACAGTCCTTGTGCTTCAGACTCTCAAGTGTTACAATTAAAGGTGTGAACCACTGTGCCCAGGTGATAGATTTATTGCTAGTAGAGCCCCAAGTTATTAACGAGGCAGAGGCTGTGTTGCATGGGTTTTCGAATCTCTATCTCTCTCTATTTACTTTACTTTATTGATGTGGATGAATGTTTGTTTGCATGTATATCTGTGCACTGCATGCATGCTTGGCCAGGGGCGAGAAGGATCTCCTAGAAACGGTGTTACTGAGAGTTGTGAGCCACCATGTAGGTGCTGGGAATTGAATCCAGTCTCTGCTACAGCAGTTATTCCTCTTAACCTCTGAGCCATCTCTTCAGTCCCTGTCCTTTTCTTTTCGGGCCACTACGATTCATTGATGGGTCTCCACCCTGATGATCTAATCCTAAGCATTTCCCAAAGGCCCCATCTCTAAATACCATAGTCGCTTTGTATTCCCACCCTTTCAAAACCTCACAGTAGGATTAAATTTTAGCCCAAGCTTGAGGGAGGAGATTATAGTAAAACTACAGCAGTCACCAAGAGAAATCACAGATATAGTTGCAATGCCTTACAGTTATGACCATTTGAAATAGAGCAGTTCATTTAACTCACTATTTAATGCATCAAGTCAACACACACACACACACACACACACACACACACACACGTAGTGACTGTATCACCAGCCACATACTTGATGCCTGTCAATATAATAAAATAAATACTTGGTTTGTTTCCAATTCTATGGGCTTTATTTTGGTTTGTCTTATTTTTGGTGCTGGGAATGGAACCCAGGGCTTTGCTCATGCTAAATGCATACCTTATCACTGAACATCATGCTCAGTCCTGCACAATGCTTTATTGCATGCATTTAATGCTGCATTCTGAGAATGGAGGTATGTGTGTCCACAGGCTTTACCAGTCTATGAAGGAGCCATGGCACAAAAAAAAGATACCAAGGGTCAGCAGTAGGTAAAGTTCCTTGCTGCCAAGTCTGATGACCTGGGTTTGAGTCCTGTGACTCACAGGATGAAAGGAGAGATTTGAGTCCCACATGTTGCCTCTGGCCTCCCTCGTGGAGGCATCCTAACTAAAAAACAAAAAAAAAAATTAGAAAAAAGGCTTTTTGAGAGTCAGTCTCCATAAATGCATAGGATGTCTTTTGCCGCCTAGTCTGTTTCATGGCAGAAACCAAGAGTTCAGCCTGGGTGGTAACAGTTGAGTTTCCTTCTTAGCCTCTGCTCAGTTTGTTCCAACCTTGTTGTTTTATCCATGACACAGGTGTCATAGCAATTTCACATTTCAGGGTTATTGTGGGTTTAAGAAGATGTATACAGTGTTTGACCGTGAGCATGGCTTAAGGTACAAAAACAAGTTCAGTATGTGATTAATGTGTGTGTGTGTGTGTATGTGTGTGTGTGTGTGTGTGTGTGTGTGTGTGTGTGTGTAAAGTTGACAAGAACCATTTCTTTATTTTGGCCATTTCAAAGAAAAAAGCATAATTCATTTGTCAAACTTTTCTAAACCTCAATTCATGGGTATTAAAAAAATATCATCCAAGAACAGATGGCTTAAGATGATGTTTTCAATTACATTATAACATCTTTTAATTAAAGGGTAATTTATGTATTTTAAAGCTTACTGTCCTCCAAGGGAATAATTCAATAAGTTTTTACATATATCTAGATCACGGGATCACCTCCTAGATCAAGATCTATGTCTTTCCCACTATTCCAGAGGATTCCTTATACTCTTTCCCAGTCATTGTTGTTCTCCCTTCTTTAAGAACTTAATTAGGTTTCTATTACTGTGATGAACACCATAACTGAAAAAACTTGGGAAGGAAAGGGTTTATTCTATCCTACGCCTTATGTGTGACATGAAGGGAGGTCCAGACAGGAGCTCAAGGCAGGAACCCGGAGGCAGGAACTGAAGCAGAGACTGTGGAAGAGTGCTGCTTACTGGCTTGTTCAGCTTGCATTCTTAGGCAATCCTGGGCCCTCTCACATCCATCATCAATCACCAATTGATAAAATGGTCACTAGACTTGCCTTCAGGCCAATCTGATGGAGGCAACTCCTCAGTCAAATTCCATCCTCCAGATATGTCCATGTTTGTGTTAACTTGACAAGAACAAGTACTACCCTAAGTTCTATCACTGATCTTTCTGTAGATGGAATCTGAAGACAGGGACTCCTTTGTATCTCTCTTCATTCAGTAATTATCATATCTGAGCTCTGTCTGCCTACATTTTGGCCCATATCCATAATTTCTTCCTTTCCATTGCCAGGTAAAAACCACAATATAAATATCCATTGTTCCACTAATGAAATTTTTGGCTTTTTTCCTTTTCTTTTCTCCCTTTCTTTCTCTCTCTTTCTCTCTTTCTTTCTTTCTTCCTTCCTTCCTTCCTTCTTTTCTTTTTGACTCTGGTGAATCAAGGTGCTTTGAATGTTCATGTCCTTGTGTGGGTGAATCAATTAATTTCTCTTGGCTATGCGGAGGAATGAGATCCCTGGGTCAGAATTTCGTATGTCCTATGTGTTCCGTCAGTCTCAATTAAATGTTCTCTTTCTGAGGCAAGAGTCTCACGTCACTTGGGATGTCTTCACATTTGCTGTATCACTCAGGATGGCCTTGAACTTCTGGCCTCTATGTCTTCAGTGCTAGCATTACAAGCATACAGCTCCAGAGCTGCGTTATGCAGTGTTTTGCAGGGATGGCTTCCAGTAGCATGCTAGGTAAGCACTCTTAACTGAGCTACTTCTCTCTCTACCCCAGTGAAGTGCTAGAAGATGTATTTTCTAGGCAGTAAGGCTTTACAGTAAGAGTGATGGCTGTGTTGTAAACTAGGGGTTCCTTAAACTTCCCACCCTAGAAAGCAGAAATTCCAATACCAATTTCCCCACCGAAATAGATATTCTTATTATTTTGTGATGGAACCCAAGGCTTTGTGTGAGTTAGTAGTGCTGTACCACTGGATTATAGCCCCAGAGTAACATTGTGATGGATAACTAGATTTTGTCTGCCAACCTCGATTTGGAATGGAGAAAAGGACTATGATGTACAAGTGGCTAAGGATGAATTAGAAGAGAGATGAGCAGAAGAAAAAAAACTATCAAGGGCTAAGTATGGTGGCATGTAACTGCAATCCCAACACTCAGAAAAAAAAAGACAGGGGGATTAACAGCTCCAGATTGGCCCAGGCTATGAAAGAAGTTGGAAGCAAGCCTGGGCCACATAGTGAGACATAGTCTCAAAAATCAACCCCTTCCAAAAGGACCCTACTAGGGAAGTTGAGGAGCCAGGCATGGGGTGCTAGACATCCTTAGGTAGGGTGACTAAACTGAATTGGTCAGCAGTCCCTGGAAAAGGAGGTGATCCCCTTCTTCTGCTTGCTACTCAGGTAGCCCAGCCTGGCAGAATGTCCTTCACTGTGGCTACCTAGTTCTGATAAACTTAGCACCCCCCTGGGTGGTCTGCGACAGTTGTTGCTTTTTGTACATATTGGTTTTTAGCTACAGGTCAAATGTTTCTCAGCATCTGTCCTCAGACCAGGGGAAGGCCTTGTGATTGCCATGAGTCTGGGGTACTTGGTTCTTGACAGGGCAGCATTCACACCATGAATGCTCCTTTGCATAGGAGTATACTGGCTCCCCACATCCAGCCTGACATTCTTACTCAGTAAATGAAAGCTTTTTATGCCGCATCTTCTCGACTAGGATGGTGAGATTTTTCTAAAAGCGTGAGTCTCAAAGTGTGCCTCCTAGACCAGCTCACACCAGCACCACAGAGGATTTTATTTAAAATGTCCAATGATCTAGGGATGTGGTTCAGTTACCAGCATCCTTGGAGCCATGGGTTTATGACCCAGACCTAACTTGGCCTGTGGTAGAGCACTCCTTTTATCCCAACTGTTGTGAGGCAAGAGCAGGAGGATCAGACATACAAGGTCATCCTCAGCTACTTGGGTTACACTTGAGACCCCTGTGCCTTTGTCCTGGGAATTCTGCTTATGCATTACTAAAGTTGATAGCGCTTGGTTTCCAACTTTTTCTCTTTTTAATAAAAAACAACAGTTATTGCCTGGTCCACCTCCCTGGAGATGAAGTTATTAATTAAGGATGTAGTGTTTGCCCTATATAGCACATATAACTTAACTTTACCAAGTTAAGCCACATTCTTTCTTGTCCTAGCTTCTTCAGGGCATTGAATGTATGGAGGTGATCCTGCCATGGCTGTCTTTAAGTCTATTTATGTACTAAATTACACTCATTGATTTACATCTGTAGAGCCAACCTTGCATCCTTGGAAGGAAACCAGCTGGGTCATGGTGTATGCTTTTCTTAGCGAGTTCTTGAATTCCATTTGCAAAAGTTTTATTGAGACTGTTTGCATCTATGCTCATCAGGGACATCGGTCTATAGACTTTGTGTTATCGAGTCCTTATCTGGTTTTCATATTGGAGTAATGCTGGCTTCATAGAACTAGTCTGTCTAGTGGCGGTCCTTCCCTTACTGTTTTACAGGGCTCAGTGGGGAGCATTGGAGTTAGCTCTGCTTGAAGGGTCTGCTGAGTCTATTTGTCGATGTTTCCCCTTTGTGTGCTTTCCCTCTTTTTCCCAATACCCGCATTGCTTCATTCTTTCTTTTCCAATATGTCTACTCATTTTTCTCTTTCTCCCTCTCCCTGTCCCTCCCTGTCCATCCCTCCCCCCCCCCTGCTCCCTCTCCTCTTTCTCCTTCACCTCCTCCCTCCCCCCCTTACCCCCCTCCCTCCCCCTCCTCCTCCTTTCCCTCCTCTCTCCTCCCCTCCTTCCCCTCCCCTCCCTCCTCCCCTCCCATTACCTCTCCTCGTCCTCCCTCGTCCCCCCTCCTCTCCTCCTCTTCCCTCCTACTCCCCTTCCTCCTCTTCTCCCTTCTTCAAAATTTCAGATTCCATTTTAGATCTTACTTCTATGTGACAGCATCTGTATTGCTGATTTCCCTAGCCACTTTGCTGGCTTCTTCTTCCTCTGCATTGCTCACTTTCTTCGCCAGGTTCTCAACTCTCAGGCTTTGTGTCTTCCTTGAGGTTACTGCTCATTTTTACAAGAAAACTTTGAACTTTTCATCTGGCCTCTTGCTTATCTCAGTGCCTTTCAGTCCAGTAGCCGAGGAGTTTGAATCTTTTGGAGAAGTCACGTTGCCTTGCTTTTTCATGCTTCTTGTGTTTTTGCGTTGTAATTTGCACATCCGTTTGTGTGTTTGTTTGTTTGTTTGTTTGTTTGTTTGTTTCTGGTTGGAGTGGGGAAGGTCTCATTAAGCAGCCTGAAATCTTGAAGGTTCAATCCTCACTACCACTCAACAAGTAGAAAACAAACTCTTAGAAGTAGTGCCTACTGGACTTCTCTCTGCCAGGGAGCCATACACCTCAATATCAGAATTGGCAGGGGACTAGTGCCAAGACGCCCCCTCCCCACCCTCCTCGTAATTCAAATCCTGGATGCTAATGCTCCTTGTATAAAGTGACACAGTATTTGCTTAGAACCTGCATACTCTTGTACATTTTGTTTTTAACTCTAGCTTTTGTAGCCCAGGGTGGCTTTGAACTTGTCATCTTCCCACCTCAGTCTCTGAGTGCTGGGATCACATGCACACAGTACCATGTTGGTATACTTTAAATCATGTGTAGGTTGCTTATAATGCCAATGCGTTGTAAATGCTGTATACATGGTTGTTAAACACATTGTTTAGGGAATAATGACAAGAAAAAGGCCTGTGTGTGTTCAGTACAGATGCTCTGCTTTCTCACCATTTTCCATGGGTGGTTAGTTGAACCCACAGAGGCATAGCTCAGGACACACAGGCTGACTATTTTGGGGAGCATCCAGCTCCCAGCACAGGGGAGCATGAGGCTGAGGTGACTGAGCTTGGGCACGAAATGGAGCTGCTTTTGATGCTTACACAGCTCATGCTGCACCGGCTGAATTCTGCCAGCCTCACTGGTCGCTTGCTACATGACTTGCTGTTTTCTCTTCAGTACATATGTCCTCCAGCTCAGCACACCCACCGAGCTGGCTGGACCCCCATCCAGGGCAACAGGGGTTCTTGGGAATAGACTCAACTCGGGCCTGCACAAAAGTAGGACACCTTGTAGACACTATTGATTTTCCTATAAAGGGTGAACTTTCTATTAAAACAATCACATAAATTATTTAACTAAACCCCACATGGTAGTATATAACCAGGAGGGCCAGGATCAGGCCAGCCCTTGAAAAAGGACCAGAGAGAGCCTGTACCTTATGGTACAGGACTTGAGTGTATGGAAGTCACCACTGAACTTAATAAATCTGTTGTCTTTTGTTTTGTTTTTTCTCTAGAGCTTTGGGATCACGCATGTGCCTTTCTTTTCAGTCTCCGCAACTGCTTTCATTGCAGCATGGGCACCAGAAAGCCACTGTATTCAGAATGAGATTTTTTTGTCCGATCCTTGGTATCCACTCACACCCTCCATTATTCAGACTTGACAGTCAGCCACAGCTGCCTCTGTCTGGAGAGGCAGTGTCAGTTGCAGACTGCCTCCTCTCTGCGTCCCTGCCCCACTTGTTTCCTTCTTCCCTTGGAAGAGACAGAGAATAAAGCCCTACCCATTTCCAGGATATTCCTTTCACATTACTGCTGCCTCCCTCCCCACCCCCGCCCCAGGATTTCCTTGGAAATGATATGACTGTCCTGAGTAGTTCTGGTGGCTTGGATACAAAAGTGATGTTTAGCAGGGCGCTGTGACTTCCTCCACTTATTCCAGCAGCAGCACATTGGAGACAGAGGCAGGCAGATCTCTGTGAGTTTCAGGCCAGTCTGGGCTATATAATAAGATTCTTTTAGGGTGGGCAAGCAGTGGTGACATTTGCATCAGATAGCTGATTTGTTGTTGTTGTTGTTGTTGTTGTTGTCGTTGTCATTGTTGTTGTTGTATAGTCAACACTCTTAGCAGTTTCAAACTTGCTTTAAGTCATTTTGGACTTTTGGAGGATGCCCTTTTCTGGCTCCTTATTTTCAATCACCTTGCCCCATGCCTTAACCACTTGGCGTTTTTATCCCTTGGATGCTCCCAAATCCTACCCCCAGCAAAGTAGATCTGGGGCTTGGATCTCCTCCTTGGATTTCCTCTAAGCACTAAAATGTACAGAACCTTTAGACAAAACAGGATTTCACATACCAGGGAAGTTAGACACTAACTAGTTCTATGGCACCTAGGCTTCCTTTCTTTGGAGACCTTGGTGTGAAAAGAAATGCCATTTACCTATGCTGGGAGGGGGTATTGGCCTGACTGCACTGACCCCAGGGAGGCCGAACTGGCTCTGCCTTTTGTCTCCAGCAGTGCTGGGTAGAGGGCTACCTCGTGGGGTTAATTGCTCAGTTGTAACTCTGGTCGTTAAAATTCAAGAGGTGTGCTCTGTAAGACCCTTGAGGTAGATGTGCTGTCCTGTAACTTTTTATATATGACACCTCCCCCTCGGGTTCCTGCACTGCTGTTAGCCTCAGCCAATTAGAGCTTCGTGAAGAGGCCAGACCCTATCTCCCAGCCCTGCTTCTGCTGGGAGACCCAGTAGTGTTCTTTCTGGTTTGATGGAACCTCTGCTTCCGGCCATAATACGTTTGCGATTTTTAGTTTAAAAAAAAAATACAAAACTGATTTCTATTCCGACATGCACAAGACCAATTTAAATTAAAGTATTTATTTGTTTGTTTGTTTGAAGTAGGGTCTTGTTATATATATAACCAAGGCTGGCTTAGAACCCCTGATCCTCCTGCCCCAGCCTTCAAAGTGCCAGGATTGCAGGTATGTATTACCATTCTCAGCTTTAAAAATATTTTTTAAAATCAATCTCTCTCTCTCTCTCTCTCTCTCTCTCTCTCTCTCTCTCTCTCTCTCTCTCCCTCCCTCCCCCTCCCGCTCTCACACATGCTTGCATAATTTTATAAACTTGGTTTGATAGCACACACCTGTAACCCCAGCATTGTGGGGTAAGAGTTCAAGGTCATTCTGGGCTCATGAGTTTGAGGTTAACCTGAGCTACATGAGCTCCTCTCTAAAATAACATACATCTCCCTCCTCCATCTCTCACACTCCCTTCTAAAAGGCGTTTCTTTTGAAGTTGGTTTTCTTTGATCCAAGTGGCCGACTTCAGGATGGTTTTCTCTAACTACATATAAAACAAATCCCCACTTCCCCACTTCCCAACACACACACACACACACACACACACACACACACACACACACACACACACACACACACACACACGCACGCACACGTGCACACACACAAAAAAGAAAAGAAAAAGCCCAAAAGAGAAGCTGGCCAGCAACTCATCTCCGTATTTGCTCTGTCACTCATGAACCGCTGGCTCCTTCTGGTTACCATCTTGTGAGCATTTGGGGAGGACAGAGACTAGAGAACCTTTAATCTGCAGGGCCCTGGAAGTGTCATGCTGTAGCGGGTCTCCCATCTGTGGGCAAGTTCTACTATAACTGGCTGTGCTCCTCCCATCACCCAAGCCACAATCATACTGGTCAGAGTCTTAGCAGTGAGCAAAAGGGCTGCTGTGCTCATAGGTAAAGGAACGAGGAGGCCATCAGGCCTTGTCGCTAGATAGGAGTGGAAAATGGTAGGAAAATCTTCGTGCAGCCTCCAGTTTGGCTTGTTTCTCGTGACGTGCTCACAGCACTAATTTTGGAAGTCGATTAGCTAAATAGCAAATGGGCCCCTGTCAGCCTTGCTGTAGGCAACGCCTCCAGTGCACAGTCACTGTGGGAATGATTACATTGTTTTCCAGCAATTTAGAAGTAGCCTTGATTAGCTTAGACAGGTTGAAGCCACTGACCTCCTGGGCCTTCAAAGGGGTCCCATGTCCTCTAAAGAGCCATCAGGTTTCATTGCATATGCACAGAACTCCCATTACCTTGCTCCTTACTTTAATTGCCTTGCTCCATGCCCTGACCACCTTGCTTTTTTATCCCCTAGATCCTCCAAACACTGACTCTGCAACACTATCACCTCGTGAATCTTTGTAGTACAACTGAAACATTTCAGTGATTGGTGCCCTCAGTGGTGGGCAACATAGATTTTGTTTGGTAACAAGCAGGGAGGTTGCTTTCTTTATTAGAACAAGTACGGCACCCAGAGTCCTTCTCTTACTTCCATTGTCTTTCTTCTCACTGCCTCTGACATAGAGCTGGGTAGGCTCTATTAGGAGTAGCTTTCTGGAACTGATTTGTTCTAACTTGGAAGGGTCAGTTGTACATATCGTTTTCAACTCTATGTTCACCGACAACACACTGGGAGCTTCACGTCAATCACCTTGAGAGTATTTACACCACAGGAATTGGCAACTGCTACAAGTCAGGGCTTTCCCTTGACGGGTGCGGGTGAATTTGCGGCTCTACCACTGTATTGGTACTTGGCTCTCACCACCATCAGTGTGATTTCCCATAGAGCAGAAAGAAGAAAATTGAAAGACTACCTTATCTAGATCCGCCTGTAGCTAAGGTTCAGGGTGGCAAGCATACATTCTGTTAGTAGGTGTTTACTTTTGACTGCCCAACATTTGCAGGATGGACGGGAAGTGGGTCATATTCCTGAATCTTTGGTGCCTTCTATATGCAAGCAAGACTGTTCTGATGGAAGTCTCTGGAAGTATTATGACATCTCTGGCCCAGCTTTGTGGGTGTTGAGAATCATCATAGCAGCTAGACTCCACATTTCCAAACTGGACGTCAGCAGCCTTTTGACTCTTAGACCACAGTTATGGCTATACTTCTCAACCCATCAGTCCCAGTAGTACCGCGACATCACCACTTTTCTGATTGTGGCTGAAGTGTAGCTCTCCTGGAGGGTCAGCCCTGGGGCTCTTTTCTGGAAGGTCTACGCATGTCTTCATAGCCTCCAAAATGATGCTGTTAACATGTAACATGTTAACAATGTGTTAAATCTCTTCCTATTAAAACACCAGTGACAGCTAATATTGGTTGTCAACTTGATGAGGTCTAGAATCATCCAGAAAGGAACCTCTGTGCATGTCTGTGAGGGCTATTTAGACAGGATGATGCATCCTAAATGTAGGCAGCACCGTTTAATGGCTGGGGGTCCTGGACCAAATGAAGAGGAGAGAGCAAGCTGAGCGTCAATGGTCAACTCTCTGCTCCACTACTGCAGACACAATGAGACAAACTACCTCATGCTCCTGATGTCATGCCTTCACTTCTGTGATGGACTGCACCCTCAGCCTAGGAGGCCAAACCAAACCCTTTTTTCCTTAAGTTGCTTTTGCCAGGTATTTCGTCACAGCAACAAGACCAGTTACCAAGACAACACTCTGTGGTGAACTCTGCCAACCCTCGGCTTCTCAGTTCTTCTCTTGTCATCTCCCTTGCTAGAATGAGCCTTTTGGGGGAACACACACGAAATATCTTCTCTGAGAGCAAAGGCCAGTGGAACATTCCAGCATGATACTTGGGTAATGTTTTGTGAGCACTGAGCAAAACCATCTACCACTGAGCTCCATCCTGGCCAGGATGGAATTGAGCTTGCAACCCGTCTTGGCTATGTGGTATTATTGACCTCTGAACTTATATTCCTATCTCCCTCTGCCTCTGCCCTGTCCACCATCACCTAGCAGAACAATTGTTGGTCCCAGGCTTAAATTCTAACTCTGCACTCCTTTTATGGTATAGGAGTTAGTCTATAAGAAGTTTTCTCACCTGTAAATGGGGCTAAGGCTGTTTTCAGGGTTATCGAAATGATAATAAATCTATCATTTGATTTGAATATGGAAAAAAATGAAAAGATTATGCCGGGCAGTGGTGGCTGGTGCATTCCTTTAATTCCCAACACTGAAGAAGCAGTGCCAGTTAGAATTCTGTGAGTTCAAGGTCAGGCTGGTCTACCAACAAGGACAGCCAAGGATGAAGAAACAAAAAAACAGACAAAGTAGACCACTTCTCCTGGCTAACTTTGAGTCCCAAAGCAAGTTAGTTCACCTATTTGAATCTCCATCTCTTCCTCTGAAGGAGGAGTGAAAATAATCAACTAATCAAAACCTTCCTTCAAGTACTGCAGGGGTCGGAGTGTTCGTGCGCAGATAGTGTTTTATTTTAGGAATTTACATCTCACTGCAGGTAAAGACATCTGGAAGACGGGAATCCCACAAGAATCCCACAAGAAAATCCAACTCCTAGCATGGAGAAAATGCTTCCTGTATGCCGGCTCTTTTGATTGTCAGTCACGACACCCAGGAGTGGCTTCCACAGACAGCCCCCACCTCATTATTGACAGCAAGAAGTACAGTTGAATTGTGCTGCATCCAAAAAGCACTGTTTGTGGTAAGGATTCCCGGACTTCCTGCAGCCTGGCTTTCAATCGCAGCGACTAATCACCTGGGTCACCTTGCAGCAGATTTTGTGCTAGCTGAGCCTGGAGGATTCATTAGGAGGTCTGGCTATCAAAGACTAATGACTTTTAAAAGATGATTTTGGTGGGTGTTTGGTCATCATTGCCTTAAATTAGAAAAACATTCTTCTACTAGAAATGATTGCAGCCCTGCTTGATGGCCCAGAACCAGGATGGCACCTCCATCACTCTGTCCTCTTAAGGTTCCTAGCCCCTGGGAATTTCCCTGGCAGCTGTTTGAGTAGGGGCGGGGACTTCTAGTTCCTGTATTCTCAAGCCACTTGGTCTCAAGGGAGGCTTTAAGCTCCACCTCCAGTGCCAAGCAATGATAAATCTATGTCCCCTGCCTTCCCTAAGAGCCTGAGATGGCTTGGAGCGTGAGTTCAGAAGCACGAACTGTGTCTTTTCCTTCATATGGATGCTTCTTCCCATTTTGTGGATTGATTTTTCTCTTGACTGCCTGCTTTGGTTTTATATCACTAATTCTGGAAATCACGGCGTGGCTGGTCTTCCTTTAGCGCCTAGGTTACTGAGGGGTTGGGGGATGACTCAGATTCAAATTTACATTCTGACTCTAGTCAGGAGAGAGGGTTGTGTGGTAGGCATCTTGGGTAATCACCATCCCACCCCTCTCGCTCCATCTTGCTTACTTTATTTATTTTTTGCCTCATCTGTTCTTACTAATTCGCAATTTATTTTATGCCGTGCTTCTGTGTGCATCTTTGTAAATCCTAAATATATCTGGGCAGATATAAATCAATAGGAGTGCATAGTGGCTAATGGAGGCTCTGGATAGCTTTCTTGTGAAAACAATTGTCCCTGAATATATAGGCCTGTGTCCCGAGGCCATGGAGGGCAATAGAGAGGAAGGTGAGAGAGCTAAAATACAAAGAGCTACAGGGAATTGCATTTGAAACATTCTACCCCACCCCCCATCTTCCAAAGCAAACCAATCTTAACCTTCACCCTACATGGGGAAAAACATGGATTTTAATAAATCACTTAAAAGGTACCTTCTGTGGAGAATTACAAATGTTAAACAAAGATTAAATATTGAGAATATTAAACACTGTAATTAATCTGAACGTGATATGACATACTTGTATTCACAGAACTCAGGAGGGGAAGACAGGAAGGCTGCCATGCGTCTGAGGTTAGCTTTGGCTACATAGGGAATTCCAAGCCAGTCGGACCTACAGAGTGAGATCCTGCCTCAAGCTAACAAACGCCCAACACTGTAATTAGCCCCCACCTGGGCCCAACAACGATGAACTTATGTCTTATGATGTCAGTCCCCCTGTGAAATTAGGTGGGTGTAAGGGGTATATGTGTACACATAGAAGTCAGAGGTTAATATCTACTGTCATCCTTACTCACTCTCCACCTTATTGTTATTAATTTTTAGATGGGGTCTCTCAGGAGCTTAACCATTCAGTTAAAATGGCTGCTCAATGGACTCTAGGGGTTCCTTTGTTTGCATCCCTGAGAGTACTGGAATTATAGATTTCTGCTGCTCAGTCCGGCTTTTACATGGATGCTGGAGATCTTAACTCAGGCCCTCATGCTTATGAGGCAACTGTGTTACTGATTGAGCCATCTCTCCAGCCTGAATTATGATTTTTAATTTTTTAGTAATAAGTATTTTATTCCTTTTTCCCATAGCGAAATGGCTACGCTGACTTCTAATGTAATCAAAAGTTCTGCTTGGGTCTGGCAGTGGTGGCACATGCATTTAATCCCAGAGCTTGGGAGGCAAGGTCAGGTGGATCTCTGAGTTGGAGGCCCATCAAGGCTACATAGAGAAATCCTGTCTTGAAAAACCAAACCGACCAAACAAACAACCAAACAAAAAACCCAAAACCCTTTTATGTAGTAATATGTTATGAATTTGAGGTGTGATGTCTTACACGTAGTCATGTTGGTGCCATCCATCCAGACTTTGTATGCAGTTTATTCCTTTTCATTGTTGAGTAATATTCTGTTGTATGGTCACGGAACAGCTTATGCAATCTCCATTCAGTTGACATTTGGGTAGTTTTGCTTTGGAACCATTCTAGGGCATGCCTTTGGGTGTATACGCTTGACTTCCTTTGTTACTCTGCAGCAGGTCTTAGGTGTTTCATAATTTCACCCATAATTGTCTTAATATGTATCTCTGAGAGAGGATTAGTATTTTGTGATAATTGTAAAATTAATTTTAATTTTCATTAGGTTATAATTTTAAAAAATAATAGTAGAAGTTAATGCTAGGTTCAGATTCCCAGTGATGGTAGGAAGAATTGGGGGCGTGAGGATAGAGTACACACTCAGTGCTTTGGAGTCCCCAGGTTTCCCAATACCAAAACAAACAAACAAAAACCCATCTCTTGGGCTGGAGAGATGGCTCATCACGTAAGAGTGCTTGCTGTTGCCAAGCATTGTGGTGCACACTTTTAATTCTAGCATTTGGGATGCAGAGACAGGGGGAGCTCAAGGCTAACATGGTCTACACAGAGAGTTCCAGACCTGCCAGAGCTACATAGTAAACTCCTGTTTCAAACAAACACAAACTGAAATGGACATTTCTGGTTTTTTTTTTTTTTTTTTTTTTTGAAACTCAATTATGTCATATGATGTTTTGCTAAAGCAGACATGGGGAGAAGATGTTTTGGCTGAAGTAGACACATGAGAGGATGCATGGTGTTTAGAAAGGGTATAGATACGACCCACAGACAGTGGGAGGAAGTTCTGGCATTGGTTTGCCTTGCATTGCGTTGTTGATCTTTCTTGTCGTGACTTTGTAAGAGTAACTCACCAAAGGACTTCTGGTGAAAGCTTCTGGTTTCTTTGGAAAGTCAGTTATGTCAAATGATATTTTGCTGGAGCACACAGGCGAAAGGGTATTTTGCTAAAGCAGACACAAGAAAGAATATTTTTCTGAAGCAGACACAGGTGAAAAGACGTTTTGCTAAAGCAAACATGTAAAAGGACACAGGATATTAAGACGGAGCCAACAGATGGTAAACAGTGCTGGATGGTATCGTTATGCCTTTCTAGTCTTTAATGGTTACCATTTGTCATGACTTCATAGAAAGAAATACACCAAAACACTTCTGCTGGTGTTTGGAAGCTTCTTGCCACTTCCTCGGACTTGGGCCAATTGACAAAGTGATGTCAGCTAAGATGGACTCACATGGAGTTTGGCTAAGGCAGACTCATGTGGTGTTTTGCTGAGGCAAGACCTGTGGGAGGACGCATGCTATTTGGAGAGAGAACAAATAGGACTCAATGGACAGAGACTGGCTTGCTTGCATAGTTAGATTTGCAGCACTTCATTGGTCTTACATCTTCATTCTCATCTCCACTGATCTTCACTTCGTTGAGAGAGGCATGGTAGAGAACTTCTCATGGCATCTCTGTGGATCCTAGTCACTTGTGCTGATCAGGCAGAGGCCTTGCTGTTTCTGCTGGGTCGTGCCACCACTGCTGATTTGTGACCGTTTGCTATCCTGACACTACTGAACTGAACTGCTGATATCCTGACAGCACAGATTGAAATTGCTCCAGAGAACTATTTCTAAATAGGTCCACTTCCCCCCAAATCCTAATAACCTTTCTTCTCCATATCTTTGGTGGGTGGTGTAGGCTAGAGAGGATGTTAAAGCATTTAAGAACCCTTATTAAAAGAAGGGTTTGAAAAATTGAAATCAACACATTTCTCATGATATTCTGGTGGCTTCTTGCCACTTCCATTGACTCAAGCCGGAATGTGGAGCCTTGAGTGTTCTTCTGGATTGAACCACCACTGCTGATTTGTGTTGGCGTTTTGCTAGTGAACTGAGCTGCTGACAATAAGGATTGGGAGAGCCACAAAGAACTATTTCTAAACAGGTCCACAACCTTTCGTATCAACCTTTCTTTTCCACCACCTATGGTAGATGGTGAGCTAGAAGGAAGGTTGAAACGTTTAAGAAACATTATTAAAGTAGGTTTTGAAAAATTTAAGCCTACAAAAAATGGCTTGCCATTTCTGCAGAGGACATACCATACTTTTTAATGATTCTCTCACACAAGATGAAGAATGGATCTCTCTTCCCCTAACCCCTCTGTTTAAGAATCACTGGGCTAGAGATATCTTGGTAAAAATACTTCATTCAGTAGCATTCATTCCTCAGACATACTTTTAAAGATTTATTTATTTACGTGCAGGGATGTGTGGTTGAGTGTATATATATCATAGATGAACCCATTATATTTGGGAATATGAGTTGATGGGTCCCAGGAAGAGGAGAAGGATTCACTTTAAAATATTTATTTTGATTTTTAGTTGTAACAAAATACACATATGTAAAGTTACCATCTTGTGTGTGTGTGTGTGTGTGTGTGTGTGTGTGTGTGTGTGTGTGTAGGGGGTGATAGGAATAAAATTCAAGCTCTCACACATATTTCTACATAGGCTTGTGCATGGGGTTAGGGTGGGTGTGGGGTCCTTTCTTTCAAAGATAAAATCCTATAAGAATTCCCAGATCAGAGGCATCAAAGGCTGGAGGAGAGAGGAGGGGAAGGGAGTTGTGGGTGGATGGGGCAGTGTTCTTTGGGAGCTGCTTTCTAGCACTTGAATCCCGTCCAAAGCCATAAGAATAGTCCTCCAAAGCGAAGGCTTTGACTCAGGATACTTGCACAGGCTGTGGCTAGGGGAAAGGTGGTAGCTACTAGAGAAGGGAGTCCTCACCCTTGGAAACAACCTACTTGCTATGAACTGAATGCTTGGACACCCCAAATTCTTAGGCCAAAACATTATGGTTTCATTTTGAAGTACCCTCCACAAATTCATATTTTGAATACCCGATCCTCAGCTTGATGCACTGTCTTGGAAGGCTGGAGAGCTTTGAGGAAGTGAGGCCTGGTTGGCAACATGAAATCACTAAGGGCGGTCGTTGAAAGTTATATCTACCCTGGACTCCTATCTGCTTTCTCTTCTTCCTGGTCTATCGCCATGAGAGCAGTCTCCCCTGCTTCCTTCCACCAACATAGGCAGAACTACTCTGCCATGACTTCCTTGCTATGATAGGCTGAAATTCCTCCACAACAGGGAACCAAAGCAAAGGCTTTCTCCCTTAAATTGTTTCTGTCAGGCACCTACTTGCTCACAGAAACACAAACATAACACATTCTCTGGGGGGATGGTGTTAGGAAGTGGCATCTCTGGGCGATAACTACTGTGAAATGGAGTCAGGAGGGCAGGACACACATTCGTTACCTTTCTAAGTTCTGTGACTAAATTCTTACAGCAGAGAAGGATTTATTTTGGTTCATAGATTCAGAACATAGAGTCAAGCGTGGTAGAGAAGGTATGGTAGCTGGTGTGGCGTGTGAGACAGTGGCTCCTAACATCTTGAGGGGTCAGGAAACAGAAGAACCTGAGTGGGAACCAAAAGTGGCTATCACTCTCAGAGAGTCACTTTTCCTAGCTAGGTCACAGTTCCAGAGGGTTGACAACCACCCCAACCAGGTTATTTCTTTTTTTTTTCCCCCAGAGCTGGGGACTGAACCCAGGGCCTTGTGCTTGCTAGGCAAGCGCTCTACCACTGAGCTAAATCCCCAACCCAGGTTATTTCTTTAGGACTAATTCAAACTCATGAGCCTATGGGAGACGTTTATATTTATGGATGAGTCCCAAGAGTGTAACTTTAATTTTTTCAAAACCTACTTTTAATGATGGTTCTTAAACACTTTAACCTCCCTTTCAGCCCACCACCTACTAGAGGTTGTGGAAAGGAAAGGATATGGGGGAAGTGAACCTGTTTAGAAATGGTCCTTTGGAGCAACTCCTATCTGCACTGTCAGGAAATCGGCAGTTCAGTTCACAGGAGTCAGCAGTGGCAGCTCGACCCACTCACAAACACTTCATGGATACACCAGCAGTTCCATAGAGTACAGTTAGCAGCGGCAGTGGCACTATCTAGCAGAGACAGGCCTCAGCCTTGGCACAAGTCAGCAAAAGGGACCTGGAGGGATGCCAGGAAAAGTTCTCAGCTATACCTCTCTCAGAGAAGCAAAGACCAGTATAGATGAGAGACCAACAAGCTTTGCACAACTAGCTGTACCAGCAAGCCTGGCTCAGCCTCCTTCACTGTCTATCGAGTTCTAATTACACTCCCTCAAACATCACGTATCCTCCACAGGTCTAGCCTCAGCACATGTCTTACCTCATTACTACTGTCTGTCTCAACTGACATCACTCTGCCAATCAGCCCAAGTCTACGGAAGTGGTATGAAACTGCAGTACACCACTAGATGGTTTTTGGTGCATTTCTCTCTATGGAGTCCCAACAAATGGAGCTCAACTATGCAATATAAGGTGAACCAATACATGTGTTGTTAGCAAAGAGTTCTTCATCATTGTCCTTTCACGTGCTTCCTTTAGCAGAACATCCTCTCTCCTGTGTCTACTTCAGTTCCTTCGAAAGTCTGCCTTAGCCTTTCAACTTGTGTCCACTTCAGGAAAACACTCCTTCACCTGTTTGCCCCAGCAAAACACCATCCAACACATCTGGTTCTTTTTTTTTTTTCCGGAGCTGGGGACCAAACCCAGGGCCTTGCGCTTCCTAGGCAAGCGCTCTACCACTGAGCTAAATCCCCAACCCCCCAACACATCTGACTCTCCAAAGAAGCCTTAATTTTCCACTTCACAAGAACTTGCTTTTCTCTTTCTGTCAGGTGACCCAGGACTCAGTCCTGCTAGCCCCCTGATCTGGAACTTCCAGGCCACAGCACCGAGGAACGGATTTCTGTAGTTTAATAAACCAGCCACTGTGCACCATTGTATTTCAGCAGCCTCAAGGAACCGAGACACTACCCAAACATTCTGAATGAAAATGTGCCTGGATCCAGACCTCCTCACCAATCCAACCAGGAGGCTGGATTCCCATCACCGGAGCTTGCTTTCACTCTCCTGAGAACAAGCATTTTCCACTGGCACTTAGAAAGTACATGCCAGACTCCACTGGAGATAAGCCTGGACCTCCATCGATCACAGGAACAGAGTAAAGACTTATGAAACACATTTGAAGAAAAGAGAGACGCCAAATTAAACAAACAGAAGAGCTAATCCCTGCAGAACTCTGCTGGGATATAGAAAGATATTTACATGAAATAAAAGTAGTGTCTATAAATAGACAGCTGACTGCTGTCAAAAGAAAATGTCTAAGTATTTGGAATGGAGAGTGCAATTGTTCATTGAAGGGACCCAGTGGCCAAGTGACCATGGCTGAAAACTGAATTGATGACAGCATTGAAAGATTTTCTTAGAAACTTCAAAATGGACAAGGACATTAAAAAGAAAACGTAGAACAGAAAAATTAAGAGGCATGGGATGAACCTGCAATTCAACTCTAATAGGAGTTCTCAGAAGCCAAGAATAGACAGCCTGCAGGAGAGGAAATAATCAAAGTAATGATAGAATAAACAATTTCTCTGAGCAGGAGCGAGACTGCAATCTTTAGATTTAAAAAGCAGACCAAATGCCAAACAAGAATTATAAAAGCCCCATTCCCTAAAGGCATCAAAATTTCTGGACTCCAAGGGTGATGGTTAAAAAAAATCAGATCCTCCAGGGAAATAAAAGGTCAGAAGTTGGTTGAAAGACTTGAGCTCGAGAGCAAGAATGAGGGCCTGTTAGACTCTTTTTCACAGTCTTGTCACCTGAGACACTTTTATGCAGCCCAGGTTATCTAGGTATATAAAACAGATATACAAATGAAATGTACCCTGAGATGAGATCATGAGTTTAATTTTAAAACAATTTTTGGTATACTTACAATTCTGACATTTTCTAATGATGGACACAAATGTGAATGCTAAGATAGATGTGCTACTTGGTTTTTACATAAAGAATTCAGTAGTGGCTGCATTTTATAAAGTTTTTTGATGTGTTGATAATGATGTTGTATGTGTGTGCTTGATCATGTGTGTGTGTGTACATTCATGTTTGAGACAGCGCACATGTGTGTGTGTGTGTGTATGATACATGTGTGGGCATACATGTCACAGCACATGTGTCAGGGATTCAGAGAACATCTGTGTCTACCTTTATGCAGGTCACTGGGATTGAACTCAGATCTCCCACCTTGGTGATCTATATCTCTTGAGACAGAGTCTCAAGTAGTCCAGGCTGCTCTTGAACTGAATATAACTGAGACGGCCTTGAACTTCAGATCCTCTTGCTTCTACCTCTCAAATGCTGGGGATTACAGATGTGTGATATCATACTTCAGCTTTATGCAATACTGGGGATCAAATCCATGGGGTCTTTGCATGTTAGGTGAGCTCTCTACCAATTGAGTCACATCCCTTGTCCCTGGCTGAATATTTGACTATGCAGTAAAGTATCTTTAACATTTTTTTAATATCTATCTATCTATCTATCTATCTATCTATCTATCTATCTATCTATCTATCTATCTATCAATCATCTATTTTGCAGTAATGGGGACTGAATCAAGGCTTTTCACATGCCAGGGAAGCTTGTTAACACTGGGCTATAGTCCCCCAATGAATGACTTTTATGAAACGTATGACTTTTATATTTTTTATTATTTTAAAAGATTTATTTATTTTATGAATGTGAGTACACTGTCGCTGTCTTCAGACACACCAGAAGAGGGCATCGGATCCCATTACAGATGGTTGTAAGCCACCATGTGGTTGCTGGGAATTGAACTCAGGACCTCTGGACCAACAGACATCTTAGCCAATGACCCATCTCTCCAGCCCTCCAAACAGCAATATTTAAAGAAGAAACATTGTAACATGATATGATCCTAAAATAGAAAATATGATGTTTTCACAGCTATGGGAAGTATTAAAAGCCTTCCCCCCATTAAACCCGCTATGTTTCCTTAAGAGCAAAGACTTTGCATTGGCGATCAAGACCACTACAGCTCACAACCTACCGCAGTCTCAATAGTAAGCTGAGGTGTTTCAGGCAGCAATTGGCACTGCATGGTGCAGGGGCATTCACAGGGCAAAGCAGCACTTGACATTGCATGGTGTGATGGTGTTTCATGGTTTGAGGGCATCCATGATGCTTCGAGTTCAGAGCCAAGGCTGCACTGAAGACCTTTGCAATAAGACTCCAGCACAGCCAGAAACTCCTTGGATTCTGATTTGAATTAAATTGGGGGTGTGCATTCAGAAACATTTTATGGTTGCTATTTTGCTTACCATCCTTCAAGTGAAGGTATGTGACCCCACGTGCGGTTGGGAGCCACAGTTGAAGAAGCCATAACCTGGAAGACAGTAACATAAATGTCTTCAAACTTTGAGAGATGGATTTTGGAGTTGAATTCTCTGAGTTTTCTATCAGTCAAGGTCCAGTAGGAAAATGAGAAACTAACAACCATATCCTGTTGAAGCTACAAGCTAGAATCTTCCATTTTCTAGCCCAACTATCTTTTCTTCATGCCTCCTATTATAATTACAGTACAGGAAGGCTTCTGAGAGTTGTAGTTGTAGGCTTCTAGCTCAGACATCATGAAGTTTAAAATGGTGTGCATCATACTGAGAAAAAGCTAGTCAACATGGGCACATTAGTCAATAAGTATTCAGTTGTGGCACTGGTAGAGTGCCTATCTGGGGTAATATGGAACTTGGGTTTCATCCCAAGTACCACAAGCTATTAGTCCTCCTATCACAAAGTATTATGGTGTGGGGATACATTCAACATGTTTTTGGACATTTAAGAACTTACAAAATCTAATGTTTTCCTAAGAATTCTCTCTCTCTCTCTCTGTCTGTCTCTCTCTCTCTCTTTCTTTCTCTCTCTCTGTATTGTATGTTTAAGTGTGTAGGAAGACCAGAAATCTACATGGTCTTCCTTAATTGCTCTCCACTTATTGTTGTTGTTATGGTTCTTGTTATGGTTGTTGCTGTTGTTGTTGTTGTTGTTATTATTATTATTATTATTATTATTTGAGAGAGAAAGACTCTCTGACCCTGGAGCCATTGATTCGGTTAGGCTGGCTGGCCAGTGAGTTTCAGGGATTTGCTTATCTTTATTGTACCAAGTGTGGGAGTGACAGATGTGTACTGCTTAGTCTAGCTTTTCAGGAAAGTATTCTCTTTTATTATTTTAAATTATCTGTACCTGTGTATATACATGACTGCAGGCACTCAGATTTCCTTGGAGTTGGAGTTACAAGTGGTTTTAAACCACCCAACCTGGGTATTAGGAACTGAACTCAGATCCTCTACAAGAGCACTAACCGCAGGGACATCTTTCCTGCCCCTTCTTGCCTGGCTTTTCTGTAGATGCTGGGGATCTGAGCTCAGGGTCTTATGTATTGAACTGACAGAGTTGTCTTCCCAGCTCCCTTCCCCCAAGAATTCTTCAAGGTGTTATTCATCAAAGCAAAGGAGGAACAAATAGAAGAAAAGAGAACTGTCCGACTCTGGGAAGGCAGAGATAGATGCCTGGTGTTTGTAGCATCTTGTGTGAGGGAAATGCTGTCCCTAACCCCAGTGGGGACAGTACAGCCCAATCCAGGTATTCAGTGTTGTCTTGTGGAGAAGGTTCCAGGGCATGAGTCTGCTTTCTATTTGTGTAACTGAGTACCAGAAGCTAGATAAGGTAATTTATAAAGAAAAGAAATGCATTTTTCATTGTTCTAGTCACTAGGGCAACATCTGGTGAGAGCCTGTTTGCTAGTGGGGAGTCTCTGTAGTATCCTAAGGTGGCGCAGAGCATCATAGGACAAGACTGAGTATGCTATTTCAGATTTACTTTTTTTTTAAAGCCATCAATTCCATAGTGGTATTGCCATACTCGCCATTGCACCTAATCACAATGATTAGACTGGAGAGGTGGCTCAGTGGCTAACAGCTTCTGTCACCAAGCCTGATGACCTGAGTTTAATCCCTGGAACCCACATGGTGAAAGGACAGAACCAAGTCCTGCAAGTTGTCCTTTGACCTCCACATGCATGCAGACACACCAAATAACTTTTAAAATGTCTAATTCCAATGATTTCTGTAATGTATCACCATTACATTACCCACAATTACTTTTGAGATTACTTGAAGTGCAGGGAACACATTGAGACCATAGCACCAGAAAAGGGAATACAGGACCATAAATTCATAGGCGGGTCCTATGCAGTAAACACAGTTTTATTAGAGGATGAGATGAGACAGGGTACAGTGCTGTCCTTGGAAAAATGTTTGCTCTCGACCCCAGCATCTTTCCATGTGACCATATTGCAAAGCAGGATGAATTTGTAGTGTTTGAGGGACCTCCTCTCTACTCTAAAGATCATCTCACATAGGCCTTCTGTGCCCTTGTTCTGGCCTTTGGCTCTGTGGTACGCCCTTTTCAGACATCCTCTTGGTCCTGCTCTGTGTTTTCTCCCCCATCAAAAGCTGCTCACTGCTCACCGGATCTGCAGCATTTGCTGGTTAATTTGCCCTTTCACAGGGAGAATAGATTAACCAAAGGAATGAAACACCAACTTTAGACTTTCAGGCTATTTCTGGCCAGTGGCAGGGAGGGAGGGCTATTTAAGTACTTCTCAAGTCATTCCAGAGAGGCCACAAGGTTTAAACACAAGCATTTCTTAGGGGAGGAGAATCATGCAAAGACACAAAGAGAGGACATGCCAAGAACTGACCAGAAAGCCCTTTGGTACTACATGATATATATATATATATATATATGTGTGTGTGTGTGTGTGTGTGTGTGTGTGTGTGTGTGTGTGTGTGTGTGTGTGTGTGTGTGTGTGTGTGTGTGTGTGTGTGTGTGTGTGTGTGAGTGTGTGTGTGTGTGTGTGTGTGTGTGTGTGTGTGTGAGTGTGTGTGTGTGTGTGTGTGTGTGTGTGTGTGTGTGTGTGTGTGTGTGTGTGAGTGTGTGTGTGTGTGTGTGTGTGTGTGTGTGTGGTGTGTGTGTGTGTGTGTGTGTGTGTGTGTGGTGTGTGTGTGTAATGTGTGTATATGTGGTGTGTGTGTGTGTGTGTGTGTGTGTGTGTGTAACCTTAAAAGGGTTCTTCAAAACTTTTGTGAGAATATTTGTCAAATAGCCTGTTTTTTCCTTTTCTTCCCGTTACCTTTTCACTATGTTACCGTATGAATGGTCTGGAACTACATAGACTAGGCAGGCCTTGAGCTCACAAAGATCTGTCTGCCTCTGCTTCTTGAGGACTAGAATTAAATATGTGGGCCACCAGGATCAGTGACAGATAGCTAGAAAAGCCTAGGTGATATATACACATGGAATCCTGCCAAATGTATTAGCTCTTGGTCATAGTGATCCATGCCCTCTGTTATCTTACTCCTTACTTATGGCATTGGATGGCCCGTAGCTAAAACAATGCATGCATTGCTCCAAGTTCCTGGAGGCTGGAAGTCTGAGATCAAGATGTTGGCAGGTTTGGTTTATCCTGAGGACCCTCTCCTTGGCTTGCACACAGTCATCCTAACCCCGAGTTCTCCCATAGCCTGTGTGCCTGGATTTTAACCTTGCCTTCTAAGAACACCTGCCATTCTGGGTTAGGGATCAACCTAAGGACGTCATCTAACCTACTCATCTGTGTAGGAGCCCTGTTCACAAGCCTAGTCACATTCTGAAGCCACGAAGGTTTAGACTTCCCCATTTCAGTTTTGGAAGGGCATAGTTCAGCTTACCACAGCAACAGAACTCCAATTTCATACACTACAGCAGTATGCCCAGCTGAAAGCTTAGACTTCACAGCCTCCCTTGCAGCTAGGGTTGGTCATGTGACACACCCTGGACAACAGGATGTTGCAGGGGCTTTTGGGTGGAACTTCTTGGAATGCTGGAATGTGAGTGGACAGCTCTGCCCTTTGTTTACAATCTGTCTGAAATTCTGATGAGGTGGCTGAGTTCAATTGGCCTCTATAAGAGCTTGGGCGCCCCATCCTAAGAATGAAGAAAAATGAGCTGGGTTCTTGGATGGTCTCACGGGGTAGCCCTCCTGGGCTGATGTTGCCAGAGAGAAACCCCCCACCTCCCAAATCTTACTTAAGTTGCCAGGTTTTCAGGTTTATGTTACTGCAGTTTAACATAATATTTAATTGTCAGGGCAATAAGTACTTTGATTTCTCAGTCCTGGAAACATGTTTCCTGCAGTTTGACAGGAGGCAGTGTGCTGCACAGGGCCTGGCTGGACCAGGAGCCAGCTGGGGAGTGGCTGGCCCTGATGGAAAGGAGGCAGGGAGATGCTGCGCACTGATGACTTTAGCTGAGAAATTGGCAGGCTGTGTTAGTCCCTCCGAGGATCTTGAAACAGACGGTGTTTGAAGTGGGGTGGGGATGCCATCCCACATCTTCTAAGAAGCACCTGAGGATACAGCTCTGGAAGCCGAGGTGTCTGTAAAAGTGACATGCTGAGAATCACTAAATGGCTGTGAAGGCTCCTCAGGTCCTTTATGTTCCCTCTGCGTGGAGCAGAAGGCCCTTCCACTTAGGCAGACGGTGTCCTAGCCTCAAGGGGTCAGTGTGAGTGGCGTTTGTCTGGTGGGGTGTTTCCAGTGGGGAGAGAGGCTGTCGCAGCACAGAGCATGTGGGCCAGCCTTTCAGCAGCATCATCTCCCTGGGCACGCACTCAACATACCAAATGAATCTGAAACTGGGATTCGTACATGACAGCAGAGAGATAAGCAGGGAAGAAAAGGCGCGCAAGGGCGATGATGAATATTCTATTTGTGACATTTTTCCTGTATTCAGTCAAATAGAAGAAAGTGTTCAAATAACGAGCAGTCACTTTGGTGGCTAGTGTGGCAGTTCCTTGGTAACGCAGCACTTAACTCACTCCCTTCTCAGAAAGGTAGCCTCTTGTGGGGGGAGGAGTTGGGGGGGCACAGGAGGGAGCACATCAGTGGAAATGGGGTGTTGATTTTGGGAGAGCATCAAAGTCCCAGTGCTGTCTTAGACTGCTATTGGGGTGGTGGTGTCCTTTGGCCACTGCCCATCCTGCCTCCCATGGAAAGAAGAAAGAACGGAAGAGCCAAATAGGCAGGAAGTTGGGAGTGTTAGACTGATACCGGAGTCTCAGTCCTCAGAGACGGATACCGGAGTCTCAGTCCTCAGAGACACGCCATGGCAGCCTTTTTTGTTCCAGGGAGCCACAAAGCATACTGATAAGAAGAGCCTCTGGTGCTCCTGAGAGCTGTATTTAGGGTTTGCCCTAGATAGGCTTCTCCTAAGGGCAAAACCTCGACAAAGACTCCAGGACTAAGAGCTTGTTCGGGTTGGGAGTTGGGAGCGGAAGATGTATGTATCAGAATCTGGTATTGGGCAGATAGCACTGTGGGCAGCTAGGGCTCCAGCTGGAAAAGGCCTCCAGCCTAACTGTAGATATCTAGTAAGAGGCTAAGCTGATGAGACTTGGTTTTTGACAGTGAATGTTAAAACTCTGGGCCATTTCCTTGCCTGGGTGGGCCAACAGGTCTGGGACCTGTAAATGTCATATTCACCCCTGAACCCTGCCCAGGCCTGTCGTCCTCCTTTCTACCACCCCAGCAGAAGCCTGTTATCCCCCAGACCCCATCTCTGGCCCAGGCCCATCATTTTCAAGCCTGTTTCTATGGCATCTTGGGAAACTACATTTTCCTTATTCCTTGTTTACTTGTTCCTTGTTCCTTATTCTTGGCTTCCGATATATTATGTGGGCAGTGGGCAGTGCAGATAGAAGTCAGGGCAGGAAGCAGAAAGAAGCCAGTATAGCTCCTCACGCTTCTCCATGGTAAGTAGCATCCTTGCACCAGCTATGTCTCTTCTGTTGTCCCATCCTGGGTCTGGTGGCATGGCTTCTGGGCTATGCATAGACTATGGTCCCCTATTGGTCTCTATGTTGACATTGCTACGAGAAGTACACACTACGGAAGCACTGAAACTGAGTGCAATTTGGGGACTACCCATGTCTCTTGTGAACGAGGACAGAAATGAAGAATTGGAATACAGATAGACGGCAGGTGGAGCCTTTGATTCCCATGCACCACTGGTGTGCTGGCTAGTTTTATGTCAACTTGACACAAGCTAGAGTCATTGGAGAGGAGGGGACTTTAACTTAGAAAATGTCTTCATAAGAATGGGCTGCAGATAAGCACATAGGGCATTTTCTCAATTAGTGATCAGTGGGGTTGGGCCTGGCTGAGCCTGAGTGGTGCTGTCTCTGGGCTGGTGGTCCTAGGTTCTATAAGAAAGCAAGCTGAGCAAGCCACAAGGAGCAAGCCAGTAAGCAGCACCACTTCATGGCCTCTGCATCAGCTCCTGCCTCCAGGTTCCTGCCCTGTGAAACTTCCTGCCTATGCTGCTTTTGATAATGCACTGTTGTGTGGAACTCTGAATGAAATAAACCCTTTCAGGCTAGTCTGTAGTGAAGCACCTTTAATTCCAGTGCTCTGGAGGCAGAGGCAGGTAGATCTCTGAGTTTAAAGCTAGCCTAGGATGTCCAAGGCTATATAGAGAAACTCTATCTCAGAAAAAAAAAGAAGAGGAGGAGGAGGAAGAGGAAGAGGAGGAGGAAGAGGAGGAGGAGGAGGAGGAGGAGGAGGAGGAGGAGGAGAGAAGGAGGAGAACAAGAAGTAGCAGCACAGCAATAGTAACCCTAATTAGGACAGACACTGCATTAGTCCATTTGGGGTGCTATAATAAGCTATGATGGACTCAGTAGCTTATAAATAAAATAAATACATTGCTCAAAGTTCAGGAGTCTGAGAAGACCAAGATCCAAGTCCCAGGAGATCCTGAATTATGAGAGCCCACTTCCTGTTTCACAGACAGCTGTTTTTCTCACTGTGTTCCCATATGGTCGTAGGGCCAGGAGAGGTCACTGGGCTCTGTCTGTGTGTGTGTGTGTAAAGAGAGAGAGAGAGAGAGAGAGAGAGAGAGAGAGAGAGAGAGAGAGAGAGAGAGAGACTTTGAGACAGGGTTTCAACGAGTAGCCTGGGCTGGCCTAGAATTCACTATGTAACTTACAATCTGGCCTTAAACTAGAAATCCTCCTGTCTTTGCCTCCTGAGTGCTGGAATTATCAGTATGAGCCTCCATGCTTTTCTTTGGGTTATATTTTAAATTTATTTATTTATTGATTGATTGTATGCGATTGTGTGGGAGGTGTGCATGCTATCACATGACTGTAGGGCTCAGAGGACAACTTGGTAGGGTCAGTTCTGTCCTTGTACCTTTATACTGGTTCTAGGAATTGAACTTGGGTCACCAGGTATAGCCAGTACGTTTACCTTCTGAGCTGTCTCATCAACCTTGGGTCACACTTTTAAAAATTAGATTTCATTTCTGTTGTGTGAATGACTGTTTTGCTGGCATATCTGAATGTGGCATATCTGAATGTGTACTATGTACATGCCTGGTGCCTGGGCAAGTCAGAAGAGGGCAACAGATCTCCTGGAACTGGTGTGATTAATGGCTGTGCTGGGAACTGAATCTGGATCCTCTTCAAGAGCAAAAAGTGTTCTTAGTCACAGAACTATGTATCCCACCACTGGGTAATCTTTTATATGGTTATATTAATCCTACTCATCAGAACCCTGTCCTTATGGCGTGATCATCCACACCCCCCTAAAGTCCATGTCTCCCCATATCATCACCAGATATGAATTTGGGGGGGCACTCATATTATGTGTATAGCAGTGTATACCATTTTCTGGGATCCAGAGTCATCTCTGACTCCAGTCTGCAATGAGGATTCAGATCTAGGTAGGCTGGCATCCAGAAGAGGGCTATCCAGTGGAATCCAGCAGAGACGTGCCAATCTAGAGATTTTTAAAAAGTGAGTGCAGAGTGAGCCTTGAAGCTACTAGGTATGTACTTGTTATGTAGCAGAAGGCAACTGACAATTCTATTTCATTTCCTCCATAACATATACCCTAGTCTGCTGAAAAGCTGAAGCCTGAGAGAGCTCCCTATGCTACTGAGAGATCAGGGGAAGGAACTTTTTCTCTAGAAGTTACTACACACCAGGTATTGTGATGCTCTGTGTCTGCTATGGACAGACTTCATGGAACCCTTGAAAAATACATGCTCATCTCACTGTGCCACAGATGAGGAAGAGACAGTTGAAGAGAGCATGTTCTCATCACTTCGATGGTCTTAAGTGCCTCTCAATGTCTGCCACTTGGATTCCCACCGTTTCAGGGTCCGTGGTTCCACCAGTTCTCCCTGGCCACATCCCCAGAACTCAGAGTTCAGTCCTTATCTTTTGCCCTCTGTGATAGGAGATACGCACTGAGCCTGGCTCCTTTAAATCTCTTCCTAAGAACAGCCAGGTCTCAGCTGTTTCTCCAGGACCCAGACACTTCTGGGAGACTTTAAGGAAATTAATTTCACCAAGATATGCACAATGTCTCTCTCCTTCAAGAGGTTTCCCACAAGGATCTGATGAAGTCCACTGAATGCTAATGATATCCAACGATGTCTGCATGACATTGAGACTAGAGCTTTGACGTCCGGAATTTATTGATAACTAAAAAGGATCATAATTACTGATCAATCACCACGAGGCTGGCACCAAAATAGGGACCAGGAATGAAAAGCACGAAAATCACAATCTAAAGGTTTTTTTTTTTTTTCAAGACTGTCTCATTTGTAATCCAGGTTAGCCTAAAATTTGCAGTGTTCTTGTCTCAAAGCTCAAGAGCACTGGGATTACAGATGGGAGCTGCCACACTTGGCTAAGGGAACTTAGAATTGCTATAATATTAATTTTCTCTTGGCGTGGCTAATTAAAATATTCTTGTGAGTTTTAGCTCCCTCTAACTTAAGTGGTGTTTGGGGCCGACCTATGTCTCTTTGGGAACCATGACAGAAAGGAAGAGTCTGAAAGTGACAGATGGGTGGCTTTTCTCTCTCTGTTCCCATGAATCGCCCTATGAGTCATTGACTTTGGCTGATTCAGTAAGAGTTGGATGCACTTCCAGAAGTTCTGCTACGTCTGTAAGAGCAACACAGACCATCCTCTGCTTTCTCTGTTGTCTTTTAGCTAGCTGGCTCAGAACGGTCTATGAGGGCAGGGCTTATTCTTCTTCCAGTTAAGCCTCCCCGGTTACTATCAAGGTGAGTAAAGCAGTGCTGGGGCTGCCATGGGAATCCAATCGACATCTCATGGCTACACTGTTTAGCAGTGACATCAACTGTAACCCACCCAGTGACTGTCTCAGTGTCATGTAGGGATTTGTACTTGGACCACATTCCTCGTCTACATTCATACTTACTGGGTGGCTACACACACACACACACACACACACACACACACACACACACACACACACACACACACACACACACACACGCTAATCGTACCTCCTTCACCTCAGCTAAATCTCAGGCACATTAAAGTTTCAGATTTACTCAGCCCTGTGTGGTGGTTTGAATGAGAATAGCCACCGTAGGCTCACATGTGGTCTCCAGTTGGTGAAACCATTTGGGAAGGGTCAGGAGTGTGGCCTTGGTGGAGGAGGTGTGTCACCAGGGGTGTGCTTTGAGGTTTTGAAAGACTCATGAGACTCTCAGGGCTCTCTTTCTGCCTGATGGTTATGGATTAAGATGTGAACTGTCCACTGTTCCTTCACTCTGCCATCATATCCCTTAACTCTGAAGCCATAAGCCAAGTGTGATGGTTTCTATATGCTCAGCCCAGGGAGTGGCACTATTAGGAAGTGTGGCCTTGTTAGAGTAGGTGTGTCGCTACTGGTGTGGGCTTTAAGAACATCATCCTAGCTGCCTGGAAGTGAGTCTCCTTATAGCAGTAGATATAGAACTCTCAGCTCCTCCTGCACCATGCCTGCCTGGACACTGCATGATCCCAGTCTTGATGATACTGACTGAACCTCAGAACTGTAAGCCAGCCCCCAATTAAATGTTGTCCTTTATAAGAGTTGCCTTGGTCATGGTGTCTCTTCACAGCAATGGAAACCCTAACTAAGACACCAAGTTAAATCTTTTCCTTTATAAATTGCTTTAATAATGATTTTTTAATCCCATCCATAGAAAAGTAACTAAGTAGACAGTATATGTATGTGTATGTGCTTGTATGTATATTTGTGTTCACATGCTCGCAGGCTCACATATATAAAGGCCATGGGCAAACACACATGGAGCTTAGAAGCTGATGTCAGATGTTTTCCTTGATTGCTTACCACTTTTTAGAAAAGGCAAGGTTTCTGCCTACATCTTGGAGCTCACCAATTCAGCTAATGTAGCTAGCCAGGTTGGCTTGGGTGCCCCATTTTTGCCCTTCTAAGCAGAAGAACCTCATCTATTGAGCCATTTTCTTAGTCTCACGAAGCTCTCCCAGTAATATTTAGTAGTCTCTGCTACTTAATATTCTGAGTTTTGCAAAAAATAATTTTAGAATATTCTCTTTGAAATCATAACAACAGCAGCAGCAGCAACAACAATAAACTTCAAACAAGTCATAATACAAGCACATCGCCACGGTATCTGTTGTGTTAGAACAAAGCTTTCGAAAGCTGAGGATCACCAGGCCACAGCGCAATCCCTCCTTCTTCAGTGGGTCACCAGAACTCTAGCAGTTGTTTTCTGCTTGGGATCTGCCTCTCTTATACCCGTTGACAGAAGGCACTGCTGTCATCTGACGGCTGGATGTCAGGGATGGCTTCATCCTTGGCATATCTGGTGGCCTTGTGCTACCCTAGAGTACAATAGCCTGAGATTTGTTTATGGTGGCTCAGAACTTCAAGAGGCCAGAAGAAGAAACTTCTAGTTCTCTCAAATGCTAAAGATACAACCAAAGAAGCGATCTTCTATGGAATCATCCTGATTAAAATGATCACAGGACAGTGTAGACTCAAGGGGTAGGGAAACAGACTCTATTCTTCACTGTGGAGAGTGGCAAGGACAGAGCTGACTTTGCAATTTGAAAGATCCAGTGAAAATGAAGACATAGGGGCCAAGGTTAGAAGAAAAAAAAAACCCAGTGGAAAGCCTAGTACTAAAGGATCTGGCTAAGTTTACTTTGTGCTGCTATGATGAAGTCACCTGAGGTGGGTCATTTATAGTCAAAAGAAGTTTGTTTCTTAGCAATTCTGGAGGCTTAGACTCAAACAAAGATCAAGGTAAGAACTAGTTTGGGGTCTGGCGAGAGTCTTATCTCAATTCCAAGATGGTGCCTTTGTTGCTGTGTCCTCTGGAGGGGAGGAGCACTGTGTCCCCATATGGCATCGAATATGGCAACCAAAGGGGACAAACTCGTTCCTTCAACTGCTTTTCTAGTCCATGTAGTGCCGTTTCTGAAGACCGAGCCCTCACGGCTCAGTCACCTGCCTTAGTCACATCTGTCTCAGTGACTTTTCCAGTTGCTATGGTAAAATACTCTCACAAAAGCAAGTGAAGGTAGGAAGGATGGATTTTGGCTCATAGTTTATGGGTGGAGAAATCAAGATGGCGACAGGAGCTTGAAGCAGCTCCTCGCCTTACATTGTAGTCACTCTGAGAGAAATGAATGCTGGTGCTCAGCTCAATTCCTCCATTTTAGACAGTCCAGGATCTCAGCAGGGCAAGGTACCCCTCACCTCAATTAACCTACTTAAGATAACCCTCCACAGGCAGAGGCCTGACTCTAGATCTCATCAAGTTGACAGTTGGGCTTAGCCTTCATACCTCCTAATAGCTCTACCTCTTAAAACCATTGCCTTGGAGAGTTGCATGAGTTTGGGAGGGAGCACAAGCCTTTGAACTGCAGCAGACATAAAGATATAATGCTTTCCCCCACTTTCCTCCATGCACCCTCTTTTGACTTATGGTGTTTATTTGCTAGTTAATGCGTTGCTAAGTAAAGAAAAATTAGAAAATTTAAGTTATTAACATGAATGCACCATTCATCCACATAGTGTGTGCTGTCAGTTTTAAATGCAAATATAAGAGCATTTAACTAGTTTGCAGCATCACCGGAATTACACAATTTGTGCTCTATTGCTCGTACATGCATATGTATTTTGTTCTTACCAGAAGGCTAGAAAGGCAGCAGAGAACTAACTCAACTGATCTCTTTGACTTCCTCACTGGTTCGCTTTCTACCCACTCTGCTTGCAGCTTACTTGTGAGTAAAGGAAGGAGTAGAAGAAAAGGAAAGTATAAGTTGCCTCATCTTTCCCCTTCTTTTTCTGTCACCATTTGCAGCAAAAGTGGCTGATGGATACACAAAAGGAATGCAAGGGAAAAAATATGGTCTGAAGATATGGCTCAGTGATAAAGTACTTCTCTAGTATGCATAAGGCGCCCCAGCATTTCCCCTTATCAAAAAAGAGCACTGTTTATTTGTATGTATGTATGTATGGATGGATGGATGCGTGTATGTATGTATTTTTGAGGTAGCATTTCATTTTATAACTCTGAGTGACCTGAAATTGGTATGTAGAACAGGCTGGCCCCAAACTGACAGATATACTCCTGTCTTTGAAATGGAGCTACACAATGAAATATTGCCTCGAAAATGTATACATAATTCATACATAAATATATACATACATACATTTAGATAAAGCTATGTACCACCAACCTGAAATCCTTATTTCTTTTAATTGAATTACACATCATTTTATTTGCTGTACTTTGGATGGGGGCTGCACATGGATACCATGCAGTGGTCAGAAAAAGAGTTGGTTCTCCCCATCCCCCACGTGGGTCGTGGGGATTGAATTCAGGTCATCAGACTCGGCAGCAGGCATCTTTACTTTACTCAGCCATCTTGCTGGCCCAACAGTACCATTTATTCTTTTCCCCGGCCTGGTTCATGGTCATTTGGTTTGGTTTGGTTTTTCACATGCCTTTCTGCATCTGAAATGGAAAAGCCTCCATAGGCTGTCTACTGTCTTTTCCTCAGTTGTGAATGTAACATCCTTACCTTGTACCTATTCCCAGTCACCCTGAGCTCCCAAGCCTTATGGGCTCACTTGAATGCCACACTTGGGAGCCACTGCATACTAATGGAGCCCCGCAGAAAGGCCAGCCTACGTAAAATGCATAGCTCCCTTATGCACGCGTATGCTCTGTTCACCTGACAGGCTTCAGTTCTGAGACCCAGGATGAGTAGCAAACTTATTAAGAATTACAAGATAGAGGCAGTCCAGCATTAAATCATCCACGAGGCCACTGTGACTGTAGGCTCTGGCTGACCCCTCAGTTTTCCTGCTCACGAAGCCAGCCCTGGGTATCCGTACATGCAATGCAGGGGTATGCTAACACCTGAGTGTCTGGGGCGAGGGGTGCAAAATAAAAGAAAGCCAAAACCTTGGTGGGGAACATTTTCTAACATGGCCGATCCCAAACACCAACGACCCACAGTTGCTAAATGCAGCAGAGGTAGAAAGAAGTGCTCAGAATTTGTCCTGGTGGGCTGATAGGAATTGGCCTTGGAACACGATGGGGCTGGGGCTGTGGGGCTCCAGTACAAAGGGGAAAGCATTGATGGAGACAAGCTAGCACGCACGCATTGACTTTAAAAGGAGAGAGCAAGTGAGCCGTTCACATGTGTGTGTAGAGAATGAAAAAAGACTGATGGATATACACCCAAATGTTACCAGTGATTATTTCTTGGTCATAGGATTAAAGGTGATAATAATGAAATAATTAGTTTTGCTTATCTGTAGTATCCACATTTTCTAGAATAGATATGCATTACTCTTGTAATAAAAAAATGATAAAAAAAATCTACAAACGTCTAGGAAAAGTTAGGGCAATCTTTAAAAGCCTAGGGTTTGGGATGTGCAAGTTGCTACATGCCATGAATAATTTACAAATTAAATTGATTTTAAAGCACAGCTAAAATAAATTTGATAAGATGGGCCACAGTTACGTTCTTTCTTATCATTCACATTTGTACATTTTATAGTCAATGAAGAGTGACAGCCACTATTTAGAATTCTAGTGAACAGCCATACCTATTTGTCACCTGCTCAGCATCTAAACAATGGCTTGCCTGCTCACCTGCCCAGCCTGAGCAAGAGCCGGGGACCCAGAATCCACACTAAATAACAGCTTCTAACCACAGAGCAACAGGGAGGATGCATAGTCTCTTTGGAGAACTGATGAAAACAGTAAGGACTGGGTTTCGCGCATCAGCCAGGCCCAAGTGAAGGACAGGATTTAGGGATGAAGGCCTGAATCAAAAGCCACAGTCACAAAGTAGAGACAAGGGAACATTTCAGACTGAAGCCACGAGGAAGCTAAGATCAGGTCCCAGACGACCCCGGGGAGTGGCATGTTACTTCCCTGCTGAGTGAACACGAACCTAAAAACCTCCTAAGGGTCCCGGGTCCAGGTGCTAAACAGGCACATTCTAAGAGTGCAGACTGTGATCAACAAGAGACGGTTCTGAGGTGTTTGCTGTTCCTTTGTTGTAAGCAAAGTTCTAGGCACCATCTTCCCCATGGGGCCAGGGAGGGGGAAGGCTCAACTTCTACTTGTCTGGGTGAGGAAAGTGAAGGGCCCACTTCACCTCAGTTGGGTTACATTCAGTGACGCCCAGGGACCCTGCCTGACTTTTCCATCTCCAATGATCTTGAAGCTCATCCTTACCCGTGGTGTGCTTCTGAGGGTCTCTGGTGGGGCTGGCGAATCTGCATTTCTAATAGGCTCCCAGTTGTCAATGAGCTATTGGTTGGTAGGCTTGTAGCAGCAGGTTAAAGGCAAAATGGCTCACTAGGACTGTCTGTCCCCACTCCCTCCCCCCTCCCCAACCCTGTTCCCAAGTTGGGCTCTGATCAACCGCAGGCCTCTGCGGGTCACAGCTGGTCCTGCTGATGGCTTTTGCAATACACCTAGCTATTGCTCTGGAGGAAGCAGCCAGGGGCGAGTTCCCCACATCCCTTCTTCCTGTTTTGGTATTCGGTTTCTCTCCTGGCCTGTCTTCGCTTTGCCTGCCTCCTCTTTTCCTTCCCTGCACGCCTTCCTCTTTGCCTCGTCATTACTGCAGGAGATTTATTTTTAGAGTCAAGGCCACAGAGTTGCAGATTCGGCAAGGGCCTAAAACAAATCGACAAACGGAAAGTGTTTGTCTTTGAAGCCGGTGTGAATGAGGGGCCTGCTCGCTGAGCCTGTCAATATGCTCTTATCTAGGCTTGTTTTCTGAGTCACCCACGTGGGTTGGCTTTCTTCCTCCTCCCAGATCAGAAAAGAGGTTGAAACACCAGAAGCAACTGAAATCTCCTCATCTCGCCCCTGTGAGATCTTGGCAGATGCAGCTCTTAGCTGACCACCTCCACAGTGGTAGGGATGCCCACAATAGAGGCAAACAGAAACGAGAGAAAGTTGGGCTACATCCGTTTTCCTTGCATCTGTAAGTGAAACCTTGGGGATGGCCATCTAGGAAGGGTGACAGCGACTGGTGTGGGTAGGAGGTGGTGGGTGGAGGAGTGTCAGAGCTTTTCTGAGTCCTGTTCTTGGGAGCTACAGAACCAATGTGCTGGATAAGCTACTCTTGCCACTACCCTGATTCTTTGTCCTTTCAAAGGTCTGATGGGTAAAGTTAGTGCTAAATTCTTCCTAGGGCTTGGGCCAAGTAGGTCTTTCTGGCTGGCTACCTCCTGTGCTTCTCCAAAGCCACACAGAGCCAGGCAATCCCTTCTCATTGCTCAGGCCTCCCATGTGCCATGTGCTCCTCAGAGCATTAGCATGCCTAAACTCTAAACAAAGAGTTTATATGTGGATTTTTCTTTTTCAATTTCGGAGGTTAGTGGATTTTTGTGAGTTACAGGCCAGTCTGGTCTACACAGTGAGTTCTAGGCCAGCCACGACTGGCTACTGTCTTTATGACACTGTTTTTTAAAAATAAAACAAACAAACAAAAAGCAAACAAACAAAATTTAGTGTGTGTGCAATATAGGAATTTTGGCGTGTCTCTGAGAACAATGGGGCTTTTCTTAGGAAGCTAGGGTCCTGGAAACTCCACAGCTACCCAAGACACCCTGAGCCCGTGGCTTTTGGGTTCTTGTCTTGAGAATTTGAAGAATGAAATTCATAGACCGCAGATGGTGAGTTTTGGAGAGCAGTCTATTTATCATAGATTTGTAGGTGGCAACAGGGGCAGGCACACAAGAGCACAGAGCTAGTATGTGACAGGAGGGGTCCCAGGAAACAGGGTACCATCAAGTTTCTAGTCTGGGGGCTTTTATAAGGACTTATGGTAGAAACTGGGGTGAGATATGGGGAGGGGCATGAACTGGTTGGTCTAGCTGTTCTGTTCCAGTTGTCCAGGTATTTCCTCAGTTCCAGCCATGTGTTTGAGGCTGGTGGATGTGACCATACCCATTCATTCTTACCAGTATGTATGTATGTATGTATGTATGTATGTATGTATGTATGTATGTATGTATGTATGTATTTCCTTCCTTCCTTCCTTCCTTTCTTTCCTCCCTCTTTCCTCCCTCCCTCCTTCCCTCCTTCCCTCCCTTCCTTCCTTTCTTTTCTTTCTTTCTAACAGGGTATTTCGAGGCAGAATTTCTCTGTGTAACAGCCAAGGCTGTCCTAGAACTCACTCTGTAGACCAGGCTGCCCTCAGACTCGCAGAGATCCGCCTGCCCCTGCCTCCCGAGTGCTGGGATTAAAGGCCAACACTGACCAGTATTTCTTGAGCACACGCTTTGTTCTGAGCTCAGGTTTAGGCATGAGGATTGAGTGCTGAAGAAGGCAGCCCTGTCCCCAGTATCCCCCCACTCAAGTGGGAAGCCAGAAGATAGTAAATAAAGCAATGGATGGGTGTCTAAGGCAAGTCGAGCAGTGGAAAAGATATGTAGAGCTCTTTAAGGCGTGTTGGTTAGGGAAGGGCTTGTATGTGTCAGCTGAGATCATTGTCTTGCACGTACTAACGTCGCTCTACCATTGAGTTGCATCTCTAGTTTATTTTTTTAGAGATAGGGCCTTGCTAAACAATTTTAAGGTTTTTCATGTGTATGAGTGTTTTGCCTGCATGTATATCCCTGAACCATCTGCATGTAGGATGCTAGAATGGAGCATTGGATCCCCTGGAAGTGGAGTTACCGATTGTTGAGAACCACCATGTAGATGCTAGGAGCTGAATCCTGGTCCTTAGCATCTGCTCTTAACCTCTGAGCCATCTCACCATATCTTTCCCCACCTCTGTCCCCTTTGTTTTAAAGCTAGGGTCTCACTATGATGGCGCACTAGCCTCAAACTCAAGCTTTTCCTGCCTTAGCCTTCCAGGTCGCTAACATTACAGGCGAGTATTTCTGAGCCTGCTTGGGAAGGGGTTTTGAATAGAGACCTGGCAAGATAAATTCGATCGGGACAGGGAGAAGTGGCCAGGTGGATGCACAAGCCAGTGTCAAAGTCTTGGGATTAGGCTACATTGGGAGAGTTCAATGAAAGCTGCTGTGGCAGGGTCAGAGGGCACCATTTGTAGAGTAGGTTGATATGGGGTCTCCTTAGTAGGCAGGGTCAGTCTGGGAAGGTCTTGTAGGTCGTAGAGAAAAGTTTGTCATTTTTTTTCTTGAGTATCAATGTTTCATTGTTCTTTTGAGAGAAAGCCTCTTTATATAGCTCAGACTGGCCTAATTCGCTATCTGACCACCTCTGCCTCCCAAGTGCTGGGATTACATGCATGCCTGCCAGTGTTGGAGTCACAACCTTTGGTAGTGGTCAGTTACCGAGAGGACATGTAACAAGTACCCACTGCAACCTTTCCTCAGATGTGCCCAGCTCAGGAAGTGTGGTGAGTTGCGGTGACTCCTGTTTGGAGGGAGGGCTCTGGTTCCAGGCTAACTCTCTTGTTTTTTTGTCTCCCATGGTGATGTAAGGAGCCTTAGCCATATACTTCCAATACAATAAAGTTGGTCATGCCTTCCCGTCATCATGGACTATACTTCTGAAACTGGGGACTAGGAGAAGAAGCCTTTTGCTCTCTTTAGTAGTTTCTGAGAGGGATTTGGGGATAGAAACACAAACGGAACACAGAAAGAGGTCTGCTACTGTAGGGCTCAATAATATTTGTGGAATGGATGAATCAAGCCAAGAAAATTAGTTATCTTGCTCTTCCCAAACCTGCTTAGGTGACTTCCTGTTAGCTTTTTGGAGCTGCCCAGCAACCTTTTAATTATCTTTCCAACATTTTCCCACATCACACAAACTAGTTTGTCACATGACCAAAAGTTTTGTTTTGTTTTTTTAAAAAGACAGGGTCTGCCTGGCTGACCTGAAACGCAATATATAGACCAGGTTGATCTCAAACTCACAGAGATCCACCTGCCTCTGCCTCTTCAGTGCTGGGATTATAGGTATGTGCCATCACACCCAGCTCAACACAGAGAATTTTTACTAGGATAATAGTGTAGCGTTGAAATCTGTAGCAGGGACATTCTGTTTTCATCCCAGCCATCTGCTTATCCTATTGAGTTTCTATCTAGACTACATTTCCCAGGATTCTTTGAAGTTAGATTGGGGCCGTGTGACATAGCTGTAGCCTATGGAAAGGGGATAGAAGTGATGTTGAACCATAACTTCTCCCATTTCAGGTTCCTCCATTTCCTCTTTCTATTCTCTTTTGACCTTGCAAGTCACCTATTGAAGTTGGTAGTGCCATTTCTATGGGATGGAAGAAACCTGAAGTTTGGATAAAAACCTTGGGGAAGGCTGTTTTTAGAATGGCTGCCGAAAATGGGCAGTGATCAAGAAATACACCTTTGCATATTCCATTAGGACTAACCGAAGGACCTTGTATCTCAGGCAGGCTTGTTGACTTCAAAGGCAGTAGGGAAGATTCCTCAGGTGGGGCAGGCTTCATCTGGAAAGTACCCTTTGGCACTGTTGCTAGGACCGTTTCCAGAATGTCTTGGAGTCTTTAAGTGAATTCTATCATAGCCTTTCTGGCTGGAGAGTCATAGAGCATCAAAGTAGTGTGTGCAGTGGTTGCTGGAAATTGGTAGCCGCAGTGTGGTCTCTCCATTTCATAAGATGGTGATTTTGAACCAGGAGTACTTGTACTTTTTTTTTTTACCAGTCCTTACTCTGAGACAGAAGGTTCATTATTTATGAAGCTGCACAGTACTGGGGGAAGGACTGGTCTGATGGTTTGGAGCTGTGCATCCTAGACCCGGGTCTGTCCCACATTAGAAGAAGGTCCCTCTCTCAGCCAGTGTCTTGGTTTGCAAAGTGCAGGTGGGGATGAGTGGCGGGAGAAGAGGTGGCTTTTGGAGATGGTGTCTAGGCTATTAGCCTGTAATCCTGCATCTATCTGCATATCTGGAAGCAGAAGAATCCATGCAGTTTTGAAAATGAAATCAAAACACCCACAGGTTGTCTTTGTCTCCAGCTAGAGCTGACATTGGGCACTAAGCTTGCAGGGCTGGGATCAAAGATAACCTGTGGATGTGCAGCCTTTCATAGTCCTGGTGGGGGACAGAGGCCGAGAGTTGGGTTGCCATAGGAGAAAGAAGGCCCAGGCCAAACATTGCACTGCTGTTATATTTGTGACCCAGGCTGACCATTGCTGTGGAAGGCCAAACCGGGGAGACCTGGCATGGGGCCAGAGCTGTCACTGTCTGGGCATCTGAGCCTAGGGAGCCCCTGAGGTCAGCTGCCTCTTCAGAGTGGAGAGCGGCCAATTCTCACTGCCTCAGCTGCCAGCTGCCACCAAATCACAGCAATGAATCCGAAGTACCAAAGGCCACCCTTGGCGCCCTTATCTGTGTCTCTACCTGAAGCTTGTGCTGGGCAGAGCCTGACATACCTGGGGAGGGAGAAGTTGAGCTTCTAAAGGTTGGTTGGCTGTGCATCCCTTTAACACTCAAGGAGGCCTGTGAATCCCTTCTCAGGCTGATGTATTTCCATGCACAAAACAGGATTACAGAGGAGGCCAATTCAGAGGATTGAAATGTAGTTATCCAAATATTAAAAAACAATTTTGTGGGGGCAGTAATAGATGTGTTTTTTTCATTAACGCATTAAAGAACAGGATTTAGTGGCAGAGCTAACAACTACCATTGTTTCACACTAGCGAGGGGTAGCAGCAATCTTTAGAGACAGCCACTCCCAAGTGCTCTGAGGATGGCTGTGCTTTCTGCTGGTGATAGTCACAGGAGGGACCAAACACTGTGGCATGAAATGGAAGGAAGTGCTTGGTTTCAGTTAGAGGTTAGTTATACTGAAGACACATTTTCTGTCCCACTCCCAACCCCCGTCAAGTTCATAGACCCTTGAATACTTTTATGGACCCCCTAGCTTAGTAGAAGACAGGAACGCACTAAGGTATGACCACAGACAACGGGCAGTGAAACAGTTCTTGCCTCGTGTTCAGCAGGGCAGGTGGAACTGCGTCAGGGTTGGCTAATTAGAGCAGAGTGTTGTCTCCCTGCCACCCTGCCTGTGGTAAGCACAGCTAATTGATGGTGGTGGGAGCCCAGAGATGCAGAACCTTTCTCAGTCCAGCGCTCCAAGCAGCCATCACTAACCGATTGGAGCTGGCACCAAAATGAAACCAATGTGCCATTCCAAGGCTGGAAGCTCTCTAAGGCCTGTTCCAGCCTGACATCATATGATTACCCATGATTAAAATATGCTCCCTGCCCACAAGGAACTTCTGAACTGCCAAGTGTCTTAGAGGCCCTCTTGGAGCAAGCAGGGGACCCACATCCACACAGCTCCTCACCAGGCCTTCAGTCATTTCACAGTCAGGGCATCGATTTTACTTTTCGACTTGTAATTTCCACCTCCTGGATTCCATTATCACTCGCTCAATATACGACGGCTCGCCATTTCTCTGGCCACGGCTCTGAGACTCATGCATTACTGAGCAGAAGCAGGAGACATTGCCTAAAACACATTACTACCTGGAAGTAATGATTGGGTTTTAACACAGTCAAGACCTTGATGGGTCTGTGGATAAGCAATCACTCTACCTTCCTCCTTCCCCAGACACCCGACTTCCCAGAAGGGATTTTGAATTAACCCCACATGCTCAAACCTTAAACCTGGGCTAGCTCTGTCTTGCCCAAGACCCTCACGTTCATGTGATTGACCCTGCAGTTGCAAGCTGTCACCTCTCTCCCTTCAGATAGACTGCCATTGACTGATTCTTTGGGAAAAAAGACCCAAATCTGTTCAGCCAAGGCTGCTGAAGTAGTCAGGAATGGATAATACGGGGCAGAAGTTTTTGGCCAGTGGCTCTCAGTATGAAACTTCTGGTCACCATAGCCTCATTACCAGGTTAAAAAAACTAGGTGTTGCCTCCAGCGAACCAGAACTGGAGTAACGTGGTGTGGCAACTGCTCCTGCAGCGGCATTCTGCTGTGCTAACGGGTTGGAATAGCTGTTGAAGGCTGAAAATGGGGAGGTCCTACGTGAACACACCAATGCCTAGACAGTCACCTTTTGAGGCCTCACCTGCTTTGCCTATAGAACAGAGGCAGTGCTGCCCGCCTTCCTAGTCTCGGAAGATGACTGTCAACTAGACTTAACACAGCTGGGGCCAAACTGAGGCCTGGCTACCTGGAGCCAAGGCATCACAGATGCAGGGTGTAGGCAGGTGGTGGGCACGGTTAGGAAAGGAGAGGGTCCGTTTTAAGATAAAGCATTGAGACGTTGCTTTGTTCCGAGATAAGCAGGGATGGCCATTTTCTGTTTTCTGGGGTGTGAAGATTGGCTCAGCTGAAGACCTCACCTTCCCTTTGGCTCCCACTGAGCAGCTTTCTGGGGACTTGACTGCCACATCTAACAGTTTTGAGTATGTAAATCCACTCTCCGCTGCTGTTGTTTTCCTATGACTCATTGTTAACAAAATTTCTAAATCCAGGTCAATTAAAATTCCTGGGTGTGAGCCACTTGGGTGGCAGGGTAAAGGGGATTACAGGATAGCATTCAGTGGCAGTGGTGACCAACAAACAAAGCAAGTGGGGCTGTTTTCGTCCTTAGTTACACCCCCTGGGTGTGGGAAAACAAAGGCCACAATGGCAACTCTTGGCAGATGATCAAAGGTTGAGCTTTCTTCCAAGTTTGGAGGACCAGGTCCTACAGGCTGAATGAGGTCATCTTTTAGCCCAGTGGGTCTCAACCTTCCTAATGCTGTGGCCTTTTAACACAGTTCATCGTGTTGTGGTGACCCCTCACCATACAATTCTTTTCACTGCTACTTCATAACTGTAATTTTGCTACGGTTATGAGTTGCAATGTAAATATCTCTTATGTGACCCCAAAGGGGTTGCAAGCCACAGGATGAGAATCTCTGTACAATTTAGCCTTTCTCAGAAAAGTCCAAAAGGCACCCATCTCATCCTTGTACTCGACTACCACAGCTTTACTTATGTCTGGGATGTCATTTAATATTTTTAACAATCTTACCTTGAACAGGGACCATTCCTATTACAGGTGCAAACCAGAGTCCAGAGGACATTTGCTTATATTTCTGAGTTTTTCTGTCCAGGAACAGAGACCTGAACTAGGAACCAGTGAGATGGTGAGGCCAATAAAAAGCACTTGCTAGCGCAAGGCCCTGGGTTGGTCCCCAGCTCAAAAAAAAAAAAAAAAAAGCACTTGCTGCTAAGTTTAATGGCTTGAGATGGATCCTTGGACCCACAGTAGAAGATTAATGTTAGCATTCTGTCTAAGTTCCACCCCCACAGTCCACAGTTACCTGGCAACAGCCAGGTGTGCTAGGCCTGACACTATAAAAGGGGCTGCTTGCCCTGCTCCTCATTCTCTTGCTCTTACTCCTGCTTCCTCTTGCTCTCTCTTCCGCTTTGTCCCCTCTCTCCCATTCTCCTCCCCTTCTCTCCACATGCTCATGACTGCTTCTACTCCTCTCCTCTTCTACTCTTTTATTTCTCTTTCTCTGCCTCACTACCTTCTCAACTCCCCTCCCCATGCCTTGAATAAACTATTCTATACTATACCATCACGTGCTGGTCCCTCAGGGGGAAGAGATGCCTTAGCATGGGCTCACTGAGGCACCCCCTTTCCCCAGACCTCCATAGAACATAATCCCCCTTCTTTGTATCTTATATAAAACACAGCATTGGTACCCAAACCTGGGATCGAACCAGGGACCTAGGACATATCCTCTCCTTATCTTTTTCTAAACACATCAATAAGCAACTCCAGAAAGTTGTCCTTTACCTCTACATATATGCCATAGCATGTGCTCTCTTGCATGTGCACACATGTACACAAATATGCACACATACACAGAAAATAATAATAACAACAATAACAACAACAAATATTTGGACCAGGGACAAAAGAAATAGTGATAGAAGTAGTTGAGGAAGAAAAAGAACATCACTTCTAAGAGTGAAGTTGACTAAAGCTGGGCAAAGTACAAGGCTTAAAAGCTCTTAGACCCTGAACATCATGACCTTTTTTATATAGGTTGTTTATGTAGGTACTTGTCTTTTCTCACACTTGGAGAGCTAGAGATTTTCTCATCTCAGTTCTGTGGTTGATGGGTTTCTAGTCTTCTGCTATTGCTTTTTCATGTTAACATTGGTGAGTCTCCATACTTTTCTCCAGCCAACGAGGAAACTGAGGCATAGAGAATTAAACAACTTGACCACATGGTGATGGTGTCAGGGCTGGGTTGTAAAGTCTAGTTTGACCCCAGAGCCCATGTTCTTTATGAACACACTAAATGGGCCTCCTCCTCCCCTTTCCAGGAAGACCTCCAGGGCAGGAAGAAATCAACATAAAGGGGCCCGCTGGAGAAATTTTTTGATTTGTTAAAGGGACTGTTTTTTCCTGAAGAATCACATCTTAAATCCATGTTCCGTCTCCCACCTTCCTTCTGGAAAGACATTTTAAGTTTTGATGTGGTGGAAGAAATCAGAAAATAGAAAATAGCTGGGCATTGGTGGCACCTGTCTTAAATCCAGCACTCTAGAGGCAGAGGCAGGAGGATCTCTGAGTTTGAGGCCAGTCTGGTCTACAGAGTGAGTTACAGGACAGCCAAGGATGTTACACAGAGAAACCTTGTCTCAGAAAACAAAAAAAAAAAAACAAAACAAAACAAAAAACAAAAAAAAGAATATAGAAAATAAAAGTTAACTGTACAGATAATAAATGCTTAAAACAAAGGAAGAATTAAAAACAAACCCCTCCAAACTTCCTAAACTAAACCATGGTTCCCAAATTAAAAAGACGCCAGCTTATATACAAAAAATATTGTTGTTAGAGTTATTTTATGAAAGAGCCCATCTTTATTGGTAAGAAAATATTGATAAAAGAAAGTATACAAAGATAATCCATAAAAAGAACATAGCATCTTAATGTTATTCTTTATATTAAGCAAATATAAAATTAAAAATATAATTTTATGTAAAGTTACTAAAACTACTCTAAAGATATCCGGCATTTGAGACAGCACAGTAAGAACAAATGTGTGTGGAGTTTATGATTATTTAAAAAGCGCTGCAATAGCTGGGCATGGTGGCACACACCTGCAATCCCAACTCTTGGAAGGCAGAGGCAGGAGGATGAGGAATTCAAAGCCAGCCCAGGCTACATGAGAAGGACAAACCCCAAACATCACCAAGAAAATAAATGTGCCACCTGTTGGGGGAGGGGAGGGGAGAGAGAGAGAGAGAGAGAGAGAGAGAGAGAGAGAGAGAGAGAGAGAGAGAAAGTTTGTGAGTTTGAGGCCAGCCTAGTCTATGGAGCAAGTTTCAGGCCAGATATGACTACATAGTGAGACTCTGTCTCCCCAAAACAAAAACACAATGACAACAAGCCACACACAAACCCCACCAAGTAACAACATTAAAAAAGTCACTAAACAAGCAAACAAAAACCAAAAAACCACAATGAGATCTGGTTTCATGCACAGAGGGTCCAAAAAAGGAAGAGGGAGGTAGGAGGGAGAGAAAGAGGGAGGGGAAGAGAGAATAGAAGCAAGCAGAGGAATGGAGGAAAGAAAGTATGGAAGAAAAAAGGAACACAAGGGAGGGAGGAAAGAAAATAAGAAAGGGGAATGGAATGAGGGTATGGAGAAATTCCAGTCCTCCTAATTCCTGGTGGAAGTCTAAGAAGGCATAAATATAGAATATAGAATACAGGTTTTTGGTTCTTCAAAAAGGTAAATACAGACTCACCATGCTGTTCGGGTATATAGCCAAGTCCACACAAAAACTTGCACATGCCTCAGCAGTTAAGAGCACTGTCTGCTTTTCCAGAGGACCCAAGTTTAATACCCGACACACAACTGGTAGTTCACAACTGTCTGTGACTCCAGTTACTGGGGATCCTAGGCTTGGCCTTCCAGAGCCCTGCACTCATATGCAACCCCCCACGTGTACATGTAATTAAAAATAATAAAAGTAAATCTTAAAAACTTTATATAAATATCCATCAGTGCTTAAATACTATGACATGTCCATACAATGGACTATTGTTCAACCACAAAAAGGAATGACTAATTTGTTCTATGTGGATGAACTTTATAGACCCTATATTAGGGGCTGGGGAGATGGCTTAGCTAGTAAAAGCATTTGTTGTGCAAACATGAGAATGAAGTAGAAATTTCTGGTTTCTTTGGAGACTCAGTTGTGTCATGTGATGTTTTTCTGGAAACTCTTATGAGAGGATGTTTTGCTGAGAACAGACACAAGGTGTTTTTCTGGAAGCTGCCTGGGAAAAGGGGCATGGGATGTTTTGCTAGAGCAGACACTTGAGAGGACAGATGATGTTTGGAAACAGTGTAGGTATAACCCAACAGATATTGACTGAGGCTGCGGCACTGGTTTGCCTTGCCACTCTTTGCTGGTCTTCATTGGGCTTTGCGGACTCTGGTCTTCACTGATGACCCTGTGACATTGGTTCACCTTGCCACTCTTCACTCATCATCATCATCATCATCATCATCATCATCATCATCATCATCATCATCATCATCATTTGTTGTGACTTTGTAAAGAGAAGTGCAACAAAGATTTTCTTGTAATATTCCAGTGGCTTCTTGCTGCTTCTGAGGACTATGGCCGATTGGCAGAGCCTCATGGTTTCTTCTGGATCGAACTGCCGTTGCTGATTTGTGAATGGTGTTTGCTAGTGGATTGAGCTACCACTGCTGATTTGTGTGAACTGAACTGCTGCTACCCTTCCAATGAAGATATCTTTGGAATTGCCCCAAAGAATTATTTCTAAACACATCCTCCTTTGCTCTATTAACCTTTCCTTTCCATTACCTCTGGTAGGTGATGGGCTAGAAGGGAGGTTAAAGCATTTAAGAACCCTTAAAGTAGATTTTGAAAAATCTAAGCCTACATTATGACCTAAGCTGGGACCGCCAGTGCTCATGCAAAACCTGGAGCTGGTGGCTAGTTAGCATCTGGAACCCCAGAGCTGGGGGAAGTAGAAACAGGGATACAGGGGGTTTATTGGCCAGCGAACTTAGCCTAAACAACCAGCTCCAGATTCAGTGAGAGACTCTGTCTCACAACTAAGGTAGAGAGGAATAGAGAAGACCTAGTGTCAACTTCTGAACTCCACATCTGTAGACATGGGGACACACACCCTATCTACATGAAAGAAAGCAGTCAAAGGAATCTAGAAGGCAATCTACTAGAGACAGTCACTGGGAGCTTGGAGGGCAAGTGGGTGTTACATGTTTTAGCATTAGGGAGTGACAGTGCTACAAGGATTTGTACACTAAATTTATTTTTTAAATTTTAAAGAGAGTCTTACTCTGGGCTTACTCAAGGCTGTCCTTGATTTCATAATCCTGCCTCCTACATGCTGATATTACAGGAAGGTGCCACTGTGCCCACTCTAGCTCAATTCCTGTGACCTTTACCAATCCAGAACTTTCTCTGAGTGCCTGAAAACCCCACCCCTAGGGCTTGCAGCCAACATACATGGATCATCGTTCAGGTAATGACAGAGGAGAGCTATTTCAGCTTCCCATACCTCAACTGTGATAATGCTGAGGTGTCTTTTTAAGAGGTGTCAGTGAGACACAGGGTCTCACTCTGGTGATTTGCCTGATGATGCTCATCTACCTGCTGCTTTCTTTCCTTACACACTACCTTTCTTAGCTTCCTGTTACTGTGAAACACGCTGACAAAAGCCGCTTAAGCGGGGGAGGGTTTATTTTGGCTCTCAGTTCATGGGGATAGTCCATCAGGCTGTGGAAGTCAAGGCGGCAGGAGCTTGGAGTCACTAGTCACCTTGTATTTACAATCGAGTAGCGGAATGTGAAATATGCTTGCTGGTACTCTGCTTGCTTCCCGCCCTTTCATTCAGACCAATCAAGAGAAGGATGTGACCACAGTGGTAAGTCTTCTTGCCTTAATTAACCTGGCCAAGATACCCCACTCCCAGAATGCCCAGAGGCTTAGCTAACCTAGATAATTCCTTACAGGTATAGCTGAATGCTTTACCTTTAGATGAGTCTAGCTCCTGTCAACACAAATCATCGCACTGCCCCACTCTATAATAATAACAATAACAACAACAACAACAACAACAATAATAATAATAATAATAATAAATCCTTTCGGGGTTCTCTTTTGGGAAAGTCCAGTCTAAGACATCTTCTCCTGGTCACTCTTGCTATACAAACTTGGCCAAGTCCTTTGGCCTAAAGCCATTTAGAAGCACAGTATGTGAAGAAGATGACCAAACGCATGACAGTATATGTGTGTCTGGGGGCGGGGAGGTAACTCAGTGACATCCAGATTATTAATGATTAGAAACAATTGGGGAGAGGATTTTTTTATTAATATTAGTGGTGTTGTGTTCTACTTATACTACACACTTGAGAGGCTCAACTCACGCCAGACCACAATAGCAGTTTCCAAACACGATCTGACCAGTTAAGAATGGGAGCCTGATATAATCCAGAAAGTTGTTCCAGAAGTTATAGCCTTTTACAGCCCAGTCCCAGCCCACACCTGGTCACTCCAGAGGATTGGTGGCAGGGTGAATAGGGGCAGGGATGGGATAGCGGATGTGCCTGGAGGGACTAGGGATGTAGAGACTGCTTGCTTAACATGTGAGGCCCAACTTCTAGCTCCAGCATCACATAAACTGGGTATAGTGGCAGACGCCTGTAACCCCAGCTCTCAGGAGATAGCGTCAGGAGGACCAGCAGTTCAGACTCATGCTCTGCTAGGTAAGTTTAATGGTGGCCTGAGCTAAGTGAGAAAAGCAGTACCTGGAGAGATGGGGGCCCTTCTCTTGGGATCCTATGTGTTCCCTGTGGCCCAAACCACACGAATGAGGATAACCTGGTCCATCTCTACCCTGGGGTATTCACAGTGCTCTAGGACATGGTTGACAGGCCTGGGGACTGTGGCTGGAACTCCTGTTTGCCTGATGGACTTCATCCTACCTGGGTCTAGTCTAGCTCAGTCTCGTATCCTGTTCCTAGTCATGAGGCTGAGCCAAAGGTAAGGCCAGTGACTTGTGCTCCTGCTTTCTACACCCCCACCCCACCCTGTGAGCTCTGTCTTAGCATACACAGCGATTGGACTTCTTTTCTCAGGGACCTCCATCCCACCCCACCCCACCAATAGGTGTGTGTGTGTGTGTGTGTGTGTGTGTGTGTGTGTGTGTGTGTGTGTGTCTAGTTTTGTGTATGAGAAAAGTAAAGTACCTCAGACTGGTGCTGGGGGCATGGGGGGCTTCTGTTCTGTATGCCTGGCACTTGTTCTTCGGACACTGTCCTAATTCCTGGTTACACAGAGGAGAGCTCCTGATGAGTATGGGTGAAGGTGAGGAGGGTGCTTCTGAGCTTGTGACATCAGCGTCTTGGACCCAGAGTGTGGCTGGAGGGGGGTGGGCATATAAGGAACCCTTGAAGCGGCAGAGGCTGCCTTGGCGGCTCCGGGCGCCTCCTGCCTTTCTGCCACATTCTTTTTCTCAGACAAACAGATTCCTTTGCTCACTGGAACAGCCTGGCTGGAGGAACAGCTGTGCAAACAAACACGAGGCTGCTGATTGGAGGGCTGAGGGCTGATTGCTGGGGTCTGCCTGGGACCACACTCTCTGCCACAGTGGATGCTCTGGCCGGAACCCAGGAACCCAGGAAGGGGAAGGTGTGATGGTTGCTGCCTGCCAGAGGCCAGTCCAGCTGCCTGGGTTTCCTCACAGAGGCAATCCTCGGGTGCTTCTTGGAATGCATGATTAACTCTCCCCTCTCTAAGCCTCAACTGGCTGTTGCCTGTCTCCAGCCAACTTGGGAGAGAAAATATTCATAAAAGGGGTCTCTGTTCTCTCCGTAGCCTGCCTAAATCAGCTCTGAGGGCTTCCTCCTGAGCCACCCTGGGGTGCCTTGAAGAAGGCATGGTGAACAGGAAGCATTGAAGTCAGTGGAGGAGTTTGGTTGTACCCTGAGTTTGTAGCCCACATAGACAGCAAATTAAACTTGATTATATTTTACGGTACATGAAGAACCATTTGTGTACCAGAATTTGGGAAGACCCCTAAGGGCAAGGACCAAAATCCAGACAGAGATGTAGCCTTCCTATAGGCAGCCTGAATATTTAGGCTTCTCCCTATCTTGCCATGGAATACCCAGGCTAGGGTTTACTTAACTGTCAGTCAGCCAAGGTCATAGTCAACAGCTCTAAGCTCTTTAATTTGGTATGTCTCTTACAGCACCAGGCTATCCCAAACCTGGTAAAGCTCCAAATGTTTGAGTTTCCTGGGCAACACTCATGATCAGTGGGAGGAGGGGGTGCTGCTGAGGACGTAGCCCTTGCCAGGAGGTTCTTCAGTAGCTGAGGAAGACCACCAAGGAGCTGAGAGCGCAAGGATGGCTCATGCTTTACTTTGAAGACCTGGATAGACAGAGCAGCTGCTATAGGGTGGTGGCAATGTCACCACCTTAAACAAGTGCACTTCAGTGAAGGACCCTGACCGTGCAGCTTTCCTGTCCGTTGGTTCCCTCCTGGTACCTGGTACCTGGTAGGTGTTCACTAATCGTCAGACTAATGGAATTATGGGAAACCTCAGTCCTTGGCCTCCCTCGGAATCTGTTTCTAAGTAGCCAAGGGGACAGACCTTTCAATAGACCCTAGAACAGTGGTTCTCAACCTTTGTAATGCTGCAACCCTTTAACACAGTTCCCCATGTGCAGTGACCCCCAACCATAACATTATTTTCAATGCTACTTCATAACTGTAATTTTGCTACTGTTATGAATTATAACATAAATATTGAGATGCAGGATATCTGATAGGACCCCCCCCAAAGGATTGTGACTTCCAGTTGAGAAACATTGCCCTAGGGCTGGGGTCTCCCATTATTTTATTAACAATTTGTATTTATTTATTATCATTTCGTGTCTCTGTGTGTGTTTGTGTATATGATGTGTATCACTGTGCACAGATGGAGATCAGAGGACAACTTTGGTGGAAGTCAGTTCTACCCTTCCACCCTGAGTTCTGTCACATCATGCTTGCTCAGCAAGTGTTTGTGTGTGTTTGTTTGGTTTTTTAATAGTGTGTCCGATTTTTCCTCGCCCCTGGGCATTATTTTCCTGTGGATTTCCAATGGAGTTCCAAGTACCAGGGAGGAGATACTGGTCAGTGCTCACCCAAGAAATCATTGCTTCACTGTGTCCAATTGGCCTCCATTGGGATCTATTGGGGGGGGGGATAGAGTTGTAACCATTAGTTGTCTGTAGCTTTGTCCATTTTTAAAGCTCCTACTCAGTGGGTCCAGAGAAACAGAAGGAATGGGAAGAGGGCCGGACTCACTCCCTTGCCTGAACTGTAAGTTAAGGAAGCAGGAGCTCAGGGAGGTGGTTTTAATCCCCTACTCTGAGACCTGGGAGGGAAGTGGGTACCAGAAGTGAGCTGTGTCTTGTCTTCGGTGGCAGTGTATTAGCCGCTGAGATTTTTATTGAGAGCTCTGGGGAGTGAGGGTCACAGTTTGGAAGAGGTATCCCCAAATCATCTGCTGGGCTTCACCATGGAAAGAAAACTCACCGAGTGACATGGTGTACTGAAGGGAACTGCCCTTGGTTGTTGGGGTTAGCAGTGGTGCCAGGCGGTTCCTGGTTGTTCCTCCACAGAGACTGTGAAGGGTAGTCATGCTGTCAGCTGGTGGATGCAGATCAGTGTTAGGACATCACAGCTGCTTCAAAGGTGCCAAGGCACATCTTTCCAGTCTAGTCAGAGAACACTACTCATTACCAGTCACTCTTCTAGGGATAACCAAGGCACTCACTCTACTTCAGAGGGCTGGGAACTGCCAGGAGTCCTGTTGGTGATGGAGGATGGGGTCCTAATTCCTTTCCTGTATAAAACCCATGAGCTCTTGTTCCGAGTGCGATAACTTAGCAGCAACCTACACATAGGCATGTGGGTCCCTTGATATACTGTACCTGTCCCATCCATCCCACAAGCAGAGACAGCGTCTGCATTGTATTTGAGACAGAGTTCCGGTGTGTATTTAAGACTGGTCTCCAACTCTGTATGTAGCCAAGGCTGACCTTGACCTCCTGCCCTATCTTCCGACTGACCTTGACCTCCCTCCCTATCTTCCTGCCTATCACACAGGGATGCCCTTTAACAAGTTCCCCTAGGAAACACTGTCACAGGTTCTGTTAGTCACCCTGACACATTCCAATACTGTTTTTTACAGAAGGGAGGGTCAGTCGGGTAGACATTTGAGAAAGTGTGGACATTTGCCTAAAGGACAGATTAAACCAGTGGTTCCCAACCTGTGGGTGGAGATCCCTACAGGGGTCACACAAATCAGATGTTCTGCATATCAGATATTTACATTATGATCCGTAACAAAAGCAAAACTACAGTTATGAAGTAGCAACAAAACAATTATGTGATTGGGGCTCAGCACAACATGAGGCCTACCACTCCTAGGAGAACCCTATTTTTCCCTGTGCTGGCATGGAACTCAGAGCCAGGGCATGCTAGGCCTCCCATAGAGCTACATCCAGAAGCTACGTGCTTTGACCTTGGCTTTTCGCCACTGCTACTCAGAGTGTACTCTGGGCGTTAGTGCCAGTCCACAGTCTGCCTGGCACCTGTCCTCAGTGAGCTAAGTCCAGATATTAGGAACAAGTGTTTGGAAACTTTCATAGCATGTTGACAGAGGATTCAGATGGCTGCTAAATTTAATAATAAAGATCTGGGCTTGTGTTTCATACATTGTTTCTTTTTCATTTCCTATTCCTAGCAAATCATTTTTATTGTATCTGCCTGTGATAGATTGAAATTAAATACCCCCCCGACACACACACACACACACACACACACACACACACACACACGGCTAGTCCTATATCTGAAGCTGGTTTAAGGAATGCTGTTTGAGGGCAAGGAAAAGGCTCAGCTGGTAAATGCACCTGCTCCCAAGCCTAACGACCTGAGTTCAAGCCCAAGGCGGAAGAGGAGAATTGTTTGCAGAACGTTGTCCTCCACATGCATGGCACACCTATACACACAATGTCAATAAAAGGAAAAAGTTAAAAACACTTCTTGAGTTTGGGTCATTTCAAGTCCAGAAGACAATTGAAAGTCAGGAAACAGCTAAGACTTGCCTAGCCTGGGCAAAATAAGTGAACACCCAAGTAGTTGAGGGGCCAGGCTGACTTGGCAAGTGGGGCTAAGTTTTGTATATCCCCGAGTGTCCCAGAAGTTTCGTTACCTTGGAGAAAGTGGGATTGCAGGCCTGGGAGAGGGGGGATGGCGCTTCAGGCCAAGGTATTCCATCTCTCAGGCCTCAGTTATTTCACTTGCAGCTGAGTCACATGCAAGTGGGGCACACGGAGATCTCTGCCTGCTTCCCTACCTGCAAGGAGAACACGCTCTTAGGCAGAAATGTCCCAGCGCTAGCAGCGCCTTTCTTCTCTCCGCCCAACCTGGCGCGCTCTCATCTGGCAAAAGAACAAGCCATTTCTTTTTATGAGCCTGCAAACCTCCTGCCTCCCCAGCCTCCCAGCCTCCCAGCTGGCCAGGCGCCAGGCCGGGCCTGACACACAGGCTGACATCCCTTCCCAGACCTTGGGCCCTCGCCGTTCTCAATTCTGGCGCGTCTTATTCACTGCGTCTCCGCGGCGGCTCCAGGAAAGAGTTGGAAAGAATCAAGGCCTCGGTCCTCCTAGGGACCTGCTGGTAGCCATCTATCAGCGCGTTTGCATTCTGGCCTCCTTTTTCGCTGCTTCTAATCCAGCAAAGCAGGCTGCAGGCGTCCAATGGGGAACCACTGAGCCAGGAATGACGTTTCAGAGTCCCCTTCCCCAAGGTGGTGTGTAAATGAGATGTGTAAATGTCCCCACGTCCTTCCCCACAGTGCTGTTGATTTCTGTGTGAGGATGTGTGAGGAGGACGGGAGAGGGAGGCCACACATTGTTCAGGGACCCTCGGACCACCCGGCCTCTCTGAGACATCGCCCTGTCCACCTATGGTGCATACCCCCTCCGACATCGCTCCCCCCACAACCCTCGGTGTCTGGAGGCGGCCTGTCAGATTAGCCCTGCGGCTGGCCTCCTGTTTAATGAGTGTGGCGCCTGGTGTGCGGCTCAGCCTCTGCTTGTTTAGACAGCCTTGCAGGCTGTGCCACGCGTACCCTGCACCAGGCTGAGAAGGGGCGTCCCCTGGAGAAAGCCAGCTCCTTTATTCTTTCCCACCCGAGCCCGGCTGCTCCTGCTAGGGTCAAAAGGGTCTTGGCAAGGGTCTGCTGGGGCCTGGAGTGCCTTATTTCCTCAGAGACTGAGGCTGGCCTAGGGGTGATGGGTGGTGGCGGACACTAGGAAATGTAAGCTGGGAGGCAGCAGGGCGTTAGCCTGGCACCCCGCTGAGTTAGCCTCCCTGGGAGCTATCCTTTGATTGCTTTTTGACAAGCTGTAAAGGAGCCATTTGATTAGCATTGGATGGGTTTCTTGTTCTCAGTCTGGGGGACCCAGTGGATTCCTTAAGACAGAAAGATATCCCCCTCCTCCCGCCCCCTCTCCCCGCCCCACGTCCTGCGCTCGGGCGCCCCAAACAGAATCTTACGTATTCCAGGCTAGGCTCCAATTCCCTGTGTAGCTAAGGTTGCACTTCTGACCCTCCTGCCTCCGCCTCCCTGAGTGCTAGGATTACAGGTGAGTTCCACCACTAGGTTTTCTGCGATGCTGGGACGGAGCCTAGAGCTTCGTGTATGGTAGGCGAGCACTCTATCGACTGAGCTCGGGCCCCAGCTCTGAGATAGGAAGACTTTTTTTGAGTCCTAATTTCTCTGTCATCTGGAAGACGGGGCTTTTGTCAACCCCTTGCAGGCATATCTGTTTCTCAAGCTGCCCCTTCACCCAATATTTATGCCCCGCACAAGGGCCAGAGAAGACTTAACAGTTTTTATGAAGTTTAAAACTATTTTTTATTATATTTTAGGAGGTTTTGATTTTGCAATTGGCATGCATTCTGCCTCTGTGTCCCTCCCGCCCTCCTTCTATGGCAGGATTTCCCTGAGACCTTTGACATTAAGTCAGCTGATAAGATGCAGCTTTGCTTCTAAATGTTTCAGTGTGTACTACCTAAAATCAACGGACACCCCCCACCCCCCACACCCCACCCCCCACCCCCCCTTGAGCCTTGTTTTGTTTGATTGTTTTTTCAAGACAGGGTTTCTCTGCATAGCCCTGGCTGTCCTGGAACTCCCTCTGTAGACCAGACTGGCCACCAATTCATAGAGATCTGCCTACCTGTGCTGGGATTAAGGTGTGCCCCACTGTGCCCCTATAAAAAGCAGTTGGGCTGGTGGGATGGTACAGATGAAGGCACTTACCTGAGTTTCATCCTGGGAACCCATATAAAGGTGGAAGGAAGAGAACCAGCTCCACAGAATTGTCCTCTGATCTCCATACATGTGCCCCAGTAAAAGTCTCCCCTTCTTGTACCGTACACACGTGCACAAAACTAGTAATATAGTGATCTAAAAATTGGGATCGAGGAAGTGGCTTAGTTGGGAGAGTGCATAAAATCCTGGTTGGATCCACAGCACTACATCCGGAACATTAGTTATGGTAGGGTTCACCCTAGTCACAGCACTGGGGAGTTGGAAGGAAGGAGCTAGCCCTTCATTGAGACCTTGTCTCAGAGAAAAGGCAGTATAGGGAATGGAGCTATGGCTCAGCAGTGGAGAGCAGGCCCTGGCTTCCATTCCTAACGTTACACAAATAACCAAAAACCACAGTGCAGTTCATCAAAATCAGGAAATTGACACCGATCAAACACTATTAGCTGATCCACACATCTTCTTCAAATCTCAAGTGCCCCAGGAGGGTCTTTTAGAAGAAAAAAGAATTAAGAATGCTTCTCTGGCTCACGATCCAGTCCGGAATCACATGTTGTATGCAGTCATGGTCCCTTCTTTAAGCTGACACCATGGATCTTCTTTTCGTGACAGGAAGACTTTGGAGTACCAGCTGTTGTTTTGCAGATTGCCCCATTGTTTGGCTTTCTTCGGTGTTTCTGTATGTTGGGCAAAAGCACCACTCTAAGGATGTATGTCCTCTGTGCATAGAAGCAGGGGCACATGCATGCCTACTTGTTCTGGCCTTGGTAATATAACTGCCTACTTGGCTAAGGTGGGTCTTAGCCCTGCTGGGGTTTCCTTTGTATTAATACATAATCAAGGGGAGAACACGTTAAGAGAGAGAGGTTTGACAAGGTTACCTCTTCTTTCTGAGCCCCGTTGAAACCTCACCTCATTGACCTGCCTCAGACCCCTTGTATCAGCTCTACCTTCTGCCTGGAATGGTCTTCCACTCCACGATGACATTTCAGACTTTTTAATGTCCTACAAATCCCAGCCTCCAGGTCACTTGAGCGAGCTTCCTGGTGGTGGGGCCAGCTCCAGCAGTCTGTTTTGGTTCTTCATCATGTCTCTTGCTACCATGTGCTGTTTGCCAATTTGTTAGCTCACTGTTTATTTTTGCCCAGAAGAAGAAATCCTGCACCTCGCCTACCTCGCTTGGTGTAGAGCCTGTGTACCCAGCATAGCCTACAGCTGTGAAATGAGGGCTGGTAGAGATAACGGCTTGCTAAGTAACCCGTGGCAAGGCTGAGGTCCTAACTCAGAAGTCTTGGAGTCTTGCCAGAATGTCTGCTGGCTGCAGCTAGCTCTGCTGGGCTCCTGCTCAAATAGGGCAGATGGCTGCAGAGCAACTAAAGCACTCTGTATGGCCCTCTCAAGTGTGTGTGTGTGTGTGTGTGTGTGTGTGTGTGTGTGTGTGTGTGGGAAATGACCAGAAGGCATGGTGAGACAGGATGGTGGCAGGTGACAATGTTTTTCAGCCCTGAAGTAGAAATCATCTTAACATCTTCCTGTTTCCTCACTTCCTTCTTCTGTCCCTCCGTTCTCTCTTTCCAATGTCACTACTTCTGAATAATATATATTTTTGCAGATGTTGGCAGCTTCATAGCAGCAGGACAGCAAGGATATGAGAACAGAAGTGGCTGGATGTGCTGAGATAGACGAGAAAGCCAGGGTACGGAGGATGTTTGCCTGCCCAATGTCACCAGCTGTCCCATCCCCTCTGTATAGCTCTTTAAAGGTTTGTTTGCCTGTGCACTTGGGGAGGGGGGCTGAGCAGGAGCATGTGCCTGACCCCAGGGCTTCAAGGCAGGGTAAGGATAGGACTTTCCTTTTAAGTGTGTTGCCAATGTGCTCTAGATGACAATTTTTTCCCACTGCTACTGCTAATGAGGTAGCCATGGCCTGAGCACTCCCCATATCACCTTATGTTTGTATTTAAGTTTCTTATTTATTTTGCGTGTATGCATATGTACAGGGGTTGGTGTCTGTGGGAACTTGTGTGGAGACTAGAGGAGGATGTCAGGTGTCCTATTGCTTTCTGCCTTATTCCTTTGGGACAGGTTCTCACTGAACCTGAAGCTAGGATGGTGACCAGAAAGACCTAGCAATTCTCCTGCCTCCACTCACCACAGTGCTGGGGACTACAGGCACATATTCAGTTATACCCATTTGTTAAAAATGTGGGGGTTGACATTTGACCTCAGAGCCTCATACTTTTCAGCAAGTGTTCTCATTCACAGAACCAGTGTGCGTGCGTGCGTGTGTGTGTGTGTGTGTGTGTGTGTGTGTGTGTGTGTGTGTGTGTGTGTGTGTGTTGTGTGTTGGGGCAGGCTGGCCTGAAACTCACAAAGCTCCACCTGCCACTGCTGCCAGAGTGCTGGAACCTAAAGGCATGTACCGCCACGCCTCACACCTGGCCTCACACTTCATTTTGAGAACCCTCCTGGAAATGCAAAGGCTCACCCTGGTAACGCCATCAGGCTTTATGGCATGAAGTAAGGCTCTCTTAGGTAGACCTCATCAGGTGACTCTTTATGTGTAAGATGGGGAGTGAGCATTGTCACTATGGCCACTTGGTCTGGAATTATCAGAGTCTGAGGGCCATTGTCATACAAGTGGACCTATGTGCTTGTGGGATCTAATAACAGCTTCTGGACAAGGTCAATGTAGCAGCTGGTTCCTTCTATCTTTCCTACTTTGGGCATTCTTTCTCTTAAACAATCTCTCTCTCTCTCTCTCTCTCTCTCTCTCTCTCTCTGTGTGTGTGTGTGTGTGTGTGTGTGTGTACATGCACAGGGGTATGGGTGCTCAAGGCATCAGATGCTCCTGAGCTGGAATTATAAGCAACATTGGGTCACCTAATGTGGTGCTGAGAATTGAACTCAGGTCCTCTAGAAGAACAATGCACACAAGCTCTGAGCTCTATCTTTAGTCCTCTCTGGGCTCTTGACACCACTATGCAACACCCTGTTTAGCTCCTGAACTCCGTCATCTCAGGCCTCCTGCCTTCTCTAAGAACCCACAAATTGAGGTTGAAACTTTCCAGAGACCTGTGTGGTGTCTGACAGCCTATCTGTGTTCTATGTGGCAGAGCAGGCAGCTGCGCCGACCACCTGCTGCTTCAGAGTAAATTACTCCAAACTTTATGGACCTGAAAGGAAGACAGTGCTAACGCTGCTTGCACATTGGATTTGCTCTTTAGGCAAGCTGTATCGGGAATGACTCTCTCCTGGTCTGCTCTCTGTCAGCTTGGGGTGGGGGTGGGGACTGGGTTATTTGAAAGTCTGTTCACTGACGTATCTGCTGGTTGCTGCTGGCTGTTGGGTAATACATTACTTAAAGCTGTTGATCAGAATGCCAATTGGTTTCTCCACATTATGGCTGCTAGATGTCAGGAATGATGATACCAAAATACAGACACCTCTCCTAACCTAGCTTTGGAAGTGTCGTCATTCCTACCATATTCTATTTGAAGGAAACCACTTATTGGAGGGCACCGCATCCATCTCTTGAGAGAATACATGTCAAAAAATTTGCAACCACCTTTCAAACCCATCAACAGTCCCTCTCAGCTTCCTTTTCTTTCCTGCAGGACGTGGGGGCTTATTCTTCGTGATGCCTGGTCCCCTGTTCACATGGTTACTGTCATACCACCTGTCATTCAGTGATGCCTTTGTGGATACCAGAGCAGAATAGATCCAGACTTGCTTGGACCAAGGCCAAGCCAAGACAACAGCACTTCACAGGGGACAATAATTTGGTTCATCTTCATACAGGGAAAACTCAGATTCCTAGCATAACAGCATTTGGTGCAAGTGTCATATAGGCCCAAATCAAGGTAGAGGTGACCTCCCTCAGGCCACCATCTATGGTGGGTGGTCTATGGCTGGTATGGAAATTCTGTTTTGTTAAGTTTGTGGGGTGCAGACTCCTTGCATCTCGTGACTCTGACATCGTAGGTGAATTGGAGACCACCATGTCCGTGTTGTGAGCAGTGGAAAGGAAGATGCGGAACTATTTTGGAAGGAAGACTTTCAGAGCTGTCACATGATACTTCAGCTCCTATCTCACTGGCTTGAGCTTCTCTGCACCAGCACTCCTAGCTGTGGGAGACTGGGAGATGTAGTCTTTATGCTCAGTGACCTTATGCCAAATGAAATTTCAGATGCTCTTAGCATGGGGGGAAGGGGCAGAAAGGAGACTGTGGGTCAAACAACAGATTCTGTCAAACATTAATTAAAAACTCTTATTCACAGGACAGATTCACTCACTGATTTACTGCCCCTGGGTAGAGAAAAACCAATGCTCTAAAATGCTCAAATATCTTACACTCTCTGTAGTTCCTAGCATTAGCTTGCTTAGGATTTTCTCAAGTCAGACAAATGTGGGGGGAACAAATTGAAGGAGTTACAAATTACAGAATAAAGCAAATACTCGTTTGTGTCAGATAGCGATACCATCCTTTATTTGGCTTTAGAATGGGTGCTGACGGCAGGTAGCTGTATGGGTGGAGTGCCAAAATCCCCAAAGAGAGGGTCTGTGCCTGGCAAGAGGGTTTTTTAAATTGCCATAAAAGGTTGCTGTTTACTTTGGTAGAAGCTTGTGGAAACTTGCGTCAACTGGCCTGGATGTTTCTATTTATTCCAGTGATATTTTGGATCCTCTAATAGCCTGGTGCTCTGGGCAGCTGCCCAACTGACCTGCCCAGCCCCATTCTGTGTATGAAGACATTTGAAGAACTTCACGACTTAGAGAAGATGCACTATCTCTGCCAAGCATACAGTTTTTGTCCTCGGTAGGTGAAGTGGGTCCACATGTGGTACCATTGCCTTGTTATATACGGAAGCAACACGATTCGTTTGTTAGGGATACTGTAACCAGGGGGATGCTTAAATGATACAGACGCATTTTCTCATATTACTAGAGGTTGAAAGCATAAAGACAAGGTATTATAACCCTGTCAAACCCAGGGTGTTCCCTGTCCCTTATGAAAAATGATGGAGGGAGATTGACTCCAGTCTTCTCTCCTATCTGCTAGTAGTTCCTTCACTTATGGCCAAGTGATTCCAATCCCCAAGTATGTGTCTGCCTCTAATTGTGCCCTTTTTATAAGGATCCCAGTGACATCTGATTAGAGACCCATCCTGTACTATAAATCTTATCTTAATTAATCGAAACTGCAATGACTTTAGTTCCAGCTGAAGTCACAGTGCGGGGTACTAGGAGTGAAGAGGCTAACATACAAATTTGAGAGGACACAGCTCAACCTGTATCAGAGACATCCATGCACAGAGCAATTATGTGTGATTACATATGTGCATTTCATACACGTGTGAGTATGTGTGAGCGAGAGAGTGTGCATGTGTCCACGAATGTGGCTATGTGCGTGTGCACGAGACTGTGTATGTATGCTTGAGTGTGTATGTGTGAGAGCCTATGTGAGCATGTGAATGAATGTGTATGTGAATGAGCATGCAAGTGTGTGAGCACATGAATGAATGGATGGATGGGTGCATGTGTGGTTAAGCATGAGTGTGTGTGTGTGTGTGTGTGTGTGTGTGTAAGTGTGTTAACAGGATGCTTGATGGCAAAAGGGCTCACCCATGGGCCACTGGAGCTTTGTTAGGGTCCGAAATTGGCCATCCCAGCTTCATCCCTGGTGCCAACCGGGTAGAACACAACCGTTAGTGGAGTAGGTATCCGAAGGCAGTGTGGGGTTCGGCTGGCTGTGGTGGAGGTGGGGTGCTTGCCCAGCTATTTGATGCCTACTTTTTACAACTAAAAGTTCACTGCAGGTGGTATAGACCACAACATTCTTTTCCCCTGCAGCCAAGAAGTCAAGCCTAGGACCACTCCTGGGTAATGAATTCAGCACTCACGGCTGCCTTTGATTCCCCAGTTCCCTCTTTCTGTTCTGCCACCCTCAGCCTATTTATGCTGGCCCTTGGTCTTGTCTCTTGTTCCCGACAGAGCTTCCTTAGCTCCTGGAGTCCTGTTCCAAAACAAGTTCAAAGGCTTGTTGACAGAATGCTCAGTCCTCTGGTCCTTTGCAAAGAGCCCTGACTGACTTCTTCCCTCTCCTCATTGGTCATAGTCATGTCACTGGGACAGGACTGCCATGCCTAGCTCTGTCTCCTGTGGTGTCACTCTATGGAGCTGGGAAGGGCCAGCTCCCTTGATACATATTTTTGAACAGAAGCCAATTCAGGTTGACTACGGTGGTGGAGGCCAATTCAGAAAGCAATTCACTAGATCTGACGCAAAGGCTTTGAGCACAGGGACTGGAGTCAGGGTAGGGTGGAGTGGGAGTGGGGTGGGGGAGTGGAAATGGGGAGGGGAAAGGGGATGTTCTGCAGAGCCTGCAGTCGATTCCTTCTTAGAATAACAGCTCTCATCAGGCGCTGGGTCTGACTTTAAGCTGACAAATGATTTTCCTTCACAATAAAAGTACAAACAGAATCCTAATTAATGAATTTGCCAATAGCTGTTGCCTAGTTTATGGGCCTCAGCTCAGCTTGAGTCAGTGAACAGGATGAGTGAGTATGTGTGTGTGGAGGTGGCCGTAAATCACCCAGGGGCCCAGGACAAAGGCAGACTGCTGGGGATCTTCCTAGGCAGCCCTTTTGATGGCAGCTCTGGCTTGCCATGACAGCCATGAAAGCCACAGTAGCTTTGACAGTCGTGGTCCCCATGGGACACTCAGTGACTGGGAAAATCCTGTGATAGCATAGACTGAGCTCAGCTCATTGTGGCTGCTTCTTATGGCGAGAGGAGGAAGATACCCCCTCCCCCACCCAGTTCATTGCCTCCTTCCCTACCGTCTCTGAGTAGGTATTTTGTCTTTTTCTTTTACTATTTCCATATAAGGCAAGGCCACAGCCTCTTCTGTGAGCAACCTGGCTTTGAGGAAGTGCCTGAAAATGCTTCTCTCATTTAAGAGTATTTGACAACCATTCGGCAGCAAAGAGTCTGACTTTGTGCTGGGTGTTGGCAGTAGAGGGGAGATGAATATGGGGGTGGAAAGAACAAATGAAGCCATCCACACAGGTATTGGAAAGAACATGGGGCAGGAACAAAGAACTTCCTAAAGTCTGCTGAGGAAGCCAGCAGGGGGAGGAGACCTGGGCTCCTGTCACAGTTGGGAGCACGAACTAGCAGGAACAGTGGGGTTTCTGCTTTCTTTTCTTTCTGTTTTTAATTTTGTTTTTATTTCGTTTATCTCTTTTTTCATTTTCTTTCTTTCTCTGTCTTCCTTCCTTCCTTTTTTTTTTTTTTTTTTTTTTGCAACAGGTCTCACGTAGTCTAGGCTGGCTTTAAACTCAAAAGTAGCAGAGGATGACCTTGAACTCAGATTCTGTTGCCTACACCTCCCCAAGTGCAGGAATTAGAGGCATATGCTACCGTGCTCTGAAATGACAGTTTTGACAAGACTGTAGGACAACAGATGTCATATACCAAAGTGGACAGGAGACACAGACTGACATGCTGAAGGATTGGCTGAAGCTAGTAGCAATGAATGTGAACATGCTGTTCAGTTATTTTAAGGATTTGTGTGTGTGTGTGTGTGTGTGTGTGTGTGTGTATTTGAGTAAATGTATGTCATGTGTGTGACAGTGCTTGCAGAGGCCAGAATTGTGAATTGGATCCTCTACAGCTGGGGTCACAGGTGGCTATGAACATGGATATTGGGAGCTGAACTCAGGTCCTCTGGAAAAGCTGGAAATACACTTAACTGATGAGCAATATTTTTCAGCCCTTATGATGATTAATTTTCATTGTCAACTTGACACCATGCAGAATCACCTCCAAAAGGAGCCTTAGTGAAGAACTGCCTAGATCAGGTTGGCCTGTGGCCCTGTCCGTGGGGATTTGTCGTGATTGAATTAATTGATATGGGAAGAACTAGCTCACTGTGGGCAGCATCATTCCCTGGGCTTGGTGTTCTGTACTAAATAAAAGTGGGAAAAGCAGTATGAGCACAAGCATATATTTATAAGTTTCTTTGCTCTTGACTGTAGGTTTGTTGTGACTAGCTACTTGAAATTCCTGCTGACTTCTTATCCCTGTTATGATGAATTCTATAACCTGGACCTGTGAGCTAAAATAAAACCTTTGTCTACTAAGTTGCCTTGTGTCAGTGTATTTTATAACAACAATGAATATAAAAATAAGATTGGATCACCTACATTATGAAAACTCTCCCTGGGCAATTCTGGACAATGGGCCATTACAACTTGGCTCTGAAATGTTTCTTATAGGCTTAGGCTTGGGATTCGTCCAGATGGTTGTACTATTTTGAGAGGTTCTGGAAATTCTGGGCAGGTGGGTCCTAGTTGGAGGAAGTAAGTCAAGGGGACATAATTTCTCTGACCACTTCTGATCTCACTCTGTTTCCTGGTTCTTACCACAATATGAACAGCTGTGCTCTGCCATGCAGTCCCACTGTCATGATGTTCTGTTCAAGTGCATGTGGTCTCATCACTGCATAGCCTCAGTGAAAATCACCAAATGATAAGAAAAGAACCAATAACTCACACATACCCAAGGACAACCAAGCGTCTTCCTTTTCTACGGGCTTCACAACCCTGTTTCCTTTCATTGGCCAGCACAGACCTGGTTTCCAACTCTTGTTTAATAATTCTTGATTAATAATTGGTTTAGCTGTAGCTGAGAGCTTTCCAAAACTTTTTTGATCCACAGTTTCCCAGCCATTTTCTACAGTTCTTCAAAACTGACTTGTTGCCTTCACATGGCATCAATAAATTAATTTCTTCGAGCTTGCCCTTGATCTGGCCAAGAGAGCCCTGTGCTCTGTAACATGTGACCTTTGGATATTGCTCTTGTCATCTCAGGTATGACATCGACTGCTCAGGCTGACACTCAACAGGCCACCCCCTAGGTAAGTCCTCCAGTGCTACCTCCCTGGGGTAGCATTCTTCTCACCCTCAGGAGCAGGTGCTGTTAAATCGATTTCCCCACTCGGTTGTCATAAGTGCTATTTAAAGACTTTATTTCTTTCAAAACTTCCAAGTTCCAATCACTTGCTCTTGACACTTAATAATAGTAGAGTTTTTGTCTCCTTTCTAACTTTGTCTTTTATGACAGGATATTCGTATGGCCACCATCACTGTCACTGTCGTTTCTTATGACAGTGGGCTCTTGAGGGGGAAGCTTCTTTTTTTCCAAGACAGGATGTCTTTGTTATTTTTCTATTGCTGGGATAAGACACTGTGACCAAGGCAACATATAGAAGAAAAAGAAAAGAAAGAAAGAAAGAAAGAAAGAAAGAAAGACATCAGTTTTAGAGGGTTAGTATCTATGACTATCATGGCAGAGAGCGTGACAGCAGGCAAGGCATGGCACTGGAGCAGCAGGTGAGAGCTTATATTCTGACCCAGAAGCATGAGGCAGAGAAAGCTAACTGGTAATAGTGCAGGCTTTTGCAACCTCAAAGCCAGCCACCAGGACCTCTTCCAACAAGACCACGCCTCCTAATCCTTCCTAAACAGCTCTACCAACTGGGGGCCAAGCATTCAAGTATATGAGCCGATGGGGGCCATTTTCATTCAAACCACCACATATAGTGTCATTTTGTAGCCCTAGGTGGCCTGAAATTGGCCATATAGATCAGGCAATTGTCACGATCACAGAGATACACTTGCCTTTGCTTTGCGGGTGTTAGGGATTAAAGCTATGTGGCATTATCCGACCTAGCTTCTGGGAGCTTCTGAGTCCCATCAGTGCCTTGCATATGCCATGGTCTTATGTCACATTGGCTAGTTCTTTGGGTAAAGCAGGGCTCTGTGACCTGTCACATTTGCTTCTGAGGCTCAATGTCTTTGCCATTATTTTAGCTTTAGTTTCTGTGGTGCCAGGGATGGAACCCAGAGCCTCCTCCATGCTAAGCCCATGTCCTACCTGCTGGATTTTATTTGCAGCCCATCTCTTCATCTTTAAAGTGGTTCTTGTGAAGATGGACCATGCTAATAGTTGTAGATGCCTAACTGCCAGCATTACCAATGCAACCAGCGTCTCTTTGCTTGGAGATTCTCTTTAGTCACCACAGCCCTCTCTTCCTGTATACATGACAATGTGGAAGTGGCAGGGGAAAGGGGTCTCTAGGAAAAGCCTAGATAGCAGGACTAATGGGAACCAGTGTGTTAGTACTGCAGCCCAGTGTTGAGCTGGATAAGCAGTGCCAGGCTTGTTTCTCTTGGGTTCTCAAATACTCTTGTCCCCATTGTGAACTAGCCTGCAAATGCCCCCTCTATTGGCTCCTTCTCTTTCTTGTCTCACCTGCTTGGTCCCCTTACACTGCTCCTAGAATGGCCTCCCCATGAACCACTTGCATATATAAATCCTTACCTTGAAGTCTACTTCTGTAGAAAGGCAAGCCAGGGCACCTCTCTAGCTGTTTCCCCAAATCCTGGCACTCACTCCAAACTGCCTTCTGGATGACCCATGCTCATATTCAATTGACAAACGTAAAATTATGCTTCTTGCCTTCCCCTTCAAGCTGTCTGTTCTTCTGTCTTCTCTGCAGTTTAGCAGTTACACTGCTCCCTTAGTCGCTGAAGGCAGAAAAACAGAAGTTATACCCGCACCCCCAACCCAGTCCCTTACAATGGCCAGCATTATTCACCTGGCTCTGCTAGCAGGAGGGCTATTCTATGCTGTTCCCAGCCATAATGGCTTTCTCTCCACACCTCATGCCCTCTTCATCCCGCACCGACCCTGCCACTCCCTGTCTTTGACTTCTTTGTTGCTTGATTCCTGTTTGCTTGAACCCACTCATGGCTTCTAAGCTGGTGAATGTAGAGTTGCACAGTGGGACAAGAAAGCCCCTTGTCCCTCCCTGGCCCCTGTATGATACCCTGGTGTCTGGCCAGTCACCTCATCCTTCTCTGTTCCCCAGAGTCCCTGGAGCAGCCCCTGGCTGTGTTCCGACTCGTGTTAAATTCCACTCACACCTTATGGTTCAGATTAAATGCTGTTATTCATTGCAGCCCTGTCCCCAGTGGGAAAGAAGCCCTCCTCTGTATGATTAGAAACAGTCCTCTTCATCTAGTCACTAGGGCACTAGTGCCAGGTCCCTTTACCACAGGGTATACATGGATAAACAAGATAGGCCTGCTCCCTGCCCTTGAGAAGCTCAGAGTATCAATGGCTATGAGTCTTGACTTATGATGGGGTTAATTCTGGACAGAATCACTGCACCTTAAAAGTATTCTAAATTTAAAAGTGGGGGCTAGAGATATAGTATGGTTGCCTGCATAAAACCCTGGGCCCAATGTCTAGCACTGCCTATACTAGGTGAGGTAGGTAGCACACTCCTGTAATCCTAGTACCTGAGAGGTGGAGACAGGAGGATAATAAATTCAAGCTCCCTGCCCCCACCCTAGATCACTTTGGAGTTCTAGGCCAGCCTGGTATACTCATGACCCTGTCTCAGAAAAATAAGAATGTACTTAACACACTCAACCTACTGAACACCCTCCCTTAGCCTGGCTTACCCTGACTTGCTCAGAACACTGACACTGGCCTACAGCAAGACCAGATCGACTTACACAAAGCGTGTTTTGTGATGCTGTTGACTGGCTCTTGTAATGTATCTGGTCTAACACACTGTAGAGTGTCCCTGCTTCCTCTTTTGACTGCATGACTGACTGTGAGCTGTGCTCCTGCTGAGCATCCTGCAATTGTTAGCCTGGGAAAAGATCCAAAGTCAGATTTTGGAGCGTGGTTTCTACAGTATCACTGTAAAGCTAAGAGGTGCTGAGATGAATGTTAAAAGTTGAGGATACCTGGACCATGAGAGAAGATACAGAAACAAAAGAATCCCAGAGCTATAAAATTCCACACATTGAAGATAGGTGACTAGCTTAGTTGTCAACTCTCCACATCTGGAAAGGAGGAACTTTAGTTGAGGATTTGCCTCTATTAGATTGGCTTTTGGGTATGTCTGGGGGCATATTCTTGATTGCTAATTGGTGTGGGAGGGCCCAGTCCACTGTGAGTATCCCATCCTGAGGGAGGTGGGCCTGAGTTTTAATGCAGTCAGTAAGCTACATCCCTGGATGATGAACTACAAGTTGTAAGATGAAATAAACCCTTTCTTCCCCAAGTTGCTTTTGATCATGGTGTCTTATCACAGCAACAGAGAGCAAACCAGAACAAATATTGAGACTACAAGGGCTAGACAGGATTTTATCGGAAAGCCAAACATAAGGGGAGCTTAGAGGGGAGATGGTAGGTGCTCAGTTGATCTCCTCCTGGGACATGAATCATGAGTAGAAATAGACCTGCACAGCAAGTAGACTGGAATGGGGAAACTATAAACCTTTAGACACTACAAAAGGTCAATGGTGCTAGAATCTGGTGAACCACAGGGCAGTATAAGGCGAGATGGGGCTGAGATGGTCATCAGGGACTAGATGTCTTAGAGGCTGCACGGGTGGGTTTTTTTTTTTTTTTGGTGTGATCACACGCTTAAAACACCCACACTCGCACTTCAGATCTACATGGTATGCAATAGCAAGTATTTATTTCACACTGTTTGTTTGTTTGTTTGCCCGCCCCCAATCCCCAGACAGGATTTCTCAGTGTAACACCCCTGACTGTCTTGGAATTCGCTCGGCAGATCAGGATGGCTTTAGATCCACAGAGCTCCACCAGTCTCTGCCTCCCAAGTGCGTATTTATTTGGATGGTCTGTAGTTGAGCAGGGCTAGGCTGTAGCTGTGGAAGCCAAGGCTCGGTGCCTGTCTGTGGGTTGGGCCCAGAGCAGTGCTACGCTTCTCTCATTCAGACAGAGGGAAATACAGCTGCTTGGGAAAGGCTCTTCTTATGACTCATGGTCAACTCCAAATAAGGATAAGACTTGGAACCAGCTTACTGTTGCTTTTGCCCAGTGCTCATAATGCCAAGGCCAAAGTTAGTGGGACAGGATATGTCGTTGTGAAGGTGTGCAGTTGCGTGGTAAGGGTTGATTCGGCCACAGGGAGAGGCAAAAGGGTGTCACAATCTATTTTATCACATGACCTGTGGAAAGCTTTGCTGTTTGATTCTGATACCAACTGGAAACTGTTGTCTCGTTTTTATTCCCCTCCCCCTCCTGCACTTTTTCTTCTGATATTAAATTATCCAACCAACACAATTACCCACTCTACGTTCTTCTGTGTGAATGAGTCTCTCTTGTTAGTTCCAGTGGCACTCAATCCAAGACCTCCTCTCAGAAGCAACCACTGTTAATCTCTTGTATGTTTCTTCTTTAAGATTAAAGAAAAATTCACCTCAATACTCTCTCACAGGATTTTTGAATGTTTTATTCCTCCCATCTTTCTTCTCTCCCTTCTTTATTTTTTAATTTTTAATTCTTTTCAGAGAATTTTCTTCTTTATTTTCAAAGACGGGATCTCACTATATAGCCCAGGCTGGTCCAGAACATGCTATATAGCCCAGGCTATCCTGTAACCTGAGATTCTCTTGTCTAGCCTCTTGGGTGATGGGAATACATACATAAGTCACCATGTTCAGCAAGGGATTTAAGTTCTTAGCAAATAACTTATTTCTCTTTTATTATTATATTTTGATTTATTTTGCGTGTGTATATGTATATGTGAGTCTGTTTAGATGTCATGGCATGCATTCAGAGGTTAGAGGAAAACTTGGAAGTTGATTTTGTCTTTTCACCAAGTGATTCCCCAGGAATTGACGTCAGATTATTAGACTTAGCCACAAACACTTTTAGCTACTGAGCTATTTTGTATGCCCATAAATAACCTCCTGCGCTCCAAGTCATTATCTGGGAAGGTTGTGTTTTAACATTTTTCAAGGCTCAGGTTTCCAAAGTTCTTACTGTGGCTCGGGTATAAGGTGTAAATGTGGTTCACAAAACGAGCCATGTAAGTGTAATATTAATTCCATCCTGCATGCTCAGAATTTTGAGACCCTTATATGATCAGATAAATATGCCTCTTCCCTTGGAAATAGATGGCAAAGGGACACTATGTGACTCCCAAGGCTGGACTCTAATAGGCAATTGAGTCTGGCCAAGGCTCATACAGTCCTCATAAAGAGCTTCACAGGCCAAGAAACCCAGACGCCTGCACCCCAGCTTTGTCAGAGCTGCCTGCTGCCTGTTAGTTGTGTGTGACCACTGAGGGAGATGGTTTGTTCAGTCCTCCCGGTTTACCTCTGTAGAAGATTTTGTGTGGGACAGAAGTAGATGCCTCCTGCCGTCACTGCCCTGTGTTTAGATTACTAGGTCTGGGGTGGCTTGTGACACAGAGATGTCTGGACCACTTGTCGTGTGGGGCCATAGTTCCTGGTGGAAGAGGAAGCTATGGCAAGGCTGGAGAGTGGAAGGCAGGAAAGAGTGAACCCCATCTCCTGCCTCAGGCTGGACTCAGCCACTGAATACTAAGGGTGGGAAATCAGCATAAGAAACCCCACTTCTGCACTCTCTGACATTAAGGAAATTGTGATCTCATTGTGACAGTAAGACTTATAAGTTCCAAGCTGTCCCCAGGCACCAGTGTCCCCAGGCACCAAGTATTCTAGGTCAGATACCTGTTTGTTTTCAAACCCAGGACAAGGGACTAAGGTGCAGAGTTTACTTATCAAAGCAGACCTGGCCTCCAGGTTCTCCCAGCATCCCTCAGTCTCCACCTGTCTCCAAGCTCGAACTTTCCAGCCCAGGGGCTGGGCTGCCCTTCCCCCAGAGGCTCCTCCCTATATAATCTGGACATTTTGGCCTCTTGTTCTCTGTCTTCTCCTTCCTTCATCCTCCCTCCTCCTCCTTTTTCTTTTTCCTCTTCCTTTTCCCTTTCCTCTTCTTCCTCCTCTTCTCTCTCTCTATGACCTCATGCGGTCCTCCCCCTGGCCATGGTGACTTCCCTGGCCTAAGGCCTTGGGGCCAGTGAACACGCCCACCAGAGAGCAGCTTCCCAATAAACTTGCATTCAATATATTCTAATCTGGCTTGGAATGGTTCGTTTCACCTACAGTGGAGAACTAACTTATCAATACCCATTTACACAAAGAGCCAGAGGACCTCAGTGAGGGGAAATTTTCCTCATGTGATCTTGATAACCACTAAAAGCCGGGGAAGGATGCTAGTTTGGGGCAGTGATGGCTTTGTCTGTAAATATTCTGTGTGAGGAGTCTTGGACTTGGTGTGCATAGACCTTGACTCTGACAAACTCTCAGTGTGGCCACTCCCTGTCACAGTTGTCCCTTGGCATGCATAGAGGTTTGGATTAAGGATCTGCATGGGTACCAACCACCTGGTTTGGCAAGTTGTTTATATAAAATGTCCTCTGACCTATATATCCCTTCCCATACTCTTACAATCATTTCTGAGTATGTTTAATACCTCATACCACATACATTTTAAGTAGCTGTTAGACTGTGCTGTTGAGGGAATGACAATAAGAAAACAGATTTATAACTATTACATATAGATGCAGATTATTTTCAGAATTGAGTTGTTTTTGTGATTTCTTTTGTTTTTAGAGACGGGTCCTTACTTTGTAGCCTGGGGTGGGCTCATTCAACCAGCCATAGGTTGAACAGATTTAAAAAAACCTGGTGACACAGGGTAGGGAGGCAGGTCTCAATGCTAAACCTAGAGCATTCAGTTAAAGGTGACCTCATAAAAAAGTGAAGGATTTTTAGTGTGGGTCCCACCTAGTTCATGAATGGGGCTTAGACAACTTGAAGCTTCTGGGCAGTGCAGACTTCCGTCTGGACTGAGGTGTGGAGGCAGCCAGGTCATACAGATAAAGTGCTTCATATGGCTGGGTGTGTGGTGCATGTGGAATTAAAATGAAGTATTTTTCCTCTTTCCTGTGCCAGGGTGCCATGGCCTATAGGAAACTGTTTATTAAGCAACAGCGTCTTTATGCTTTTGTGGGTAAGGCTGGCAGGGAGGGGTAAAGATAAAGAAGCCGCTGGCCCCACTCCCCAGGCATGAGAGCTAGCAGTTGTGGCTGAATCCCACTACCCACTGCGTTCAACTCCCACAGTTAATAACATTGCAAAATGAGGGCCGTGGCGGGTTCTTCCTTCCTAGGCATCTTTATAGGCAGGTTTTTTAATTTTAAGCAGGAGAAAAGCCATCAGGTATTTGAGGCTCCTGGGGGGCAGCTAATGCTTCCTGTCAAATGCTCACCCTGGGGTGCTTTGTTACCCTGACACCTCCCCAACCTAGAGTCAGCAGGCAAATTGCAGGACAAAATTCTTAGGCTGCAAGTTTATTGCATATTCATAGAATTTAGGCCATTAGGCAACATTAGCTGTTTTTTTCCCCCTTCTACTTTTTATTGAAGTCTAACCTACATTCAAAGAAGAACATAGATCTGGATATACAGCTTGATACTGTTTCATGAGCTGAAAGCCCTTGAATGTGACAGCACTGGGGTGGGGACAGTCCCCAAGGAATCTCCCCTCATGCCCTTTCCGTGTCACTGTTTCCTGTAAGGCTAGCAGGTCCCCATTTTACATATAGAGAGGGACTTTCAACCTGACCTGAAGGAATACTATAGTCTGTATTACTATAATACTATATATATACTGTGGTCTGCCTTTTTTAAAACCCTTCTTCCCTCTCTGCCTTTATTTTGATAAGAAGCCCAGGCTGACACTTGACCACTCAATGCATACTTGAGGATGACCTTGAATTTTGTATCTTCCTGTCTCTTCCCAAGTGCTGGTGTTAGAGCTAGGCATCACCATGCTATGTGGCTGTAGGGTTGTGAATCAAACCCAGGGTCTTGTGCACGCTAAGCAAGTACTCTACCAACTGAATTCCATCTTTAACCTTTTTTTTTTTGCCCTCTTTTATGATGGTGAGACTTATCTGTTATGTTGCATATAGATATAACTTATTCGTTCTCACTGCTGTGTAGTATTTCACATATCATGATTCTTCCATTCATGTGTCCACCTGTTCATAGTCCATAGGTTTGCGGCTATATTAGCTTTGCTCTGGACAGTCCACTCCTTTCTGTAGGTGTGTATGGAGGAGACAAGCTCGTGGTAGATGGGCAGTTGACTTTGGTTGAGATGGCCAAACACTTTCCCTAAGGCTGAATATTAGTGGGAAGAAAAAGCCAAATAAAAATATACCACCTAAATATCTATAATATTTTTTACAGTCTAAGAAAATAGTGTAGTAAAAGTGGATGGAGAAAGACAATTTAAACTTTAACCTGTACGTTGCATAAGGTTAAAGATGCTCTTCTCTTGTCTTTTTTTCTTCTGAGATAGGGTCTTACTGTGTAATCCAAGATGGAGTTGAACTTTCAGAGCACCTCCTGCTTCAGCCTCCTGCTTGCTGGAATTAGAGACATGCAGCACCATGCATGGTTGTAAGTGCTTTTTGTTAAAGTGGCTTGCTCTGTCTGCTTTTGTAAGCCCAGTCCATCAGAAGCCTCTGGTTCATTCTGCTAGAATAGGTACCTAAACTACAGACTTAACATCATCTTATTCCATCTGCTATCATTAGAATAGAAAACCTAGAACTGAGTGATTTATGAAGAAGAGAAAGTTTTTTGGGTGTAACTTTTATTTTTTCAAATCCTATATTTTTAATGCTAGTTCGTAAATGGTTTAGCCTCCCTTCTAGCTCACCACCCACCAGAGGTGGTGGAAAAGAAAGGATACAGGGAAGTGGACCTGTTTAGAAATGGTTCTTTGGAGCAACTCCTGTCTGTGTTGTCAGTAAATTAGCAGTTCAGCCCATAGGTTAGCAGTCGCAGTTCGATCCACTAACAAACACTTCATGGATGCCACAGCAGTCCAGTTTGGTAGAGTTGGGATAGAAAACATGAATCAGCAGTGGTGGCACTACCTAGCAGAGACAGCCAGGCCTCAGTCTCAGCCTTGGCACAAGTCAGCAGGAGAAATCAAGGCCAGCAGGAACACCAGGAAAAGTTCTTGGCTGTGCCTCTCTCAGCAAAGCAATGATCAGCAAAGACTTGAGACCAACAAGCATTGCACAGCTACCTGAACCAACAAACCAAGCCCAGTTCAGCCTCCTTCACTGTCCCTTGAGTCCTATTTATACCCCATCCAAACATCATATGTCCTCCACAGGTCTTGCCTCAGTATGTGCATCTGTCTCAGCTGACATCACTCTGCCAATCAGCCTGAAGTTTGTAGAAGAGGTATGAAACTACAACACACCACCAGAAGGTTTTTGGTGCATTTCTCTCTATGAAATCCTGACAAATGGAGCTCAACTACACAATCAATATAAGGCAGACTAATATTTGCCTGTTGTTAGCAAAGAATCCTTCATCATGTGTTCTTTCATGTGCTTGCTTTAGCACATCCTTTCACCTGTGTCTGCTTTGGTGAAACGTTCCTTCACAAGTCTGCCTTAGCCTTTCATCTGTGTCTACTTCACTGACGTGTTCCTTCACATGTTTGCCCCAGCAAAAAACCGTCCAACATAGCTGACTTTACAAAGAACCTTAACTTTTGACTTCATTTGGGCTCCCAGTTCTGAAAGTATAAGAGAATGGCAACTACACCTGTCTACTCTGAGGCTGGCGCAAAGTGGGAGAACAGACAGCTTAGTGATCAAGAGAGAACAAGAGATCAAGCTTCAGTGCTAGTTAACCTAGTGGATAGAAGAAGGCTCTAATCCATTTCTGAGGGCGCCATTCCTATGACACAAACACCTTCCAGCAGACTTCAGTTCCCAACCCTGTATCATTGAGGACTGGGCCTTGGTTAAAGATTTGGTGGGGAGAAATCATAGCAAAAGTGAGCACAAAGCCCTAGCAAGACCATCAAATAGGTTGTGGGCCTATGGCTATTGTTTTTGGACCTTACTGTTTTTCAAGGGCCCTCCTATGCCTATCTCCAGGTTGCTTAATCTACTGATCCTCTATTACTGTTGATGGAGTGTGCCATTCGATACTTGACATATCCTTGCTTCAACAAATTCTCCCTGCCTTCTGCTTGAGGACCTCAAGGTTAAACTTGGACTTGGGACTTCAAAGTTAGTGGAGCATATGGATATTCACCCCAATTCCTAAAAGTCAAGGTGGTGCCCCCCCCTTAGCTTGATCTCCCATTTTCTTGGGAAAGAAGACATGGTCACATTGTA